>NW_026947513.1:21827500-23090000 GCF_034190915.1 Cavia porcellus | reverse complement strand
GGAACCAGAGAGAAATAGGGACAATTCAACCAGCACCTGCAGATATGTTGGAAAGACAGGATACTTACATGCAGTAGAGCACTACTCAGCTATAATGAAGGAAAACATTGAGGCTTTTGTAGGTAAAGGAATACAACTTGAGATCAAGTCCAGGAGTGAGAAGGTTCAGAACCACTTAGGGAAGTAGAAAGTTGCCCCCCAATCTAAAAACTGAAGGAGTTGGTGGTACCCAAAATGCACAGTGCACCTTATGAGAGTGAAAGGGGAAGAACAGTCTAAAAAAGAAGGCAGAGGATATTGTTAATAGTGTATCAGGATTTAAAACCCATATTTCTCATACCACTGTGTTTAGATGGATTATATTCTATTCCATTTTGTCTACTTGTACTAGATTTGAGGATACAGGCAGCTATCCCAAAAATAGTAGGATATAGTACAGTAATCATCCTTAAAGAATCATCCTATTAACTTAATCTGAAGCCCTGTATAATTTATACTGTTATATAATGACTCATCTTATTTGAATCTGGTTTGTTATGTTGCTGTTTTGTGTTAACAGATTTTACTTGAATCTGTTATGATGGATAGTATCAAGTCTGAGAGTAACTACACTGAAGATGACAAGATTCACTAGGATACCCACTCTGGTTTGATTAGCACCTGATTTTGAAGTTTTACACTGTCTACAATGTTTTGTTTTTATTAATATTGTTATGCACTACTACATTCAATTATTCTATGCCTGATGATATAGACAATTCTATTGAAGATAACAAGAGACAACACAGTAACAATTGTAGATCACCTTGTACTGTGGTTTTATATGACTTTTTTGTTTCATTTTGTAGGAATTTGTTGTTGTTTTGTCTTGTTTTTTTTTTCCCCTCTAATATAGAAAGGATAGAAATACATGTAGAGAGCATGCATAGAACCTATAAACAGTCTATGAGAACTGATTATATAATGCATGATGAGACAGACAACTACTTGGAAGAAAAAGACACACTGTAGTACCCAGTGCTGATTCCATAGTGTCAGGATGTGAAATCCAGAAATACTATTATTGGTTTTTCAGAGTGATTTTGGCCTGTTTTGTTGTTGTTGCTGTTGTTTAATTTTAACATAATGAAGATATGGAAAGCTATTTTGAAGAGAATGAGAGACACTATGACAGCCATTTTTGACTTCTCTATTGTCTGGTCTTGAAGACCTAAAATGCTTTCCTCATCTTGTTCAGATCAGTTTTATACTATGTTGTTTTGTATGAAGTCTCTGTATATGAAGACATGGACAACTACTTGGAAGAAAACAGGAGACTATGATAAATAGTGAAGATCTCTGCTTGTCTTGCTTTGAAATCTATGTATCTTACATTGTTTTCTAATATTCTGTTTTGTTGTGTTTAATTTTTCCCTCTTTAAAAGAAAAAAAGTATGTTTTCTATTCACCACCAATATTCTATCATGATAAGACCAATAACTTTACTACTCACCTCACTCCAAATGAAGGCTGGGAACCATTAATTTATCTAAGGATTTACTATTGCAATTCAGATTGGAAATTAAGAACTTATGTTGAGATTTTTAGAGGTTTGCGAACAGCAGTACTAAAGCACACAATCACCCAGCCACTAGTTTAGATTTCTTTCTCAAGTGTAATTTTATAGGTGATATGACCATGTCAATTACACCCACAAACATCTGTGTAGTGATATTTGTGTTGTAGGTGCTGAGAAGTTTAATTTTTCAGTTTCTTAAGAATAACTCTAAGGTGGTACATTAAAAATGTCCCTTTAAAAAAAAAAAGCACAGAATTAGCAACCTGGATAGTAACACAGTTCTTTTAAAGACTATATATGACATAAACACATTTTATAAATTCTATATGCTAAAGACAGTTTAAGATAATGAAAAAGAAAAGTTAGTTCTAACTGAAGAAAAGAACTTCAGTCCCATATGTGTACTTATGATGAAAATAGTGTCTATTAATCCTTAGTTTTTACTTCCCAAAATGTAAAGCAGTAAGATTTCTGATATTGCTATTATTTATTCATCATGAATTTTATTACTGTATATCTAACCTACTTCTAAAATATCTAAGTGGCTATTAAAATAGAATCGTGAGAAACATTTTTTGAGAAACATTTTAAAGATCATTATGAAACAAAAAGTATTTCAGGGAGATATGCATGATCTGTATTATGAGATTATTACTGTTGTATCTCAAATTTAGTTCTAGACATCTTAGAAGGCATAATTGATATATAAGGCAAAGATATAGGTAATAAGGAACACTAATATGAGAAAGAAACATTCACATTGTCTAAAAGCCTACAAGCAATGATAAAAAATAAATGAATAAGTATAATTATGCCATGATATCAAGAGCAGCGGCAATAAGTTGTTCTCAAAAAGGAACAGAGACACATGTTATAAACCCAAGGGAAATATGATTGCAAAATCACATTTAGAAAGGTGAGGAAGGATACTAGAGATGATGCACTTCAAATACTTTTTATCTTTTTCCTAACTAGTAAATGAAGTTTCTGCTCCTGCCAAAAGTCAACTAATTACTTCAGGGTCATTATAACATGTTTACAACATTGGAATATAATAGATTTTTATTATATCACTAAAGTAATTTGTCTATTAATAAAAAATGGAGACAGCTGATTTTCTCTTTAAATGATAAACAAAACATTCTCTAATGATCTTTTAGATCAGATGCTATTTGGTAGGCCAAGCAATATCTATTAGTAATTCTGTGTAGACAGTTTTCTTTATTAAATATACATTAGACGAAATGATTTTTCTCCCTTTAGAGTCTAGACATAAGCCACTGCAGACTGATTCTTTTAATATATGAAAACTAGCTATGTTTATTTTATGAGTTAGGAAGTCTCATAATTCTCAAGGCCCATATCCAATTTGTATATTTAAACTGACTTTTTATAAACCAGAATAAACATATCATTGCCTTTCTGCAAACCATAGGCTATTTATCCAGAAAAAGAAATATATCTGAACATGTTAATTTGTTGTCATTTTAAAATATATGACTGGGTTATTTACATAGAGTTTGCATTTGTCACTAAAATAAAATGGAAAGTGTATATTCCATTTTAGCCCATTGCTTTTCTTCATGCCTGTTTTTTAAGGAGTGTTCTTATTAGAAATCAGATTCAAAATCTATAGAAACACTGTTTTTCCCTATAGAACTAAAAGGAAAGGATGTGGTACTTGATGTAGAACTTGATGTTTAGTCTTTATGGAGATGTCTCCCCATACACTACAGGTGGGGTTTTGTGGAGCTGATTGAATCATGGGGCCTGATACTCCTTGGTAGATTAATCCATCAATGCACTTTTAGCCAATGATCATGTTGGAAGATGAAGTCTTGTGGGGAGGAAGTGGTCACTGGGATGGGAGAGTGGCTCTAGATTTCTCTCTACTTCTCACTTTTGATATAAAGAGCAACTTCTCCTCCACCAGGCACCTGTCTTACCTTGGAGCCATATGACTATGGACTGAAACTTCTACCAATTGTGAGCCAAGGAACATCTGTCCTTCAATTTGTGGGTGTAAGATAGTGCGTATCAGTCCCAAGAAGGCAACTAAGACACTTGGAGAGAGGTGATACGGTTGAAGAATTGGGAATTTGAATCCATGAGTTTGATTCACATAGCACAAAATGAAGGTGTAAAGGGTAACTGAGACAAATACACCCCATCCAAATCATTTACACTGGGTTATGTTTGTTGTAACCAATATTTAGAAATATTAAATATTGAATATTTAGAAATATTGAAAATTGAATTAAAGCCAAAAATGGGAATTAGCCTGAATATCTACTGAATTTTCAAAAAAAGATTAAATATTATGAAATACAATATCCATGAAATGTCTAAATATGGAAGACACATTTATATTGAAATAAAAAATAACAAAATGTTATGTTTAAAATCTACATAACATAGCACAATAAAAATGCTTTTCATAAAACAACAAAAATTGAATACATGTGTGTATGTGTTTATATAGTGGACAAAAATATTTTGGAGAATACATGACAACACTAAAATAATTACTTCCACAGAATAGAGTGGAAGAATAGTAATCTTTCTGCTATATGAGTATCTGTATCTTTTGAATTTTTAAATGAATAGACATAATTATTTTACATCACAAATTTTAGAAGACATAAAATTCATTGAAGCCTAGAATAATCTATTTTATGTGTTGAGATTTCCATATAAATTGTGAAATTGTATTTTTCTATGCATTTTGAATAAATCACAATTCTTCACTGATGTATAGATATATCCAATAGACATATCCAATAGAGATATATAGATATTGTATATATCTATAAACTCCTTCCATTTTTGCTTTCATTTTTGTTGCAGCTTCAAATTTTATATTTAGAAATCCTTAAAAGAACAAAATATGGTTGGCAAACATGCCTATCTTGCAACTGAGAGGTCTTGGCAATGAAGACCAGCAGCATTTGGTAATTTGAGAGAAATGCAAAATCTGAGTACTTGTCTCAGTCTTACTGGATCAGAATCAGAATTTTAACAAAATTCTTAGAGGACTCACCTGCATATTAGATTAAAAAACACATTCCAGAATACTCATGTTCAGTATATGATGCTGTACAAATATCTAAGTTTTATTCAACTCATAGGCTTACAGGAATAATCAGGAGACGGCAGGGAGGTCAAAAAATATTAGGAGGCCAAAGTCTTTGATTCATATGTGTCATTCCAGGTTTTATCCCTCCAACCATTCCTTTATGTGAAATCATCACAAGACAGGTAACAACTCTGAAGATCATAAATCTTCAAAGAGTTTATAACCCCACTCCAGGTCAGATGGAGAACAACATGATCCTCTGTGGTTTCTGACACTTGAATTTAAAGTGGTTATTAAAAGATATATTACACATGAAATGTGTTGCTTCTATAAATATTTATTTATTCACATTCAAGGGAAAGGTCAGTGAAAGTCAGGGTGAATTGAAATACGGTCAGAATGAAATCTAAGTATCACTGGGCTGTGAAATTCAAAAAGAAAAGTGCACATATCAGAAGCACTGTTTGCTGAGTGTATTTAAAGTGTGAAATACATTGAAATAAAATAAAAATCATGGACATTTTAGCAAGAGTTATTGGCACTGTCACTTCATTGATTTATTTTTGACAATTGATTTATGGTCACCATTATATTAAAAAATGTACATAGTGGGGCTGTTGATGTAGACATTGAGTAAAAGATTTTGGAATAACCTAAAGAATAATTGCAAGCTTCTTGTGATATAGAAAGTTATATTTCCTGTAATATAGTATAGATAGCCCCAAATCCCTTCTCAACAAAGAAATAGAAAAGAAAATGTAACATATATACTTTTAAATTCAAAGCTATAGTGATAAAATACAGTGAAATGTCAATGGGATTGAAGCAAAGCTTTCATTGCAAACCAATGTATTCAGCATGGGAACTTCAGCCTCACAGCCATGGGAACTGTTGGTTTTAATAACCTAGTCTTCAGTCTTGATGTGTATGTGCATAGAACAGGTGATAAATCCATACAAAGTAAAAGCTCATATCTCTACCCTCAGTCAGCACATGAAAAAAGCTATATCCTAAGAGAAAGCATCAAATTTAAAAATCATGCACAAAGAAGAAATTAATAGCAATCATAACTGGGCTCTAAGACATATTGGGGATTTGTTTCCTACAAGATATGATTATGGACCAGAAACCAAAGCTACTGAAGCTCAAGTTATTCTTCTTAGATTGTCTTAGATACTAGAAAGTAAAATAAATAATTTTTGACTTAAAGCATCCCTAGAATCTAGCCAAAGCAAATTAAAATCCTCCTTGTCGAAGAACAACTTACCACTCAACTAGGGGCACAAGGTTGCCACCAATAAGGTCCTCTGACAAATATGACTCCGAGAATTAAAGGCAGAACTATCAACTATTTTATCATTACATAAAGATAATCAAGTGAATATAATTAAAGTGATCAAAGACCTGAAAAAAGAAAAGGATAAATTATAATAAAAATAGGTAAGTTAGTGAATAGGGTATCTAAAAGTAAAATCATAATTATTAAAATTAAAAGTACAAGCCAAATTAGAGCAATTAAATATGGCAAAGAAAAAATCATTGAAGTGGGTGAGTCTGTTCAAAATGTGCCCCAAAAACATAAAGTAGGAGAAACTGTGAAAGAAGGGTTAAGAGTCGAACAAACCATAATAGGAATTGGAAAGGAATAGAATAGGTAGAATGTGAGTGTTGAGGTTCAGAACATGGTGCTACAATGTGTGACACTTCGACAAGGAAAGCACATTAAATTAAAGGAAACTGAAAAACCTTAGAAGCTGCCTAAGAATCAAGTCTCTGTGATCTTCTCTTGTTTCTTACCACCAAGTACAAGAAGGTTCATTTCTGGCATTTCCTTTATCTTCTTGAAGATTAAATTCCTAAAAGGGAATAGAATTCCCTTTGTTTTCCTTACTGAAATTTTTAAGTCAAGGACTAAATGTGTATCAGTGGAAGGACAACAGGTATGTCATCACATTTAGACAGAATGTGTCACAAGCTGCTGTGTTATGATGTCTGAGTTCCCCTGGAGACAAAGCAATCAGCTCGCCTCCCTGGTAAGCAGCCAATGGCCTGAGCAAGCTGTGGCCATTTCAGGGAGAGAACCATCAAGCATCTCCCAAGATCCACCCCATGTTGGAACTTAGAGCCCTGGGAAACAAAGCAACCAGCTGGCCTCCCTGGTAAACAGCCGTGAGCCTACTAGCACACTCAGACTAAAACTCAAGCATTCCAAACCTCATTCCCACCCCATTATCAAAAGGGAGCCAGAGGTCTGAGCATCTCTTGGGAGGTTGACCACATGCAATATAGCAAGCAGGAAGGATTTCCTTCTACCATCTCTTTGAAGGCAAATATTGTTATTATTGTTTTGCTTTGTTCTAATTAAATGTATTGCTCTATTCAATATACTGTTTTGATAAGTTCTATAATGTTCTGTATTTCATTTGATTTTGCTATACCTGATTGAAAGAATAACTATTGTGAAGATAACGAGATAAACTATGGTGTCTACCAATGTTATCCCGGTAACCTGCTGTGATGTTCTTGCACCAATTTTATGGCACTGTCTCAACTGGCTTTGTTCTGTCTTGTTCAATTGTATTTTACTACCTTCAAAATAAAAAAAAATTAAATGATGTCCGAGTTCCCTTTCCTGAAAGAATCATTTGCAAAATATCATGTGTCATGTTTTAAATATCTGGCTCTTATTTTGTGTTTTAATAGAGATGTATACATTAGTAAATTTGTGTGCTTTCTTCACATCAGTGTGTGTATTGTTAATTTGTTTCAATGGACAATTACTGAGCTTCATGGTGAAAACTAGAATTTCTCTACAGAAAAGAGATAATATTCTCAAAAATGCTTGAGAAATTTTTAAATTGAGAAAATAATTATTTTTCTCATCCTAGAGAAATAAAGAACTTGTATAAAACAAAATAAACGCTAATCTATACAAATGGTAGCAAAACTATTAAATTTTAAATTATGAAAAATATTTTATTTTACTTTTTTAAATAGAAAAAATAAACTTGAATGTCAAAACAAGATAATAGAAGAAGAATAATTAATAAATTGCATATTTTTACCTTCAAAACAGTTACCAGCTTACAAGATATAGGTATGAAACATTATCCAAACAATATTAGCACAAACCTTCTTTTCAATGAACTAAGAGAAACTATCAATATAATTATTTTAACTATCTTGCGTTTATAAATATTTTTAAACGGAAGATTTCAAATTATTACAAAGGAATAACAGTGAACAGTACACTTTTTGCTATGGAGAAGTAAAAATAAAGAGTTGTAAGATATATACAAAATATTACTTTATACTCTGCCAAGATATTGTTTAGGTGAGAGAACAAAATGAGTTAAAATGACTAAATACTGAATTTGTCCATAACAGTTTCCAGCTTAGCTTCCTAGCAAGGTAAAAAAAAAAAAAAAAAAAAAAAAAAAAATATATATATATATATATATATATATATATATATATATGCTATTATGCTATACTTTTTGGGTAGGAAAAGCACGAACATAGAAGAAAGGAAAAAAATCACAAGCAGACTTGTGAGAAAGACAACATGTTAACCACAGTAATTTTTTAAGATAGTAAAGCTATAAATAATAAGAACAATCTCTAATTTGAAGTATGTAAATACAAGGTAAAGCTAGTTACTAAACCACTATAACAAACGAGATAGTAATCAGTGTTAAGTATTCTAAGGTCTTTGCATTGTTCTGAAGACGAGCAATGGTATTTGTTATCTTTAAGCAACTAAAATTTTATATCAAAAGCATATTAAAATGTTGAGGCAATTGAAACAATAGAAGACTGTACATTAACAAACCAATAGAAAAGAAAAAGCAGATAAAATAGCTTGAGTAATATACCTAAAGCATAAAAAGAGGGGAAAGATTCAAACAAAAAGAGAAATTAGAAAAAAATTATAATACTTCTTGTATTTTTAAAGATATAAATTCTTTAAAGACATAAATATCAGAGGACTGTCTTTCTAAAAAGCTAAAATCTCCACTATCCAGAAAGACAGAAACCAGTTTGAGAACAAACATTCAGTTTTAGACAGAAGAATAAGTGCCAATAATTCTCCATCTGTGTCTCACTTCCATCAAGCTTCAAATTACTAGTATCAGAGCCCAGTGGGCAGGACGATCGAGAAAATCAGAAGAGATAGAAGAGTTCCCTAAAGGTAAATCAAGGTGCTATGATCAAAGGAGGGAAAAGTAAGGTTTCCACCCCAAAATTTACAAGAGAGAATTTAGACACATTTACTGAATTGTTCTCTAGGTATAGCAACAATTACTAAATAATTACCTGATTCAATGGACACATAGTTATTAAATAATTTCTTTATCCTAAGCATCTAAACAATGATCACAAAAGAAATGATTATTGAGATAAGCCACCTGAAGGAAGCAAACTAAGTAGTGTTGGAAGATGATAATAAATGGGAGCTGATGATCGATATTCAAAATACAATAGGCATTAATGTCACAGAGAACTGGAGAGCCACTGGCTTACTGATGGAAGCAGTAGTTACTCAGCACAGCTTATTGTTACCATAAATATACACAGGCCAATTGGAGCCAGATACTTTCCCAAAAAATATCAATAATCAGGAGTTAACATAAAATTGGCAAATTTTTAAATATTGGAAACTGATTCAATTTTTTAAAAGTACTCTATGAATCATCACCAGGTGGATTAATCTGTCTAGGAGACATCGGTGGGTTGCAAACTGTAGTGTGTAATGTTTGTGCAAGCTAATAGGAAGTGTGAATTTGTTCTTCCAGTTCCATCTTCCTACCTTTTATGCTAAATCTTACTTTTGTACATAAGTGTGGCAATACACATGCATGCATGTGCAATATACATTAATAATATCAAAATTTTTCACCAGAGTGGTATATTTTTTTTCAAAATGACTCACAGCCATAAATATTCCCTTTGCTTCACCTGTTCATTCCTCTCCCCTCCATAACTCCTTGTATTCATTAATTCTTTTATGATCTCCATGTTTTCTCTTCTCTATAATGTCATATAGTTGGAGTTGTGCACTGTGTATTTTAAAATATAATACATGCATTTTAAAATATACTATGTACATTTTAGCACTGAAAAATACAAAATATGTGCTTTTTAGCACCAAAAAACAGTTCAATTGTCTGGATGTATAATTTATACATTTTGTTTACTCCCAAGTTTTCATAATCATGAATAAAACTGCTATTCACAGCTAAATGCATATTTCTGAGCAGACATAAGTTTCAGAGTTATTACCGGGGCTGGTCCTAATGCAGTGGTGTTTACAACGTGATTTCTGGAAACTATGGTAAAGCTATGTGGTATTTTATTAAAAGGCAACCAAACTGTCTCTCAAAGTGGCTTTCTAATTTTCCATTCCTACCAGTACTGAATGAGATCTGTTGTTGCAAGTCTTTTTCAGCAGTTAGTGTTGCCAATGCTCAGGATTTTGGTCTTTGGAAAGTTTGTCATGGTGTAGTTTTAATCTGAAATTTCCTAACGATATATGATGTTAAGCTTATTTTCACATGCTTATTTGCACTATATATATATAACCTGCTGCATAAGCTATCTAGATCTTTTGCCCATTTTTATGGAGATTTAAGAGTTCTTTGTTTACTTTCCAAAAGTGTCTCGATTAGAAATGTTCTTTGTAAATATATTCTTTGAGTTTGTGGTTTGTTTTAATATCTCTTGAATGTTGAAGATCTATTTTCTATCCGCTGGTCCATAGAAGCAGCTATTGAATCATCATTTCAGATGCAGCATGCTGGGAATGGGGGGTATAGCTCAGTGATGAGGTCCTGGGTTCAAACTTCAATATCCCCTGTTGCTTTCTTATCTCAGATATCAAAAACTGTATTATTTCCTTATGAATCAAAATATGTACCATAATGCTTATTTTAAAAATATTGAATGCTAATCAGCCTTACTTTTCTTATACATACTAAGAATACTCTTAGAAGGCAGGGTAGTGCACACCTGTAATCCAGCACTCAGAGGTTGGAGTAGTAGGATTGCAAGTCTGAACCCAGTCTAGGCAACTTATTGACTTAGTGAGAAAATAAAAAATGGGGGAAAAAAACACCTCAAATGTAACTCAGTGCATAGCTCAGGGTTCAACCTCTATTAATATAAAACAGACAAAGAGAAAGAGGGACAAACAGAGAAAGAGAGATGGACAGAGAGATAGATAAACAGAGAAAGCATTCAAACCACAAATTAGGCAATTATTCTGTCCTGTATTTTAATTTGCACTTCCCAAACTCTGGTAGGCTACTTGCTATCAGGAAAAATATTCATTATCCATAATAGTCTTAAATATTAAAAAAAAATAGTCTTAAAGAGATCCATTTTCTCACTTGGCTCAAAAACAAAATTTAGTATATAAGAGGAACATTTAAAACTATCTAAAAAGAGTTATGGCTGACTGTCACACTGTTAGACTAAATGATTCAATGGTTTTTGAGAATTTTGTGTAGAACTGTTTATTCCACTCCAGTGGATCACTAGGAAATTTTAAGCTTCATTACGTTCTGTGCTAGTATAAATAGGAATTTGAAGACCATTCCACTGACCTTGATTATGGAAATATACTTGATGAAAGGTTCTGTGCTGCTTCACCCTTACCATCTTTATGTTGTTTCATTTATCATGGTGATGGCTTTCTCACAACGTAGACAAAGCTATCCCCAAAACTGTGGTTACATTTTATTCTAAGGAAAAATCCCCCCAAAATTTCCTTTGAAATAGGGAAGTAGCTGAAGCTCTTACCTGTGCTTGATTTCTGAAAAGAAAAAAAGTCACTCATTCTGAACAAGAGGAAGTGGAAGGATGATTCCAAATTTCAAAGGAAACCAAGAAAAGAAGAGAAAGAATATAAAGTGTGAGGTCCAAAGAAGGTGGGCAAATCATAGTATATATGAGGTAAATAAAAGTAAGAAGATTATGATAAATTAGAAGGAGAAACTCAAATGCGATAGACAGAAGAAAGTAATTTTATAAAGGATATGTGGCTTTGGTCAGGGAGGAAGGCGTTATGAAGAGTTCAGGGAAAGATCTCAAAGTGTAACCAACAATCAGAATTATGTCACCAAATTTGTGTTTCTCCCCTTATAGAAAAGATAATATTCAGCTATTTTCCTTTTCTATTAACTGTAATTTTTAAAATAAATGAAAGGGATAAAGAAGAAATTTGATTTATTAAATTTCTTAAATATCATCACTAGTAAACTGGCAGTAATTATTAGTATATTTTTGTAGATAAAAAGTTGTTAAATATATCACATAAGTTATAATTTTCACTTTTCTTTTTTAACATTAAGAAAATTGCCTTTAATATACATTTCATTTATTTAACTGTTTAACTCCAACATTCATAGAAAGAAGTGCAACATTAATTCAGACAATCGTGTAAATAGTATTTACTAACTACAACACAGCACTTATGTTCAGTCCCTTTCAACCTTTGCTTTACACACTTCATTCATTTCCGTAACTACCTCAGTCAGCACCTCCTCTACCCCGTTTCCTGAGATTGTTTCACATTTGTAACATGGATTCTTCTGTCATGTTTGCACTCCTTTCTGGACCCCAAATCTCCTAATTATTTCTTTTTGTCCATATGATACATTTCATATTATTTTTAAGTTGTATAGTTGGTAAAATTATGTATCTACAATTAACTCAATGTTCATTCATATCTCCCCAAAATTTGTATTTTGAAATCCTAATCCCTGAAATGATAGGATTAGGAAGTAGGACCTCAGTGTGATTGGATCATAGGGGGGCAGAGCCTTGTGATGGGATTAGTACATGCCTTCATCCATTTAACGCTGCTCTGACATTACCTAACATTGGTTCTAGAGAGATCCAAGATCAAGGAAGTAGCATTTGATGAGGACCTACTTTCTCTATTCTCACGTGGCAAAAGAGCACAAGAAAACAAATGCTAAATTCTCATTTCCCAGAAGAATAGAAAGGACCCATTTTCATAAGCCCTTATACAAGGACATTAATCTAACCATGAGGACGGAGGCTTCATGACATAAGGGCCTAAGAAAAGCCTTACCACATAACACTGCTGCATTGAAAATTAAGTTTCCAATCTGTGAATTCTGGGGAAATCATTCAGGCCACAGTATGGTTCTATAACCCACAGAATATAGCCCATCTTATTTTATAAATAGAATGCTATTAAAATATAGCATGCTAATATAACATAATGCCTATGTCCTTTTCAAGAAACAGTGGCAAAATTGAGTAGATTTAACAGAAACTGTATGGCGCACAAAGTCTAAAATACTGTTTGACGTGCTACAGGAAAACAAATTTTTTTGGTACCAGGAATCGAACTCAGACCTTGTGCTTGCCAGGCAGGCACTGTGCCATTGAGTTACATCCCCAGCCCTAGGGGAAAGTTATAGCATTCTGCTGAAGATTTACTTTGCCCTTCCTTCACTATTTTCTAGAAGTAGAAAACTAGCTTTTTTATTTAAAACTTTTCTCCTTTTCTAAATTAACAATTTTAAAGTATAATTTTTTTGTCTAATGCTCTTTGTACTCTACGAACTTTGATATTATTGTCAATTTTTAAATATGGAAATTTTGAATTCTAATTTAATTCCACTAAACTCAGAAAACCATCCTCAAAAACGGATTCATTATATTTTTCATAGTGGATAATGTATACTGTGATTTTTAAGTTCAGTGCTCTAAAAATGACAATTAGGTAGTAGATAGTTTCATAATCCCTTATATTCTTAATGATCATCTATTGTTTTAGAAATTACTAAGAGCTATTTCAAATATCCAACTATGGTTGTGAATTTATCTATATGTCCTCTTAATTTTAACATGTTTCTTTCATGTGATTTTAAGCTCTGCTGTTAGGCATACATGCAGTTAAGTCTTTCTAATGTATAATGTTTTATTGTTTTAAAATGTCTCTTTTCCTTTGGTAGCATTCTTTGTCATGAAGTTTACTTCATCTGATAGTAATATAACCACTCCAATACTTTAATACTTATGTTTGAATTACATCTGTTTTACGATCCTTTTAATCATCATGTGTCTGTATTTCAAATATGTTTCTCATAAATGGCACTTTATAATCTTATATTCTCTATCTTTTAATTGGAGTTTAATCCATTTTATTTAGTTTGATAATTGATATGGTTAAATTTAGATCTATTGCTCAGCTTTTAATTTCCTTTTGTCCTGTCTAGCTTTGGATTTTTGTTTATCTTTTCTGGCTTGGGGTGGAAGAAAGCTAGCTTTTATTTTGAGTTTTACAGTTTTGTTTTGCTTTGAATTTCACTTTAATTATTTCATTGGCTTTTAAGCTACTGTGCTCTCTACTTCTCTTAATGGTTGTAGGAATTATAATGAAATTGTTTTACATATTTGTAATACAGATTCTTAGAGTTAACCTCCTGAGAAATTTAAAACCTTACAACCTTTCATATATTTTCTACCTTTTGTACTACTGTTATATGTATTATATTTATATATAAACTACAGAATATGGTATAATGCATTATAATTTTTGCTCTAATTTATTATGACTTTTAAAGAAATTAAGAAAAGATAAACTATACTATCTTTTATATTTACCCAGATATTTTCCATTTCAGAAGCATAAAGTTATTTTTTTGTTTTGGGTTTTTTTTTTATTTCTTTGTACCAGGGATCGAACTTGTGACCTTGCAAATGCCAGGCAGGCACATGTGCTGCTGAGCTATATCCCTGCCCCTAAAGTATGTTTTTAATGCTTGATACCAGTTATAAACATTAAAATACACTCTTGAATATTATACACAGTATTTCAAAGTTGAGCATAGTTTTCTTTTTAAATATATTAATAGGCTAAAATAAAATCTTCAATAGTGTGAATGTAGTTCTTATAAACTCAATAAATTTAATTTATAAATATGGTGTGTTTTAAGTTCTAAGTATTTCAGTATTGTAATCATTATTACAATGACTGTGTATCAGTCAGTGTTTTACTAGAGAAACATATAACACAAGATATACAAATGTATAATAAATTACAAGGTCAGCTTACAATGATCACCCACAGAGTAGGAGGAGAAAGAGTGTTGAGGGTGTCTGCATACCAAAGATTTCAGAGCAAGGTCTGCAGTTCACTGCAGTGTCTATGCAAGTCCGTATCAGGAGGCCAATGGATCTGTGGCAGAAAGTTGAAGAGTTTATTTTGGAGGGTTGAAGCCTCAGTGTTGCAAGTCAGGAGATGACATTCAAACTGAAGGGAAAGACTGGAGCTCCTTGTGCTACTGTACTTTTGGTCGTTTGTGAACATGCACAGAGATTCGAGTCTTCCAATGTTCATTTTCTTAGCTCAGGTCAAACAGGGCAGCACTATCCTTTAATATCAGATGAGGGCAAGGGCCTTTGGGAGCGTAGTTTGTTCTCAGTAACATCTACTGGGACCCAAACTACCAGCGAAGAGAGTGAGCTGCCTCCTTGCAGATGAGGTTTTCCTCAGCAGCCAGATTTGTCAAAGTATGCCCACCTTTCTTTTTTCTTGAAAATTGACTCTCCTTTAGACTCATTCAGAAATCGCAGTGTACTTTTTAAAAATATTTTATGCAATGGCTGAACTTAAATGTGCAGATGAAATTTCAGGAAACAGAAAATGATTTTAACTCCACTTACTTGGCTTCAAAACAAGTGAAAAAGAAATTACACATGAAATTGCAAAAGCTGTAATATTTACATGCAGAAATTGAAATCCATCGTGGAACTGCTGCAGACATATTGGAGCAAGTACCAACTCAATTTCATACTGAACAATTTAAATGTACCATGAGTAATTAAAATTAATGTAATTGAAACCATCTCTGCACCATAGTTTGAGTATATCACTTAAATGTCATACTACCTAGATCTAGAATTATTTTAAGCAAAACAGATGAGATATTTATTACATGTATGTAATTCGGGGAACATTTAAGATTCTAACAGGCTAAGAGAGAGTTTGTGATCTACACTACCCTCTGCTTCAGACTGTTATTGCTTCCGAAAGCTACTTAAGCATTTCTTGTAAAAGAGACTTCCTCAACCACAATCCCTTCTCACTCCAAAAAATGTACAGGTGCTTCATATTTACATTTACCACACTCTACATTCCATGCTCTACACTGTTTTTCTATAATTTCATAAATTTAGGCTACGAAATCTAAAGGGCTATATGCTATTGCTATTATTTCTGTATTTCTGATGCCAAATGAATATATATTGAATATAGAAAAATATTAAAAATAGATTTTAATGTTTTAAAAGGTAAGTGATGAGTGGATTAGACATATAGCAGACAGATAAATACATAAGATAGATGATTAAAAGATATCCTGTATAATATTTAATTTCAAAATTTTGAAATTGTAACATCATAGACAAAATACGAAATATATATAGATAACAGATACATAGATAAATAAACAGATAGATAGATGAGTAGATTGATCGTTCCCATAGAAGAGGCAGAAAAAATGACTGAATGACAAGGCTAACTCTTATAGCTTCTTGATTCCAAGAATTTTAGGCAAATATTTCCCCTGATAGGGGATATTTTAGGCAAGAATTTTAGGCAAATATTTCCCCTGATTAAATTTCAAAAGTATTGAAATTTAATTTTTTCAGAGATTCTTTGGAATTGGAGTAATGTTATTTTCATGGACTGATAATATTATTGGTTACATAACTGGACAACTAAAATGGGAATTCCTGTCTGAATGGAAAATACATCTACCCAAGGATTCAGATACGCAGACTAAAGTTTACAGAAGAGAAGGAATTAGACTGCCTGGGCTGTGCTTGCATGAACTCACTGTTCTTCTCTGGTATAGCTCACCAAGAGAACAGGTATTAAGTTGTACAATGTCATTTGTCCTTCATTCAATCAAATAGCTGTCAATGAAATTGCCTGCTGGTCCAGTTTCCTTAGATGCCATCCTGAGTCTTAGAAAAAGAAACCTACAATAAAGGAGTGAGTAAACATGAAAAAACTAAACTCATTTTTTAACTAACTAATAGATGTTGAGTCCATAGAAATAAAAAAGGCAAAAGTGTACAGTTCTGGTCTGTTGACTGAACTTACTTGTGACAGGGTTTCTTTGCCAGTGACGGGAGTTAACATGTGTTAATCTGCAGTGTCTTCATGGTTGGATTAGCGTACAAGACCTGTAGCTGCTGCTGTGCTGCAGTCAATGAAAGCATGATCTACCTCACCAAGAATCACTTTGAAAGAGGAAAGGGTAGAAGAAAATGTGAGGTGCAACTAGATAGTAAAATCATATTATGACTCATACTTAAACCTTACAAATTTCCAAAATTATTTGGAGGTATGCTTGAGAATGATACACTGCTGCGCATACAATCTGAAGAGAAGGAAAGCAAGTTTCTCTACACCTATTCTGTGACCTTTAGTTTGTATGAACTAGATAACCTCAGTTTGCATTTGGAAAATTGTGATAGCCTTTTGTGATATTTACAGACTTCTAGTGTATAGTCAGATCAAGATTTGCAATCATTTTCACAAATTCATAGGAACTTTAACTTGAATTTTAAAAAATCACTAGCCTTCAACACTTTTTCAGGATCCATATGAGATAATAGGAGTTATAAATATTGTCATTAATCATTCTAAGCCAAAGTCATGCAAGACATTAGCTCAAATGTGTATATAAGCAATTCCATGTTATGGAATATATCACGTAGAAACAGAGAAACTTATTTCTATTAACAGCTTTGCTCTTCTGTTGTAAATTGAATCTCAGCCTTTTATCATTGAAAAATCTATTACCTTTGAAATATTTATTATGACATATAATCCTTTGTTATGAGTTGGCCCCAAAAGACTCAGTGTGTTGGAGACTTCTTTGCTGATGAACTTTTGGATAGTGATTGGATTATGAGGGTTCCCACTTGATTAATGTAATAATACATTGATAAAATAATAATTTGATGGAATTATTAGAATGTGCTAGGAACAGGATGTGGATCCTAATTGGAGGGCATGGGTCATAAGGTAGTAACTTTGGAGACTAGGTCTGGTCCCTGGCACCTTGCTCTCTGACCTTTCATTTCTCACTGCTCCCAGTTGCCATGAAGTGAGGAGCTTGCTTCCACCACTCTATCATGATATTCTGCAGCACCTCAAGCTCACAGCAATGGAACCAGCCGCCATGGAATGAAAACACTGAAACTATACTCCATAACACATCTTTCTTGTATTTGTCCTAGGTACTTGTTTGTAGCAAAGAAATGCTGACTTATAGATCATGAAAGAAATTTTGATTAAAGAGCCATAATTAAGGTATGGTTGTAATGTAGAAAGTTTCTTAAAAATTAGGATATCATAATAGTATCCCTTACAAAATGAAAAGCAACCAATTCTTGACAGTTATATCAAGGAAAACACACAGCCAGTTTTTCTTCAATAGTGAAATTCCATGTTCAGTAGAAGAAATGTTAAACTGCGTGATACCATGGAAGTGTTCAGGGGAATTTTAAAAAATGCTTAAAGAATTAGAAATAATGGCTTTTGGGGAAGGCTAAGAAAATCAGGGTTTGGTTTTAGAAAAGAACCAACCATAAGGAGAGTTATTGCTAGTATAAATGCTATAAGGAAGTGTTGATAGCAAATTATTTCTAGTTCCTTAGATAAGAGGAAAGGAACTGAAGAAAGCATATGGAAATTAACTGGTTGCCAGACCTGTCAGAGGAAACAAGGCATTGTAATCCTATAGCGCATGGAGGATGGACATTGTTGATTATATACATGGTAGTTTGGGTGTGGGTTAAGGTACCACAAAATTTAAAGATTCAAACTTTTGTCCAGAGTTTTTTTTCAAGATATCTGTATTTATCTTAAGGAGACAAAGCAAGATAAAAAGACATTTCTACATTTTTCATATGTCAGTATTGCCACATTATTATCAATCAGTTCTATTCTATATTGATTTATTGTATTGAATTAAATTTTGGTTAATCCTTTCCTTTTAATTTAAAGAAATTCATTCGAAAGTAGAATTTCTAGCAGGATTCTTCCTTGTTTTCCATAAACACTTTGTGGTTAGTCAGTATAGATTGTCTGAACTGATCTGATTGACCTGACAGTAAGAAAAAAAAAGCAGAGCAGAAAGTGGCTGCAATCCCCTCATACAAACCTTCACAACTTGCCGTTCCCAGCAACCTTCAAGACAGCCTGAAAAGTAACCCTTACCATTTTTGACCTTTTAAAATCATTCACTGGAGTAGGATGGCTTATTACACTCCTATAATGTTTTGTGGCTCACAAACCATTTAAAGTATATTTTGTATGTCTTTCTTGCCTCAGCATTCAGATTCCATCTAAGCATATCACTTAAAAGCACATCGTAATGACTTTTTAAGAGTGATTAAAAGCCTGACTGCATTTGGTGTAATGAGGAAAGCAATTTAACTTATAATACATTTCTTTAATTAAAGAATAATTGAGGCAAATATTTTTTCATCATTTTAAGAAAACATGTGTTATGAAAGAATTAGACAAAAGAAGTTTACAAAATTCTCCTGTAAAAGAGCTTTACATTGTGCCAAGGCTGACTTCTTCATTTGATATCACAAATATAGTATCTATACCCTTGGTGCATTTTAGGACTTATGAAAACATTTTAATTCCTTTAAAAAGTCATAATTTTAAGTGGACCAGATCAAGGGAAATAAATAGATAATATTACCATGTTATTTTGATAGTCTTCTACTCACCCATGGTGAGAATGATATTTCTTACCTAGGATAATGGCAATAGCCAAACACACAACACTGAACACTGGGTATAAGACAGCAACAGAAGTTTACTGGTCACATATACTAACATCCCAGGAGAGGAGAATACTGCACCATGAAGGCCACACAAAGATTGCATTAAGAATAGTATGATTAGACTCCTGCACCCAATATGAATGGAAGAGCCTGTTCCCATATTTCATTAGGATGGATGAACCTACTTCCAGGCAGAATAAACTCCCATTCCACTCTGCAATCCAAGCCCTCTCTGTGACCAGTGAGCCAACATGGTCATAGACAAGGGCAATGCCACAGGAGATGAGGTGAACCCTGGAGTGTCAAGAGCCTCTAGAAGAAACAACAGATCTTGCCCACACCACTGTCCCAAGAAAAGCTAACAGGTATTGTAAACTATAAAAACAGTGTGTGATTTGGCTCTGAAAGTGATTTCTTCAAGACAGTATAGGATTAGAGATGAAACACAGCGCAGCACTCACCATATTGCCAGATAATGTTTAATTAATCCTCATTTGAATAAGGAGAACCAGCCACAGAGCAACTTCACTTCAGGGTTTCCACTATTATCCTCCCACAGCGACTAGAAGAGACTGAGACAAAAAAGATAGCCATGGTGAGGATGCAGGCCAGACACAGACCTCCTGAGAAGTTTAAGATTAAACTAGTAATGACATAGTATCTGCTTTCTGTCGTGAGAAACCAGACCCAGCAATTGTAGATTTCACAAGAGTTTGGATCTGAAAATGTTAGCCTTAAACCCAATAGTCACTTGAACTCCTACCTCATGGCCAATATCCAACAGAGAATAGAGGGCTGATTACTTTTCTGATCTACTAACAATGAAAAAGGACACACCTGGACTTAAACAGTTGCCACTATTTGGAATAGACAGACTGAGGGATGCCTTAAGAACACTGGGGTCTCTACAAACCCCCAAACCACAAACCAAGATAAAGAAAATTGTAATTCTTTGATTCTAAGAGTGCAGATTCTGCCCCCCAAAAATTCACTAATTCAAAAACACAGGAAGACTTTGCCGATGGACTCAATTTTTTCTTTATTTTTCCCCTTTATTGATTTTGGGACTGCATTCTACTACCATTTGTTTCTTTCCTCCTTTTATATTTCTATACTTTTTAAAAATTTTCTTTACTGTTTCTCTTGTCTAGCCTTTCAGTAGTTTCTTTTTTCATGTTACTATTATCTGGTAATTTCTTTTTGTTCTTCAATATGAATATGGTGAAATAGCTGTTGTTAATTAACTTGCACTGCATGCAAATATCAGGATTGTCTTTGTGTTATTAATAATACTATGAAAAATTCCTGGAGAACTGGGTGCTGGGCTAAATAACTTGCACAGCCTCACTTCTCAAATAAATGGAGGTGGATGAATTCTGAGACAGAGGAAAAGTCCTATAGTCAGCCATACCCAGTGATAACACACCCAGTGATAATTACTGAAAGACAGATATGAATTAAGATGACCCCATATTAGCAAACTTCCATAGTAGTCATCACACAAACCTTAGCACAAAATATGGGATAGAAAAATGAGAAGATGAGGCAACAACATTCTTCCCCAAACACCTGACTCTTAGAAATCCAAAACACAGAGCATTGATTGGAATAATTGAAACCCACACAGATAAATTATTTGAAAGGATAGCAAACTTTTTAAATAGATCAATAAGGTGATTGATGAGCACAAAGCTATAACTAAATAATAGTAAGCCTAGTAAACAAAACTCTCAGCAAGTCTATAAAATACACCAATAAAAAGCTAACTGAGCTAAACAAAATGATACAAAACATGAAAGCCCAGCATAGAAAATAATTCGCGTCCATAAAAAGGCACCAAATCAAACTTCAGATTAAAAATTCTATCAAAAATATAGGTAGCAGTTGCACCCAGTGTGAGGACACAGTCTCAGAATTAGGTGTTGTCAGTGAAAAATTAATAATAGATAACAAAAACAAAACAAAACATAAAACATAGATCCAACAGTTACTACATGATGCAAAGGAGACAAATCAAAAGTCACTTGGAATTGCCAAAAAATTAAAACACAGTATGAATTGCATAAAAAATATTTTAGTGAAATAATAGCAGAAAATTTTTCAAAAATGAGAAAGGAATTAAACACACAAACAAGTGAGATATGTTGAACTGCAAGTAATAGTAGGCAGGAAAAAATAACTTCTACATAAAACATCATAGACAAAATTCCAGAAGTCCAAAAGAAGGAAAAAAATCTTGAAAGCTAGTACAGAAAATCAGTGAATCACTTATAAAAGAAAACCCAGGAGAATTACAGCAGATTTCTTGACACCAACATTAAAGGTCAGGAGAACTTGCAATGAAGTGTTTTAACTGCTAGAAAAAAATACTCCAATCCAGACTGATATATCCTACAAAACCACTTTTCAAAACTGATGAAAAATAAAACATTTTCATAATAAAGAGCAACTAAAGAAATGCATGTCCATCAAACAAGCTTGCCAAATAATTTTAAGGATATTCTAAAATGAAAAAATAAAGCTAACAATGCCAAAAAGCCACTAGAATAAACACAAAAAAGGATAAGTAGTTAAGTAGAAGGAAAGTAAATATATTCAGCAAAAGAAAATTAATGCAATGACAACAATAATTCAACAGCTTTCAGTAATAACTCTCAATATCAATGATTTCAATTCCTTAATCAAAAGAAACAGATTGAGAGATTGGATCAAGAAATAAAATCCAACAATATGCTATGGGTCAGAGATACATATAACTGTAAAAGATATAGGTCAGAGATGCATTTAAATTAATATTAAGTAAAATAAATTAATAGTTTAAAAATCAAAGGTTAAAAAAAATCTATGCAAGACAAACCTAGAAAAAAGCTAGAGTAGGTATCCTATTTACAGACAAAGTGGACATCAAACCAATACTTACTATAACAGGCAAAGAAACTCACTATATATTAGTTAAGAAAAAAATTAAAAAGAACAATATTAAACAATTATGCTCCAAATAATGGCAAACTCAACTCTGTTAAATGAACACTATGGATATGAAAGATCAGACCAACACCAAAACAACTGTAATGAAGGGCCTCAGTACCCCACTATCATAAATAGATCAATTGGACAAAAAAATCAACAATAACTAAGTTTTGAAATTAACCTTTAAACAAATAGACCTAATAGATATCTACAGTGTTACACTCAACAACAGAATACACATTCTTCTCAGTAGCACTAGAAATTTCTCCAAAATATACAAAAGACTAGCCAATGAAGCATGTTTAAATAAGTACAAAAGAATCAAACCTATGCCATATATATTATTCAATAATAGCATATTGCAAATAGAAATCAGTAGCAAAAGAAAACAGAAATTATGCAAATTCATTAAAATTCAACAATGCATTCTTGAATAGTAGTAATAGAATAAATCAAGGAAGATAGTTCCTAAAATTCAATATGAATTGCAACAGAACATAACAGAATTTATGGGATACAAAGAAAGCAGCTTGAGAGGGAAATTTATAGCTGTGAATGCCCCTATTACAAAAACAGAGTGACCTAAATAAATTGCATGGCAATGTACAGGTAGGTAGAAGGGAAGATAGGCAGGTATGTAGAGCACAAACTGGTTGACAGGGCA
This sequence comes from Cavia porcellus, assembly GCF_034190915.1. Classification (NCBI taxonomy): domain Eukaryota; kingdom Metazoa; phylum Chordata; class Mammalia; order Rodentia; family Caviidae; genus Cavia; species Cavia porcellus. The sequence continues at coordinate 23,066,876 of NW_026947513.1, read as the reverse complement.
TAGCTCACATGCCAGACAGCTGTAGAAATGACCACCTCTTTACTGGAAATTGCCCTTTCTGAAATATTCTTAGACCTGCTTGCAAGCTTCCACTGGAAAGCCCCTAAACCCCATGGACCTTGGCTCACCCCGGTAAACAGCTCACCCTAGCAACAGCTTACTCCAACAACAGTTCATCCCAGCAGCAAGGGCTAATACCCTGCTTGACTTAGAGCATACCAATCAGTGAAATCTCCATACTCTTTAACTTATTTAGACCAACTTTCTTCTTTAAGAACGGGCAAAGTAAAGATCCCTGTTGAGAAGCTCAGTAGAACCCTCCATGTCATGAAACTGGTTGTGCAGAAATTCTGTTACCATCTTCCCGATATTATAAATAAGCCTCTCCTTTGCACTACTTTCATTTCTGAGTTCCTCATTCTGTGCTAGAGTGAGGTCAAGAAGCTGAGGAATGGGTATTCTGCACAGGGAACCCCAGAGCCCTGCCCTGACATTACAGTGATACACGTTCCCGGAAAAAAAAAAAAAAGAAAAGAAAAGAAAAAGCTGAAAGTACAATGAACAATTTCAAAATCAAGAAGATTGTTAACAACTATTTCACAAACTTGTGTGCCAATGAATTGGAGAATTCAGATGAAATGGGTACATTCAAAGTTATGTATGAATTAACTAAAATGAACCAAGAAAATGCAAAAACACTGAAATATCCAAATATAGACATTAAAATTGAAGCAGTAATAAAAAATCTACCAATTAAGAAAACCCTAAACCCTGTGGATTCATTGCTGAATTTTATAAGAACTTCAGGAAAATACTAACGTGAATACTCTTAAAACTCTTTAGTAAAGTTGAAAAGAAGGAGTATTTCTAAAATATTTCCTAAAAGCTACCATGCCCCAATCTGAAAGCAACAGCCAACCAAAAGACTAATCTTTTTAATGAACATATTTGCAAAAATCTTCCATAAGATACTGGCAAACAAAATACAACAAATAAAAAGATCATACAGCATGATGCATTAGAATTTAATCCCAAGAATGCAAAAATGTTTCAACAAATGACAATCAATAAATGTAATATGTCACACAAGTAAAAGCAAAGACAAAAATCACATTATCATATCAACAGATGCAGAAAAGGCCTGTGGCAAAATTCATTATCAATTCATGATAAAAAAAAAGTAAAGAAAATAAATCTAGGTGGACTATAACTCTGATGAAAGCGATTTATAACAAACTTACTTCCAACATCATATTAAATGGGGTAAAAATCAAAGATTTCCTCTTAAAGCAGGAACAAGACAAGGATGTTCACTATCACCACTTCTTTTCAAGATAATACTTGAAATACTAGCCAATGAAATCAGGCAAAATAAATAAATAAATACATAGGGCCAGTAGAGGAAAGAAAGAAGTCGGATTATTATTATTTGCAGATAATACAATTCTTCACATAGAAGACCAAAACAATGAAAAATTAATAAACAAATTCAGAAATATAGCAAGTTACAAGATCAACACACCAAAAACAATAATGCTTGTGCATTAATAGCAAACTCACTGAGAAACAAATTAGGAAAATAATACCATTCACAATAGGATCGAGAAAAATTAAAGATTTATGAATATAACCAAGGAACTGAATAAATTCTACAGTGAAAACTACAGTGCTCAGGAAGAAGAATCAAAGAAACAAAATAGAGGATGCAGATAAAATTCAAGGAACATTAAGCAATTTGATTTTTGATAAAGGGGCTACAACATACAGTGGAAGAGAATCTCTTTAATAACTGGTGCTTGGAAAATTATCTATGCATATGCAAAGGATTGGATAAATACCCTTATATTTTACCATGCACTAAATGAAAAACTAAATGGATCAAAGAACTAAAATGTTAAACTAAACAGCCTTTATCTTCTGGAAGATAAAATAAGTAAAACTCTTGACATGGGTTTAAGCAAGATAGAATCAAGAACAAATAAACAGAATCATACCAAATTAAAAAGCTTCTATGCAGCAAAGAGACTCACCAACAGAATGAAAAAACAACATACAGAATGCGAAAATTTTTTCCAACTATCCGTTGAACAGAGAACTAGAACTAATATCTAGAATATACAAAGAACTCATAAACATTTAGACTTTCCAAAGAAAAGACTCAATCAAAAAATGGACTATTGAAATGTATAGACATTTATGTGAAGAGCAAATAACCTATAAATACATCAAAAATGTGTAGCATCATTGTCCATTAGAGAAATACATATTAAAGCAATTTGTATTAGTATTCTGTGTTAGTCTAGAAAGAATGATTGTAATCAAGAAATCAAATAACAAACGCCCACAAGGATGCAAGGTTAGAAGAACTCTCTTACACTGTTGATGGTGGTAAAAACTAGCAGAACTATTATGCAAATCAGTACAAAAACTACTCAAAACCGTAACTACTCAAAATTATAACTAAATATTCCATTTGATCCAGCTCCATTTTATATATCATTATAAAAAATTAAGCACATCATATTACAGTGATACATGCATACCCATGTTTATAACAGCACAATTCACAGTGGTCAAATCATACAAGCAGGTTATATGTCCATCAATAGATGAACAGATATAGAAAAATGTGATATTTATGCACAATGGAGTACTGCTCTGCATTAAAGAAGATAAATGACACATTTGTACAAAAATGGATGAACATTGAAACTATTGTGTTAAGTAAATAAATCAGACAAAAAGCTTAAATATCACCTTTTCATTTCTGTGAGAAGGCCAAAGTATAAATAAAAACGAAAATAAAGTATAGATAATAGGAAGTAGGGAGCTCTTTTCCAAATAGGAATGGGATCAAGAGATGGAGTAAGGAGGGGAGAGAGGGAAGAGAAAGGAAATGCAAACACAGAATTGATCTTTGTTATGTGCTTGTACTAATTCCCCACAAGGAATGTAATCATTACACAATATAAATATGTAACAATGAAATATAAACTAAAATAAAAGAACATAGTTAATAATCAGGGGCTTTGGGATCAGGTGTTGTGGTTACATGAATGGAAGGCACTCTCTGTTCCCCAAAGGAGACAGAATGTTATTGCTATGCATCAGTCATTCCATAAAGAAGCAGGCAATGTATACCTGCTACTCAGGAAATAACAGGAATTGTGCTCGCTCCTTTTAATAAATGGTATTACATGTTTATGTCTCTTACAGGATTTACTGCTATAGCAAAATAATAGAGACTGTGTGGCTCAAAAAACAGAAATTAATTTCTCATAGTTCTAAAGACTGAGAAGCCCAAAATCAAGATCAAATTTGGTGTCTGGTGTGCATCAGTCAGTACTAGAGTAGCAATACAGATAGATAGATAGATAGATAGATAGATAGATAGATAGATAGAGACAGATCAAGACAGAGAGATGTGTGTACACATATATATATAATATTTAGTGTATAATATAAAACATATATGTACATTTATATATATATATATATATATATATATATTATGATTTACCTGATAAGTTTACAATAGCCACCTACAGAGTAAGGTGTAGAAAAATGCAAAAGGGCCATGTGAACACTGGGGAAACAAAAGTGGAAAGCCTGGAGCTCTCTGCAGAGTCCCACTTGAATTCACATCAGGAAGCTACAAGGTCTACTTAGGAAGACTAAACAGGCTGTCCTAGAAGCCTAGAGATGGATATCCAAAGGTATAGAAAAGGCTGGAGCTCTTCTGGATTTCCGTCTTCAGTCCCTTTATTCCATCCAGGCTACTAACCTATTGATTGGTGCCACTCATAGCCAAGAGCTGGAGGGTCTTCCCTCTTCAGTAAGTTCAAGATTCAGTCATACTTAGAATTAGGCCAAGCCAACTACCTGTGGATTTCTCACTCAAGTTGATACAATGGTTAACTATTATATGGTGACTGCTTTCCTCCTAGTCTTATATATAGGCAACATCTTGTATGATTTGTCAGTCCGAGAGAGAGAGAGAGAGAGAGAGAGAGAGAGAGAGAGAGAGAGAGAATATCTTTTTTATAGGACTAGTCCTATTGTAAAAATCTCACTCTCTTGATATAAATAATCTAAACCTAATTATTTCTGAAAGCCCCTCCTCCAAATACTATCATATAGGGGACCTTTCATCATTGCAATCATAAATACAATTTATTTTTAAAGGAGAAAGTATTCCACTAAAAGTGTCTGCAACCCATCAATTCATATAGGTCTTTTGCAGCCTGATAAATGTATAACTATCATGTTCTATGTCTGATTCAGGACTGAAGCTCTGCAATTGATTTCAAGATTCTTTACAATCTTCATCTGCTATTAGTTTCCATGTTTAAAAATTTCTGGATTGATAACTTAAAAATTTACAGTATGAAAGACATGAAATGTAGAATTGTTTACAGTCCAAAGATGTAATCGATCAGAGTTTCTGCCCTAAAAAGACACAATGTGTCACTTTAAGTAAATTCCTTAATTTCTGTGAACTACATGTTCTTCATCTGAAAAACAATTTTTTGAAGAGTAAATAAAGAAACTAGATGAAAGTTCCTCCCATAATCCTTGTAGTGTCTGTTGAATGGAAATTATCATTGCAATCAAATTCATCTCGTTCAATTTTGAATAGTCTCTGTAGATTTTCCTGACATTTAGCAGAATTTATTAAACTGAATGATTGAAGAAGTGAACTCTTGTCTTTATTCAAACTGCTTAGCATGGTAGAATATCTATTCTCTTTTTAGCTTAGCTAACTTCCGACCTTCTGAAGAAACAAACTTCCACAATTTTGAACATTTTCTTAGAAATCTATCTTTCTTTAATATATTCTGTGAACTCCTGGAGAATTTGTTTTCTATGACACCCATTTTGAACACAACCTGTGATACCTTCATTGTTAGGTTGTAGATTATATTCTATTACCCACATATTGTAAAACTCTCAAAATTAAAGGATGTGTCTCATGACTTCTTGTTTTATTGTGCATAGAATAATTCCTTGCCCACAGAAGAAATTCCTATAATAGTTTTTTTTTCCTTATATTTCTACAGGTTGCAAAATCTAAAATGAAGTTAGCAGTAGATACAGCATCTGATGAAGACTCACTTTCTTGAGCATAGTGCCTTCTTCTCTACCTAAACACCAGGAGAAAGGGATGAGGACATTTGCTTGGTCTTTTCTTATTAGAACATGAATCCCATTTATGAGGGCTTTATCCCCTGATCTAAAATATTTCTCAATGTCCTTATGTCCTAACACTACCAGCTGGGAGATAAGAATTTCAGTTTATGAATGGGGGGCACAAATAATCAGCTCATAGCAGTATTATATTACTTCCCGTACACACTGCACAGGCTGGGTTCATAACTCTCTGAAAGCCAAACAATGACCACATTAGAGCTACTTTTTTCATTTTAAAGTGTCTTAACAAGACTCATGCGTTCATAGACCTCTATAAACAGTTTACAAGAACTGATCTTATGACACACGATAAAATGAACAAATACTTTGAAGGAAAAAAGACACTACAGTACCCAATGCTGATCCCAGAGTGTCATGATGTGAAATCCAGCAATACTATTCTTCTTTGTCCAGAGTGATTTTAGTCTGTTAGGGTTTTTATAATCTCAACATAAATGAAGATATGGATAACTGCATATATGTTTAACTGTATAGGATTGATAACTATTGTTAGAACTATCTGCAATCTTGCTGTTTGAATTCCCACTTATATGTTCCACTTTTGTGTCTTGAACAATTATTTGTAAGAGGAGAATATGTAAACATCAACTAGTGATTTATTACTTCTTTTTTACTTTTTCTTTGAAAGTATGTATTATATCTACCCATTTACTGTTTCATTTACTCTTTATTTAAATTTTTTTAAAAAGTGTCTCTAACAAGATCCAGACTCTTCATTTGAGTCTCCATCATTCCAAATCCACATACAACACAAATCTGTGCTCTCCTCTGTTCCAACAAGTTTACATCTCCTCTTCCCTATTCTTTCTGTTAATTATTTTGTTCCATTTCTCTTTCTAAAATGTTTCAGGATTTACTTAGAGCTGTGAGTTCTTCAAGCACATGAATGAATCTCAGAGCAGTGTATAGTGTATGCATATATGTGAATGTGCACCAACTTGGTTTCTGGTTAAATGATGAAGTTCTGTTTTGAATAAGATTGATTTATTATTTTCTTTTTGTCCTTAAAAGTACTTGAAAAGTATGTACAATCAATAAATACCACTGAACTGAGTTTTTTGCTGAATTACAAAGGGAAAACCATCTAAGACTTTAGTGTAAGAAAACAACATTCCAATTAGATACATTCACTAAATATTCATAATGTTTTTCTATGCATTATCTTATTAATCACTTTAAACTTCTATTCAAATTTAAGTATAGCCATTACTTGCCTTCATAGAAGGAATTTAGGTAACATTTTAAAAAATCACCAAACCATAAATCAAATTTTCCTTGTAATAATGTTTTCAAATACTTTCCAAGGAAAGTTATTACACAAATAGTGGGTTTATGGATATGGGGACCTCACTGTCACAGGATCTCAAACATTTTTAATACATTGTGAATATCAAATAGAGACATTACATCTAGAATCCCCTAAGCACTTTGATACATAGAAACCTTTTCTCCCAGAGCATGTTGGATATGGTTGGGGTAATGTTTAGTGAAGTATTGGGGAACACTTTCTTCATAACTATTAATCTATTTGAACATTTATAAATAAATCTATCACAAAGACTATATCATCTTTGGAGTAGACAGAAAACTGAATTACATTACCAATATAGACATACTGAAATATCTCTCTCAAAAATTAAAGATTCATTCATGATAGTATTTACTATATAAGATACATTAGCAGTTCCTGTGATATTAATAAAGCTACATTCATATGCATCCAAACTAATAAGTGTTTAAATAAAATAGCTTTTAACATAAATAAAATAGCTTTTAGTATGAGACAAAAACTAAGCAATTTTCATAAACATGTGAATTTTGGGCATGACAGTTTGATTGCATGCAACCTGAGCAAACTATTGAATAATTTCATTCATTTCAGTTTTAAACATTTAATTTTTAACCAATAAAAATCCTTCATTTGACATAGACATCAAATCTATTTATAAGATCTTTCTGATGGAGTTTGTCTATTTTTGTTTTTGTGACCCAACAATATCCTAAAGTCAATAATATAATAAGCATGATATTCTTGGACAAAGAAGAGAAATAGCAACAGAACTAATCACTTCTATTTCAAATGCTAAAATATATTAAACTGTTCGATTCAGTAATAAAAGTGATTTAAATATTGTCTTACTGTAAACCAAGTAGTACTCTTGTGAGTATGAAATGTGTAGTAGATATATAGTATATCACAGGAGAGAAGTTATAGTAATCTAAAATACCTTGAGAGTTTCTGGTATTGAATGTATTAGACAATTGGTTATGACTATCATTTACTACTAGCATGATTCTCAATAACTGTATATCTTTGTCTTAGTGTTTAAGCATTATAGAGGCAAACAATTAATTTATATTAAAGACAATATACATAATATAAAACACATGTAGTAAATACTTTCTACTTATGTTGGTAGCCCATTAACCATTAGTAGTTGTGCTGAGATTCAGTGATCATTTTAATATGCCAATTCAGTCATATATGTGAACCAAGCTGAGTTGGTCCTGTTCTTTTTACTTGGAGCAAGAAAAGGAGACTAAAATGCTGGTGTTATCTATATACATAACTAAAAGGTAATGTTCACTTTCAATAGGTAAGGAAGATCAAAGTAATGTAAACTATACTTTTCAGGAAAAAGTGAATAATAGTAGATAAATACTTACAAAGGGGAAGAGAGGGGAAGGAAAAGAGAGAAATTCCTAAGTTTTTAATGACTTCAAAGTTCTCTTTCCAATATTTCTTCAGAACCATCTGCATTTCAGTTTTTTGTAAGCTTTGAGTCACTTATATAATTTGATTCTGGGAGGAAACTCTATTTCCCTTAAGTTAGTTCAAGAGAATTTTGATTATTTGCCATATCCAAGTGAATACCATAAATGTAGAATCACCTTCAGTAAAATAGTCTATATAGCAATATCTAGGCAATGCCCTCCAGGGAAAGATCACCAGGAGCACACTTGGAGCTGAATGAGTGAAGATTTTGCAGATTATAGTGAGAGATAATTGTTTGTTATTGTTCTGTTGTTGTCATTTTGCTTTTGTTGATTTTTGTTTATTTTTCTGGTTTTTTTCTCTTTAAAATAAGTAAATAAATAAATTCATTATATGACACCATGGAACTTTTCAATACAGAGTATTAGAACAAACTCATAGAATTTGGACTTAAGATTTTAGGGGTGGCTTTAAATAATAGGGTGCTATTCTGAATGGGGTGCTGTCTAGAAAGAAGACTAGATAGCTTAATAAATCTCACCTAGAAAGTGAGATGACTAGACTTAAACTAAAGGTGTTGTTGATAAACAGTGGTCATTCAGTCAATTTTGATCATTTTTGTGGTGTTGACAATATTCATGTATCTTTATACCTGTATATGACTGTGGAGTGGTCTTGTTATTATCTTGATCCATTATAATCACAGAAAATGCCTTTTGTCTGATGCTGATGTCCTATGAGTTATATTCAACAGGAGAATAACAGGACCAAGTTAAGTAGAACCAGTTCTAGCTCTGGATGTTAATGGCTGTTTTATCTTTGTCAAGATAAATAAGCAGTAGCCCCCATTCAGCCTCATTAAGGGATTGAGGACACCATACCCTTCCAATTCACACCAATTCATCTTCAATTGTCATCTAGATTCTGGGTTTTACTCAGCGTCTCTTTACTCCAAGTTTATCTCTTCCGTGCCATCTATAAGACACTGAGCATTTTCCTAAATCAAAGAAAGTAACACAAGTGACGAAAGTCTCAGTCTCCAAATTATACTGAAATCCGAATATCAAGTGAAGCACCTTCATCACTGTGTTTCCAAAGCTGTAAACCTGGCTCTTATTTGCACAACTTTTTGTAACATTGAAATACCCATTGTAGTCTCAGAGTCAAGCCTGACACAAATGCCAGGTTTATCCTGTCTCCCTATGCATTTGCTTCATCTCATGCTCCCTGGAACATCTGGCAGAACTCTGTGTTGGCCAAATAATGAGCTTTATAGTTCTCAGTTTTTTATTAGGAGAACAGTGACTTCTAGTTTAAAAACAACTCCAGGATTTAGAAACTTCTTTCTGAATTTAGAAAACTTCTGTAGTGGAAGAGAATTATTATTATCTATGACATTCTCTGCTCAACTTACCAAATGCAACCTATGGTATAGTAATACAAAATTTTCATATTTAATTAATTAAAATCTACATTTTATTTATTTCACCTTTATGTAAGTGATTCAGGTACAACTTGGATGCATAAGAAAAAATTAAAGAAAATAGGTCACCTAATTCAATGTTCACATAAGCATGCTGCTTAGAGGCCTGCAGGGGCATTGTTACCAAAAAACCACATTTGTGAATATGCTAATGCCTGGTTAAGAGCAGGAGTTCAAAAGTAAGACCAACTGATATAAAAATAACTCTTCCCCTTACAATGAGTCACTTCATCTCTCTATACTATAATTCCCTTATAATAAAATGAAAAATTGAATATATTTTTAAAAGAGCCATTGTAAAGTTTGAGAGAAAAACATATACATAGGAATGCATCAGAGTTCCTGAGCCATGACAAGTTCTCATAAAAAGTCAAGTACTCAATACACTGCAGTAGACAGGAACGCCTGCCAGCGCAATTCAAACAAACTGAACTGACAAAGAAACTGGGCCTCCTATATACGCTTGTATGGAAAGAACAAAATGTATGGGAAGAGGGAGCAACAAGAAAGGGTCCTTAGTCACCAATCCTGAGAACACTGATCCAGGAAAGGTAAATGCAAAGGAGAATGAGGACAGAAAACATGCAATATCAGGCACGGCACCAATAGACATAAAATGATATCTCCGGGACCTCATAGACGAGTTCAAAAGTGAAGTATTTAACCAAGAAAAGCAAGATATAAGTAGAATAGTTAAAGAAATGCTAAGCACCTTCTAAGAAAAAACAGATGGTGGAATGGAACAACAGAAAAAAAGGGGAGAATTGTTTGATGGAGAAAATAGAGAAAATGTAGAATACATGAAGCAGCTTCAAAGAAATCACCAGGAAACTAAAAACTCTATTGAAAGCTGGCATAACAGCTTGAAAGAAACTAAGGATAGATATCTGAACTGGAGGACAGATTTGTAATGTGGGAGCATAAAAGGAAAAACTTCTTAAAAATAACAAGAAAACAAGCAGTAACAATACAAAGGCTAAAAGATGATAAGAGGATCTACAACTTAAAAATTAAGAATATAAAGGAAGAATCAGGGATACAAACAAATGAACTGCAAAGGCTATTCACAGAAATAGTGAAGGAGAACTTCTCTAATATGGGAAAAGGTAAAGATACTCAGATCTATGAGGCATACAGGACCCCAGCCACCTACAATGCAAACAGAACTACACCCAGGCTAATAATAATCAAAATTCCAGAAATCCAATATAAAGACAATATTAAAAGCTGTCGGAGATAAGAAACAGATCACTTACAAGGGAACACCCATCAGAATTACAGCAGACCTCTCAGCACAAACCATCAAATCACAAAGAGCATGGGGCGAAATAATTCAAGTTTTGAAAGACAATAACCTCCAGCCAAGATTGATATATCCTGCACAACTGTCCCTAGAAATTAATGGAGAAACAAGGCGCTTCCAGGATAAAGAGAAACTAGGGAAAAGAAGTTGCAACCACCAATTCAACTCTACAGAGAATACTGCAGGACACTATAAAAAAGTAAAATACCAAGATTCCAGAAACAGTGGCAGAGAGGCCACAATGAATGGAGCAGAAAGCGAAATGAAGAAGACAAACTGACAACTAATAACAGAAAAAGAGCTCAACAGAAATGAGGCAGAGAAGGTTGGGTGGTATGAACAGCTATTTTGGAGAAAACAAGACATCATAATAGCTAGTGCTAATTTAATGTCATCTTGTTTTGAAGTCCCATCAAGTTTTTGTTCTTGTGTCTCTATCAGTCTTAACATACTGTATCTTACTGGATTTTATTATATGTGATAATATAAACAAAAACTTCTACAGACAGGAGATAATACAGAAACCATTGTTCATTTTCTGTTAGTTGGTTCTAAATACCCTGCAATACTGTCATTCTCTTGAATGGTCTTACATTGTCTTGATATGTTTGATTCTACGAAGTTATACTCAAAGATTTCAAGGAAAGAGAAATTATGGTAACTACTTTTATGTCAGGATATCTTGTGGTGAAATCCTAGGGCAATAACTATCGCACCTCAGTGCACTATTAGACCCCAGGGCACTAACTATTTAATCTCAGGGCACTAATTATCAGACCCCAGGACACTATTTTGCTTAAATGGCTATGTTCTGATCTGTGCTGTTTTGTTGTTATGTCCTCTTTTATCTCAATCTCCTTTTTTATTATTTATTTTTTTATTTTCATCTTTTTATTTAAGGAAAAAGTAAATAAAAAATAGTAGGATATATTATAGTAACCCACTTTGATTTCTTATCAACTTTGTTTGAAATCCTGTATTGTTCTCACCATCTTGTTTTGACTGATTTTCCTCTATTCTGTTTTGCTTGATAGTACCAAGTTTGAGAGTATAGGCAACAATTCTGAAGACAATAAGATTCACTATGATGCCCATTCTGGTTTGACTATTATCTTCTTTTGAAGCCCTATAATGTCTTCAGTATTTTGGTTTTATTGGTTTTGTTCTATACTGCTTTGTTCAATTTTATTATAACTGATGATATAGGCAATTCTTTTTAAGATAGCAAGAGGCAAACCGTTGTTGATCACCTTATATTCTGTTTTTACATTATGTACTATGTCCATCCTTTTGATTTGACTGACTCTGTTTTGTTATGTCACATTTGGTTTTATTCTCTTCAAAAAAAAGTAATAAGAACTGTGGGAGTAATAAAACCCAAAATGTGTAATTGTCATTGTACAAAAGAGAGGAAAAGAAAGTGCCCTAAAGGTTATAACTGCATGTATATTTAAGTGTAGATAACCATATTACTGAGTTTTTGTTGCATCATTGAACAGAACTGTTTGCAGTCTCACTGTTTGAATGTCCACTTTATATGCTTTAATTTTGTAACTCGAACAACTATTTCTAAGATGACAATATGTAATCTATTAACTAGTGATTTCCTACTGTTTATTTTTTTTTGAAATTCTGTATAACTTTTATCCTTTTTCTGTTTTTTTTCTCTTTAAATAAAGTTTTAAAAAAAAGATAAGCACACACAGACACACATACATTTCTCATGTAGAATAGTTAAACTACTCAGTAGAAAATTTCAAAAACTTTAATGAAAGCATTTATTACAAGAATAAAAGCATAAGCCTCTACTTCAGGACACATAATCATCTTTAGCTCAGCGGCATAAGCACCTGCCTTGCAAGCAGGCAGTCGTGAGTTCGATCCCTGGTACCGACAAAAATGAAAAAGACAAAAAAAAAAAAAAAAAGTCAACAATTTCCTTCAGTTTACAAATCTGTGAATTTCTTTTTTTTTTTTTATTTAAGAGGAAAAAGAGAAAAACACAAAACAAAACAAAGCAGTGTAAGGTTACATATAATACAGAACTACAAAAAAAAGCATAACAGTAAGAAATCACCTGTTAATAGATTACATATTATCATCTTGGAAATAGTTGCTCAAATCACAGTATCAAAGAATACAAAGTAGACATTCAAACAGAGAGACTACAAACAGCTGTGTTCAATGATCCAAAAACATTAATATAGTCAGCTATTCAACATCCCTATACACACTTGCTGTTATATCCGTTAGAGCTCTTTTTTCCCCTTCCTCTCTTTTTACAACAAAATTTACACATTTTAGATTTTATTACTCCTTAGTTCTTATTACTTTTGGGGGGGGGGAGAATAAAGTCAAATATGGCAGAACAAAGCTGTCAGTGAAAACCAAGGATAGACTTAGCACATGATGTAGAACAGAGTATACGGTTATTAACAATAGTTATCAACGTTGTCTCTTGTTTCCTTAAAAAGATTTGTCTATCTCATTAGATATTATAAAGTTGGACAAAACAGTAGAGAACAAGACCAATAAAACTTAGACATTGTAAACATTACAGGACTTCCAAAGGAGACAATAGTCAAACCAGAATGGGCATCTTAGTGAATCTTACTGCCTTCAAAGTAGTTGCCTATACCCTCGGACCTGATACTATCCCACAGAATGGAACAGAGTCTAATCAGTCAAAACAAGATCGTGGGAGCATTACAGGACTTCAAAACAAGTTAATAGGAAATCGAAAAGAGTTACTATTATATATCCTAATTTTTTAAATTTTTCCCTTAATTAAAATAAACATAAGAAATAACTAAATAATTTTTTTAAAGAATAATAGTTACCATAGTGTCTGTCTTTTTCCTTGAGATATTTGGATAAAACTTCATATACTATAGCTTCAAATATTTCCATATCAAGAAGCCCGGAATAAAGCCTTTCTAATTAATAAGTGAAAATTTTATAAGGCTTCAAGGCCACATAATGGGGAATCATGATTGCCACATATTTTCATATATTTGAATCATTACTTACATTAGGGAAACTATTCGGTATTCATACATGCGAGATTGATTTATTTCACTTATGAGTATGGTCTCAAGCTGCGCCCGTTTATTGATACATATCTCAATGTGATCCTTCTTTATAGCTGAATAATATTCCATTGTATAGAAATACCACAACTTTTTTATCCATTCCTCAGTTGATGGACACTTGGGTTGTTTCCAAGATCTGGCGATTACAAATTGTGCTGCTATAAACATAGGTGCATAAATCACTGTGGTATGATGCTTTCAGTTCTTCTGGGAATATGCCTAGAAGTGGAATAGCTGGAATAAATGGGATTTCCAATCCCAAATTTTTGAGAAACCTCCAGACAGACCTCCACAAAGGCTGTACCAGTCTACACTCCCACCAACAGTGCAGGAGAGTTCCTTTTTCCCCACATCCTCTCCAGCATTTGTTGTTGTTGGTTTTCTTGATCCTGGCCATTCTTTCAGGAGTGAGATGGAATCTCAGTGTGGTTTTAATTTGCATTTCTCTGATGACCAATGATGATGAGCATGTTTTCATATATTTATTTGCCATTTGCATTTCTTCATCTGAGAATTGCGTATTCATCTCAGATGCCCATTTTTGGATTGGATCTTTGAATTTTGGAGGTCTGAGTTTTTTTAATTCTTTATATGTTTTAGACAAGAGTCCCTTGTCTGAGAGAGAGTTCACTAAAATCTTTTCCCAGTTTGTGGGTTTTCTTTTCACTATGCTGGAGATTTCTTTTGACATGCAGAAACTTTTTAATAAGATGTGGTCCCAGTTATTGATTCTGGGAAGTGTTTCCCGTGCGGTTTGAGTCCTGTTCATGAATTCTCTACCTACTCCTATGTCTCCAAGGTTTCTACCCACTTTGTCTTCCAATAGATTTAGTGTTTCTGTTTTAATATTCAGATCTTTGACCCATTTAGATTTTAATTTAGTACATGGTGATAGACATGAGTCTAGCTTTAGTTTTCGGCAAATGGAGAGCCAGTTTTTCCAGCACCATTTATTAAAGAGACTGTCGTTCTTCCAGTGAACCTGCTTGGCTCCTTTATCAAAGATAAGGTGGTTGAGTGTGTTTGTAGTTGTGGTTGTATCTTCTAATCTATTCCATTGATCTTCGCCTCTGTTTTGATTCCAATACCATGTTGATTTTACTACTGTTGCTTTGTAGTATAATTTCAAGTCAGGGATTGTGATGCCTCCTGCTTTGCCTTTGCTGCTTAGAATTGCCTTTGCGATTCTAGGTCTCTTCTGGTTCCAGATGAAATTTAGGAGTGATTTCTCTAGATCTATAAGGTATGTTGATGGTATTTCTATTGGGATTGCATTGAATCTGTATAAGAGTTTTGGGAGAATGGCCATCTTCACAATGTTTGTTCTTCCTATCCATGAGCAAGGGATGTCTTTCCATTTTCTGAGATCATCTTCAATTTCCTTTTTCAGTGTATTATAGTTTTCACTGTATAAGTCTTTCACTTCTTTCGTAAGAGTAATTCCTAAATATTTCATTTTTTTGCTTGCTAATGTGAATAGTCCAGTTTCTCTTATTTCCCTCTCTGTAATTTTGTTGTTCGTGTATAGGAATGCTATTGATTTCTGAGTATTGATTTTGTATCCAGCCACATTACTGAATTTATTTATTGTATCTAAGAGTATTTCAATGGAGTTTAGGGGGTCTTCTATGTAGAGTATCATGTCATCTGCAAACAATGATAACTTAACTTCTTCTTTTCCTATCTTTACCCCTTTTATTTCTCTTTCTTGCCTAATTGCTCTGGCTAGTACTTCCAGTACTATATTAAATAGGAGTGGTGATAAAGGACATCCTTGTCTTGTGCCTGATTTTAAAGTAAAGGCTTTCAATTTTTGGCCATTTAGAATGATGCTGGCTGTTGGTTTGTCATAAATGGCCTTTATTATATTGAGGTAAAGACCATCTATTCCAATTTTCTGTAGAGTTTTTATCATGAATAAATGTTGGACCATATCGAAGGCTTTTTCTGCATCTATAGAAATGATCATGTGATTCTTATTTTTGGCTTTATTGATATGGTGGATTACATTTATTGATTTGCGTATGTTGAACCATCCTTGCATTCCTGGGATGAATCCCACCTGGTCATGGTGTATAATCTTCTTGATGATTTGCTGGATCCTATTTGCCAATATTTTATTGAGGATTTTTGCATCTGTGTTCATTAGGGAGATCGGTCTATAGTTCTCTTTTTTAGTTGGGTCTTTCTCAGGTTTTGGTACTAGAGTAATATTTGCTTCCAGGAACGACTTAGGAAGGATTGCTTCCCTTTCAATTTCATTGAACAGTTTGAGGAGTGTCGGCATTAGGTCTTCTTTGTATTTCTTGTAGAATTCTGCAGTGAATCCATCTGGGCCTGGGCTCTTCTTGGTGGGTAAGGACTTAATTACATTTTCAATTTCAGTAACAGAGATTGGGTTATTCAACAGTTTTACATCCTCTTGATCTAGCTTTGGCACTTCATATGCTTCTAAGAATCTGTCTATTTCTTCTGTGTTATCAAACTTTTGAGAGTAGAGGTTTTCGAAGTAGGTGTTGATGATCTTCTGTATTTCTATTGGGTCTGTAGTGATTTCTCCTTTTTCATTTCTTATTGCATGAATTTGAGCTTTTTCTTTCCTTTTTTTAATAAGGTTGGCTAGGGGCTTATCGATTTTATTTATTCTTTCAAAGAACCAACTCTTTGATTTGTTGATTCTTTGGATTGTTTTCTTAGTCTCTATTGCATTGATTTCTGCTCTGATTTTTATAATTTCCTCTCTTCTTTTGGCTTTGGGCTTGACTTGCTCTTCTTTTTCTAGCTGTTTGAGGTGTAGCATCAAGTTATTTATTTGTATTCGTTCTGTTTTCCTGATGTGGGAACTCAGTGCAATAAATTTTCCTCTCAGGACGGCTTTCATTGCATCCCACAGGTTCCGGTAAGTTGTATCTGTATTTTCATTTTCTTTTAGGTATTGTTTGATTTCTTCTTTAATTTCCTCTGTGACCCACTGATTACTCAAGAGTGTGTTATTCAGTTTCCATGTGTTTGTGGGATTTTTGCAGTATCTTTTATCATTAATTTCTAATTTTAGAGCGCTATGATCCGATAACATGCAAGGGATGATTTCAGCTCTTTTGCACTTGTTTAAATATGTTCTGTGAGCTAATATATGGTCTATTTTAGAAAATGATCCATGTACTGCTGAGAAGAATGTGTATTCTGATGTTGTTGGGTGGAACATCCTGTATATGTCTATCAAACCCATTTGTTCACAGGTATGATTCAGTTCTGTTATTTCTTTGCTCATTTTCTGTCTGGTTGATCTGTCCCTTGGTGTCAATGGCGTATTAAGGTCTCCTGTTACAATTGTGTTACTGATAATTTGAGTTTTCATTTCTGTTAATAATTGTTTTATATAACTTGGTGCTCTGGAGTTTGGTGCGTATATATTTAAGATAGTTATCTCTTCCTCTTGGAGTTTTCCCCTTACAAGTATGTAGTGACCTTCTTTGTCCTTTATGGTCATTGTTGGTTTAAAGTTCATGTTGTCTGCAAACAGAATGGCTACTCCTGCCTTTTTCTGGATTCCTGCTGCATGAAGAATTGTTTTCCATCCTTTGACTTTCAGTCTGTGAGTATCCTTCTGGGTTAGATGGGTTTCCTGTAAACAGCATATGGTTGGATTTTGTTTCTTGATCCATTCTGCTAGTCTGTTTCTTTTGATTGGTGCATTGAGACCATTTACATTAATGGTTATTACTGTTAAATGCTGGTTAATTGTAGGAATGTTATCTCTCTGCTGTTGCATCTTTATCTTTCTGTTCTGTTTAATTATTTGCTTTGCTTAGTGGTTTTTTCCTTTGTGTATCTAAACTGTCTTTCAATATTTTTTGCAGGGTCGGTTTGGTGTTCATGAAGTTCTTCAGCTGTTCTTTGTCATGGAAGTATCGTATTGCACCATCTATTTTGAATGATAGTTTTGCAGGATATATCAGTCTTGGTTGGAAATCATTTTGCTTTAGGATCTGGAATATTTCACTCCATGCTCTTCTTGACTTTATCGTTTGTGCTGAGAAGTCTGCTGTGATTCTGATAGGTTTTCCTTTATAAGTGATCTGTCTTTTCTCTCTGACAGCTTTTAGTAATCTATTCTTGTGTTGGATTTCTGGGATGGTGATTATTATATGTCTGGGTGTAGTTTTATTTTGGTTATGAGTGTTTGGAGTTCTATATGCTTCACTGATCTTGATGTCAGTTTCTGATCTCATGCTTGGGAAATTTTCAGCTATTACTTCTCTAAATATCCGCTTGACATCCTTTATGTTGTCTCCCTCTCTTTCATTAATCCCTATCATTCTTATGTTATTCTTCTTTGCATCGTCTTGCAGTTGTTGAATTGTTGTTTCCTGATTCCTTGTTATTTTCAAAAGATCTTTCCTTTCCTGTTCACTAGCTGCAATCATGTCTTCAAGGTCTGAAATTCTATCTTCACTTTCATTAAGGCGGTTTTTACAACTTTCAGTGGAGTTTTTTATTTCCTGTATATCTCTGTGCATCTGCATTATGTATTCTGTTTGTTTCTTATATTGCTCGTCTAGGGATTCTATCTTTTTGTTTAGTTCCTCCAATTTTTTATCTGTGTTTTCTTTAGATATATTTAGAATCTCTTTCATTTCTTTTATCATTTCTTCTTTTATCTGGGAGATTATTTCGAGTTTGAATTTCTTTAAAGCTTCCTGGAGTTGTTTGTCAACTTCAGTAGCTATTATGTCCGATATATGAGGTGGATGGGATATATTTTCTTCTATATACATTGCTCCTAGGGTTTCCTGAGATGGGCTGGAGGTTTGAGGTTGTAATTTGGTCTTTCGTTTTGTCATTTTGTATATTTCTGTGTTTCAAGTGTTATTTGAAAGCTTCCTCAGGATCTGTTGAAAATCCCCTTCTATGCTTGGAGCTACTGAGCCTCTGACACCGCACTACCCCAAGCCATTGGGCCTGCAGAACCAGTGTCCCTCCTCTGCCTGCTCAGAACTCCGCAGTTCCAGACAAGCTGGGCCTCAGGGACACTGTGCGCCCACCTGCCCCTTGGAAGATCCACAGCTCTTCAATTGCAGCCGGGTTAGGGTGCTCTCCACAGGCCACAGTGCCTCAGGAGCCTGTGATCCCTCTCTGCTTGCAGAGATATCCACAGTCCTCTAGGCAAAGGAAGGGACTTCTGCAGGCACTCCAGATCCGCCCAGCTCCTCCTCTGCAGGCAGATGGCTAGGCGCGGCTGGGCTCGGGGGTTAGTGTAGGCCCGCCCATCCGTCAGGAGCTCAGCAGACTTCCAAGTGTAGCCGGGGGGGATGGGGAGGCAGCTGTAGTGGCCTCTAACCCACTGTTCCACTTCTCTGCACCCAGAAGCCTGGGGGGTCCGGAACAGTCTGAGATTTGGGCAGACTGTGCTGGGCACTCACCACAGGCTGAGGTGCCTCAGGAAGCTGCGATGCCTCTCTGCTTGCAGAAGTATTCAGTCCTTCAGACAAAGGAATGGGCTTCTGCAGGGACTCCGGATCCGCCCAGCTCCTCCTCTGCAGGAGATGGCTAGGTGAGGCTGGGCTCGGGGATTAGTGTAGGCCCGCCCATCCGTCAGGAGCTCAGCAGACTTCCAAGTGTGGGGGGGGGGGGAGGCAGCTGTAGTGGCCTCTAACCCACTGTTCCACTTCTCTGCACCCAGAAGCCTGGGGGGTCCGGAACAGTCTGAGATTTGGGCAGACTGTGCTGGGCACTCACCACAGGCTGAGGTGCCTCAGGAAGCTGCGATGCCTCTCTGCTTGCAGAAGTATTCAGTCCTTCAGACAAAGGAACGGGCTTCTGCAGGGACTCCGGATCCGCCCAGCTCCTCCTCACAGGCTGAGGTGCCTCAGGAAGCTGCGATGCCTCTCTGCTTGCAGAAGTATTCAGTCCTTCAGACCCAAATCTGTGAATTTCATGAACACATTATTCATGCTATGTTTTAAGAATACAAAGATTTAAAAAGTATGTCCACTATATGAGGAAGTCACTTTTCACTCAAGAGCAGGACGTGATGATTTTATATTTCTGTGGAGGTCTACATTCTTGTTCAAGCTAAAAAAACAAACAAAAAAAAAATTTATCAAGACCTGTCCAAAATAGAAACAGACATATGTTTGAAAAGCTTCACATTTTCTGCACGAGTATAAAAATAAGTATTTTGTGATTAGGAATGAATCTATGCTCCTCTTGGTTCCAGAAGCAATCAGAAAGTAGACTTTTCGGCGAGCAGGGTCTATAATCACTCAATAAGTGTTTTCCTTCCAGAAATTCGCTTCCACAGCCTAGGGCGGGAAAGGTGCCAAAATAAATCATCCAGATAAAATATTGAAAGACATTAAATTATAAAGGAGAGTAATACCAGATATTGCATTTGCTAAAATATATTACTACTTCTATATTTATATTGCTGTTTTTAAGATTCTTCTTTCATTATTCAAAATACAATAACTATTTTGTTGCCTCTAGTAGAAACACCAGGCAGATAAGTGACAAATGAGATGAAGACTCCAGAAGGAAGAATGCTCTTAATTATGACCATGCATGTGGTTTGAAATAAATATTCCATAAAAGAAATGCTATGCTCATTTTTCGTCACAAAAAGTACTTCTAAAAATGCAAACTACATTTCAATGTCTACATGTAAATAGCCCAAAAGAAAAAAATACAAAGTCTTCTACATACAATTATCTAATATATCATTAATAAAACATGGATAGTATTTTTAAAATATCATTTATCAATTATATATAATCATACACATCACAAATGCCTCTGAGATACCTATATATTATAGAACTGCAAATAAAATCTTTATAATACCCTGATAAATTTTTCAAGATTCTCAAATACTCCAAATAACATATTTGCCCATGAAGCTGAGGCTTTTATAGCTAGCATTTATTAAATGCTTGCCATATGTAACTGTACTAAGTGTTTTATACATCTAATTTTTGCCCAAGAAAAAAGTTCCCACAAAATACATATCATAGCCACCATTTCACAGGTAAAGATCCAAATTTCAGAAAGTTCAATTAATTTTCCCAAGATTGTATGACTAGTAAGTGATAGGCAAAGGGCCTAGTTATTTTTAATTTTTTTAAATCTTATGTGCCATGTTTTCAATACATAATGATTACCTTGATCATGAGAAATTGGTACACTTAAACTACAAGTTCTCTTCTTCTTTTTAGACTGAGGATCGAACTCAGGACCTCACACTTGCAAAGCAGGCACTTATGCAGCTGAGCTAAATCTGCAGCCCTCATTGTCTCTTCTTGATAGACTTATGTTAAGTAAAATTAGCATATGCAATACTCTTCATTATTTCATCATCTACAAAAAACTACATAAAAGTAGGCTATATACCTGTTTTAAAGATGTAAAAACAGAGCCAAAAATTACAATAATAGCAAGGTAAGTATGTTAGGGATAAAACTACAGCCTAAATTTAAGGTTGTCCCTATCCAAAAGTGTGCTTTTCATTTACAAATTATACTATCATATTTCCACACCTGTCTGAAAGAAAAAGTGAAATAATTATTTTATGCTATTTATAGTGTCACTCGTATTGGCCTTGGCCTAGTTTAATTGATAATATATTTTGGAAGAAATACACATGATTTTTACCATTATTGTTACTTATTTTCCATTCCACTTGAGAAGGATTTATTCATCAACACTTAAGAGAATTATTTTCTAAAGTGTCAAAGGTGATGAACTATATTTTCTAAAACAGATTTTAATACAAATGGAACTTGAAAATGGAATTTAAAAATTGAAGTAGAGGAAATAAACTTACACATTTAAGACCTCCGTGTAGAACCCTTAGTGCATTCCTAGAGCAAGAGAGAAATTGATGCAGGAAAACAGTATCATCTCACTATCAGTGGATTTATCGGTCAATAGAGGGAGTTCAGTCAGAACTTTTAAAACAAAGCCCAGAATATTAACTTAAAGGAGATTAATTTAATAGACTCCAAGTGCTTATGAATTGTTTTCTAATTTAAATAAGTACAATAACCCCGCTAAGCTTCCTATGATATAGCTCTCACAAATTGTATGTAACAAACAGGAGTAAAAGGTAAATTTTGTGATAACAGAAAAACTTGAGAACTTGGAGAGCTGATGCTCCATGTCTGCTTACCGCATATCCTTCCCTTTTAGCTCATGAGGCCTCTTAACTAGAAAGTGCACTGTTAACCAGCAACACTTCACGCCAGCAAGGAAGGGCAAAGCATCAAGTCAGCCTCACTGCCAGTCAATGAAAGGATAGGGAGTGGACTGACCCTGTATAGTAAAGGAGCATCCAGAAGCAAAACCGTTCTCAGGATGAGTTAAGGACCCAAAGAAACAGAAGATGAAGAAGAGGACAGGAAAACTCTTCAGGTTCCTAAGCCCTGAGTCTCCAGAGAAGAAAAACACAAGATATTAATTTAATGAGGTCACAGTGTTTATTACTTTTCACAGTGTACTTGCTTTCCATTTATAGAGTCACAGACATTCTCACTAAGCTGCCTGTTATTTTAACTCATAGGACAAAGTACTTCTGCCTAATTTTTCTTATGGCATATTTTTATCTAAGACAATTATGTCTTTAAATGTTACAAATATAGCATTAAAAATAGACTAAATCTTCTCTCTCATACTCCCAATTCCAAGTTCCCAAGAGAACTCCATTTGTCTCAAACTGAAAGTTAAAATGCTGAGCTAAACAGGTGGCTGGGCTCTAGATCTATTGCAAAAACTGCAAGAAGCCATTGTTACAGCCATTTGGACAGGGAGCCACTCTTACACCAAGAGAGCAAACAAGGCATGAAAACAAGCAGAAAAGAAGGAAAGGAAAGGAGAGGAGAGAAGAGGTAGGGCAAGGCAAGAGAGAAGAAGGAAAAGAGAAAAGGGAAAAGGACAGTGGGGAAAGGTAAAGGCAGAGGGGATTGATATCTTCATACATGTTAAGAGCAAAGTTTCTGTCCCAGAACCACTTCCTCCAGGATCGCTTTGAGAGGTTAAAAACATATTAAACATCCTTAAAGTACACCTGCCAAATTTTACCTTTCCCTCCTTTGATTTGTCACTGCACTCAGAGAGTCCTCCTTTGAACTCTGAGGATGCTCTTGTACTCTCTGAGCACCTCTGGGTGAATTTAAGAGGGAAAGTAATCTAGCAATCCATAAAGTATACTTTTGAAGAAGGTAAGTTAGGAGATCATTGGTATTTTCTCATCCCTTTCACTATTCAAATGGACTTTGTTGAGGAAAAAGTCATATGATTACTCATTAAGTGATCCCATAATAGCCCACAACATCAACTAGTCAGACTCATGGTCAGCTCAACAGCTCATCTTCACAGTGATTCTGTCTTTGAACCTCTTAACTCTCCTTGTCCCTCACTTCTACTCCCAGAGGATTGCACTCTCTAATTAAGGGGGGGAAAACATATACCTTTACTCAGCCTCTACTCAGACAGAGAAAATCGGATGGTCAAAAGGAGATAAGTTTCTTAATTCATTGATTAAGAAACTTAATCATTCATTTACTGAGCAAAGACTAGGGCTGATAAAATGAAGATGCTAAAGCTTCTATATGCTTCATATATTTCTTCAAACACTGGTGTGAAGTAACTATTAAGTGCCAAAATCTGTGCTTCAGACTGTGGATACAGTAGTGCGTAAAGACAGAATTTATAGTTGTGAGCTAGAGAAGCTAACCCTAGCTGATCACTAGAAAATACTAAAAGTGTATCCAGCAGTCTGAGCAATAGTCGGGATGAATGGAGAACTGAGCTCTAAGACAAAGATTCTGGGACAAACACAACAGAATTGGCATAATAAAGAAATGTTCCCAGTGCTTGTATGAACTACTGCTACCCTGCCAGCATGAGAGAAATGTCTACAGTCTGTACATGTCACTTTAGGGTGGATAACTCTACTTTCCAAATACTGGAAATTCTCCACTATTGTCACCAAAAAATAGACATGTTTATTGTAGTCTATAATTAAAAAAAAACACTACTCAGAGCTTGGAGAGTTTAGGAACTATGTCTGATAGATGACTCCTGATCATTTTTCTACTTCTTAACATAAGCTAGCCTAGATTTTGAGATATGATGCATATAATTACATTAGTCTACTGTGTGTTGCTATAGCAAAATACCTGGGATGAGCTAATTTTATAAATAGAAGAGATATATTTAGCTCATGCTTTTAGAGATTTAAAGGCACGATGCTATCATTGGCTCAAATCTTAGGAAAGTCCTCTTCATGGTATCACATGGTGGTAAGACCATGTGTATGAGGAAAAGCCCATATCACAAGACACAAAGCCAAAGACAGACTGGGGTCCTATAATTCTTTCCAAGGACACAATCTAATTGACTCATGAGCCTCTCTCAAAGCCTTGCTTTTTAAATACTCTACCTTTCCATAAGAACAAACTGGGGGCTTAGTTTTGAAACTTTGAGGGATGGATTTAAACCTTATCCAAATCATGAGCTGATTTCACATAACTACAGATAGCCATAATACAAGTGCTCATGAAAAATGTATATAAAGCCCTTAAAGCAGGAAGAAGTTAATGTGTAAAAAGATGCACAATGATAATAGTCTTGTGTAGACATAATAGGACAATGTTGAAATGATCACAGAGGACAAGTGCAAAGTAAAACAAGATGAGGCTGGAGAGCATCATAGGGTCACATCTTTCAGGACTGTACCACATGCTGCCCTTGAATACTCTCCCTGTCTATCTCCTGTCCTGCTTTCAGTAGCAAGTTCATTTGGTGACTGTAAACCACAACTGAAAACTTGGAAACTATTTTTCTGTGCATTATAAAGAGTTCAGACACCCAATAAATATTCATGTTCGATGAGTGGATGGCACAAAAAATGAATTTCCATATAAAGTTTTTGATCTTAAAATTAGAATATTTTAATAAGACCTGAACATTTTGATTTGAATGTTAATATTCTTCTCAAAACTGGGAGTCTTTGAGTAATAATCATGTTCTCAGACTATATATGATATTTTGAACATAAAACTACAAAGTCTTTTATAGCACTGTCTTTCAAGGTACACTATAACCATGTGTATAGTTGCTTAAATCATAATATAAATCCAAATACAATTATTTATGCAACTGATAAGTTTGTTGCAGAGTTTCTGTATACATTAATTCTTTTATCACAATAAGAATGGAGTTTTAAACCCTTATTTCAGAAGACCAAACTTGGGCAATATTTACAGATAAATAGTATATCAAATAAAGACATTGAATATGTATATGTGTATATCTATATCTGTATATATATTTCCTCATGTATATTATATATGTGTTTGTGTGAAATAGTTTTGTGATATAATATTTCATAACATATACACTGATACCTCTAACCATTTTTCTCTATTTGAAATGAAACAGTATAGAAGCATGTAAATATTTTACATTGGGAGAGAACTTTGTGCTTTTTTCCTCCATTTGACAGAATAAATTTAAACTTCAAGATAGCTGACTACCTCGTACATACTCTCTTAATTTGTGACCAGAGATTTTTGTATTATTTACGTTAATAATTAATAACTAGCATTGACTGGATCATATTATTTTTCAACATAGTTGCACACATCAAAGTAACTATTATTTTCATTTAAATGTAAGAAGATGATAGCACACAGAGATTTATGGGCCTTCAAAATATTTCTATGATAAGATTACAAAGCAGTGACACAAAGCTACATAGAATACATAGATTCCAACCAAATCCTTGACCAAAAAGTCTGATGCTTTTAAAATTTTCATATAATATCTCCAGACTACAGATATTCCTTGATAAGCATTTCTGCTAGTTTGAAAGAAAATAGAAAAATAATACTATTAATGACCTCTTTCTACGATGCTTAATCATAGCAAAAAAGGATACACTGAATTATCTGGATCTGAATATAAATTGAGGGCTTCACCATTTTTTTCCCATTTTTTTCACATCTGAAGGACAGATAGTTTACATAGAAAAAAAGTGATAAAGGTGATAAATCACACTCAGGTATTTACTAAATTAGAAGAGCTATCAAGAGTAAAATTACCACTAATGCATAGTTGTTTCCTAATACTCCTGATAAAACAACCAGAAAAAAAAATTCCCAGCAAGACATTCAAGATCACAGATGCCACAATTTTTCACACATGGCCTGATGCCACACTCTGTTGCTTGATATGCCTCACTGGATCATAGATTCTAATATGTACAGAACATAGTTTTTCCTTTCCAAGAGCATAGGAAAGTCTCACACTCAAAAGTATAATCCTCATAATCTATAGATCCTTCAACTAGAAGCAATGACTGTGTTAAAATGAAACACGGGTGTTTACCCTATGATGCCATAGTGACATGAAATATCACATCTACTCTTGACCTCAGAGAGAGTGGAAAAGTCATCTTTTAACTGAGTGGTATGGTAGGAGAAATATTCAGAACATATACACATAGTTGTAATAGAAATGTATGTTGAATAAATGCTTAAATCTATTAAGACATTGTTATCTAACAGTGCTGTTTCTGCCACCGTCTGTTTGTTTCCCTGGAATCTAACCTTCAGCCATCTATGGTGCAGCTCAGTTCCAGGAGCCCCCACAAGATGTCTTATGATTCACATGTTTTCTCTGCAGCTATTAAAATAGTGATGAGTTTTTGTGGCTTTTAATGTGCTGAAGTCACAAAGGAGTTCTGTGTCAATGAACAACACTTGAGACAATCTGTTTTCATCAAGTAGAGAGCTCTTGAGAATTTCTCAGGGATATATTGGAACTGTTGAGAAAAAAATATCTGGATTCATTTCTGAATTTGGGGATGGTGTACACTCTTTATTCCCTTCCAGCTCTATTATATTATCCAAATATCCTGGTTTTCGGATACTCTATATTTGTATTAGTCTTTCTTGAGTGACATTGAGTGGTATTTCACCAGGGAAGCTATTCAAACTTGATCCTTAATTCTCTATACCCACAAATTTTTCTTCACTAATAGAACAGACTCATGTCAAAATGCTAATGAATACTGCTTTCTAAATCAGAGCCAATGTGTTAATTTATAGGATGAATATTTATTACTGATGATATAAATATTAGTGCTTTAAGTGGACTATAACTAGAAATTTTCAGTCATTTTGATTTAAGATTATGCATTTGTAATATCCCAGGAATAAGTGTGCATAAAAGTTGAATTTCTCAACTTTATTAGTGAAGGTATTGTAACAAAAATATTTCTATCAAGGTCATACCAGGCACATATACAATGGGCAAGTGCCGACCACCATCTGATGTGTGGCCTACATAAGCCAACCTTGCAGATGTTTCCATCTTATCAAAATATCAGACAGAATTAGAAGAAATTTCATGGACATGTAAATCATTTTCTTTATTTGTTATCTTTCTGCAATTATATTACACAATCAGTTTAGATGCTCAGGCAATTGAACTACGTGGATCATTCAGAAATCCTCAAATGAGAAGCTGGTATGACTCATGTCTTGAGTAGCTTTCAGGATGAATTAATAATATTATTTCTACTGAGATTAAATTACACTTTTAATAAAAGAAAACGGTTAAAAATAAGAATGTAAAGATAGGGTGTGTTTGTGTTTTGCAGATTTTCACTTATCTTTGTATCACTATACATTTCTACTTGCAACAAATAAAGTGTTTCTTCAAGCAGTTGTGACTGATGTTACCTCATATGCTTCATGCCAATACTGTCTTTTAAAAATGTTAGTAAAATATTATGTTTAATAATTACCCCATAATGTGATTTGTTGCCTCAACCAAAGTATTACCAAAAGCAAAAGCAGAATTATCCAAAGCAAAACCACCTCTTGTGTAGTTCTTTTGGATGTTTCCACATAAATTCTATAGATTTTGTTACTTATTCCCTGCTACTTGGAATAATTTTTAAATAACTTTCATTCTCCAGTCATTCATACAGACACTGGAAGTTAACTGCAAATACGAAGTAAACTAGATTTTAACCCATATCAAGATAATAAAAAATTGAATATAACTGAAACTCGATGATATCTAGTAGAAAAATAAACATTCAAAAGAGTGTTTCTGTGCTAGTATTATAATTTTCCCTCTTCTGGTTGGCATCAAGGTATAAATAATTCACCCTGATTGCCTCATGAATGGTGAGAGACCATGTGTAAGCAAGGAAGTGATCTCAAAACAAGAGAGTTTATTGCAAAGTAAGATACAGGTACAGGGGAGCCAGGTGACAAGTGTGTGAGTAATCCCATTTGACTTTTTTCTGATTTCTTTTATTCTTTTATACTTCCTGACTCTGGAGTGTTCTATGCCCTATCCTGCATATTCATGCTTTACTCCTGACCCCTTTTAACTTTAAAGTGTGGTGTGTAGAAACTCCCCAGCCCTCCTTCATGACTACCACCCAGCTAGGGGTTCATCTCAAATTGTGGAAGCCATTTCACACCTAGGGTCTGTACCTATGTTTTGTTGCCAGAGACAGCAGCTTTTTAATCACCTGCAAGAAACAACAGCTTATGCTGCCTCAACCTTTTCCTACCATTCATGTCTGACTACCTGTTTATAGTACCATGCTGTTTTAATCACAGTAGCTTTATAGTATAACTTCAAGTCTGTGATTGTGATGCCACCTGCTATGTTACCTTGATTCTGGTAGTAAATTCAGAGACTACAATTACATCAAATTTCAACTGAATATTGACAAACCCTAGCAGCCACTCAACACTTTATCAAAACAAAAAGACTGATTTTTGTGAAGATATTTAGGCTCCCCTTCTATTGACCCATAGTCAGCACCTATCGTCAGCACTGGTTTCTGCTGGATGTTGGCAGCAGTGCTAGAGTTCAAGCATACTGGTTGACTAAATTCCCTCTTCCTCCAGGCTGCTTCCTCTAATGGTTACTCCCACAGGCTTCCTACAATAGAATACAGGTCCCATTGTCTTCTTGGTCTGAACCAGGGATCCCACCACCACAAAAAGGACCACAGAAGATGACTATTTAGATCTCACCTTCTTAAAGTCTACCTCTCAAGCTGTCTCTCACCAGGCTTCTGTTGTGTGGTATCGATTTGATCCTAAAAGAAAATCTCCTCTTCTATGTTGGTCTCTTCTTCAATAATTCTTCAGATTTATCAACTCTGTTGCCCCTGTGCTGGGGAGAACTCAGGGACTGGAGGTCACTTCCTGGATCCTCCTGGTACAAATTCAGGGCCCCGGTGGGCACCATCATTAGCTGGGGCAGGACTCTCTTCTTGGGACTTACGTGTCTGGCACAGGGCTCCAGTGGGTGGTGGCACTAGCTGGGAGTGGAGTTCACACATGCTTCCTGGGACCTGTCAAGTTCTTTCATCATTTAAATTCTTCGTAATGGTAAATACAGTTTTCTTCTCTCCAGAGGTCTTTTCAAATGCTTTTTAAATGGCTATAATTATTTTCTTGTCCATTTTATGAAATATATGTACTATTGTCAATTGAACTGAATGTCTCTGTGATGTGAAGGCAGCATATTGAATAAACAGAGAATTACAGATATGCCTTAGAACAAGATTGATGTGTCATTAACTGAACAAATTTTCCCATAAACTGCTCTGAAAACGAAAAGATTTTTTCTTCTTGAGTTTTTTGTCTTTTTGTTAATGTGTCAAGAGTAAAATATGAATTTATGACACCTAAATAAAGCCAGAGCTGCCTGCATCACAGCGCTTCCTAGATCTTTATTACATCCTCTATAAAGGAATTATGCATTCATTCAAACAGGTAAGAAAATTACATCTCATTAACAAAGAAAATAATCATAAATGTCACGCTTTTATTTTAAATCCTCACTTGTTCAATTTAATCATCACCTCCTTTTTAACTAACTTGTCAACCACATTCACTGAATTGATACACATATATATGTTCGAGTGTGGCTATATCTGCCCATGCTGGTTACATTCTGAGACTCTGTGGGCTTTTCTCCTCCTACTGTTGCTGCTATATATTTCAGCTATTTTCTGCTGAGCTATACAGGCCCTGGTGCTTAACTCCATGCCAAGTATCTGACAGAAGTTGCAGTGTTGTAAGGGCCTTCTGATACCAGCTAGATTAAATAGCTTTTAAATGCTGCACTGCAGGGAAAAGGCAGGCCAACATTCACTCCTTGGCACCACTACTCAATTGTAGTTCAAACAGTTGGAATTTTATGGATTCCTTTAGTTCTTTATGCAAAAATTTGCAACTAATTCTTGCTTGAAACTCCCAGAAAGAGGAAGCACTCCAGTAAGCCAGGTTTTTCTGGAATTTTACTCTGTGTAAAGACTGTTTAGCAGCCTCTCCAGACATGTATGTATATGAGATTAGAATCACTGAATCTTGTTTTCATGATATTAATAGTGTATTACCAGATGCTGAATTCTGTATTCAACATTTTTGCTAAATTATTAACCTGTTTATGCTGAAGGTTGCAATATTTTAAAATTTTGCATGAAATTTATATATGCTACCTAGAAAATTGTAGTCCAAGTGTCGCATTTAATAAATATTTGTTTTATGAATCATATAATTAATCTCTATATGAAGTGTATATGGCTTTCAAATAATTGCATTAGGTTTTTCTAAAATTTATACATGGAAGAAAAAATATGACTGTATTTTCTTCTAATAAACACATAGTTTAAGATTTAAATTCTTTGGCTCTTCTCAATAAAAAGCACATTTTGTGCATCCAACAGGTTGTGTGGCAGCATGAAACAAAGATTTTATGAAGCAATTAAAACAATATATTGGCATTTTGGTGGTGCATGCCTATAATCCACAGAATTGGGAGGATGAGGCAGGAGGACTGCTAAGAGTTCGAGGCCAGCTTGGGCTACAAAAAAAGTTCAAGGCCAGCCTGAACTACATAGTGAAACCGAGTCTCAAAAAAGTCATTTTTATCATCATCATCATCATCATCATCATGTCTTCACTATTTTCTAAGGTAACTTTGGAGATTACCTCAAAAACAGACCTGAATAAGCATACAGTAAGTGTAGAAGATCAGATAATGAAAACATGAATGTACCAACAGAACAGTCAATATATTTGCTGTGATTAGGATTTACACTTGGCTGAGAACTTCTAGCTGGCAGGGTCAATGGATTAAATCTCTCCCTTACAAGCAGAAGGAATCATACAATTCACTTAAACAGGTCTATGTTTTTTTTATTCTGGAAATACTAGTTTAGCTTCTTATGAAGAAATGATGAAGTAACAATGATTCCAGATCTTCTTACAGTTTTTTTTTCCTTTAGCGTGTTATCTAGAAAACTTGGATTTGAATATTCATTAATCTATAAAGTGTGCAAACTTGGACAAATCACTTTTTTTCTGTATGACCTCTGTTTTCTCTGCTAAAAGTAAATAGATTTTTTTAAGGGTCTGACTTCAGAAATGTTTTGGAAGGATTTAAAGACTGCCTTGCACATGTACCTGGGAATCCATGTGCATCTCATGTGTGATTCATCTTGTAGTGTGATCTCTTTGTGCTTGTTTCTATCCCATGAAAAGTATTTCATTACTAGAAAATCGGTTTGAAGATACATATTTTATGGCAGAGGAAAGGGTTCTCTTTATATTATTGTGAAAAACAGCACTTATTTTTTAAGATTACTTTTCATTTTAAGCTTCACACTCAGAATTTAAATTACTCTGACTAGATGAAGAAGGACTTCCCTACATTGTTAGGTAAGATAGATATTTATTGACATGGTTATATTCATCCCACAAAAAAAGAAATCTGAGAGGATATATAGAGAGTAGGGGAAAGAAAGCTGTAGTAATAGTCCAGAAAATAAGAAAGACCTGGTCTTCACTCTAAATTAAAATCTTTGTGCTAATAGAAACAGATATTCAACCAAGAAATTTCTGTTGCTTCAAAGTCTACATTGTAAAAGAGCGTAAAGATAATGTGAAATAATGAGAGAGTTTTATATGAATGGAAAAGAGAAATAGCATTCTGCCAAAATTCATGTGTCAAAGCCTAAGTTGTCAGTATGACTACATTTGTAGACAGACTTTCAGGAGCTAAACAAGGTTTCAAGGTGTCCTTAGAATGGACCTTGATCAGAGGAGATTAATGCCTGTATCAGAAACCAGAGAGCTAAGCGCTGCTCCTCCATTTAAGGGTGTGGCAAGAAAGCAATTGTGCACAAGAGTGAAAGACAGGCCTCATTAGAAAGCAAGCCTGCCAGTATCTTGATCTTGAACTCCTTGGTCTTCAAAACTATGAAAAATTAATTATGTGTTACTGAAACTACCCAACCTGTTTCATCACATGAGGCCTGCTTTATCTGATTAATAAAATAAGAAAAATATCTAACTTGATTTTTATCATTTTAGAAGGAGAAGTTTAAAAGAAACACTACTAAATTGTGCTGAAAATGTATATTCAAAAACATAAGTTTCAAGCTATTTTTTTTTTGATACCAGGAATCAAACTTTCAACCTCATGTTTGCCAGGCAGGTACTTGTGTCGCTGAGCTAAATGCCTGGCTAATTCACAAATGTAAAACTGAAACTAAAATCTTATTTCTCATAGATAAACAATTCAAATGAAATAAAGACTTGAAGCTAAAAAACGAGAAAAACTATGTAGGAAGAGCCTCCTATATATTTTGGTCCTGAAAAGCACATTTTTAGGTAAATCCTCTAAAGCATAAAAAACAAAGAGCAAAACTAGACAAGTGGGATTATATTAAATAAAAAATATGCATAACAAAGCAAACAACAAGCAAAGACACAACCCACAAAATGAGAGAAAATATTTACAAACTATGCATTTGAAAAGGCTTAATATCCAGAATATATAAGGAACTCAGAAAACTCAATACCAAAAATTTTAAAAAGAAAAAAGTTGATTTAAAAGAGGCAAAACATCTGAATAAATATTTCTCAAAAGGAAACATAAAAACAGATGTGTGAGAACATATTTAAAAGCACGAATCACTGAAGAAATTCAATTTTAAAATGAATAAGTTTCTTATCATCCCTGTTAGGATACCTAACATCAAAACAACCAAAAACAACAAATGCTGGCAAGGATATGGAAACTTTCATACACTATGGGTGAAAAAAATATATATACATACTCCGTATATACATGTACTCTATATACTCTTTTCTATATATATAGAGTATATGTATGTGTATATGTATATATAATAGTTATTGTGGAAAACCATATAGAAATTCCTAAAAAATTTTTAAAAATACTACATCCAATCCAGTAATCCTACTATTAGATATATATCCAAAGGCAAAAGCTCAGTGTATGCAAGAAACATGTGCCCTCTGATGTTTACTGCAGAATCATTCACATTGATCAAGATAGGGAAATGGAGCATCAAACTAAGTTTCCATTAGCAGATGAATAAATACACACACACACACACACACACACACACACACAAAAAAAAAACACTATTTCACTTTTGACGGTAAAACAATGAAGCAACATTTTCAGCAACATGGATTAATCTGGGAGAAATTTTATGGTAAGTGAAATAAGGCAAGCCTCAAAAGATATATATGATATGATTTCACACCTATAATTAGAATACAAATAATTAATATAGAAGTATGAAGTAATGGCTACCAGAGGCTGAAAAGAGAAAAAGAAGTAGAGAAGAGGAGAGTTTGTCAACTGATATGAAATAGGAAGGATAATTTCTGTGTTTTATTGCAGAACATAGTAACCGTAGTTAATGGCGCCAATACTGTTTCAAAATAACTAGAAATGAAAATGTTGAATGTTCCGTCATTAAATAATAAATGTTTGAGGTGATAGATTTGATCCTTCTACTATGAAAGTATTTGTGGAAATATCACAACTTAACCCATAAATATGTACAATTATTATGTTTTAGCTAAAATGAAATTACAAATAAAAAATTAATGAAAGTTAAAATAAACAGTCATAGTAAGATAAGAAATTTAATAAATACATAGCCCAGAAATCACCAGTAAACAAGGTAATTATCAAAAGGTCTAAGTCCTACATGACTTGCTGTAGAATTTTTAAGCAATCTTTATTTGGTTTAAGGACAACCCCTCTTGCTTTGCCTAGATATAAGAGAGTGAAACAAATTCCCCCTTGTATAATTAAAGATATAGTTAATTTATCCCCTTTTTGCAACACAAATAACAAAGTTCTGATTAATCATCTCTAGAGCAAAAGTAAACACTATGCTTCACTTAATTAAAAATTAAATTTCTCCAGTGGATTGATTACAGCAGGGAGTCTGGCTATGCCTTTGCTAAATATGTGTTGCTTGCAGGACAGTGTTGGAGACAGGCCTTGGGGACTTGTGCTTTGGAATAAACAAGAATATACTCAGACATTCAATGAGGTACATCCACATTTTTATGCTCAACAAAGAAAGAGTATAGAGGAAGAGGCCAAGGGCATACTTAAGAATTTGGAAATTATTAAGGCCTAATATTCCATTTATAGTTATTATCTAGTTACAGCTATTCAGGCACCCCACAAAAGAAGAATCTCAGTGAGTTAATTTATTTCTAAATCTATATCAACATCCATATCTGATTTCCACCATGCAAAATCTCAATTTAAATAATAAAGGGAAGTTGCATTTCCAGTTTCATAGTAACATAATTCCTACACATCACAAAATTACTTCCCTTTAAATTTATCTAATTATACATAATCATTATACTAGGAGCAACATTTCATTTTCTAGTCCTATGTGAATGTGTAACATTTAGCTTTCTATTTTTGAAAAAGAGATATAATCTCAGATAAGGAATTACTGAAGATTTTATCTTGAGGAATCAAAATCTTAATTGATATAAAGGCCAAACAAGATAACACAAATAAGAAGGAAGGCTGGGTATAAAAGTTGAGGACCCTGGAGACTGTGATCCACTGAGGAACACTGATTTTAGTGATTGGTGGCAAGTGAAGTGGGAGCCTCCAGTGTCACACTGTAGCCACTGCACACATGGGAGAAAAAATACCCCAAATACTTAAGTGTTTCAAAATAAAATGGAAGTCTACATCTTATTGTGAAATATTTTGACATTTGCATGTTTAAAGCATATAAACCTACCTAGGATGCACAAAGCATTTCTGCAACCCTTGTTTAGCCAATGTACCTTTTCTGGTTTCTCTTCATTGGAAGGATTAAGATTCTGCAATTTTTTCCCTTAATTATAAAATTAACCTGACATAGAAGAAAAAGCTCTGATCTAAAGGTCTCCAATTCGTGGCTAGTAAGTCACTTGCTGAGTAAATTACATGCTAAATCCTGGGCTCACTGTGTTGAACCTTAGCATGCCTTCCAAACATTTATCTGATACATTCCAGACCTTTTTTTTTTTCAGCTTCAACATTGATAACGTCTCATAGAGTTAAAGAAGGTATCTTAAAGATTATACTAACGGATTTTTCATACAATGTTTGATATGTGCAAAGGCACTACAGACCGAAATTCAGAATTCATGCAGTGAAATTTAATCTCAAATGTGATGGTCATTGGAAGATAACTAGGTCACAAGGGTGGTTCTCACAAGAGAGAGATGGTTTCTTCTTTCTTGTTATGTGAGAATACAGAAAGAAGGTGACCATCTGTAAACTGGCCATATACCCTCAATAGAACCCCACCTTTGGGACAATCTTGGACTTTCTGGCCTCCATAACTATAAGAAATAAGTTTCTATTGCTTAAAACATACAGTTTCTGGCACCTTCTTATAGTACTCTGCACAGACCAAGACAGTATGTATTATGGTCATATATATTATATAGTCACACAGGGTCCATGCTTATAAGGTTTTTTGTTTAGCTTCATGTTTTGCTGCTGTTGAATGAAATTTTAAATAATTCACCAACAAGAGTTTCTATACTTTTATCCTGGGTCACATACATTATATAGCCAGCCTTAATCTCTATTCTGCATACTAGCCTATGATCTCTGCCTAGTCTATAACCACCTTAGTCACCTTTAACAGTCACTATGACACAATATCCAACCAACACCAAAAACTTACAGGAAAAGAGGTTTATTTTGACTCAAGGTTTGTTAAGGTTTCAGTCCATAGTAAGATAGCTCCAAGATAGGATGGCACAACATAGGGGCACAATGGGAGAAAAGCTATCCATCGTGTGGCTGAGGGAAGGTTAAGAGGGTAAATGGAGGAGTTGGGAAGAGAGATAAACCCTTCTAGGCTACCTTCCCAGTGACCTACCTCCTGCCAGGATCCATTCCTAACATCATATTTAGGTATACACATACCACTAGACTAATGCACTGATGATTATCATGTGCCATGATAGTCATCTTTCAAAAGTTCCAATTATGACTAAATGAGGTTTGGGGGGTGTTGTAGTCAGGGGATTGCAAGGAAAATGACTACAGAGAGGATACATCATTTATAATATTATTTTATGATGGTCACCTAAGGAGTTAAATACAAAGAAAATACAAGAAATCCATCTACATACCAAAGACCTAGACAATCCAGCCAAGGGCCTGCATTCCCATGGTAATAACCTGCATGAGTTCAGCTGAAAACCTACAGCCCATGACCATGACTCATGCAAGTCTGTCCCACAGATCTGCACTGGGAAGGCCCAAAGATTAGCAGTGGTGTCAGCAGGGTGAAAGATCTGCACTAGCAAATGGAGGACTCTATATCGGAGACAAGAAATGACACTCAAAATAAAGACCAAGGCTCCCCCTGAAAGGTACCACAGCCATCCTCAGTGATAATGATGTCCTGAGCTCCTCCGATGATGAGAACAACCAAGTACATATCAGGAAGCCAGCGTGACAAACTTCTCCTGGACTAAACAGCACTCATCTTCCCCTCCAGACCCAGGAATCAATGCTCAGAGTAAGAACTGAAGCTCCCCCAAAGTGAACCAAAACCATTCTCAGCAACAACGTCCAGAGCTCCTGCAATGATAACAGCCAAGTTCGTATCAGGGGATCCATCATGACAAGCTCCTCCAGGAGAAAGAATGGCTCCAAACAACACCACAAGTACAGATAAATAAAATTTCTCTATTTTATATCTATTAGAATGCACTAAATAAAGCAATACCTATTTATAGAAAATTGTCTTTTAGCATTTTTGTGCTTTGACAGTTTGCTTCCAAAGAGTTGGAGCCATTACCAACAAGGTCATTGTGTCAGTAAAGCATAATCTTAAGAGATATTTCAACATAAGAATTTTTTATAGTCAAAAGCATAATTATCCTATAATTAAACAAATACAATTTTGTTCATTTTTAGTGGATTTTTCTTTTCATTTTCAAACTGTTTTCACTTATGACTTTGGAAGCTCAATAGTTTACCACTGACACGGGGGAGAGAAACTCTCAACCTACTAGATGTCCAGGACGAATTTATGTTCTCTAAAATTCAAGAGTGAATTTTAAGAGCAATGGAGATTAAGAGCAGAACATATTTATTGAGAGAAAGAAAGCTTTTGTCTGAGAGAGAGAGAGACAGACAGACAGACAGACAGACAGACAGACACAGGGTTCCTGAATTTCTTTTTTAGGGACTTTTATAGATCAAAACCATGAGGTGAAATGGGTACAAGGTGGAGGAAATGCAACTTGAAAGGCAGGCAGGCATGAGGCAGGACACAACTGTAGTCAAACAATAAGATTACTAATATAATTGCTCCGGTAAAATTGATTAAATTGTCATCCCATGGAGAAGTGCCTAATGTAGCAAGAAGGCATGAATACGGACGGAATAGGCACTTTTCTTGTAGAGAGCTGGGTTAGTGACTCCTGGATTCCTCAGGGTGATGGATAGCTATTTAGAATATCAGTCTCTAATTTTACCCTGAAGGTATGGCTGCATTTGTTTTGCTTTATGTCTTGAGACCTAGCCCATAGAGTCAGGTGTCTGTCTCCTACAAGTTTGCAAGATATCCGGTCTTCTGCACTGCCTTTGAGGGCCCAGTCTTATCTGTCTACCTATCATATTTCTATTTAACCCAACTACCTACAACACCATGAATTATTTATGGCAATAATGATTATTTTCATAATGCATCTGAAGAAAATCAAGTCTTTGAAAGTCTTTTGGTCAGTTTTGTGCAGCAATCCTTTGCCTACCATTCTAATTTCTTGTGACTGATTGGGATCACTTGGCACAGGAAGACCACTAGGGACTACAAGATACTTTATCACTCTACTCTGTTCCTGATTTATTACCAACTTCTTGAAGGAAAAAAAAAACACAGCCATTAGGGACACAGTAATTCTGTACGGAAAACACTAACATTTATCATCAGATTTAATGTATTAGAATTTATTTAGCTTACAACTCTGTAAGTTACCTAAGAGTTCCACTGACTAAGGTACCAGCAGGGCTCACTCACAGACATATGTCTTGCCTCCTAGGAAATTTCTCATCATGGATCCATTCTGCTGGCTATTCCACTTAGATATCATCTTTCTTTTGGAACTGGTGAATTTGCAGAAGTACATTTTTATGGTTATATCTAAAGGGGAATAGAATAAATAGAAACATAACAGTTCTCTTGATATCTTGCCTTAGAATTGGTACACAGTTGCTTCTACACCATTCCATTAGCTAAAGAAATCGTGTAGTGAAACACTAAAATTGAAAAAAGAAAAAAAAAAAAAAGGCCCTAGTGGAAAACCACTCCAGAGATGCTGATAACAGGGGTACATTCAAGACAGGATGAAGATTGAAGACCAATAATGCCTCACAATGCTGGTCTCTGACTATTTCTAGTGTCTTAGTTACTTTTCTCTCATTGTTGAAATAAAATACCTAATGCCCAAAATTAGAGATGGGAATGTTTATTTCTTTCTGGAGGCTTCAGTCCATACTCAGCTGGCTTCAAGGCAGGCTGGCCTGGCGGGGTTATGTTCCTGGCCCCTGCAAAACAACAAGAGCAAATTATAAACAAAAAAGAAAAGACACGGGTCCTTCCTAACCTTACACTAAATATTGGCCCCACCCCTGGGCAAGTGAAGCACTCACACTGCCAATCCCAGTACTAGATAATAAAACATTCACAAAAACTGAATTCAGTCACATCCATGTTTGCATGAGGCTTGGGTGGGCCATCTGCACACAAACCACAACACCTAACTCTCCCCATTATGCAGAAATAATATAGCAATAAAAGCACTTCAAATTAAAGTAGTATCACCTTAACATATCAAGTCACAGTTTTCACAAAATCATAGTATTAGTTTAGCTTTTGTTTTGTTTTTGTTTTTGTTTTGAGACAGGGATTCACTATATAGTCCGGGCTGGCCTAAAGGTACAGTGTACCTTTAGACTGGTCTGGAACACACTATGATCCTTCTGTCTCAGCCTAACTAGTGCTGGGATTATAGGTGTTTGGCACCATGTTGAGCTAGTGCTATAGTTCTCTATTCCTGTTTTTGTTTTTTGATCATGATTAGAGTACAGTAAATGTGCTATGGACTAGATCAAAAGATTTCAGCTTTCATTAATTCACCACCACATTCATATTAATGTCATGTTTTTTTCTACCTAAGTAACTGGTCCTTTAAAGTTAGTTCTAATGCAATATACATTGTTTTAGAACAGTAGTTCACATATTTTTTAAACATAAACAATGTACAAATTAATCTCATTTCTTAGAGACTATGTTTTCTTTTGCTAAAGTAGTGTCAAACAAATAGTAATAAGAAATGGCAATACAAAATAATATATTATTTTGAGATTTTCATAATTTATTTGGAAACTTTTAAAAATTATTAATCATTTAAATTAGAATGATAGCATCGATGAACAGTTAAATACATAGATAGATCTATGGATTTTTCTTTTGAGGCTTTCTTTTGTTTGTTTGTGTTTTGGTTTTCTGTTTTCATACTCAAGATTGAACACAGGGGCTTTGCTCTAAGCTACATCCCTTTTAGTTCTTTTTTGTTTTGTTTTCATTTTGAGACAAAGTCCAGGCTAAGTTCAAACCTGAAATCCTCCTTCCTCAGATTTCCAGAGTGCTGAGATTACAAGCGTGTGCCACCATGTTTGATTGTATTTAGATTATTGGAACTAGAATTTTCAAATTAAAATTTTCCCTTCAATATCTCCCCTTTTAATTATTGTTCTTTAAGTTTTGTTGAATCATTTATTTATTTATGCATTTATGGATTTATTTATCTATGAAACATCATATTCTCTAAATCTATATATATTTTATAATATAATTTAGCAGCTTTTAACGTAAGTCTAAAGAACAGGTTTTTTTTTTTTTAAACAAGGAATTGAACTGAGGACCTTGCACTTGCCAAGCAGGTACTGTGCTGCTGAGTTATATACCCCGCCCTAGAAATACGTTCTTCAATATTTTGCAAAATCAACACATCTGTGCATTTTAAAAACAATATCAGTAAAATGAATCTTGCTTTAGTTGTGACTGACAATTTTGTGAAAATTTAATGATCTGATTATCAGGAGGCCATGATCACATAGAAACAAGAAAAAGAAATTCCAGCAAAGATTTACTAATAAGGCATCTTTGAAGCAGGATATCTCAAAGTCATACTTTCTCGTTAATTATGGTTTCAGTAGAATTCTTGTGGGATTCATGTTGAAAATGTTATCTGAGGTTTGTAGGATAAGTGTAAAATAATTATTCTTTAGTTCAATAATCAAGGAATCCTTCTTAAATTTGTCATTGTAGACTAGAATAAAATATTAAATGAAATTATACTGAAACAGTATTGATAGCAGGACATCTTTTGAATATGGTTACTTTTAAAAATATTTCATTCTTTCAAAGCAAACTAAAAGCAGTTTAATAAGTGACTTTTCTGATGAAATTTTAAACCAACAATTGAAACATAAATAAGCTCTTTAACCTGAATAAGTGAGAATAAATCACAGCATTTCTTTTTCATATTACTTACCCCAATAGACTCACATGGAGTATGATAGTTGCCTTCTAGTTTCAGAAATCTTGAAGTAAAATTTTCAGCCTGAGTGTCTATATTATGTTCTCCTTTGATTCAGATAGAATTGAACGTATCTGGAAAATCTATGAAGAAAGTCTAATACAATTACATTTTTATGGACCTTCAGGAGAAAAATTAAAGTGTGAGTAAACCAAGAGTGATACAATGGATTAAATCATGGATTAACATTTTGAATTCTGGCTTTTTGTATATAGCCAACATATATATATATATATATATATATATATATATATATATATACATATATAGGATACATATACACATAGATTTAATATATATTAAATATACATAGTTTTAATATGTATTATATATGTACACAGCATATATTAAAGCTATATGTAAAAACAAGCATTAAAAAGTAACTCAATTCTTATATAAAAGGTAAAGTCAGGAACTGAGATCATTTTTAAAAATTCTTTGGTTTTTAATCATTTTTATTTGGTTTTTATGAATAGCATTTCATTTATGTAACTTAATTAAGGAAGAAACTACTGAAGTGTGACCAATGAAAACACAGGAATTCTTTGTCAGGTATGAAAAGCCCTTACTGATTGTGGAAATAAATTTAATTTTCTAACCTCTTGGACTTCTGCCTCAGTATCATACTTTGTGAATATTATGTGTAACATGCATTCTGTATCTTAGATAATGCCTAACAATGAATAGGCTTTAAATAAATACTGATTTTCTTTTTTCTCCACATTTTTCAAGGGAAATATTTACTGTGCATTATTGCTTTGATGCACAAAATCACTCATTTCTTAGTCTCTGGAAATAAAGTAAGAAGTCTGACTTCCTAAGTGTTTAGCCAGTGATGATATCATTGCATTTTATGGCAGAACTATTGAAACAGTAACTGATTCATGTCAAAATTGAACACAGAAATTTCACAATATCTTACACAGTGAGAAGTGTCAATAGCATGAAATCACTGTAAATCAGACTGGACAAAACACTGGATAGACTTCTGCTGTGTCATATAATCAAGTAAAGGCATTTGAGAAGCTATTCCATTCATATAAAGCCCAAATGTTTCTTACAAATGGTTCTGTGAAATTGACTCTGATGAGATACCTTGAGTCCCTTAAATTCCTTTGTTCAAAACCATTATAAGTTCTGTCTTAAAACGTGCATCTGATATAGAAGCAGAGAAAAAGTGCCTTATGTTGTATTTTAATAAAAGTATTGCCAAATTAAAAATATAAATATTCTCATTCTCAAAATATTTTAAAAGTTATAGTAAAATGAAGAAAAAAAATCAAATGTTCCACTAGACTAAAACAATCAATACTGAGACCATGGAATCCATAAACATGGTTGACTTCTCCAAACAGCACTTAATATAAACGTTTAAACATAACTATTCCATATATGCATTCTTTCCTTTTTCTTTTTTTTTTTTCTCTTTCATTTATTCCTTTTTGTCTTCCTTCTTTTTTCTTCTCCTTTTTATTCTTTTTCCTACAGTTGGGTTTTGTGAATTTCAAAATGATGCTTTAATTGAAGAACACAGTCCTCTTAAGCCTATGTGAAGTGTTAATTTCTCAGAATTCTGCTAATAGCAAATCATAATTAGAGTGCAGTTTAATCTTTCTGTCATGTGTTGAAGAATATTCAAGTGGATGAAGGACATTATTATATTTACACCCCAAGTATGAGGGATTGTTGAGCTGAGACAAACATAAAGAAGGGAATCGCTCTGCTTTCTGTTTACCTAAAAACAGAATAAGGCTTCAAAAAGACAAAGCATCTTTCTGCCCTCATCAACCTTTCCCACTTAGAGACAGG
Organism: Cavia porcellus; assembly: GCF_034190915.1. NCBI lineage: Eukaryota > Metazoa > Chordata > Mammalia > Rodentia > Caviidae > Cavia > Cavia porcellus. Next base: position 23,024,242 of record NW_026947513.1, on the reverse strand, counting down.
ATGTAAATTTTCCTCTACGGTGATTGCTTATCAGCTCCGAGTCAGCATGAGAAGGATATGGGCCCAAACTGTCACCAAAATTTACCTTCCCACAGATTTCTCACCTCTGAAGCCTAGGCTACTTTTCCTTTGTGCTCTTCTTGTTGAAATACTATTTAAAGCAGACTCCTAGCACTTTGCCTTAAATTGCTTTTCTCCCATGAGATACATGCCGTACATGTTAATAAACTTGCTTAGTTTCCTCTAATGTGTATTTCCTTTCAAAATGAACTTACAAGGATTGAAGAAAAATTATACGTACTGTATTTCCCCTTCAGTGTACATCTTATAACACGAATTAATTTAACCTAGTTTTGGAGTTTTTGTTGTTTTTTGTTTTTGTGTATGTGTTTGCTTGGTTAGCTGGTTTATTTTTTGAGGCAAGGTTTCAGTAAGTCTCAAGGTGTCTATACAAGGCCTAAATTTGTGACAACCAGCAACAACCTAGTTTCTCAGAAGACCTGACTTCTAGTCCCCAATTCTGTTGCTGGTTACAATTTCTCTTGCGTAAACATTAAAAGTCTCTTGCAAATTGCCACCACTTAAAGCCCAGCATTCTCCTTCAAAATGTGACATGTTCATTTGTATCGATTAGCAGCCCTAGCTAAACTGGTTTTTCTTTCCTCCCCACTACTCAGATATTTCAAAGTTGTCATACTTTGAATACATACACTTAAAGACTTAAAGTCTTAAAGAAACTTAAGGAAACTTAAACATGAAAAAATATTCAAGAACCAAACTTGCAAAGCCTCTCCTGTCCCAAGAAGGAATAACAGTTCTAAGATAAGAAGGCCTATTCTGTTAATAAATCTTATCCCTGTCATGATTATTAAAAATAGTATTCTAGACCAGAAGGTGATCCCCATCTTGGAAAGCAACGTCATGTGCCAGTGGGACAGCCACACCCAATCCTCACTTAGTGAGTCAGCGCCATTAGGGACTGCGTTGGGGGAGAGATCCAGATGTCACTAGGAAGGAGTCCCAGCCAGGAAACCATATCATTTGCATTGTTGTCTTGGGTTGAGTTTTATTCTCTTTTGTTCTTGTTTCACTATGTTAAATCTGATGGCCGGAGCAGCTATCTGAAAGATAACAAGGCATATTACAGTAGCCATTTTGAATTTTCTAGTGGCTTGTTTTGGAGTCCTTTATTTTATTCACTGTTTTGGCTTTATTATTTCTATTCTATTCTGTTCAATTTTTATTATGTTCAAAAGTGTCTGCAGTTATTTTGAAGACAACAAAAGGCATTATGGTAACTATTGTTGGTTTCATAAGGTTTTAAAGACCTATATCACTTAGTTTATTTTGACTGGTTTTATTCTCTTAATAAAATAAAAAAACAGTATTCTACAGCATGAAAAATTATTTTGAATATATTTCAATGCCCATACACCATAAATATAAACTAACTTCTTAACCCTTTCCCTGGTATTTGACATTTATGTTGTTTCTAGTATTTTATTATTACAAATAATTCAATCATATTTTGGTGCATATTGCTGTTTTGTTTTTGTTTTGTTTTGTGATTGCAGAGATAAAACTCAGGACCTCATACATGCTAAGCAAGCATTCTACTTTTGATTCTTTCACATGGAGTACTTTCTTAGAAACTATCTAACATGTTGAGTATGTCTAGAGTTGTTTCTCTTTCTTCTGTCAAAATGGATGTACATCAGTGAAGATTTTCAATAACTATCACAGATGATTGTATGAAAAATCATCAGTGCTTTAAAGACCTTTGACATATTTCCAAGTCTTAATAACTCAAAGGACTGGGTCAACTTTATATTTCAACTACATTAAGAAAGTAAGGAAATAAGCGTTTTACTTCTTTTTCACTAATAATGTTTATGAATTTAGTGCACTTTTGAAGTATAATAAATACATATGCCATGTCATCATTGGTTTAATTTACATTTTTATCAGTGTATTTTGAAACCATATTTTGAGTAGTTTCCATAGCTTCAAGACTTAGCTGTATTTTCCTTTCAGTAAGTTGTCTGCAACATGTGCCTTACCCTAATCATAAACATATATAAAACCTGTAAAGACTGTATCATAGCTGTGAAGCCAGGAAAGTATTCATTTTACTGAGGATTCATATATTCCATATGAGTTATTTCTACTCATGCTAAATCTTTCTATCTATTTTAATGGACTCAAATATTTACAAGATAATTAGTAAGCTCTTCAAGGCATAACAGATAATTTAAATTAATATTAAAATTGGAAATCGTTCATGTTCATTCTTTCAAAATATCAAGTTTTAAGGAACACATACTGCATTTTCATGCAATTAGAACTTTTCCACACTCAAAAAATTGTATTTATTACTTTTATTACCATAACAAAATACTTGAAAGAGGTTAACATTTTAAACAAAAGAGGCTCATTTACCTCACAGTTTTAGAAACTAAAAATTTATCAAACAATATTGTGCCAAAACTGGCAAAGCCCAATTAGCAAATAGCAGGAGTATACAAAATGGAAGAAATTATATTGAGAAACACTAGGTTTTCATAATGTTTTCCACGGCTCTGTTCCTCAGTTGACCTAAACATCTTTTACTAGGCCGATACTTTTTTTTTTTTTTTTTTTTTTTTTTTTTTTTTAATACCAGGGATCGAACTCTTGATGTCATGCTTGCCAGGCAGGTGCTTATGCCACTGAGCTAAATCCCTGGCACAGGTCCATACTTCCTAAAGATTCTATCTACTGCTACCCAGTACTGGCCTCATTGAACTAGAACTCAAATCCATGAACCTTTAGGAAAACACATTTAAATCATATGCAAATGATAGCCAATATTATTATCATTGAGAATCTAGATATAAAGTTGCGAGCTGGGACCTGTAGCCAAAAACAGCACTGGGCATCTGTCTTCTTTTTCTCTCTTTTTCCCTTATACATAATAAAACTTCTACAGTGGAAACATTTTTATCCTAGTTACTAAGACGAAAGATCAAAGCCCATATGAAAGTAAATGTTTTATCTGATCATTAAAATATCATGATTTAAATTAGAATCCCCAAAAAAGTATATGTTAGGATATGAAACATAAAGACATTAATACCTTCTTAAAATACATGATCACTATCTAATATTTTTTTGTTAGTGAAGGAAAAGGAAATAAAGAAAAGGAAACCAGCATTTGTAGATGATCTTCCTTGTGCCAAAGTTTCAGAATCACTCACGAAATTATTGAAAATCTTCACTGACATCCATTTTGACTGAAGAAAGAGAAACAACTCTAGCCATGTGCAGCCACCTTATCTTTGACAAAGGAGTCAAATACTTTCACTGGGCAAAATATATGCTTTTTAATGGGTGGTGCGATAAAAACTGGCTTTCTAACTGCCAAAGATGAAAACTTATACCGATATCTTTCCCCATTCACTAAACTAAAACAGAAATGGATCAAAGATCTAAATATGAAAACAGAAACATTACATATGCTGGGAAGATTGACTAGGTGGAGCCCTTAAGGACACTGGTGTAGGCAAGGACTTCATGAATAAAACCCCAATCACACAAGAACCACCACAAAGAGCTGTTTTCCTTTACCCTCTGACATCTTATGGCCTGTATCCCGATACATGCAACCTCGTGTCTCTCCTAACATTTTCACTGTGTATTCAGTCTTCTACCCATGGTCATTTTATTTCTACTTTTACACCTCTGTTGAAGCAAAATATTTTCATCAAATATCTTTGTACACTTTAATTTTCTTTGCAACTGACCACTTTATGGCATTTTGACAATTTTTAACTTAAAATATCCTAACTTAAAAGATATTCCCCTGTCATTATATCTTCATTTTCTTGGTTAATGTTTCTACTTGTTTATTATTTCCCTTAATTTTTTAGTCTCTGCGCTCTTTCTCTGCTCACTCCTTCAATGGAGGAATTCTCGGTGATTATACTTATTTTTTAAATTCCAAATATCATCTCCAAGTAGATTTGCTCTAATGCTGAAGTTGTAATATTCATCTAGATTCTGATATCTGCAGAATTTGCGTTGAAAATCTTCCTTGAATTCATTTAGTAAACTCCCCACTAGAAAGCTCCCCAAACTTTTTATCCAAATAACACATTGTCTAAACAAAATCTCTTTATTATATGCTTAAGAACCTGATTATTTTTATCATGCACAAAATGATAGTAGAATAGAATTCTGCTTGTTATCTTCAGAGTTTCCTTGTCTCATATCTCTATATCCAACCAACAAGTTTTGCTTAACATGTATATAATCCTTCAATAACCTTCTGACTGGTCCCATGAAATAACTATCATTATTAAAGTCTCTGTTAACTACTCTCATATTGAAAACACTCTTTGCTTTCCTGCTACCTTTAGATTACACTCCAAGCTTAGCAGTCAATAATCTTTGGGACCTAGAGTGTGACTATTCCTATAGTTTCATGACCTCTATGTTCCAAGCCCCATGATGCTAATTCACTTGTGGTTCTATGTTTACTTTTTACTGTATTTGTCCACATTTTATTTATTTTGCTCAGACTGGCTTTCACATATGTGTCTATATGAGATATGCTCACTATTACAAAAATAGCTATTATTTCTTTCTCTGAATGCTATATATTTTTATTGTATTATCAAGTTGTGTGGCCTACAGAATGTAGTTTATAATTTCTTTTCATTTTACTTTCTTCATAAGATAATATTACATAGTACAGTGTACAACATAAAGTGGTAATTGACAAACATTTTCCAAATTTTACTAAAATCTCTTCAATTCCACCAGTGTGGGAAAAAATGAAGAAAGCAGAAAAAGGATACTTCCATCTAGTTTCATAAAATCCATAATCAAATCAAAGAAAATTATTTTTCAGATAAATTAATGGAAATGGCCATAGTGATTAATTCATACCAAGTATTGAACTGTTTAATTGTTGGTCATGAAAAATATATTTAAATTTTACTTGAAAAAATCTGTTGTTTTGTGCTCTTTTTTTTGACATTTTCTGGTTATTTTGCTATACTTAAAACAGACCTTGAATGACATGGTTCACCCTAATTTCTTATCTGTGCAACAAAGAAACACTGAACTACTGACATGCTTTGTCGTTCGAGGTTTTAAGGTAGTTACTTAGGATCCATTGCTGTCACTGAAATATTGAACCTCCTCTGTTTGACCATACAAATCTCAGTAATATTCATTATGCAAGGTTAGCATTAAAGTATAGTGTTTAAATACTTAACTGCATAATATTTGATTTACTTTTGTTTATTTTGAAATATTTTATACTAAATCCTTTATCATCAAAATTTGGACAGCTAACTTCTTTAGAAAAATTATACCATTCAATTTCATATTTCACTGTGTTGTAAATGTTGATAAATAATTCTGCTTTGTCACTGATATTCAGCTTGACATGAATTATGTCTTGATGTATAATGCTGCCACTGAAAATTGTCTTTGATAATGTTCAAATTAGGTACAGAATGTACACTGTACAAAGCACAAAAATAAAAGCCCCAGGGCTGGGGGTTTAGCTCAGTGGCATAAGCACCTGCCTGGCAAGCACAAGGTCATGAGTTTGATCCCTCGCACCAAAAGAAAGAAAGAAAGAAAAAAAGAAAGAAAGAAAAGAAAAACCCCAAAAGTGGAGATTTGTCATGTGCATATTGAAGTAATGTATACAGTTAATCAATTGTGATACATGTGGACAAAAATGACTATTACTTTAATTATCAAAATAATTTTTTTTCTGTTTTACTAAATAGCCAAAGTAGGCATTACTATTTTACTTCCTTATAAACTGATACTGTTCTCTTAGCATTTATTTTTTCTAGAGGCAGTTTAAACATCAACAAAACTTTAACCAATATAAAAATAAAAAGTAAATAAAATTAGTGTGAAGGGATTATTTGGAAGCCTTACCAATATTGAAAGCAATCGTTACATCCATGCAGCCAGTCCATGTTCCTACTGTTAAGGATTCACCAATTGCACCTCTGTGCCGCTACAATAGACTTCTCTAATTTCCTTATATGAGCCTATCCAAAAGTCAGCTGACAAATGGATGGAATAGAGATCTAAAAATAAACCTTGCACATTATTTTCTATGAAAAATCTTTGATGATTTGTACTACCAATACAACAAAACTGGAATTCTTTATGTGCACAGGACATTCAAATCTATCCCTAATTTCCCTTTCTAAAATAATCTGTCCCAACTTACTCCCAAGTAATATATTGACACTCCTACATGTTTAATTTTCTTATCTTTTCTCAACTGTAGTGTGTTTTTATAAAGGTTATTTAGTCAGCTCTTTCTCCAAAAGAAAAATTCTTGTTTATGCTTCAAGACCCAAATCAACAAAACTTTGTGGATCTTTTGTGAACTATTTGGCAACATTTCCAGGCACGTAATTACCGCCCTTGTATGTACCCACACTACTTTGTTAATTAAATATATTGACCTTCTTGTATTATTATTGTCTGTTTTATCCTTAGAGTTTCTCAAAGGCTGATATCACTATCACATTTTCCTGCACCTCTGATGCCAAAGACCAAGAAGATAAGGAAAAAATGTTTCTTCAACACAAGAATGAAGGAATGTGTATGCATGTGTATATATCCATATGTGCACATATGCACATAAAACATTATTGTATTACTATGTAGATAAGTGTATCTTATTCTGCTCTTAATTTAATGAGGAGGGATATTCCTTACATTTCTCTCTATTCTTCATTTTTGTCTTTATACACCATATCCAGAACCTTTAAGAATGCAGGCATGTTCAATATGAAGTCAGGAATTGAGAGGTGACTGCATAGCCAGCTTGGACTAGTTACAGTTCTGGAGCTCTGACTTCAGAATTCAAATCAATCCAAATCCTGACATTACCTATTGTCTGTTGTCTGTTCCAAGTAAAATATTGATGGGCATCTCTCGAGTCTTAACTTTGGCACAAACATTTAAAGCAAAGGCTGCAATTTCAAAATACTTCTGGCTTGTTGGTGTCAATTTCAGCATTGAGAAGGTAGCTTGGATCAGAGGACTGAATACTGGTGACAGAAGTGTATCATTTACCCCATATTTTCTCACATGGGGCTTACACTGCACAGCTGCTCTTCACCTTCTATTAAACTGGCTTTGCCTTTTTTTGAAATGAAACAATTTTTTCTATTCCCGTTTGATAGCTGAGAGTCTAGAATCAGGGAAAAACCAATCATGGTACCTGCTATATATAAATTTGCATTAATATAGGTGTCTAATCACAGCATGTGCTACATTTGATATGCATATTTGGGAAGACTAACGAGGTGTTCTTGCTCATTGCCGTGCCTCTCTTGGGACCAATTTGCCCAAAGAAAATGTGGATCCTGCTGTAACATGTATGCAGCCAATGGGACCATCCAAATTTAGATTTTATGAATAAATTAGTGAGTCTTTCAGATTTAACACTTGGTATATGCAAATCTAATTAGAAAATGAAATCCCATGTCTTATTGTAATCTGTCCCAATAAATAAAAGAAATAGCTTGATTTTCTTTTTCTTTTTTTTTTACTAAAAATAAGTTTATTTCTCCATTTATTTAGAACTCAGGCAAAGAGAAAAGGCAAGCTGTCATAATTAGTTATTGAACTACCGCTCTAGGAATGTATAAAAGGTCATGATTTTTAATGTTAGGTCTCTCCCTTTGCCTTCTTGACCCTCTTTATTGTCTTTCTCTGTGTGGTTCACCTTTGAAGCACTAACATAATTGATTATATCAAGGAGCTTCTGGGTTTCCAACTGAAACCTGCCAAAATGATTACCAAAAGAAGCCAGAGAGAAGTAATACAGTGAGAACCCTTACCCTAGTTTCTGTTCTTCATGTTCTCCAGGAGGATGTGTTCCTTGATTGAAGTTCACTGCTTCACTTAAAGCATCTAACTTAGCATGACTTTCTGTCCTTTTATCTCCAGGACCTATGTCCTCTCCTTATTCTCTTGACTCTAAGCAATAGATTTGTCACTATCTAAGAGCACTGCAGTGTCTCTTGTGGTTGTCCCACAGTCATAGCCTGGTAGATGATCCTTTTGTTAATTAAACTCTATTGGATTATTGTATTTTGTATGTATCATATTTCTGCAAAACAGGCGTGTGTCTGTTCCAAAGAGCCTTTGTAAACTAAGGCTCTTTTATTAAGTGGAAGTATTTGAGACCATTTAAATCCAACCATGGGTAATACTCTGTAATGGGTAGCAGACCTGATTATCTGTTAATTACTTCCCTTAAAGAAATGCTTCTTTACTAGTTATGGTTTGACTTCTCCTGCATATTATTAGTACATGTTCTTTCAAAATCAAATTTGTTTAAGGAGTTGCTCAAAGAAGACAGAACTCTTCTTTGTGATGGGAAAGGTACCTGTCTTATTTACTTTTCCCTCATTGCTGAGCAAGATACCAGCCACCCAAATTTAAGAAAGTAAACATTTATTTAGCTCACAGTTTTTGAAGATTTCAGTCCGTCATGGCTGGCTCCAAGGCAGGATGGCATGGTACTGAGGCCATAGTTCAAGGCCACAAAAGACAGCAAAAGCAAAAAGAGGAAAGGAGAAGAACATGTTTCTGCTTCTCTCTTACCCCAAGGGTGAGTGTAGCGCTCACACCACATCAGTGTCTTCCTCTTGCACAGGTTCAAGATGTTTACAAAGTGAGGACTCTGGCCCCCTTCTGAGTCACTTCATTAAACTTCTAAACTTCTCAAGTTCACTCAATGTATCAACCATTACAGTACCAAAAACCACAGTTGAATCTTTCTTTGCACTGCTAGAAAAACTGTGCCAATAAACACGTCTGACCCTGATGCAACATGACATCAGATGAACTTTGAATGGCCCTTTTGTGGTCTATTGAGAGAGAATTTGTAATTCAGAATCACAGTATGTTTCATCTGGAGTTAGTGAAACTACAAGCAATAAAACTAGATACTATTACCTTTTCTGGGACAAGGAATACACTGGTGCTTTCTTAACAAACACACATAAAATAATACATTGCAAATTTTCAAGTTTCTGTTATTCTAAACATTCAATAGAATTGAGTTCAAAGTTTAGGGTTTGAACTGTTTCTATGTGGGGTTGCAAATTCATCTCTCCTGAATTTCTAAACAGTAGTTAGAAATGAAGATATGGGTCCTTATCTTAAGACTACATTAGGGGCCACAGGAATTGGCATTAGTGAGGACAGCCATGGCCCACACAACAGTGATAACTACTGCCGCCAGTACCAGGAGGTCCAGCACTGGGGCCACATGTCTCCGGGCTGAAGCAGAATAACAAGGGAGACTTATTTCTGAGCACTCATGTGACAGCTATCTGTGGAGCTCTTAGAAATAGCTGCAGGACATGGACAGAGATGCTAATTTGTGTTATTCAAGCACATGGGGTGATGCCGTGGTAATGTGGATATTTAGAGTTACTTGTGATGATGTGTGATAGTCATAAGCCGGTCAGGACAGGGAACATTTGCGTTATGTAAGCCTTATTTGTTATGCAACACAAGCCACATGAACTTCTTTTCCATTTTTATAACTTAGTACAGAGAGATAAAAACTCTATTTTTATGATTTCTTTTTCCCTAAAGGGGTCTCTCTGCTTTGGAGGAGGTTAAAGAAACTGCTATCTAACAAAAATATCTCTTTTTTCCAAAGAGGCTACTTTATGCTCTAAATAAATTAGTTGAAATGTGTGTAGTCGATTCCTGTTTTATAAACAGAGCCTTAGCATGTGGGTAGACTGAATAAAGCAATGAAGTATCAAAAAGCAAAAATTGTCCGTCAGTTCAATCAGAAAGGAAGCTGATATTTCTTTCTGAAAATTTCACACAGAATTGCAACAATAACTGGATTACACCAACCAGGACAGTATTAATCATTCAAACACATAAAATGTTTTAGTTTTATGTGTTTTATTATCTCACTGAGTAGTGAAGCCACACAAATATCACAGACTGTTTGTGAAATGCGCATATTCACAAAGAATAGAGAGGAGGAATCAGAAAGATTTTTTAATTGAGAATACATTCATCAGAAAGTATTTGTGATAAAAGGAAATGTTGAATAAAATCATAGGACATGTTAGAACTGAGTGCAAGTCACCATATCCTGGACATTAATGTCATGCATATGTAATCACAATTGAAGATACTATCCAGCTCTCAGTAGAAAAGTCAAGTGCAAGCTAGAATGCACCCCATCTTGTTTTATTAGCCTCTGCACAGAGACAAGGCCTGAGTTAATTTAATCATTAAGCAAAGTAGCATGAAATTTAAGGCACTTTTTCCTCACTGGAGGAAACATGTTCAACACAGACCATAGCATAAATGGAAGTTTTTAGTGATGTAAAAAAAATCTCAGAAATGTTCATTAATATAGGCATTTGAGTGGAAATAAAGTGAATAAGAAATAATAGAGAAAGAAGAGCAGGAAAAAAAGGAAAGAGTAAGGTAAAAGAGGAACGATAAAAACGAAAATCAGAATAAAGGAAGAAAGAAAAGGTGAAAAAACGTAATTCAGAAACCAAGTTCTATCCCTGGCTGCAGCCCCCTCCACAGGACTACAGTTATCCACGGGGACAGCTTGGAGCCAGCTATCTCCAGACCAGCACAAGCCCTCAGTTATTGCCACACATCTGATTAGGCTCAGCTGTGCGTGGTGCAGCATCTCACAGTAACTATTATCCCATCATGAATTCTCCCCCTACTCCTCCACATGCTGCTCCTTCTGGAATTCTAATTCCATTAGAAACTCCTGACCCAAAGCATAAGATCTTCACAGACTTTCCAATAACCTCCTAGTGCAAAGAGCAAGAACATTCCCCCGAGACTCCACTCTCTTGATATCTTCTCTCCTGTCATGGTGCAGACCGGAAAGACACTGTCAAAGTCTTGATTCCCAGTTGCAAGTCAAATCATTACGTCTCTAGCCACTGGCAAAAGCTTATTTTTATGTTTTGCATCACTGTCCTCAAAAACAATGTGTGCAGTCCTCTACCTTCTCACATTCCTCTCCCCTCCTTCCCTAAGTCTCTCCACCATCTGTCTTCTCAATTCTCTACTTTCTTAGAAAAATTTTCCTTAGCCTTGTAACCTCATTGGCTTTTCTCATTCTGTCTCTTTGTCCAACCAAAATTCTTTTTTTTTAACCATGATTTTTCCCTCTCGTCACTCTGATTCCCTTTTATTTAATCCCAAGTCTTCAGAGTCTCTGTTCCTTTATTCATCTCTTTTCCTCTTTACATTGTCTCTGTTTTAGTGAAGCAATCCATTCCTAAATATTTAAATTTTACTTGTAACTGCTCCAGAGAAGTTTCTGACATGTGGAATACCTACTATATAGATTTCTCACTGAGACTGACCATGAGGACTGAACATGACTGAACTAAACACCAAAATTTTAACATCAAGCCTGAAACAGGTCTAACTCCACCAGTTTTTTCATTATCTAAAATGGGAGAGATTACTCCCATATATTGATGATTGCCAAGTATGATTCCTTTATGCATGTCTGTAGTGAACTTTGACTTTAAAATGGGACTATATGTAGTACCCATGAAGCTGAAGACCCCAAGACAAGTCCAAAACCAGTTTCATTGATTTGCTCACTCCTTTACTTACCTCTCATCTACCGCCTTGTTATGGTTTGTGTTTTAGTGTTCCCCCAAAGCCTCTTGTTCTCGTGGAGGTGATGGAGTCCAATGTTTGTGACTGGTTTGTTGTTTAGCACTGGGATCAGTGTTCTGTGAGTGGTGTGCCCATCCAGGGGTGGGGAGCCAACCCACAAAATAAGGGAGAGAAGGAAGCATGCTTTCTCCCTTTTTATCCTTTTCAGTCTAGTGACTTGCAGCCGCATTGAAAGGCTGTCCCTCAGCCAGGCCACCCTGGAGACAGCTGAATATGAACTGAAACCTCTGAAAACTGTAAGCTAAATAAACTTTTCTTTCCTTCATTTTGGACATCAGGTATTTTGTCTCAATAAGGAGGGAAAAATAACTTAACCAAGACACTCCTAAAATAGTTATGTCCGTTTTCCTTAAATGCTCCCAAAGTTTGGCTGACTTCAAATTGTCTCCCAAATATGAAACATATGTCATTTTAAATGTTTCCCTCTTCTACACCACTGACCAAACACAGTAGATTTTAATTTAATTAACATCTAAGATCCACCTTGTCTCCAACTGATCATTTTCTGTTTCTGACCCATAGCAATTCATTCCTCAATCGCTTTCTTATTGGCCTCATCATCTTCTTCCGCTAGTTCAGGATCTCCACTGTCAATGAAAGACAATAAATAAGCAAAAGTCAACATGCCTTTGCACTGAAGGAAGTTACTCACTTTCCATGAATACCTCATTTTAAGATGTTCACAACATCACAGAGAGCCTTTCATCTCCTGTCCTCTGCCTACATCTGTGGTATTTATTATCTTTTATTATCCCATGTATCTTATGAAATTCAATCCAACAATAATAAACTCAGTATTTCAGATTTATCTAAGTTGTCTAATTGTCCTGTTTTTAATAGATACTCTGTTCCTTCTCTTGAATTATAATGATACCTAGTGTCTCCTACCAGTCCATGAGTTACTGGTTCTGTTCCACCAGAAGACCTTATATCTAAGCTTAAAATTCCAAATAATTTGTCTTCTCTTATACACTATCTAATTTTCATCATTCCAGATAAATTCATCAATTTTAGAGTAAAACAACAAGAAAGAATAAGATTTAACTCTTGGTTTGCCTTTTTTTTTTTTTAAGCTACATGGTCCTTGGTAAAATATGAAGTTTCCTCACCTAAACTGGGAAAGCATAGGGTCAGATGTTCCCTAAATCCACATCAACTCAAAACTGTCCATTAGTTTGTTTAAAAGTGATGTTTCCACAGTTAGTTTGGCAACACTGACTCAATCCAGCTGCACACAGTGCCACCCCTCACAGTAACGGTTGCCACTCGCTTTCTGTTTGTTATATTAATTAGTCTGCTCCCTGTCTTACTGTGTAAAATGGGAAGCAGTTCTGAAGCTGGTATACCTAATATGGGGAACTGAAAACATAAATTTTCAAAAAATTATAGTTCTTATAAATATCTAAAGAACTATGTAGGTGCTATTAATCAGTACATGATCATCATTTTTTGTCATATTAGCCTTTCTTCCCTACTAGAGTGTGAGATCTTTTTAGAAAAGACACTTTGCCCTATTCTGAATCTCTGTATCTGCAGAACTTAACGTACTCAACATGTAGGAGCTACCCAATATGCATTTGTTGAATAAACACACCATAAACAAATATTAACTATTGTCATGGAGATATTACTTTGTGATACACAAGAATTCAACAACCTCTCTCAATACATAGGACCTTTTACTAGAGGTCTTTGGCCAATCTCCAGTTGCACTGACATTACATTTGTAAGTCAATACTTTTGATACTACAAAAAAATTTTGTGACAGTCAAGGATAAGGATTAATTGAGACAAAAAGTCAGTCATCAAGTATATAGAGGTAGGAAAGTTTTCAGCTGTGTATTTCCTGAATCTTCTCACTTTGGAAACCCCATATCCACACCCATAGAGCAAACTTGTTTTCAGGACCAATTATCCTAGCTCTCAGTTACAGTACTAGAGCCTTAAAATTAGTTACTTTAGCCAATATTTTCATCTTTTTTGATGATCTTGGCAGAATGGTCTTTTGATTGTCAGTTTCTCCTACCAGTCCATTAGTTACTGCTGATAATGTTCTAGCAACAATTTCTTATGATCAATCCTGGTTGGCATCTTATACATCTCCACATTAAGTACTGCTTTGTTTAAGTTATTGGCTATTGTAGTAGATAAAGACAAAAAGAAAGAAAACTGGAAGCTGATATTAGTTAGGCACCCCTCACCGTGCTAGGTAATTAATACATACTGCCTTAATCCTCACAACACAAAATAATTTATAGGTGAGGTCACTGAAACCTGTAGAGATTAAGTAACTTGTCACAGAGTAGTATTTCATAAAATAATAAAGGTTTTATTCTGCCTCATAAGATAAAACTACATTATTTAACTTTAGATATTATATTTTAACCTAAGAAAATATTAAATAATTATGTGTCCTTGTGATACATAAGTGGGAGCAGAAAGAGAGAAACTAAATGTTTGCTAAAATTAAGTTAATCACTAAACACAATTACAGAAAAATATTTCCCAGTCCTGATAGGGGGCCTGGGAGAAAATTCAACAGAGGTATAGTCAAGCAGGGTACAAAGCTCTTGTTTTTGTGAATTTACTTGAGTAAGAAATTAAATTAATATTAAAATATTTTAATTAAAAATATTTTACTGTCTCAGCCTGCGGGAAAGTCCACAGAGACCCTAGAGGGAGAGTGGGGATGAAAAGGAAACAAGAGACGCAAAGAACGGAAACAAGTCGAAGTCCAATCAAGTCTCGCTTATTCAAGGAATGAGTATCAAATATATAGGGTATTGGGGAGGAGGGATTTGGGTTCTGAGACATCAGCAGGTAACTTAGCAACAGTGGCAAGATTGAGGGTCATAGGTTAATTCAAATTTTCAAATTTCGAGCGCTGGCTCATTAAGCAGGCTGATTAGCATACTTCCTGAATAGATAAGGCCAAACAAGCTACGTAAGGTGCTGCTTAACTACCAAACTTAACTCCTAGAGGGAGTTAAGGTTGTGCAGCCTGTAGATATAAGATAGCAGCCAATTACAGGGCTTCCCACATTTTACCAAGAAATTACTTGTGCTCTTGAGTCTTTGTAACTAAATCCCCCTTATCATCGATTCATTGATTCCCATTCCACTGAACTCCACTTTGCCATAAAGAGAAAACTAATTGATTAATTTTATGCTATAGTTAAAGAAGAAATCTTTGCTCTGAAGCCCAAAGACTCCAAGTTCATATTTAGCTCACTTGTAGAATGACTAGAGAGCTTTTTTAGTTACCTTGACCAGATGCTTCTAAAATGGAAAGTCAACATAAAATTCTAAAAATAGTGCACCTAGTTTATGTGGGCTGACAAGAGATAATCAGAACAATATCATTTTATTCTGTAATGATGAACAAGAATCACTTTAGCATCTGGATTACTGCTTAGTGTGGGAGAGATGTATCAGACACTAAACACTGATTAGACAGAAATGAAGCTGGCCATTGAACTGAGGATTATAAAAATTGTCTCTCATTTCTGATAGAATGTACTGACTAGATTTTAGAGAGTTAACAACCTATGATTTCTTACACATATTTGCAAGTGTCATATTTCTAAGGAAGAAGAATACAAATCTATCTGTTACATTCTTTGTCAAAACATTTTTTTGGGAATCACTGCTGTTTTTCTCTAAAAACAAAAGCATCATAGCAAATTTTCCTATTCAAGGAAACAGAATATATGATCTAATTCCAGTGAAATGGTTATTGCAGGACACTATTTCTCCACTGCTTCCAAAGACCATACTAGTAAGGTATTGCCTTTGCTCAGCCCTTAGAATTGAATGAACATTTTTACATAAAATGAAGTCAGGAATTACATTTTGTACAGGCCTGTACAATTAAGCCACTGGTGCATGTTAGCTGATTGTATAAAAATTAAACAATATTTTTGCAAAATAATTCTTTAATGTTAGGATACTTCACACCCCCATAGTAAGTGATTGTGTTCCATGTGCCTCACATTCCCAGCACCACTCAATCCCTTCCTTGTTCTTCCCGTGTGGATCTGAATTGATGCATTTCTTTGTCATTTTCCACCAGAGTGATAATCTTGAAGGCAATGAAAGGCTACAGAAGAGATTCAGGAAACTCCCATTTCTTTCCCACAGTTTAAATATTTGCTCAGTGTATTAGGGAATAATGACAAGAAAAAAAGTCTGTACATGTTCCGTATAGATGCAAATATTTTCAAATATCTGAAAACCATGGTTGATTAAATTCACAGGTGTGGAGCCCATGGATACAAAAAGCTGAATATATGAATGTGTAGACACATTCACTGATGCACAACTAAATTCATTTCAATACAACATTCACTTACTCTTTATGCTTTTCATCAGGGAAAACCATTTCCTTTTATTTTTAATACATGTGTTTAAAGAGCTACAAATATTTACAGACAACTGTTGGATTTTAAAATCAACAGTCTATTTGAAAATACAAATTTGTAAGAAGACATCAGGGGAAGAACCTGAGTCTTACATGGAGGTAACATCAGTCCTAATGTTACCCCATTTAGCATCTGCCTATGTGGTCTTCTCCAGCTATTTTATCTGTTGATACTTCAGTTTTCTAATATGTAAAGCAAGTAAACTGTCAGCTCTTCTCTGAGGAGCCTTCCCCTCCAGCTTTCTCTCTGCTCTGTTTACTCCATCCCCATTGCTTTTCCATCATTTTCACAACTTGCAATTATTTACCTACTAAAGCTTGCAGCTCATGTATCCATCTGTATCATCTCATTACATTATCGTAGCATGTATAGAAGGTGATCAGGAAATATGTGTGTCCTAGTGAGATAATCAAGTTGATTCCAACTTTAATATCCTTTGTATCAGTCATGTAGTGTGAGGATCCTAGCCAGACTATCACTGAGCATAATTAGTTGAGAGCTGAGATGAAAACAATAATTAATGCATTCCAAAGAGGTAAGGGTAGTATTTTTAGATGGAAATACTTGTCAAATGAAGTATGTAATAATAATAAATACTACCCTTAGTATATATTGGTAGCTATATAATCTCAAATCCTACTAAAAGTTTTGTACTCAACCTCCTCTGGCAGGACATCAGATCTCTAGCATCAGTCCTCCTAATTAATATCAACATCCCTTTGTGGCTCTGAGGAGAACTAGGTTTGCAACAAATAAGCCTAGTTTTAAAATCCTTGTCTGCTACTTATCAATTGTGTGACCAAGGAAGAAGAATTACTAATGCTTTGAATAGAATTCCTCATCTAGGAAAGCCTGATGACAACTACTTGTTCATCTACCTTAGAGAATTCTTATGAGTCTTAAAGAGGAAAGCTCCGCCATAGTAGGTATAAAATCCCCTGACAATGATTGAATTTAAACTTTGTATTCAACTTGTACATAATTCATCTTTAGAAAATTTTAGCTTGCCATAGTTTTTTTTCAAAAAATGTGAAAAATTATAAGAAGTGGCTACTTTAATTGTAAGAAAACCTGCAGGAGTTATTAATGGTAATTATGCAAGATACAGTATTTGGAAATCTTTAAAGAATTAACTGAAGAATTGAAATGGTCAGCTAGCGTAACTACATACAAAAAAAAGGATTAAATTTTTGCCAAAATTTAAAATGATAACTTCAGGAAAATATTATTTTTGAACAAGTGAAACCACCTCATAGTTAAAAGTCCAATTATAAGTAGCAAGATAACTGTAAAATGACAACAAGATTTCAAAGAATGAGCTAGAATCAACACTGCACACTAGCATAATAACTATCAAGAGCAATCAGGACAAATGCTAATAGACCACATGCGTTGATGGCTCACCATGAGCCAGAACTGTGTGCTTCCATGTATTAAATATCATTTCCTTTACAACCATATCAAGTCAAATTCTCCTAATATTTGCACTTTGCAGAAAAAGAAGCTAAGGCTCAGAAAGATTGAGTGACTCATTCCATCCTCAGTAAATTAAACTCTGGAGCTGCCATCAGACCTTAGGCAGTGAGATTCCAAAGTTACCACTAAAATAGACACATCAGTTACTCGAATGAGTGAATGACTAAATGCATCACTTGTGCTTCAGTTTGCCTTCACGTCTGAGAAAGCATTTATTGAAACTAGCTACAGAAAATTCAAGCATTAATTACAAAGGAACAAATGCTCAATCCAATAAAGCTGCTGTTAGTTGTTGTTCTATACTGCTAGAGGCATAAGGACAAACAGCATGTGGTGCTAACCTTTTATTCAGGTCAAATGAGAAACTATGTATCAAAGTAGCAGCAAGACCTAAGAGACCCCTTTCTTAGCCCAGAGTTAGCCTGACACTAATACTGTATGTAGGTGCTAAGCAAGCTGCTTTGGCTGATCTTGGAAAGCCCACTGAGGTATTGACATACCACTGAATTACAGCTGCGAAACAAAATGGCTCACAATTCTTGTTCTCTTGTTACTTTTTCAGTTCTTATTTTAAATTATAATTGCATAATTAAATGATATGTCACTGTTTCTTTGTGTTTTTTTTTTCTTTCACCAATTTTTTAAAATTTACTCCTGATTAGTTTATTTAGGTTCTTTGAATTCCACTCACCCGAATTTCAGTGTTCACTTTGGAGCTAATAGTCATTTAGGAAATAAAATTTGAATTAAATTTTGCCAAATATAGTTTAGAAATTTTCTTTTGTTTGGCAACCATTGTCCATGACGTTCAAGTCAGTATGCTCAGTTTACTACCAGAATACATACAAAATCGAATACTTTCTGCAGAAGATAATTCAGGATTTTGCAAAGCTTTAACATGCTTTCTATAAACAAAATTCAGAAAAGCTGTTAACAGTTCATTAAAAAGGTTGAATAAGCTCACCAAGGCAACAATTTGTCAAGGAAGATTGTCAAAGCTTAAAGGTATATCTGATATGGATTGCCCCAGAGACTTGCAACCCAAAGAATAAACACTAGTATTAAAGAGACTGTCAGAAATGCAGAACTCAAGACCTTTCTTGGACAAACTGAATCAAAATACACGTTTTACCAGGTTTTGTGATTTGGCATTTTACAAATATATTTTATATGTGATTTGCATCATTTTACTGTTTAAGAAGCAGACCTTTTTAGAACACTGCCACTTTTATTACCTACCTACACAATATTGAAGCCCTGGGCAGGTGGAATATAATTTAAATTTAGTAAAACTGAGGACTGAAAAAAATTTTTTAAATATATGTTCATTTCAAATGCATCTTTTTATTATTAGGAAGTACTCTTTAGAAATAACTCATAATTATGCTTGTAACTAAAATATAAATTGTGATCTGTATATGCATGCTTTGAAAAAATATATACATAACAGGTTTTTATTGAACCGCACATTTCTTCATCCCAGAAACTTTAGAGGAAAGCAATAGATCTCTTACCCATCAAATCTCAACTTTCACAGGACGCATCATTACCTGTTAGAAGCACAGCAGCGCCACCTGCTGCTGCCATAGAAAAGTCAGCAAAGCCGCAACACTTTTTTCTATGAAGTGAGTTTCACTATAATTTTACTGTACAGTTCACAGCATTAGCTTCCCTGTTTTGCTCAAAATTTTTCCTTTGTGTATAAAGTTCTATTGGAGTAGCTAATATTTATCCCACTATGACCAGAGCGAACAGATTTTAAGACCAGTTCAATACATAAATTTGTATTTACTGTACTATAGTCATAGATTTATAACTGCCAGGACTATTACTTTAATTTATGATTTAGAAAGTAAAATCAGTGTAAAATCAGGTACAGCCTAGTGACCAAAGAAAATGCTTGTAGCTGTGTTCAAAGAACAAGTAGTTGAGGCCCAGTAGAAATTCCTTTCTCCCAATTGATTCTCCCATTTCTTCTCTGGGTGTGTTTGTATGAAAAGGAAACTTTACTCTAAATTCAGTCCTAAAAAAGTTAATATCTCCATTTATAAGTACCTTTTGTCTCTTTTTCAAATTAAGTTCGTTGGTACAATTTAGATAAATGCATAACGACCGCATTCATCACAGTGTATTTATACCTGTACACGATGTTTCTTAGTTCCTCTTTTTTTTCTCGTTCTTCTCCCTTCTCTTCAATCCCTTTTCCCCTCCTTATTTACAAAGCTTTGTTTCCCTTTTATCTTTTCTTTCTCATTTAACTCATCTCCAAAGGGAAATAAATTTAGAAATCCTTCAATCTGAAGCTAGCTGGAGATGCCAGAATGAAATCAATCAAAAGTATCAAACTTTCCCCTACTTGATTTTCTGACTTTTTATTTGTTCTTTTTGTTTTTGTTTCATATAATGTCATGTACCTTTGGCATCATTTCAAAAGGTCCACTGAAGAAATACAATTGCTTAGTCCAAATATTTCAGCTTTCAAACATTGTATGACTTCCTGCTCTAAATACCCTTTATGTGAGATAAAGAATATACCTGGATCTTTTAACAGCTCAGCCTCCATGCACAGATAATGTTGTTTCTACATTTGTAAAACTTAAAACAGTGAACTAAAAGGAAAAGATAATTTCCTGAAGCAGTATATATTTTCAAATCTTAAAACACAAATTCAGTGTTTTCCGAGATTGCTAAACACAAATCACTCAAAAGAAATGAGAACAATAAAAATTGACTTTTAAGAGCTTCTTACATAAAAATTTGCATTAAATTACCTCACTTTATTCTTCATATTGGCCTTCATTACAATAATAAAAATACGTGTACATTCAGAATATGCTTATATTTGAGAAAATTAAGATTCTGGTTTGTTTTTAAAGAAAAAAATCCACCAGCTAATGTTAAACAGTTAAAGAAGTCTTTACTCAGGACTATTTAAAAGAGACTGAATTCAATTCTACTGAAACAAAATACAGGACAAATCTTAAGCACTGAAGTCTCAGATGGAGAAAATATTGGCCTAATTTCAAGGAGATTTAGTTGATCGGGTCATCTGTGTTTGCAAACTGGTAATTAACTCATTTAAACTCCCACCATCTTCCAGAGAGAGAAAGATAAGATCCAGTCTCCTTTGATGATTGAAGTTTAGAGAGATGACTTCCAGGTCCTTGAGGAAATTATTTTAGGGTTCAAAACCCAAGAAGCTTAGAAATTTGCACTTCTAAGGGGAAAGGAAAGAGCTGGTACATTTTCTAAAGCAAATGCTCCTAGAAAAGTGAAGTCAGAAACTACAGCTGTGAAGAAACCTCTCTAATGTTTGGTGAAGGTGAGGAGGTGACTGACTTATCAGAATCTGATTATTCTAACAGAAGTACTTAATAAACTTTTAATAAGATAGCACTACTTTCTGCATTCGCACCATGTTATTATGAGGGCGATAACCAGGATTTTCTTTCCTGATGCATAAAAGTTCTCTAACATTAACATAGAAAGAAAAAGGTTGGCCTGTAGTAACACTATTAAAATAATTGAATAGCCTCACAGTAAGAAGGAGTTGAAAGGAAACACTCACTTGAACATTAGTAATTATGAACTAGTCAAATGCACTCAGTTCTCTTGATGGTACGTGGGTGATTCTATTCTCTGTTATTAGGTAACTCTCATCATTTTTCTTAAATTGTAGATTCTATTTTATTGCCTTATGTCTTAAAAATCCACCTTGAAATAGTGTGATAGATATTGTCATAAAATTCTTGCATGAAAATGATTGTTCCACCATTTTTCATAAAATGCCTGAACCATATCCTGTGCTAATAATGTAGAAAAGTTCCCTTTCTCCATAGCCTCACCAACTTTTGTTATCTTTATTGTTGTTGTTGTTCCTCTATATTATTTTTATAACAGTTATCCTCATAAATGTGAAGTGGTATCTCATGGTAGTTTTGATTTGCAGTTCTGTAATGATTACCAATGTTGACTTGAGCACCTTTTTAGGTGCCTGTTGGTCATTTGATGTATTCACTGGAGAAATGTCTATGCAGGTCATTTGCTCATTTTTAATTATGTTATTTATGTTTCTTTCTCTTCATTTGTATGAATGTCTTATATATTTATAATATTAATTTCTCAGGAAATATGTAATTTTCAAATAACTTTCCCTTTTTAAAAGTTGTCTGTGTTATATTGTTTACAGTGCAGAAGCTTTTAACTTTAATGTGATCTCACTTGTATATTTCTGCTTTTGTTGCCTGTGTTTTAAGGGTCATGTATAAGAAATCATTACCAAGGTGAATGTTTAAAAGATTTCCCACTATGATTTCTGAAAACAATAGGAATTTTCCTCAAAAATTAAAAGTAGAAGTCTCTTGTATTCCAGCAGAACTACATCTGGATGTAGCCCTTCATGTCCTTTTTTTTTAACCTACCATTCAACCAACAGTAGGTTAAAAAAAATTGGAAAAAATTAATTTCTGTAGTGAGCATACACATATTGTTCACTTGTATCATCATGATTCTCCAAGAAACTAAAGTGTGTGAGTGTGTGTGTGTCCATGTGTATAACTGTATGTGTATATAACCTACACACACACACACACACACACACACACACACACACATATGTGATTGTAAAAAGGGATTTATTACATTGGCTTTATGACCACATAGGTCAAGAGGTCCCATAATTACTATCTGCAGGCTGGAAAGCCACAGAAACCAGAACCTACTCAGTCTAAGAAGCTAAAAGCTTCAGAACAAGATAAAGACCCAGGATGCAGCCCCAATCCAAGACCAAAGTCCCGAAAGTCCTTGGAGGACCTTAATGCAAGTTTACATCCAGAATATAAAGAATCTGGACTTTACTATTCAAGGCCACAAACAACAACCACACCATCCACTTGGGAAAAGAGACAAAAGCAGAAGAAGGAGAGTCCCCTTTCCATCTGAGTCTCCAGCCTATTGGGTGCTACTGCCTACATTCAGCATGGGTCTTCCTAATCAATTTTACTGACAAGATATGCTACTCTTGTCTGGAAACAGCGTCACGTAGACACTCAGAATTATATTTTACCAATTTTCTAGACATTGTTTAATCCAATCATGTTAACACTCAAAACAAATGATTACAGTCCCTAAACAATATAACTATTTTCATAGTGTTTCCCCTGTATTAGGTATTATCAGTAACCTAGAGGTGATTTAAAGTATATGGAAGTGTGTTCATGTGCATATACATATGTGAATAATATGCCATTTTATTTTTTTTATTTTAAAGATAATAAAATCCAACAAAACAAACAGAACAAAGCCAATCAAAATGAAGCAGTGAAATTGGCACAGAATTCCAAAGCAGGTAAACAACAATAGGTACCATAGTATATCTTGTTATTTTCACATTCTGTCAAGTATAACAAAATCAAATCCAAAAAAAAAGAGAATAAAAATAATCAAAACAGAACACTGAATAAAACGAAACAATGAATCAAAACAAAATAGAACAGTGAGAACAATATTGGACTTCAAAGACAGACAGAAGGAAATGCCCCATATTTGCTATATTGCATACTGTCATCCTCCCAAGAGATGCACAGACTGCTGGCCCCAGGCCTGCAAAATCAACCAAACAATGCAAGCACTTAGTTGCTTTTTATACCTCAGTTGCTATCAACTCAGCCTGTCCTCCAAACCAGAGAGCATGGCAAGCTGTTGCTTACAGGGATAGAAGAGGTTTGGGGTTGATTCTTAGCCTGCACGTCAGTAGGCTTACAGGAGGTGCTGACTTTTGGTTTGCCTGCTATGCCATTTTATAAGAGGGACTTGAACATCTGTGAGTTTTGATTACCTCGGAGGATCTTGAAACCATTACTCTTCCATGGATACTGAGGGATAGCTGTACATACCAAAGAGTTAAAGACAGAAATTCAAAAATATCTGAAGATTCACATTAACTGCAGTATTATTGCAATAACCTAGTGTGCAGATGATACAGGGGAATGAAACTCCTGACCTACTATGTATGGTATGAGCTCATGTTCTCTAAAATCAAAGAATGAATTTTAGGAAAGGAACAATGAAGGTGAAGAGTAGAATATATTTATTGAGAGAAAGAAAGATTCTGTCTAAAGAGAGATAGAAAGGGTCCCAAGTGGGTTGCCAAGGATTCTGTCTTTTCCAGGGACTTTTATAGAGTAAAACCATGGGATCAAGGAGGGGGAAGACTAGGAACTCACAAGGTAGATGGGCATAAGGTGGGACATAACTATGGTTAGCCAATAAGATCAATAATTCAGGTAAAATTGATTACATTAGGGACAAATGGGGAAGTGAGTCATGTAGAAAGTGGGCATCCTTACAGAGCTCTGACTCTTTCCTAGGGGAATGGGAAATATTTAGGGTATCAGTCCTCAGTATATGGGTGCATTTGTATGGTCTTTAGTCTTGAAGCCTGGCCCACAGCAGGTGATGTCAGTTTCTGCAGTTGCCAGGTGTCTGAACTGGTTCCCTTGAGGACCTAGCCCTGTCTCACTGCCTATAATATTTTTAACTAACTCAGCTGCCTGCAACAGAAACAACTTGAGTGCCTAGTGACAAATGAATGAATAAAGAAAATACAGTATATGTATGTAATATTCAACCTTTGTCAAAAAATAATCCCACCATTCGTGAAAACATGAATACATTTGGAGGACATTAAACTAACTGAAATAAGCCAGTCACAGAAAAACAAATCTGCAATATTCTACCTATATCATGTGTCTAAATTGTCCCCAGAGAAGCAGGAAAACAAAGAGTAGTCCTAAAGGTCTACAAAGGGGAGAATTAATGTAAAATTTCAGCTACACAATATAAATGATTTCTAAATATTCATTGTACTACACAGTGTTTCTCTGTAATGAGGCCATATTGCGTACTTCAAAATCTATTAAGGGTAGGTGTTACCATAAACAAACCAAGAAATAAACAAAAACAGGAGATGAGAAAACTTAGGAAATGGTATATTTATTACCTTGACATTAGTAATGATTTCATGGGAGTATACATCTTTCTAAACTCATCTAATTCTCTATGCTAAATATATACCTTTGGCTATTACAATTTTGCCTCAATAAAACACAGAGATGGAGACGAAAGAGAAAAAGGAAAGACAGAGGAGAAAGAGAGAAAAAAAGATCTAAAAATAGTATCAAAGAGGTTTGTGACTTGCTGTGTCAAAGAGCGTTGCTTAATTTTCTGTGCTTTTTGTGTCAGAGCTTATAATCAAATATCTTTTAGATATATTTTACATTCAAAAATAAAATGCTGTCATAAAACTGTTATCCACAATCATGACTCTTCAACAACATGCTCCAATAAAATACTGTTTCTCATGCTTTAAAGTTTTAGTTTATCTATATTAGATCCACTGCAGTGCTGGAATTAGAAGGCAAATCCAGCATACTCCCAAAAGAATGGTAAGAGCCAGAGATAAAGAAGCTACATGCAAAGATTTCTATTGAGAATTAAGCCTATCATTAGTTCTACCTAAATTCTAACCAAATAAAAGCATGATTGAACCCAGTATCAAAGTGGGGAGGGATACTTCAAAATACAAAGCAAGGGAATCAGATACAAGGAAAAGTGTAGAAGCAGGGATAAGTAATGCAATCTACATAGATTTAGTCATTCAATTTTGAAAACTTGTTATGTTTAATCAGACTTAATTTTTGCTCAAGGAATGCTCAGTCTAAGAGAAATATATTTGAGCAAGTATAAAGATTTCTGAAGGAAGTATTTCCTATGGATACTAAAGAACAGACACTATTTATTGAATGGAAATGAAGGTATAAAGCAAACCTGGCAGAGGAAAGATTGTAAACAGAAATTGTAATTTTAAAAACACAGAACATTGAAAAGGGTGAAATTTCAATGGACTGTTGAATACACAGGAATAATTTAAAAGGATCTTTGGCTCAAATATGGATTGAGTATCCTTTTCTAAATGTTTATTCTCATCTAACTTCTTAATTTCAAAGGCCTTTAGGATTCAGCCTTTTCCTTCTCTCTTCACTACTTGGTTGTTTTCATTTCAACATCTAAGTTTCAGCAAATGTCTCATACAGATTGACTCCCTAGTCACAAACGCTCTCATTTTTATTCACAACTTCTGATTCCAAGGGATTTCTACATATCTCTGGTAGAATTTTCTAGATATGCTTTGAGGATGTTTCTATTTATTTCCCCTGCTTGAGCACTTTTTCTCTTTTCTATTTTTTTACCACAGTATCAACATCACTCAGTCCCTTAGCTAAAAACCTAGGTTTCATAGTGTCCTCATTCTTTGTAATTCAACAACATCCAGTCATTCATCAACAACATATTGACTCTACTTCATAAATATTCCATACATATCTTGCTATGGTTTTATATTTCCATATCATACTCCTAGTCCAGACCATCAGTACTTCTTATTCTCCAGACTTGCCTCCCGTCTCCAGTATTTTCTTACACAGAATAATCTATCCAGAATGGATTGTTTGATCATATTACCCCTCTATTTAAAAATTTTAAATAATTTTACACTGTTAAAATTATCCTATTTGGGCATTCATTCATTCCAAAAATTCATCTTGAATGTTTCCTGTGTGTTTAGCTTTGTTCTCAGTGGGAACAGTGGTGAACACCACAAGTAAGGATTCCACCCTCAAGAAGCTGGCATTCTAATAGGATAAAAGTAATGGGGCAGCAATCCAGGGAACTGGGGCTGCACAATGTGAGTTTCAGTACACCAGCGAGGGCCCAGGGAAAGTTTAAAATCACCACTCCCAGCAGTTAAGTGCCCACACAGCTTCCAGCCACACTTAGACTGGGCTCTAGGTTTTGTGGGCCTATCTGGACCACACCGAGCAACCTTCATTCAATCCAGGGAGCTGGGGTTGCACAAGGTGAGTTCCAGCACACTGATGCCAGCCAGAGAGAGTTTAAGATCATCATTCCCAACAGTTAAGTGCCCGCCCAGCTTCCAACCACAATAGACTGGATCTGCAGTTTTCACGGGCCTAACTGGACCATCCCCAGAGATCTTCTTTCAACCTGGGGAGCTGAGGCCACATGAGGTGAATTGCAGCACAGTGGTGCAGGCCCAGAGAGAATCTAAGATCATCACTCTCAGCTGTTAAGTGCCTGCCCAGCTTCCAGACACACTAGACTAGGCTCTGCGGGTTTCATGGGCCAACTAGACCATGCCCAGTGACCTTCTTCAATCAGGGGAGCTGAAGGCACATAAAGTGAGTTCCAGCACATTGGTGCTAGTCAGGGGAGAGCTTTGGACCATCATCCACAGTAGTTAGGAGCCCATTCATGTTCTCAGAACTCTGGAGGTAGCACTGGAGGTCCTCAGGACCTGACTGGACCACACCCAGCAACCTCCATTCAGTCCCAAGAGCCAAAGGTATAGGAGGTGATTTCCAACACACCCAACGGAAGCTTTGGAACATCACTTGAAACAGAGAAATATAGGAAAATGACAAGATGAAAGACCAAGATGCAATCTCAAACCATCAGCCCTTCCCAAGAAAGGCTAGGAACCATATACATAGAATAAAATATATGCCATACACCTAAAATACCTGAAATAATAGCAACTGAAATAAAGAAGCAAATCCAGGAAGCTCTAAAGGAATTCAAATTAGAAATAATCTCCCAGAAAAAGAAGAAATGATAAAAGTAATGAAAGAAATGCTGAACACATCTAAAGAAGACACAGTTAAAAAATTAGAGGAACACTGCAAAAACATAGAATCCCTGGATGAACAATATCAGAAACAAACAGAATATATGAAGCAGATTCAAAGAGATATACAGGATATCAAAAATTCAATTGAAAGTTGCCAAAACCACCTCAACAAAAGTGAAGATGGAATTTCAGACCTCAAAGACAAGAGTGCAGCTAGTGAAAAGGAAAGATCTTTTAAAACTAACAAGTAATCAGGAAATAACAATTCAACAGCTGCAAGATGATATAAAGAAAAACAACATAAGATTGATAGGGATAAATGAAAAAGAAGAAGACAACACACACACACACACACACACACACACACACACACACAAAAGCAAGTAAAGCCCAAAGCCAAAAGAAGGGAGGAAATTATAAAAAAATCAGAGCACAAATTAACGCAATAGAGACTAAGAAAACAATCCAAAGAATCAATGAATCAGAGTTGGTTCTTCAAAAGAATAAATAAAATTGATAAGCCCTTAGCCACCTTATTTTAAAAAGAAAAGAAAAAGTTCTAGTTCATGCAATAAGGACTGAAAAAGGCAAAATCACTACAGACTGTGGAAAAACAGAAGATCATCAACACCTATTTCAAAAAACTCTACTCTCATAGTTTTGATATCATAGAAGAAACGGACAGACCCCTAGAAACATATGAAGTACCAAAGCTGAGTCTAGGAGATGTAAAACTGCTGAATAACCCAATTTCTATTCATGAAATTGAAAATGTAAAGTCCTTACCTACAAAGAATAGCCCAGGCCCAGACAGATTCACTGTGTAGTTCTACAAGAAATATAAAAAGACTTAATGCTGACACTCTTCAATAAAATCAAAAGGGAAGCAATTCTTCCTAAGTCATTCCTGGAACCAAATATTACTGTAGTACCAAAACCTGAGAAAGGCTCAACTGAAAAAGAAAATCTCAGGCCCATCTCCCTAATTAACATAGAGACAAAAATTCTCAATAAAATATTGATAAACAGGATGCAGCAAATCATCAAGAAGACTATACACCATGACCAAGTGGGGTTCATCCCTGGCATGCAGGGATGGTTCAACATATGTAAATCAATAAATGTAATCCACCATATCAATAAGAGCCAAAAGTAAGAATCACATGAGAATTCATATAGATGCAGAAAGAGCTTTTGATAAAGTCCAACACTCATTTGTGATAAGAAACTTACAGAAAATTGGAATAGATTGTCTTTACCTCAATATGATAAAGGCCATCTATGAAAAACCAACAGCCAGTATCATATTAAATGGCGAAAAACTGAAAGCCTTTACCTTAAATTCAGGCATAAGACAAGGACATCCCTTATCACCACTTCTATTCAACATAGTGCTGGAAATACTAACCAGAGCAATTAGACAAGATGATAATATAAAAGGAGTAAGGATAAGAACAGGAGAAGTTAAATTATCGTTATTTGCAGATAACATGATACTCTACATAGAAAACACCCAAAACTCTATTGAAAGATTCCTAGGTATAATAAATTCAGTAAGTAGTTGGATACAAAGTCAACACTCAAAACTCAATACATTCCTATACACTAACAACAGAATCACTGAGAGAGAAATAAGAGAAGCCACACCCTTCACTATAGCATCCAAAAAAATGAAATACTTAGGAATTAATCTCACAAAAGAAATAAAAGATCTATACAAGGAAAATTAAAATACCCTGAAAAGGGAAATCAAAGAGAATCTCAGAAAATGGAAAGACATCCCTTGTTCATGGATAGAAAAAATAAATATTGTGAAAATGGTGATTCTCCCAAAACTATTATACAGATTCAATGCAATTCCATTGAAAATGCCATTAACATACCTCACAGATTTAGAGAAATCACTCCTAAATTCATCTGGAACCAGAAGAGACCTAGAATAGCAAGCGCAATTCTAAGCAGCAAAGGCAAAGGAAGAGACATCACAATCCCTGACTTGAAGTTATACTACAGAGCCACTGTAATAAAATCAACATGGTACTGGAATCAAAACAGAGCAGAGGATCAGTGGAATAGATTAGAAGATACAACCACAACTACAAACACACTCAATCACCTTATCTTTGATAAAGAGGCCAAATATGTTCACTGGAAGAATGATAGTCTCTTTAATAAATGGTGCTGAAAAAATTGGCTCTCCATATGCCAAAAACTAAAGTTTTTGGCATATGGCCTCTCACCATGTACTGAACAAAAATCTAAATGGATCAAAGATCTGAATATTAAAACAGAAAAACTAAATCTGTTGCAGACAAATCACGTAAAAATCTTGAAGATATAGGGATAGATTGAAGAATTCATGAACAGGAATCAAACTGCATGGGAAATACTTCCCAGAATCAATAACTGGGATCACATCTTCTTACAAAGTTTCTGCATGTCAAAAGAAATCTCCAACATAGTAAAAAGAAAACCCACAAACTGGGAAAAAATCTTAGTGAACTGTCCCTCAGACAAAAGACTTCTGTCTAAAACATATAAAGAATTTTAAAAATCAGACTCCCAAAATTCAAAGATCCAATGCAAAAATGGGTATCTGAGATGAATGCATGGTTCTCAGATGAAGAAATAGAAGTGGCAAATAAATACATGCAAAAATGTTCACCATCATCAGTCATTAGTGAAATGTAAATTAAAATAACACTGAGATTCCATCTCACTCCAATGAATGGCCAGGTTCAAGAAAACTACCAACTTCTATCATGTTATATCTTATTGGATATTATTATATGTGATAATATAAACAAATTTTCTATGGAAAATGAGATAATATTGTAGCCATTGTTTATTGTCTATTATTTGGTTCTGAAAGCCCTGTAATGCTTTCATTCTCTTGAATGGTTTTATACTGTTTTGTTATGTTTGATACTATCTTATATGAAGTTATGCTCAACTATTTCAAAGAAAGAGATATTATGGTAGCTACTGTTAATTATGTGTTGTCTTGTGGGAAAATGCTGTGTTGCTTGCATTGCTCTGATCTGATCTGCTTTGTTATATCCTCTTTTTCCTTAATCTCTTTAAAAGAAAAAGAAAAGAAAAGAAAACTACCAAAAACAAATGCTGGAGAGGCTGTGGGGAAAAAGAAACTCTCCTGCACTGTTGGTGGTAGTGTAGACTGGTGCAACCACTGTGGAGATTCTTCAAAAATCTGGGATTGGAAGTCCCATTTGACTCAGCTATTCCACTTCTAGGCATATTCTCAGAAGAAATGGGAAACATCATACCGTACCATACCACAGTTATATATGTGCACCCATGTTTATAGCAGCACAATTTTTAATACCAGATCTTGGAAGTAATCTAAGTGTCCATCAACTGAAGAATGGATAAAAAAGATGTAGTGTTTTTACTCACCTACAAAGAATGATCACATTGAGATATTTATAAATAAACGGGTGCAGCTTGAGACCATACACATGAGTGAAATAAATCAAACCACATGTATAAATCCCACATAGTCTCTCTAGTATAAGAAATAGTAACAATACATAAGATTTTATGGCAATCATGATTCCCCATTACATTGCTTTGAAGTCTTATAATGTTTTCATTCATTAGTTGGAATGGTTTCATTCTGGTTTGTTTGATTTTATTATGCATGATTGTATGAACAGCTATTTTGAAGAAAACAAGATATTATGGCAGCCCTTGCTGATTTAATATCATCCTGCTTTGAAGTCCTACCATGCTTTTGTTTTTCGGTTTCCATTGGTTCTATCATGTTGTGTCTTATTGGATTTTAATATGTGTGGTAGCATAAACAAATTTTTTATAGAAAATGAAATAATACAGTATATATTGTTCATTTTCTGTTTTTTGGTTCTGAATGCCCTGTAATACTTTTGTTCTCTTGAATGGTTTTATACTATTATGTTATGTTTGATACTAGTGTATGTGAAGGTATGCTCAGCTATTTGAAAGAAAGAGACATTATGATAGCTACTGTTCATATCCAGTGGTCTTGCTGGAAGCGCTGTGTTGCTTACATTGTTCTTTTCTGATCTGCTTTGTTCTGTCTTCTTTTGTCTTAATCTCTTTAAAATAAAATGTTTTAAAATTTTTTTTAAAAGTAATAGTACAGCCGGGTGTGGTGGCTCATGCCTGTAATCCCAGCACTTGGGAGGCTGAGGCAGACAGAGCATTGTGACTTCGAGACCAGTCTGGGCTACAAAGTGAGCGCAAGGCCATCCTGAACTGCATAGCGCGAGACCCTGTCTTGAAAAAGACAAAAAAAAGTAATCAGACAAGCAGGAAAAAATACAGTATACAATCCAGGAGAATGACAGGCACTACAAAGATGTTTTGAAGGGGAAAAGGTAATGGAATAAAGTGTAACCAGGTGTAAAGTGTCTATTTGAGACTCCTTTTAGGAAGATAATATTGCTAAGTCATGACAGTGACTTAGATTTGGACTGGTAACTGTGAAGATTGATTAAAAATGTATTGAGATAAAAAAAATATAGGGCTGGGGATTTAGCTCATCGGCATAAGCACCTGCCTTCGATCCCTGGTACCAATAAAAAAAAGAAAGAAAGAAAAGAAACATTTTAAGTTCTGTCTTAGTTACTTTTTACTCATCTCTGAGACAAAATACCTGATGACCAAAGTTGGGGAGTAAATGTTTATTTCTTACAGATTTTAGAAGTTTCAGTCCATACTCAGTTGGCTCCAAGGCAGAGTGGCATGGCAGGGCTGCAGTTCATGGCGGCTGCAAACAGCAAGAAGAAACTGACAAGAGAGCGAGACACACCTTCTTCCTGCCATTACCTTGTATGCTGGCTCCACCCATATGTGGGTGTAGCACTGACACCATCCATCCAAGTGCTAAACAGTGAACCAATCACAAATGCACAATGCAAACCATGACGCCTGGGGGCCACCGACATAAACCATGACAAGTTCCAAAGAATATTTTGAGGTCCTGAGGTGTAAATTGCAGGTTTGGTTAGAGAGATTAAGAAAAGAGTACCCGGGGCTGGGGATTTAGCTCAGCGGCATAAGCACCTGCCTTGCAAGCAGGCGGTCGTGAGTTCGATCCTTGGTACCGATAAAAATGAAAAAGACAAAAAAAAAAAAAAAAAAAAATTAAAAAAGAAAAGAGTACCCATGGGGTACCAGAACCATGGGGTAAATAAATATGCATTTAGCTTACAGGCGTACTATTGGGAAGCAGCGTAGAGAATAGAAGAGCCCAGATTTCTAGTTTCACCGTGTTTATTTGGATTTGCCAAAAGTAAACATGAAGTAATTTCTCCATAGGGTAAAAGTTAAAATGATTAAATCTTACATAAACTATGAATGTATGATATACTTTAAGTAAATAATACATAAAGTAAAATGATAGCAATAAAAACTACCTCAGCATGCTTCTCTTTGTTGTATTTTCATTTCCTCCTCAGTCAGGACGATGGAGATCACTGTTCTGTTTTCTGATAGCTGAAATGACATTCACATTTTAATGAACACTGTAAGTTTTTTGAACTGAAACATTAATCTTGAAAATCATTACGCACAATGGATTACTACTCTTCAATAAGAAGGATAAACCTGAGTCATTTGTAGAAAAATGGATGCACCTTGGGACCATAATGTTACGTGAAATAAATCAGACACATAAGCTTAAATATCACCTGGTTTCCTGATATGAGAAGCCCAAATTATAAAAAGCAAAAACAAAAATAAATACTAAGAAGTAGGCAGATAGACTCTTCTCAGATAGGAAGGGAACCAAGGATTGAGGGGGTGGAGACATTAGGTATATGTACCAGCTCTACACAAGGAATGTAAACATTATAGTTTACAGAGATGTACTGATAAAATAAAAATCAACCACGAAGAATCATGATTCTACCAGCCACTTTAATAAACAGATTAAGCCATGTGTTCACTAATTCAAATCCTAATTCAACAAATATTTATTGAGTAACTCCTCTGTTCCAGGTTCTATTGATTTATGTAAGCTAGACTATGAATTTTGTTGCTCAAATCTAGAAAAAGGTAAAAGCGTATGGAGAAAAAGCGAAAGCCTAAATCCACATTCCTACCTAAAAAAATCTATGAAAGAGAGGTCACAAAAATGGCAAGACCCTCCGTGTTCTCGTCTCAGCCTTTTACTACCCATTTTAGGCACAACTTTGAAGAATTTTTCTTTAAAATGTACCCAAAAAGCCTGCTGTGAGTGGGTTTGACTAGTGCCTATTTTTCCAACATGGTAAGAGAAAAACGTAATGCTGTTGGAAAAGTGCATCCTCGGCTCAGCCCCACATCCAACACACTGAGAGTAAACCATAAGCTCATCAAAAGAGGCAAATTTCATGTCCTATATGGCAACCACTGTGTGACAGACCTCAGAGAACTAAACTGTCTCATGGCACAGAAGAGTCCTGATTTAGAACAGATTGCATCAACAAGGACCTCAAACTTAAGTCAAAATGAGCCCAGCAATAGATCCAACACATCAGTAGTGTGAAAACTAGGATATGTATGATTTTCTCATAGAAAAGATAACCTTAAGGAAATCAGTTTTCCAGAGTCTCAATTTTCAAAAGTTGTCGTTATAGAAACTGATCTGACAGGGAAGATTTCTGCAATCATGATACCCCTCCTCCACCTTTACAAGATAACTCTCACTGCTAGGTTTGGATATGTTTTTTTCTTTCCTTAAGGAATCATTGTTTTAGAACCTTGGTCTCTAGGGATGATGGACATTTATAATGTGAGACCTCATGTAGATGACTATGTCATTAGAATGGACCCTATCCATATGACTGCTTACTTATACAAAGAGGTTCGGACACAGGTAAATAGATATTTATATATAAATGATGATACAAAGATTTAGAGAGAACATTTGAAATTTGCTTTCTGAGTGACTTGGGAACACGCAACTCATTATTATTTATTATGTTCATCATGAAGCACTGTATATCTCAAAGAAGAAAATTACTCCTGCTTATTTGAAGCTTTCCCGCTTTGGTCATTGTCTCCTCCTGCCCCAAACCCTTCTTGCCTCTGTAATAACCATTCTATTTTCTGCTTCACTAAGTTTAGTTATTTATATCATCTCATCACAAAATATAAATAAATATTTGAAGTAAAATTTGTATGTTATCTCCATTTAATCTTCCCATACGTATTCATAAATCACAAATTATATTATACTCCAAAAGTACAAACAACTGAAATTTTTAAATCTACACACAAAAAAATTTAATGCATAAAAAACTTCAGTTAGGAACAGAATTAGAAATTGCTTTGTTTTTATACCCATTGAACAGCTGGGTTCAATGATTTTCACTTGGTCTTTTTCTTTTAGAACGCTTTACCTAAATTATAGTATTACTTGATTTTAAAAAGCCTGCTGATCAAAATGATTGTATTAAACTTGTTTATAATTTTTGAAGAAAAAATAAACACAGGGAAAATACTGTGTGTAAACCATGCAGTGCCTGATGCTTTTTAAATCTACACACAAAAAAATTTAATGCATAAAAAACTTCAGTTAGGAACAGAATTAGAAATTGCTTTGTTGTTATACCCATTGAACAGCTGGGTTCAATGATTTTCACTTGGTCTTTTTCTTTTAGAACGCTTTACCTAAATTATAGTATTACTTGATTTTAAAAAGCCTGCTGATCAAAATGATTGTATTAAACTTGTTTATAATTTTTGAAGAAAAAATAAACACAGGGAAAATACTGTGTGTAAACCATGCAGTGCCTGATGCTTCCAAAACTACTGGAGAAAACCAGAAAAGATTGTGTCTTACTATCCACTAAGTGAACAAACCCTACCAAACCGCTGATTTCAAACTTCTGGCCACCAGCACTGAGAAACAATACATTTCTCATTAAAGTCACCCAAGATTTTGTAATACAGGAAATTAGTACCATGCCTTTTATTATATATAAAAATAAAATAATTTTATAATATATTTTGTCATGTGTAATAAGAAAACATGTATTATCTCAAACTGTATTACAAAAGAAATTATGTCCAGTTTCCTACACTTAAATCTTAGACTGCTGAAATGTTTTTGAGTTGTGCCTGATAATCTACTTCTTTGAGTTTTAAATAACATTCAAACACATATTAATATATTTATGTCAATTGAAAACAAAATCTAAAAGCTTGTGATTAGTCTGATAGACATTACAACTTTATTTAATTTATAGTAGATATCTTTCATACATTGAATGAGCTAGTTCAAGAATTGTATGAATATAGCAAAATTTGGATAAAACAACTTACAAAACAAAATATTTTATCAAAAAATATTGAATTGAAAAATATGTAATAAAAGGAATTGTATATTAATTTCACCAATCTCTCTGACTATTTCTGGTTATATAAGATGCCTCTAAGTGAAAGACTAACAGCAATAGTGTCATTTTATAGTTTAAACCTTTTTTGTATATTTCTCACCAACCGCACTTGTGAAGACAACTAACAAATATTTTCATGAATCAGCTTCTAAATTTTTATTTTTAACCAAATTAAAACATAATTAAATCAATTGTCAGAAACAATTTTTTTGACAAATGACTGTGTTTTTTGCCATGTTATTCAAAAAAGATGTCAAATTAAATACAACATCATTATAACAAAACTTTGTCACTGATTTTGAAATGAAAAGATTTCACTCTTCCTTATGCCATTTCCTCTGGTTAGTTTTGTGTGTGATCCCATTGTGACTCTGACTTGTTTTGTTTTCTCTGTGATTTGTTTTGGACAAGAGGTGTTAACAAATGCAGTGCTGGCAAAGATTTGAAATTTTCTTGTGCAGGGGGCTCTTCCTCCACTGCCTTTCCTGAAGAACCACTCTTTCATGAACAAACCTACACAAACAAATAGAGAATAAAAACATGTGACTCTATCATATCAGCTCGCAGTTAGCTAACAATCAGATGTATACATGTGGCCA
Source organism: Cavia porcellus (assembly GCF_034190915.1). NCBI lineage: Eukaryota > Metazoa > Chordata > Mammalia > Rodentia > Caviidae > Cavia > Cavia porcellus. Next base: position 22,987,914 of record NW_026947513.1, on the reverse strand, counting down.
TTTGGCAACAGATACCACCCAGCTAAACTTCCAATTGTTTAAGTACTCCTGAATGAGTCTATGGCAGTTGAACCCAGTTAAGACTACTCAGACCAATACAACTAACCAGGTAAGCCCAGCTGGAATTGCAGACCTAAAGAAACATGACTTTCATAATCCTATTTTTCCTATTGTATTCATGTTGCAGTAAATAAATTCCCTGTTTTAAAAATGTCCTCATGCAATTTTTATATCTAAAATCCTTTTAACAGTGAAATGTTTCAAAGGGTCAAAGATGTTGTTAAAGTCATTCAAAACTGTATCCAGGTCATCTGCTATAGCACTTGGTCAATAAATAAGGATCCATCATTCACAGACCGTGGTGGGAGAGAACTAAGCCTCACCAGGAGTTGATCCCAGACTGGAAACCAGAGACTTGCGCAGGCTGCTGCTGAAGTGGGGTTAGCCAGACCCAAAGCTCTCTCCATGAGTCAGCACCATTCAAGGACTGTAGAGGGCCTCACCAGGAAGCAATCCCCTGCAGGAAACCATATCATTTTCATTGTTTTGTTGGGTTGGGTTTTACTCTCTTTTGTTTTGTTTATGTTAAACCTAATGGCATAAGCAGCTATTTATAAGATAGCAAGACATATTACTATTGGCTTGTTTTGAAGTTCTTTGCATTCATTGTTTGGTTTTTATTGTTTCTATTCCATTCTGTTCTGTTTAATTTTTACTGTGTCCAAAGACATCGGCAGCTATTTTGAAGACAACAAAAGGTATTGTGGTAACTATTGTTGATTTCATAAGGTTTTGAAGTCCTGTATCACTTATACTGGTTTATTTTGATTGATTTTATTCTGTTTTATTTTTCTTGGTTTTATCCTCTTTAAAATAAAATAAAAATAAACAAATAAGGCTCAATAAATATATGTTGATGAATAACATCTTTCCTTCTTATTTACTCTTAATCATTTTCAAATTCTAATTCATCCCTCAACTCACCCACAAAACCAGTTGTCTTAATTGATTTTGGCCACTATAAAAAAGTACTATAGACAAAAAGCTTTAAATATCAGAAACTACGCTTCATACTTCAGGAGCCTTGGAAGTCCCAAACCAAGGTGCTGGCTTATCCAGTGTCTGGAGAGCGCTGTTTTCCTGGTTTGAGGATGACCAGGATCCCCTGGTGAGAAGAGAGAGAAAAGTAGCTTCTATCATGTCTTTTCATAATGACACTATTCTCATTCATGATACCTCACTCCTAATACCTACTTACTTCTGAGGTCCTTATACTATCACACTGGGGTCAGGACTTTACATATGAATTTTGTTCTCATTATTGATTGATTGAAGATGTACATATAGTGTTTTATGTACATATAGCAAAATAGATTGCTACAGTCAAGAAAACTAACCTTTTTATGATCACACATAGTTATATATGAGGGAGAATAAGAGTACCTAAAAGCTACTCTTTTAGCTGACTTCTAGAATGCAGTGCAATAGTGTCACCTGTAGTCCCTTCGTATTGTGCCTTAAACTTCTAGACTTACTCATCCTATGTACCTGCAGTTTTGTGCTGCAATCTGCTCTTCCTCAGCCTTCTGGCTGTGCAGCACAGAATGACACCGAAGAGGACACACTTCAGTGCTAAACCATCCATGTTCAGGTCCCAGCTTTACTACCAATCTGATGTGATATGCAATGAATACTATCTATAATTCTCTTTCCTTACAATAGGACCCAGTAATAGATGCTAATTCTATACTTGTTTGAACCCAACACAAAATTTACATGTAGAATAGTAAACAATATTTAGAACATTTTAAAAAGTACGCTCAACAATACGATTAGTAGTGTAATTTTCTTTATTGCTAATATGAAGTATACTGATGAATATCTTTTATAAATTCCTGCCTAGTTTCTTTATTACTTTTGAAATATTTGATGATGGATACATCTCTTCCCAATGTCTTCAACACTACAGATTAGGTATTACATACTCACTTTTAATGGTTAGTTGGTGTGTGTTTGCAGTATATAATAATTATGTCCTTTGTGGAGAGTTGATACTTGCACATAACATACCTTAAATTTTTTTTTAAACTTCTAAACCACTCACCTATCCACTTTCTTCTGGAAAAGTTCTTTCTGTCACCAATCTTTTATTTTTCTCTTTAATTATTTATACTTTGGGTTTGTCGTATAAAACAAATGAAGCTATATTTAGGCTCTGCATCTTATTTATTTCAAGTAAATTTCTGTTTTCAAGGTGCATCCATTTTTCAACAAATTAATTGTTTCTCTTTTTATAGAAGAGCAATATTGCTATAAAAATGTATATAAATGTTAGTTTTTCTATTTTGCTCTTTATATTTTGGTTTCATCTTTTTGGTAAATTTGATTATGAGTTTATCTAATTTGCTTATTGTTTCAAAAACCAATTCTTTGATTTAGTGACTTTTTGTATTTTTTAGTCTCAATTTAATTAATTTCCACTATGATTTTTATGATCCCCCCCCCTTACATGAGGTTTGGGTTTGGACAGTTAATTTTTGAGTATCTTGAGGTATATCCTTAGGTTGTTTATGTGAGCTAGCTCTATTTTTCTGATGTGAGTAATGATTGCAAAAAAAAAAAATCCTATTAAAACTGCTTTCTGCTGGGCATGGTGCTTACCTGTGATTTTAGCACTCAACTTTCAGGCAGGAAGATCACTGAGAGTTTGAGGCCAATCTGGGCTATATAGTGAGTTTAAGGTCAGTCTAAACTGCACAGTGAGACCTTGCCTAAAACAAACAAACAAAAAAGACTTGTTTGTTCCATAGATTCTATTGTGTTCTTCTGGCATTGTTTGATTCCAAGAATGTTGATGTCCGCTCCCAGCCGGCAGGAAGGACACACGACAAAGTCTGGTAGTGGACAACCTTTTCTTTTTATTTTCCTTCTCCGTACAGCCTGCCCTGGGTTCTCCCAGCTGAAGCCTCCTCTGGTCCGCTCCCCGCGGCTCCTTTTGTGCTTCAGTCTGCCCCAAAGCCTCTACCTGTCCGCTCTCCGCGGCTCCTTTTGGGCTTTTACTTCTGGGCTTCTACCTGGCTTCTTCTTCCGCCCAGGGGTGGCACCGGTATATATACGGGTACAGTGTCCAATCATGTTAAAGTAAGCAAGGCAAGCTGATTGGCTAACATCATCAGTTGCCAGGCAGACTATATTGTTGAGCGGGTTGTTTACGTGGTAAGCAGGAAACTAACATATTCGATGGGAGGGGTAATCTACCTCAGGCTTTGCTCTTTACCACAGGCCGCACGTCCGCCGCGCAAGGCGAGCTATCACAGACGCGGCTCCCAACACAAGAACTGTTTAATTTTTCCTTAATTTCTTAATAACATATTGAGTGATTGGGAGTGTGTTGTTAAATTTTTTAGATATTTATAGATTTTCTGTATTTCTCTTGTGATTGAGTTCTAGTTTCAGTACACAACATGTGATAACACACATGTAGTGATTTTGATTCTTTTGTATGTTTTCAAGCAAGCCTTGTAGACAAGTTTGTGGCCCATTTTGGGAAAGGTTCAGTGCACTCCTGAGAAAAATGTATATTCTTTTGTAGTTAGGTAGAAAACCTATCGATATCTATTAAATCCATTTATTCAAAGCAATAGTTCAGCTCTGTTATTTCTTTGTTGATTTTTCTTTAGTTGGACCTGTGTCTTCATAAAAGTACAGTATTACAATTGTGTTGGTTACAATTACATTACAATTGTGTTGGTGTTTATTTATTCTTTCATGTCCAGCAGTGTTTGTTTTCAGAAATTAGCTGCAACAATATTCTGTACATACATGTTTACAATTGTTATCTCTTCTTGTTAAATTGTTCCCTTATTACCTAATATATATTTGCTTTCTTTGCCTCTTCTGATCAGTTTTAGTTTTAAATTTATTTTGTGTCTAAATTAGATCACTATCCCTATTTTCTTTCAAGGTCCTGTTTTATGAAATATGGTTTTCCAGGCTTTGCTTTTCAATCTGTGGGTTTCTTTTTGCATTAAGTTTCTTGAATACAAGAAACTCTTGAGTTCCATCTTTATTTTAAAAGTCAATCAATCTGTGTATTTTTATTGAGAAGTTAAGGGCATTTATTTTGAGAGTTATTACAGAAATGTATTGACTTACTCTTGCTATGGAGTTATTTTTCTGCGGATGATTTTCATTGGTTTTTTTTTTCTTTCTTTCTTTCTTTCTTTCATTTTTAACTACTTGCCTTGCATGGTGTGTTTATTCCATCTGATCTTTTAGTTTTTTAGGCTTCATTGCCTCTGTGTAGGAAACTTGTGAGTATTTTTGGAATGCTGGTTTGGCAATTCAAGTGTCTTTTCAAGTGTTCTTTGGCATGAAATGTCCTTTTTCTCCACTAATTTTGAAAGATTGCTTTGAATATCTTATTAGTCTAAATTGGAGGTTGTTTGCTTTTAGGATTTAATATGCTTCACTCTGATCTCTTCTAACTTTTAAAGTTTGTCTTGAGAAATCTGCTGTAACCCTGATGGGTTTACCTTTATGGGATTTTAGTATTCTGTCTTTCTTTGGACATTGGAGATTCTGACTATGATGTGTAATAGGGAGCTTCCTATCATAGCTAAATGGTGTTCTATATGCCTTGCTTACTTTTATATTGAAATCCTTTCTCATACTTGGAAAGTTTCTATTATGATTTTTGCACAGATTTTTTTTTTACTCCACATTCATTGTCTTCTAATTTTGCTTTAATCTTGGGTTAGTCTTCTTAGTTTTATCTAGTAGCTATTCATAGAATTTTTATTATTTTCTTTTTTTTAATGCTTCTCTGAATTATTCATTATCATTTTCTATTTTATTTTTGATTTCAGAAACCTTGCATTCATACTGGAATAAATTTTTAACTCTGTACCATTTTTGACCTCCAGATTATTTGTCCTGCACTTTTTCACACAGTTTATGTCTTTGGTGAATGTGTTGTTCATGTTTTGGACTGCTTTGTATGTTAGTTCCATCATCTTTTGGATCAGGTTATCTTTGAATGATCAAACTTTCTTTAGTTTTTATTCATTTCACAAAAGCTCCGTTACCTGATAGCTATTTCCCTTTCTATTGCTACTCCTTGGAGCTGCTTTGGGAGAGTTTGGAGACTTGGGGAACATTTTGATACCTTAGTGGTTTTGAAAGTTAAAGTCAAAGGAAACGTTCTTGATCTCATTAGTTAGAATTTTATTTTCAGTAATATGTTTATGGCTATTTATCTAGAGATATTGTTCACCACTGCTCCCTCCAACTCCTGTCCTGATTTGGAGCTCACAAGCATAACTTCCTACAGGCCTGATTATCTTAATTGATTTAGAAGGTAAATATTTTTAATTTCTCTGTATCTCTATTTTAAAATTTTTCCTTGTCCATTTTATGCTCCCAAAAGCCACTATCCCAGATGCTGGTCACCACTATATGTTTCAATTCCACCCACAGAAATCACAAGACTGTGCTATTGCTCCTGGATCCTAGGTATCACCATTATGGGACTGTTTTCTGATTTTTTCATGGAACCAATGCTCACTCCTGCCCTTCTCTGCCAGTTGTTGCTGAGTGTCCTCTCACTCCCTGGGATGCTGAAAATTGTGGCCAGGGCACTGAATGGTCCGTGTACCACACATCCATTGCATATTGGAGAAATAGGTTGTTTTGTTATTGTTGTTATTACTATCATTAAAACTGTATTGCAGGAGCCTTCTCATGTGGCCTTCTCATATGTGAGGAGTGGATAGTGTGGGGCACTGAAATTTTACTCTACGCTTTTCAGTTTCTTTCAGTCTTAGTGTTGAGATTGTCTTACTTCACAGCATCTAGTTGGGAGGACAGCTTAACGGTAGGTTCACTAATCATCCAGAGTTCTTCTTAGTGGCTGTCTTGCTCTCCCTCAGCCTGGCCCCTTCCCTAGATGTGTGGGTGCTAGAGTTGAGGAAGGGTTCCACTAACATGTATGGACCAGTTTCATTCTCCCGTTTTCTAAACTCTGGATTTTAGTTCAGTCAGGTTGTCTTTCCCTTGATCATCCCATATCAGACTTTATTTTTGGCTTCCAGCCTAGAGTTACTGCCTTTCTGAGGAACTCACCATCAAGCTCCCTCTCTTCATTCATGATGAACTCTATAGATTCATATTGCTAAGTTGGAAATTGCTGGGTTTTGAGTGGAAAAAATTTAATATTTCATGAAATATTACAGCTAAGTAAATTTTAATGTATATATTTTATTTTCAATAATTGAATAATTTTATTAAATTCAGGTTTAAATCAAAAAACCTACTTTTATAGCAAATTTCCAAATAGCATGGTTATCTGTAATTGAGACTTTCACAGCTTCCATTCATTTTATAATTTATTGTCTCATTGCTAAAGAATTTCTCTACAAATACTTTTTAAAATAATTTACCTCAGCCGTTACTTCACAGTGGACATAGTGTTCTGTATTCACCCAACTTCCTTATGAATCCTAACAAATCAGAGTGCCTTGCACTCCTCAAAACTAAAAATATGACAAAATATCCAACAAAGGAAATATAATTATTAGTATTTCTTTAGAAGATGTTCCTCTCCCTTGAAGAAAATTCTGTAAACTTTCTTCCATATCACCTCATCCTGTGGTTGTGACTGCCTAATTGTGCTGTTTTCTGGAAAAATTGATGAGATAACAAGAGATAAGAAATGCTAAGTTATTATAGCTGCATCAAAAATACTCATTCAATCATCAGATATTTGTAGGCAAATGAAAGGAAATAGCTTATGGTCATGACTTTTTATCTAAATGAACTGGAAGAAGCATAGATGTGAAATCAAAATATCAAAATCAAGAAAAGTTTGTAAAGGTAGAAGAAAAAGATTAGAGGAGAGGAGAAGAAGAAGAGGAGGAAGAAAGGAGGAGAAAAAATGAGGAAAATTTCAGCAAACAGCTGAAATAGTAACTTCAGGTACTACTCCCACAAGTCTGCTGCTTCTGCTTCCTGGAAGAGAAGCACCATTCCCACTGCCAACATTAACTTAAAACAAAAGGAGCTGGAGCTGGGGATTTAGCTCAGCGGCGTAAGTGCCTGCCTTGCAAGCAGGCAGTTGTGAGTTCGATCACTGATACCGATAAAAACGAAAAAGACGGAAAAAAAAAAAAAAAGGAGCCTAAAGCTGACGAATATTTTCTTAAAATAGTTTTCTGAAATGCTCAGTGGTGATGTGTTAATAAATGTTGAACAACTATCTCCCAGCATTGTGTGTGGTTTTATGTACACAAGCACAACTTTCAATTACAAATTTTATTGATATTAGAGGTAAGTAGCACATAATTTTTAATGAATAACATATGTATTATTTGCTATTATAATTCCTGAATGACATGAGACTATCATAGATATTTTTTTCTTAAATTTGTCCAGATATATCTGTTAGCCAAGTTTTGGTTGTAGTTGATGGAAAAATGCAGCTCTGACATAAATGTTGGTTGATATTATTGTTTTGTAAGAAGTAAGATAAAATAAAAGTAAAGTAATGCAAATTAATGTTAGAATTTCACTAATGTTATCAATGCTGTGACTGACAACTTTCGTAAATCAAACAATGTTTGAACTTTGAATGAGTTTGTACTCTTTGTAATCTAACAGATACCAAAATGACATGTTTTAATTTTATTTTCTTTATTCATTTTTGTTCAATTATTTTCTAAAAATAGCAAACCCAACAAAACAATAAACCTAGTTCTCACTTGTATAAGTTGCCATCTTCAACAGTGTCAATTCTTCCACTAAATAGGTCTTCAAGTTATTTTCACAATAGCATGTATTATATATTATTTCCCTCACATGGCATAAGAGTATATAATATCTTATTTAAAAACATAGATAATATTAACATATAGTACTATAGTTAAGAATAACTCAAAGTTTATTTAATCTAAACTGTTTTTTATATATTTAACATAATTTCATTATCATATATAATAAATTTAATATGTCACTATAATTTTATATACTTTTTTTAAAGTAATAACTTTAGGTACACCCTACAGATGGCCAAACTGATGCCACTGGCACATCACTCAACCCAGGACACCATATCCTGCTGTGCTGTGCATCCCACATGCCCTTCAGACACTCAGACAGAGAACACCACACACCCTTTGATCCAGGACACCATAGGCTACCATGCCATGCTTTCCACATGCCCTGAGGATGCCACCAGCCTCCCTTCAGCCCAGGACTGCCTATACCACTGCACTGCACTTCCTACTGCAGACACCCAGACCCAGTGCATCTGCTGGCCCCTTGGGGACACTCCCTACCTCTTGTACCTAATACTGCTGTTGATCTTTAGCTCCTACCCTTTGTTCCAGAACCTTGGACTACAGCACATTAATTGTGTTAGCTTGATGGGAGATTCAGTAACTGCCTCACCCAAAAAAAGGCTCTGATCAGGCTCCAGTCAGTGTGGTGAGTATACCCCTAAAATACAGGTTTGCAGTGAGTAAATAGCATCAGTAGTAAAGGTCCCTCCATCTAACTTTAAGACCTTGGTGAGTCTGGCAAGAGTGTGGGTGACTCCTTCCTGCACAAAGAGAACAACAGACAGGTTGAGGAGTGTGCCAATAAGGACTCCCCCAACTTGGAGAAAATCAAAAGGGCTTATGAGACACCCAGGCGCACAATAGAGACACAGTAGGGCCTCAGCCAACACAAACACTATAGACAAGGAGATTTAGGGAATAACGTGAAGATAAAGTAACAGTGAGACGTAAAAGTTGACCTACATCAATAATCCTATGCTTGTAAACCCAGGAAAAATATAGGACTCATCCAACAGGCCCTGCACGAGGAATTCAGGTAACTGGCTCTCCTCTTCACTGTGGTGCTCAGCAATCAGACAAACACTAACCATGCAATAGAACCATAAGTTCCGCACTACCAACAGTTGATATTATTGGGACTGAAACAACAAATAATTGCCCAAAGGGTGAAAATGACAAAATTAAAAAACAAAATTCAATCTCAAACAACTAGCCCATCAGGAACAGGTACAGGAGATATTGAAATAGAGGACTTTAAAAATCATACCCTGGAAATCTCCAAAAACATAGCAAGTGAAATAAAGAAACAAATCCATGAGGCTATAAAGGAAATCAAATTAGAAATAGTTTCTTAGACAAAGACAAATAACAACCTTAGTAAAGGAGCTGATCAGCATAGCCAGAGAAGAAATAGATAAAATATATATATATATATATATATATATATATATATATATATATAGGAATGTGAGAAATTTAATGAAACCTTGAATGAGCAATATAGAAAACAAGCAGAATCTATGAAAAAAATTCAAAGAGATATCAAAGAAACAAAAACTTCTATTGAAAGCTGGCAAAATCGTTTAAATGAAGCTGCTGAGGATAAAATTTTGGACCTTGAGGACAGGATCACAGTAAGAGACCATGAAAGAGTAGGCCTTTTAAAAACAATGAAGCAACATGAAATGGCAATACAGCACCTTCAGGATGATACCAAGAGAAATAATATAAGATTAATAGGCATCAGTGAAGATGAAGGAGTCAATGCAAATGATATAGATAAACTATTCAGAGAAGTAATAGAAAAAATTTCCCAAGCATGGGGGAAAGTCCGATATACAGATAAGTGAGTAATACAGAATGCTTAACAGTCACAACCAACATAAATCTACACCAAGACATATACTAATTAGAATCCCAGACACACAATGACAGAATACTAAAAGCTGTTAGAGAAAAGACACAACTCACCTATCAAGGAAAGCCCATTAGAATTACAGCAACAAACCCCCACTCAAGTCAAGAGGAGTTTGGAGTGAGATATTTCAAGCCCTGAAGGAAAACAACTTTCAACCCAGACTGATGTACCAAGCAAAATTTTCATTCAAATTTAATGGAGAAATAAGACATAATAAGTTGTTCTATGACAAAGAACAACTAAAGAAATTCACATCCACCAAACCAACCTTAGAAAGAGTATTGAAAGACATAGTAGGTAGAGATAAAAATGACCACAACCCCCAAAACAACAACAGAAAGAAGCTGACAGATAAGACAAGCAATTAATCAATGGGGAAAATGAAAAAGCAAACAACTGGAACATAACATGGCAAAGTCAAGCCAGTACATATCAGTGATATCCATAAATGTAAATGGCCTCAATTCACCTATAAAAATAAATAGGTTGACAGAATGGATCAAGAAACATAATCCCACAATTTGCTATATACAAGAAACATGTCTGACCCAAAAGGAAACTCATATATTAAAAGTCAAAGGATGGAAAACAGTATTTCATGCAACAAGAACTCAGAAAAAATAAGGGGTAACTATTTTATTTGCAGACAACATGAACTTCAAACCTAAAATGATTAAAAGAGACAAAAACAAAGGTCACTACATATTCATTTGTGGAAAAATTCAAGAGGAAGAACTAACAATTATAAATATATATGCACTCAATACAGGAGCACCCAACTATGTAAGACAGATTCTAATGGACAGCAAACCAAAAACACAAGAACATAAGTAAAACAAGGGAACTTAACAGCCCATTGTCACAAAGAGATAGATCAACTAGACAAAAAGTCAGCAAAGAAAAAGTAGAACAGAATCATACCTGCAAGCAAATGGACTTAGTTGATGTTTACAGAGTGTTGCACCCAATCACATCAGAATACACATTCTTCTCAGCTGCGCATGGGACATTCTCCAAAATAGATCATATATTATCCCATGAAACATTCTTAAGTAACTGCAAAGGTATTGAAATTATCCCATGTGTAGTATCTGACCACAGCACATTGAAACTGGAAATTAATGGCTAAAGAAATTGCAAAACCTGCATAAATACATAGAAATAAAATAACAAACTTTTGAGGGATCGGTGGGTTACAGATGAAATTAAAGAAGAAATTAATCAATACCTACAATTCAATGAAAATGCAGAAACAACATACTGCAATCTGTGGGATGCAATGAAAGTGGTCTTAAGAGGGAAATATATAGCAATAAACTATCATATCAAGAAAACAGAAAGAGCACAAATAAACAACCTAATGTTTCATCTCAAGCTTCTAGAAAAGGAAGAGCAAGTTAAACCCAAAGTTCACAGAAGAGAGGAAATGGTAAAGACTAAAGCAGAAATCAATTCAATTGAAACTTTAAAAATATACAAAGAATTAATGAATCAACGCTGGTTTTTAGAGAAAATAAAATTGACAAACCTCTAGCTAACCTTATAAACAAAAATTAAAAAATTCAAATTCATGCCATAAGGACTGAAAAGGGGGAAACTACAACAGATCCCATGAAAATTCAAAAAATCATGAATACCTACTTTGAAAATATCTACTCACATAGAGTGGAAAACACAGGGGAAATGGACATATTTCTAGAAACATACAAACTACCAAAGCTTAACCAAAAAAATATAGCAATTTTAAATAACCCCATATCAGCTATTGAACTTGAAAATGTAATTAAAAACTTACTCAAGAGGGAAAAGCCTAAGTCCAGATGGATTCATGGCTGAATTCTACAAGAAATTTAGAGAAGATTTGATGCCAATGCTCCTTAAAGTCTTCAATGAAATTGAAAAGGAAGCAATCCTCTCTAAATCATTCCTGGAGACAAATATTAATCTCATACCAAACCAGAGAAAGACCCAACCAAAAAGGAGAACTATAAGCCAATCTCACTAATGAACACTGATGCAAAGATTCTCAATAAAATATTGGCAAATAGAATGCAACAAATCATCAAGAAGATTATGCATCATGACCAAGTAGGATTCATCCTAGGAATGCAGGGATGGTTTAGTATATGCAAATCAATAAATGTAATACACCATATCAACATAGCCAAAAACAAAAACCACATGGTCATCTCAGTAGATGCAGAAAAAGTTTTCAGTAAAGTCCAACACATGTTCATGACAAAAAAAAAAAAAAAACCTTCACAAACTCAGAATACATGGTGTCTACCTCAATCTTTTAAAGGCCATATATGACAAACCAATAGCCAACATTATATTAAATGGACAAAAATTGAAAGCTTTCACTTTAAAATCAGGAACAAGACAAGGATGTCGATTATTACCACTCTTATTCAATATAGTTCTGGAAACACTAACCAGAGCAATCAGACAAGAGAGAGAAATAAAAGCAATAAAGATAGGAAAGGAAGAAGTTAAATTATCACTATTTGCACAGAACATGATACTTTATATAAAAGATCCAAAAATCTCCATTAAAAGATTGCTAGAAGTAGTAAATTCAGCAGTGTAGTTGGATACAAAGTCAAAGCTCAAAAATCAATAGTATTCCTGTAGACAAACAAAAAACATCGAGAGAGAAATTATGGAAATAATCGCCCTTCACAATAGCATCTAAAAAATGAAATACTTAAGAATCAGCCTAAAAACAATGTAAAAGACCTATATGCTGAAAATTATGTGATGCTGAAAAAGGAGATTGAAAAGGGTATTAGAAAATGGAAGGATATTCCTTGGTCTTGGCTAGGAAGATCCAACATTGTGAAAATGGCCATACTTCCAAAACTGTTATATAGACTTAACGTAATCCAAATCAAAATACCATTAACATACCTCACATATCTAGGGAAAACACTTCCAAAATTCAATTGGAAACAGAAGAAACCTAGAAGAGCAAAGGCAATTCTGGGCAACAGAGACAAAGACATCTCAATTCCTGACTTGAAACTATACTACAAAGCCACAGTGATAAAATCAGCATGGTACCAGCAAAGAAATAGACCTGAGGATCAGTGGAACAGATTAGAAGATGCAAGCACAACTACAAAGATACTCAGCCGGCTGATATTTGACAAAGGGGCCAAATATGTTTACTGGAAGAAGGATAGCTTCTTTAATAAATGGTGTTGGAAAAACTGGCTCTCTACATGCCGAAGACTGAAACTAGACCCATGCCTATCACCATGCACAAAACTAAAGTCTAAATGGATCAAAGACCTAGATATTAAAAAAGAAACACTAGATCTACTGGAAGACAAGGTAGGTAAAAGTCTTGGAGACATATGGGTAGGCAGAGAATTTATGAACAACACGCAAATTACACAGGAAACACTTCAAAGAATCAACAACTAGGATCTTCTATTATTGAAACGTTTTTGCACTTCAAAAGAAATCACCAACAGAGTGAAAAGAAAATCCACAGAATGGGAAAGAATTTTAACCAGCACCCCTCAGGCAAATGATTTATATCCAGAACATATGAAGAATAGCATTAGTTATTCTGTCATGGCTGCCTTAAGTTCCTGAATCAATTCAAAATGTTTACCTTTCATGGTCATTTTGAATCTAAAGAAGAGGAGGAATTTACATGATGCTAGTTTCAGTGAATAAGGTGCATGAAGACACCATAACATTTTTACAAGTTTAGCTTTTTTATATAATTTTATTTAAAGAGGAGAAAAAAAGCAAAATGGAAAAAATGGTAATAATAATACTAAATTTCAAAAAAATAAACAGTAAGAAACCACTAGTTGATAAATTACATACTGTCCTCTTAGAAATAGTTGTTCAGGTTACAAAATTAAAGCATACAAAGTAGACATTCAAATAGTGAGAATGCAAACAGTTCTGATCAATAATCCAACAAAAACTTAGTAATATGATCATCTCTCTTACACACTTATACATACATGCAGTTATATCCTTTAGAATGTTTTCTTGTCCTCTCTTTTTTACAATACCAAGTACATACTTTGGGTTTTATTACTTCTAAAGTTCTTATTACTTTTTACACTAGAGACGCAATGTGATATTTATAAATATTTTTATCTGGGGATTCAAGCAAAGATGGCAGATAGATAACAGCTGGCTACAGAGGCTCCCTGAGACAGCCAACTTAGAATTCAACACCATACAGCATGGGGAGCCCCAAGCAGAGGGAGATGAATTCTCTCATCCCAAGAAGATACTAAGGTGAGAAGAACCAATCAAACATACAATCCCGGTGCTATTATTGGAATAGCTAAAGGTTCAGTGCTCCTGCCACAGCAGGCAGCTTGCTGAGCCATCTGAGTTTCTGCCACTTTGACTCACTGTAGGCACAGTCACACTGAGGTCAGGGGTTGGCCAGCAGAACAGAGAGCTGAGCTGGCAAGGAGCCTGCATTGGCCTGTGGTGAGTGAACGGAGTGGAGCCATTCCACAGAAAGGGGGGCTCTGCTGGATGACATTCTGAGACTGGTCAGGACTGGCAAGTTCAAGGGGCAGCAGTGACTTCAGTCAGTTGTTCCCTTCCCAAGAGAGATTGGTGGCATGAGCTAGGCCTGGGTCATGTGACCTGGCTGAGACCCAATAGGTTATCAGAAATGAATTATCTATGGCAACAGCATGTACTAATGCAGTGAAGGCCTCAGAACTTTGATTAACTCGGAGGGGAGGCCATGCACAGTGATACAGTGCAAGCCTCAGCAGCTTGACTGATCTGGAGGCAATGGGCCAGCATATGCTGCCCCGGTTTGCAACTCACTAGCATACTGCAGTGGATAGGGTCACCTAGCCAGCATGCTTTAGAAGAATTGTAACCAACAAAGAAAGAAACTGGGCCTCCTGGAAGAAACAAAATAGATGAGAAGAGGAAGTAACAAAAAAAATCCCCAGGTTCCAACCCTGAGAACATTGACTCAGGACAGGTAAATACAAAGAAGAATGAGAACAACAAACATGCAATATCAGACACGTCACCAGTGGACATAAAGAGATATCTTTGGAACCTCATAGACGAGTTCAAAAGTGAAATGTGTAGCCATGTAAAGCAAGATATAAGAAGATTAATAAAACAGATGCTAAGTACCCCTCAAGAAAACACAGGTGGGAAGAAGGAACTCAAACAAAGCAGAGAATCATTTGATGAAGAATATAAGGAAAATATAGAATACATGAAGCAGAGTCAAAGAGTTTGCCAGGAAATTAAAATCTCTATGGAAAGGTGGCAAATCTGCTTGAAAGAAACTAAGGATAGATTATCCAAACTGGAGGACAGTTTTGCAATGTGGTATTATGAAATGAAAAACTTTTTAGAAATAACAAGGAAAGGAACCCAGAAAAAATGGTGGCTTGCTAGGAAGTTGGATAGAGAACTTCTCCAAGGAAAACAGCCCAGATGCTAGAATCTGACAACATAGAGAGGGCCAGACAATTGGAGAATGATTCTCACTAACCCAGGAGGAAACTGAAAGAAAAATAAAATTAGGAAGAGGAAGGGAAAGTGCGGGTGGAGGGCTGAAGCCTGACACGCTTACTGAAACCTGTTCTGGGCTGTGCTGGGTGCACCCTGGAGTCAGGCAATTCAAGATTATGCCAAAGCCATGGCTGCCAATAATGGGAGTTGGTGAGTTTCAGGCCCTTGGTGGGAGGATGTGGCACAGTGTGGAGTGGAGCCAAGGTAGAGAGCTTTATTGGCTTTTGGTGAGTGCTGGAAATTGGGTTCTGTGGCATGGGAGGCTGACTGGAAGATTCTTGGAGTAAGGCAGAGCCCAGCACTACAGTGGCATCAGTTAACTGCCCCTGGCCCAGAGAGGACAGGTGGGAGCAGCTTGGGCTGAACCATGCTGTTGGTTAGGAACTAATAGGCAGGAATGAAATTGTTCTGACCCTGTGATGTCCACCACATCACAGTGTAAAGTGCTGAATGCACTTGCAGGTTGACTGCCTCAGAAGGGAGGGGCCAACCCACAGTGTCCTAGCACACCACCTCAGATATCAGTAAACTGGAGAGAGCAGCAAGCTCCCAACCAGAACCCTTTAGAAAAACTGTAAGCAATACAGAGACGGCCTGAGGCCTCCTCCACACACCTGTCTGAAAGAAACCAGAAACATGACAAGAGCAAAAGATAAGACAAAACCTCCAGCTGTTCACCCTGGGAAAATAAGCCAAAGAGAGGTAAATACAGAAGAGAACCAGTCCAGCAATCATGCAATGTTAGCCACAACTTCAGCAGACATAAAGAAATACATCTGTGACTTCACAGATGAACTTAAAACTGAAATTCTATCCCAAGTGAGACAAGCAAGCAATAAAAAGGTTAATTAAAGATATGCTAAGCCCCTCTCAATAAAACACAGAGGGAAGAAGGGAGGAACCCAGAAAAGTAAGAGAAACCTTTGGTGAAGTATATAAACAAAATCTGGAATACATGAAACAGATCCAAAGAGACTATCAGGAAACTAAAAACTCCATTGAAGCTGGCCAAATCCTTGACAGAAACAAAAGTTAGCCTTTCAAAACTTGAAGAGAAATTTTTCAATGTGTGATCATGAATGAAAAGACCTATCAAAAATAACAAGGAACCAAGAAATAACAATTCAAAGGCTATAAGACAACAAGAGGATCTATAACTTAAGAATAAAAAACATAAGCAAAGAAGCAGGAGTGACCACAAATGAATTCAAAAACTATTCACAGAAATAATTAAGGAAAACTTCCCAAGCATAGAAAAAAGAAATGATATCCAGATAAATGAAGCATACAGAATTCTAGCCAACTACAACCAAAACAGATTTACAACCAGACATATAACAATCAAGATTCCAGAAATCCAAGAACAGAATATTAAAAGTGGCCAGAGAAAAGAAGCAGATGACCTACAAAGGACAAATCATCAAAATAACAACAGACTTATCAACACAAACTATTAAATTGAGAAGAGCCTGGGGGGAAATAGTCCAAGCCCTGACAGAAAATAACCTTCAACCAAGATTAATGTACCCTGAAAATCTCTCTCTCTCAAAATTAATGGAGAAACAAGATGTTTCCAAGACAAAGAGGAACTGTGGGAGTTCATGGCCACCAACCCAACCCTACAGAAAATACTGAAGGATATTCTAGAGAAAGGGAAAAAATACCAGGATTCCAGTAGCAGTGGCAGAGAGGCCTCAGTGAACATGGAGAAAAAGTGGAATGAAGGAGAAAAATGGACAAATAATAGCAGAAAAATAGGATAGTACAGTTGAGGCAGAGAAGGTGGGCTATAATTTTTAACATAGATAGCCTAGATACACTAACAAAAAGAAGCACAGGCAGAGTAGATAAGAAGGCAGGATCCATCGAGATGCTCTGAATAGGAAATATACTCAATCTGAAAGAAGGTTAATAAACTGAAAGTCAAAGATGAGAAAACGAAGTTCTAAGTCATGGAGAGAAATAAGGACAACTCGTCCAGCAGCCACAGATAGGTTGGAAAGTTATGATACTTTTGTGCAGTGTAGAAATACAAAGCTAGAAGAAAGGAAAACCTTGTGGCTTTAGTAAGTAAGAGTAAGCTCAAGATCAAGCTCAAGGGTAAAAAGGTTCAGCATCACTCAGATAACAGGTTGCCCCCATAATCTAAAAACTAAAGGAGTTATAGGGACTCAAAATATACAAAGCATCCTAAGAAAGGAAAACGTGAGGAATTGCCTCAAAAAGGAAGACAGAGGACATTGTTAATAGTGTATTAGGATTTACAAGCCACAGTAATCTTATTACTCTGCTTAGTTTTATTTTATTTTGTTCAGATAAGTCTACTCATATTAGATTTGAGGGCATAGATAGCTATCCCCAAAATAGCAAGCTATACCACCATAACTATCCTTAATTTTCTATTAACTTAAACTGAAGCCCTGTATTACTTACATTGTCTTATTATGACCAATCTTATTTGAAGCTGGTATGTTAAACTGCTGTTTTGCCTTGACTGGTTTTATTAGAATTTGGTATGCTTGATAATATCAAGTCTAACAGTAGAGGCAACAACTCTGAAGATGACAAGATGTAATAACATACTCATTCCAGTTTGATCATTAACTGCTTTTGAAGTACTACAATGTCTCCAAAGTTGTGTTTTTATTAAAATAGCTGTGTAATGCTGTGTTCAATTCTAGTATGCTTGATGATGTGGACAACTCTATTGAAAATAACAAGAGAAGACAGGTCTGCAGAGGAGGAGCTGGGCAGATCTGGGGTGCCCTTACTGGCCTCTCTGCATGTCTGGAGGACTCTGGATTTCTGTGCCCAGACTGCTGGAGTTCCCTCAGGCTTCCAGGTGCAGTGAAGGAGAGAGGTGGGTTTGAGGCTTCCACATCAGCCTCCCCATTCCCGGCTTCATTTGGAGACCTGCTGAGCTCCCGATAGGTGGGCTGGCCCACGCTACCAGCCTAGCCCAGCCTGTTTAGCTGCCGTGCCTGGCCACAGGTCTGCGGAGGAGGAGCTGGGCAGATCTGGGGTGCCCTCACTGGCCTCTCTGCGTGTCTGGAGGACTCTGGATTTCTGCGCCCAGACTGCTGGAGTTCCCTCAGGCTTCCAGGTGCAGTGAAGGAGAGAGGTGGGTTTGAGGCTTCCACATCAGCCTCCCCATTCCCGGCTTCATTTGGAGACCTGCTGAGCTTCCGATAGGTGGGCTGGCCCACACTACCAGCCTAGCCCAGCCTGTTTAGCTGCCGCGCCTGGCCATAGGTCTGCAGAGGAGGAGCTGGGCAGATCTGGGGTGCCCTCACTGGCCTCTCTGCGTGTCTGGAGAACTCTGGATTTCTGCGCCCAGACTGCTGGAGTTCCCTCAGGCTTCCAGGTGCAGTGAAGGAGAGAGGTGGGTTTGAGGCTTCCACATCAGCCTCCCCATTCCCGGCTTCATTTGGAGACCTGCTGAGTGCCCCATAGGTGGGCTGGCCCACACTACCAGCCTAGCCCAGCCTGTTTAGCTGCCGCGCCTGGCCATAGGTCTGCAGAGGAGGAGCTGGGCAGATCTGGGGTGCCCTCACTGGCCTCTCTGCGTGTCTGGAGGACTGTGGATATCTCTGCAACCAGGGAGGGTCCACAGGTTCCTGAAGCACTGCGGCCTGTGGTGAGTACCCTAACCCGGCTGCGACTGAAGAACTGTGGAGCTTCCAAGGGGCAGGTGGGTGCACAGTGTCCCTGAGGCCCAGCTTGTCTGGAACTGCGGAGTTCTGAGCAGGCAGAGGAGGGACACTGGTTCTGCAGGCCCAATGGCTTGGGGTAGTGCGGTGTCAGAGGCTCAGTAGCTCCAAGCATAGAAGGGGATTTTCAACAGATCCTGAGGAAGCTTTCAAATAACACTTGAAACACAGAAATATACAAAATGACAAAACGAAAGACCAAATTACAACCTCAAACCTCCAGCCCATCTCAAGAAACCCTAGGAGCGATGTATATAGAAGAAAATTTATCCCATCCACCTCATATATCGGACACAATAGCCACTGAAATTGACAAGCAACTCCAGGAAGCTTTAAAGAAATTCAAACTCGAAATAATCTCCCAGATAAAAGAAGAAATGATAAAAGAAATGAAAGAGATTCTAAATATATCTAAAGAAAACACAGATAAAAAATTGGAGGAACTAAACAAAAAGATAGAATCCCTAGATGAGCAATATAAGAAACAAACAGAATACATAATGCAGATGCACAGAGATATACAGGAAATAAAAAACTCCACTGAAAGTTGTAAAAACCGCCTTAATGAAAGTGAAGATAGAATTTCAGACCTTGAAGACAGGATTGCAGCTAGTGAACAGGAAAGGAAAGATCTTTTGAAAATAACAAGGAACCAGGAAACAACAATTCAACAACTGCAAGACGATGCAAAGAAGAATAACATAAGAATGATAGGGATTAATGAAAGAGAGGGAGACAACATGAAGGATGTCAGGAGGATATTTAGAGAAGTAATAGCTGAAAATTTCCCAAGCATGAGATCAGAAACTGACATCAGGATCAGTGAAGCATATAGAACTCCAAACAGTCATAACCAAAATAAAACTACACCCAGACATATAATAGTCACCATCCCAGAAATCCAACACAAGAATAGATTATTAAAAGCTGTCAGAGAGAAAAGACAAATCACTTATAAAGGAAAACCTATCAGAATCACAGCAGACTTCTCAGCACAAACGATAAAGTCAAGAAGAGCATGGAGTGAAGTATTCCAGATCCTAAAGCAAAATGATTTCCAACCAAGACTGATATATCCTGCAAAACTATCATTCAAAATAGATGGTGCAATACGATACTTCCATGACAAAGAACAGCTGAAGAACTTCATGAACACCAAACCAACCCTGCAAAAAATATTGAAAGACAGTTTAGATACACAAAGGAAAAAACTACTAAGCAAAGCAAATAATTAAACAGAACCGAAAGATAAAGATGCAACAGCAGAGAGATAACATTCCTACAATTAACCAGCATTTAACAGTAATAACCATTAATGTAAATGGTCTCAATGCACCAATCAAAAGAAACAGACTAGCAGAATGGATCAAGAAACAAAATCCAACCATATGCTGTTTACAGGAAACCCATCTAACCCAGAAAGATACTCACAGACTGAAAGTCAAAGGATGGAAAACAATTCTTCATGCAGCAGGAATCCAAAAAAAGGCAGGAGTAGCCATTCTGTTTGCAGACAATGTGAACTTTAAACCAACAATGACCATAAAGGACAAAGAAGGTCACTACATACTCGTAAGGGGAAAACTCCAAGAGGAAGAGATAACTATCTTAAATATATACGCACCAAACTCCAGAGCACCCAGTTATATAAAACAATTATTAACAGAAATGAAAACTCAAATTATCAGTAACACAATTGTAACAGGAGACCTTAATACACCACTGACACCAAGGGAAAGATCAACCAGACAGAAAATGAGCAAAGAAATAACAGAACTGAATCACACCTGTGAACAAATGGGTTTGATAGACATATACAGAATGTTCCACCCAACAACATCAGAATACACATTCTTCTCAGCAGTACATGGATCATTTTCTAAAATAGACCATATATTAGCTCACAGAACATATTTAAGCAAATGCAAAAGAGTTGAAATCATCCCTTGCATATTATCGGATCATAGCGCTCTGAAATTAGAAATTAATGACAAAGGATACTGCAAAAATTCCGCAAACACATGGAAACTAAATAACACACTCTTGAGTAATCAGTGGGTCACAGAAGAAATTAAAGAAGAAATTAAACAATACCTAAAAGAAAATGAAAATGCAGATACAACTTACCGGAATCTGTGGGATGCAATGAAAGCCGTTCTGAGAGGAAAATTTATTGCACTGAGTTCCCACATCAGGAAAACAGAACGAATACAAATAAATAATTTGATGCTACACCTCAAACAGCTAGAAAAAGAAGAGCAAGTCAAGCCCAAAGCCAAAAGAAGAGAGGAAATTATAAAAATCAGAGCAGAAATCAATGCAATAGAGACTAAGAAAACAATCCAAAGAATCAACGAATCAAAGAGTTGGTTCTTTGAAAGAATAAATAAAATCGATAAGCCCCTAGCCAACCTTATTAAAAAAAGGAAAGAAAAAGCTCAAATTCATGCAATAAGAAATAAAAAGGAGAAATCACTACAGACCCAATAGAAATACAGAGGATCATCAACACCTATTTCGAAAACCTCTACTCTCAAAAGTTTGATAACACAGAAGAAATAGACAGATTCTTAGAAGCATATGAAGTACCAAAGCTAGATCAAGAGGATATAAAACTGTTGAATAACCCAATCTCTGCTAATGAAATTGAGAATGTAATTGGGTCCTTGCCCACCAAGAAGAGCCCAGGCCCAGATGGATTCACTGCAGAATTCTACAAGAAATATAAAGAAGACCTAATGCCGACACTCCTCAAACTATTCAATGAAATTGAAAGGGAAGCAATCCTTCCTAAGTCATTCCTGGAAGCAAATATTACTCTAGTAATAAAACCTGAGAAAGACCCAACTATAAAAGAGAACTATAGACCGATCTCCCTAATGAACACAGATGCAAAAATCCTCAATAAAATATTGGCAAATAGGATCCAGCAAATCATCAAGAAGATTATACACCATGACCAGGTGGGATTCATCCCAGGAATGCAAGGATGGTTCAACATACGCAAATCAATAAATGTAATCCACCATATCAATAAAGCCAAAAATAAGAATCACATGATCATCTCTATAGATGCAGAAAAAGCCTTCGATAAGGTCCAACACTTATTCATGATAAGAACTTTACAGAAAATTGGAATAAATGGTCTTTACCTCAATATAATAAAGGCCATTTATGACAAACCAACAGCCAGCATCATACTAAATGGCCAAAAATTGAAAGCCTTTACTTTAAAATCGGGTACAAGACAAGGATGTCCTTTATCACCACTCCTATTTAATATAGTACTGGAAGTACTAGCCAGAGCAATTAGGCAAGAAAGAGAAATAAAAGGGGTAAAGATAGGAAAAGAAGAAGTTAAATTATCACTGTTTGCAGATGACATGATACTCTACATAGAAGACCCCCTAAACTCCATTGAAATACTCTTAGATACAATAAAAAAATTCAGTAATGTGGCTGGATACAAAATCAATACTCAGAAATCAATAGCATTCCTATACACGAACAACAAAATTACAGAGAGGGAAATAAGAGAAACTGGACTATTCACATTAGCAAGCAAAAAAATGAAATATTTAGGAATTACTCTTATGAAAGAAGTGAAAGACTTATACAGTGAAAATTATAATACACTGAAAAAGGAAATTGAAGATGATCTCAGAAAATGGAAAGACATCCCTTGCTCATGGATAGGAAGAACAAACATTGTGAAAATGGCCATTCTCCCAAAACTGTTATACAGATTCAATGCAATCCCAATAGAAATACCATCAACATACCTTATAGATCTAGAGAAATCACTCCTAAATTTCATCTGGAACCAGAAGAGACCTAGAATCGCAAAGGCAATTCTAAGCAGCAAAGACAAAGCAGGAGGCATCACAATCCCTGACTTGAAGTTATACTACAAAGCAACAGTAGTAAAATCAACATGGTATTGGAATCAAAACAGAGCTGAAGATCAGTGGAATAGATTAGAAGATACAACCACAACTACGAACACACTCAACCACCTTATTTTTGATAAAGGAGCCAAGCAGGTTCACTGGAAAAACGACAGCCTCTTTAATAAATGGTGCTGGAAAAACTGGCTCTCCATTTGCCGAAAACTAAAGCTAGACCCATGTCTATCACCATGTACTAAATTAAAATCTAAATGGGTCAAAGATCTGAATATTAAAACAGAAACACTAAATCTATTGGAAGACAAAATAGGTAGAAACCTTGGAGACATAGGAGTAGATAAAGAATTCATGAACAGGACTCAAACCGCACGGGAAATACTTCCCAGAATCAATAACTGGGACCACTTCTTATTAAAAAGTTTCTGCATGTCAAAAGAAATCTCCAGCATAGTGAAAAGAAAACCCACAAACTGGGAAAAGATTTTAGTGAACTCTCTCTCAGACAAGGGCCTCTTGTCTAAAACATACAAAGAATTAAAGAAACTCAGACCTCCGAAATTCAAAGATCCAATCCAAAAATGGGCATCTGAGATGAATATGCAATTCTCAGATGAAGAAATGCAAATGGCAAATAAATACATGAAAAAATGCTCATCATCATTGGTCATTAGAGAAATGCAAATTAAAACCACATTGAGATACCATCTCACTCCTGAAAGAATGGCCAGGATCAAGAAAACCGACAACAAATGCTGGAGAGGCTGTGGGGAAAAAGGAACTCTCCTGCACTGCTGGTGGGAGTGTAGACTGGTACAGCCTTTGTGGAGATCTGTCTGGAGATTTCTCAAAAAGTTGGGACTGGAAATCCCATTTATTCCAGCTATTCCACTTCTAGGCATATTCCCAGAAGAACTGAAAGCATCATACCACAGTGATATATGTGCACCTATGTTTATAGCAGCACAATTTGTAATCGCCAGATCTTGGAAACAACCCAAGTGCTCATCAACTGAGGAATGGATAAAAAAGTTGTGGTATTTCTATACAATGGAGTATTATTCAGCTATAAAGAAGGATCACATTGAGATATTTATCAATAAATGGGCGCAGCTTGAGACCATACTCATTAGTGAAATAAATCAATCTCGCATGTGTGAATACCAAATAGTTTCCCTAATGTAAATAATGATTCAAATATATAAAAATATGTGGTAATCATGATTCCCCATTAGGTGGCCTTGAAGCCTTATAAAGTTTTCACTCATTAATTAGAAAGGCTTTATTCTGGGCTTCTTGATATGAAAATATTTGAAGCTAGAGTATATGAAGTTTTATCCAAATATTTCAAGGAAAAAGACACTATGGTAACTACTATTAAGTCAGGTTATAAGGTGGTGAAGTACTAGGTTGTTGAAACAGTCATGCTGTGACCTCTATTGTTATTATTGTTATGTCCTGTTTTATCTCAATCTCCCCCTTATTGTTTCAAAAAAAATTATTTAGTCATTTCTTATGTTTGTCTTAAAGAAAAAATTCAAAAAAATTAGGATATATAAATAGTAACTCTTTTCGATTTCCTATTAACTTGTTTTGAAGTCCTGTAGTACTCCCATGATCTTGTTTTGACTGATTAGACTCTGTTCCATTCTATATGATAGTATCAAGTTTGAAGACATAGGCAACTACTTTGAAGACAATAAGATTCACTAAGATACCCATTCTGGTTTGACTATTGTCTTCTTTGGAAGTCCTGTAATGTTTACAATGCCTAAGTTTTATTGGTCTTGTTCTCTACTGTTTTGTCCAACTTTATAATATCTAATAAGATAGACAATTCTTTTTAAGGAAACAAGGGACAACGTTGATAACCATTGTTGATAAACTTGTACTCTGTTCTACACCATGTGCTATGTCTATCCTTGGTATTGACTAACAGCTTTGTTTTGCCATATTTGACTGTATTCTTCCCCCCCCCCAAAGAAAGTAATAAGCACTAAGGAGTAATAAAATCCAAGATGTGTAAATTTTGTTGAAAAAAGAGAGGGAAAAAAAAAAGAAAAAGAGCTCTAACGGATATAACAGCAAGTGTGTTTGGGGGTGTTAAATAGCTGACTTTATCAATGTTTTTGGAACATTGAACACAGCTGTTTGCAGTCTCCCTGTTTGAATGTCCACCTTGTGTTCTTTGATACTGTGATTTGAGGAACTATTTTCAAGAAAATAGTGTGTAATCTACTAGCAGGTAATTTCTTACTGTTATGGTGTTTTGTTTTGTTTTGTTTTGTTTTGTTTTGTTTTGTTTTGTTTTGTTTTGTAGTTCTGTATTGCGTGTACCCTTACGCCGCTTTGGTTTGTTTTGTGTTTTTCTCTTTTTCCTCTTAAATAAAAAAAAAAAAGAAAATAACAAGAGAAAGCATAGTAACTACTGTAGATCACCTAATAATGTGGGTTTATAAGTCTTTTTCATTTCATGTTTTTCTAAGAATTTGTTTTTTTGTCATTATGTTCTGTTTTTCCTTCTAATACAGAAAGGATAGATATACATGTAGAGATTCACACATGGGGAGAATTTCTAAACAGTTTACAGGAACAGATTATATAATGCACGAAGTAACGAACAGATACTCTGAAGAAGAGACACTAAGAAACCTAGTGCTAATTCTGTAACATTATGATATAAAATCTAGCAAAACTATTATTCACTGTTCAGAGTAATATTAGTGTAGTCTCTTATGTTCAATTTCAGCATATGTAAAGATAAGGACACCTACTATGAAGAGAATGAGGAACATTATGGCAGTCACTTTTGACTTCCCCAAAGTCAGGTCTTGAAGACCTAAAAATGCATCATCACCCTATTATGATCAGATTAGTTCTATAATGTCCAATATGTATTCACTGTGTGTGAAGGTGGGGACAACTATTTGGAAGAAAACTAGAGACAATAGGACAGTGAAGATCTCCAGTGGACTTGATTTGAAATCAATGTTTCTTAAAATTGTTTCCTTATGATCTGTCTTAGTATGTTTAATCTTACCGTCTTTAAGATATGGGCAATTCTTTTGAAGATAGCAAGAGGCATTATAGTAGCCATTGTTGGTCACCTTGTATTTTGTTTTTACATCATATACTATGTCTACTCTTGTTTTAACTGACTCCATTTTGCTTTGTAACATTTGATTTTATTCTTTTCAAACAAAGTACTAAGAACTGTAAGAGTAATAAAACCCAAAATGTGTAATTATTATTATAAAAAGAGAGGAAAACAAAGTGCTCTAAAGGATATAACCACATGTATGTTTAAGTGTGTAAACCAGATAACCATGTTACCAAGTTTTTGTTGGATCATTGAACAGGACTGTTTGCTGTCTCACTGTTTAAGTGTCCACTTTGTATGCTTTAATTTTGTAACTTGAACAGCGACTTCTAAGATGACAATGTGTAATCTATCAACTAGTGATTTATTATATTTTTTTGAATTTCTGTATTAATTCTACCCTGTTTTCTGTTTTGCTTTTTTTCTCTTTAAATAAAATCCTTTATAAAACATAAATAAATAAATAAACTGAAAAAAATAACAAGGAAACAAGCAGTAACAATACAAAGGCTAGAAGATGACAAGAGGATCTGTAACTTGAGAATAAAGAAAGTGAACGAAGAAGCAGGGGTACAAAGGAATTACAAAGGCTGTTCACAGAAATAATTAATAAAACCTTCCCAAACACAGGAAAAAGAAGTGATATTCAGATGGATGAGGCATACAGAACTCCAGCCACTTACAACCAAAATAGAGCTATACCCAGGCATATAATAATCAAGATCCCAGAAATTCAATATAAGAACAGAATATTAAAAGCTGTTAGAGACAAGAAACACATAACCTATAAAGGAAGGTGCATCAGAATAATGGCAGACTTCTTTCTCAACACAAACCATCAAGTCAACAAGAGCCTGGAGCGAAATATTCCAAGCCCTAAAAGAAAATAACCTCCAGCCCAGATTGATATACCCTGCTAAACTGTCTCTAGAAATTATAGAGAAACAAGATGCTTCCAAGACAAAGAGGAACTGGGGAAATTCACAACCACCAATCCAGCTCTACAGAGAATACTGCAGGGCATTCTAGAGAGAGGGAAAAGTACTAGGATCCCAGGAACAGTGGCAGAGAGGGTTCAATAAATGGAGCAGAAAACATAATGCAGAAGATAGGCAGACAACTGATGGCAAAAAAAGAGCATAACAGAAATGAGACAAAGAAGATTGGTTATAATCTCTAATATAGCTGGCCTTGATACACTAAATTAAAAAAAAAACCACCTATAGATTAGATCAGGAGGTAGAAGTTCGATTCCTGGTACCAATAAAAAAGAAAAAGAAAAAAAAAAAAAAGATCAGGAGGTAGGGTCCACCGAGGTGCTATTTTTAGGAAATATAATTAACATGAAAAAGAGTACATGGACTGAAATTCAAATATCAGAAAACAATGCTTTATGTGACAGAGAACCAGACAGTAATAGGAGCAACTACACCAGTATTTGTGGATAGGTTGGAAGGACAGGCTTTAATAGGTAAAGGAACACAATTAGAGATCAAGTCCAGGAGAGAGAAGGTTTGGAACCACTTAGGTAAATAGCAAGTTGCCTTCCCCACAATTTCAAACCAAGGGTCTTGGTGAGACCCAAAAATGCACTGTGTACCCTGGCAAAGTAAAAGGGGAGGGGTAGTCTTAAAAAGATGGCAGAAGATATTGTTAATAGTGTACCAGGATTTAAAACCCACATTACTCACACCACTCTGCTTAGATAGATTTTATTCTGTCCCAGTTTGTCTACTTGCATTAGATTTGAGGGCACAGACAGCTGTCCCCAAAACATCAGGATATAGCACAGTAATCATCTTTAATTTCCTATTATCTTAATCTGGAGCCCTGTATAACTTATACTGCTTTATCATGACTGATCTTAGTTAAATCTGGTTTGTTTGATGGCTGTTTGGTATCAACAGATTTTATTCAAAACTGTTATGATTGATAGTATCAAGTCTGAGAGTATAGGCAACTACACTGAAGATGACAAGACTCTACAATACATATTCTGGTTTGATAACTGCCTGTTTTTGAAATTTTATACTATATACAAACGGGTTTTTATTAATACTGTTATGTACTGATATATTCAATTATACTATGTCTGATGATATAGCCAATTCTATTGAAGATAATAAGAGACAACACAGGAACCATGGTAGAATTCTTTGTACAATGCTCTTATATGTCTTTTTTGTTTCATGTGTTTATAGGAATATGTTGTTTTGTCTTGCTTTGTTTGGTTTCTTCCTCTAATATAGAAAGGATAGAAATACATGTTAAGACTCATGCATGTGAAGAATCTATAAACAGTTTATGAGAACTGATCTTATGACACATGATGAAATGAACAGATACTTTGAAGAAAAAGAGACACTAAAGTACCCAGTGCTGATCCTGGAGTGTCATGATGTGAAACCCAGAAATAGTATTATTCTTTGTTCAGAATGATATTAGCCTGCTTGGGTAGGTTCAGTCTCAACATAATTGAAGATATGGATAACTGCATGTATGTTTAAGTGTATAGGATTGATAACCATATTTCTAAGTTTTTGTTGGATAGTTGAACAGAACTGGTTGCAGTCTCACTGTTTGAATCCTCACTTTATATGCTCCACTTTAGTATCTTGAATAACTATTTGTAAGACAATCTGTAATCATCAACTAGTGATTTCTTACTGTTTATTTTTTTCTTTGAAAGTATGTATTATTTCTACCTGTTTTCTGTTTTGTTTAGTCTTTCTTTAAATAATTTTTTTTTAAAAAAGACACTACAGTACCCAGTGCTGACACCAGAATGTCATGATGTGAAATCCAGTAATACTATCACTCTTTGTTCAGAGTGATATTAGCCTGCTTTAGTTGGTTTAATTTCAAAGTAAATGAAGATATGGATAGCTGCATGTATGTTTAAGTGTACAGGATTGATAATCATATTTCTAAGTTTTTGTTGGATAGTTGAACAAGACTGTTTGCAGTCTCGCTGTTTGAATTCCCACTTTATAAGTTCCACTTTTGTATATTGAACAACTATTTGTAAAAGGACAGTATATACACATCAACTAGTGATTTCTTACTGCTTACTTTTTCTCTGAATGTTTTATTTCTACCCATTTTCTGTTTTGTTTAGTCTTTCTTTAACTAAATTTTTTTAAATAAATATTCTTATTTGTTTCACTTATGAGAATAGTTTCAAGTTGTCTCCGTTTACCTCTGAAGGCCTCAAGATCATCCTTTTTTATAGCTGAGTAGTATTCAATTGTATAAAATACCACATCTTTTTTCATCCACTCTGTAGTTGGGTGGTACTTGACAGCAGCAGTCACCATATTTTTCACTTATCTCTTAAAGAAAAGCACTCAGAAGACTTTCAGAACTGCTTTAGATAGTAGCAAGCATTATAGGACAGGCTTGAATTGAGGATTAGTATTTTTCATAGGGTTAATGGTAACATGTATTTGTGTAACAATTTTTTAATTTAAATATTCACTATATGTTTTGATCATCCCTTGTATTTCTATTAGGGCATATGACTTTTTTTTTTGCTGTTGTTGTTGGTTTGTTTTTCTTTTGATGAATAGTATCATCATATCTAAAAGGAAATCTTGCATTCCTATTATGTATAAAGAAGTATTAGCCTTCAAAATTAGCATGATATGTTAGTCTGCTATCCTAATATAACAAAATACCACAGAAGGAGTTATTTAAACAATAGAAATTTATTTTCTTACATTTTCCTAGGCTATAAATCGAGGGTCAAAGTATTGGCTACTTTGGTTTCTCCCAAGGTCTCTCCTTTTTTGTCATAGATAGCTTTCCCTTTACTCTGCCTTTCCTTTGTGTGTACGCAGAAAAACATCTCTGGTGCTTCTTCTTGTTCTTATAAGGACACTAATCCCATCAGTTTAGGGCTGTACTCTTACAAATGCATTTAGCCTTAATTAATTACTTTCCTAAATGCTCTGTTGTCTAAACATAGTGACACTGGGATTTAGGGGTTGTAATATTGGAATTTGAGTATGGAGCAAAATTCAAAATATAACCCATGGAACTTTAAGAATAAGTGAAAAAATAATTAAAAAAACTAAAAACCCACATCATTTAATTGCATACCAAATACCATTCTGTAAGCTTAATATTCATCAGTGTATTTAATCTTGTCTATAAGTCCCTGGATTAGACACTACGAACATCACTATTTTACATAGAAAGATAACTTAGGCAAATAGATGTTAACCTGCTT
This sequence comes from Cavia porcellus, assembly GCF_034190915.1. NCBI lineage: Eukaryota > Metazoa > Chordata > Mammalia > Rodentia > Caviidae > Cavia > Cavia porcellus. The sequence continues at coordinate 22,957,683 of NW_026947513.1, read as the reverse complement.
GTTTACTCTGCTAATAAGAAAGGATGCTGCTAATAGACCCCTGATTAAAATCTTCATTCCGTGAACATGTTTATTAACATATTCAGTAAAGTCTTTAATCATTTAAAATTGAATCACTGAATCCTAACTTGCTTTTCAGCTTCATGAAGACAATGGCAGTCAATGCAAACTGCTGCTTCATACTCAGGCTCATTGGTCTTTAGGCAAGACAATTTCATTCACTTATTAAATTGTAAGAAAAAAACTTTCTGGAAAGTCATCAGCTGCAAGATGCACTATAGGTCTGGCATTGGTTCGGCTAGGGTACATGTAGTATAAATATATTCATCCATTTGAGCAACTTAAAATTATATTCACAGGAAATGCTTCTGCATTTCTGGGTTCAAGAGCAAGTCACTGGAATAATAGAGAAACAGAAGACATGGAATGCACTATTTCAAAGAGCTAGCATGGATCCTTAGTGTCTAGTTTGCTAGTGAATTCACCTGAATAACGCACTAAAAATATTACAACCATTATTCCAAGGCACTTGAAAGTATAGCGTAAATGAACTCTATGTGGCAGAAGACTGTGTAAAGGAAAAATACCATTGTCTTCAAAGCAGATGGCGGCAACTCATTTGTTTTCCAAACCCTGATCTATTCAGAAATTAAACTGAAACAAAGAGTTACAGTCCATGACTTCATCAAGCAAAATTTTAATTTGAAAAGTCATTTGTAACATTTTATTTGTATCAAATTAAATCCTAACAGACAAAGCCATTAAAATTTTTCTATCTACATAAGCCACTAGATTAGGATTCTCATCAAAACTGAAATAAAACATTTTTTATTTAAAATCTTAACTTCATCTCAAATTAATTCACCTAAATATTACTTTACTGGAAACAGCCCCATTCAAATGTTGATAAATATTTTTTATTTATTTTTAAAAAAGCAAAACAGGTAGAAATGATACAGAATTTCAAAAAAATAACAGTAAGAAACAATCACTAGTTGATATGTTTCATATTGTTACCTTTGAAGTAGTTCAAGTTACAAAATCAAAGCATAAAAATGAACAATCAAAGAATGACAGCACAAACTATTCTGTTTAATGAATTAACAAAAAACTTGGTAGTATGGTTATCTATCTTATTCACATAAATATATATGCACTAAATATCTTAATGTGACAATTTTCAAAAATATATTAGAAATAGTATCACTGGGGCTGGGGATTTAGCTCAGCGGCATAAGCGCCTGCCTTGCAAGCAGGCAGTCGCGAGTTCGATCCCTGGTACCGATAAAAACGAAAAAGACAAAAAAAAAAAAAAAAAAACAGAAATAGTATCACTAATGTTTTATAGTCTCATTTTAATTTAAAACTATTTTGTATTTTAGCAGCTATCTTTCACTTTTTACAATTTTGTTATTTTCTTCAACTGTAGTAAAATAGTTTTTTTAAAAAACAAATCTGAATGCAATAGAAGCTAATTTTTTTGAGACAGGGTCTTGACAAGTACTCTGGCCGGTTTTGAACTCACTATGTAGCCCAGGCTAACCTCAAACTCATGTTGATCTTCTGGCCTTAGCCTCTTAAATGCTGGGATTGCCATTTCTGGTTTAGAAGCAAGTTTTAAAAATAAATACTTAGGGCCTGGGATTTAGCTCAGTGGCTGACTGCCTGCATGGCAAGTGTGAGGTCTTGAGTTCAATTCCCAGTATCAAAATAATAATAATTAACTAGTAACAATAAATTAATTAATAAAATAGTAATTATAAAATAATAAAAATAAATTCATTAATAAAAATAAATAATACTTAAATTAAATAAAATATAAATATTTAGTAAGTTAGAGTATAGATGAAACCATAGAAGCCATGGCAATAATTGTGAATGAGAATTATAGTTTATTACATTACTTCAATACATACTTAAAAATCTAATGCTGTTTTTATTACTCAACTGCATTATATTTATGTTTCCAAAATAAAAATGCACATGTAGTAAGTGTGACAAATCTATAAGCAAGGTTAAAAAGAGACAAAACAAATGATATCACAAGACTATTTATAGAAGTAATAGCTGAAAATCTCCCAAACATGCTGAAGATGTAAGAGAATATCACCCTGGAAGAAGAAAGACCCTCAGCACAAGTCCTAGAGGTACATGAGGAAAGAGGTTTAACGGATAAAAATTGTTTTCATGTGATATATCATCATCATCTGTGTCATAAAGTTTTTAAAAATCTTCCTTCATACAGAATAGACTTTCCAAACAGCAAAGCATCTACTAGAGACACAGTAACTAAAATGATATATTGCTGTTTTGTGGAGAAGGAAAACATTGAGCATCAAGGATTGTTGCTTTGTTTTTGTTATGGCTGATACATTGTGTCAACTTAAGAAGTTTGGAAGTTTGACTAAGGGGATTCATCAGGGAGCCTGGGTCCTCACTTTATAAACATCATGAGCCTATGCAAGAGGAAGGCATGGAGATTTTGTGACCGCTACACCTGCCCAGGATTGGGGAATGCTTACAATATGGAAAAAGAAACTTGCTCACCCCCATTTTTGTCCTTGCTGCTTTTGCTGTCTTATGCTTCCTTAAAGCATTGCCCCTGTGCCGTGCCATCTGCCTTGGGAACAGTTAGTTATGGAATGAAATCGCCACAAACTGAGTTAAATAAAACTTTCCTTCCTTAATTTTGAGTATCGGATATTTTGTCCCAGCAATGAGAGAATGATAACTAAGACATTTTGTTCCATTTTGGTTGGGTTTGGTTTTTGATTTGCCCCAGGATGTGTGTGTATAAATATTTACAATTGTATGTAGCAATCTATGTAACTGTCTAGAATTTGTCCTTTTTGCTTCATCCAAGTGTGAATTACTAATACTTTGGGCAGTTGTGAAAGGCTTTCCCCTATAATTGGGTCTTTTATCCATTTATCCCCTAAATTGTCCATAGGCATGGTTTCCAGAATTCTATCAAGGTATGTGTTTCAGGTTAAGAAAAACCCAAAATACACTATTGCTGTTACATACAAGCCATGTGTTAAACACCACTTGAATCCATGCTGGAAACCTTGAACTATGGAGCCTAGTGAGAGAAATTTAGATGACTTGGGAATATTTCTCTTTTGTTTCCTGGCCATGAGCTGAGTGGTTTTGCTCCATCACATGCTTTTCTCTTTATAAATTGATTATCTCAGGTGTTTGTTATCTGAGAAAACAAATGATGGGAAACTGTAGCATATGGATCTTTACTTATAGCTTTAGTAATTTCAAATGAGATTTACCAAAAAATATTTCTACAATAAGCAATGTCAGCAAAATAGTTACTATCACATCTTTAGCCAGTGGTCAGAAAACAACAAAAATCTAGAGATCAAATTCTCATGTAGAATGAGTAAAAGATTTTTGCTAATTCAATATACACACCCACCTTGTGTTGAAAAGTTCTACATTTATCCATGTTGGATAAATAGCCAATCATCTAAAGATAAGCAATTGTTCAAAGAGAGGATGACTAAAATTGAGCAAGGCTCATCCCTGAGTCCATCCTACTTGGTTGGTGTCTTAGTTACTTTTTACTCATCCCTGAGACAAAATACCTGAAGCCCAAAGTTGGGAAAGGAAAGGTTTATTTCTTACAGTTTTTGGAGGTTTCAGTCCATACTCAGTCGGCTCCAAGGAAGATTGACGTGTCTGGGCCACAGCTTATAGTGGCTTCAAACAGCAAGCAGGAACCAGCAAAGTGCAACACACACCTTCTTCCTGCCATTACATCACATCCTGGCTCCACCCCTATGTGGGAGGAGCACTGACACCATCAATCCAAGCACTAGACAATGAACCAATCACAAAAGCACAATGCAAACTCATGAGGCCTGGGGGCTACAGACATAAACCATGACAATTAGGAATAAAAAACATTTCCCCTTCTCCTTTGGAGGACTCCATCATTCACACAGCTTTTGCTCTAGTCTCAGGTGTTCTTCTGTGGATTTCTTCCTCCACCCCTACCGGCCTCCCATTTAGATCCCAATGTTTAGTCTTTGAAAGCAAAACTACAGTTTGTATAAATTATGGACAAATATTCCTATCTTACATTGAATATTGGTTTCTATATTAAGGGGTTACACGTGTATTTGTAATATAAGTTGATCTAAGGAAATATCTGAGGTGAATATTTTCTATGTGCTTCTCTGTTCTGTGATATTCTGGGACGTAATAGTGGACAAAACTACCACAGCCCCTGTTCCAAGGAGTGAATATTCTAGCCATGTAGGACAGTAACAAAAACAGTAAAGAAAGTGACAAAACATCAAAAATTATAATGGTATGCATATATGAATAAAATGATAGCACATTTGTATAACCTATGTAGGCCTTCTTTAGTGTCTTCTATACTCTCAGAAAGTGGAGGGGTAACTGATCTTTCATAAACTATTAAACACATTAAACTGTCTTCAGATATGTGAATAAAAAACCTGAAAGAGTATGAAAATAAACAACTGCAATTTTTTTTCATAAATCACATTCATTGATTGGTTGGTTGATGTGGCTAAAATGCTTGGGAACAGAGTCCTTGCGAATTATTAGGCTTTTCCCCCGTGGTCATAATTGACATCTACATAGTTTTAGACACACTTGCAGCATAGGAACAAAAGAGAAAGATCATATATATATTTTCTTTTCAAAACTGCTTATTTGCATAACCCAAGAGGTTGCTAATTAAGTCTAAGTCACTGTAAGGGAGTGGCATGGCCACTTCGTGCTGCAAAGGAATCTGGGCAATTTGAGAAGAAAATGATCATAGTTGTTATCCAACAGTCAAGACCTCTTACCAAGGGCCTTCTGAATTTCTACCACAGACAAAAGCAGAAGACTTAGAAGAAAAAGTGATAAAAACAATAACAAAAAATAATGTAGAACACAACCAACTATAACTTCCACTTACTGATTTTTTTTTTTTTTTTTTTTTGGAACCAGGGATCAAACTCATGACCTCACGCTTGTCACACCACTGAGATAAATCCCCAGCTTTAATATTTTATATATTTGTGGATACAACAAGGTGCTATATAATACATGGTAAAATGAACACTTAGACTGATTGATTTCCTTTCTAAGATATTGGGAATATTGCTGATGTGAATGTGGTAATAAAAATATCTCTTCAAGAAAATGACATGGTCACATAATAATTCTATTTTTGAGTTTTTGAGGAACTTTCCTATCATTTTCATAATCAATATACTAATTTACATTATCAATAATAGTGTGTAGAGATTCTGTTTTCTTGACATCTTTGACAACATGTGTTATATTTTATCTTTTTGTTAATATCTATTCTAATTGTAGTTAGTTGAACTCACTGTGGTTTTAATCCTCACTTTACTTATAAATCCTGATATTAAGTAACTTTGCATATACCTGTGGGCCATTTTTGTATCTTCTCTTGAGAAGTAATTATTGATGTGATTGCCCATTTTTTAATCAGGCTGTTTTTGGTATCAATTTAAGATTCTTATATATTTTAGATGTTACCTTTTCATCAGATATATGGTTTAGAAATATTTACCCCATTGAATATTTTTTCTTCACTCTGTTCATTGTTTCCTTAGTTGCACAGAAGCTTTATATGTTCTAGAATCCTATTTTCCTAATTTTTCTTATGTTGCTAGTATTTTGGGCGCATATTCAAAAAACCTTTGTCAATATCAAAGTTAAGAAATTTCTTCCCTATGTTTTATTTTACAAGTTTTACAGTTTCAGGAGCCATGTTAACTACTGTACATCATTTAGACTTGATTTTTGTGCATGGGGAAATAAGTGAGCAATTTCACCTTTTATGTGGGCACACAGTTTTCACAGTAGTATTTATGGGAAAGACTATTGTTGTTTCACTGTGCACTCTTGGAACTTCTGACAAAGACCAGTTGAATACAGGTATGGAGATCTATTTTAGGACTTCCTATTATTTTCTATAGTTCAAATATCTGTATTGATGCCCATATCATACTTTCATTGTGCCTCTGGAGCATACTTTGAAAGGAGGTGGTTTGATGCCTCCAGCTTTGTTCTTTTTTTGCTCAAAATTTCTTTGGCTTATTATAGTCTTTTGTGATCCCCTGTGAAATTTCAGAGGGTTTTTTCCCTACTTCCATGAAAATGTAATTGAAATTCATATAGGAATTGCACTGAATTTGCACAGAAAAAAATGGATATTTTAGAAATGCTAGTTCTTCCAATCCATGAGCATGAGATATAAATCTAATTGTCTCTTTCAATTTCTGCTGTCATTTTTTTAGTTTTTATTATAGAGATGTAAACTTTTTTAACAGAGAAGGTAAACTGAACTTTAGACCAAATAGGAAAAGGATATGGGCTGGGGATTTAGCTCAGCGGCACAAGTGCCTGCCTGGCAAACACAAGATCATGAGTTCAGTTCCCGGTACCAAAAAAAGAAAAAATAATAATAATAAAATTCAAATAATGTCATAAATGAAGAAAGAGATAATACAAGTCATTTGAAAGAAGTTAAAAAGAACATAAAAGTCTGGTGTAAATAATTATATACCAACAAATAGATAACCTAGAGACAGAGATAAATGCCTAGGAAGATACAACTTACCAAGTCTGAATCATGGAGAAAATTAAAACAGAATAATTTTAATATACCACTGTAAATCAAAGGGTTTTAATCAATAATTAGAAGCCCTGCAAGAAGAAAGTACCAAGTCTGGGTGGTTTTTACACTGATTTCTACCAAAGCTTTAAATAAGAACAACAGTAATGCCAATCCTTCTCAGACTCCCAAGAACAGCACACCAAAGACTACTCACAAAACCTGATAGAACTGATAAATATGCTCAATAAATTTACAAAATACAAAATAAGTTTATAAAATCAGGTAAATTTCTATACACTAACAATGAATTTTCCAAAAAGAAATAAAGAAAGCCATCTTACTAAAAATAGCCTCAGAAAGTACTTAGTAGTAACATTAATCATTCATCTATGTTTAATTATCACAATTTTCACTCAGTAAAAAGAAATACACTGCTCATTCCTCCACTAATATTTATAAAAACTATCTTCTTGAATATGGTTTCAATATTAGTCATGGCCCATCACCCAAATGCTACAATACTATTGGATCTCATAATGGAATAATCATTAGATTCTCCTAATTCATTGAGCACACCGAAGAATATCTAGATGCTTAATATATAAGGTATAATCAACAATATTGTGAAGCATGAATCATTTTAAAAATTACAGTAAAACACATGAGCACTAAATCCTCTAAACAACACTTTCTTGCATCAAAATGCTGTTTTCTCCTTGTTCTTAGCATTTTCTGAAGCAGTTAGGAAAGTTGTTTTTTGTGAGTGTCTTCAGTTGCACTGTCATGGCTGGCTTGATGTCCTGGATTGATCAGTTCAAAACATTTACCTTCTTGGTCATTTTGACTTGGGTCAGAAAAAGGAGTACACAGTGCCAAAACCAGAGAATGAAGTGATGAGAAACACTGTAATGTTTCTATTTCATAGATCTTAGTGATCAAGAAGAGATTATCAAAAAATATAGACATTTAAATTTCTAAAAATAAAAGTCCTATTACCATTAATTTCCCCTTCAAAATGTCTCATCTTGAACACACTTATCATCCTTGTGCTAAAACCATGTTCACATTCTTATAAAATCAAAAACAATCCAAAAAAAATGAAAATCAAAAAAGAAATTGTTTTTTAAAAAATTCATTTCAAGGCATGTCTCTGCAGTTACTGGTAGACAAAGCAGGCAGACAGAGTCTAGTTTCATATTGATTAATCCCAGAAGTTCAGTTGTAAAGTTATGGTAAGGCAGTGGATAATCCCAGCAAACCAATGCCTTTAGGTGCACTGGAGTTTGGGCTGGTTTGTGGCTATGAGGCCAAAACCAACTTGTTGAGTGCTTCCTGCCTGTTTCCTAAGCCTGTTTCTGCTGACCAAGACAATGGGAACCACTAGATGGAGGCAACCTGCTGCTGCTCTGAGTTCTGAGCTCAGTGGGCCCTCTCTAAGATGGCTCCTGCTCAGTCACCCTCTAATGGGGGATATCTGAACCCACATAACTCACCAGCTACAGCTATCCACTCTGTACACTGCTCATTGCACAAGTGTATTTCTCTCTGTAAGTGTCTAGGGTTACCAGCAATCATCTTACATGCAGGTTCAAAATACCCCTCCAGGCAGTGAGCCAGGGCTCAGCAGAAAGTGCCTTTTGTTACCCGCTTCTTCTTCATTGAGGTCTCTCTCCACTGTCACTGTAAGCTTCACTTCTCACTTCTGATCCTTACTGGGTTCCAGGGACCCCCTTCCCTCCTTCTTTTCCTCACATTCCCACATCTGGACATCAGAGATCAGAGAGGCTCTTTCTCTGCTGTTTACCACTGTGCCATCGTCATTTTTGTACATATGCCTTTCTCTGTGTAAGAATTTTTTATTTAAACATTAACCATATTTTTCAATCATCTATGATTGAAAAATCTTGTAATCTTCATTTTCTAAAACTTGTAACTACACAGGACAATGCTAAAATTCAGTGATACTGAAAAGAATAAATTATTCAGATAACAAAACCAGTAGGCTTCTAGATATGAAGAACATAGTGCAGAATGTTTCCATTTTCTCCAGGGCCTGCAGAGAATTTCATGGTGTAGAAATTAAAACTGGGGTAAAAATGAAAATGGAAAAAACAAAAAAGGAAGGAGTTAATAAATTTGTGATGTTAAAAAATAACTTACTGAAACCTTTTGAAAATGTGAGTGATAAAAGAATTAGAATATTTGCTGATCCATGAGACATAAAATTTAGCTTAGCAATGAAATTCATCTTGCTAGAGAGATTTCTTTCTACTCCTTCTTACACTCCCAGGCATGACAGCCTGTAACCAGTGATGGACAAACACATAGATGAAGAAGACTGTCCCTTAGTTCAAGGCTGCGCCCAAATCTCCTAAGCTTTGAGCTCCATGTGGATCAAGCAAATGCTATATTCTTGCTGAGATAACATCCTTCTTAACCTGCTTTTCCTGCCTCTCTCTGGATCCCTTGTCCTTCCTTAGTAAAACACATGCATTTAAATCTTTGCCTCAGGATCCAAAATTGGAAAATTCCTATAGCACAAAAGTGAGGCACATTTTACCATCTGTGGAAATACATATTTGTAGGAACAGTGAGGGAGGACTGTAAAGGACACTTTTCATAGAAAGATACTCTATCTGGGTTTCCTTGTGGTTTGCAGATGATAGTACAATTTGGTAACAGCAAATTCTGATGTCCTAGATATGTCATTCCTCCCTGGGGTCTCATAAGTTTATTGAGAATTCTATAAAACATTGACAGCCAAGTATTTCATCCCCTCAATCATTCTCTGCTACTTTTAATACAGTGTTTTAAATTCCCTTGTAGTCTTCTATAGCAGACACTGGAGTCTTTCTGAGAATAACACATTAAGAGAAAGGAAAAAAATTAAGATTCTAAAACTGGCAGCAAGAAGCATAAAGTGTCTGTCTCCAAGACAGCTCCATCAGAGCAAGGGAGTCTTAGCACAGATTACCAAATTCCAGTTTGACCAGCATAATCTTTTACCAGGTCCTGATGTAAGTACATTGAGAGTTGGCATAAATCCTGGACTCCTGTTCATATGTGCCAAAGGCAGTTTTAGTAGCTGGCTTTTCCTTTAAGATAAACACACAAATGTGTGTGTGTGTGTGTGTGTGTGTGTGTGTGTGTCTCTATTTTAGGTTTATATTGCTATTTACACACACACACACACACACACACATATATATATATATGTATATATATATATGCTTATATGTGTACACACACATATACATACATAAATATACTCATACATGTACAAGCATATATATAGATATAGATATAGATATAGATGTTCCATACATTTGTCCTTTTGTAAACTTTTTTTGTATACAAGCATCCAAGTTCTTTCTATCGTTAGTTTACTAAAATCCACTCTCTAGTTAAGTATGGAAAAATGTTTCTTTCAATTCATAACTTCACTATTTCCTATATTATTCTGAAAGCTTAAAACTACATGATAATAAATCCATATGCTTTTATTCACTTACTACATCAATAGCTTCATTACTTTGCTAATTTTGAATATCTGCTAGACTTTTATGACTAAATTCAGTTCTTTAATACTATAATAAAGGCAATCCAACAAAAGCACTGTAGGGGAGTTACTATAGTTTCTTGTGATTAAAATCACTCTGTTTTTGCTGTCTAGTTTGTCCCTGAGGTTTCTTAAGGTGTTAAAGTGTTTATTGTGACACAAAAGCCAAATTTTCTAACGTTTTCCTTCAAAAGCATGAACGACAAAAACCTTTGTTTCCTGCATGGAGGTTTCAAAGCAATAACTTTACATAGTAAGGAATGTTACTACAATGTCATTTTCAGAAAAAGGCGAACACACACTGATGAAGCTGTTGACAGAAATATAAATGAATTATGACTTGGCAAAGCATAAAGCCATTAAAGGAAAAATACCTTCCAAGTCATTCCTAAGGATTTTATAGTTGACAGCTTTTCTTTGCTTAATGGGGTTTCAATGGGAAATATAGTAGCACAGTTTGCCTTCGACAGTTATTTAACATGTTGAAACCTGGCTCCAGCTCAGAGTAAGCACTTGAGGCAGGGAATAAGGATCACAGAGCTTGGCTAAATATTGGGACTGAAATTCCTTTTTAAAACTGATAGGCACATTTGTAAGTGATATTTTAGGGGAAAATGCCTCTGGAAGTGAGAGATAGATTGGATAATTTGATAGTTTTTTTTTTCCCCCACCACTACCCTCTCTACTGTTTTACAGTTCTACAATAGACTGTGCTAAATTTCTAAACTGAAACTCAGAGATCCCTAAATCAAATATTAGTTTAACTCAATTTGTTGTCATTATCAGGATGAATTAATATCTGTTTCGTAACCAGTATGCTTACTTGTAGATTCTAGATCATAGCACTGGCTTCAAAATGCCAGAATCTTCAACAGATTGAATCAAAAAAGGTAACAAAATAACACTTAGTGTGGGTGCCTTAGTTACTTTTTACTCCACTCTGAGACAAAATACCTGAAGCCCAAAGTTGGGAAAGGATAGGTTTATTTCTTACAGTTTTTGGAGGTTTCAGTCCACACTCAGTTGGCTCCAAGGCAGGCAGGCATGGCTGGGCTGCAGTTCATGGTGGCCGCCAACAGCAAGCTCAGCATAGCAAAGAGAAAGACACACCTTCTTCCTGCCATTACATCACATCCTGGCTCCACCCCTATGTGGATGGAGCACTGACACCATCAATCCAAGCACTATACAATGAACCATCACAAATGAACAATGCAAACTCATGAGGCCTGGGGGCCACAGACATAAACCATGACAGTGGGCAATTTTGTTTGGGCAACATGTTGGGGTAAAATTTTTTTCATAATTAACCCTTTGCATAGTCCTGAGAAGCAACTGAGGTACCAGAAACAAATTATCTAAAAGCCATTATTTTGTGTCTTAGGTAATATGGCACATATTAATCTTATTGTAACATTTTGAAGTGCTGAACTCAGTTTATTGCAGAATATTAAAATATATGCATATACATATGCACATTAGGTAAAGTGGCTTTTAGGTATGATATGGTATGGTAAATCATAGTGGCTTCTCTTAGCAGTGTATCAATGTGTTCGTTTGGGGGGAATAAATACCTCATTGAAGATCACCTGAATAATGATTCTCCCCCAAGCTCAAAGTCCTTTGTGATGCATTAAGTGTCCAGCATCACATAAACCAACTAAATAAAGCATCACTACTATCACAGAGTATAGTGGTTGATTGATTGTGTCAACTTGAGACCTTTAAAAGCTTAACTAAATGGGTTTAGCAACTCTACACCCAAGGATGTAGAAGGCCCACGCTAGCGTGGCTCATCTCCTTGAGGTACAAAAGGGAAGGAGGAAGGATGAATGCATTGCATTCTTGGGAGAAGCTCCAGTCTTCGCCTTTGGTTTGGATGTCGTCTCCTGGCTTCCAATGTAGACTCTTCAGCTTTCTGGCATATGCTCTTCAGCCTTTCATCATAGTCTTTTGGCCTTCTATCACAGACCCATCAGCCTGCTAGTATGGATTTGCACAAAACACTACGGTGAACTCTAGACCTTGGATTGAATTTGTCAGCCTTCAGTGGGTAGACACGTTCTGCATGCTTCTTCATTGGACTCTGTGGCTGACCATCATAAGCCAATCTTGCTGTTTCTTTTACATCTGTATACCTCATGTTATATCTGTTCTCTCTAGTAAAACCCTGACTAATACATGGAGTAAGCATGAACCCTTGAGCAGATGTTATTAAGGCAGTTTAACTGAAATAACATTATGGACCCCTATATAGATATGGTGAAAAAGAGAGCCAATTGATCTGGAAAAATTTCAAGTGAGCATTTCAGAGATCCAGGGAAGATTTAAGCTTTACTGGCATGTAAAGTAAATGGTAATGAGAATAAAGGAATCTTTTATTCCTTTATTTGTTATTAATTTGCCAAGTCCAAGCCACAGGTAATCTGAAACTAAGGCCCACCATAGGCCGTGGACATGCAAAATATTTGTGTATTTCTAGATGAACAAGTGAAAACTAGAAAAACTGAATTTTTATTGAAAAAAAAATTCTAGAGTATAGTTGGCCAATTAGTCCATGAAAAAAAAATTCCATCTATCTACCTGTTGAAGAAATAAAGTTTTATTGGCATGCAACCAAACTCATTTGCTTCTTGCCTAGAGCTGAGTCAACATGACAATGGAAGGATTGAGTGGTTGCCATGGAGATGGCAAGACCTATAAAATCTAAACTATTTATAATGTCAACATTTACAGAAAAAATTTCCAGATCTCAGGTCTAGAAGACTCCTACTCAGGTTTCTTTTTATATAATCATTTTTACTTCATCTTTCCTTCCTTAATTCCATAATGGTTGTGCCCTAAAAATAACAAAAATATGCCCACCTCCATCCTAGAATTTGAACCATGGCATTCCTTTTGTCTTTCATTGTTATTTTTCTTTTAACCATTCCCACCAAGCTCTAATTTTTTATTTAAGGCATCTTTTATACCTTATGCTTGTTAACACATGTCAATAAATAAGTGTCTTTTCTCTTAAGTGTTTGTGCTGATCCTGGATCAGTGTGCTCTCAAATCCATTCCTTTCCCTCTCTTCTGTTTGCTCTCCATCACAGGGGACCCGACCCCCACAGGCTATATTTCACAGGCTTTTCCAACAGCTGGCATCCAGATGGGAACAGTAAAGGGAGACCTCTGGATGATGGAAAGGTAAGGAGAAGCCAGAGCATTTCTCCCTCCCCTCGCACCTCCTGCACAGCCCATCCATCTTCAGAGGAGGCTGGGTAGGAGGGGCAACTGAACCGTAGCCCTTAAGTTCCAATAACTCCCTCTCTTACTCCTGGAAGAGATCTGGACTCTTGCTGTGCTGAGTTTCTAGAGCGTCTCACCGCTCAGTTGGTTGGGTAGCTCTTCAGCCTCTGTGTAACTACTTCCTGCATGAAGGCTTTTAAAGTGATTTTCTTTACTTCTGTTTATGGTTAAGTGATACAATTCTATTTCATAGGGTTTGTGGAGAGAGACTACTCAACATATTGTTAACCATCAAAGACAAAAAAAACAAAACTTGAAGTTGCTAATTATCCAAGTTAAGTCCAAATTTCATTTAAAATAAATGAATCTAAGTCTACAGTTTAAGTATGATGGGTTTCAATTTAAAGGAAAAAATTTTGGTCCGGAGATGCTAGTAATTATTAGAAATTTCAAAATGAAATATGATGCGTGGATATTACACGGGGAAAAGCCTCTCTTTGCCACTTCCTCCTGTTAAGCTACACGCTCAGTGAGAACGCAGCATGAGGACAACATAAATGCCTCCCTTAGGATTTTTGCCTTTTCCAAGGACAGAAACCAACATGGCCTGTAATTTGATGCTGAAGTGAAAGTGATAGTCAACAGATTTGTTCAAGTTTAGGAAGCAGCAGGTATTGCTGCATTGAAAAAAATACGTTAGAATATATAAACCACTCTATATCAGACACAGTAACTCATGTACTATATAAAATGTGATGCTTTTCATTTAAGAAAACGTTAAAAATTCACCAAAAATACTGCATAGCTTATGAAAAAAACTCTTAAAAATACTCGTATGAAAATAAAAAGCCTTTAGCCTGAGCACAGTAGTTCACGGAGTTCAAGGCCAGCCTAAACAACATAGCAAGACCCTGTGGCAAAGAGAAAGAAAGAAAAAAAAAGAAAGAAAGAGGTCCTTAAAAACCAATTACAAATCAAATCAGTGTTAGAAATGCTTTTCATTTCTTTCCATTGGAAAACTTAGGTGGCACTAAGCATGCCATCCGTTGGCTGAAAATTCACAGAATTTCTTCCTTTTTCTTTTCCTTACCTTTTCAACTTATCTTTATTCTCATTCCAAGTATGCATTGTAATGACTGGCAAAGTATATGTGTGGGAGGAAGACACATCTGGTGCAAGTCCTCTTTCCTCACGTTGCCCTGGAACATTACTTCTTTCTTTTTTTTATTTTCACAATAGTACTTTCAATTACATATAGCAAAATAAAATGAAATTCAGAGCATTAAGAAGTTATTAAAACAGAGTATTGAATAGATCAGTACCATTAATCAGAATAAATCAAAACAATAATAAAAATATTTGCCTTCAAAGAGATGGTAGAAGGAAATCCCCCGTATTTGCTATGGTCAGCCTCCCAAGAAATGCTCAGATCTCTGGTTCCCATTTGCTAAGGGGGGGGGGGGGACAAGATAAAGGGGGTACGGGAAGTGGAATAATTGACTCTCAGCCTGTGCACCAGTAGGCTCACTATTGCTTAGCAGGAGGCAGGCTTGTTGCTTGGTTTCCCAGCGTCCTAAGTTCCAACATGGCGCTGCTGGTGCTGCTGGTGGTTCTATCAGAAGCTGCTGTTGGCTCTCCCTCTGGAGGGGCTGCAGCCTGCCTCACCACAGCTGCTTACCAGGGATGGGAGCTGCTTGGAAAGTTACTTCTATGAGAATTCGTTTCTTCACATGACAATTTGTATAATACTGTGTCTTCCACAGGACTTTGTTAGTAAAGTACGACATAGGAAATGTATTAATTTCCTTCAAACCATTGGCCCTAAGTATATTTTATATCCTCACTTGCAATCTATCCTTCCTTCTTCCCTGCTAAATTCAGAATTTCATGTAAGAGCAAACAATGTCAAATACACAAATACCTGTGTTAATTCTTCTTTTTTTAAGTTTATACTGCATCTAACCATATGCTTATGAATAATTATAGAAAAATGCAGGTCAATATGCAAAATTTTGTTTCTCTAACAATATGAGTTTATTCCATGATGTTATTCCATACATTTAAATGTCTATATCCAGCTAATTTTAGCATAACAATCATTCAGAAAGACTAAAGAATTCTCTTGCTTTTATTTATTTATTTTTTTCTCTTCTGGTAAAATCTCTTCATCTCTAACCCCCTCCACGCAATCTAGCTAGAAAAGTAAAGCCAGACACAGGGAAAACTAGAATAACATACTTACAACTGATACACAGGATAAAATATTAGTAAATTATATAGAAAAGATAATTTCAAACTCAAAATTCAATAATTAAAAATTATCCAATTAAAAATTGGGAAAATTTTGAACAGTTTACCAATGAATACTATGTAACTTGAATATAGAATGTGAAAGATAATATAATTTAGTTATAGAAACATTCAAATTTAACCATAAAGTGATACTACTACATGCCTATGAGAATGGCTAAAAACATAACAGCTTATTAGATTAAGACCTGGAAAAATGTAAAACAATGAAAACATCTGTACACTGCCAAAGGGAACATGACCTTATCACAGTTACTTTGGGAAACAATTTGGAAGTTTCTCAAAATCACCCATACCAGATAAAGGTATTAAATCAATGATCCTTGCTTTTTCCTTAGGAAACTAGGAAAAGAAGAGCTAAAGAAACACAAAATAAGCAGAAAAGTGAAATAATAGGCATCAGATTGTAAATAATTTTGTCTGAAACTCCAAACCACTTTCTCATCAGTCACAAGTTTGCTCAGAGTGACAAAAATAATTGAGTCAATTAATGTGAACAGTCCCACCCAGGCTTATGCTCTACCTTCTGTTTCAATTCCCATCCTGTAAGCATCTTTTTCATGACCTATGCAATGCTGTGTTTTTCACACTTCTGTTCAATTTTGTTGGTGAACAGTCATAGCCCTGAAGTGCTCCCTAGTGCTCTAAAGAACAAAAGACTGAGCTGAGTATGGTGGTAGGTGCCCGTAATCCCAGCACTCAAGAGGCTGAGGCAGCAGGATCACCATGAGTCTGAGGTTAGTTTGGGCTACATAATAAGTTTAAGGCCACCCTAAACTACACAGTGAGACCTATCTCAAAAAAAGAAAAAAAGATCTAATATACTTCACAGAGAAAATATGTGTACTAGATAATCTTCCTTCTACATGAGTTATAGTGCTGGTTGTAAATTGGTTAATGAGTATATATTAAATAAGGTGTATTTAAGTAGAAAAGACACATAAAACTTGTTTATATATTAATAAGTGAAAAACTAGAGGCTTGTAAGAACTTGAACATATATTTACCCTAGAAATAGTGAATCAGTACTATCTAATCTAGTACTGATCTAATCTAGTACTTGCTAATCTAGTGTTTTAAGTGAAAAACAAGATTCAAATGTAGGTAAATTTTAAAATGGCAAGAAAAAAATTGTCCTTATTCATAGACACATCACTTCTACTTAAAACAGTCTATGAAATCCACAAAAAAGCCACTGGAATATATTCATGGTTTTAGCAGGATTTCAGAATAAAAGATTAATATATAAAAATTATATTTCTACAGAAGAGGGAAAAAACCACAAATTGAAATGTTTCAATAAAAAGCAACTAAAACACATAAAGTGTTCATATAAAAAGAAGTAATAAGTCTACATATAAATATAAAACATTTTTAAGAAAGTAAAAATTAAAACAAAAAAGATGCTGTGTTTATGGAAAGAAGACTTAATATTGTAAAGATGTTAATTGTCTCTCATTTTATCTAAAGTTTCAACACAATTCCACCCAAAACCCTTGTAAACTTTTTTGTAACATTGACTAGCTTATTCCAGTTCACAAGCAAATTCATAAGAACCTGGAAGAGCTCAAAATGCCTTTGACTATCTCTGCCAAACACTTGATTCTCAGAACCTCAATTGCTTGGTCTGTAGGATGATATCATAATACCTACCCCTATGAACATGCTCAGATGAGGATTTAGCATGAGACATGCACACAATCCATTTTTCACAGTAAGCACCTCTAGCCTCCTGGTATAGATACGGTTACACCAACAATGCGTGATAACAGTGCAGAAGCTGCTGGGGCTTGAGGACCATTCTGAGACTCATTCATATCATTGATATTTCTAATGAAATAATAGAATAATTTTTAAGGATATGAATAAAAGATTATTTTTTAACCAGGAGTTTGCTATGAATAAGCACATTGCAAGAGATAGACTTTAGTGCCCTTATCATTACATCCAGCAGGATAGACAAAAAGAAATTGTCCGCCATGCATTGTCCACCATGGGGGAAAATGTTCTTAGCAATAAACTACTGTTGTGTCCCAGAGGTGCAGAGACTCAGTAATTAGGATGAACTAGTGTTGGTATGGTTCCCATGAAATGGACTGAAGACTGACTGACATGTAATCAACAAAGACTAATAATAAATGATGGTGTGCTGAGTTAAGGTGATGTGATTAATAGAATCTATAGAGGTTCAGGCTGTTCAGGCTGTCTTTTATTTGGACTAATGTTTTCCTGAATTCATTCAAGAAGGAGACTTTTTTTCAAAATACATTAATTTAAATGAACAAGAAATAGTGGAAGTGACAGATGTTTTAAACCCAGAAGAAGTCAAGTAGAAGATAATATTGTTCTTCATGCTCTTACTGGGCTAACTGTCATAAAGAGATCCCATAGTCTATCGTTTAACCTTGTTTGGACATAATGAGGTAGAGGACAGATTAATCCCAATATATAGTAAAATTTGGAAAACTTGGGTCACTTTCCCAAAGTCATATATCTAATAAATCTCATAGCAGAGTGTACAGTGAAAATCTGCTCTATTATTTTCTGTTAGGTTTCTATTATCTATTCTGAAAATAACACCCTGTTTTACTAGGGGAAACTGGCATTCCCTCTCTCTTCCATCATGTGGCTTTAATGTGATGACTACCACTCAGGTTCCTCAATGTGTTTTAGAACTCCTGTTTGCTTTATCAGGGGGAATGATCTCTTTTGGTAATTGACTGTTAAATTGCTTACATGGAGACACAGACAAACATTTTCCACATAATATGAGAGAGAGAGACACAGACACAGACAGGCAGACAGCATTAGAATTTATATTTGGATTCTGGAGTTTAATATCAAGTTGTGTCAATACCCACAACTACTGTTGGAATTTTACAGTTATGTAAGTCTACAAATTCCCAGTATTTTGTTAATCTACCCTGATTTTTGCTTCTATCTTGTTTGCTTTACTAACACAGATAAGAATTCAGGACTTTGGACTATTTTCAGATATTTCTCATTGCACCAGAATTCTCCCATTAGTAATAATAAATAACTGTAAAATTTTAACAGCACATATTTTCATATGTCAGGTACTCTTTCAAGAGGTTAACACATATGTATTAACTTTTCAATCCTTATAACATCATTCTCAATTTGATTCAGTCATTATTCACATTTTACTATGAATAAACTGAGGCATAGAACAATTTAATGACTATTCACCCAGTCAGTGAAGGAGATACTTGAGTCCAGTTCATCCAATTCCTTCTATTGAGAAGTTGTCTCTATTACTTTTAGAAATCTTCCATTGTTTCTGAAATATATAGGACCAAAGACTGGGTAAAGTTTAGTTTTCAGCCAGTAATGATCAGGTCACAAATAAGAATGAAGATCAAACTCAGCCTATTATCAGTATTGGGTCCACCTCCATTGAGGTGAAAATGTAGTTGGGATGCAAAGAATTTCCTCATTCTTTTCTGTTCTAACTCATTTAATAGAGTTGCAATGTGGCTGGAGGATGTTTACACCTCTGAAGGTTTGTTTTGTGTACTGTAGCCGTGGATTCCTTCCTACTGTTGTAACCTAGTTCTAACCAGTGCGCCTCCTTCCTGTTCTGTATGCACCGTTTCAATAGAGATTAAAATTCCATTTCCAGGAAAGACTTAAGTTTCAGCTCCTTGTAAATCCCCCTCCCCTCTCCATTCTTTTTCGGTTAAGTCTCCATGTCCGTAAAAGCTTTAAGTTTCAGTTTCTGATAATCCCCCCCACCCCCTTCAGCCTATCTGTAATAAAATATGATGTTCCTTAAGAAACGTTTAACTACAAGGAAGTTACAGGAGATACCAAGAAGCCCAGATGCTATCAAACTGTGTCAAAGTTCGCAACATTCCTGTGGTTTTTGGCTTTAAAACCCAACCCTTTTAGCTGTAAGGCACGCAGTCTCCATATTAGCTCCCAGAGGCTGTGTTGCCAGGCCTGGCCTAAAATAAAGCCTTTGCTCCTTAAATTTTAATTTTTTGCTTCCTTGGATTTTATTCCGTGGTCCAAGCTATCATACATCTGCCAAGTTATGCCTTGGTTTACTAAACTATTCTGGAGTCAAGAATAACAAAGCCAAATAATCATTCAGAAATGTATTTTTCCATACAGCAGATGTGTTCTTATATATTATTTCATTTGACACCAACTACAACAATAGATCTCTGAGGTAGAAGGTCAATAAAATCTCCATCTGTTAAGATGATAAATCTGAGGCCCAGATTGTACATGTCTTGTTCAGGGTCACAAAACTATAGATAAAAATGTAAATTGAGACTGATAACCAGGCCCTTAGATTATTTATTCAGTATTTATTCTCCTATGATGTTCTACTTTTATTGTTTTCTTGGGTGAACTCTGCATAATTCTTCAACCTTATCTATAAAATATGTTTCAATTTCTTTATATGTGATCAACCTCAAACTCACAGTTTACACTTATTATCTCTATCTCTTCCCTGGTATCCTCAAATATTTCTCATTTGCCTTTCACATATATACACTTCAAGTGAACTGGTCTTTGTTGCAATTACCCTCTATTTCCATACTATACTTTCATACACTACTCTGAGGATTGGCATAGTGTTTCAACACTATGACTCCCTTTGGGGATCTTTAACTCACTATGACACCACCAATCTTCTTAATACTCACTGTCACTCAAACCACTGGTCACTTTCCCTGAAATCTACAGTAGTTCATTCCCACCCTATGCAAATCCTCCAGTGCCACCCTTCAGTCAACTATTTACAGATGGTGATTCCTAACCAATCTTTCTTAACATCTGATGCTCCTCTTTTTATTCTGTCATGAAAAAGCAACTAATATATACTTGTATTAAGATTCAACAATATGCTAATACTGAGAATGGAATAAGGCCTATATATGCTCATAATATTTTACCCTGGTCCCATATTCAACATCAAAAGCTATTTTTTGTTTTGCTTTGCTTTGCTTTGCTTTGCTTTGCTTTGCTTCTCAGGGGGTTTGAGCATCAGATATTCCAGAGAATGATTCTTTGCAGGCATGTGCGATGGGCTTCTTCTTAGCCTTGCTCTTCCCATCTAAGCATTCATCCCCACATCACCAGCTGATATTATTTCCTCCTCTTCTGGAGGCTGACTTCTCTACTCAGTCTAGAGGAAAAGCTATGACCATATGAGCTACTGAGAACCCAGATTACTAGAAAGAGCAATAAAATTAATGACTGAGAAAATGCATCTCTCTACAGTCATGGGGAAGGGAGGTACCATTTGCCCAAAGAATGTATTTCACTGAGGTGTCAAACCAAACAAACAAACAAACAAACAAAAAGATTGGCTGATTTTAGAAAAAGGAACAAGGAAAGGAAAGCAGTATCAGGAATACTTTTTAAATTGATGACCTAAACCAGGCATGGTGATTCACCACTGTAATCCCATCACTGAGGAGGCTGAAGCCGAAGGATCTTTGCCAGTTTGAGACCAGCTCAGGCTACAAAGTGAGCTCAAGACCAGCCTGAACTGCACAGTGAGACCCTGTCTCAAAAAAAGAAAAATAAAGAAAATTGATAACTTAAAAACACAAGGTGCAGTGATTCGTATTTTGTCATAGTCACAGATTTCTGATTACTGAGAAAACAGACCTCAAAACCTTTATTTGTACAGTTCACTCTAATTCACGACTGCTGCTAAATAAAAACATGTTACTTGCATCTCAGTGCTTTTAAAGTCTTATATGGAAAGAAGTAAAGGTGAAGTAGATTGGAAAGAAGCATAAGCAAGATGTACGGCAAAGCGACTACAATAAAAAACATCAACATTTGAGAATGTGCTAAGTAGTTTTCTAAATTCTTCATATTTATGACTACATATGAATTAACTGATGAAAGTTTTTCCTTTGAAACTGCAAATTAAAAGTAAGGAAATTGTAAATTCAATCTTTTTATTTATAAATGACATTAAATAATTTTGCTAAAATTATTTAACACACATTTACATTGTAAATAGGTAAATATTTCAATAGTACCCTACATCAGTATAACAACTATGATTTTTATCATGTGTAGACATTAAAATATGATTTTCTTCAGATATTTGTTTAAATATTTAGAAACACTAAATAAAATGAAGAGAGACACTTAAAGGTAATACTCATCTTCCAAAATAATAAGGCCCATTTTTTCCCTTTATTCTAGCACAAAATATGTAAGTACAATACCCCTTTCTTTTCTGCCTAATTATTCTGTGACATTTTGAGATCAGAATCAGCATGTAATTATTCTCCTTCTAAAATCCCTGAAATTAAAGTTCAGCTCATAGAATACTTAAATCTAAGAACTTTTGAGTAATTACCACTGAGTCAGCTAGAACTAACTTTATTTTATTAAGACTTTTGTATTTAAATTTTTTTTTATCTCCAAGGTGAATAAGAGGTCTCTTGATGAAAAAAAAACCTGGTAGTGTCACACAAATTCTGCTAAGAAATGAAATGAGGTTTCCTAAAACAGTAAGAACTAAAGGAAAATAAATTCATGCTCGAAAAGAGCAATTCTGTAACATCACAAAGATCTCTGCCTCCTGAGACTTCCTAGGATCTTTCCTATCCTTAGCCTGCTTACCACACCCTAGCACTCCCTCAATTCCTGAACTGACTAACTTCTATTTATTTCACAAGGCTTACCTTGAAAGTTACTTACTCAGGCAAACTTCTAAATCATTTTTCATTTTGTATCAGTAATCTTACTTTTTTCAAACTGTCGTATCTATGGTTTTCAACATTAAATGGGAAATTCCAGAAATAAACAACTTATAAGTGTGTGGTTGCACATTATTCAAGCAGATCTTGTGTGGTTCCACTACATTTTGCTGAGGATGTGAACCACATTTTGTCTAAACTTTACATGTGCTACTAGCCCAACAATGACTGGCATTTTGATGATCAAATCAATTGCTATGGTATCACCATGGTCATGTCCAAGAAACCTTATCTAATTAATAATGACCTCAAAGTGCAAAATTAACAGCGATAAAAATTCAGGTATATCAAAGAGGAGCCATAGAGCACTGCCTCTGAGTAAAATTTCTTGCCTTAAAGAGGAAAAGAAACAAAAAGTATGCTGAGGTTGCAAAAATCTATGTTATTATTATTAATCTTTTACTGTGCCTAATTTTCAAATTAAACTCTATCATAGAAAAAAGTTTAGTATATATAGGTTTCAGTACTGTCTGTGATATTAGGGATCCACTAGGATCAATAAAAACACCTCCACAACTAAGAGGGGAATGTTATATCACATAATTTTGTGGATCAGACAGACTAGTTGATAAGGACTTCGTGATGTAGGGCCTTAGTTAGAATAAATATAATTGCTCAAGACTCAAATAGTAGGGAGCTAGCCAAACCCATCTATCTTTCTTTCTTTCTTCCTTTCTTTCTTTTTTCTTTCCTTCTCTCTCTCTTTTCTTCTTTCCCTGTTCCATTCCTCATCTCTCCTCTCCTCTCCTTTCTCTCCTTCTTTTGCTCTCCTCTTCCCCTCCTCCTCTTCTTTTGTCTTATTCCTCTTCCTTCTCCTCCTCCTCCTTCTTCTTCCTCTCTCTCTCTCTCTCTCTCTCTCTCTCTCTCTCTCTCTCTCTTTCTCTCTCTCTCCCTCTCTCCCTACACATTCTCCATATTGTTAATCTGGAATTCTTTATCTCATGGAACTGTATGTAGTATAAAGCATCTTACATGGAAGTTCAGAATTCCAAGGGAGTATTCCAACAGACAGAGGGTGGAGATTGTCTGTCTCTTTAAAATTGGATTTTTCTCAAAATCAGACTGACTTAGATGAATATTTTCAACGTTTACCTCATGTCTTAGAATAAGCCAATGCCATGGCAAATGCTCTTCAGCCATCTACACTGCACTGAAACACTTTGTGTTGTAAGGTCAGGAGAGGATTTTGAAGAATAGAAAAAAATGTCTGCTGATACCTACAATAGATATGAATTTGGGCAATGAAGTGGAGGAATTTCATAGAGTGGTCTAACAAGTCTTAAGACAAAGATAGTAAAAGTATATATGAGAAGAGAAGGGTAAATGAGAAAGTTCAAGGTCAGAGAAAGAAAATATGAAGTCTAGACTCTGACATCTCTAACTATACAATCTTTGACAGGTTTCTTGAGTGCCTTGAGTCATACATACTACACCTTTAAAATAAGATTACTCATTTCTATTAATAATATTTATAGTAACTCTTTATTCAAGAGGGTGAGTCATGGGTAAATACATTACATACATCATTTTGTCAACTCTATAAGGTAGGTATTTCATTACATTTTTAAGGAGAAAATAAGTATAGGTAATAAAGGTTTTTTTCTGAGATGACTTAGAAAGTTAAAGTAGCAATGGGAATTGAAGCCAGGATTTCTGCTTTTAGACAGTGTGTTTTTTAACTAGTTCTTGATGCTTTCTAAGGCCAAAACAGTCTTATAAATACAACCTAAAATTCTAGCAGGCTCTAGAGGTAGTCAATGCATGATAACGATTATCTTGAATGTGACACTGAATTCTTAATGTCATAGCTTAAAAATAACTGGGAGTATGTCTAATATTACATACAAATCTCTATGTTAATAGCAACATTCTATGCATGCTCAGAAAGTGATTCAGCCAGCATTTAATGCCAGGTCTTGCAAGTCTGCTGTAAGACTGATGTGAGATGCATGGAAAGAACAGCGAGAATCTGCTCTCTGTTCATCTCAGTATAATGTGAGCTGTGGTTTCTATCAGAATCAGGCCCCAGGCAAGGATTCAAACAAAATTACAGATTTATTTAGAATGAGTTCTAGGAAATGCCCACAGTGGGGTAGGGAATAAAACAATGAAATAAAGGGACCTAAAAATGCATTATCCAACAAGTTACCACTGGACAACAGGGCTTTGATGTACTAGGAAATTAGGCAATTCAGTTACTCCCTCAAAGGACCAAAGAAACTCAAATGTCTATTCCTAAATCGTTGTCTGTTAAAGGTTGTAGGCTCCTTTGGGATCATTAATTGACTAGTATTTCAGCTTTCAAATAAAAGTCCTCAGACCAGGAGTCGAAGGCATTCACAGTTCACAGCATTCTACATGTTAAGGGAAGAGCAGGGATGAAGGGAACCTGACATAGTCTGAAGTGACAGGTGTGTTAAATTCCTAGATACAGCAAGGACTAACAAATCTTTAAAATGTCAAATGCTGCCAAGTCTTCTTGCTTGAGATGACTTACTATTTATCTTGAAACCAGCAGCATAATTGTGGCTAGAAAATAGTACCCAACCTGTTAGTCAGATGTGCTGAGTTCGTAATCTCACAACATCCAGGAGGAATAAAATTGTGAACCAGAGTTTAGGCAAGTTTTATTGGAAATACAAAGAATAGCTGCTGGATTCCCAGAACAGGTCCTCCTGAGGGGCTGGCCACTGAAGCTGGTTTCAAGAGTATTTTATACAGCAAAATCACAACATAGGTACAGCATGGGTCAAACTATCATCAACCTACAAGGTTACAAATATAGTTGCCTAGCTAATATTGATCCAGTGGAAAAAATAAGGTATATAACAAGGGTATTTGGAAATAACAAAGGTATTTTTGGAAAGAGACGGGAGTGTAAGTCCAAATGTTTTGGTCTCCCACCTGGGTCTGATGCCTAACTGGGCTCCCTGGACCCAGTGGCATTAATCACAGTATAATGCAGTATAATCACAAACTGTTGTTTATCTCCAGGAAGGCAAACAGTTCTGGAAATTACCCTTTGAGGTCTGACACTCTTCAGATTCACCTCCATCCACAATCTTTCCATGTTTAATCTTTTGCACTGGGGGAATTTGCAACCACCAATTCAACTCTACAGAGAGTATTGCAGGATATTCTAAAAAAAGAAAAATACAAAGAATCCAGAAATAATGGCAGAGAGGCCACAACGAATGGAGCAGAGAACAAAATGAAGAAGACAAACTGACAGCTACTGACAGAAAAAGAGCTCAACAGAAATGAGGCAGAGAAGATTGGATGATAGGAACAGCTATTATGGAGAAAATGACATCTTAATAGGTAATACTGATTTAGTATCATTTTGTTTTGAAGTCTCATCTAGCTTTTGTCCTTCTGTCTCCAATGGTCTAAATAGGCTGTATCTTATTGGATTTTATTATGTACGATAGTATAAGCAAAAACCTTTTAAAGACAAGGAGATTAAACAGAAACCATTGTTCATTTTCTGTTAGTCGATTCTAAATACTCTGTAATGCTGTCATTCTCTTGAATGGTTTTATATTGTTTTGATATACTTAATGCTACAGTATACGAAGTTGTACTCAAGGATTTCAAAGAAACAATATGGTAGCTACTTTTAGGTTAGGATTATCTGGTGGTGAAACACTATTCTGCTTAAAGGGTTATGTTTTGATCTGCGCTGTTTCGTTGTTATGCCCTCTTTTATCTCAATCTCCACTCCATTATTTACTTTTTTATCTTTATCCTTTTAATTAAAGGAAAAAAATAGCAGGATATATTATAGTAACCCACTTTGACTTTTCATTACCTTGATTTAAAGCCCTGTATTACTCTCACCATCTGGTTTTTAACTGATGTTCCCCTATTCTGTTTTGCTGGATAGTATCAGGTTCGAAAGTTTAGGCATCAGCTGTGAAGATAATGAGATTCATTATGACGCCCATTCCTGTTGACTTTTATCTACTTTTGAAGACCTACAATGTCTCCAATGTTTTGGTTTTGTCGGGTTTATTCTTTACTGTTTTGTTCAATTGTATTATAACTAACGATATAGGCAATTCTATTAGAGATAACGGGAGGCATTATGGTAACCATTGTTGATCACCTTGTATTATGTTTTTACATTATCTATTATGTCCACCCTTTTGACTTGACCGATTCTGTTCTGTTATGTCACATTTGGTTTTACTCTCTTCCAAAAAAGTAATAAGAACCGTGGGAGCAATGAAACCCAAAATGTGTAATAGTCATGGTGCAAAAGAGAGGAAAAGAAAGTGCTCCAAACTATATAACTGCATGTATATTTAAGTGTATAAGATAGAAAATGATATCACAGAGTTTTATTGGATCAATGAACAGAACTGTTTGCAGTATCATTGATGGAATGTCCACTTTACAAGCTTTAATTTTGTGACTTGAACAATTATTTCTAAGATGACAATATGTAATCCATTAACTAGTGATTTCCTATTGTTCATTTTTTTCTGTAAATCTGTATAACTTGTACCCTTTCCCTGCTTTTTTTTTCTTTTCTCCTTAAATAAAATTTAAAAAAAATCTTTTGCACTGATTTCTCCAACAGTCCAATCCCTCTCTGATTGCCTATTAATTTCTTTCTAACTTAGCTGTCTATAATATAATGAGTTGTATCTTCTTGGCTATGAAATTCCTTTCTGATTCTATAATTTCCTACTCTGTTGCCTGTGATGCCCATTATTCAGACTTCACACATTCACAGTTTTAAATTACCTTTGTGGAAAGATTTTCTGAATGCGGAGAACATTTTGGCTTCAATTAAATTGCTTGGAAAATAGATAACATATTTATAAAATATTTTATAAATTTCAAATACTTTTACTTCATAATCTTATCTCTTATGCCTCCCTAAATATAATCCTGTCCCTGGGAAAAATCTTGACATCATGTGATAGAAGATTGCATAAATCTATGAACTCCCACCTTTGTGCCAAGACTGTATCATCACAGATTTTGGTACAGTATAACCCTACCATCAAAACCTTAGGAATCCTCACAGGTCAGGAACACATTAGTGGTTTCAAGAATGGAACAGCTTGCCAACAAGGACAACTTCTGCAGTGTCAGCTCTGCACTGTTCAAGACCTAAACAGATCATTTGTGTGTGAAGGGAAATAAACTACAACTCTTTGTATAAACTCAGGGCACTGTGAGGGACATGTTATAAGATAAAGAGATCCTTGGAAAACAAGGCAATAAGATTTGAAGAATAACTACACCAAGTATAGATAAACCACGTGGATTAAAATAGTGAGAAATTATCTTAGCATTGAAATCTCTTTCAAATCGCCTCTGTTTCATTGAAAGATACTATTAACAGGGGGGAAATGGTCTGTTTTGTCCCATTTGAAAATATTTTGGTATAATCAACAATGGAAACATATGGTTTATTGTTCAGCCATAGCCACTGGTGAAGGATTAAGTATTTTTTAACATAACAAGCACAACAGGTCTGTACATGTGGTTCATAAGTCATCCTAATAGCCAAGAATGTAAATTATAGTCTCTTATGATTTGCATTCTGGCTTTGAGAAAATTCCTCATAGATTTCTGGTTACAATTACTTCATCTCTGACATAAAGGATATTTCTCATCAAGTGGTTAGCAAAAACATCGTAATTAATTCACCATTCATTCATTTGTGCAGCAAAATTTTATTGAGCTCTTGGTAGGAACAAAGCCCAAAGTTTAATTCTGAGGCTTCAGTATTGAAAAGACAAAGACCAATACTGAATGAGTTAAATAATTAAGCAAATGATTAAAAATAAGCAAGCTATCATAATAAATGCAGTAGGAATTTCAATATAGTCTAGTTACTGATCCAGCTCAACAAATACTATTTATTAAGCAACTTCTGTGTAGCAGGCAATATGTTAAGTGCTGATGAGAATACCAAATAAACTAGCAGACCTACTCTGCTCTCTCAAGCAGAGTAATTTACTATAATAATGTACCCCTGTTTATTCGTGATTCAGAGTACATTCTAGGGTACACACAGACACCTCACTCAAAGCCCCACGTAACATCAAGTGCAGCTCACATACAGTGCACTGAGTGAAAAGTTATCTTCACATAGTTTGCAGAGCATCAATGCTTGCTCCATGCCTTTTAAGGCTATTAAACGATGGCTTATAACTGAACACAAACTCAAATTTTTTTACTAATATAGTCATAATTCAGGATAACTGTCAGTGTTCATAGCTTATGACTTTTTACTGACTTTGGAGGCTATATAAAGTTTGCTTGTCTGTTTTCAGAAAAGAACACACACACTGATGTACCTGAAAACAATAAATAGAGATACAGTTTGGCCCCGTAGTTTGGCTTTCTAAGAGATAAAAAAGCTATTTTTAAATACCTTTCAAAAGTTTACTTTATTTCTTGAGCTGATCATCTCCTTATCCCCTTTCAATTACCTTGTAGCCTCAATTTCAGAAGGTAACACTAAAGGTTTTATTTTCTTAACTAGTTTTTGTTTTCTTAACTAGCAGAATATATGATTATGGATCCCTAAAATGTCCTGATGCATAATGATTTTTTTATTAATAGCAAATTTTAAAAAACTTATTTTTGGCATTTTGGTAGTTAGATAAACACTACAATCCTACGCTAATGGGTGCTGTAGATACTATCTCTCCTAATGCTTTAAGGTCAAGATATTTTGAGAAAACCAATTAAGTAGCATAAATATATGTAGTTGTATTTTCTATTTAATTAGAATTTGTTGATCCATAATTAGTGTGTCTGCTTAATTAGAATAATTTGTTGATACACAATTAGTGTGTAGGTCATTGGGAAATCCTAACATTAATTTGTATGTGCAGAATATACGAAAGAAAAACTGGCAAAGTTTAAAGCAATTCACATACTGTGATTAAGTGAAAAACTATCCCATAGATACCTCCAAATTTCTGAAAAATCTGTTGCATTTTTCACACCCAAAAAATCAATGCCTGATGTTTCTACTTTGTAAAATTTAATAAATTTTAACTGTCAGAGATATAATCATTTAAGAAAAAATATTTTAATTGAAAGGGGAAAGTCTTAAGATTAAATTAATCCCAGGTAAGAAGTTACTAAGTCAATAATAACATGTTGAAAAATTAGCCCCAATATCTAACATGAGGTGAATTTATAAACAAAAAGTTCCATTCAGTCTTTCCTAACTTTGATCCAATTTTTTTGATTGGCAATGAATGCATTAAAGAAAAGAATTTTATACTTATTTCCTATCTTTTGTACTTTTGAATACCTACTCTATGACTATTTAAGTGTTCATAGGACTTACTTTGCTCTTGGAGAACTTTACTTTGAACACAGAGGGTTTTGTATCCAAAACAGAATAAATGTGAAGTTTAATAAATGAAGCTGTCATTTTCAATGAACAAGTTTTCAATGGGAAAAAAATAAGATGATCCTTTTCACTTTTGAAATGCTACTTCCTGCTTAAAAGGAGACAGAAAAGGTGGTAAGAATCTGGAATTAAATAAAGGCAATACCAAAGAGAAGTAGTAGGCTAAGGGGAGTATATGGAGATAGAGAAATGATGACCTCACTCTGCAGCTTAGATGCTGACAAGAGGTGGCAACCTGTAAAGAGGTGACATGTGCAGCACAGCCTCTTGTCCGTGTCCTGTTCGAAACCCAGGGCACCCAGTTCTCTCGACAATGCAACCATAAAGTATTAGGCACAGTCAAGACAACACTATGTGATGTATATTCACCCTTTAGTTGTAGGTAGGGGATAACTACATTAGTATCAGGAACTCTTCTTGAGAACAATTATATGGTTTTTTTGTCAAATCATATCCTTTCAGTCTTCTTTAAAAAAAATCATAATTTCCTACAGAAGGCTACTTTATACTTACTTGACTGCCAGGCTGTAACATTTTGGCAGATTTAACTTCTACAGATAAGGCAGGAACACATGACCTGCTATTCAGAGCCACTGGTACACAATAGGGCTCTTGCTAGGACTTTCAAGGGAAAAGATCTCCATCTCTTTCCCCAGCTTTAAAGTTGATTGAATTGAAGTATAGCTTCTACTACCAATTAGCTATCATGCACTCTGAGAATGAAAACAGCATTATTAGAGTAGAGCCTAGAGAGACACAGGGAAAAAAAACTCATGGAACAGGTGAAACCAAACTTATCAAGTATATGAGCCAAGAAATAGCCATTTAATTAAGCCAATGCCATTACTATTAACTGATGCACAGACCTGCACACAAAATATGAAAAAGCTTTGTAGAACAGTATAAAAGATTTAGAATCCAAAATATTGAGATTTGAGTCTTAAGTCTACTATCCCTCAGACTATGATGCTGTCACTTACATCTGTTTGCCATTAAATATCTTACTGTAAGATACAAATAGTATCTTGTACAAAAATTAAGTACAAATCATGAGGAAAAAATTAAAGAGATAAAGACACCCTTTCTTTGCTTTATTAGACAAAATTGAATATTCAAATGCCTACTGTGTTAGTTATTTCCCATTGCTCAGACACAATGCCACACAGCCACAGCTTGCAGGAGGAGAGGTTTCCTGTATTTTGCCCCACAGTATTAGTAGGTTCATTCCATGGTCAGCCGGCTCCAAAAGAACTGGCGTGGTGGAAGGTCCAAGTAGAAGCAATCTGCTCACATCTTCACATCCAGGAAACAGTGATGGAGGAAGCACCTGGGAATAAGAATACACCCTTCCAGGTCATGTTCCCTGTGACCTGCCTCTAATCAGACTCTACCTTTTAATTGTAAGTTAGCTATGAATTCATCAGTAGATTATGGCCCTATGATTGAGCCACTTTCCATACACATGAGAATTTGGGAGAACATTCTAGATCTCAATCATACCATCTACCAATTGTATACTTTTGGCAACTTCATCACACTTATTTAGTTTAGCTTTAAATTATTTGCTTAGATGATGAATACCAATCAATGTCTCTTTCTAGTTCTAAACATCTGATTTTACAATTTATGTAACCCAATATTTCTAAGCAATCAGTATCAATATTTTATAAATATATAAAAGCAATATGATGCTTATAGACAAAAGGAAAGCTACAGATTATTTTTTCTTTTAGCTAGCAATAGAGAAATAGTAGTCTAGGAAACTAGCTTTTCAAAAAAATATCCTGATTGAGATAATGTGTTCTGAAATATAACTGCTGCTGCTTGCTCGTCCTGTTTCTTTTCTTTCTTTTGTTTGAAGAATTTATCCATAGGTGTCTATCAGGGCTGGGGCACTAGCCTGACAGAAGTTGTCAAGACCACAGCAAAATCAGTGCAGTCTCAGAGCTCAGGTCCGTGATAATGGAAGTTGCTAGCAGAGCAGAGCACAGTGAGAATACCCTATAAGGAGCAAGATGGTGACAGTGACATTGGGAGACTGGAACACACTGGTAGAATTAATTTACTAAATGAATCATAAGGGAATCTACGTTGTTCCAAAGAAGAGAATTACAAATAGGGAGAGGGAAAAACAAAGAATAGATTGTTGCTGATCTAGAATTGAAAATAGCAAACGAATTCTCATTTTACATGCATATATCAACACATAAATAGGGATTATGTTACATATAATTTATAAATTTACATATCTATACATGCATATACCTAAGCATACACTGTGCTTCTTGAACCTATTCACTGAGAAGGAATATGGAGCAACAACATTCCAGTAGCAGTGAACATGTTGGCTTCTAAAAGTCTTTATCCATGGAAATAAGCCAGGACTTCTATGCTGAATAAGTGATTTTAGACCTGGAGTAGGGAAATTTTAAAAATTGGCCTAGAAAATTCTTTATCAACAATAAGAACATGCTGAAATAATATTGAATGTGTTTTAAAAAATGTAGCTTAAAGGAATCCTGGTCAGGTTTGGGACAACTCAACCCATGAATTCATCATTACATAAATAAACAAATACATAAGACTTAGATAAGAGATGTTTTGGCATAGTGCCAGCTAACAAATGTAGAATGAATGATAGAATTTAAAAATCACAATTTGGCATAGTAATATTAATTTACCTAAGACATATCAAGGGATGCTAAAATGAGATTAAAATTTGATGAGCAATGGGAATATAGATCGTCTCAAACTACCTCTCAACAAAACATGTATTAATCACAAAAGAGAACATGAGTATTTTACAATGCAAAAGCATAGCAGATGTCACCTTAATCAAGTGCCTGAAGTTAACATCACCAGTACTGGGACAAATTAAAAATGCGCACTGCCTAATAGGATACAAGGAAAAGAACACATTACTTCTCTGGCATTCTTGCCAAAATGCCTCTGTTAAACTTAAAACTTTACAAATACAAAATTCAACAGCACTTAACTGAAAAGAAAAAAATGACTCACAATCCTCAGAACCACAGTGTACACTGCTACTTGGCCGGATAAAACTAACAGACAAGAAAAGAATAATGAAGTACAAGAGTGTAAAATACAAAAACAGTGGTATTGGCTACAGTTAACCTTTCCTTCTTTTGAGCCTGGCTTACAGAGTTGGCTGCCTGCTGCTGACCAAAGTGCAGCTACTGTGATTGGCTGAGTCATGGCTTTTGTTACAGAGATAATTACAGTCTGTTGACACATTAATTTAAGTTTCAGTTCACTGTGTAGAAGAAAAAAACCTTTCCGCCAAATTTAAAACATGTACAGAGGTAGCTTTAGGCAAAATATCAGATAAAAATATGAGAAAAAATCAGGTAAATCTGAAATGAGAAACAATCTACAATGTGGAAAAATATTAAGATCATGAAAGACAAGGAAAGCCTGATGAGCCATTTATGACTGAAAGACATTCAAAAGCTTCAGTCCTGGTTAGAACCCTTGCAACAACTTATGAATGTTAAATGGGATGCGTATGTTGGATGATATCATATTAACTCTGATGGTTGTATTGTGGTTTTAGAGAGGAATGTCTTTATTCACAGGAATTATGCACCAAAGTTTATAGGTAGATGGATCATATGATCAGCTAATCCTTAATGTCCAAGAACATTCCTGCAAATTTTATCTAAGTTTGAAATTTTTCAGAATTGAAATTATCTTTAAATAAAATAGGAGCCAAAGGTGAAAAACCAAAATGTTCATCAAAAAGTGAATGGCAAAATTGTAGAGTATTTGCACAACATGTTTTTTGCAAATAATTGCAACAAGTGCTCATACATGCAGTACAACTGATTGTCACAGACTTTAATGAAATAAGGCAGAGGTACAAAAATTATTAGGTGATTCTGTGTATAAGAAATCATAGAAAAAACAAAACTAATCTATAATAAAAGAAATTTTAGTTGTCTGGATTGGAGGCTGGAAAGTTCAAAGAGAAAAACAGCAAAGAACCACAAGAACTTTCTGGGCCTGTTTTATCAAAATGGTCTGTTTTAAAACAGGATCACACTGTTGTCAGTCAAACTATCCTCTTAAAACACGGGGACTTGTTTTCTGCAAATTGTACCTCATTAAAACTGATTTCAAAATAAAATATTGCTGGTAGAATAGCTAGAAAATAAAGCAAAAATTAAACATGAATAAAAACAAAATTTAGCAAGTTGCAATGTGTCTCTGTGGAAAAAGTCATGAAATGGAAAATGACCTGTTTATTTTATTGTAACTTAATAAGTTGACAAATGTAATAGCTTTATGAGTACTTAATTTTATCTCTCTTAATTTTAAAGTGACATATTTAATAAAATTGTACTATAAAAATAAAATTTCTAAACCAAATGACTTCATTATATAAATTTGTTTAATGTGTTCTTAATCCCCATAGCTTAAATTTATTTTAACTTGCTTTGCTAAAACTGTGTTGTGTTTTAAAGCCAAGCAACTCAATTAGCATGAATGTACAAGCAAATGTGTTTACTTACTTGTTCAAAGAAAGGAATCCTATATCTTCATTATCCATATATTCTTTAAGGTATTTCAAATCTTTTGTATCAAAAGCTTTATCAGAACTCTATAAAACCTTTATCTGAACATTCTGCATGCTATTTTCCTAAAACTGAGAGAACTTCTAAGCGTTCTAGGATCCTCTTTTATGAGAAGTATACCAAACATTTAAGGGACAATGGTCCACCTTTACAAGACACATATATGGTACTTTAAAAAGGAAAACAACTTACGTGATCTGAGATTTGCAATACAGTTTACTGAAGCTGGCCCTCGTGTTGGGCTGAATTCTTTCAGAGCGCATATTCAAAGAAACTCTGAGAAACTGGTAAAAGCTGATATTTTAAGACTCTATTCATAGCCCATCTCTTTCAAAATAATTTTTTCAGATTCATTATGCTGAAGTGAAAGAGGAAATTCATCTAAGATTTAAATATCCAAAACTATGCATCATAATTTTGCTTTCAATTCATAGGTGGATTATTCAGTGCCCTTAAGTGCCTCCTCTAAATTATTTAAAGGAAACTAAGCAATTATTCAGCTGCTTGAATTATTTAGGTCATAAATGTTTCCTGTTGAATGCTTTTGTGGTCACATTTTGTGTCTTGGCCTAAGTGAATAAAATCAGCTTTAATGCAATAATACAAAAGCAATGTCTAGAAGTAATACATAAAATAACTCTCATTCTATTTTTCTTCTGAAGTTGGTGAAACAGATATTGGAAATAATGTGCATTTTAAGATTTTTAGTTAAGCTTTGCACCAACAACAAATTGCTTCTCTACAGTGTGCATCTTTCTTTTACGTTAGAGGAGATAAAAACCAGTTGCCATTAATGTTCCTCTGCCAAAATTTTAAGTTGCTTGCTAAATCTACTGTTGCCAGAAAAGGTTTTCAATATCTATTACAATATTTTATGTTGGCAATAATATACTTACCAGTGTGGCCAATTACCTTGCAGATGAGAACTTGGCAATCTGTGATTTTATGTGAAATCCAGTGTGTTCTCTCTGGAGGAAAGCTTTGATTAGATTGCTAAAAGATAATGTTGTGCTTCATTTGCTCCACAGGTGTAGGAACAGACTACTCTTAAGTTTTACTAGAACTTCATGTTTCTCGTTAAATTTAATTGTCTCTCATTTTACTAGCGTTTGTACCAAGTCCAGAGTATGTGGTTTGAATTTGACATTTTACTTTTCTCATCTGCTTGTTGGATGGAGAGGTGGGAGATTGCAGGAGAAAGGTCAAGTAAGAGTTTCAAAACATAGAGCAAGAAGAAAAATCAGATAATAGGAATTTGAATCATAAAGAAATAAACAATACTAGAATCACTTTTAAAGATACTCTACTGGATCAAAATGAGATATTTTCTGAATTAAACAGTATTTTAAATATAATGAGTCTCCTGTATACAAATTTATAACCACAAGTAACAGAAGCCAACTCAAGATGCAACACTTAATGTCAAAAGAAAAATAGAATACATAGACTAGAAAAATGAAATTTTCTATAAGGACATAGAACTATTATGTAGAATCCAACAACGATATCTCTAGTTCTCCAAAAGTAGTTGGAAGGTTGTAGAGTTCTCATTATGCTTCCTAAATCTGATTTGCACTGAACTCTGTATTGTCCTCTCTGCAGACTACAGACTGCGGTCCTCACAGCAAGCAGAACTTGGGTAACCCAGAGTTCCCAAGGTCACACCTAAAATAGTCTTGACTCCAAAATTCCATGGAGGAAGTATCTTATCCTTCTAGCTTGAACCAAATGCAATCCATGGTCCATTCAGCTGTGAGCAAGACTTTCACAAATGTCACATGGCCTGAAGTATAGGATACAGATATGTTTCCATATCAAAGGAGAAATTATGAACTGCACTGATATGAAAATATGCCTGCTATAGAAAATTGCAGCTAACTCTTTATAACATCAATAGTGTTGTAGATCAATTAATAATTTGCATTCTTAATTTGCCATACTCTTAGAAGTTTATCTTGAAGAATTCTGTATTTTGTCTTTGCAAATATAAAAATTAAACTTTCACTTTCATGTAATGTATTTTGTGAACTTAGGGTTCCATTTTTCTACCTTCATTTTCTACTTTGTTGGTATTTTTCATGTTTTTGTTTTTGAAACAAAATTTTCTGTGCTCTGAAGTCACCCTTAAAGAACTTGATTATTTGTTGTCAGTACAAAAACATTTAATCTTTTATCATTTTATCTGTTTTCCTATGCTATAAAATTCCCTAACCTCCTGCCTATGTTCTTAATCACTCTAAAATTAAACCTAAGATATTTTAATATTTAATTTTCATCTCAAGCATTTGCTCGGTTCATCCAAGGTACACAAATTTTTCAAAGGCATTCACACTGAGAATTTTCAAAATTTATTGCTTATATTTTTAGTAAATTAGAATACCATCATTTTTTAATATATCACTTTCCCTTAAAACCTCCATAATCCTTTGGGTAAGAAATTCAGCAATGATTATAAATTAATATTAAAGACTTACAACATACAGGCGCCATCACACAACTACCTTAAAAATGACTCCTTTTTCTCCAATGGTCTACTTTGGGTGTTGCTCAGTGCGGGAACATAACTGTGTTTTCTAACAAAAGTTTCAGAGTCAACAATATCTGTGCTTGTAGAACTCCTTTGAAAACCTCACTGCCCACTGCTGATAGGATCTTTGTAGCATGAAATATAATTTATCTTTCTATGCTTTCCTTGTAAGTCTTTGCCTTCATTAAACCCAGCTTGGTTGCTAGATTTTGCCTTGGTTATTGAATTTGTATTAAGTTCACATCAGAGCACTGGGAGAAATAGGCAGAGTACAAATAAATCAAATCAGCTGAATAAAGCATTAGGTGGGCTGTGCAATGGGGCAGAAGTGTCTGCATGTTTGCAGGCAACTCAATACAAGATAAATGGCTTTGTATAGCAAGTGAATAGCTAGGCAGGGGCTCCCAATGAGCTGCCCAAAGGCAATAAGTCTTTCATTCCCACTTCAGTGGCCTACATAGCTCAAATTTGCATGGTCTTTGAAATCCAGCTGTTGAAACTCTTGTTTTTTTCACTTCAAACCCAAAGTCTTCTAATATGAATTTCACACATTAAAATAAACATTTACATTGATAGTTTCTTATGCTTTTGGCTAGAATATGGGAAAATGATGAAATAAAGCTTATAATTAATTAGATATTGGTGAGGGTAAATTCATAAATATCAAAGCTTCTACTAAAGTATTATTTTTTGCAGACTTTTAGATCCAGCAGCTAGTTTTATTATATTCTTTTGCGCTTCTTAGTAAAAATTTGTCTTTCAAATGGCAGCATTTTCTTATTTTCTTAATATAAAACAATGTCTACTTTCAAACTAAGCAGACTTCCAGGGTATGGTATCTCAAGCAATGATAAGTAATAGCACATATTTCAGTAACCTTCATTCAGGCCATATCAATACATTTCACCCAGATCTACTATGTTGGCAAGAGTGTTTCCAGGCTGAAAAACAAAAATCGACTGTACTATTTCAATTATAACTAATTTGCAGTGCATTGATTGGCCTCACTGTTCATCGATTTGATAAACAAAAGATTGAACCTAGTCATGTATTTTGATTTTTGTTACTTTTCCTAGGAACTCCAGGTATATATTATAATACAATTAATTCCTAGATATTCTTACTTACCAAAAAAATCCAGATTTTGGCTTTTCCAAAACTAGATTTCAGTTTTCCCATCACTAAGGAAATAAAGCACATTTTTAGCAACTTCAGTTCATTACTTGCATTTCCTTACAAGAATAGCTTGACTAGAGAAAAAACGTGAAGGAAAATGTAAAAATTTTTGTTTCTATGCTCTGAACTCATCTCTAAAAAGTGAGAAAAAAAAAGAACAACTAAAAATGATGATAATAAAAAACTTATTTGATCAAAAAAGAAATAAAACCAAGCATCCTTTAAACAGTTAGAGTGCCATCTCCCACAAACTCTATACAAGCACAAAATACAAGAAGTCGCAAAAGCCTTTACTTAAGCTAGGTCTCAGAGAAAAATATCTTTCTATAAACTACCTATCAGTTTCCTTGGCAAAGTCATCTCAGCATGTGAACTTTGTTTAGAACTCAGAATATCAAAGCTTCTAATACATGCAATTTATAATACAGGCAATAGCCCACATACAGACACAAAATATAATGATCTATGACCCTTTATGCTAAGACTACTTGTTCATGAAAGAATTATTTAAGTCAATTATTGTACAAATGTAGTCCAAGAAATTATATGAGTAAGAAATCATTGTTTATGCATGTGAACTTTCCCTCCATATTTCTTCATGGAATCCTAGTCACATAAGGAAGGCTGTGCAAAATCACTGAAAAAGTTTTTTAAAAATTTGTTTTAGAATTGTATTTAGTTTTTTAAAAGTTTGTTTTAGAGTTCTGCAGATTGGTTATCAATAGTAACACAATCTACAGAGTAATACCTAAATACTTTGTCACTTTTCATTAATAAACTTAAGATATTAGATGAAGAACAAATAAATGACTTTTTAGCTTTTTATTGTTAATACTTAAATAATGATGAGTGTATATGTTTTCTATAATCTGCACTATTTCCTTGACTTCAGAATAAAAGATTCTTGATAAAACTCAAACATGAACATGTACTTTGAACTAGTAAAATACAAAACCTTAATACTTTTATGCAACAATAAACACCAAAGATAATCACATATTCTATTATTGAACTTTACATTTATTCTATTTTATAGTATGCTAATTTTAAATAGGAGAAAATGGAGCTGGGGTACTGGTCAATATTTCTAATTATGAAGAAAATATTCCAATGCATCATCAAATGTAAAACATTTTGTATTTTTGATACAAGATACTTTAAACAAGATAGACAGATCTGGGGAGTGATTACCTTTTAATAATCTAAAGCTAGTTCTATTCTATGACTTTTCAATAATGGTCCAACTGAGCATCCCATGAGTTTATCCATCTTTTGCTATCTCAGTGGTGCTCAGAATGCACACCCCACTTTATATATACACATGTGGCATTAGGGACTAGTTGGGACACAAGGAGAATTCTCTTGAGGAACAATAAAAGCTCAACCATAGGCTCACCCATGTGTGAAAAATTCTAAACAATATCAGAAAAACTTTCATTTATAATCTGAACTAGAACTGTCTGATCTCTGCTTAGCAAAGTAATGATTTTTTGGTAATCCACGAAGTGAAATCTAGGAATCACTTTCATACTTCTACATACACAATTTTGGTTCAGTTATTGCTGCACTCTAGCCTATAAAATATGTATGTTGTCCTAAGGAAAGAAATATATGTCAAACTTATTGGCAGGAATCCAGTCTTTTCTGAAATAAAAGGAACATGAAGTTTGGCCAATTTCTTTATGAGGATTAGAGGACTGCTTTACCTCCTCCCTTATATCAAATCCTGAGGTATAGTTCACATGGTTAAAAGATTTCTCTAATACTTTGCAATTGCTTGATCATCAGAGGCATTATCACCACTACAAAGCCAATCTGAAAGCATTTTTGAAAATAATTCAAATTCAATGTCTACTTCACAGTGCTTTTTCTGGTCACTATGCAATTGAGGGTAACAGTACATAGAATGAGAAGATAACACCACTGGCTCCATGAGGCTGGTTATAATTTCTTTTTCTGAGTCATTAAGCACTCCTCAGAATAGAACTGTGGAGAATGAAGGGAGAAGAGAAGCCTACAATTCCTCAACCTAACAGCAACCGTGGTTATTTTCCTAGCTATGGCACAAATCAAGTACCTAAGGTCTCCATTTAGTGTTCCTCTTCTTTCTAAGAGAATCTGGGTAGGACCAAACAGTGGGAACTGATGGGTTAGAGAGTTCAGCCTGACATAATCAGAGTCAGATATTTTGAGTCTTGCGTACTGGTGTATTTCCATGCTTCACAGGTTCTCTTGGAGTAAGGGATTGAAAGATGTGTGGGCAATAAAATAGTCATTCTGAAAATCTTAGAAATAAAATCTAAATCAAGTATAATAAAGGCTAGAGACATATGGTTACTATCAGCAAGAAGATTATAGCCTATTCAGAAGATTCTTTGAATTAACTAACCAATCAATATCCCCAACACTCTGATATAAATATATACCTAGAAATGCACGATACTTACACTTTAAAATATTTTAGATGTTTTAGAATGGTATCTTTAGAATCAGTACCAAGATTTCCAAAATGGTCAGATACAAAGCAATTTTAAAAGTAATTATACTGCTTCAGTTTCTGAAGTAGTTTTGGAAGTCCTCTTTTGTAAATGTCTTTAATGAGATATGATCAAAACTACTCAGTGAATGGTGCTCCAAATGCTGTCCAATGGAAAGGCAGGATAGTAATCATGCTGTGCCCCCATGCTCCTTATTGACCTGATCTGACGCTGTGAAACTTGTGACTTCTCTCAAAGTCAAAATGAGTATGAAAAGTAAATGTTTTGAATTGCTTTAAGATGTCAAAAAAAGCAAGACACTTTGTCAAAGATAAGGTGGCTGAGTGTCTTTGCACGTGTGTCTGTATCTTCTAATCTCTTCCACTGCTCCTCACGGCTGTTTTCTTATCAGTACCATGCTGCTTTTATCACAGTAGCTTCATAGTATAATTTCAAGTCAGGGATTATGATGCCTTCTGCCTTGCCTTTGTTACCTTTGCCTCTGCCTGGATTACCTTTGCTATTCTAGCCTCTTCTGTTTCCAAATGAATTTTGAGAAAGTTTTCTCTAGATCTGTGAGGTATGCTAAAGAGATTTTGATTGGGATTCTTCCATTCATTTTAAAACAGAAAATTTAAATTTTAATGTTAAAAAGGCTAGACAAATCAACTATAGACACTCATAAAAAAGAATTCTAGAACTTCCTCAGAATGTGGCAAGAATGATAAGTGTGTTTGAACTGACAAGTATTATGTCAAGGGGCATTAGTAAAAAACAATGTTATTATAATAAATATTTAAACACACATCATATATCTCTATCATGTGTTGTATCAATTTAATATTCAACAGTAATTGTATACTTTAAAAATCACTCTTACCATTCAAATATGCAAAGAAAATGTTCTGGCATACCTTACTACAACACTAATTTTTCCAACCAGTTTCTCAAATCTCTGTCTTTTATTGTTAGCAGATATGAGTATATCTCACCTGAAGATTTCTTTAAGCACTGTCATGTTTCAAAATCCCAGGGACTACCTTCTGAGCCACTGCCCAATATTTCCACTAGTGACAGGATTCAAACAGCCACTCAAGCTCCCTATAGAAGACCCATCTTGTACGGTTGAATGAGGGATGCCCTGGACTCTAGATTGCTGTCCATGCTACAAGAATCAAACCTGTAATTTTTTTCAGTTTAAACTCCTATTCCTCCTAGCCATTATTATCCAAAGTACAACAGCACACCAGACTAATTTTAAAATTTTTTCTCATTAGCTCCACATTGCTGAAAATATCTCCTCCCAAAACAAAGTAATAATTATTTTTTATTTTACTCAGAACACTCCTAAAAGAATTATGGCTGAACCACATAGCAATGAAGTTACAGAGAGAGAGAGAGAGAGAGAGAGAGAGAGAGAGAGAGGGAGAGAGAGAGAGAGAGACAGAGACAGAGACAGAATAATAATGATTGATAGAACCTTGCAATGATTTCCCTCTAAATAGTAAAGGAAAGTAAGAGAGAAAAATACTGGTAGGGATATTGTTTCATAGAAAGAAAGATATATCCAGAGGAAATAAGAGAAGTTGTAATACATAAATAACTACTCTCATCTGCGTATCTGCAGCTGCTCAGGAAATTTGGATGCATTTATAAATTTCCTAATATTACTCTGTATTAAGAGCTCCTTCAGTCACCTCCTCAGTGAACTGAGTCTTCTCCCAGCACAGCCATACAAAACTTTCTTCCAGAAGCTCTTATCATTTGGTTGCCTTGGTCTTGTCACTGCACTACAGTCTTCTATTAGCCTTTATCACCAGATGTGCCTGAGAAGCTGCCTGAGTTCTAAACATCCTCCTTCGTGCAGCATTGTTTGCAGTTGAAAAGTGGAATCAATCATCAGCCAAACGGTAATCATTTTCTGGTAGTCTAGTGGCACCAGAAGCTAAAAATGGCTGTTGAATCCTCAACAGCACTACTGTTTTGGCTGCTCGCTGAAGCCCTCCTCAGCCAAGAACTAATACAGGCACATCCATAGCCCCGCACAGTAGGAGACAAATATTTTCAGTCATAACACTGAGTGAAGTTGAGAAGATTTATTCCTAACTCTACATTTTCATTCGCAAACTCTCGGGAGCCAGGAAGTTTTTCTTGTGTATAGGAGATCCATGCAAAAAGTATAATATATTGACATTATTTAAGAGTATGTAATGCATCCCAAATCTTGAAATGTTATTGTCATTTCCATCACTTCTAATACAAAATTATTTTGCTTTTCCAAATTAATGTTTTATTAATGTTAACTCCCACTGCCTTCATTGTCTATAGCATAAAAACAAACTCCTACGCCTTCAAAGCTTTTCACTATCTATCTAGCTCCAAACTCAATGGCAGGTACTGAAATGAATTTTATGTACATTATTAATTTAATAATACCTATTACTTAGGTATTCATATTATTCCCACTTTACCAACCTAAGGAAACTGAGGCATAAAAGCATAGCTAAGTGATAGACGTGGAATTCAAAATGAGTTAGAATCCCAAGTCTATGGCCCTGCTTACAAGGGTGCATTGCCTAGCATCACCATCTTTGGGATCACATGCAGCAGTAATGGGTGTTCAGATCTCTGGGCATTGTGCAAAGCCCTTTGCTTTATACTTGCTTGATCCCATAAGTAGGATATGTCTTGCTACACCTGTCTTTGTACACTACCTCTTATCAAAAACATTCCATCAAGCTAAGTGTACCAAGAAAGATTTCGTGTCCATGTGTTCTGCTTCTTTAAACGACCTGTAATTTCAAGTGTCTTTATTGGACATCTGATAACCACTAAGACATATGAGACATATGACATATCTTTTTTCTAGTTGTCTGCAATACAGCTTATCCTCTCAATCATGACCAACATAAAGCTGTATCATTTTCATCTTTTATCCCTCGTCATTCTTGTCCTAGTGTCACGTGATTGTTTTTAACTCTATACAATTTTCAATAATCATTTATATTCAATAATATTACTAATAAGGACTATTACTATTTCATAAATAGGATGGAAAATCTTTCCTGATTCCTACTTCTGTAAATATAGAAAGAAAAAACTGGCAAAAAGACACATAAGTAAGAGGAATAGAACTATCCACAG
The DNA here is from genome assembly GCF_034190915.1 of Cavia porcellus. Lineage (NCBI taxonomy): Eukaryota > Metazoa > Chordata > Mammalia > Rodentia > Caviidae > Cavia > Cavia porcellus. The sequence goes on along the minus strand of NW_026947513.1, from coordinate 22,913,891 downwards.
TTTATATATTTATAACAGCACAAGAATTCATAGTGCCTACTGAAAAATCACAGCAGTACCTTGTGGAATGTTATGAAAAACTCATGTTTCCCTTTTCTAAGAATAAAACATGCTATAACATTTCCCAGCCAGAAAACAAAAAATGTGGCAGAAAATATATTGCTAGTTCTATGAGCAGTTAAAATCTACGCAGACAGAAAACTTCAAACAGACTTGTAATGGTCAAAGTAGACAGCAGTCAAGCACCACGTGGTCCTCAAGAAAGCAGCAAATTGGATTTCTATACCAGTGCTCCTTCCAGGGGCTTCAGACGTTACAATGTCTTCATTAATTATATGCAAAACAATGCAATAAATAGGGAACAAAACAACAAGCAATTTGGGATAAAAAATTTTAAGTGTCATTATTGTCTATCAGTCTTTAGTAGTTTTCATTCATTATAATAAATCAGCACCACACCACAGGATCACCAACCCAATCATACAAACATTTTGCTTTTGGACTGATCTGTGTACTTATATTTTGGGCACACAGTTATCATTTATACTTTTATTCCTTTAACAAGGTGGTGATGAGAGGACGGAGAAGATCACAATAAATGTACAAAAAATAAAACAATTTAAGGACACAGAATGCTGAATGAGCGAAATGCAGTAGAGGGAATAAATACAGATTTTTTTCCTAGATATTGATTATTATTAGCTTCCAATTTCACTACATTAAAGCAACGCTTTTAAGATCTTTTGTATTTTATGAAACTATACTCTCATTCAATGTCAACTTGCCACCAAGTCACACATTTTTCATTTCTTAGTTTGTTCTGTTCTAGTTTCTATGCTGAGTTCTCTGCTAGGTTTAGTGAAAAGTTTAAAAGTAAATAAGACTGGAAAAAAATTTCCAACAGAAATTTTAAAACTTTTCTTAGAGGAACTGTGCTTTGCAAAGTGGTTACTTCTCACAAAAGGATTTTTCTTTTCTCATCATAATCCTAGATAGAATTACCATATAAAACCAGTCAAAAGTTTCTCAGACAAGCCAGCATTTCTCTGAAGAAGAGTATTTCTTTATAGAAAAATCTTTGCAGTCATTTCTAGTAAAGCAGAAGTCCTCTGCAGCCAGATGCACAATGTGACTGTCTCTAAGTGAGGTAGACCAGGGAGTGTTTCATCTTGCAAAACGTTACACTTCTCCCAAGGTTTATGAATCACCAAACACTGCCTACCGCAGAATGTTGGTATCTAAGCAATGTCAGCGCTGCTGGGCTTGAAGAAGAGTTAGAAAAGTGATGATGAGTAATATTGAACATATTAACCATGATGCCCCTGTTTACTGATGTGGTCAAAGAAGTGAGCTAAGCTTGTTTAGCTTCTGAACACTTGGCATACTTTTAAGCCTGGTGCGTGTTCCCCAATCTTCCTGTCACACTATGCATCCGTTTTGATGCCTGCTGCCTCCTAACTTCTTGCATGCAAGAGAATCACTTTTGACTACCTCAACACTGTTGCCACCATCAGGCAAATGTCTGTTTCGAGTCATTTTGTTTCTTCCCAAATATGTTGGCCTCCTGTGGTATTTGTGTTTATAATTATACATATGTTTGTATAACAAAATGACATTAATTTCAATTCTATGTAATATTTCATTCTAGCTAAATTTTGCAAATAATAGTTACTTACAGGAGAAAAGAATGAGAGCCGTTATTCTATGAGAAATAATTTTAATGTCTTTAAAATGACTTCATAAAATCAAGTATTAAGAAAGTAACCACTGTCAAGTTAATTGACAGGTCAGGAGAAATGATCACAAAATCAAAAACAGTGTACATGAACATTGCCTGCCAAAAGTCTTTCAAATTTCACTATTGATTGAGCCCCTTAGTAAATGTGAGGTTTATTCATGAAAAATCAGACAAAGCTTCAACAAATGTAGCAGTAACTTGTATTTCATTAAAAACAAGAATGACAGGAATTGGAGATTTGGTTCAGTGGCACAAACACCTGCCTGGAAAATGTGAGGTCTTGAGTTCGATCCCTGGTACAAAAAAAAAAAAAAAAAAAAAGTTAGAATGACGAAAAGATTTTAAGAAAAATATACATTTATATATAGTAGGTGTGTGTCATTTTAAGTGATTGTTTAATTTTTTAGATACTAATGGATCACCAACCTGAATTTTATTGATTTGTATTATTTCCAATAATCAGCATTGCTTTTGAGTTTGGGAGGAATGTATGAAGGTTTAAGAGCACAGTGCATAAGCAGACTTTTTATTCCAACTCTTGCTTGTATAGGTGTTTCTCTTGACTAAGTTTTTCATTTTGCTTTACTGATTTCCTATTTTGCACCAGAAATAAAGGAAACTCACATGGACACTGAAGATACAACAAATTAACATAAATTTTAAGGCTTTTAGAAAATTAATACTCTGAAGCACAGTTCCTTCATCTATAAAATTACAGAACACTACAAAAAATTGTTTGGCTATTATCAGTGTACCTTCCATGAAAACTCTAGCATGCATGAACATACATTTTTTAATTCCTAAATAAATAACTATAGATATAATTATTAAGCATTGAATTGGTGTTCATTTATCTTCATTAGAAACTGTCAAGCAGCTTTCCTAAGTGGTAGTACCATTTAACATTTACATGAGTTGGACCAAGGATTTAGCTCAGTGGCACAGCACCTGCCTGGCAAGTGCAAGGTCTTGAGTTCAATCCTTGTTACCAAATAAAAAATAAAAACTTGCATGAGTGTATCAGAATTTCAGGTGTTCCCATCATACCTACACTTGCTGTTTTTAGATATTTTAATTGAAGTTCTTCTACATACTGTATTATGTACATACATAATTATTCTGTAATTTTAGAATTACAGAATAAAGCAATTATTCTCTAATTTTACTAAATTACTATTATTCTAAATACTAAATTACTAAATATTAAATACTAAATTCTAAATACCGAATTACTATTATTCTGTAATTTTAACTTATATTTCCCTAATAACTAATGACAATTTACATATTTTGTGTTTGGCCACTTCTTTTATTCAATGTTTGTTTTCTGTTTCTCTATTAGATTGTCTTTAAATTATTAATTTTTCATGGTTATTTATATATTAGATTTTAGTTTTTGGAAGATATTATGTTGTGAATATCTTTTCTTAGCTCTGGTTTCTACTTTTGCATGCCTTTTAATGAGGCTATTTTAATTCTAATAAATTCCAATTTATCCTTACAAGGGTTATTGAATTAATGACTGCATTTTAGGAATCTTTTATTTTCCTTTTTACTTAAGGGAATCAAACACATGAGCTCATACTAGCCAGGCAAGCAAGCACTTATGCTGCTGAGATAAATCCCCTGCCCCAGGAATCCTATATTTTGATTCTTTCATTTTTTAAAACTTTCCTTCAACTTCATGTTGGTCTTTCTGGCACACATTCCCATAGGACATTGCACTGTCTTTGTACTGTTTATAAGATTCATCTTTATTTATTTGTTGCATATTTTCTTCCACCTAGAGAATGAAAATTTCACAAATATAGAACTTGCTTTTCACAATTTCAGATTTATTAAAAAGTATTAGAAAGTATTTTGTAAACACATATTGCTTGCTAGAAAAGCAAAGGGCAAATTACTTTGATCACTTTATCACAGATGTTATAAAATTACTCTTTAAAATCATGGATAAAATAATCCACAGACATGCACACAGATAGACGTTCACTATTAATTCCAGCAAAATTTGTTTTTGTTCACTTTACTAATATCATTCAGTATTTCTTTAAATGTATAAAGTTTCTGTGATCGGCTCAAGAGTTCCATAACCAACTTTCAGTGAGAGTGACACAAAGCTTGTTTATTTAAAAAACATCCTTAGGGGCTGGGGACTTAGCTCCGCGGCATAAGCGCCTGCCTTGCAAGCAGGCAGTCGTGAGTTTGATCCCCGGTACCGATAAAAAGGAAAAAGACAAAAATAAATAAATAAATAAAAAGTAAAAAACATCCTTCTGCCACGAGCAATTATGTGGTATATGCCTGTAATCACAAGACTTTTCAACGGAGGCAGGACAATCACCACACAAAGCACAGCTTGGGCATTTACTGATTTACTAAGACCTGTATCAAAATAAAATATATAAATAAATAAATAATAATAGGCTGAGGAGGTAGTTCAGGAAAACCCTGTATTAGATCCCAGTATGGAAATGAACAACAACAACAAAAATTAATCCTTTAAAGATAAAGTAAAATACAGTAAATCTAGATGAGACTTCTAGAAGCTTTTGTATCATCCCCAAAACATCTGATAACATTTGTGAGGTACTATTAAAATCATCTGCTCCAAGACTCTTCTTTGACTAAAGAAAATACATCTCTACATACTCTCTATATAAACAGATGATATTATTTCCCACTACTCAAAACACTGTTCCTTGACACTGATACATGCCTAGAAGTGTGTTACATACCTTCGGAGTATTTGCATTGACGCCTCCTAGACAACTGAAAGACCCTGGACTTATCACTGTTACATAGTATTTTTCTTTTCTTTAGAAAATAAAACATGCTTAGGGAACCGGACTTGGGATATCTTAGAACAGAACTGGATGTTTTATTAATTCCGATTAGAAACTAGGATCTAACACAGAGCTTGGCACATAGTAGTCATTAAATAAATATTTATTAATAAACCAACAAAAAGCAACAAAAGAATCAAGAGAAAAACAACTATAGTAAACAAACTTTATTGAGTAATCCAAAAACATGACTCCCCTTTTAAAAAAAAAAAGTATAAACCAAATTCTAGCCTCCAGTTAATAAAATGAGGCTTTTTTTGAGTAAAAACTCTGACTAGCCAGAACAGTTCTTACAGCGCTGGAGACCGTTCTCGTTGCAAGCTGTACACTTCAGAGCTTTGAAAGAGTCTGTGAAGCAGTTTCGAAACACTGACATCTTGCTCCCATGGCACACGGAGCACGGAAGAAAGCCAAAGCCTCCACAGGAGGGACACTCGTGTGGATGCTGCACTCTCTGTGTGACAGGAAAAGGGAGGATACAAATCCGTTAGTATGAGCAGTCCTGTCAGTCTTGTTCTCTTTCTGTACTGTGAGTATTGTAAAGCAATTATGGCATACTGTGACATGGCTGTGCACTTAAAACCACCTACTATTAATACACATTGGACTTAGGGGGAAAAAGTCCTCCATCACTGCACCATGGATGGCCGTTATAGGAGACTTAGGCTGTAAAAGCTGGTAGGTGCTATATTAAATGGCATTTGCCTTCAAGAATTCCATCATATTTACCAACCAGTAATTCAGGAGATGGTTATTTCATTAAAGAAAAATACTTTCTTTTCCTTTTATACCTCTTAAGAGCTTTATGTGTTTGTGCAGAGAATAGGAGCTCTCATAGCAAATTTGGAAAATCAGAAAACTATAAGCTAGAGTCTGAAGGAACCATTATTTTCTGAAGATCCATCATTATATTGCCAATTTGAATAACGCTCTATTCTTTTCAAAGCACTTTCAGATGCGTTATTATGTAAAATGTTCCCCTACTCCATCATCAACACAGTCATCTTTTTCAATAAAGACATAATTCAAGCTTCATTATCCTCATTTTATACTTAGAGAAACAGGCATAGAAATCTTGAGACATTAATGTGCACGCATAAAACTTCCCACAATAAATCCCAAACTTTCTACCTCAAGCAAAGATAAAGTATATCTAATAACAGAATGAAAACAACTAGGCAGTGAGTTGGAGATAACATTTTGGAAATTGTTTACATGTATTTTTATTTTCATTTTGGAGCATGTACCGTTTGTCAGAAGCCAAGAGTGTTTTCTATCAGAGCAGGGAAAATTTAAAACCATTATAGAGAGAACACAATGAGACAAAAGGTGAGTTGATATTAAACTTCTGACTTGCCAAAAAGAAGCTGTAGCAATGTTTAAGAGCCCACTTTGTAGAAAGAATAACGACTAGAATATGACTGGGGAAGGAGGTATACACAGAAGGGCACAAAAGCAAAAAGACATTGTACTTAGGGAAACATGCTTAACACACTTATACACACATACAAATTTTCTCTAGGGGTTCATAATTCAAGTTAAAGTCTTCAAATATTTCAAGGGAAAAAGAACCTGATTAACTGGACTTAACCATAATAACTAAAAGAACATTCTCCTTCAAAAATAAATGTTATTCTCTCATAAGTAACTAGATGTGGGTGTGCTTTGGATAACAAACTTTCAAAACACATTGACTTAAATTTATATATTCCCAGATCATTTTTCAGACATTCATTTTTTTTGTATGTAGCAAGATTGCCTTACAATTATGGCTTGGCTTAGCTATTATATAAAATATGTCATTTTTAACAGTATAGAAATGGTTTTGATGAAAAGTTGTAGTTGCCAATCTGAATGATACAAGATTGTAGAAATTCAAAATTCTCCCCAAAAGAAAACTCAAATGTATGTAGAAATGTGGTTATTTTGTAGTTGGGTTTAGATATTGAGCTGTATAAAATTGACCTCCAGCAAAATTGTAGTGGCCTTAAGTAAATATTTTTAATATTAAAATGTCTTGAAAATTTTGAAGTAGAAACAAACTAAATGATGAACAAATACTCTTTAAAAAACAAATATATGAAAATTATCGAGAAATGGTATCAATTTTTAGAAAGAAAATGATAGATGTATGAGATCACTAAATCCCAAACACTGGGTTCCATTAAAACTGAGTAATCTGCAAAATAAGCATACCAACTAAACAGAACACATGTTGGTCCAGCCGGAAATCAGGAACAAGGGACCCTAAGACCACTGAGTCCATTTCTTCATTTATTGCAGCTGGATTGTGACTAGTTCTATGTTCCTACTAGAACAGAATTGTCAAATGTTGCAAGTAAAAAAGGCAAGATGCTAAGTTAAATTTGAATTCCAGAGATACCACAAAGAATTTTTTGTAGAGTTATATAGCAAATATGATATCAGATATTCTTTTTTTTTTTTATCGGTATCGGGGATCGAACTCACGACTGCTTGCTTGCAAGAAAGGTGCTTATGCCGCTGAGCTAAATCCCCAGCCCCTATATCAGATATTTTTAAACTGAGAAGTTATTTATAATTTATATTAGATCTAAATGTGAGCAGGAATCTTGTGTTTTTTTTTTTCAGTTACATTTTAGGGCAAGAGCTGGCAGGCTGGAGGAGGGTGTTTGTGCAGGTGCTATTTTTCAATCAATATGAATTAACAAGTATCTTAGTAACCAGTACAAATATGTGTTAGTATTTAAGCATTATGCCAGTGCTGAGCTGTAATAATGCACAATGAATGAAAATCCAACTCCCACTATGTCCCAAAACACTTGCAAATGACCAAGTTTTTTACTAGTATGTGACTAGCATAAAATATATTGATGATGACAAAAAAGGAATAACCACTCTAAAATAAAATGTGAGTGCTAGGCAGCTTCTTAGGCTCATTGTCTACTTACACCACTCACCCCAAACACCAGGCTGTTAACAAGCAGAGGAAAAACAGCAAATAATGGACAAATTTAAAAATTATTTTATATGTTGGACCTTCCATATAACTAATAAAGACTTTTTAAAGGGCAAAAATGCTAAATGTTAAAGCCAATGATACCAATCAACTGCTTCATCATAATTTATCCAAAAGTCACAAAAAACTTTCCTGAAGTAAATTACTATAACAATACCAAAAAATATATTCTTATATTTCAGCAAAGTCACAAATAGATCAAGACCATTCTGGAATCATGTCTCCAGAACCCATGCTTCTAAAATGAAATGTGCTTTTTACTCAAAGAATTATTTAAAGGATTAGGTTAATTCTTTCACATTGACTAGAACATTGCCTGGCTCATAAACCCATTTGGTACAATGAGTCATTGTTGGTCATTATCTCATTAATAAATTGCTATTTACTAAGTCCCACCTCAAGCTAAATTGCTCATGGTTGCATGATGCAGTCTTTTTCTATCATTGTGAGTTACTCGCTTTCAGCATATCTGCCTCTGGCCTTCAGGGTTAAGGTTTTGTTACTGTCAGAAGGGGAGGACAAGTATGCTTTAATTCATGTGGCAGTTCAGATGTTTAGAGCACAATGTTGGAAGAGTCTGAGATTATGTCTCTTTTCAAGAAAAACTAACTCTTCTAGCCACAAGTGAAGTGAAAGAAGAGGGTGGCATATGTAGCATGTACAGTCTATGTCCCTTCTCTCATTGATCTGATTTGATTTTAAAAAGGATCAAAAACCACCCTCTTTTTATAGCTCTTTCAGTTCATAAAGTCTTGATGAAGGGCTTAAAAATACTCAAAGAGTGACCATTTTACTTATCAGTTCGTTATACAAATAACTATTGAGTGTTCACTAGCCAGGCAATGAAGGAAGTAGCAATAATATAGTAAACCAGAAACGTCCTTGTTCTCCTAATAGTAGTTCCCAGCCCCACACCTAGGTTTTGAAATTCAGTCAGTCCATTCCAGCCATCATCTTGAACTTAGCATAATTCCCAGGTCTCTAACAAAAAATCAAGAGGACAGGAAATGAAGGCAGAAAACAAGAATGATTGTTGAATCAATCATTGTTGAATGATTGTTGAATTACTTCTTTTGTAATACTAGTTCAAATTTTAGGAATATTCAGAATTTATCCCAGGTCATTTAGTATAAAAACAGAATGCTGAATTCAAAGGTCTTTGTATCTTCTTCAAGATCAAAGAATAAAACACTTATTAATATAACCCTCAAATCATCTAGCCCTACTTCTTAGGCATTTTCTCTCCACTGAGACTCAACACCAGACACCCACTACTTAAAGGAGAGATTTATCTTGACTCACATTTCAGTCCGTAGTTGACTGACTCCCAGGCAGAACACCATGCCAGAGGGTCATAGCGGAGGAACGGCTGCCCAGTGCATGGCACCTGGACAGCAGCGAGTCAAGGTCAGAGTCAGAAAGGGAAACAAATGCTTCCAAGTCACAGCTACAGTGATCACATCTTCTATCCAGCTCCTCCTCTCTAACAAGAGTTCAGCTTCCTTAGTGTTTCTTTGCCTTGTAAGAACTTATAATCTATCATCTACTAAATGGTGGGACAACTAGCCTCTCCCTGGCTCTCTTTGCATGGACACAAATAAGATCAGCTATCCATCTTGGTTGTCCTTTCTGGAAAACTCTTAGGTGTGTCTTTGCTTCTAATCTCTAGCCTGTTTATTTAATATAAATGAATACAGAAATAAACAAAAGTAAATAAAATTTACTAAAACATGTCTTTTTCACTCAAGCATTCTTATAAACAAAATAATTCTCTTTCTCTTTTCTTAGGAGCATTGCCTCCTCTAAAATCCTTGGATGAAAGAGGATAGACTCATCTATTCACTCAATAATATTTGAATGTTCATTATGTGCAAATACTTGTTCTAAACACTGGCAATGAACTGATAAGAGGCTGAACAAAATAAATAAGAATTTGTTTCTACATGGAGCACATACCCTGTTTTGGAGGATGATCTATGAACTGATTTCTCAGGAGTAGAGTGCCTATTGTCACGGTCAGACTATGGATCCAACTATCACATGTTTCTCTGGTCCTGCTGCCTTTAGATAGTTTCTCATATCTGAAACCACTGACAGTCTTCATCAGCAATTTGCATCCTTCCCAGAGCAAATTTTCTATGAGCAGGGTATATACTGGAATCTTGACCCAGAAAAAGTATAATTACTTGCTTACTCCACCTCTGATGTTCCAAATACAAGTGCCGAAAGCCTCTTTCTTCACCATCAGTTTGAATAACTGGAAATCTGGAGCCTGAATTGTTAGAACCTGAGGTGACTATAGACTGCCAATGTGATTCGCAAATCAGACAAACTCAAAGTAAATAAGATCTAGCTTTTCTCTGACATTATCACTACTGGCACTCTTTCAGGATGCCCCAATAATATCAGAGTCCAGTATTAAAACCTAGTCTACCCTCTGGACCTACTACATTTTTTACTTTCTAGTAAATCTCTCACATAGACAATACATACTGACATGACAAATTTTTCAGACACCTGTAAGTCATTTAATTTGACAGCTATGACAACATAGCTCATGTTTAACATCATGGACTTTGGAAGCTGTTTAGAGTAATAAATTAAACACGTTCTGTAATATCTTGAGCAGGTGATTTAATCTCTTCAATTTCTCTGCTTGTAAATGGAGGAAATAATAGAACCAACTTAGCAGAAGTACTCTCAGATTTTTGTCATTTAATGTGTTCAGGACAACAAGAATAATACTTGCTACACATTAAATGCTCAAATATTTCCTGCCTTATGTATATTTAACTTCTACTCCACTGTCAAAGCCAATCAGAAATATGAGATTGTTAGAATTTGAGTCTTACATCTCTTATCCACTTTACTTAGCTTTTCTCATGCTTCTCCAGATACAATCTCTTTGTTTTAGTTTCCATTACGCCTATTCCCACTCTCTGGCAGAATTCTGGCTTTCTTGGGTGGCTGCAAATTCTCTACCAGCTTTATTACGTGGTCAAGAAAACCCAAAATAATTACAGCACCTTATAGTTCTTATAATACAGAAACAGTATACCACTCTTTAGAAAATTAAGAACAGCATCAAATATTTGCAACTTATTTACACTATCTATGAAAAGTTCATAAAAATGTTTTTCCAAACTTGTTTAAAACTCAGCAACAAATTGGTTATGTTAATCTAGTACGACTTTAATTGCAGAGTTAAAAGAATTATGGACTCTGGAATAAAAAGCTCAGAATATCTGAAACAATGTCAGTCTGTAAAAAGGAAAACAGTAAAGCTCATTTATCCTACAAGAATCTAAAAGTTACTATCAATGTATAGAAATAAACAATATAATATCAGCATGATAGGAAACTAATCAATGGAACTGACAAGAGACCACAGAGAAAGACCCAAGTATATACGAGGATTTATTGTAAAGTAAAAATAGCTAAATAGTAAAAAAATAACAGATTGCTTGATACTGTTAGGAAATGAGTTCACTATATTTAAAAAAACAGAAGTCTGTTTCATATATAAGGACTAGATATGAAGACACTTAGGAAATTAATAAAATATAAGACTCTATTAAGATAAAAGGATACTTCAAAAGTGCAATAAGCACAAAATATAAGAGAAAACCAAAGTATCTGATTGTATCTCACTAGAGACTTTTTATTGAATGAATGGCACCATGAAACAAGATAAGAAAGAGGTAGAAAATATTAACATTCACTAAAACCAACTGGAAATTAATATCTAGAACAGAAAAGGATCATCCTACTGTTAACCAAAAAGGAAAAAACAAGACAATTCCAAATTTTTAATAATCAAGTAATCAGAATGCACAATGTACAGAAAAGGAAATGTAAAAATCGAATATGTATATAATGAGATGCCCAAATTCAATACAATAATGTAAATTAAAACCAGTAAAGTAATATACCTCTATCTATTACACTGGCAAGTTGGAAAATAAGATAATGTAAGATGTTTCTAGTAATGTGGGAATATAAGAAACCTGTTTAAATATAGGAGGATTGGGGCTGGAGATTTAGCTCAGCGGCATAAGTACCTGCCTTGTAAGCAGGTGGTCGTGAGTTCGATCTCCGGTACCGATAAAAATGAAAAAAGACAAAAAAAAAAAAAACTAATAATAAATATAGAAGGATTGGTTGACTAGTACAACCATTTCAAATAGTCAACTGGCGCAAAATTAACGCCAATATCCAGTGATTTCTATCATCAGAGAAATATATAAGGAATATATTCAAAATAGTTCCTTACAGAAATGTTTGTTTGACAGATAGACTTGAAGAATACCTGGGGTGGGCATCTCATTGTATGCTCATTAGATTTTACATTTCCTTTGTGTGTTCTTATTGCTTGATCCTTAAAAATTTGAAATTATCTTTTATTTTTGGTTCACTTTAGGATGATCCTTTTTCAGTAGAAAACTAAACAGGTTAAAAAAATAGTGGATGGGCACAATAGAACCCATAGTACTATAGAAAATTTAAATAAATTAAAACAAAATACAATTACAAATTCAGTAACTTAGTACTTCTAGTTATATTTCAAATGCTCAATAGTTGCTGGCAGCCAGTGGCTATTATTCTGGAAAGTTCAAACAGAAAACAGTTCCATCATGAAACAAAGGTCTGTTAGGCAATGCTGCCCTGGAAAAATATGCAGTAGTTTGAAAAAAAAACAGTTAAATGTTCACATAGTAATATAGATGGTTCTTTGAAGTACAATCTAGTGAAAATATTTTGAAACCAAAGTAGATATATTATATAACATAATTTACATGAATTTCAAATGTGTACAGAAGTTAATAAAATATATTTACCAAGTTAAACGGTTTAAATAAAAAGACACACATTAACCCAAATTAATGTTTTCATATGATTGAAGCAATGTGTGGGAGTAGAAGAAAAATTAATCCATCCAGATGCTTTTGCTAATAAGAAATTTAAACTAAAAAATATAAACTTTAATTTAATAGATGAAAAAAATTAAGGTCTAAGAGGGAAATGTACCCAAAGTCACACAGAAACTTGTGGAGTTGCGATCACAGCTCAAATCCCCTTGTTTTTAAGTCTAAATACTTTATAAAATGTAAATTGTGAAGATCAAGGAAAGCTAAGCCACTCTTATCCAAGCAGATTAACTCTAAAAGCCTATACAGCTTTTGAAATTAGAAATCTAATGATCGTCTATTCTCTTCCTAGATCCCAGGGACCTTCCTCCTTCATAAACGCTTTTCTGTCATCTTCATTGGTCCACAGGATCAAAGGCGATGCTATGGTTACTATTAAGACACAACCTAATATAAAATGTATCTGAATTATCACTATATTCAAGTCATTCTCTGAGAGGCCATCATTATCTTCCTTAGTAGAGTAGCTGTAAATAGTAGATACTCAAAAGTATCTGCTGAATGATTGAATACATTGTGTTTTTCTCCCAGGAAAGATCACAATACAAATAAAACATGATTCTTGCAAACAAGGAACATGTAGTATATTATATGAATTGCATACACAAAGAAAGGTTAAAAAAACAGAAGACTTCAATAAGCATCCAGCAAAAAAGATTATAGGTACTCAAAGGTAGAAGAGATCACAAATTACTTTTTGAAAAGCAATGTTGCAGATAGCCCTTGAAGATGGAGAAGGATGATGAACTGGAAATTAACACCCTCAAGGACAGCTTGTATAAAGGAATGGTAGTAACAAAGCACAAGAAATCTTTTATTTGACATTCAAGGCATGACAGAGAGAAATAAAGCTAGCAAAGCAGGTTATATCAACAAGAGTTGCTAAGTCAGTAATAACCTATAGATACAGAGTGACAACATAGTCAGCCCAGTACCTGAGGAAACCCTGTTTCATGCTTGTTGGCCCATTTCTAATGCACACTTTTCGCTCTCAGTGTGCACACTCCAGAAAATATGGGATATCTATATATATGAAGAAACACACTGGTTCAATAATCAAGAGAGCAATGTAGCCTTTCTTTTCTGGTCGCACATTAATTTGATGCATTGTATAACTGAATAAGTAATTCTCTGATGCTGTAATTATAAGCATAGGGATAAAAATTTAAATATACTTTTTGGGTAAATAACTCTTATCCCCTGATATTATGGGAAAAATTATATAGTTTCAGTGAAAAAAATTTAAGTGAAATTCAGTGAAAAAACTTTAAGACAGTTGCTTGACTTGTAACATCTCATCAACATTTCTATTACACAGAATTAGGCTCTAATAAAGATAAGCCAAGTTTTCAACTAATAGTATGAGGTAGTTAGAAACTAACATTAAAATCAGTCTGACTGGAACAAACCTAATGGCAGGTGACTTCCAATTAAAACTGTCATGTTTCCTTTATATATTTGTAAGAACATGAAAGAGAATTTCAATTCGGAAAAGTCAATTACAATAAGAATGCATTTAATGTTTTGATTACTAAAAATAAGTTGCTAAAAGCACAATTACCTCAATTTTGGTTAAGAGGTCTTGCAATTCTCCTGATTCATTCATTGACAAAATTTTCTCAGCACCCTATTAACAAAAGAGAATAGAGGAGGAAAAAAATCATTGGATTAGTATTTGAAAAAACAAAATTCAAGCCAGGAAAACTTCACTCACAAAAGAAGATCTCAGTGTATTTAAAACCAGAAAGCCACAGAGATGCTTTTCGTTACTGTCTCGTATCTGCCTCTGATGAAGGACTTACTGTATAGGCAGAGAGAAAGCTGCCATCAGGAGGTGAGCTCTGGAAGTCAGCAGAGGCAGAATCCAGCAGGGTTGCTCAGCTGCCTGGAGCCAGCTCTGGCATCCAGGAAAGGAAGCTTCTGAGCAAGGTTACAACCCACACTACCTCCGCCCTGCTCCACGTAGCCCTGTACATGGCCCTCCTTAGAGTCATGCAAGTAAAGATAACAGATCTTAAACAACAATAATCAACTATAATTTTTTATTCTAATAATCAACTCTAATTATTTCAGCATGATCTTATGTTGTAGTAGATTATATTATTATTGGAAATTGACAGTTGGCAAGACTAAACAATTCCAAGTCACCCAGAGAGGAAGTATAGAAGGAATCTGAATATAGGAGGAGGCTGCTCCACAACTGATGCTTTTAACTTTCTATAACCTCACTGTGAAAGTAAGACAAAGAGTAATGTGTGCACTTTTCAACAAACTCCTGGTGTTTCTTTTAACTACTCCAGTTCTTTCCTTTCTAGCTTCGTCTCACTTTTTCCACTGTTTTCCCTCTTGAGGGAAGGAAAATAAGTGTAATAACTTCTAATCAAGGCAGAGACTATTTGTGCCTTGTTCGTAGCATATCTGTATTACTTACCAGAGTATATATCAAGTCCATTTTTACTTATGAACAAGTTAGGGAGAAATATTGCACAATAAATACATTTGTATTTCTATTATTGCTAAGCATGATGGAAAACAAATAGCCTCATTTAAAAATAAAAGTATCTTAATTTTATATAAATCACAATATATTTTATATAAGCACACACAACAGTACTTACAATTTAGAGTGGAATACGAATTCCAAATAATTAATGCAGAGAAAAAGGTGGGCTAGGAGATCACAGTGGAGGTGCAGGTAGAGATCTACTTATTATGGAGAGAGACAGTTTTTTGGAGTTGGTATTTGATAAGGACCATGAAGCATGAGGCTTATAAGATAAGGCAGAAAGTTCTGTAATGCTGCCTGCCTAGGAGCCTCTAGCTTTTGGTTCCATTTTGCTTCCGTCTATCTTACATAGCTCTTGTCCTCTTAACTGCCATCAGAAGTGTTAAGTCAGTATAATAAAACACTCATGAATGCATATACAAAGCTATAGAAAGTAGGATATATTCCTTTATTTGTAGTCATTTTGCCAGAAATAGAGATGTGACACACATATAGTAAGAATAAAGGTAATGAAAACACCACAACAAAACATTAAAGTCTAAAACTTAGTTAATAACTGGTAATATTTTAGCTTTGCTACATCTATTTCTTTTAAGAAACTAAACTAAAATGGGAAAACCCTTTGGAGAATTTGGTACATTAAAGCCAGATGAGAATATATGTCTCATTTTTCTCAAACAAAAGAAAATGCACCTCAAAAACTCCAAAGAAAATGAGTGTACCAGAAGAGCTATCCTGTGTCTGCTTCCTAGCTTAGTACAATTATGCCTTAGTCAGTTGTTCAGAGTACAACGCATGTAAGAAAGGATGTATTTTGTTACCCTTAAATACGTGAAATTTACAATGCCTCAGCCAAACAATTCTAATAGCATTACTACCAAAGAAGTAGATTACACTTCACAGGATAAATGCAGGCTCTACTCACAGCAAGCTGTGTACTGAAAGACATAATCATCCTCGATCTTCATAGTACCTAGATGTCTAGTAGACAGGTGGTGTGTCAAGTGCTCCAGGTTGAGAAGTTGGTCCAGTAACAAAGTATAGGCAGCTGAAGCTCCATTCTCTCTCTCAACTGCTGTCATGTAACACAGCGTCCACAACTCTGCCTGGGATCCCCGCAGATCTTCCCCTTGGGAGGGTTCACCCTCTGCACCCCATTCTGGTAGAAAGAGTACTAAAACTGCCCATTCCCAAGTTAGAATACAATGTGTGTCAAGAAAGGACTTATTTCTTATGTCTTAAATGCATTAAATTTGCCCCTGTCAGTGCTACACTTAAGTAAAAGATCCTGGATTGAAGGCAAGAAAATCAGGTGATCTTTCTGTCTGATTTTAGAGGCTGCAACAGCAGTACCATGTTGATCTGAGCTTGACTGAGTTTAAAGTTCAGGAGAAAACTATAGATCTTTCCCGTGCTGAGATCTGGAGAATGTGGCAGGGTCATTTTGAATCTGTCCCGCTTTTCAATGCTTTTGCATATCTCAGAGGCCTTGCTCTGTCCTTTGTTCCAATTAATCCAGTTTATGGGCCTCCAATTAATGGCCTCCAATTAATCCAGTTATTACTAAGAAACTCTGATGTCCACAATGGAGACTATTCCCTTAGGCAACGATATGCTTAAGAAACAACCTTTTCTGGGATTTAACTAAGAATATCACACTTGAGTTTGTGACTTTAATGCATAACTGCACCACTCAATTCCACACTAAAAGAAATTAATTAATCATTCTATTATCTGGTGTAGCCTACCAAGATTTTTAGGATGCCTATGGAGATATTTCATGTATGTTTTTAACTGCTTCAGAACCACATTTTTCTTTAGATTAATGTAATTCTGGAAATAGTGAAAACAGTTAAGTTCTCTACAGACATGGGCTTTTTGAATCATTGATTCAAAGTAAGCATTATTACCTCAATTTTTAAACAAAAGCATTAACAAACTTTGTTTTCACTGAAACAAGGTAAACTATTAGTATATATTAAACAAATTAGCATATTTTGAAATATATTTAAAACAACAGAACATACGTTTTGGAGAAATATTTAAATTTCTCCTTACTTCCTATTTATGTCCCTTCTATTTGTTCTTTATTTGTTGTGTTTCTCATATAAGGGAAAACATGCAATATTTGAGCTGGTGTGCCTGACTTGTTTTTTTCAACATTATGTTCTCAAGTTGCATCCATTTACCTATGAACTGTCTTGGACTACTTCCAAGATAACAATACACAGTGTGGTAATTAATGCTATTTTTGCACTGTTTAGTTATGAAATTTTGTTTCATTTTTTTTCATAAAAAGAGAGAAAAGGCATTAAAGTTTGAAGAGAATAAGAACCTGTGAGGGCCTTTCAGTTTGTCAACACAAAGTCCTGCCAGATCTCGAAATCAGATGGAGTTGACTGCAACCAATACTCTGTCTACTCTACTTTGTATGTGACCTGATCACTGATCTAATGTATTTGTACTATTTTTTAAAGGCCAGATAACTTGTAATCTGAGAAATACAACAATCTATTGTTAGGACTTACTTTGATTAGGTGCCCAAGAAGTTCAAGTAAATGAAAATTTTTACTACAAGGGGCTCTACAACAAGAAAAAACGTGCCACGGAACCTAGGAAAGTCCTGCTTTTTTCCCAGTACTATCTCTTACTGAGTCACTTAAAATACATGAAATATGTCAGAAAAAGACCCACCTCAAAAATGCCAATGTGTACATACATGTATGTGTACACATACATACATATATTGTTATATCTATATTTTTTATTCTTATACCTTACCGCATCTTAAGAAAGCAATTTAAAATAAAATTATATGACTTGGTAGAATGGAATGCAGTACACGGAAAAACTTCTAAATATGTTTCAAAATTATATCCATGATTGGGCTCTTGAACTGATTCTGAGCCAGCTTCTAGGAAGAAACAGAGCTTTTCTTAGCACAGAAGTCTAAACAATGTATTCCTTAAGATGTTGCATTAGACAGACAGATTGATATAAAATACACAATACTTTTGGTTTTTTATTACCCATTAAACTTTTGTGTCCAAATAAGTGCTATTAGAGAAATGGCTCTTGAATACAAGTTTGCACCCTCCTAGTACTTTAACAGGTTACTCTTCCTTCTCTTTTAACCGCTTCCCTGTCATTTATGTACCACTATATATCATACTGCTTGCCAGAGTACCTTCTAATCATAAGGTAAAATCAAAACTCCATAGCTTACACCATAACTTGTGTCACTGTTGATTGCACTCAGTCTTGCTTTTTGGATACCACAGAAAGCTAAGCTGAATTCTCCCCTTATGAATATCTCAGGTTTCTCCATGAGAGTTCACACCTGGATATATGCTCCATTCTCTGCAATAATGTTTTTTTCTCTCCTTCTCCCCACCTTTTTCTCATACATCCTTCAAACCTAATTAAAATGCCACCTTCTCAAAAAAGTACCCTTGGCTTTGCCAGCAGATGCCATCACTGCCCTCGCTGCATTCTCAGATCACACTTGCCTGCTGTGCAGCAAGCCCTGTGGTGATCACAGAGCCTACGTGACATCTTCTAGTGCACAATCCTCTGTGCCCTGTGGACAACTCATAATTATTTACTGTATTAAGACATTCAAACATTTTGTAGTAAATGCAGCATTAAAGTTTAAACTGCTATATTTCAATAACTTCTGATTTAGAAAATACAACCAGGAATTTGTGAAAGTGAGCTTTTTGTGAGGTGCAAGAGATTGCCTTGATGTGACTTAATGATCAAATTCCAGATGAGTAGGAGAGTAAGAGGATGAAAACTGTGTAAATGATTTCCTCTATCATTTATCTCAGCTGAGTACTTGATGGGAACTGACGAGTAAACCACTGGATGTTGCCCTCTCGAGCTGCAGCCTCTGATGAAGACCAAGACGTGAGGACTCTCTAGTACTGGCTGATTGTGAACACTTCTGCTGAGTAATCAGCAGAACAGATGGCATGTTTGGCATCAAAGGAGCTCAACCAGAACCTAGCACGATGCCTGCCAAAAGATGTGCTCAATAAATGTTCTTGCTATGACTGCCATCCCTACTGGAAATGGGAGATTACATCAACTTTACCTGGAGGTGAGCCATCTAAACCCTGCTGACAAAGTCATCCTTGAAGTCATCTCTGGCTCTTCTCCAGTGCATGAACCAACTGCATGGGTTTCTTGAGATCTACACCAAACAATTTGATCTGGAAACCATTCAAAGAAGGTGTACCAATATCCCATCAGTGTCTATAAAATTACAAGAACATCTCCCATGGATAAACTAATCCTAAAGTGCATAGGTTTCCTGTGTCCCTCCAGGAAAAATTAACCACTAAATTAACTGTACTAGTTGACTTATTTTATCTAATTATGCAGTACAGAATTTTAGAAGTCATAAAATGCCTGCCAGAAACAAAGATTTTTGTTTAATATAATTAGTGCTGAGCCACTGTTTCCAGTGTAGTTGCTGAGAATAATTTTCCATAGAGGCTGATCTGGACTTTTTATAATAAAGCTATGAAACCAAGTAGACAGTAATGAGGGTGCATTACTTGCTTTTTTTGTTGCAGAAGGCCGTGTCTTTTTCAGTTATTATCAGCTTATATGAAAGCAGATCAAGCCACTAACAGACAAACCAAAAAAGATAATGATAATTATTGGGCTAAAAGAATCCAAAGGGCTATTTTACATAAAAGGCCCAACATTTTCATATTCCTCAACCCCAAATTCTCCTTTCATAAAATAACTTTTAGAATACAGTGGTAAGTTAAGGGTTTTCTTCTTTTTAATAAACAATCTAGCATTAAATGTAATCTCCCCCACTTAAAAGTTTACTTGGCCAAGTAATTGGAACAGTTCAATACTCTGGTTCCTCATTTGCAAAATGGGTATAATGTTTACAGAGATATTTTAAGAACTACATTAGAAAACACATAAGAGTGTAAAACATTGCTTGATATGTAATAGGAGTTCAATAATAACAGTCACATAGTATTGGTATTAGTAGTAACTAGCAGTAGTGCTAGTAGTCATAGTACATTTTATAAATATCAATGTCAAGCACACAAAATCTAGACAAATATTTCCTGTCTAGAGTCAACAAATAGTGAAAGAATAATGAAGGTCAATAAGAGACATTGTTTTGGGATTATGTTACTATACATTGAAAGATAATGTTATCTTTAAGAGCGATTGGTGTATTTGGGCTTAATATAGGTTTATTCCTTATGCAAGATATTGAGAAGACCCATTTTATAGTTTATGAAGAAAAAAAGGAAGCATAAAATTTGAGGACTGTCCAGGTCATAAAAGTTCTCTGGTTAGTCGTAAAACGGTTAAAATGTTCTTTGTTATGAGATCTTTAGCTAGCACTTGGGTATGGCTCTCTGAAGAGTGAAAAGAGGAACAACAGTTAGCGTATGATATTGCTAGGCTGAGGCAGGAGGACTGTTGTGAGTTCGAGACCAGCCTGGGCTACAAAGCAAGCTCAAGGCCAGCCTGAACTACATAGCAAGACCCTGTCTCAAAAAGCTGAAGAAATTTGAGCTAATTGTTTTTGGGGACAATATGAATATTTAGTCAGTGAAGATGATTCACATATATTGTGACAGTGATTGAGAAATGTAATTAGAGAAATACAACTGATAATAACCCAGTTTAACTTTCAAGTTCCTGGCAGGAAACATATATGTGCCCAAAGTGGTTTACTAAGAAACATGGGATGAAAGGTCCCCTACAGAAACATCGACAGGGCTGCATGGACCAAGAAGTGTCCTGAGCATCCAGAAGCCATCAGCAGTGGGAAGCTGTGCCCTTCTGATGGTGAAGGTTCATGGGGGACACGCATCAGAACTGTGTAAGAGACATTGCTGTGGGAAGGGAAGAAGGAGAAAGAAAATGAAAATACTAAGAATCCTTCCACAGTCCTGGGCTAGAAAAGTGATTCATCTGGGTAAAATGATGTGTTGGGAAGGCTGTAAGCTAGCATTGAGGGTCTATTACATCCTGCCTCCTCAACCTATTAGCTGTCTGTGCTCTAACTTAACCCCTCAAAACCTCAGATTTTGAAGGTAAAAATATTATAGCATGTAAGAGTTTTAAAGTAATTAGCACAGTACGTCTTAAGTGCTCAGCATAGTTTCTGACATTCACAGATCCTAAATAAAGAGAATCATATTAGATTCTTGTTGTTTTAATAAGATTAACATATGGTACAGAAATTCCAATGAGTCTAATTCCAAAGACCCTAATTGAAAAATTTATTGTAAACAACTTTAGTTTTTAAATGAACTGCAGAGTGAAAAGGAGTAAAAACAGTTAGTGAACAATATTGCTGGGATGAGGCAGGAGGATACTTGCTAATTCGAGACCAGCCTAGGCTACAAAGTGAGCTCAAGGCCAATGAGACTGCAAGACCCTGTCTTATTCAGACTTTCTCTTCATACTATCAATAAAGAGCAATTATCCTGTACCACTGTCTCTAGTCATCCTTCCTCTGAGTTAGAATATACTTTAAATTTACTCCGGCATTCTATTTGGTGAAGAATTGCATTTTTCATCTTCCAGTGTGGCTGGGTATAGCTATGTGAATCAATCCAGTAAATCCTTAACAGTGAGATATGAGCAAAAGTGATGCATGCAGACTCCGGACCACCTCCTTAAAACTGGGCTGCTTATCTTATATGTCATTCTTTAAACTTCCAACAATTTGAAAAAAATTAATACAATTGAGCCATTTTTAATTATGAATGCAGAGTTGGCTCACAAAATAAAAGAATCATGCATAGATCAGAGAAATCTATACCCATGGACTACTAACAAATGAAGATTTTTGAAAGACAAATAAATATGTGAATTATTTGAGCCAAAAGTATATAATTCATATTGTAATAGATAAATGCATAGACATAAACCAATAATACACATATGTGTATCTTTGGGAGTGAGAGCAGAGTCCATGTGAGCAGGGTCCTCGTTAATAAGATTAGTACCTTTTTTTAAGAAGCCCCAGAGATTTGCCTTTCCTCTTCTACCATGAGAAGGTGCAGGAAGAGGATGACAGCCTATGAGCCTGATAGTGGGCCCTCAATAGACACCAGATCTGCTGGTCTTGATCTTAGACTTCCCAGCATCCGGTATGCAGCCTTCAGCCTCCATAAGGAATAAGGCTTTGTTGCTGGTAATATATCTAGTTTATAATCTGTTATTACAGCAGTTCTAATACAAAAATATATAGGATTTGGATATTAGAGAGAACTGAAGGTGAGCAGAAACTCTTGCATACTTCACAAAATAAACTTGGAAATTCATTTTAACAAGTTTTGGGAAGAGATAGTAAAACATAGCAGCAGTAGTAACCTTTTCCAGAAAAAAATAAATTGTAGCTATTTTACAGTGTTTTCTTCCATTCATCCAGGGACTCAACTGCCAGAACTATGTCCTGCTGGAGTCTCAAATCAAGAAAGTAATTACTAGGAAATATGATGAGATTAACCCAGGTCTCTCAATCTGGATTGAGAATGAAGTCTGATAAGCTTTTGTTATCTGTCTTGACCTCTGTGGCCAAAGAAAGCAAGGTTTGGTTTGGTTTGGTTTGGTTTGGTTTGGTTTGGTTTGGTTTTGCAATTACAAGGTTTCCGCCATTCATTCCTTGTTCCAGTGGGTAAATAATGCCAAGCATATTTCCTAAAGACGAAGGAGAAGAAAGTTTGAGCAATGACATTATAAACCTGCATGAAAAGTCTTCCATAATTTAAAAGATGCTCTCCGAGCATCAATTATTTAATCTTCATTGCACCCTTGCAAGTTGCCTTATAGAAGCTTTAATCTTTAAAGTTGAGAAATTGAGACACAAAGATATTACAGAAGTCGAAGATTCACAAAAGCACATATTCAAGATCACATAACTAGCAGTTGGCAGGGTCAGAATTCAAAGTAAATCTACCTAAATTTCCAGTCTGTGTTTTTCTTTGTTAGAGTCACCTTTTTTTCCATTTATAGTTACTTGAAATAATGTCCACTTCTAGGGATAACCTGAGAATAAGCCATGATACTAACAAGACATATCAAACCGCAGTGCAGTATACAGCATATGAAGTGCTTAATAATGTCTGTGACTTTATCATTACTTTTATCATTATAATCACAGTATGACAGCACAGTATTATAAATTTTGTCAAACGTGCACTGACGCAGATGATGCAGAACACAGACATTAGATATTGTCATTCCTCATGTCTCACAGACTCTTCTAGCATTTTATTTATGTCACCAGTGAAGACACACTTCTGCTGTGAAGTTGTTCTCACCTGCGTGTGTCTTGTTTTCCTTATCAGTAAGCAGAGATGGGAATGGATGAAAAACACAGGTCATTTGTTAAAGGATGTGAGTATAAACAAGTCTGTATCAGGGCTTTCCCTACCGTAAAAATACAGTCCTGTTGTTCAAAACATGTGCTAACAAACATGGTATTCACATAGTAACTGCTGATCCTACCTGCTCTTTAATAAGGCAAATTATAAATTCAAATGTACATTCAAAATCAAAATTCAAATTGTAAATTTAAAATCAAAATAAGACATAGATAATAAGAGCAGGGAGATCTTTCTCCGATTGGAAAGAGGATCAAGAG
This sequence comes from Cavia porcellus, assembly GCF_034190915.1. Lineage (NCBI taxonomy): Eukaryota > Metazoa > Chordata > Mammalia > Rodentia > Caviidae > Cavia > Cavia porcellus. The sequence continues at coordinate 22,890,234 of NW_026947513.1, read as the reverse complement.
ATGGGAGAAGCGGGGAGGAAAAGGAGATGAGAAAGGGATGGAAATGTGTTATACACATGCGTACACTCCACACAAGGAATGTAGACAGCATGCATTGCAGACATGTACTAAAAATAAAGAAATAAGAAAGAAAATTTATGAGGAAAAGTTCCTCCTAAAAAGACTACACTAAATGCTAAAAGATGAAAAACTAAAAGAAATGAAAACATACTTGAAAGAGTGAAAAACAAAATAAAAAAACACAACCCAAGAATAAAGAGAAGTTTACCATAACCAATGAAAACTAAATATCACTGAATAAATGATAACCAAGTAAAAGATACAGCGAATAAGGTATAACCAAAGCCACAGCAGAGTTATAAAATTCAGAGAAAGGGGGCTCTGGAAACATTTTTATCACAAAATAGGTAAAATACTTGAAAATATAAAATTAACCAGCTAAGATATTGTGAGGTGTGAAAGCATAAAAGCCAAAGAATTTCATCAGAATGTGTAAGTGGCAGCCTCTAAGACCCAAAGTATAAATCCTCATTTGGAAACAATACAGACCTTAAAACTAAGGCATATAGTTACTGAGCTACAAATGACACTACCAGATATCCTCTTACTCAGATCAACAACCTAACAGTTGATCTGGAATCCAGATGTGTCATCACCCCACATTCAATCCTTCATTAGTCCTGTTGCTTCTTTTGCCAAGTTTATTCTGGAAGCATCCATTTCTCATCACTCCAGCTGCAAACATCGCACTTCAAGAACTCACTATCTCCTTGGCTTTGTTCTAACTTGTGTCTCATTTCATCTTCATGCGGAGATCATAATGATCTCTTAAAAAGTCACAAATGATCACTGTTATGGTTTAAATCTAGAATGTTTCCAAAACTCTGAAGCTCAGATATACAAAAGTATATAGATATAGATAGATATAGATATAGATATAGATATAGATATAGATATAGATGATATAGATATAGATATAGATGATATAGATATAGATATATAGATATAAATTAAAACTACTGGAAAATACCTCAGAAGCTAAACAACAGTTCAATATAGACCTAATATTTCAGTACATCTTTCTACTATGAGACTAAAATAAACTATCATCCCATTACCTCTGGTATTATAAACTAGATGAAGAGTGATAGGAAACAGGAAACCATTGACAAATCTAGCTTACTACTCTAGGATAAATCAATTGAAATATAAGAAGGACATCACACATGGGGCTGGGGATTTAGCTCAGCGGCATAAGCACCTGCCTTGCAAGCAGGCAGTCATGAGTTCAATCCCCGGTACCAATAAAAAAGAAAAAGACAAAAAAAAAAAAAAGAAGGACATCACACAAATGTCGAAACAATTACATACAAGCCATTTGGAAGCCTCCAGTGAGATACACATACTGTTGATGACTTACATTTTCAAGAGCAAAAATAAAAACACTTCTCTTCCAGGAAAATGCCACATAATTCAAATATTTCTCCTCATAATGAAGAATAAATAACTGTTTTAACCAATTTTCGAAGTCAGCATTTTAAAATTTTAAAATTAATACCTTACAATAGTAAAATATTCAATTAATAAAGAATGATCAACATTTTGCAAAGCATCAAAACCTGTACCATATTACAATTTACTGAAGCATTATGGGCTTTAGCTCCTTCTCAGACTAAATTTAAAAATAATAATAAAAATAATAAAACCATACTTAACACAAACAAAACAAAAGAGATTATTATTAAGACTATTTTTTCAATTTTTATATTTTTAATATATTTTTTCACTATATAATGATTACATGCCTTGCAGGGAGTTGGTACATGTGTATAACACATCTCAACTCTTTATCTCCTTTCCCTCCTCGCTCCCCCGCCCTTACTCTATCTCTTGATTTGAGCAAAATCTATCTCCCACTTCCTATTATTTTTATTTTTCTCTTTATTTATATTTTAGGTTTCTCAGATAAGGGAAACCATGCATTAAACCAAGTATTTAAGCTTGGGTGTCTGAATTATTTCACTTAATATTAAGATCTTATAACACATTCATTTTCCTACAAATAACTCAGGTTTATCCTTCTGTTTGATACACTAGTACTCCACTGTGATTTCACACCCCATTTCCTATATGCATTCATCTATGATTGGAAAAATTCCATTTGATGCAGCTATTCTTCTATGATCCTGAAATAGTCAAAGACATTTTATATTAGTGATATATATACACCTACGTTTATAGCAGCAAAATTCTCAATAACTAAATCTTGAAAGTATATTTAACACCAATTATAGTTAACTACAAGGGAAGGAAAATTTGGCTCTGGTAAAAATGTGTCCAATCATCTCTGAGAAAGGTACAGGAATTGAAGAAAGAGAAATGCCTATAGCTGTACAGAGGATCTAAATATTCTGTGAATTTTTAGCTAAAAAACTGTGAATTGGTAACACACATCTCACCACTTATTGCCCCACATTTTGGTAGGCTTATATATCGTAAAAGATAACAAAAGTCACATTGAATAAAAGCCAAAACTCCGTCAACCATCTGACAGTAAACCATTTCCAGAATCCAGTAGGAGTGTTGTCTTTTTCTGATGTTTGCAAACTAGCCAGAAATACAGTTTTTAATTTGTGAGCTTTTTAAGACCTGTTAGCAAATTAAAGTATCTGTTAATGCTCAAATGACCTTTTTAAAACTTCTCATAGTTTCCCCCAAGCAAGTTACCTTTGGGGTGGGGGTGGGAGCCTGAGGACAGGAAAGAGGTAGACACCCAAAGGCAGCAAAGAATGGCCTCTCTTCTCTGGAGGAGACCGGGAAAGCATGTTTGACAGAAGAGATGGGGAGAAGGGGTGACCAGAGTGTGAGCACGCATAGAAATGGCATGACACAAGCTCGGGGTGTGTGATGTGCCAACATAGCCCACAGGGGCTGGGCAGCTACAAGGACTTCACTTGTGACTGTTCTGCAAGTCCCTCCTGCTCTTCTCATAATCCCTCTGAGTATGAACAAATTCCATTCACATGTGCTTTGTAAGTATAACATACAGAGAAAAACAAGACAAAGAAGAAATACCTGAAGTACAAGTGACCAGAAGAATGCAAACCCCTCTAGTCCAGGCTCCCTCTACACTCAAGAATTCATGAATATCTTGAATTGTTTTCTAGAAGTCCATTAAAAATGAATTTTGTAGCACAATTTATTGTTACCCAAGTCCTACATGATCAGGGCCCTCGGGTGTCAGCTGGGCTGTGCCTGTGTTCTGCATTTCTTCCTATATCCTATTCATTTGAAATTCATTGTCAGCTGTTGAAAGGGAACAAACAAACACCACGATCTGTGTTTCAGAGTTGGACAAGCCAAATCTACTAAGTTTCATTGTTTATTTAAATGCTGGCTCTTGAAACTTACCTGTGACATACAAAATTCAAACCAATGATACTATCCAAAAGAATGATCAAAAAAGTGGAAAATGTTTCTGTTTAAATTGACATTTTTTCAGAAGCCACTATTCTTTGAAATATGACTCTCTGCCTTGTGGAAAAGTCAGAATACATGAAATGTTTGGGACGGTTGATTCCTTCTTGAAAAATGCCACAGGTGTGAAAATTAAGCATGTCTGCCCAAAGACAAATCACCACAGGTTTTCTGTAATTTATAAGAGCTTTGAACAGACTCTTTTCCCTTATAAAGCCTAGTCATTTTGTTGACTTTGTATCCAATGATTTACATTCTTAGAGTATATTATCCATTCATATTTTTGTGATATTATCCTCAGGAATTATGATTTTCCTATTTTCAATACTCAGGCATATTAAAGTAGTCTTTCTGCCTTACTCAATTATATATACATGGAGCTTAATAAAAATATGGAACTCTGTTTATGAAGAAGTTTCAGTGTATTCTTTTCAAGTTTACTTACATACTAAGGTAAGATTCTGCCATAGTTAAAAAGTGTGAACGGAAATGAAGTGAACAAATTTGCAACCTTCATGCAGAGCACAGTCTAGTAACAGGAAGTATATCCAAATCTTGGTGGCTGAAATCACAGACTCTAGTTCAGAGGGTCTTGTTCTAAACTTTCTCTGCCACTTCTTGATCATATAGTAAGGTTAGGGTGATGTTCACTGATCTTTACAGCTTCAGAGGCTTTATTTGCACCATGACTATAATACTATTTATGTCATAAAGCTAGGAGGACTCAGTGAGATCTCCCCAGTGAAAAGTATATACCACCATTCCTGCCTCAAACTACTCAATCCATGCAAGCTTTTTGAAAATTACTAACCTATTTTAAAATATGTTTTATTATTATTTGGGCATGGTGATGCCAACAGTTCAGCAGATAGTTGCCATTGTTTATCCCCACAGCTCCCAAGAGGAGGAAGCACGTCACAGCAGGCATGGGACAGTCAGGGAACCATTGGTCAGGAGGTGAAAGGAATGAAGGCGGTGTGGACAAAATCCTTTACTGTGGTTTCCGTGCAAAGAGAAAGCGGAATTCCTGCTGTAGCTTGCCTAGATTAAACAATATCAGTGTCAGGGGACAAATGACAACCTTTACACATCTGGTATAAAGCCCTGGATGATTCAGGGCTGGGAGATGGTGGCCTGAGCGTGAATGTCCCACAGAGAGGTGGGTGTGGGTGCTGGTTCTGATTGCTTGGTTTCCGTTGCAAAAACTCGTTCCAGAGCAAGTTGTTTACCATCATTACACTTGATGGGGACGTAAACTAGTACAATCACTGTGGAAATCAGTATGAACATTCCTCACAAATTAAAGCTAGAAATTGCACTTGCTTCAGTTATTCTCCTTCTAGGTATCTTACCAAAAGATTTCAAGACATCACATTACAGTAATACATGAATATTCATATAAAAGAAGCACAATTCATAAAACTTAAATCTTGGAACAACATCAGAATAGATATCCTTCTCAGCAGTACATGGGTCATTCTCTAAAACAGACCATATATTAGCTCACAGAACATATTTAAACAAATGTAAAAGAGTTGAAATCATCCCTTGCATGTTATCGGATCATAGCGCTTTGAAATTAGAAATTAATAATAAAAGATACTGCAAAAATCCCAAAAACACATGGAAAACTGAATAACACACTTTTGAGTAATCAGTGAGTCACAAAGAAATTAAAGAAGAAATTAAACAATACCTACAAGAAAATGAAAATGCAGATACAACGTACTGGAATCTGTGGGATGCAATGAAAGCCATCCTCAGAGGAAAATTTATTGCACTGAGTTCCCACATCAGGAAAACAGAAGGAATACAAATAAATAACCTGATGCTACACCTCAAACAGCTAAAAAGAACAAGTCAAGTCCAAAGCCAAAGAAGAGAGGAAATTATGAAAATCAGAGCAGAAATCAATGCAATAGAGACTAAGAAAACAATCCAAAGAATCGACGAATTAAAGAGTTGGTTCTTTGAAAGAATAAATAAAATCGATAAGCCCCTAGCCAACCTTATTTTAAAAAGGGAAGAAAAAGCTCAAATTCATGCAATAAGAAATGAAAAGGGTGAAATCACTACAGACTCTACAGAAATACAGAAGATCATTAACACCTATTTCGAAAACCTCCACTCTCAAAGGTTTGATAACACAAGAAATAGACAGATTCCTAGAAACATATGAAGTACCAAAGCTAGCTCAAGAGGATGTAAAAATGCTGAATAACCCAAACTCTATTAATGAAATTGAAAATGTAATTAATTCCTTACCTACAAAGAAGAGCCCAGGCCCAGATGGATTCACTGCAAAATTCTACAAGAAATACAAAGAAGACCTAATGCCAACACTCCTCAAACTACTCAATGAAATTGAAAGGGAAGCAATTTTTCCTAAGTTATTCCTGGAAGCAAATGTTATTCTAGTACCAAAACCTGAGAAACACCCAACAAAAAAAGAGAACTATAGACCAATCTTCATAATGAACAAAGATGCAAAAATCCTCAATAAAATATTGGCAAATAGGATGCAGCAAATCATCAAGAAGATTATACACCATGACCAAGTGGGATTAATCCCAGGAATGCAGGGATGGTTCAACATACATAAATCAATAAATGTAATCCACTATATCAATAAAGCCAAAAGTAAGAATCACATGCTCATTTCTATAGATGCAGAAAAAGCCTTCAATAAGGTCCAACATTTATTCATGATAAGAACTTTACAGAAAATTGGAATAGATGGCCTTTACCTCAATATAATAAAGGCCATTTATGACAAACCAACAGCCAGCATAACACTAAATGGCCAAAAATTGAAAGACTTTACTTTAAAATCAGGAACAAGACAAGAATGTCCTTTATCACCACTCCTATTTAATATAGTACTAGAAGTACTAGAGAGAGAAATAAAAGAGTAAAGATAGGAAAAGAAGTTAAATTATCATTGTTTGCAGAGGACATGATACTCTACATAGAAGACCCCCTAAACTCCATTGAAAGACTCTTAGATATAATAAATTCAGTAATGTAGCTGGATGCAAAATCAATACTCAGAAATCAAGAGCATTCCTATACTCTAACAACAAAATCACAGAGAGGGAAACAAGAGAAACTACACTCTTCAAACTAGCAAGCAAAAAAATGAAATATTTAGGAATTACTCTTAGGAAAGAAGTGAAAGACCTACACAGGGAAAATTATAATACACTGAAAAAAGAAATTGAAGATGATCTCAGAAAATGGAAAGACATCCCTTGCTCATGGATAGGAAGAACAAATATTGTGAAAATGGCCATACTCCCAAAACTGTTTTACAGATTCAATGCAATCCCAATAAAAATACCATCAACATACCTTATGAATCTAGAGAAATCACTCCTAAAATTCATCTGGAACCAGAAGAGACCTAGAATAGCAAAGGCAATTCTAAGCAGCAAAGGCAAAGCAGGAGGCATCACAATCCCTGACTTGAGGTTATACTGCAAAGCAACAGTAGTAAAATCAACATGGTACTGGACTCAAAACAGAGCCAAAGATCAATGGAATAGATTAGAAGATACAACCACAACTACAAACACACTCAACCACCTTATCTTTGATAAAGAAGATAAGCAGGTTCACTGGAAGAATGACAGCCTCTTTATTAAATGGTGCTGGAAAACCTGGCTCTTCATTTGCCAAAAACTAAAGCTAGACCCATGCCTATCACCATGTACTAAATTAAAATCTAAATGGGTCAAAGATCTGAATACTAAAACAAACACTAAATCTATTAGAAGACAAATTGGGTAGAAGCCTTGAAGACATAGGGGTAGGTAGAGAATTCATGAACAGGACTCAAACCACGTGGGAAATACTTCCCAGAATCAATAACTGAGACCACCTCTTATTAAAAAGTTTTTGCATGTCAAAAGAAATCTCCAGCATAGTGAAAAGAAAACCCACAAACTGGGAAAAGATTTTAGTGAACTCCCCCTCACACAAGGGACTTTTGTCTAAAACATATAAAGAATTTTAAAAACTCAGACCCCCAAAATTCAAAGATCCAATCCAAAAATGGGCATCTGAGATGAATACACACGTCTCAGATGAAGAAATGCAAATGGCAAGTAAATACATGAAAAAATGTTCATCATCATTGGTCATTAGAAAGATGCAAATTAAAACCACACTGAGATTCCATCTCACTCCTAAAAGAATGGCCAGGATCAAGAAAACCAACAACAGCAAATGCTAGAGAGGCTGTGGGGAAAAAGGAACTCTCCTACACTGTTGGTGGGAGTGTAGACTGGTACAACCTTTATGGAGGTCAGTCTGGAGATTTCTCAAAAAGCTGGGATTGGGAGTCCCATTTGTTCCAGCTATTCCACTTTTAGGCATATCCCCAGAAGAACTGAAAGCATCATACCACAGTGATATATGTGCACCTATGTTTATAGCAGCACAATTTGTAATCGCCAGATCTTGTAAACAACCCAAGTGACCATCAACTGAGGAATGGATAAAAAAGTTGTGGTATTTCTATACGATGGAGTATTACTCAGCTATAAAGAAGGATTACATTGAGATATTTATCAATAAATGGGCACAGCTTGAGACCATACTCATAAGTGAAATAAATTAATCTCGCATGTGTGAATACTGAATAGTTTCCCTAATGTAAGTAATGATTCAAATATATAAAAGTATGTGGTAATCATGATTCCCCATTATGTGCCCTTGAAGCCTTATAAAGTTTTCACTTATTAATTGGAATGGCTTTATTCCAGGCTGCTTGATATTATTGCCTGTGATGAAATGAACAGCTATTTTGAAGAAAATAAGTCATCATAATAGCTAGTGCTGATTTACTATCATCTCGTTTTGAAGCCCCACCAAACTATGGCTCTTCTGTCTCCACTGGTTTTATCATGATGTATCTTGCTGGATTTTATTATACGTGATAGTATAAACAAAAAATTTTATAGGCAAAGAGATAATATAGAAATCATTGTTTGTTTTCTGTTAGCTGGTTCTAAATACCCTACAATGCTTTCATCCACTTGAATGGTTTTACACATACTGATATATTTGAAGCTATAGTATACGAAGTTATTTTCAAATATTTCAAGGAAAAAGACACTATGGTAACTACTATTAAGTCGGGTTATTTGATGGTGAAGCACTAGGTTGCTGAAACTGTCGTGCTTTGACCTGTTATGTTGTTATGTCCTCTTTTATCTCAATCTCTCCCTTTTTCATTAAAAAAATTATTTATTTATTTTTTATGACTTTTTTAATTAAGGGGAAAAATTAAAAAAAATAGCAGGATATATTATAGTAACTTTTATTCTTTTTTTTTTTGGTCTTTTTCATTTTTATCTCCTATTAACTTATTTGAAGTCCTATAATACTCCCAGTATCTTGTTTTGACTGATTAGACTCTGTTCCGTTCTGTATGATAGTGTCAAGTTTGAGGGTATAGGCAACTACTTTGAAGGCAGTAAGATTCACTATGATGCCCATTCTGGTTTGACTATTATCTTCTTTGGAATTCCTGTAATGTTTACAAGGTTTAGGTTTTATTGGTCTTGTTGTCTACTGTTTTGTTCAACTTTATAATACCTAATGAGATAGACAATTATTTTTAAGGAAGCAAGAGGCATTATGGTAACCACTGTTGATAACCTTGTTCTCTGTTTTTACATCATGTGCTATGTTTATCCTTGATTTTGACTGACAGCTTTGTTTTGCCATATTTGACTTTATTCTCTTCCAAAAAAAAGAAAAAGTAATAAGAACTAAGCAGTAATAAAACCCAAAATGCGTAAATTGTGTTGTAAAAAAGAGAGGGGAAAAAAGTGCTCTAAAGGATACAACTGCAAGTGTGTTTAGGGGTGTTATATAGATGACCATATTAATGCTTTTGGTTGGATCATTGAACACAACTGTTTGTGGTCTTGCTGTTTTAATGTCCACTTTGTATGTTTTGATACTGTGACTTGAGCAACTATCTCTAAGATGATAATGCGTAATATATTAACTGGTGATGTCTTACTGTGTTGGTTTTTTTTTTTTTTTTGTAGTTCTGTATTACTTGTACCCTTACACTGCTTTGTTTTGTTTTGTTTTTTCTCTTTTTCCTCTTCAATAAAATTTAAATTTTTTTTTAAAAAAAACTTAAATCTTGGGAGCAAACCTGTAAATCCATTAACAGGTGAATGGATTAAGAAAATGTGGCATTTTGACACACAATGAAATACTACTCTGACATAAAGAAAGATACAATCATTTGTAGGAAAATGGATGCACCTTGACTCCATAGCGTTGAGTAAAAAATATCTGGCCCACAATTTAAATACCATATGATTGAGAAGAGCACAGTATAACACTCACATAATCCCAGCATTCGGGATACTAAGGTAGGAAGAATGTTGCAAGTTAGAGCCCGGCCTGGGCTACAAAGAGAGCCCAAGGCCAGCCTGAACTGTATAGCGAGACCCTGTCTCAAAAAGACAATAAATACACAAATAAATAAATACCATATGATTCCTCTTATAGGAGAAACCCCAAATACAAATAAGAAGCAAAACACAAAAAATCATCAGCTTTCCCTCGGAGAGGCATTCTCTCCATTACTAGCCAAGCCTCAGATGCCAGTGCTTCAGAATAAAGGGAAAATGTTTCTAAATTAATACAACCTCAACTCCACATTTTCATTATATTCCTCTGTCACATAGTTTGGTTAATGTCTGACTATTACATAAGATACTCGCTAAATGAACATATATATAATATTTGTGCTCATTAAATTACAATTTGTGTCTTTATGCTTTGACAAATAATGACCTTCACCAAATATTTGAAGCTTTTCACAAATACAAAAGATTGACAGCAGGTTAGACGAATGAAGAGAGGGAAGGAGGGAAGGCTTGAGTCAAAATTAAAAATAAAACAAATTTCAACTTTCAATCTTTTAAAAGACATCATTTGCCCAAGATGCACTGTGTCAGTACGCATCAGGGTAGCCCACCACACATATTCCATTATTCTTGGCACTTTATGAAGCCTTTCCGGCAGACCCGTCTTGGGACGCTCTTCAGTTGTGCTGTGGTGTCTGACTCAGTGTCCTGAATAGATTAAAGCATTTATCTTTCATGGTCATTTTGATTTTGTGGAAGAGCCAGAAGTCACAAGGTGCCAGATCTGGTGAACAAGGTAAATAAAGACACACCATGATTTTTACGAGTTTGCTTTTCCACTGCATGACACTTGGCAGCAGCATTTACTATATATTTTTTATTACATCTACTGAAGATGCTCATGAAAGAGGACTTTCAAACTTACTTCAGGAAGTAAGAGCAATTGGATAAATGTTTTCAAAGCAAAAGGAAATATTATGAGGAAGGTTAATGGCAATATATCTTTTTATAACTATAATAATGTTTTCAAATTTTACCTTACATTCTGATAATAAATTGTACTTGTAAGTAATAGCTTTTTGATACAGAATTTTTGTATAGAGTTATGAATTAAAATGTAAATGATATGCAAGGAAAATTATACAATAAAGCATCAAAATGGCTATTGATTAAGCATGAGGAGATTGAACTAATGTAGTTGTAATTAAGAAAAGAAACAGTAGTAAACAATATCCAAAATAAAAAATTGGAAGTAGTTCGTTGCCAAAGAACTGTAACCAAGATGCAATTTTGATATATTACAGAGCAATCTTCAAAACATCATAATTAAGATTGGTATATTTTAAAATATCTAAGCTTACAGGATTTCTGGTTTGGCTATAAGAAACCATAATGAAACAACTGCAATTTTTAAAACACCAACAAAACTTTGTCATAGTAAAAATCTGCTGTTTTACAATAATTACATAATACTCTTTCAAAACGCATAGATTATTAGTCAAGAGTTCTTCATCCTGGAAATCAAAAATCCAATGTATCAAAAAAGCACAAGTTTGAAAAACTGAAATGATTTATTTTCCAACTAACTATAGGTCAAAGTTAAAGATGACTTATTAGGGTCATAAAATAGCACTGGATATAGTAAATTTATGGCTTTGCTTTGTCCCCTGTCACTTTGTAACCAAAGCTATTTCTACCCTGCCATAATGTATATTTTTAATCAGACAGTATTAGCCACCGCAGAGCAAACCACAAGTCACAAGGACAGATGACAGTAACTCTATTTATGTTCAAGATATATTTCCTGACACTACATCAGTCAGGATTTATTCATCAAATTAAATTTCCACTTCACTTCCAATAGTAATTGTGCTTCTAATGAAATTATCTTGACCCCTAAATTTCATCTTTGAAAACATACTTTAAAACATAAAATTTTTGCACACTTCTAAGGTAACAATCTAAATATTGATAGCTACTCTTGCTTGTTAAATTCTACCTTTGAGAAAGTGTCATGATGAAGAAATTGAACAGCTTGAGGATTATATTTGAGGCGCTCCCCTGGTGAGACCTATAGAATAGATAGAGCTTTTGCTTAGCTTCAGTCCTGAAAAGGAGCACCATATTTTTGCTTTTAAAAAAACCTCTAAATTCTTGGATTTAGTAGGACCTTTTCCTGAGTTGTTTGCACAGTGTTTGTGCCTGCAAACATATCTATAGTTTTTCTAATATATCAAAGATGATACTCTTTATTTTGTCCTGAAAAAAATCACCTGTAGAATGCTATTCCCTATTTTAGAAAAAAAAAAAAAAACCTAAAATATCATTATCTAATTTACCATTTTATTGACCTAAAGAATAGGATACATACACTTCGTGCCCCCACATCTTGGCACTGGAGATAAACCATGCACCTTTGCACTAAGCTACATCCCTAGTCCTTTTGTTATTTATCTACTTTTTATCATTTTCAGACAGGGTTTCACTAAGTTGCACCAACTGATCTCAATATTATCCTGCTGCATAACCTCCCAAAGTAGTTGGGATTAGAGGCAAGAACCATCATGCTCTCTTTAAAGCAACAATTACATCAGCGTTTTAGTAAAATTAAGAACCTTGCATATGGTTGTTCTCTCAGGGCCACACAACTTAACTATATGCTTAGAACCATTGAAACAGACACCTTGCAGCAGTGAAGATGTGACAAGCTAGTGACTCCAAGTGGTTGGTACAAAATTGTGCAAATATCTATTCCTGGCAGTCAAAATCAATGTGGAAAATAATATACAATATACTGTTTCTTTTCTTTCTAAATAAACAAAAGAATTAGTCAGCAGAAAGTATTGTTAGACTAATCACATCAATAAAATGCATAAATCTCTGTTTAAGACTATAATTAAAATACCTTGTACAAAGATTCCAAAGCAAAAACTATACAATATATTGAGGAATATTATTAATACATCTTAGCTCAATACTCATCACTTATGTTTTGTCCTAGGAATATAATTCAACATGAAAAAGTATATATATTAGGCTTTATTAATAAAGCAAACTTCCACAATAAAAATCTTAATTTCCAACTAAAGGAAAATTTTTTGTAAATTCAAATGTGACCTTATGGTGATACACAATAAAATCATACTCATATTTAAATACTAGGTAAAAATAAAATACTCTTTGATCAAACCATGCTGACGGAGGTAATTGGCTTGTACAAATTCCTGTCCTCGCCTCTGCAGAAGGTAGAGCAGAGCAAAGGCAAGAAAGTGGTGTTTCATTCATTTTGTCATTATTCACCAAGCTATATTAGGATTTTGAAGTTCTTCTAGTTACCTGTCACCCTGTGGTAAAGTTAATAGAAATCTCTGAGTCCCATTTGCCAACTCCTGGTAATAAACATAAACGAGAGACCCTGAAGGGCCCATTGATGACTTTGCTCGTAGGTCCTCCCTAGTCCTGTCACCTGCAGCTCTTTCTCTCCATCTTCTCTTGCACATGACATATAATCGGAGCCACTGTTAAGCTGCAAGAACAATACTCCTCTTTCAAGAATCATCTTTGATCAATTTTTGCTTAAATCTGGTGAGACTCTGCTGACCTTCTCTCTTTACAGTCCATAAAATACTTCTTTCTTTCCCAAAAAGAAAGCTCCTTCTGATCCTCCTCTCATTGACTTTACCAAAAAAAGACTTATGATCACAGTGTTCTGGTCGATTTTCTTTCACACTCTTCATTTATGACAGAGTTGTTGATAGGACCCCATATTTATTCCATTCTGATAAACAGACAGCATTCATCACAATCACTGATACTTATTTGAATCCTAATCAGAATTACTTAATGGAAAGTAAGTGATTGCAAACTAGAGCTTATGGTTCAGCAGTTGATACAAGAGTCAAAATTTAAAATTTAACTCCTCACTATATTTTCCCCCTTTTCCAGCTAAAGGTAGAGATGTATCAGTGAGTAAAAACCATAAGGTCCAAGAAGGGAGAAAGATGAAGAGAGTGTTTCTAAGATACTACAGAGGTGAATATCCCCATCAATTTTTGCTGTTCCTTTCATTTAATTTATGTTTTATCTACGAAAATAAAATACACACTTCCTGGTTGGAAAGAAGATAAATAAGGGAACAATGAAAAAAGAAAGGGAAAAAGACAGGAAAGTAGATAAAATGTCACCATTAACTGAAGCAACATTTCTTACTTCAAAACCAAAATGACAAGTGGTATGTGTACTGTTTACTAAGAAAGAAAAAGAAAGTCTTCAGGGAAAAGTTACATAAATTTTCATTAATTTTCTTTCAAAATTGGAAAGGAAGTAAATACAAAAATATAGGCAGATCAAAAGAATCACAAACTTCTAAAACTTTGTAAAACTCCTTAAAACATTTGAAGAAACACATTTCAATTATATTTTATATTTAAGTAATCTTACTACAAAGTGTGAACTTTACTCCCACCCACATGCACTTCATCTTCTGAATATAGCAACAGCTGAAGACAAAGCGTTTTCTCAACAGGTCAGTGCCTGAATCTAGCTGTATGACTTTCTAATTTCCAACGTGGAGGCAGACAGGGGTTTGGACACTGCCAAGGCAACAACAGTACGGTCCACCGTAAGTGTGCCAAGCATAATGTAAACAAATCTGGTCTCACTTCCTCACCACACTTTCAGTGGAGTTCTAAGAAAAACAAGAGAAAAAAAATGAAAAAATATCTGGATCATGAAGTGTTAGCACTCTTCAAAGATGGAAAATACAGTTGGCCACCTGTACATTTTACAACATTTAACATAATGTACACCTTAAGCTGCCACTTGTGTTCTGTCATGAAATGTGACATTCAGTGTACAGAGGAACTGACATTCCAATGAAATTATTATTTCAAGCCTAACTTACAGTGCTCCTATTTCTCCTGACAAATTATACAGCTCTCTGAAAAAAAGAAAGAAAAAAAGCACCTGCTGAGTTTCATCCTAATGCCTTTCTTGAATATTATAGAATCTTCCTAGGAAAGATTATAGGGTTCCAGGGTAAGAAAGTAACATAAATCTATGAGTCTAAAACTTTTATCCACCGATTTCCCCTGGAAAAAGAAAACAGAAAGGGTAACACTCACACACCACGTGCTAAAAGGAAACGCTACACCAGAAAGGGCAAATATGACTGAATGCTCCACAACCATTCCTCTAACATGCCAAGCCATGGGGTTGAGAGTGGCAAATGCCCTCAGAATACATTGCCATCCCTGCTCATTTAGAAATGAGTGGTAAAAATTTATCTCTTTGTACAATATGCATTTTGTCAATGAAGGCAATACTGGCTCCAAGACAATGAAAATTGACCCCTGGGAGTAGTGAGGAAAGAAAAACCATTTTATTCTTTTTTATGCATAAATCACTGATATACCTATAGTTCGTAAATAGATGACAATGAAAAATGATCAGGAAACAAGTTAAACTGCATTCATTATACAGGGAAAACTTCTAACACTGGAAAACTGAGCAACAGCGGCAGCATTCAGTCAGTAAACAATGTTCAGAGCACTCAATTCTTATGACAGTATCAGTTTATTGTTCCAGTTAACACCTAACACACATGCACATGCTTTCTCCTTCCTTGATCCCTTAAACTTCAAAAAAGACAGATTTTATATATATTTATAAATATATATATTTGAAAAACAAGTCACAAAGCGGAATGACAATGGTAAGAAAAAAAAGTTCTAAGACAATAAATATAAAAGTTTAAATCCCTTGTTCCCAAAAACATTCACAGATTGTATCAAAAATAGAAAGTCTAATTATATTTTTGTTTATAAAAGAGACACTTAAAATTACCAAGAAAACAAAACAAAAATTTAAATCAACAAACAAATATGAGACAAATTAAATTAAACAACTCGATAAAATGCTGGGATATGTGAAATAGGCCATCCATATGTTCATACACAGCAATGAATGCAAGTCAAAAGTATTAATTAGATAGAGGTGATTATACTACAACAAGAAAAGATTAAATCACAATGAGGATAAACACGTCACAAACATATTCTATACTTCCAAATATACAAAACCAAATTGACAAAATCAAAATATAGCAGATGTCAACAGTTCACTCTATTCTATGAAAATAGATTAACGTAAGAATTATATATTTAAGATACAATATTTTAATCTATAGTATTGATGCATACATATGTACATATGTGTGCAAAAGATAAACTATATATTCTTTGTAAAAGTCTATAAAATTATATAAAATTTCACCAGCTATTAGACTACCAAAAATATCAGTTAAGTTCTACATGATAACCATTTTATTGATCATATTGTCTGGTCACAATGCAAAAAAAAATGCATATTAATACCTAAAGTAAAACACTTTACTTCTTGAAAATTAACAAATTTTCCCAAAGAAATCTTATGTCAGAATAAAAAAATTGAAATTATCACCTATTCTAATGATAACAAATTTAAATACGTTCAGGCAAATTGCAGCACACCATGAAAATCATTATAAGACATAAATTGACATCCATGAGTTTTATTCCTTAAGAAAGACAGATTAATTAATAATTCAGTTCAGGTAATTGAACAGTAAACATAAAAAGTATCCCAAAAAATCTAGAGGAAAGAATAATGAAAACTAAAACAGAAATGATTAACTAAAACACACACAACAAAACCCTAGAACTAGTATGTACTATGCTTTCCTTGAAGCTACTGATGTTTTTAAGCAACTTTTTCTATAGGTAAAATTAAAACTTTGCAAAACATGGGTCATTAATGTAAATATGGATATTATTTATTAATACCTATGGCCAGAGTGTCTTTTAGGAAGGGCTCTATATTTAGCAGAGAAGAATAATTTGTTGGCTATTTGCAGACAGAAGATATTTCCTTAAGAGAAAGGAATTTGCAGATAATTCTTTTAAAAGAAAAGAGAAAACAATTACCTTCCCAGACAGAGAAAGAGGGGAAAGAGGAAGGAAGAAGAATTCTGTGTTCAGAACAAAGTCTACCTAGCAACTCAAGGTAGCTCTTTCAGGATGTTAAAGTCCTGATATATCTGATGTAAGTGGAGTCACAGTAGAAGACAATGAGGTTCTACATCCTGGTTATTTTGCTATGAGCCAGTAATAACCCACGGCAGTCCGACTGCACAAAGTAGAAGTAAACTCAAAAAAATCATATGGAAGATGGGCTAAAGTATGACCTTTACCCCGACCCAAATTCACTGAAATCCTCACACTCAGTGTGACTGTGCTATGGTTTAGATATGGTTTGTTTTGAAAGATCCATGCACTGGAGGCTAGGTTCCCATGTGCTGGTGTTGAGAGAATAGAGAATGTAAAAGGTAGGAGCTATTGGAAGGACAATTGGATTATAGGAGCTCTACCCTCATGGATGGATGAATATGGTCTTTGGGAGTAGGTCAGATCCATAGGTGAGGTTTAGTTCCTGTGAGAGTGGATTGCTATGAAAAGAGCAAGCCTGATCCTCCTTGCTGTCCAGCTTCCTATGATCTCTTCCACATGAGCTTCTGTCACTATGATGCCATGTACCATGAGGTTGTTCACTAAAACCTACCAAAGCCATGCTGTGGAACCTTCTGAGCTGCGAGATTAAATAGCCCTCTTCTCATTATAAAATACTCAGCTTCAAATATTTTGTTACAGTAAAACAAAATGCACTGAGACATACCGTATTTGAAAATAGGGCTTTCAGGTAGATAATTAAGATTAAATGAAATCATTAAACTGGGAGTATAACCTAACAATATTAGTGATTATTTTAGGAAAGAAAGAGACACCAAGGCCGTCTGAGAATACAGCAAAAAGGCAGCTTCTGCAAGCCAAAGAGAAAGGCCTCAGGAGAAACCAAACCTAACCACCTCATTGTGGAATTCCAGGCTCCAGACCTGTTGTATAAGTTCTCCTGTCTACAGTATCTCATTATGATAGCCTTAGATGCCTACTGCATAACCCATACAAAAGAGTAAATTTTGATTCCAGTTTATTTAAAGTGAAATGACAGAGAACACTAACAGCTCAATCTTTATTGTATTAAAAATATCCGTGCCTCTGCTCCCAATCTGGAACGCATTAAAATGTTTGTGTTCTTGACCACACTTATCTCACTTTGAAAACTTCTCTAAAAAAGTAATCTAACATTACAAAAATTACATTCACAAAAGTTATTGCAGTGTTTTCTAGAACAGTGAGCCTAAATTCTCAGAAAAGAATGATTTAAGTTTCACAAAAGTAAGTTGAAAAGATTTCATTCTGGAGGCTTTAAAGTCTTTGGGGCAATTTTCAATACTGGTGAGAAATAGAGACTATGTTTCCTGGTTTCATTTTCTACCACAGCCTGGCTCTAGAAACCCAAAAGAAAGCCATTTAGTTTCATCGAACAGATCACAGACTATTGTTTTCTTACATAAATCAGAAAACTAAAACATAGAGTGCTTAACTAAAATGTGCAAAAAAGATGAGTTAGAGAGATGTGGAAATGCACTATGAAAAACTAAAATTCTACTACTCCAAGAAGTCCTTTCCTGATAACTCCAGTATTTCTCCTCTAATCACATTCTACTTATGGCATAAAAAATATTGCACTGAATACTGATATTATACAGTACTTACCTCTATTGCAAGTTTCTTTGCATGGCTCCTGAAGTCACTGAACAACCCGGTCAGCAGAACAAGTGATAAGTTTTCATTCATTTATTAATTAGGCACTTCATGAATATTAAACTGTTCAGTAATAGACAAATGTACCAGGAAAATGTATCAAGCTTTCCATTACAGAAAAAAATATATGCTTATAACTGAACACTTCACTTTTTTTTCAATTTTCTAATAACATTACAGTATGAGTCACAGCATATTTTGAAATATGTTCTTCTGAACCTAAAGGAAAAAGTGACCTTGAAGGACTATTGTGAATAATCACCTTTTAATTTGAGTTCTGTCCTCCCTAAAGAAAAAGAATAGAAGGAATTTGGCATCTCCAGGACTGATCATTTTATTGTACCTTTTCCTGAAAAACAACTGAGAGACAGTGTCATTCTGCATCAGTGCTTCCAGTTAGTGACAGAAGGGAGGTGATTTATTTCTTATGCTAACTTGTAAAAATCTGAACATGTAGTTCTTGCCCTATTTTCCCAGTGACAGAACACAATAGACTGTCTGGAGCTCAATTCTCATCAAGAAGCAGTTGCCCAGGAACTCTGCATCCCCAGGCTTTCAGTTACCTTCTCACAGCCTCTATGCAGCCTCCCAGGGAAAAACCAGGAGACTCAAAACTTAGGCTTAAGTCAATTCAGTCTCCACAACACAGCACCCCTTAAAAATGTGTGACATCTGAGGATCTTAAACAAGGAGGGACTTTTCCATCTATGATGGATTGTGAGGTCTCTTAGCCTTTGATTTTGTAACCACAGAATAGATAGATAGCAAGGAAACTGATTACAATCAGCAGTGAGCTCATCTGTGCGTTACAAAAGCCTAACAGGAACATTTTCCTTAGACACTGAGGACTTTGCACCGCTTTAAATTGGACTTCAGGAAATTCACTGAGAGCCTAGAGAGCTCTGATTTTGCATTTCATCACCTAAATCTTTCCTAGAGCTGATTTGAACCACACTTCATTAGCAAGAGTCAAAGAACTTTA
Organism: Cavia porcellus; assembly: GCF_034190915.1. Taxonomy (NCBI): domain Eukaryota; kingdom Metazoa; phylum Chordata; class Mammalia; order Rodentia; family Caviidae; genus Cavia; species Cavia porcellus. The sequence continues at coordinate 22,870,678 of NW_026947513.1, read as the reverse complement.
CAAGAATGTATAGCCAAGACTTGGTTTAAGAATGCTGTGCTAGGAGAAAATGTGGCATGAAATGTGGGCCACATAGGCACTCTTCATTGGTGAAATCATATTCATTTCACAAAGCATAGCTTAACACTACTTCTTTCCTGAAACCACCCTACATTGTTCTACTTGAAGTTCTCTCGCTCGCTCTCTCTTGCCCTCTTTTTTCTCCATCATTCCTTCTTCTAAATAAACTCCTTTTTACCATTAATTTAATACATAACACAACCAGCAAAGCATATGTACAGCAGTGTGCAAAAAGACAGCCCAGCCCACACCCCATCCAGCCACACTCCATAAACTGTATACCTAGGTGCTGAGGCTTATGTTTACAATCTTCGGCTCTTTAGAGTGGTGCACAGCTTCATACTCACAGAGGATGCTTTCTATTTGCTCAGTGACTGGTCAGATTGCTCCTTCTAAGCTTTTCAAAAGACTAATTGTAAGAAGCCCTGGGGCTATGCCAAGAGACCTGATCACCTGATTGTACATCACCACTCCTCCCCCTGAGACTAGCGATATGGTCCAACTGCCAGACAAATTGAAATCACACAATGCTGATGAGAAGAATTGTAGATATGCGTCTTAACATTTCCCAGAGCGGAATCTTTTTGTTTCTTTTAGTAGAGAGGAGGATACAGTTTACATTTGGAAGAGTGTTTGAAATCCTTCTCACATTAGTCATTGGGTATTCCCCTGAGAAAAGACTGAAGGAACCTCCAGGGCACCCCTGAGACTAATGTGGAAAACAAGATTCTAATCCAGCTTCCTCAATGCCTCAGATGGGCAGTGTGACTCAGGCATGGTGCTGAAATCAAAACAGATGGATGAGCACCCTGTCCCCTGGAGCCCACAATTATTCAGCCTTGCTGATTCCCTGCAAGGTCACACCCAGAGAGGAAGAGCACAGTGAAGCCCTCCTTTGGCCTTTTAGGGCTGGTGCTAGACAGATGGCTTGCTCCATTTTATTTATTATATTGATTGTTTGAATCTAGCCCAGAGAATAACCACCATCAGGACCAAACATATGGCCAGGTCGTTAGCTTAATTTTTGTTTCTGGAGAGAAAGGCATCTTGGGCTAAGCTCAATCAAACTGGGAATCCAAGAAGTGATTAAAAACAAAGCCAAACCACAGCACTGTGCATCCTGAGCCCACCTGAGCATAAGGAAGTTTACAGCTTGGCTCAAAAGCTTTACTCTGGCAAATCCCTGTGTGAGATGTTTGCTCAGTTGTAATCATATGCAACATCATGGTAACAAACTAGATGTTTATAGAGAATAGGTCCTGGGAGCCAGAAATTCTCAGAGAAAATATATTCACTTTCTATTTCCACTTTCCCACTCAAAAGATAAACGAGTGGTATAAATGTCTGATTCAGAAGTAAGCCCAAACAGTAAAATATTTATGGTGTTTGTTTTTAGCTTTTGAATAGTCAATTTAAAATCGTTCCTATTCATTCCTTTTCTTAAAGGAACCCTGTATTTGAAGCTTAATTAATAGTTAATATATCTAAGACTTCATCATTTTAATCAGGCTCTAAGAAAAGATACATCATAAATGATTTCTCCTATTTTCATGAAGTTTATGTACTTAATATTTTCTTATTTAGTGAGAGCCCTCTAGTGGTTGTAAAACACTAAATTTTTGTGCTCCTAAAAACAGAAATAGAGTTTATTAGCAACCAAAGTTTTTTATAACTGACATGCTAATTTCAAGTTCTACTGTAAATGGACACATTAAAATTTCTATTCTCCAGTGTGAAAAACCACAACTGTAAATGAGGGCCAAAATGTATAACAGATATTGTAAAATAAGATTAACTTTCATTTGTCTTATTTTATTCTTTATTTTTATTTGTTTTCTAAGATAAGATCTTATAATATACAAAGATATATTGTATATCTTTAAATTCAAATAAAAAAGCATCAGTTTTACACAAATATATTTTTTCTTTATTCATATTTAGAATAATTAATAATATGTACATAAATTGAGATATAGAAAAATTGGCTTCTCTTGGTCTTTTTGGTTGGCCTTATATATGTCCTGATTTAACTTGTGGGCAACTTTTACAGATATAAATGTTTCATACCTTGTGTTCAAGTTCAAAGTATCAATTGAAGACTCAAATTTTAACGTATTTAACAAATTATTAAAATAATGGACCTACCAAGCGTATTACAAGTATCTGACTATACAGAGGATGGCAAAACTGAGAATGATGAAATTTTGGGCTAATTTTGATAGTACATTTAAATCTATGGAATTATAAAGATTGACTATAAACTCATGAATGTCTGTAAAGTAAGGTTGACTCTTGCCTGCCTCCCTCAAAAGTTTCCTCTCTGTAATTGACTCTAAGTTTTAAGAGTGAAATTTTCATTGTACTTACTTCTCTATGACTTTTCATATCATTCAAATAGCAGTAGTGCCCAATATATGAATTTAAAAATTATATGGATGTAACTTCTATATTTCCTTTATGAAAAAAATAAAATTTAAGGAACAAGTGACACCTTGTGAGGCTGAAGGTAAAGATATGATCAGTCGACCAAGAGTATCACAAAATGTCACTGATAATGTTAAAAAATTATTGAAGAAAATGATGGTGTGTGACTGAAGAAATCTGAAAAAGGTTTAGTACTTTAAGATTCTCAAATATGTTCTTTCAAAACCAAATTATGCTACCAACAAATTTTATGGGCATGAGAGGTCTTAAACCAATATGCACTGACTTTGGTCATGCAATCATCCCACCCAAAAAGATTTCAGATCAGTGAGTACATTTAACTAAGGCAAAAAGCCAGGATTACATGAGATCAAAGTTCTGTACTTCAGTAGGTTACTGCCACAAATATGGTCACGCTTCATTGTGTGCACACCCTTTCCACATGGTCTTAATGATCCTTTCTCAAGAAGTGTAATCTGTTTCTGTCTTGAATCCAGTCTTGTTAAATGTGGCCTGCTCCAGTCAATGGGATAAAAGCAAAAGTGATATAATCAAGGTTTGAAAATGTATATGAGCTTTTAGACTTGCTTTCATTTGCTGCTGGAAACCCTTTGCCGCCATTTAGCATGCTCCATCTGGACTTCTAGAGAAACCATATGGAGAAACTCTGAAGAGCCAACCAGCAGATATGTCACTGAAGCCATTCTGTTACTCACTCCAGCCCAGTCACCAGCAACTATAGAAAGCAGCCAAACCACATCAACACTGCAACCTGTAGAATAACACTGATTCGTGCCACTAAATTTTAAGGTGATTTTTTTTAAAAGCTAACAGCTTTAGCTGTATCATAATCCGAGCTTGTTAGTCAATGTCACTTTTCTTTGGAAATGGAAGTTTGAGATATTTGATACTTCCTTGCTATCTGACCTAAGAAATGATACTGGCACTGGATTGGACTGCTTATATTCACGAAAAGTCCTGTTTTCTTGAGATCTGAGTTATTGTACAGTAAACACATGAAAAAGAGATGGGGAGAATCTAATAAAATATATCTAAACTCCTAGAAAATAAGGGATTTATCTTAAATTATTTGCATGAAAGTTGCATGAGAATTTTAAGTGGCCAGAATAGACATTCAAAGTGAAGTAGTTTTATTTTAAGAGGAAATATGTAGACCATATTCAGGGATATAATTATCTGAAAGATTGGCTCTAGATGCTAGTAAACACAAGAGTTTGATCCTACAAGAAAAATTAAGATATAGAGGTTCAGAAAATCATTTAAGAGTAAGACTTTATAAACATCACAGTTTATAAAACTGTGAAGATAACATATGATACCCTTATAAAAAGTTTTATTCATGAAAATGAAAGAACTTTTCACTTGTATGGTTCTAGGAAAAACTAGGATCAATGGATAGAGGAAATTAAAAGCATTAAGTAAAATAATTTTCTAGGGCTGGGGGTTTAACTGAGCAGAACAAGTATCTGCCTAGCAAATGCAAGGTCGTGAGTTGTATCCCCAGTAAAAAAAAAAAAAAAAACTTTCTAATACTAACTGGAGTATAACAATAATAGATTGGTTAACTAGAATAATAGTAAGGTAGTTGTCATAATATGTGTTTAAACATTGATTATTTTACTCAAGGATGTGGTAGAAAATATTCTTTCACTAAGAGATACATTAAACAAGATGATATCCACATTCCTTTCCAAACTGTTTCCATGTTGTTGCATGAAACTTCTGCATCTATCTAGTAATAAGTTCTCTAGAAACCCATCTTCATAATTATCACACCAGTATTTCAACTTAGTCATGATCAGAGAGAAATGGAATGATAGAGCAGAAAGATTTAAGAAATTAAATTTGCTTATTTTCCTTACTTGGGCACAAATAATAAATTCATTAGCTTTGTTCTAATAATAAGGAACAAATCAGGTGTCTCTTGTTAGCATTTGAATATAAGAAATTCTTTTTTAATTAAATAAGGGTAAAATTGGGTTTGCCATTTTAAAAATGGAAGAAAATCAATGTTTTTTATAAGAAAACAGTGATCACTATGTAGAGTTTCTTATACCAATGTATACTTTTTCATATTAAGAGAAAACAGATATTTGTTAATAATTTTAAAACTTTATGTTAGAAATTTTCATTAATAAGCAGTAACTAGAACAATAATTAAAGTACTAAGTATTAAAATTAACAAATATAACTATTTAATTTTAATATTTATAGGAAAGTATCATGAATGGAGGTAGTGAGTCTTTTACATCTTATCTATCAGTTCACATGAAACTGAATGACATTTCATTAGGTTGCTTCTCAGTACTAAGGATACTACCACCATCCAGAAGCCAGCACGCTGCACAGCACCCTGCTTCTACAAATCAAATCACTTGGACACTAGGATCTGTCTGCAAACTCAATGTGATAACCTATACCTTTTTCCTCTCCTCACTTACAGATTTAGTTCACCCTAATTTTTTTAATTCTCTCCATCTCTTTCCATCTCTACACCCCTAAAAGTAAGCTCTATTAAGCTGTATCCATAATATTGGCAAAGAATTACTGAGTAACATTTTCTAGTCACTTTTGTATACTTAAACTCATTTAACTCACACTATTCGGTGCCATAAGAATTTTGTGCTTCACCTCTAAGAAATACTGAATAACTTGTTCACCACATGTTATAGCCAGTAAAAAAAAAATGCAATCACTTTTATATTCAGATCTGGTTGTTCCAATATCTTGGAAAGAGCTCCCAAAATATGACAACTAGATCCCTTTTACAGAATGCTACATATATAAGGTCAGCCAATTAGATATGAGACAAGAGAAAGAAAGTGGAGTCAAAGCAAACTGAGTGAATAGAAGAATGATAAGGTAGTAAATACAAGTTACAAGAAGCCATGGCTTTATACTAAGCTTCTGCACAGATCACATTTAAAAATCAAAATGGATTCATTCACATTAAAGTTCCACATTGTTGAGTTGAATCTTAAGCTCTTCATCAAAATTCCCAAGATATCAGTATTAGAGTAATTATAGCCAAATTTTCCAGACTAGATATATTGAAGTGATAATGAAAGTTCCTTTTTCCTATCAAGAGGCTATTTACAGAACAAATAGCTGAAAATTTCTCAAATATGAAAATGGAAAAACATACAGATCAGTGAAGCATGTAGAACTCCAAATAGCCATAACCAAAATAAAACTATACCCAGACCTATAATAATCAACAGCCCAGAAATCCAACATAAGACCAGTATATTAAAAGCTGTTAGAGAGAAGAAACAGATTACCTATAAAGGAAAGCCTATCAGAATCACAGCAGATTTCTCAATAGAAACAATAAAGTCAAGAACAGCATGGAGTGGAGTATTTCAGATTCTAAAGGAAAATATCTTCCATCCCAGACTGATGTACCCTGAAAAACTGTCCTTCAAAATGGATGGAGAAATAAGATACTTCCACAACAAAGAACAGTTGAAGAACTTCATGACCACCAAGCCAACCTTGCAAGGAATACTGAAAGAAATTCTAGGTAGACATAGGAAAAAGCCAGTAAGCAAGGCAGACAATTAAACAGAGTGGAAAGGTAAAGAATCAACAGCAGAAAGATAACATGTAAAAAATAAACCAATATATATATCAGTTATAACCATTAATGTAAATGGCCTCAATACACCAACTAAAAGAAACAGACTGGCAGAATGGATCAAGAAACAATATGCAACCATATGATGTGTACAAGAAACCCATCTAGCCCAAAAGTAGACTCATAGACTGAAAGACAAAGGGTCAAAAACATGCAATAGGAATGCCCCAAAAAAGTAGGGGTACTTACTCTGTTTCAGACAATGCAAATTTCAAAACAAGAATGATCCAAAGAGACAAAGAAGGACACTACATACCAGTTAGGGAAAAACTTCAAGAAGAGATAACAATCTTAAATATATATGCACCAAATTTGGGAGCACTAGCTATACCAAACAAATGTTAACAGAAATGAAAAATCAAATAAGCAATAACACAATTATAATGGGAGACCTTAATACCCCATTGACACAAAGAGATAGACAGAAAATCAGCAAAGAAATAACAGAACTGAATCACACTTGTGAACAAATGGACTTGGTGGATGTATAGAGAATGTTCTACCCAACAACACTGGAATATACATTCTTCTCAGCAGCACATGGAATGTGCTCTAAAATAGACCATATATTAGCCCACAGAACATGCTTAAGTAAATGAAAAATAGTTGAAATCATCCCATGCATGTTATTGGATCATAGTGCCATGAAACTAGAAATCAATGATAAAAGAAACTGCAAAAATCCCACAAACACATGGAAATTTAATAATACACTCTTGAGAAATCAGTGGGTCACAGAAGAAATTGAAGAAGAATTAAAACAATATCTACAAGCAAATGAAAATGCAAATACAACTTATCAGAATCTGTGGGATGGAATGAAAGCAGTCCTCCAAGGAAAATTTATTGTGCTGAATTCCCACATCAGGAAAAACAGAATGAATACAAATAAAAAACCTGATGCTACAGCTCAAACATCTAGAAAGAGAAGAGCAAGTCATGCCCAAAGTCAAAAGAAAGGAGAAAATTATAAAGAGCAGAGCAGAAATCAATGCAATAGAGACTAAGAAAACAATACAAAGAATCAATGAATCAAAGAGTTGGTTTTTTGAAAGAATAAATAAAATTGATAAACCGCTAGCCAACCTTACTTCAAAAAGGAAAGAAAACACTCAAACTCATGCAATAAGGAATGAAAAGGGGAAATCACTACAGACCCTGTGGAAATACAGAAGATCATCAACACTGATTTTGAAAATCTCTACTCTCACAGGCTTGGTAACAGACAAAATGGACAGATTCCTAGAAACATAAGAATTACCAAAGCTGGGTCAAGAGGATGTAAAACTACTGAATAACCCAATTTCAATTAATGAAGTTGAAAATGTAATTAAAACCTTACCAACAAAGAAAAGCCCAGGTCCAGATGGATTCACTGTGGAACTCTACAAGAAATTCAAGAAGAATTACTGCCGACACTCCTCAAAGTCTTCAATGACATGGAAAGGGAAGCAATTCTCTCTAACTCATTCCTGGAAGCAATCCAAAACTGGAGAAAGATCCAACCAAAAAGAGAACTACAGGCCAATCTCCCTAATAAACATAGAGGCAAAAATTCTCAGTAAAATATTGGCAAACAGAATGCAGCAAATAATCCAGAAGATTATGCACCAAGTACAAGTGTGATTCACCCCAGGAATACAGGGATGGTTCAATATCTGCAAATCAATAAATGTAATCTACTGTATCAATAGAGCCAAATATAAGAATCACATTATCATTTCTATAGATGCAGAAAAAGCTTTTGATAAGGTCTAACACTTATTCATGATAAAAAAAAACTTACAGAAAATTGGAATAGATGGTCTTTACCTCAATATAATAAAAGCCATCTATGAAAAGTCAACAGCAAGCATCATAATAAAAGGCCAAAAACTGAAAGAATTTACCCTAAAATCAGGCACAAGACAAGGTTGTCCATTACCACCACTGCTATTCAATATAGTGCTGGAAATACTGGCCAGAGCAATTAGAAAAGAGAGAGAAATAAAAGGGGTACAGATAGGAAAAGGAGAAGTTAAATTATCATTATTTGCAGATAACATGACACTCTACATCTAAGACCCCCAAAATTCCATTGAAAGACTCCTAGGTATAATAAATTTAATAATGTAGTTGGATACAAAGTCAACACTCAAAAATCAATAGCATTCCTATACACTAACAACAGAATCACTGAGAGAGAAATAGAGAAGCCATACACTTCACAATGGCATCCAAAAAGTAATCAATCTAACAAATTAAGAATCAATCTAGCAAAAGCAGTAAAAGATCTATCTAGGGAAAATTATAATACCTTGAAAATGAAAATGAAGAGGACCTCAGAAAATGGAAAGACTTCCCTTGTTCATGGATAGGTAGAACAAATATTGTGAAAATGGTCATTCTCCCAAAATTGCTATACAGATTTAATTCAATCCCAATCAAAATACCACTAGCATACTTCATAGATCTAGAGAAATCACTCCTAAAATTCATTTGGAACCAGAAGGTACCTAGAATAGCAAAGGCAAATCTAGGCAACAAAGGCAAGTCAGGAGGCATCCCAACCCCTGACTTGAAGTTATACTACAAAGCTACTGTAATAAAATCACATGGTACTGGAATAAAAACAGACCTGAAGATCAATGGAATAGGTTAGAAGATACAACTACAACTATAAACACACTCAACCACCTTATCTTTGATAAAGGGGCCAAACACATTCATTGGAAGAAATAATTTCTTCAATAAATGGTGCTGGAAAAATTGGTTCTCCATATGTCAAAAACTAAAACTAGACTCATGCCTATCACCATGTACTAAACTAAAGTCTAAATGGATCAAAGATCTAAATATTAAAACAGAAACACTAAATCTGTTGAAAGACCAACTAGGTAGAAATCTTGAAGACATAGGGATAGGTAGAGAATTAATGAACAAGAATCAAACAGCACACAAAATAATTCACAGAATCAATAACTAGGATCACAACCTATTTTCGAATTTCTGTATGTCAAAAGAAATCTGCAGCACAGTGAAAAGAAAACCCACAAATTGGGGGGCGGGGAGAAACCTAGTGAACTGTCCTTCAGACAAAAGTCTTCTTTTTAGAACATATAAAGAATTTTTAAAAATCAGACCACTGAAATTCAAAGATGCAGTCCAAAAATGGGCATCTGAGATGAATACACACTTCTCAGATGAAGAAATACAAATGGCAAATAAATAAATGAAAAAATGTTCATCATCATTAGTCATTAGAGAAACGCAAATTAAAAGAACATTGAGATTCCACCTCACCCCCGAAAGAATGGCGATGATCAAGAAAACTACCAATAACAAATGCTGGAGAAGCTGTGGGGAAAGAGGAACTCTCTTGCACTTTTGGTGGGAGTGCAGACTGTGCAACCACTGTGGAGGTCAGTCTGGAGATTTCTCAAAAAGCGGGGATTGGAAGTCCTATTTGACCCAGCTATTCCACTTCTGGGCATATTCCTAGAAGAACTGAAAGCATCTTATCACAATGATATGTGCACACCCATGTTTATAGCAGCACAATTTGTAATAGCCAGATCCTGGAAGCAACCTAAATGCCCATCAACTGAGAAATGGATAAAAAAGATGTGGTTTTTGATACAGTGGAATACTACTCTTCTATAAAGAATGTTCACATTGAGATATTTATAAGTAAATGGATGCAACTCAAGACCATACTCATAAGTGAAGTAAATCAGACTCTCATGTGTAAATACTGTATAGTTTCCCTAGTGTAAGTAATAGTAAGAGTACATAAGATACAAAAACTCAATAAATACAGTGAAAGGATAAGAATGTGCTCAAAGGGGAAAAATAATATCTCAGGGAAAAGGAGGAAAAAGAAAAAGGAAGAAAAAATATCTCAAATTATATAAACACACATGATAGCTAAGAAGATTGTGGTACAAATTCTACAAGGTCTTAGAACAAAAGAGTTAACATTTATAGGATTGGAACAATTGTGCATGTTAGTGTCTGGGGATCTGAGGAACTCTTGAAGATCATTATGTAAAATAACAACCTGCTCCTACCACCCTATTTTGAAGGGCTATACTGTCAGTGTTTTGGGCTCTTTGCCACTGTTATTTTTTTGTCTTGTTTCATGTTTTCCTAGTAATTTGTTTTGTTTAGGTTTGGTTTTGTTTTTCCCTCTAATACAGAAAGGATAGGTATACACGTAGAAAAATACATGCATAGAACTTCTCCTAAAACAGTTTATGAGAATTGATTCTATAATGCATGATGAAATGAACAGCTGCTGTGAAGAAAAAGAGACATGTTAGCCACTGGTGATTCTGTAGTGTCATGCTGTGAAATCCAGTAATGCCATTATTCTTTGTTCACAGTGATGTTAGTCTGTCTTGTATTGTTTAATTTTGACACACATGAAGGTATAGACAGCTATTTTGAAGAGAACAAAAGACATTATGGCAACCATTGTTGATTTCCTTATCCTCTGGTTTTGAAGGCCTATAATGCCTTCAAAACTGTGTTCTAATCAGTTTAATACTATTTTGTTTTGAATGAATTCATTGTGTGTGAAGATATGGACAACTATTAAAAAAAAAAAACAGACACTATGGTAGCCAATGATGATCTCCTGTTGTCTTGCTTTGAAATCTGTGTCATTTACATTGTTTTCTTCTGATCATCTTTGTTCTGTTTTTTTATGCTTAGTTTTACCCTCTTTAAAATAAAAATTTTTTTTCTTTTCCTTAATTATATAAAAAGGTAACCTGGTGTTATCCTTTTATATTGCTATGTCGCCCTACCCATGTTTTACAAGAAACATAACTTTGAAATGACTCTTACTTGCCTTCTCATGGCTGAGACACAATACTGGACAACCACAAGTCTAAGAGGTAAGATTCACTTTGGTTCATGGCTTATAGAGGTTTCAGTTCACAGTCTGCTGTCTCCAAAGCAGTTCAGCATGGCAGAGGGACATGATAGAGGAGAAATGACTTACAGCATGGCATTGGAAAGAAGAGGAAGACCAAGGAGAAGGGAGGGAGAGATACCCTTTCAGGCCACACCCCCAGTGTCCTACCTCCTCTGACCAGGTTTTATCTCCCAGCATCACATTTAGCTGTAAAGTCATCAGCAGAATAATCCACTATTGAGTATCATGCCCCCATGATCCAATCACATCCTAAAAACAAAAGCTGTACTGATGAGTACATGCTTTAAGCGGCCATCTAGACATAAGTCACAACAATGGCAAATTTAATATTTTTTCTTTTGTTTCTGCATTCCTTTGTTTCTCTGTCTATGAAACCAATCTCTCCTGATCAGCCTAATGGGATACTCATTCTATTTTACGCAGTGAAGAACTATTGGAATTTAGAATAGAAAATGAAGTCAATTATAATTTCCAGCAGAATTGTTATATCCTATAACAATGGCTGCCTATTAAAAGTCGAGTAGTGGAATAAGAAACCAATATTGTAGAATTGCCATACAATTCTTAATGTTAATAATATAATTTCTGCAAACCCTGAACAAATTAAAATATAATTCCAATACCATGCTATGAGGTAGGAATGTATTTCAGGGCTAAATAAAGGACGTGAAAATGAAGGAATAGGAAAAGAAATGGAATAATAAAGAAATTAGAAAAACACTTTAAACTCACTGATTATATGGATCACAATAGCAAGTCAACAAAATATTTAATTGGTGTAATAGATAATGGACTTAGGTAAATCCAATTATGTAAACTTATTGTAGATCTACTTGCTGAGATTTGACAATTTTCTCTAATAATGTCCTTGGCCATGCTGGACTAAAAAAGGAAAAACAGATGGGAGGGTTGCACAGGGTGAGAAATAGAAAATTTGGAAAGTCTAGGGAGTTTCCCCAGTGAGTGGGTAGGCTATTGCTTTATTCCTGAATATAGTGAGACCACAAGATAAAGAGAAAGGATGTTGTGACTATAAGCTAAGAGAACATGTAAAAGGAAAAAGATATGCAGTAATAACAATGATAGAGGATGTTCAGTAGAGAAATCAAAAGACAGAAAAATGTGTCCAGAACAAAATAATCCTAAATTGAAGACCTTGAATGTAATGTGAAAGAATCTCAAATGATGTTACTCAGTATGTGAATACATTGCTACCAAGTGCAGTTGAGAGCTATTGTCAACTTAATAGAACTCTGAGCCTTCAGTTTTTCAAAGTAGACACTTAAGTTTGAATCCTAGCTATGCCTCTTGTGATCGGAAGATATTTACGCAATGTCTTAGTTTCTATAAATTTTACTTTCCTTCCAGTACAAAATGAGTGTTGAAGAGATTATAATAGTACTATTTACAGTGTTATTTTGAAGAGTAAAAGAAGTAATACATGTAAAATCTGAACAGGGCCTAGTATACAAATTAAATTTTGCTATCACTGCTGTTATTATTTTGCTGACAGTTGCTGCTATTAAAAACAGTTCTAAGGCTTTTAGGATTAACTAAAAGGACAAAAAAGCAATTCCACAAGACATTACTACTTAATTTAAATTTTAAACTCTGCTTTTAAACCTAATGTTTAAACTTCTTCCTCTCTGTTCTAAGACACAGGGAACATAACAGGAACAAAAATTTGATGACTTCAAACAACAAAATTTGTAATTTAAATGCTTAGCTTGTCTATTACCAAATAAGATCGAGATCTAGAGTAGTTTTGAATATTCAGGAACCATTTCTAATTAATCCATTAATTTTTGAATAAATTGCTAATGACAGAAAAACACCAAACAGGGATGGAGATTGCTTTCAAAAGAAATATGGAAGGGAAGATAAAGATCAAAAGACCTAAACTCTATCAGTTACATAGATAGATACTAAAAATCACAATTAACTATGATAGTACTTATGTTGAAATGGATCACATTATTGGCTAAAATCTACCAAGACAGCCTAGAAGTGGGATACATCCCCTAACAAGCCAGAATTGGCAGAACAGACAACTGGATAAATGGAACAGAAGAAAGGAGTGAGAAATAGACTTTCACAGATTGAAGGGAACAAAAGGCAATACAATGGAGAAAGTAATATTTCAACTAATGGTACTACAACACTTGTATAACCACATACAAAAGAATAAATCTATGAACAAACATTATTCTGTATCATTCACAAAATGAAACACACAACTAAATGTAAAAAGTTAACTCTAACAAGTAAAAATAGGAAAAAACATCTAGATGATCTAGTTTCGGGGACTGCAGATACAATACCAAAGGTAGGATCTATGAAATAGAAACTTATAAGCCGAACTTCATCACAATTAAAATTTTATGCTGTACAACAAAACTATCAAAACAATGAAAGCCAGAGACTGGAAGAAAATATTTGCAAAAAATATCTGATAAAAAACTGTCATCTAAAATATACAAAGAACACTTAAAACTCAACAAGACAAATACCTTGACTACAATATAGGCCAAATATTTTAAGACAGATCATCAAATGAAGTATATAAGGGCAAATAAACATACAAATGATGTTCTGGATCATAGATTGGCAGGGAAATCCAAATTAAAACAGTGAGATATCATTACACACATATTAGGATAACTAAAGTCAAGATCTCTGATTGACAAGGATTTGGAGCAAAGAAACTGTCATTCATTGTTGTTAAGAATACAAAATGGTGCAGCCACTTAGGAAAGTAATTTGTCAGCTTCTTACAAAAATATTCTCTTACTACTTGATCCAACAAAGACAACATTTGATATTTACACAAAGAGCTATTTCTACATAAAAATCTGTACATGAATTTCTGTAGTAGATTTGTTCATAATTGCCAAAGCTTAAAAGCAAGCAAGTTCTCAATTATCATGCAAATAGATAATAAACTTTGGTGCATCTAAACCTTGAAATATTCAACATTAAAAAGAAATGAGCTGTCAAGTCAGAAAAAGACATAGAGGGAACGGAAATGCATATTAATGAATGAAAAAAGCCAATTTAAGATGACTATATATTGTATGATTTCAACTATATAAAAGTCAGGAAAAGGCAAAAACTATCAAGACAGAAAAAAGATTAGTAGATGCTAGGAGCTGAGCAAAGGAAAGATAAACATGCACTCTCCCATCCAAGTACTAACCAGGCCCGACTCTGCTTAGCTTCCGAGATCAGACGAGATGGGGCGTGTTCAGGGTGGTATGACCGTAGACAACATGCACTCTCCTAAATAGTGCAATAGTAGTGGATATAAGTCAGTGCAAATTTTTTGAAGTATATGCATTTTGTGGCAGCTGTATGAGTTGTTCCCTGTGTCTCATCCATGTTAGGCAAGTGTTCCATCTCTGGTGTACATCTCCTGCTGGATTTTTTATAAATTAATTTAAACCCTTAGAAAGTACAACACCAAAATTAATCCCTAGTGTAAAACTGTAGGCTTTGGGTAATAATAGTGTGTCCATGTAGGTTCATCAATTATAACAAATGTTATAATTTTGTTGTGGTATGTTGATAATAAAGAACACTGTTCAGGTGTGAGAACAGAAGCTATACGTCAAATATCTGTGTCTTCTGCTTAATTTTTCTGTGAAACTAATTTTGATATTTGTAAAAATTGAGTCTTTTTTAAAGTCAAACTTCTGAGAGTAAAATTACAATATCTGAGGAACAATACACTGGACACGACTGACTAATAGATATTATAAAACAGAAGATTAGGTACTAAGAAAATGTAGCAATAAAAACTGCCTGAAATGAAATGAGGTGTGCTATAGGAGTGACTTCCAACAGTGTGTCATTCAGTCCTCTGAAGAAGAAAGAAAAATGAGGATGAGGACTTAGCTCAGCAGCAGAGTGCCTGCCAAGCAAGCATGAGGTCATGAGTTTGATTTCGAGTACCAATAAAAAAAAACAAAGGAAAAGGAGACAGAGATAATATTTGATAACAAAATGACCAAAAGCTTTTAAAAATTAACAAAACTATATACTGACCTATCCAAGAATCCCAATGAGCCTTAAGCGGAAAAAAAAAAAAGGAAACTATGCCAAGACACATAGTAATCAAGGTAGGTTCGCTACTTACTTAGCAAACAGCTCAAATACACTGACTGGGGATTTTATTTTGAAACAGACGAGCAAAAGAAGGGCACAGAACAAACGATCTTCTTTGCAGGTCTGAATCATAATAAAGGCAGTGAACTGCTGAACCAATTGCTTCTTGATTATGGCAGAAGCTTCCTTGAGGGCCCATTTTGGCTGAGAAGCTTTGTGAGTAGTCCTTAGTAATGTGCACAGAGCCTGTATTTCTAAGCTCTATATTAGTGATGCTCAATAACAATTGCCTTCATTCTTAAATGGAATAATACAGCATTTTAAATAGTTCAGAATTACCAGTAGCCACAACTTAATATCAGATAGTTGAAGAGATTTTTCTACATTAACGACCCTTCAATGCTATTCATTACCAGACTCCACGTAAACTCATTCTATATGAAATAATCAAAAGTGAATGATTAAATTTTCAAAACTTACTACGGTAAAAAAAAAGACATTGTTTTTAATCCCCCTCCAAAGACTCTCCCTTGTCTGGAACACACTGACCCCATTGTTCCTGCTGATTTCTGCAGCAGTTACGGAAGACCTCTTTTGTAAGCCTTTACAAGTTGTAATAAAAAATTGCATGAATGCTGCTGCTGAGTGACATTCAGTAGAAATACAGGCCCATAAAAACATGATGGTGTGTCCACATTCACTTTATTCACTAAAGCTGGCACCATGTGACTTCTGGCTCTCCCCCAAAGTCAAAATAAGCATGAAAGGAAAACATTTGGAATGAACTCAGTATATCGAGGTAACCATAAAAGTGCAATTAAAGATACGTAAAAAAGGACTTCCAGATCTGCTTCAGAAAATGGCAAGAGCAGTGGGATAGATGTATTGAAGTGATGACAAATATTTCTAGTGGGCTAACGGCCACATGTCTTTTACAGTAATAATTTTTAAAAATTTTAAATAATTTCAGGATTTTCTATCACAATGGTTATACTTTATAGCTCCATTCTAATGTGAGTTTTGTCAGTTTCCATTTATTAATTTTATGATTGGTCCAGGCAATCCATTATTCATATTTATCTCCTACAGAAATTTCTAAAATTATTTATGTCTAAAACTACTGGAATAGAATGTTTCACAGAAAGATTTTCCGATGCTTTATCAAAAAAAAAAATTGCCACCAGCCACTTCCAATCTGAATGTGCTCCACCTCTTCACAATAAAGCACCCTGAGACAGTGCAACCTTTGGCAGTCGCTGCTTCAACTTCAGCTTCTCATTGGCTCAGGAAGAGCATCGGAGAAAGGGAACTTAATGCTCTCACTTTCTTGTCACATCCACTGAACTCATAATCGTCACCTGAGGAAGATAACTGAATTCCTTCGACATCACCCACTCGGGCCAGGTGGCAATGCTGGTGAAGCAGTGAAGGAGCTCCAGAACGTCCTCCTGCGCTATCTCATGTCATCTTACCATCTGCCTCTGTAACCCTCCTTGTCTCTGTCCACCCCATTTTATGGCTGTTTCTGTTTCTCAGTTTCTCTCTCTTTCTCTTTAAAATAGTGTTTTTCAGATAGATGATTCACACATCTTTATTTTTATTACCCATCTAAATTTAAACAATCAAATGGTTTTGTATGACTGTCTAAAACACCACAGATGTTAGGGAAATTGCCATCAGTTTATTTTCTTCCTTAAAACTAGGCTTCACCACATACCATAGTCCAGCAGAGGGCATTGTTCCATTTCAGATGCATAAATAGGGCAAGGAAAAGGCTTCCCCATCCAGGCAATGTATTTTATTTACAGTTGTGTTCTGAAATTTAAATAAAGTGGCTCTTGTAATTAGAGGGAAATTTGTTTCATAAGTTACTGTTGACTGTTTCATCATTTTCAGTTACAGTTTAGAAGTAATCCTTCCTTTTATAAGAAAAACAAAAGAGAAAACGATCAGTTTCTGGCCTATCTCCAAGTTTAAAATACTAGCTTCAAGTTACAGTTGCAGTTGTATGATCCTGCCCCCTCTGAGTTACAGTGTGTTCAGATCCTCATGCAGAAAAGCAACTGAGAAAGAAACATGACTCAACCCAAGTTAACTGTGGCACTCTGCTCTAGTCCTCTAACTGAAAGACAGCAGGACATACATTCTAGTGTATCATACCACCTCAGAATGATCAGTATATCACATGGGACCAGCATTATACCTTTATATCCAGGCAGTCACTCACCAATTTTAATTGTGCAATTTCACAGAAATTGAAATTCTATAATGAGAAATGTCTTACATTGTCAGAGTTTTTCTTGAAAGACAAATTCCCACAATCTACATAAATTATGGTTTCCCTGTTGTGGTTGCTTATCAAGTTCCTTTTTAATGGAAGAAGATCAGGGACAGAAGGAAAGAATGTGAGGGAGCAACAGAAAATAATTCATACATCAGTCAACCCAGGTTTATTTGAGTCCCAACTTGTGCCAAGCCCTGATTGAGGTATAAGATTGTATTGCCAAGCAGGTAAAGATTTCTTCCCTCAAGGAGATGTTCCACAAAGCATGGACTTGGAATGATCTGCCTTTTAACCAGCTATGTTACTAGAGCAAAGGAATTGAAGATTTCTTTAAAAAAAAAATAAAAAGGAATAGTTATTAGTGTTTCTTGAAAACATACTTTATAATAAGTACAGGAACTAAGCATTTATATTTATCTCAAAAATTCCTCACAATCAGCTATGAGATAAACTCTCTTATTGCCATATTACAAATGAAGAAATCCAGACAGAGGCACATGTGAAATGTCAGAGCAGAAATTTGAAACTCCACAGAAAGAGAAATTACCAACATGGGTTTATTTTCCTCCTTAAGTATGCTATGTGAGTTATCTTGAAGGAGAGGTACAATGACATAAAGCTCTGAGTGCATGCAATATACTATGATTATTATTACTCTTACTACTGTTACTGTAGTTTTCTGGATCATACAGTTATATGTTGAAATATACTAAAAAGAGAATTGGTACTTAAGATCAAAATTTCTGTACTCTAAAATGCAATCTGGGGCTGTAGATAAAGCTGATTGGTAGAACACTTGCCTAGTCATATGTGAGGCCCTAGATTTGAGCCCCATCTCTACAAAATAAAAATGAAAATGAAAACAGAATGATTTTGTGTCCAACTCTGATTGAAACAATACTGCATAGTATGCTTGTTCTTGGTATTTATCGCTCCATAAAATGATTGGCTCGCTGTAACAGTTACAGCTATACACACAGGATATCTGAACACAGATTTCCTGAAGCAAAATATGAGCTCCTCCTGCTCAGAACTTTTTGAGCCCCTCTCCCCACCAATCTAAAGGGTGAGACCAAACGCTAAACAAAACTAAGACCTACATACCATTCTGTGCTTTGACCGTCTCCTTGTGTTGTAATAAGTGATTACATGATCAGCGGCTGCCCCTCAACAGTGCTGGTAGCTGAAGAGCTCCATGCTCTCTCCCTCTCCACACCTCTCCTTGGGCTTGTTACCCAATCCTGTCCATATATCAGTGGGGGTTAATTATGCCAGCAGAATTATTCAAAAAGAAATGAAGTAGACATGTTTTGCTGCTTGGGGACTTCTCTCTGCTTACTGCTAAGCCTGAATTTATATCTCACACTGCTGCATTATCAAAGTCAAAAATAATCTTAAACAAGAAAAAGATAAAATTCTGACTCCGGAGCAAACTTCCTAGTGATCCTATTTCATTAAGTTGGAAAGTGGGTACTGAATAATGGGATATAAAGAAAATTCACAAATTATGTTTTCTTAGTATTTCATTGTTCTGTTTTGCAATCAAAGAAGGTTTATCCAACATATGAATCCTTAAAATTCAAAATTCATGCCAAGTGAACGTTTTTAAAATGTAATACTATTCCAAAAAAGGCAATTTATCTCACTACATTTTTGCAGAAATGAGAACTGTAACAGTGCATCATTTGGCATAGAAACAAATGCCTCAATATCTTTAATTTCAGCTTCAACAAATAGCAAATGTTTCAGTAGTTATGTTGCAAATTGTGTTGTCCTGTAGGCTGACGGCTGTGTATCAGCACTGGCTAGGCTCTGTGGAAAAGGGGATTTTCCTTAGAATACTCACCCCGAGGTAATTGCCATCAATGAACACAACAGGGAGAGAAGGAGCTTCAGAAATGCGTCGGCATCGCTCATCTAACTCTTTTCCATATTCTCCATTCAGAGCTATGTTTTTCTCTTCAAATTTTACTCGATGATTTTGGAAGATCTTCCTAACCAGTTCACATCTTTCAAAAGTTGTCCTTACCACACGAAGGCAAGTGGTATAAATCACTACGCGGTCAAATTCTAGGTCAGTTGATGGTTGCTGAAGGGAAAGCATGGCAGTGTAAATATATTTGCTTTTACATTCATATGTGTAATTATCTTGAGATAATTAACAAACTTTAGCAAGTGTCTTACACTTTAAAGTATGCAATAAAAGTCAAATGAACACCTTATGTATCAATTTCACATTGAACTTTTTTGATTTTTTATTTATTTATTTTTCTTTTGTTTTTTTGAGACAGAGTCTCTCTGTGTAGTTCAGGGGGGCCTTGAGCTCACTATGTAGACAAGGCCAGCCTTGAACTTAAGCCAGTCCTCCTGCTGCTGCCGAGCACTGGGACCTCAGCCATGCAGCACCCCACCCAGAGAAGACATTTCTATTTAAATTAAACATCTGTAATTGAGACAGGATAGAGATAAGAATCAATGTAATTTACACAGTGAAGGTGTTACATACATAAAAGCCAAATAAATATATTAATCAATATAATTTAATTTTTCTTTTGTTAGCACATCAAATAATGTATCATAAAACTAGTGATATCTCACATGTGATGTCTTGCTATAAAATAATGACTGTTTTTCTGATGTCTTTTAGTCATAGTTCAATTACAAAATCTGCCTCTTCAAACCAAAGTGAAATATATTACAGAATAGTCAGAGTTAGCATTTAAGCAGTTGGAAATTCTTCTATATATCAATTTACCAAATTTTGTAGTCTTTCGAGCCATAGTTTCCTGGGAATGATGCGACCTGTATCATGGGATTTTTCTGAGCTTAATGTAGCATAGCACATGCTCATGTCCAGCACTGAGTGATAGAGCTCCAGCATGCAGTGAGAAGACTATATGCCACAGAAATAAGGAACTGAAGGACCAGAAAGGGAGTGTGCAAAAGCCAACAGCAGTGGGCAGGGGTCAAAGGCAAGCCTGAAAAGATTAGCAACCAACAAATGAAGAAGGACACACTGGAGTAGAGGCAAGGAACACTGAAAAACAAGGCCTTACAAGATAATCTTTTTCTGTATTTCCCACTAAATCAGGTATCAATGACTACTCGCCTAGGAAGCCCATTCCTACACTGCTGGAGCATGCTACTGGGCTACATTAGATATCAGCAGGAAAGCTCCTCTTCTGCCTCACTGTTTTACATGAAAGAGACTGAACAAAATATAACTATACAATGACACCACGGGATACCTGAGTCTTCACAGGGCTACAGTTGCTAACAAGACAATCACACAATTTGTGATACTGCATGAAGTCAAAATTGTGACTGGAAATAATTCCAGAAGTCTAAATACTAAAATTAACCATATCAAATGTCACCACTTTTGTATACAAAAACATCAGACCACTCTGCCAAGATGTACATGATGCAAACAGGCTGT
Organism: Cavia porcellus; assembly: GCF_034190915.1. Taxonomy (NCBI): domain Eukaryota; kingdom Metazoa; phylum Chordata; class Mammalia; order Rodentia; family Caviidae; genus Cavia; species Cavia porcellus. Next base: position 22,849,788 of record NW_026947513.1, on the reverse strand, counting down.
GAATTAGAATAGGTTATTCAATAAAATGTGCTAAGAAAGATCTTACTTTTTTACTTACTTATAATTTTGCATAGCTTAGAAAAAAAGTTTTGCTAGACGTAGGAGTTGAATGGGTGATTTCCCAAGATCATTTTAAGTTTTATAATGTGAATTTTAGATGACACTGCCTTTAGCAAAAAAAAAAAAAAAAAAAAAAAAAAAATCCTCTTCTACATTTGCTTCATTTTCTTTCCCTCAACAGATTTATCTAAGCATCTGGCCAGAAATATAAAAATAGTCACTGGATGGTTTACTGTCCCTCTTTTCCCTTCCTGAGGGTTACCATGGAAATAGTGTGATAAAGGTTGAGAGCATCATAGAAGTTACTGGGGTCTGTGGCCTTCTGGTTCTCAGAGAGCTGACCCACACAGTAACAAAGGTAGCACATTATCTTCTTTCTATTGATTAAAAAAATTAACTCTTTAGGAAGTTTGGAAGCCTCACAACAAAATGCAGCACAGACACAAATGTTTTGGACCAGACTGCAAACTGCTATATGGAGAATAAGGGGCTAATCAAAGACCCACGCCCCAGGCCCTTAGTCTGCACTTTGCCCTGCAATAACCACCAAGAAATGGTAAACACTTTTGTCACTTGCTCATCTTGAGGCAATTCCAAAGCTTTCTCACCCATGAAAACTGACAAGTATTAGTCCCAACTATTCCCCACAAAGAGCCAGTCTGAAATGGGCTTAGAACAGAGCTGGGGCAAATTCAGTGGAAATTCCTGTTCTTTGTAGATCTAGACTTGCCCTCTGTGAAAAAGTGTATTGAAACAGGTTTCGGGTTTGCCCAAGTATTTCTGGAAATCAAGAGCCTAGAGGTTCCCAGACAATTCCAGGAATTCTATTCTTTAGTTTTAAAAAGTTTTATTAAATTTTAAAAAAATGTTTTTGTAACATCAATGGCAGTTTCAATGTCAACACCTTTACAACTAACTTCATTTGAGTGTCACAAGAACTTGCATTGTGTTACTATCTTGATTTACAGTTCTAAAAAACTAGGCTCAGGGAGGAGCCTTGACAAGGGAGAGTTAAATGAAATTTTACCAAGTTAGAGAGCAAAAACCCAGGAGCACAACTTCCAAAGACTGCAAGGTGTCCACTCTGCAGTGTCTCTGAACTTCATTTTAGTTTTTCTGTCCCCTCTCCAAGCAAACTCTCTGTTAACTCACACACTGCTGTTGACCAATTCTCTTACCCTCGAGCTCATGGTTGCTAGTGAAAGAGCTTTACTGAATTACAATTCCATCTAAAACAGAGATTAATGTCAAACACAGGGCATTTTAAACATTGCTGTTTGTCTGTCTAAAAAGATCCTGTAGAGACAGCAAGTTGTAGAGAGCTATTTTTCTTCTCCAAAAAGGCAAAGTGATCAGCTCAGATCACACAGTGTGTCAGAAGGCAAACTGGGACTAAATCCAGATTTCTTGTTAATCAGGCAGCAGGCCAACCTGGCACCAAGAACACTATCTTTAAGTATCAGATTCTGCTGGGGAGAGCAGGGCTGTGGGCTTTTGCAAAGAGCAGGAAATTTTTACATCTACTGCTCCATCTTTCTCTCCATGCCGCTTTGTAAACACTATAGTTAAAAGAGTTTAGTGAATTCCTTCCAAATATTAAATTTAAGTAAATAAACTCCTGCCCGTCTTGTTCTCAAATCACTTCCAATTCTTATTTTTGGACATCATGTGATTTGAATGTCCAATTTGTCTGTACCAGGTTTCTCTTTTAGCTTATTTTCTGGATCTGTTTCTCTTCTAACCATTTTTCTTTCTTCTTCAGTTCTGAAGGGGAATCATTATTTTTATGCTATATTCCCATTAGGTTTATTGTAGGAAGTTTGTACATGAATTCTGACTCACTAAGGCTTATCTTACTATAACCACTGATGAATGTGCAATATCCCAGCAGCAGAGTCCAACACAGAGTCCCCAATATGGTACCATTCCCAGAGTAAATTAAACATCAACCTGTGAATGATTGATTATATTGGATTGTTGATATATATAGATGGCTGAATATATTGGATAACTTCCACCATGGAAGAAACTGTGCTTTGTCCTTACTGGCAGAGAAACATTTTGGATATGTATGCCTTCATTGTATGCCTTCTGCCAAAACTACCACCCATGGACTCACAGAATTCTTTGTTCACCATCATGGGATTTCACATAGCATTGCCTCTAAATAAGGATCACATTTTACAGCCAAAGAAGTGAGGCAATGTGTTCATGCTCATTGAATTTATTACTCTTGCTGTGTCCCTCACCATCCAGGAGTGGTTAGACTGATAGAAAGATGGAATGGTCTTTTGAAGACACAGATGTGGTACCAGTTAGGTGGCAATAGCTCGTAGGGCTGGGTAAATTACTTCAAAAGTCTGTGTATGCTTTGAATCAGCACCCATTATATGGTACTGTGTCTTCCATAGCCAGGATTCATGGGCCCAGGAATCAAAGAATGAAAGTAGGAATGGAACCATTCATCATTAGCCCTAGTGATTCACTAGCAAACTTTTTAATCTTGCAGTCCCCATAATTTTATGTTCTTCTGATTTAGAAGTCTTAGTTCCAGAGGTTGGAAGGCTTGTACAGGAAACACAGCAAGGTTATCATGGAACAGAAAGCTAAGACTTCACCCTGGTAATTTTGGTCCCCTCCAGGATGTAAAGCAAACTCTTAGCTGCAAGCACCTGCACAAATGAAGAGTTAGTTAAATACATCCAACATTCAATGGCACAAGGTTAACACTTTTACTCCAAAAGTTACCAATAGGAAAATACAAAAGATTGGGGCCAAAGCAAGTCCACAAAGCAAATCCAAAAGCCAACAGGGTAAACATTAAAGCTTGTAATTCCCTGTGCAGCATCAAACATAATCTTTGGCAAATTGTGAGTTCCAAAGGGCTTAGATTGTTTCCCTCCATGACACTTCTCATGCTTATAGCTCCCATAGTTTCTCTTTTGGCTGTATTGGGTCAAGTGCCAGAAACATTAGGCACTCTGAACCCAATTCAGAGGGAAAAAAATTTCCTGTACTGCTGCCATTCTGGAACATAGTTCTCTGCAGCTTTCTCCTCAAAACAAAATCTTTCAATTTTGCAATTTGGAGGCTTTGAAGGATGGAGACTTCCTGCTTCTTGTGATGCCTTCAGGCCATCTTTTATAGTCTTCTGTTCTTCTCAGCAACAAAGCTCTCCTCAGCTCTGTCTTTGTGGTCCATAGCTTTAATGGGGCTTCTTTTCTGGCCAAACACACAACATTTGAAATCATTCTGCTGTGCTCCCTGCTCTTGATTCTAAATCTGGCTAAAAGCCCCTAAAAGTATCCATGCCACCACCTTAACTTTTCCACTGCCTTGAAGTTTCTCTGCCAGATTAATTAGTCCATCACCCTTTATCTAGTATCAGGCAAAATCTTTGGACATGACCAAAATGCACACAAACTTTTTGCCAAGCCATAACACACCTCATCTTGAGTCCAGCAGCCAATGCAGGTGTTTCTCTTACAAGAAACCTCCTGAGTCTGGTCTTTACCAGTTTTCTGGTGTTCTGAGCTCTCACCAGAATGTACTGTATGGAACAGCCTAAGGCATTCCAGCTCTACTCTTTCAGGTGATATCTTTGAACCTTTCCAAACTCTTCACACAAGCCATTTGCAAAGGGTTTTAAACTGTGTGGTCAGGTACAGTCACTGCAATGATCCTACTCCTGGTACCAAATTCTGTCTTGGTTATTTATCTCTCATTACTGGGATAAAATACTTGATGCCCAAAGTTAAGGAAGGAAAGGTTTAGTTAGCTCACAATTTGTGGAAGCTTCGGCCCACAATCAGACGGCTCCAAGGCAAGGTGGCATGGCAGAAGAGGGAAGAATCAAGCCTCTTTTCCTCCCTTAGATTATATGCAGGCTACCCACCCTGAAGTGGACGTAGCATTCACACCATCTCCACGCCCTCCTCTTGCACAGGCTCAAGATGTTTTCAAAGTAAGTACCCTGGTCCTTGCTGAAACATTTAGTTAAAGTTCTAAACTTCTCAGGTTGACACAATGAACAACATCCTCGAGTGGTAAAGGTGTGTCCTCTACACCTTAGGATGTAAAATTGCTGAGTTACTTAGTTAAGCTTCTAAACTTCTCAAGTTGACACAATGTATCAATCAAAACACTACTCCTTGAATGCATAATATTATTTTTTTTGCCTTATTTTCTAAGTGTGGAACTTTGAAAAAATATCTCCATGCCTTTCTACACTATAAGGCACAGACTGTAAAAATAATTGCAATATCATTTATGTCACAATCCTTGCATCTTTAGGTGAAGGTTTAGAATTGAAAATGGCACTTCATATTAACTTCATCATAAACAATAAGGATTATAATCCAAATTTGACAGATGAGGAAGTTAAGTTTGGGATAAATGTAAAGTACTCATGGGGAAAACAGTAGAACCAAAATTTGAAGGTGGATCTGTCTCCTTAATTCTTGCCTTTCTTTAGAAAGATGCTACATCATCTTCTTGAAAACAAATAACCAAAGAATCAAATTGTTCTAGCATTGTGTGAACAATTGGGTGAACAATCTGTTTGACAGATTGTTATCATAAGAGGACTGTAGCAGAGATAAGCCTAAAATCTTATTCTCAACCCTCCACTTTCTTCAAGTCTCTGATGAAATATCACCATGTGAGATATTCTTATCCTATAGAAGTCACTCCTCCTTTTAAATCAAATTTTTAAAAGTAGTACTGTAGAATACTATATTTAGTGGTTCACTATCGCTTCAAATAAAATTGAACCCCATTGAAGCAGAGACTTAGTTTACTACCCTAGAAGTAAGAACACAGAACACAACTTGGTGCATAATAGATGTTCAGTAGATGTGTTCTTGTATCTTTTCCCTACCTTCAGTTAGAAATTGCTTTGAATTCTTCTTCTTAATAACTGGATAATCTTGAGTTACCTCTTTATGTTCATTTTCTTATTTGCAAAACAAGAAAATTAATGTCCACTTTTAGGAATTTGTGATTAAATGATTTAATGAATAAAAAACCCTTAACCTGGGGCTGGAGGTTTAGCTCAGCAGCATAAGCGCCTGCCTTGCCAGCAGGCAGTCATGAGTTTGATCCACGGTACTGATAAAAAGGAAAAAGACAAAAAAAAAAAAAAAAAAAAAAAAAAAAAACCCTTAACCTGAAGCCTTGTTCATAAAAAAATATTCAATAGATAATGTTTATTAGTAGTACCATTGTTATGATAAGTACCACCAATACATATAAGCACCATCACTATTATTGCTATAGAGAAGTTCAAATATACAGATATCAGCAACCTCATAATGGCAAATTTTAACATTACAATTACACAATGAACAAAAATAAATCTTATATTGTGGTATATTGTCATTCATATTTGTTTGAATTCTAAAATCCATTTCTAAAAGTAGAAGTAATAGATGTAATATATCTATCAGAGGTCATAAAAATTCCTAAACAAGTTCAGATGTACTCACATGACATGAAAGAAATACGACTATAATATATGCAAGTGTAGATTTTTGTAGAGTGATTTCTCTTTTGTTAATTTTCCTAGATCATGACTTACACAAATTGCAATTGTTTCTTTAGAAATAGCATATTTGTCAATCCACCTACTGAATCTTCAAACCTTGCCGCTTTTACAGCACATGAGTTATTTAAAATAAAAATGGATTCTACTCTCATCATAAAATCTTTAGAAGGGGATAATAGTTCTGTCAATTCAGCATCAATCAAGTATAGAAACATTTCACTTGAAAATATAGATTTTCTTCTCCTTTTAAAAAAGCAAAAAATCTGATCACACTATTTTGTTATGTTCCTGCACAGATATATATATATATATATATATATATATATATATATACATTCTGATCTATCTAGACAATGTCACTTAGAAACATTGTGGGCATCACTCCTTTAGACTGGAATTCGTCATGCAGCATCTGGAGTTGTTTGTTCACACATACATTTCATTTGGGAGAAAATTGAGACCCACACAGATCAATTATTTGAATTAAATTTTTCTTTAGGAAACAACATGGTACAATATAAAGAAACTCAGTCTTGAGCCAGTACACTCACTAGCTGGGATGGTTAATTTCACAAGTCAACTTTTCTGGGTATGTCTGTGAAACGAAATTAGTGTTTGAAAACAATAGCCCTCCCCATTAGAGGCAGCTAACAGGCAATCTGTGGAGGACCTAAATTGAACATGAAGACAGAGGAAAGTTTTCTTATCCTCTCTTTCTACATAGCTCTTAAACTAAGATTTCAATCTTCTCCTTGACCTCAGTACGTCGGGTTCAAAAATTAGATTTATCCCTCTTTGCAGATAAAACCTATATCAAAGTGAATTCAAAAATCACCAGATTCAAGGGCATCCAATCCCAAAGTGATGATCTTGCAACAATAAAATCCAGGCAACAAATGAATCAGGAACAGTTCTGCATATAGACATATTTAAAAATAAATTTCCCTCTCATCTCTTAAAGTTTAAAATTGTAAATCCAAAAGAAAGTGGCCTAAGATATTGGGCAATGTCATCAGTATAAGTGCCAGTATAACTCTGCACTAGCTATTTTAATAATATTTTCATCTTACTTTACAAAAACATTGGTGCTCTTTCTTAAAAGGAAGTGTCCTTTCTTTTCACTCTCCTAAATGTGTATATACCACTCATAAAGATCAAACAATAAAAGATTAAAATTGTTTTCAACTTTCGACATCAAGGAAAATGCTGGAATAATCAGCTTACCTTTGGAATGAATTTGAATATGATAAGAATTTATAGTAGGGGCTGAAATGCCTGCATGTCATCTCAGCCCAATACTTTCATAAGTTCCAGTGTGATGAGAAGTAATAGTAGTCCCTGTGGAATTCTCAGAATAGATTGAGAACTAAAAGTGCTCAGGAAAGCCAGTGAATGTCCAGAAGTTGAGAAAATGGAAACTAGCCCCAGGCAAGTTCCTTATTCCTGCCTCCTCATCCAACTTCTAGGGTTAACAATTTTGTTCTTATGACTACACTGGGGATCATTGTCTCCCATTTCACTAAAATATACTCTTCCCCAGACTTGCAATGCATGCAGAAGAAGAAAGTGGTAGGGAACATTTTCAGAAGACTGGCAGTCAATACAGGGAGTGATATAATATCACTCCCTGTATTATATATATATAATGAGTTGTGGGTCTGTTAATTCTATAAGTAATGTAGTTATACTTAATAAGTAATGTAGATATACTTATTAGCTTAACTGTACAAGTGAAAAAAACTGAGGCACAAGAATTATGTGTCTAGCATAAAGCCTGAAAACTACCAAATGATGAAGCTAGAGTTTATTCTTAGTAAATCACAGGACTCAGATCTTTCTATGGTCTTGTGAATTATTGGCTCACTTTGACTCTGTTAATATTTCCATCTCACTGGGTAAAAACCCAAGAAGTTGGAGGGGCTAAGACAGGATTTCTGAAGCCTAACGTTTCACAAAGATTTGAAATAATTAATGCCTTAATTTCTTGTTGTTATAACAAATTGTAACAAATTTAATGGCCTAAAATGACAGATCCTGTTGTCTTATACCTCTAGCCCATAGGTCATAACATTGGGTTACAACAACCCATCCCACACATTTTTATTGTAAATTCATAATTTAGCCTAATAGTAGCTAGTTATATGGCTCAGTAGCTGCACCTGGGGGATACTGAAAGCAATCTTTGTGTTTACCCATTTGGTAAAAAGAACATCAAGGCATGTGCCTGTGTGTCAAAGTGTTAAATTGGGATTTTACCCACACTATGCATCACTTAACAGGTTTCACATATGTTTATCTGACTATGACAGGGGGCAAAATACATTCACTGCACTCTTGTGTTATGAAAACACATATCTTACTACAAGGAGATATGGATGTGACTCACAGTGACTGTGCCTAGGGAAAGAAGAAACCCATTTGCGCATTCAGCCACTTGGCAAATGAACAGCAAAGGCTGTACAGGAGACCCAAAGCAGTAACAAGTCAGTTTTATCCATGAAATGTTTGTTGTTAAATTTTTATGCATTTAGGATTTATTTTTTAAAACTTTTTTTTCTTTTAATATTTCTGGTACAAGTAACCTAATTCAGTAAAATGGCCAATGAAAAATCACATTTGCAAGTTTGGTGGTCAAAAATGAATCATCAGATTACTCATGCAAAGACAACGAAGATGATAATGATCAGAGTTGATCATGTGAGCCAAAATTCTTGTAACACTGAAATGGAGCAAGAATTGACTGATATAGGAATAAGGAATGCAGACCTTCTTGATTCAGATGAAAACAAGAACACTAACAATGTGAGTACATATTTGATTAGTTAAAATCATGCAAAATGGTTTAATGTTAGAACTAGGTCTGAAAATACAGAGAGCATTTTGGCAGGGGTGAAAGATTTAGGACAGAATATCAGCACTATTATTCAGTGTTGGAAATTGTAACAGACAAAATACTACAAGATGTTGTGAAATACTCAAATGCTGAAATACAACTAGAACATTCTTTACGTACCAATAGCCAAAAAATGTATTTATTATTACTAGATGAACTGAAAGCATTCATAGGTGTTCTGTACTTAGCAGGGTTTTCTCATAATAATCACAGAAATGTAAAAGACTTATGGAAAAATGATGCATGTGGACTTGAGGTTTGTAGAATAACAGTGACCCTGAGATTTGGTTTCCTTCAAAGTTGCCTGAGCTTTGACAAAACCACACACCAACAAAGGAAAAGAACTGATGGTCTGGCTGCTATACACAAACTGAGAAATTTGTGAGTAATTGTCAAACAATTTATATACCATCTAAATACATGACTGTTGATGAACATTTTGCAGCATTTCATAGTTCCTGTAGCTTCAGAGACTAGATGCCAATAAAATCTTCACAATAAGGCATAATAGTTTATGACCTTTAGATATGAAGATTATTATGTTTCCAATTTAGACATTTACCCTGGAACTCAGCCACCAGGTTCTTATTCATATAGTAATACACTGAATGATGCTGAGAACAGACTTGTTGCCCCTACCTCCCAAACTAATTGGAATGAGATTTTTGACAATTGTTTTATTGCTTTCCAATTGGTGTTATATTTGCTAATAGAGCACAAGTTGAGGAGCATAGAAATTGTACACAGGAACAAGTAGAACTTTCAAAGAAATGTTTCAACTTCAAAATAGAGAATTGTGTAATACAATCTTTGGATGCCATTGGTGTGTTATGTAGCCACTATTGTTACAGAGAGCTGAGCTAGCTAGAAATACTACAGGCAGTGAGACAGGGCTAGGTCCTCCAAGAACCCAGTGTAGAAGCCCAGGTACCTTGCAACTGTGGGGGAGACAGACACCTCCTGCTGTGGGCCAGACCTCAAGACAGAAGATCAAACAAACGCACCCATATCCTAAAGATGATATTCTAAATAGTTCTCTATCACACTGAGGAAATCAGGAGTCATCATCCCAATTCCCTATGGGAAGAATCTCTGCTTCCTAAGAATGCCTGCTTTCTACATGACTCGTTTCCCCATTTGCCCCCATTTTAATCAGTTTTACCTGAACAATTAATCTCATTGATTAACCATAGTTCTGTCCTATCTTATGCACATTTGCCTTGCGAGTTCCCAGTTTTCCCCACCTTGTATCCATCTCACCCCATGATTTCACTCTATAAAAGTCCCTAAAAAAGACAGTCTTTGGCAAGCTACTTGGGACCCCTTCTGTCTCTCTCAGACAGAAGCTTTCTTTCTTTCAATAAATATATTCTATTCTTAATCTCTTCCTAAAATGCATTCTTTGATTTTAGAGAACATGAACTCGTACCAGACATACAGTAGGTAGGGAGTTTCATTCCCCTATATCACTGTAATGCCACTTGAAACAGAAAACATTGGCCAATGGCTGTGTTTCACCTACTCTTAATGTGTGTAGTATAAATAATTTAATAGTTTACAAAGAAAATAATAAGTGAAAAATATCATGGAGAAATTTTCTTAGAGAATTGGGACTGGATCTCATAAGAGATCATTTGCAGCAGAGGAAAAACAAAAATTTTCTGCACAGGTAAACTACAAGCAAAACAATTGTGGTGCTCACTGGTTAGGTGAGCTGACAGGTGAACAGTCAAATGCAATATCACAAAGACCTACTATAACAACAGAAAAACTTAAGTATGATGTTAACTATGTCCTATGTTAAAGAACTGTAAAGCAAAACATACATGCTGTCAGTGAAGTAAAGATATCTGCATGGAACATACAGTTTTCATGCATGAACAGCCTTCAGTGTGACCATTGAAGCAAAGATTATTTCAGTGGTAGACTTGTTTGTATTTACATTGTAATTCGCATAGTTCTTATTTCTGATGTTACTTTTTAGGTTTTGTAAACAAGCAAACAGCTGATATGAAAATAGTGAAGTCTATTGTAAGCACTCATTACATTTGATATTTTATTTTATTGACATCTTATTTTCCTGCTAATTACACATTGTAAAATATAATAGGAGGCTCCTGACAAAACAGGATGACAAGAGAGGTAACAAGAATTCCCTGCCAAACAGGAAAGGAAAGTCAACACGTGCACTGTCAGGATAAACAAAAAGTGTGCATGGAACATGCAGCTGTCATATGTGAAGACTACCTTGGGTACGACAACTGAAACAAAGATTATTTTGTTGTAGATTCCCATTGGTATTTTCATTGTAGCTCATATAGGAATATATTTCTGATGTCAAATTTCAAGTACACAGCGATGTAAAAATGTTTATTCTAAATGTGCAATACATATTAAGAATTTGGCATTTCATTTTATTGATATTTTATTACTTGTTAACTACACATTGTATAACATGAGAATCTTCTGATAAAACAGCAAACCAGTGAAATCTTAAGACTGTCCTGCAAAAAGTCCAGGGATGCAAAACACATGTGTTGTCCATGTAAGTGACGTGTGTATGGAATGTGCTGTTATGTGTGAAGACTTCCACAGGTGTGATAATTGAAGTAAAGAATTTTTGAAGAGCTCTATGAGTATTTTCATTCTAGCTTTTATAAGAATTTATTTCTGTTGTTATCTTTAGACTTTACACACTAAAAATGTCAATTTTTGAAAATTTTAATGCTTTTTATAAATAATAAATATTGACAATGACATACTTTTTGATATTTATTTCCTGTTAAGTACTCATTATTTAATATAATAAATAATTAATCAGTAGAAATAGTCTAAAAAATAAATGTGATATTATACACCCATAGAAAAGCACTTTTATGATGAAGTTGATCTTATGCCCCAGGGTTATTGATGCCATTGTCCCTCCCCATACAAGCTAGAAGTAAGAAATTGTAGATGCATTTCAGTTATAGCAATCAAGGTGTCAGCAAGGTCACACTCTCTTCTAAGGCTTGGAGGAATATTCCCTTCCTTGCCTGTTCCAAGTTTTAGAAGCCACTCATTTCTGGATTTATGGATCTTTCTTCCAGCTTCAAAGAATACTACTTCAATATCTGCTTCTTCTCTGACTGACCTTTCTGACTCCCTTTTTAAAAATCTTTGAATTACATTCCTCTGAGGCAAGAAACTGTGATAACTTTTCCATCTCACTGTCCCTCGCTTAATTATGTAACTTCCAAGTCTCTTTTACTGTAAGGTCACATATTCATTGGTCCTGGAGACAAGAGCAGAATACTTTTACATGCTACATAGCTGTTGATAAGCAGCCTACCACAGATAGATAATGGATAGAAGACTGATAATATATACATAGATAGATACAAGGGTAGACATTTATAGGTAGATGAACAGATATGTACAATTTAAAGTGTCAGATTGTAGGTTTGGGAAGAAAATGACTTCAAACTGTACCATGTCCAAGCAAAAATGAAACCTGAAGATTAGCTATCACAACTCAAATATATCACAATCTCAAGAAAATACTCAAACTTCTAGTTATTGAACTGGATCATTTCATCGTCCTTATCAACTTACTTGACAAACACAACCTGATGATAACTCTACTGACATAAATATGAAATACATTTTTCTTCCAAAATCCTTAATAAAGTCCTTGTGATAGAACTATTCTTAAATTACTACCAAAATAACGGTAAGGATATTTTAAAAGCAAGTGAATTAGAGAGATGATTTGCCTGTTAGTTATCAGTCTTTGTCTCTCATCTCTCTTTTGTACTCTTTTAACAATCTTATCTTGCAATACATTTTACTTCCAACTATCAAATAAGTTTAAGAAATTGCTATGAAAACCAGATACGAAGAATAACCAAATGAAGGAAGAACTTCGTACAACATAAAAAGGAAAATACAACTGAAAATGTTTGAGATTTCTGTATAAAGTCAGAAATTAAAATTGCTCCACAAAGAAATCTAGGTAATTTTTCATCTGAGCTTCAAAGAGAACAAATAACCATAAGATTTCAAAAGCAAAAATATATTGCCTTTTATCTCTTCTGAAATTTCCTCAAATTATGTTGCTTTAATAAAATCATGGAAACTGTGAAGCATATGAAGGATATAGAGGCAGATGTTTAGAATAATTCTCAAAAACATTAAAAGTCACATTTTTTCAAATAAATACTATACTGTACTGTTTGGGATGACTGACATAACTATAAAATTGAACATTCATTATTTATTGTAGATTCAAAGACAAAGTGAGTCCAAGTATTTTTAATATTGACCACAGAGTCATTATTGGAAAAAATGTATTTCTAGACATGTCTTTCACTAGACTCTGCTTGGTTTGTTCCCAGAACTCCATATTGGGGTTGATTATAAGATTTTAGAGATTCAGGCAATAAGAAAGAGAGCTAGACTGGGTGTGGTGACACAAACCTGTCATCCTAGCACTGGAAAGACTGAGACAAAAAGATCACTGTGAGTTAGAGGTTAGCTTGGGTTACACAGAGAGAAGGCTGGAGGTTTAGCTCAGTGGCACAAGCATCTGCTTAGCAAGTGTGAGGTCCTGAGTGCCAAAAAAATAAAAAGCACAAACAGCACAAGGCCAACATGAACCACATGGTGAGACCCTGTCTCCAAAAGAGGGAGGGGCCTAAATTTTTAATCAAAACAGTAAGCCCCATCGTATGATACGTTTTATTGTGACTGATTTTATCAGTCATAGTTAACATTGAAAATATAAAAAGAACTCATTGAGTGACTTCTATATTTCTGAAATTATATCTATTGCCATTTTAATTATAACCCTTACAACATAGCTTATAGTCAATATAATTTATATAATTCCCACAACACAGTATACAATTGATATTATTCCTTTTTTCATTCACAAGAAAAAAAGACAGGGAGGTTGCTAACGTTCCCAAGGTCACCAAATCATAAAAGTTTTCCCATTGGTGTGATAGGACATCCTTTTTTCCCACATGCCTGAAAGTTCCTTCTGCATGTTCACTAATAGTCACTCTCTCTCGTAAATGCTGGTTCTTATGCACTCTCAGCTGGGTCCACTGCCCACCTCATTCCCTCCTGTGACTTCTTCAAAAATTTCAACAGTGAATTGAAGCTGATGAACCCCTAAATGTACCTGTCAGTTTGGATTTTTTCTTTTTCTTCCTTCCTTCTTTCCTTCTTTACTTCTGTTTCTTTTCTTCTTCTTTTTCTTCCTCTCTCTCTCTTTTAATGAGTACATGTTTCCAGTATGTGCACTCTATCAGTTCAAATTATTTTCCTACAGTCCACACCTGAATTCCAGATATTCATGTAACATTTCTGCTTGAATACACAGTGTTCTTTATGGACTGAATTCAGAGTGTCTGAAGGCTAATGTCATTGCCACAACACTTAAATTTGTCAATTGTCTGAAATTTGGGAAACATTCTGATAATCCAGAGTTTACCTTTAGCAGCTACCATAAATCAAGTAACCTTGTCATGTTAATTTTCTTTGTACTTTTCAACACTATTCTCTATTCCTATCCCCCTACCTCAAGACACCACAATTTATCACCAGGATTTCATATCTTAGCTCACTTCCTTACTTCCAAAATACAGTATTGCTAATCCACTAATATCTCTAAATATTTATGTAAGTTTTATTTTTTTAAAACCCTAATCATGTAATTCCTTGATAAAAAATAATAAAAACATTGCTTCGTATAACTTCCCATAACTTTAATACTAAAAGCCAAAATACTTACAGGGGCCTTTTGATGTGCCTCTTGCCTATTTCTCTGATCTGATTTCTCATAACACCCCAATCTATGTATCCATTAATTTTTTACTAATGTTCTCTAAATTCTCAATCCCATACCAAACACTAAATTGTTGATACTTTGACTTTAGAACCCTAAGCCTCCAAATGTTTGAGATTTACAAACTACAAAGTTGAAGGAATTGTCTTACAGCTCTTGCCATGTTCTACTTCCTGGCTACCAACAAACCAAGTATCCCACTGTCACCTCAGAGTCAGCAGAACGTGGACTGAATCCTATGAAGCCATGAGCCAACTAAAACATGTTCTCCTTATCTGAGTGTTAACACTTTAGTCACACTGATGAAAAAACTGAAAATTGGACAGAGAAGTGGAGTTGTTACTGTGACTGTGCCCGGCCCTTTGATTCAGAAGCTTTGTAACTGTATTATAGGAAGGAGGAGTTTGGAAATGTTCGGAGAAGTTGACTAGAGAGGCCCAGAATACTGTAAGTAAAGTCTGACTGAGTACTCTGACCAGAGCTCAGAAGACTAGGTGCTAATGGGGATGCAGACTGTACAAGCCAGGCTCGGGATGCTTGGTACTGGTGTAAAGACTCCATTGACAAGTGGTCTAGAACGTGCATGTTACATTATATTCTAGAAAGGAAAAAAAAAAGGAAGAGTAAGAGAAAGAAAACAATTGCCTATCATTTTCCTGTCCTGAGACTTTGTAGGAGATTGAGTTTAAGGACTATGAACTAATTGACCTGGCCATTAGTTTCAAATTTGCTTTTAACTAAATTTAAAGTGATAATTGAGAACAAAAAGCAGATCAAATACATTTGAAAATCTTAAACATTGGCTCAATAAGAACTATCTATATAGTTGTACCCAAAGGTGATTTGGTTGGTAAAAAAATTAGTTTCATTAAAAACAAACCAACTACTTTGAACTGAGAAAAGAAGAAAGATACCTTGAAGGAATTCTTAGGACTAAGCAAGACTTTACCTATAAAAGACAAAAGGAAAAAATATAAGCCTTTCATCTGAGAAGAGAACTCTGAAGCACCCTGAGAACTGCCTAGGGAACTGGTCCCCAGGATTAATTTCACCATGCTCAACTATCCAAACACTCAGAGGTTGCCATGGTCCAAAGGGACCCCACAACTGTTTAAACTATCAGGAGGCTTTTGCTTTGCACATATGATGATAATTTTTCAGGCATGCAGAATCCAAGAGTTGTAAATTCATGGAAACAAAGATTTCAAAAGAAGATCTGGGAAGCTAAGCAATGTGTTCCTGGGGGCAGAGGGATGTGTTTGGTTATGAAGATGAAATGGAAGGTACAGTGGAGACCCTGGGAATTTGTAGATGACAGGAATATGGAATATCTGCTAAGGAAGACTATAGGCAGCAAACACATCAAACCAAGTAAGAAACCATGTTCCTATTGCAGTGTCCTTATAAATTTTCTCTCTTCACCTTTGTAACTCAACTCTCATCACCTTTTATCTAGGTTACTGTGTGCTATCTGACATGTCTAAGTCTAGTTTCCTCTCACAACACTATTTGCTCTCTGCCAACACCAGAATAATCTTCAAACTTTCTTCTAGAAATACAGACATATTAACTCTGATATTCTTCTACCACATAAAATCCAAGCTTCCCAGCTTGGTTTACAAGTGTCTTTATAAATTGTCCTTTTTAATTTCTTTTTCCTTTTATCATTCCCAAGTGTGTTCTGATTAGAAAGAAAGTTTTTATGGCATTAAATTCCTTTACCTTCCCTACCACAAATATCCAGAATAAGATTTCCCAGCAGTAACACTATTGCTATTTTAGACTAGATACTTATTTGAAGGAAAATTAGGGGGGGTAACCTGTATATTATAGGGTATTTGGCAGCACCCCTGACCTTCACTCATTAAATACCAATAGCAACTACCACTTTGCAAAAATCAAATATCTCCAAATAGTAGCAAGTATCCCTCAGGATATTTTACAACAATTGAGAACAATGAACATAGAGCAATATCTGGCACCTATTGTTTGCTAAAAATCTAAAGGAATAAATGAATAAAACTTCACTTTAGTGAAGTTCATACTCTTTTTCCCCATAAATCTTTTTTCTTCATTCAAATTTGCATGATTTTGACTTGTTTACTTCCAAGTCTGATTAGCACCCTTAATCTAAGCTCTCTAACTGGAATCTAATCTAAGAAATATGAGTATCTCATTAACCTACATATCCAGAAACCTGACTTGGGATCCTGAGAACAGAGATCTTTCTTCATCAAGTATTTCCAGTGATTAATAAGTTTTTTTATAAGTTTGGGACTGAGTAGTGAACTTGAAGTCAAAACAGCAGAATTTCTCCTTGCAGTGATTGCAGGAAAAAGCAGATTCTATTTGTGACCTACTGAGAGTAAACAAACATTCTACAGGAAGTTTCTGGATTCCAATGTGTCAAGAGATAAGACTGTCACCTTTTTTCTCACTTTTCCTGGAGGAGAACTTCTAATTAAAAGTTCCCACTGAGCTGACTGTGACTCAGGTTAAGGTATTACACTGTCTTATTTTCTTTCTTGGCTTCATGAAAGAAATGTGAGAGAAGACAGAGTGAAATATTATTATACCAAAATTTAACTCACACTTAAAATACTCACCTCATTTTAAATAAAATTCAACTTGCTCACTTTTTAAAATGTATGTGCTTCACATTGCATCCTTTTATCAGACATAGAGTGTTAAAGTTAATTATATCATTTTACTCTCAGTTCTATTTTGTGGAAATGATTTCAGTGTTGCTACCATGCCTGCTCCCAGAATAGTTTCTTATTATGATGCTCTAGTCTCATACAATTTTAGTTTTACTTCTTTTAAAGACAACACAAAGACAAGCTGTGAATTAAAACCCTCACAAAAATTTCAGAAAAGCTGTGCTGAAATTGCTATCATAGTTTGAATATATGCAAGATTAATTTGGAAAAACACTTCCAGATAGTTTCTTGACACATGCATATAATGGGAGAGGGGCATCGGTGTGAACACTGCCACACACCCTGAATATGTCTACTTAGTTTTGCTTTTGCATTTCCAAAAGTTTTAATTGTGTATTCAAGATTTTATACTCTTTCCTTTCTGAACCTTAATCACCCTATGACTGATTGATTTCAGGCCCTTCATGTCATCATTCCCAGAGAGTAACTTGATCTAAGTGATTCCAACTAAAGTAGACCCTAACCCTAACCCTTGATGCATGAGAGTAGTGTTGGACTAGGAAGCAAAATCTCAGATCTTGCTTTCACTTTGGTGACAATTTGGGGGCTTTTGCATAACCTATCTGGAAACCAGCTGCCTTTTCATTGAATAAGAATACATTAAATCAGAGGCTGAAAATTCACAGGTTTTTCTAGAACTAAGCAGGTAAGACAAATGTGGAAAGGAGAATGACAATGTAATTTAATAAAAATAATACAGGGTCTGAAAAACTAGATTTGTGTGTGAAAGGGTTGCTGGCCCAGACCGGACACTGTAGCCAGAAAAGCCTCAGCCGGAATTAGGGAGCTCCTGCCTCCCCCGCCCCTAGAGATTTACCTGTAACCCTATACCCCCCACCCTTCAAAACCTGCCCCTGGCGCCAAATGTGTGCCAATGAAATACCTGTGCATTTCTAATGGCCTTAGGGCACTGCCCTAAGCTTAGGCTACTTATATTCCGCCACGCCACATGTCCGCGGGAGAGATCGCCGGCCCAGGGGTGGAGATGCCACGTCCCAGGGGGTCGGGGGTGTCTCTCCCTGCATTCCCAAAATAAAGGTTACTTATATTTTATACTTCTTATCTTTTCAGCCGCCACCAGTCCTCCTCCTCCTCTTGCTACCCTCCAGAGTTCTATCAGTGTTCCCTTCAATAGGTCTTCAATTATTTAAAAATAATTTTAAAATAGTATTATAAACAAACCTCTAAAAGTCAATTACAGTTTTCAGTCTAATTGTGAGTCCTGAATGATACAGTTTTCAAGAAGATTCCAGTTTTAACTATTTATAGAGTTAATCTAAAACAGCAAGTAAAGATAACTGAAATGACAAAAGTAATAATAAGAATTACCATTTATTTACTGTTAGCTATATGTCAAACTAGAGACTTTATTTGCAGTAACTCATTTTAATTCTCATAAAAACAACTTAATGAGGTAGACTTATTGTAATAATTCCTCTTTTCCAAGAGAAGAAATTGAGGCACAGAGGGCTTAAATAACTTGTCCAACCCAATATATATATATATATATATATATATATATATATATAAAATTTTCATGGTGCCACAAAACAAATAAAATTAGATTTAATCATTTTCCTGGAGCTGAGGGCATAGAAGAGGATTTCCAACAGGATTTCCTGGGGAAGTCTTGGAATAACAGTTGAAACACAGAAAGATAGGAAAATGACAAAACAAAAAAAACAAATTACGATCTCAAACCTCCAGCCCATCCCAAGAGACCTTAGGAGCTATGTAAATACAAGAAAATGTATGCCATACACCTGAAATATCAGACATAATAGCATCTGAAATAAAGAAGGAACTCCGGGAAGCTTTAAAGGAATTCAAACTAGAAATAATCTCCCAGGTAGAAGAAGAAATGATAAAAGAAATGAAAGAGATGCTTAACATATCTAAAGAAGAGATACTTTAAAAATTGGAGAAACTAAACAAAAAGATAGAATTCCTGGATGAACGATATAAGAAAAAAAAAAGAATACATGAAGCAGATGCAAAGAGATATACAGGAAATCAAAAATTCCCTTGAAAGTTGTAAAAACTGCCTCAATGAAAGTGAAGATAGAATTTCAGATTTTGAAGACAAGATTGCAGATAGTGAACAGGAAAGGAAAGATCTTTTAAAAATAAGAAGAAATCAGGGAATAACAATTCAACAGCTGCAAGATGATACAAAGAAAAACAACATAAGATTGATAGGGATAAATGAAAAACAAGGGGACAACATAAAGGATGTCAAGAGGATATTTAGAAAAGTAATAGCTGAAAATTTCCTGAACATGAAATTCGAAACTGGTATCAGGATCAGTGAAGCATATAGAACTCCAAATAGCCATAACCAAAATAAAACTACACCCAGACGTGTAATAGTCACCACCCCAGAAATGCAACATAGGAATACAATATTAAAAGCTGTCAGAGAGAAAAGACAGATCACTTATAAAGGAAAACCTACCAGAAATACAGCAGACTTCTCAGCACAAACAATAAAATCAAGAAGACCATGGAATGAAGTATTCCAGATCCCAAAGGAAAATGATTTACAACCTAGACTGATGTACCCTGCATAACTGTCTTCAAAATAGATGGAGAAATAAGATACTTCCATGACAAAGAACAGCTGAAAAACTTCATGATCACCAAGCCAACCCTGCAAAAAATACTGAAAGACAGTTTAGATACACTTAGGAAAAAAACACTAAGCAAAGCAGACAATTAAATAGAACAGAAAGATAAAGATGCAACAGCAGAAAGATAACATGTCAACTATAAACCAATATATAACAATTATAACGATTAATGTAAATGGTCTCAATGCATCAATTAAAAGTAACAGACTGGCAGAATGGATCAAGAAACAAAATCCAACCATATGCTGTTTACTGGAAACCTATCTAACCCAAAAGGATACCCACAGACTGAAAGTCAAAAGATGGAAAACAATACTTCACACAACAGGAATCCAGAAAAAAGCAGGAGTAGCCATTCTGTTTGCAGACAATGTGACCTTTAAACCAACAATGATCAGAAAAGACAAAGAAGGTCACTACATACTGGTTAGGGGAAAACTCCAAGAGAAAGAGATAGCTATCTTAAATATATATGCACCAAATTCCAGAGCACCCAGTTATATAAAAAAAGTATTAACAGAAATGAAAAATCAAATTATCAGTAACACAATTGCAACATGAGACCTTAACACACCATTGACACCAAGGGAAACATCAACCAAACAGAAAATCAGCAAAGAAATAACAGAACTGAATCACACCTGTGAACAAATGGACTTGATAGACATATACAGAGTGTTCCATCCAACAACATCAGAATACACATTTTTCTCAGCAGTACATGGGTCATTCTCTAAAATAGACCATATATTAGCTCACAGAACATATTTAAATAAATGCAAAAGAGTTGAAATTATCCCTTGCATGTTATCAGCACCATGAAATTAGAAATTAATGATAAAAGACACTACAAACACATGAAAACTGAATAAGACACTCTTGAGTAATCAGAGGGTCAGGGGAAATTAAAGAAGAAATTAAACAATACCTAAAAGCAAATAAAAATACAAATGCAACTTACTGGAATGAAAGCTGTCCTCAGAAGAAAATTTATTGCACTGAGTTCCATATCAGGAAAACAGAATAAATACAAATAAATAACCTGATATTACACCTCAAAAACATCTAGAAAAAGAAGAGCTAGTCAAGCCCAAAGCCATAGGAAGAGAGGAAATTATAAAAATCAGAGCAGAAATTAATGCAATAGAGACTAAGAAAACAATCAAAAGAATCAATAAATCAAAAAGTGTTGGTTCTTTGAAATAATAAATAAAATTGATAAGCCCCGAGTCAACCTTATTTAAAAAGGGAAGAAAAAGTTCAAATTCATACAATAAAGAATTAAAAAGGTGAAATCACTATAGACTCTGTAGAAATACAGAAGATCATCAACCCCCAATTTGAAAACTTCTACTGTCAAAGGTTTGATAACACAGAAGAAATAGACAGATTCCTAGAAACATATGAAGTACCAAAGCTAGGTCAAGAAGATGTAAAACTGCTGAATAACTCAATTTCTATTAATGAAATTGAAAATGTAATTAAGTCCTTACCTAAAAAAGAAGAGCCCAGGCCCAGATGGATTCACTGCAGAATTCCACAAGAAGTACAAAAAAGACTTAATGCTAACACTTCTCAAACTCTTCAATGAAATTGAAAGGGAAGCAATCCTTCCTAAGTCATTCCTGGAAGCAAATATTACTCTAGTACCAAAACCTGAGACAGATCCAACTAAAAAAGAGAACTACACACCAATCTCCATAACGAACATGGTTGCAAAAATCCTCAATAAAATATTGGAAAATAGGATGCAGCAAATCATCAAGAAGATTACACACCATGACCAAGTGGTATTCATCCCAGGCATGCAGGGATTGTTCAACATACATAAATCATTAAAGGTAGTCCACCATAAAGCCAAAATTAAGAATCACATGATCATTCTAGAGATGCAGAAAAAGCTTTTGATAAGTTCCAACATTCATTTATGATGAGAACCTTATAGAAAACTGGAATAGATGTTCTTTACCTCAATATAATAAAGGCCATCTATGACAAACCAACAGCAAGTATCATATTAAATGGCCAAAAATTGAAGGCCTTTACTTTAAAATCAGGCACAAGATAAGGATGTCCCTTATCACTGCTCCCATTTAATATAGTACTGGAAATACTAGCCAGAGCAATTAGGCAAGAGAAAGAAATAAAAGGGGTAAAGATAGGAAAAGAAGAAGTTAAATTATCAGTATTTACAGATGAGATGATACTTTATATAGAAGACCCCCAATATTCCATTGAAAGACTCTTAGATATAGTAAATAAATTCAGCAATGTAGCTGGATACAAAATCAGTAATCAAAAATCAATAGTATTCCTACACACTAAAAACAAAATCACTGACAGAGAAATAAGAGAAACTACACCCTTCACACTAGCAACCAAAAAAATGAAATATTTAAGAATTACTCTCACAAAAGAAATGAAAGACCTATACAGATAAAATTATAATACACTGAAAAAAAGAATTTGAAGAGGATCTCAGAAAGTGGAAAGACATCCCTTGCTCATGGATAGGAAGAATAAATATTGTGAAAATGGCCATTCTCCCAAAACTGTTTCACAGATTCAATGCAATCCCAATAAAAATACCATTAACCTACCTCATAGATCTCAAGAAATCACTCTTAAAATTCATCTGGAGCGAGAAGAGACCCAGAATAGCAAAGAAAGTTCTAAGCAGCAAAGACAAAGCAAGAGGCATTACAATCCTTGACTTGAAATTATACTACAAAGCAATTATAGTAAAATCAACATGGTACTGGAATCAAAACAGAGCTGAAGATCAATGGAACAGATTAGAAGATACAACCACAACTACAAACACACTCAACCACCTTATCTTTGATAAAGGGGCCAAACAGGTTCACTGGAAGAACAACAGTCTCTTTAATAAATGGTGTTGGAAAAACTGGCTCTTCGTATGCTGAAAACTAAAACTAGACCCAGGCTTATCACCATGTACTAAATTAAAATATAAATAGATCAAAGATCTGAATATTAAAACAGAAACTAAATTTATTGGAAGACAAATTGGGTAAAAACCTTGAAGACATAGGGGTAGGTAGAGAATTCATGAACAGAACTCAAACCACATGGGAAATACTTCCCACAGTCAATAATTGGGATCATCTCTTATTAAAAAGTTTTTGCATGTCAAAAGAAATCTCCAGCATAGTGAAAAGAAAACCCACAAACTGGGAAAAAAATCTTAGTGAACTTTTCCTCAGACAAAGGCCTTCTGTCTAAAACATATAAAGAATTTTAAAAAATCGGACCTCCAAAATTCAAAGATCCAATCCAAAAATGGGCATCTGAGATGGATACACAATTCTCAGATGAAGAAAAACAAATATCAAATAAATACATGAAAAAATGTTCATCATCATTAGTCATTAGAGAAATGAAAATTAAAACCACATTGAGATTTCACTTTACTCCTGAAAGAATGGCCAGGATCAAGAAAACCAACAACAAATGCTGGAGAGGCTGCGGAGAAAAAGGAACTCTCCTGCCATGTTGGTGGGAGTGTAGACTGGTACAACCATTGTGGAGGTCAGTCTGGAGATTTCTCAAAAATCTGGGACTGGAAGTTCCATTTATTCCAGCTATTCCACTTTTAGGCATATTCCCAGAAGAACTGAAAGCATCATACCACAGTGGTATATGTGCACCGATATTTATAGCAGCACAATTTGTAATAGCCAGATATTGGAAACAACTTAAGTGTCCATCAACTGAGGAATGGATAAAAAAGTTGTGGTATTTTTATACACTAGACTACTATTCAGCCATAAAGAATGATCACATTAAGATATTTATAAATAAATGGTTGCAGCTTGAGACCATACTCATAAGTGAAATAAATAAAACTCACATGTATAAATACCAAATAGTTTCCTTAGTGTAAGAAATGATAAGAATAAATAAAATTATGTGGTAATCATGATTCCCCATTATATTGCTTTGAAGCCTTATAATATTTTCATTCATTAATTGGAATGGTTTTATTCTGGGTTGTTTGATTTTATTGTCTGTGATGGTTTGAACAGCTATTTTGAAGAAAATAAGACATCATAATATTTAGTGCTGATTTAATTAATATTTTATTTTGAAGTCCCATCAAGCTTTTGTTCTTCTGTCTCCATCGGTCTTATCATGTTGTATCATATTGGATTTTATTATATGTCATAGTACAAACAAAATTTTCATAGACAAGGAGATATTATAGAAACTATTGTTCATTTTCTGCTAGTTGATTCTAAAAACCCTGTCATACTTTCATTCTCTTGAATAGTTTTACACTGTCTTGGTATGTTTGATGCTATAGTACACGAAGTTATACTCAAATATTTCAAGGAAAGAGACTTTATGGTAATTACTGTTATGTTGGGTTATTTTGTGGTGAAACAGTATGTTGCTTACATTGTTCTGTTCTGACTTGTGCTATTGTGTTGTTATGTCCTCGTTTATCTCAATTTCCTTTATTTATTTATGTTTTTAATTAAGGGAAAAATAAATTTAAAAATAGCAGGATATATTATAGTAACCATTTTTATTTCCTATTAACTTGATTTCAAGCCCTGTATTGCTCTAACCATCTTGTTTTGAGTGATTTTACTCTATTCTTTTTTGCTTGATAGTATCAAGTTTGAGAGTATAGACAACTACTTTGAAGACAATCAGGTTCACTATGATGCCCATTCTGGTTTGGCTATTATCTTCTTTTGAAGTCCTGTAAAGTCTCCAATGTTTCAGTTTTATTGGTTTTGATCTGTACTGTTTTGTTCAATTTTATTATAACTGATGATATAGGCAATTATTTTTAGGATAGCAAGAAGCATTATGGTGACCATTGTTGATCACTTTGTATTCTGTTTTTACATCATGTACTATGTCTATCCTTTTGATTTGACTAAATCTGTTTTGTTTTTGGTTTTATTCTTGGTTTTATTCTCTCCAAAAAAAAGTAATAAGAACTGTGGGAGTCCAAAATGTGTAATTGTTATTGTAAAAAAGAGAGGAAAAGCAAGTGCTCTAAAGGCTACAACTGCATGTATATTTAAGTGTGTAAGATAGATAACCATATTACTAAATTTTTGTTGGATCTTTGAACAGAACTGTTTGCAGTCTCACTGTTTGAATGTCCACTTTGTTTGGTTTAATTTTGTAACTTGAACAACTATTTCTAAGATGACAACTATTTCTAAGATGTAATCTATTAACTAGTGATTTCTTACTGTTTATTTTTTGAAATTCTGTATTACTTGTACCCTTTTCCTGCTTTGTATTTTTCTCTTTAAATAAAATTTTTAAAAAGTAATAAAGTGACCAAAGTTATTTTAATATCCAGATTAATTAAATAGTATTGTATGATTAGAAGACCTATCATTATTGTAAGCTAAGAAAAAAGAAAAAGTAAAATGTCTAAAATGCTGATAATTTTTAAGTTAAGGGAAAAGAATTTTATCAGTGTCATTGGAAAGCTAATATAGTTGTAGAATCAAAAAGGGAGGAAAATGTGCAAAAAAAAATCAATATATATTATATGCAAATTTCCTACGATGAATGTGGTCATTATGTATAACAAAAGTATATCAATACAACTAATTTTTAAAAAAAGAAAGTGAGAAGAAATGTTTCTAAAGACCAACTTGTATTGTTCCATGACATTTGTTAGAAAATATTACCATTACAACTGATCATAGAAATTAACAATTTTAATTTTATCCAAAGTACCAAATGAGATCATAATTATTAAAAGTCACATAATTTGGATTTCCAAGCTCAGTACCAACATGCAACAAGCTTGATCACTACTACTTCCATTCTTACAATAAGCAAAAGCTTCAGAAAATTTCAAAATGACTTTTCTTGGGCACATTAAAGAGACAGATGAATTCAAGGAGTTGTAGCTCAGATCTACTCATCCAGAGCAGAAATCAATGAAACATAAACTGATAGAAACAAATGATAGTTTCTTATCTATTTTTCTTTATTTTTTTGGTATTGGGAATTGAACTCAGGACTTTTTACTTTCCAGGCTGGCACTTGTGCTGCAGAGTTATAATCCAAGCCCTAATGTATTTTTCTACTTCTGTAATTTTTAAACTGACAATAATTATACATATTCGTTGGGCATATATATATATATATATATATATATATATATATATATATATTATACCAAGACTCAAATTTAAGACCTTGCGCTCGCCAGGCAGGTTTTTATATCGCTGAGCTAAATCCTCAGCCAGTATTCTAATGTTCTAAGTAAGACTACACTTACATTGACAGATGCCTCAGTTGATTCCATATCAAATGGAATATAATTGTTAATTTTTAAAAACTGCTAAATACCAAGTGTAGGCTAGCATAAAAGGAAAAAAAGTCCAAGTGGTCATTGTATTAGGGTGTCCTCTGCACTTTCATGGGTTTTATGCTCCTGAATATGAAGGACAGAAGAGGAATTAGGAATATTCTATTAGACATTCTGTTAGGACACTTACAGTACACATGAAATTGCATAGTGATATTTTTTGTTTGAGGCAGGTTTTCACTATGTAGCACACTTATATAATTCACTTATATAACCCAGGCTGGCATCAAATTCATGGTGATTCTCCTGCCTCAGCCTCCTGAACACTGGGATTACAGTCATATGCCACTGTGTCCAACTGCATAGTGTCAGTTGAACATGAATACAGATTATTAAAGATATATACAGTAATTGCCATATATGCATACTAAAATTAAACAACTAAATGAAAGAGAGACAATGAAAATGGTATCTTTCATCCTTGAAAGTGGAAGTTTACAAATAAACAAGGGGATGGATGTGTCTGGAATAATACACGTTGTATTAATCATGTTGGGGGCATCAGTTGAGCTCAGGCTTAGCGTAAATGTGTACACAAATGATGGCGTATAGAAATATTTATAAATACATGTCAGACCCAGGTTAGTATACGCACATATGTCACCTTACTCTGTCAGCCAAAGGGGCCTAGAAACAATGACATCTCTGAAGCAGTGTATACACTTAGCACCTTGAGTACCCAGAACTTTCTTCCTTTCCAATAAAATGAGCTCAGGCTCCTTGCAGACAATTCTACAACAGAAATAAAAATTCTACAAAACGTGAGGAATGCTCAAAACAAAAAAACATAATGATAGGGTGTGTCCACACAAGCCATTTGGACGTCAGTGACTGTTATAGGTTGTATAATAAATGTCCCCTAAGAGCCCACAGGACGGGGCTTTCCGAAGGCGAGTGAATCATGCAGGCTTATAGCTGACTTGCTGTTAGGCTGTGAGGCGTAATCAGAAGAGTCAGTCACCGAGATCATGGCCCGGAAAGGTGTGTCTCTCTCCCGGGTCCTCCCTTCACTCTGCTTCCCCACTACATGACAGGAACATGACAGGAACAGCTTCTCTTCTGCCACGCCCCTCTGACACTCTGTTTCTTCTTGGGAGCTTGCCAACCATGGACTGAAATATGAGTCAGAATAATCCTCTCCTCCTTTAAATTTTGAGTATCAGATATTTTTTCCTAGCAATGAGCAAAGTAACTAAGACGATGATCCAAACTAGTACAATTTGAGAGACACAATAAATAAGGTACACGCTATCACTGTGATGTGGTTTGTTCCCTCGAGGGTTTCAGTGTTTGAAGTTTGGGCCTCCTGTGACAATATTGAGAAGAAGCTGAAAGTTTCAGAGGTGCGGCGTGGTGGAAGATAATTAGATCTCTGAAGGTAAGGGTTAATGCTGCTCTTTCAAAATTAGATCTCAAGGGAGCAAATTGTTATAAGAAGAGCAAGGCCAGCTTTCCCCTGGTCTCTGGCTTCCTATCTTACCATGTTATCTCCCACACACGTACACACACATCCCTATCCTGATGCCATCTGTGATATTACAATGCAGGCAGGGGGACTCTGACCTAACCCGAAACACATGCTTAATGCTTTGCTTTTGAATCTGTGGAACTGTGAACTAAATTAACCTCTTTTCTTGGAAAGTATCAAATGTTAAGTATTTTGCTATAAGAGCAGAAAACAAACTCAGGAGAAGTATGGGTATCTTAGTCTATTTTCTGATGTTATAACAAAACACTGAAAACCGGTTAAATTATTTAAAAAAAACAAGGGTTTTTAAGTTGTTTGTTTGTTTGTTTGCTTTTTGCCCACAAGGCTAGACTGAAAGTTCAAGATCAAGGGGCTGCCTCTGATTAAGATCATCCCATAGCAGAGGGGCAAGTGGGCATCCATGAGACTGAAAAAAATTCAGCCAAAATTATCCTTCATATCCAGGGAGTAACTAACCTAGTCCTGTGATAATGACATTAATATAATCAGGAGGACCCACCATCATGACCTAATCATGTCCTGAAGACCCTTCCCCTAATGCCATCACATTGGGGAGGAACAATTTGACACACGATTTGGGCTTGAGAGTTCTACGTAAGACTTACTGCTGTAAGACTATAGCAGTAATGAAGAAGAAGAAATTTTAAAAGGACAAATAATCTCACCTAATTAAGTAAGCAGTCATTCTTTCAATGGACCATGAATGCTGTTCTCATGAGACACAAATGCATGTATGGCCCACGCAGCTCCTCTGGACTTTGGCAGGATCTTGTAATTATGCCCGCTTCTTGCAGCTGAACCCCATCTAGTTGATTCAAGCAACATCACTGTGTTTCATATGGCCTTTTTCATCCATAAAGCACTGGATCCAGAAAGACTGTTGCTTCCTGTGTCATTATTCTAGCAGGAGACACCTACTGAAATTGAGACTTGGATGTGGGATATTTCCTGGATCCGTTTCTTCTTAGGAATTTCTCACCATGCCATTTAGCCCTAATTCTCCTTCCCTATGTTTTAATAATATGGGCAAGTTAGAAGGTTTTCAAGGCAATGTATGTCCAATAGCTGAATAAATCTGTCATTTTTCCCTTTTTGAAGGAAAATCATTGATTGTTTCATTCTCCCTACACTGAGGTTTATTTCCTTAGCTTAAGAAAGAGGAAACAACAACTCACTAATTCCCTTGCCATCTGAAGGGGCAGGGTGGTGGTCAGTAGAGAAGCAAGTCCTTCCAATAAATTCTTCTAATATACCCTCCCACTAAACTGATACCAACTCTGTAAATCTAGGAAGCATTTAACTCCTTTTATATTTAGCTTTGGTCCCATTTGTAACTCCAAAGACAAGGAGAACTAAATTTTCTCTCAACAAATAAATTTTAAACACTACACAAACAGAGATAACTCACAGAGCTTGTGATTTTACCTAACATAATGCTTGGTATAAACTGCCACTCAAAATCTACAATAATTCAGTCATGTATTCTATAGCTATTTATAATTCATCCTTTGTAATGCAATGATCCTTCATGTTGTGAAGATTCTCACCTAGTAATGATAATATAATTGCTTTACAGGTCAGAGAGAAATCTTTTCATCTGTGTTTAAATTTACCTTGTGAACTGTGACACACACTCTAAGCATATTCGAAGCCTCTATGGGTAATACTGACTCAGGAAATGCAATGGCCACTGCTCTCATATCTTTAATGCTAACACTGCAGAAAGTAGTGGATAGTTAAAAGGATGACCTACAAGCCTATCTAGATATCCCAGCACAGCAATCTCCCTAGCCTTTGGATATATTCTGTACTCAGAGAAGACATTCAGAAAAGTTTATCTGACTTACTTATAGCACAGCTGCACAAAAAAATTATTTCCATGGCATAGCAAGCACTGAAATGTTTTGCTGACCAATGTTTGCCCATTTAACATTTGAAAGCATGCTGATTTAAACTTGCAGTTTTGACTGTGGCTTGAAGAGAGAAATAAATATATTCTCTATAATGGGTAATCAGTGTGGTACATGAACCAGCAACAGGATTGCCCTCCAAGGCTAGAAATGCAGAATTCCAGGCTGCAATAAAGTCTCACTACATCACATCTTGGATGTGGATAGCACATCCAAGTATGCCATAAGCATACTGAAGGAATAAACCTATTTTATCACTAGCCTTATAACCTG
The DNA here is from genome assembly GCF_034190915.1 of Cavia porcellus. Taxonomy (NCBI): domain Eukaryota; kingdom Metazoa; phylum Chordata; class Mammalia; order Rodentia; family Caviidae; genus Cavia; species Cavia porcellus. The sequence continues at coordinate 22,820,059 of NW_026947513.1, read as the reverse complement.
AACTGCATGAAAGAGACAAAGGAAAAGAGGAAAAGAATTTCCTTGAAATGCGTTATTGGAGGGCTATAACAATTTTTCTCTTCATTACCTTCAAGGGCAGGAGGAGAATTTGAAGAGAAACAAAAGGGAGCATGGCCTGGTTTTGTTCTCTTCTGTTTTATGAAAAATGTGTAGCCAAAAGGCAAACTGAATGTAGGCAAGTGGCTGCACTGTACAGAGCTGGTGGTGGAGAGTACACTGCACTTAAATTATGGAGGGTCAGTGTGTCCTCTTCTGATAGACTAAATGTGACTACACAGCAGGAATCCTGCCCCAGACAGAACTGCTATAGAAAGACACATTGAAAGGATGGGATGTAAAAAGCTGCATACTAGAGATCAAAGAAAAAAATCTATGCAGGCCTGGAAGGAGGACAGATATTCCAAGCATCCTGAGGATGGCGGTTGATGTATTGGTCAAAGCAGATGTTACCAATCACTACACCACAATCCATTGCCTGCTAGGAACATGGGCTAAACAGCAAGAAGGTTACTATTGGGTGAGTGATGCATCATCTGTATTTGCAGCCCCTCATCACTGTTCACCTTACCACCTGGGAGCCACCTTCTGTCAGACCAGGAAACATTCTTCCCCAAAACTGGTGCCTCATGGAAAGTAGGTAGGGACTGCTAAATCAAACACCCAAAATTCCACTTGACAGGCAGAGTATGCTCAAGAGAGATAATGTATAACATGGTGACTACAATCAAAAACTACGTATTATAATTTTTAAAATTGCTAAGAAACATTTTAAATGTTCTCATCAGAAAAAAAGGCAGAAATGCTAAGTAGTGCCCATGTTAATCAGTTTGAATTAGACATTTCATGATGCATATGTATTTCAAAACAACACATTCTATACCATAAATGCATTCAAATTTTTGTCAATTAAAATACATTTTTTAGAAAAAACTACAATAGCTGAAAGGTTCTAAAGAACCACAAATAAAGTCACCACCCAGGAGAGGAAGAAACAGAAAAGTGAAACTCCTAGAAGATACCATCTCAAGATCAGATTTTATCAGCTATGAAAGACCTGTTCTCCAGCAACCAAAAACTGTAAAGAAGCCAGAGGACAGCTAATTAAGAAGTGGGAGAGGAAAAAGATGGAGAAATAGAGAAGAAACACCTCCTTCCTCACACTGTCAGCCTTCCACACTGAAAGGACCAAAATTGGAGGATGGAAGAAATTAACTTTGAAAGAAGGGCAAAGTTTTATTATACTAGATTATATATTCTACTTATTAACATGGGCCCCAAGACAGATCTTTGCATTTGTGTGTTAGCTTTCCACCACTATGACAATATACTTGAAATAATCAACTTACAAAGGTTTATTTTGGCTTAACACATTTGGAAGTTCCGGTCTGTGATTGGTGGGGCCTGTAACTAGCACCACAATCCAGTAAAAGAATGTGGCGCAACAAAATCATGCTCTGTATGGCCAGGAACCGAAGAAGAGGAAGAAGGATGTGACAGAATTGCAAAATACCCTTCTAGCTCATTCCCTCCAATGATCTAAATACCTCCCTAGAGCTCCCTCTTAAATATTCCACCATCTCCTAATGGTATCAGGCTGGAGACCAAGCGTTTGGAGGCCATTCAAGCTTCAAGCAACTATCGCACTTTCTTAAAGGAAATAACTACTATGAGGCAATTTGTCTGAAATTTTTCAACACATTGTGAAAAAATAATCCTAGATTTGAAAGACAATATAGAAAAGCAGTATGGATTTTTTACCCTCACATTAGAAGTTGTAGCTCATTCTGTTCACTTATTTTACAAACAAATAAACAAAAGAGAAACAGAAAAGAAAGCAAACTTCTTATGTTGACCTTGCTGTGCTGCTATCTTCAAGCCTGATCTTTGCCTATAAATTACAAAGTCAGATAAATTCACAAAATGTGGCTGGCAAGTTGCCTGCTCTGCCTGTCAAATATTCAAGGTCACTGTGGATGCAGTGATCTAAACAGTCCTGTTTCCAAACCCCTGTTAAATATGACCTGATAATGGATGATAGTGTTAAAATCTCCAATATCTAAAGTCCATATTTATATTCTATTGTCATGTATGTTCCAAAGTCTATGTGATCCTACAATACTCTCAACAGTTCATGACACTGGTGATAAAATTTCTCCTCCTGGAAAACCAATCCCAAACTCCCTCTGCCAATTATTCATTGAATTTTTCAAAAAAGGGATAGATAAGGACATAGGGAATGAAATTTTTTGAATTAAAAAGAAAGATTTTGTTCGTCTTTCAGGAAGGTTGGTTTGAATATGTAATATTGTTTTGCCTATATTCCCTGTTATCACTCAAGTATAACTCTTTTCACTGAGCCTACTGACTGTTTGCTTTAACGTATATCCTAACCCATGTCTCTTCTTACATTCCTATGAAAATTTGCTGATTTGATCAACTCTCTCATTATGACAAAAAAAAAGGAAAGAGTAGAAGGAAAAAATTTACATTGCTGAGCACTTGTCTATGTATCAGGGGTTGTACTAAGCCCTTCCAGCATATTAGTTTGAAACACAGTGGGTGATGTTAGCTCAACTGCCCAACTAAAAACTTGCATTGTGCATCTACTATATACCAGGAGCTTCTCCTTCACTGGTGACACAAATCAAAAATAATTCCTGCACACAAGAGCTAACATTCTAATGGGCACTTTGAACACTTTTACCTTTGTCATCGAGAGTTGGGCATGAAGAAATCAGAATGAGGGGAACATAAAAAAATTTAATTGTCTGGTAAAACTGTCTCATTCCACTTGTGTTCATTTGTTTGTTTGAACTTACACAAATCTATAATACAGCTGCCGTGCTAAATGGCCACCTGCTTACTAAAAAAAAAAATCAGTGGAGCATTTTCTCTTAAACAAAGTCAGAGGAAAAAAACCTTTTCTCTCAGGGAGATGAGAAGTGGTTAGTCAAAGCAGTTCATCCTTCAGCAGTATTGAACGAAATCAGCAGAGCCAGAGTAATAAAAACTTCTCCCATCCTGGTTCCTATTTGATCCTACATTCATTTACATCCAGGAAGCAACGAAGTCAATTTCACCTCTAGTCCTTGGAGGTGGTAAAGATGGTTCATAACACTGAGTCAGCTGTCTTTCAGTGCAACCCTTGCTTCTCCACATCCAGTAGCTATAAAACTAAATATTTTCTTTCCATCTCATGCTCCCTGTCCAGCTCATTATTAAGTTCCCTGAAAACAGGACCAAGTGACTCCATTATATTTCTAACTGTGAACAAAGAAATAGGTTGTGAAATTTTCACACACACAGATTTGTTTTCTGTTTAGTGTTGTCTTTTGAAGTTACTTATATCATTCATTCTGAGAAAGTCAGTAAGGAAAATGCTGAAGTAAACTACAATGATAAATGACTGGGGGGGTAAGATTTCTGAATGCGGCAAAAATTTATTAATTGATCTTCTGCAATTTATTCTTAAAATAATCTATTCATTCATTTTGTATTTATCTCTACAACTGAATTATTCCACAGTTTTTATACTCCTAAATCAAACAAAATTAAGATTTCTTTTGTTATGGATCTGAAGGTTTCACATGATGCCATTCACAAATTTTCCTTACTAATTCTCTCCCAAATTTTCACTGGTCCTCTCTCTTCCATCTAATTTCCTTTCTCTTCCAAAAACACGTACTCTCATTCCTAAAATGGTGTTCTACTCAAATGCAGGATCTGTACCTATTTAAAATGTAAAAACATAAAGTGCTCTTTAAATGCATTCATCTCTTTATTTTTGAAATATCTCGTAAACTTTTCTTTTAAAAAGATTCTCACAACAAATGCCTACATTGCTATATAACAAAAGCAGGATCTTTGAACAAATTGCAGAAAACAACTAAGGGCTTCTGCTAACAAACACATATTTCTTACAGAGAGATAATGGAATTTAGAGAGTTTAATAAAACTGTCAATGCCTTAGGAACAACATCAACCCTTAAACTTCCCGATCCCCATATTGCAATAGCATCCTGGCCTCTATTTGCACTCATTATCAACATCGTTCATTCTCAATATCCTTGGATTGAGGGTATCTCTTTCATAGATTTATCACTACCTTAGAGAATGTTATATATCTGCTTGCTTTTTGTGTTTCAAAACAGACATAAAGTTTATAAAAACTAAAACTTAGAAATATTCTGTAGCATAGCAGTTGGAAACATACCTGGTACATATGTTTCTTCACATTTTTTTGTTAAGTATAGGAAGAAAGTAAAGAAACCAAAAAGGAAATAGTTGCTAGGAAAATTGGCTTTGGAGTTAAGAAGCCATAAGTGGCAATACAGCTTCACTGCTTTGTAAATGAACAAGCTTGCACCTCTGTTTCCTTGTCAATAAGTAGAATTAATTTTACTTCTCTCACTAAGTTGTTCAGAGAGTTAAATACAAACATACAGATAAAATCATCAATCATCATTCCTAGCTATACACTCACTCAAATGCACACTTTTTGGTGCTTACTATGCTATTTTACCTGTTTCACATAAAGGGCTCTAAAAGTAAAATACAAATGTGAAAATGTCTCAGTATTTAATGAGTGCTTGTTGAACTTGAAAGTGGATTATAGGATCTAGTTTCTATCGGGCACCTACTACTGACAAAGGATCATCTCAGAGATCTCAGGAGTTAAATCTCTTCATTATATCCTCCTGCTCTCCGTTGCTTTTCTACTTTAGATCATCCAGAGTAGCTTGATAACTTTAGTGTCACAATCAGTTGCACAATTTTGGAAGACAGTTTACCATTAATATTAGCAAATGTGTTTGCCAAGTGACTTGCTTTTTAACATAGAGAGCTCAAAGTTATAACCATCATCACTTTATAGTCACTCACTAGCATTCTGAAATGTTCCCCTGAGTGGAAGAAAAAAGGGGTGAAGGCACCAAACCAGAAATGTTACATCACTTTCCATGTTCCTCATGAGATGATGTTTGATAAGTGACCAAGGTCTATCATGTATGTCTCTGGAGTACAGGAAAGAGAAGGGAAGGGGAGGAAAGAGGAGAAGAGAGACATGAATGAAAGGAAGAGACAAGGGGAGGGAAAATGAATAGAAAAAGACATCGAGGCATCTTTGATGATTTTTTGAAGATTTGGTGTTTGTCGGAATTCACTGTGTGGACTTCTTGCCTGATGACTTGGAAACAGTAGGTAAGGCAAGGAACACCAGAGATTAAATCAGTAACTTGCATATTAATCTATTGTGTTCCTTAAATACACTTTTAAGTGAAACTATAATTATACTATTTTTATAACTGAACTAATTTCTATATACAAAGAGAAAAACATGTAAATATAATTGGCAAGGTTACTCGTTATAACAGAAGAGAGATTTTGCTTGCATGCATATTTAGAAATTGAGAGATTTTCCTGTTACTCCTGAACGGATTTCTCAGACTATAAACTGACAATACAACAGTATAAATTACCCAACAACTGTTGGTCAGCAGCACTTCTTGGGTTTATTAAGAAACAAACAAACAAAAAAATAAGCTCACTTGTCCTCCAACAACCAGCACACCCCAATGCCAGCTCCCATCTTGCATTAGCAGAAGATAAAAGGGAACAGAAGACCATTTGAGTAGGAAATTATTTGTCAGAAAAAGCAATCCCTTATCCACTTTTATGCCTCCTGATAGAGAAGTAAGGAAAAATGACTTCTCCACCAAATCAAGTCAGCAAAAGTCCAAGAAAGCCATTCAACATTGTTGAAAGGTAGATTTAAAAAAAACCAGACCAGGAACTCTTTCAAGGTTGGGTGTTATGGAACAACTATGTTGATCTCACTTCAGTAATTCTTTTGGTCAAGAGAAAAAGAACAGTAGAGAGGGAAGAGCAGAATGAAGCAACCTGCTTTCCTGCCTTGAGCTCTATGTAGCTGCAGGAGTATCTCACAGTTGACCACAGAGATGTCGTGGTGCTCCACATCCAAGGATACAGAGCTGCGATGAGAGTTTTGCAGCAGCAAGAGCCCTGGGGAGACATTTCTGGTGCAGAGGCCAGCAGTGTTAGTAAAAGAAAGTAAGGTGAGATGGAATTTCTATATTTAGAAGCCACTTAGTGGGAGGCCTCAAGAACTTCCCCATATCTCCACCACTGCCCTTCAGAGCCAGATAAAAGGGAATGCTGCCCATAATTTGCTTTTTTAGATGAACACTCCATTGTCATGTCTGTGCGCACAAAGACAAGGAGACATGACTAAACGAAACCTTCACTCTCATCTAGAGCACACTCTGAATGCTCAGTACTCCAAAATTAACTTCACTTGGCCCCAACCCTGCTTTGAAAGCCTGCAAGGGCTTCTTCCCTGGGCCCAGTTTCCTGAGGAGCACAACCTCAAGCCCCAAAGAATGGCCAAGCAGTTACTATAACAGATAGCAAGAGACAAAAATATTACAACAACAACATAAAAAATAATCAGAACATAAATATACAGGTGAAGGCCACTATCGGTGTGAAACAGATCTGGGAAAGGAAAGATAAAGATGCATAGAAAGAAGCAAGGGGCAGGAACAGTTCATCCCATGCTATCACATTAACACAAAAAATTCCAAGAAGTTAAAAAATTCTGAACTCCAATCTGGTCTTACATGGCATTATGAACATATAGGTAATAAGATAGGCTCATAAGATTAAGATGCAATATATGTATATGACATTGTACCGTGGTTAATGGGTTTAATTGGTTCCTTAATTCTGGGAAAGATAGCCACAGTTATGTTTGTCACCTAATGTGGAGTTCATAAACAGAAGCAAAATTTTGCCAAATTCTTCTTTTATCAAAATAAATTGTGAAGTGAAGCATTGGTGAAGAGATATTACTATATATATACCAATTCCCCATGATGAATGTATTGATTCTGTACTGCAAAAATAAAATAAAGGGCAAATTAAGTAAAATTTTAAAATGGCATTGACTATATGTTATTTAACATTCTGTTGGCTTGATTTATATTTCCTTAATATTTTTAGATGTAGTAAATCTAGGCCTCCATTTTTCTCTCATACCCTAAGCCTTACAGATATTAGGGGCAACAGTAGCATCTGTGGCAGTCAACCAGTGTTAGATAGAAGTAAATGAGAAACACTTGTCACTTCCACTTTTCTCTTCCCTGCAACACAGGCATGGGGACCTAAGAAAAGAAAAGTGAAGGAATGGAAGGCAGATGGTGTGTCCCAGGAGCGAGTTATACCCCCTTACCAACTCCTTCCAATCTGTACTAGTCAAGACACAATATCTGAGACCCACAATTTAAGGGAGTAATTTAATTTGGCTCACAGTTTCTGAAGATGCAGTCAATGGTTAGTTAATTTCAAAGCAGAAATGCCATAGCAGAAGGATATGATAAAGATGCTTAGTTCATGGCAGCTAGGAAGCAGAGCAGGAGACAATGCCAGAGAGGAAGGGGTGAGGGATAAGACACAGATTCCAAGGTCGTTCCCTGCTACCCACCCAGACACACCAGAAAGTGTGCTTTACCAATCTCCCAGGCAGTTCCTAAATCCAACCAAATTAACACCCCTCCCTAACTGTCACACATACCTAAACAAATAGGCAACGGGGAAAAAAAATCATTGAATGATATAAAACAGTGGAGACTTTAGTACCAGAAAACTCTAGAATCACTATAATTTGTCTGAAATATCAATGAAATAAGAGAGACTGGATAAAACATGTTTAAAGGTAGAGATCTGAAAAAGTCGGCCGGGGATATAGCTCAGTGGCACAGCACATTCCTGGCAAATATAAGGCCATGAGTTTGGTCCCTAGTACAAAAAAAAAGGAAAGAAAAGAAAGAAAGAAAAATTTAAAAAAACAAGTCAAACTCATGGAAACAGTAAAATAGTGTTTATCAGAGGAGGACAGTGAAGTTGAAAGGGTATTGGTCAAAAGACACAAAATTTCAGTTAGTCTAGAAGAATGAGCTTGAGAGATTTAGTGTACATTCTAATGACTATAATTCATAAAATTATGTTGTACACTTTCAATTTGTTAGAGAGTATTTAAGTGTTTTCTGTGTAAGAAATTATATGAAGATAATAAATGTGTTAATTGGCTTGATATATATTATATACCATAAATAATATAGTTTTTGTCAACTAAAATAAAATTTTAAAATACGACTAAAATATAAAGTTATTTATTATTTGCATTTTACAAAATTCACACTATTCAATAAACTGTTGTAGATGGACCAAGTGTGTGTATTTGCACATGTATACACACAACTCTATATACATGTTGCCTCCTTCCTCAAGCCCCTGAAAATTTCACCTAGAAAATTACGTACTGTCTTCCAATGGAGTATTTCCATTTAAAAGTTTCTGATATAACTCTGATTCCCAAATGTGAAACTCTCAAGAGAAAAAAAAGAATATCCAAAAAAGGGTAAAAAGTGGGAATGTGGAACAAATGAAGCTTGGGTGAACAGCTCATTGGCATTCATTTTCTGGAATACAGAGGAGAGGAAAAAAAAAAGAAGAAAAAATTATTGCAAACCCAAATGATACATAATCCCACAGCAAAGAGAATAATAGTGTATACATGGCCACTGCTCACTAAAGAAGTTCACAGGAGAAGAGGAAAGGAAGAAGCATTAAGGGCACCACAATAAGGCTTTAATTAGGATTAGTGTAGTCATTCAGTGCAGGCAGGGTGGAGCAACTTTGATTACCCAAGAATTATTTTTTAGAAATTCCATAAGAACTAAGAAAAAGAAGGTAGGAGAGAGGGAAAACCTAGACTCTGCAGGATCCATCCAATTTAATGACACAAGAGGATCCCTGGCTTGCACCTCACAGAATTGGGGTCTGCAGTGCATCTTCAGCACCCTCCCAAATCTGTTCTGCCCATCCCATGATGAAACATTTGCTAAGCCTTTATCCACATCACTATGCATTATAGTGCTAGCTGCTATTACTACCCTACACACTGCTCCAGCATTTGTATTTCATACTAGCTTTGAGCAACATTCTTCCCCATTTGTGCATTAAGTGCCATGGCAGCTGTAATAAATTAATTCTCACACTGGTACTATAAAGCCGTCTTGGCTGAATGAGCAAACATCATTAAAATATTTTAAAAGTTCCCTTGTTCAAGAAAATTGCTTGCTGTCATAGACTCAGTGTCTGAGCCCCACAGTCATCTCTTTCCTCTTCTCTTACAGCTTGCCGTTAGCTGATTCCAGGAAAGGCGACCAGTCCTGTAAGTCATTCACAAGTATGCCCACTGCCCTGTAATAAACTTCCTCACCCAGTGCTGCTGAAGAGGCAGTTTGTGAGAAAACCCTGCTACTGTGTGCCCCGTAATACCAAATGGGCTGCCTGCACCTCAAACCCCAGCAGATTTTGTGACTCCCCTCTTGGAGGTCTGTGGCTCATTACTTTGGGTCACAGAGGCCATGAGGCTTTGCATACAGCAAAAATTCCACACACATGCTGAAAACAGCCATGATAATTCCACATCTTACTGACTACAGTTCATAAAAATATATTGTAGACTTAATTGTTAAAACAAACCACAGATACATTGCACCACTCACACATGTAGAAATCAACAGATTTCTAAATCAATAGTATAGGGAACCATTACAGAAAGTAATATTTAGAAATTAGAATTTCCAGATATAAAGGATGGATTCTAAAAGCTGCTTTCTTTTGCCCCAGCATGTGTCATGTTCTTGAAAATGGCCTTATGACATTAACCCAGTAAAATGCATCATATATTCTAAGTGACCAATGAGAACAAACAAGAAAACATTCCCTGGGGAGTTTCATTATCAGATAAAGATTCCCTCTCCAGTCGGGCTGATGTGGTGACAGGTGCAGCAGTCAGGACACCATCTCGGATGTGAAAATGGCCTTTACCAGACACGAAGCTGCCTACTTAATCTCAGACCTCTCAGCCTTCAAAACTGTGAAAATAATTCTATATTCTTCATAAATTAACCAGGCTCAGGTGTTTCATTGTAGCAACATGAAATAAACTACCATAAATGATAAGGTTTTGACCTCTTAAGCAGTGCAGATTTCTCAAGCAGTCTCAGCTGGTTATCTTATTAAATACATGCCCTGATTCAGTAGTTCTGAGTGTGGTCAAAATTTTCTTTCTTTTTAATATTTATTTTTTTTTTACACAAGGCCTTGCTATGTAGCCCAGGCTGGCCTTCAATTCACAGTGATTCTCCTGCCTCAGCCTCCTGAGTGCTGGGATTATAGGTGTGCACCACCACACCACCCCCACAAAAAAATTCTGTCTTTCTAACTAACCTGCAGATGACACTGATAAGCTCATCCTGAGCAGGCTGACTGAAAAAGTAGTCTTATTTTTGGCAATTTTAGTGTATAAGGAGAAAAACAAACTTTCCTAAAACTAAAATCGCTATTGTTGGAATCAATAATTTTGACCTGTCACAAAGGTGGGGCTAGTGTGTGATGTATCTGGGGGGGTAAGTTTTGGATAAATAATGTGTTCATATAAAGCTGAACCCAAACCACTCTCTGGGCACATATAATTAAGGCTGGCTGTGCTGGAATTTTAAAGTGCCTATTCATCTGTTAGGTTCTGTATCTGATCTCATAATATTGAAAAGCTAAATATTAAATTGAAAGTTTCATGCACTTCCTTCCTTTCACTGGAATTCTCTAATTCTCATCTTATTTCCCTATTATAGGACTATGGTTTATACTTAATTCCAGTAGATCTTATGCCACTTGGAAACACTAAAGTAGTCTTTCTGCCAGAGTAGCTTCTTTTACAGTGAAATTCATTCATCCTAAGAAATTCTTGCCTAAGAAACCCAGTACACATCATCCCAACTAGCCACCTATTTCTGACATCATTTAATTAAAATAAGTGTCAGTGGCTCAATTTGTCACTCTCCCTGTGCAAGGGAGAGTAATCATAAGTCAGGAGTCACTGCTGCTCCAGGACGGGCTGCTGAGCCTCAGCTGGGCTGCTGATAAACCACATTTTCATTGGCAGATTTTCCAGCCTTTCATCGGGGATTAATTACACTGCAGGAGCAGTCTGCCTCATGCAACCAAACAATTTTCATTCATCAGCTGCGAGGGAGAGATTAATGAAAGCCACAATTTCCTTGGAATGAAACACTAAGCTCTTATTTGTGCTATCAATACTAGAGAAAATGGAACACAGTTTTTTCTCTTCCATGTATTTCTGCTTTCAGCAATGAAATCAGACTAGCTTCCATGAATGCCAAACACTACTTTTAGATACTATGTGGGTATATGTATGCGTGTATTGCATATATACTGTTAAATGCTAGAAAAATATATTCTGAAAACAATGAATGAAAAAAATTACAGCAGACATGTTTCTACATCTTTCCTTTTGAGGAAGAAACTTTTGCTTTTTTTTCTTCATCTTGCCTTCTTTCATTCTAGACTAACACGCTATTAGGTTAAAATATCAAACAAGGAGAATAAATTTCTATTGTCAAACATCATGTACACTAATGTATTTTAAATCTCCATTTAAGTTGTAGTTATCATGGAGAAAGACCTGGAGATGGAAGACACCAGAGGTTCTGGTCACTGCTAGGAGAATGATGGCTTTCTAATTCTGAATCGTAACACCCATCCTCCCAAATAAACAGATGATCAGTCAGGGTGATAGAGCATCCCTGTGATCCCAGTACCCCAGGAGACTGAGACAGGAAGACTGAAGTTTAATCCCAGCCTAGACAACTGAGTGACTTAGTGAAAACCTGTCTCAAAATAAAAAATAAAAAATGACAATGGAAGTGGTTCAGTGCAAATGTCCTGTATTCAATTCTCATTACCAAAAAAAAAAGAAAGAAAGAAAGAAAGAAAGAAAGAAAGAAAGAAAGAAAGAAAGAAAAGAAGATCAATATGGAACCAAAATAAAACCACACATGTTCCAAGCCTTTTGCATATGAGAAGCATAAGTCTCAAATTAACTAAAGTGGAAAAATATGTACAAAATTACAACAAAGCTCCCTCTACCACTATGATTAGGTTTGTATCCTAATTGTGTCCTAATAACATACCAGCAGCAATGAACAAACCTGTCACCAAGAATGTTTCCTAACACCATTCCACACCAGAGAAACATCTGATTCCTGGACAAGGCACAAAACGTGCCAGATAAGCATGTAACATCTTGTGCCCCAAAGTGAAAAAGCGCTCAGAAAATTGATGAAGTGGTATAGGTGGAAAAGAAATCAACACCAATTTCAAGAGGCTCCAAGCTGCCCCAGTTGAGGCACTTGGAACATAAGACACTGATAGATTATAATGCAGCAAATAAGAATTCATTAATCTACATATTGATAATAAGTAGATGAATACACAAAATAATTAAATAAGAGATCCTCCTTACAGAAAAGTATGAACTAATTTATGTTTTTAAAATCACTTGATAAACATGATTTTAAAGTTGTTTCAAGCAAAAATAATTAATGGATATATAAGCTTAGGTATAGGCATCTTATGGGAAACAATATATTTATACATGGCCAGGGAATATCTCAGTTAATCACAATGTGATAGTGTCTGTTTAGTAAAGAAATGAGACAATACATAATGAAGTTATCAAAATTAATATCATTAATAGAGAGACAGAAACACATATCTTCAGTCTTCAGATATGAAATTTCCAGAATATAACATCATTTATATAATGTCCCAGTCAGAATCAGAACCCAGGATAATGTGAAAAAAATCAGAAAAATTTTATTCTATGAAATAATTGACTTGATTTCTTCAAAATATCACTAGTTTGAAAGAGAAATAAAGGCTGAGGAACTATCATCTCAAAGTAGGACAAATATTAATTTGCTTTGTATTTGAGTCATGACTTCATTATTTTTTCTCTGTAGCCTTACCTGGCATTTGCAATTTAGCCTCTACTCCCTTGACTGATTGCTCACATCTGGGAGTCCTCTGTGTGCCTGAAGATGTCTCTTTCTTTATCATTAACTGGTTTATCCAATCTAGGCCAATTGCCCTCTGGACATTTTGAATGCTTTTATCTTAACAACCTCCTTTGCTGTTCTCTTGAGTTGAATCTAGTATTTTTGAATTCCAAATCTTTTTCTAAGGGGATAAAACAAAACAATAAAACAGAACAAAACAAAACTGCAAAACTAATATTGGACTTCAAAAGCAAGACACAAGGAAGTGCCCCACAGTTGCTGTACTGCACATGGAAATCCTCTAAAAAGGTGCTCAGAACACCAGGCCCAGGCCTAAAAAGTCAGTCAGTCAATACAGGCACTAAGTTGTTTTTGTACCTCAGTTGCTATCATCCCACCCTGTGTTTCTCCAAATCAGCTACTTGCCCACGTGGGGTGGGAGGCTCTTCTTGTCTCCCAGACTGTGCCACCTGGCTCACAGGAAGGGCGGGCTGACTTCTTAGATCTCTTCCCAGCCCATATGTCTGTCACTGGGTCATGGGAAGGGCAGACTGACTTCTTGATTCTCTTCCTGACCCACATGGCTTCCCTGAATTCCAAATCTTATCATCTGATATTTAACTTTCTGTGTTGCAAAAACATATGCTTGAGTAATTAATTTTTTTCTGAAATGATGCAATGTAGATAAATTCTCTTGAATCTTTGCACATACAGACAAACCTGTTCTGCACTTAATCAGTAATTCAGCTGGAAGTGGAAGTATATGCTCAAAATTATTTTTCTGAGAGATGTCCAGCCAAGATGGCATTGCATCTTTAAGTTTCGATATGGCCTAACCCAAGTACCTAGCAATGAGTGATAAAAATGAAAAGATAAACTTTTTTTAAAATCCTGAATTTTAAAAACATGATTTATACACATGCCAACTCTCCGATGAAAGTAATCATTATGCACTGCAAACAGGTACTAATAAACATTACAAAAAATTTTAAAAAACATAATGACTATATTGAAAGAAATGACTACACTCCAGAAAGAATGGCTAACATCAAGAAGTTAACCAATAACAAATGCTGGCAGGAATTTGGGTGAAAAAGGAACACTTCTCCATTGTTGGTGGGAGTGTAGACTGGAACAACACTATGGAAATCAGTATAGCAATTCCTCAAGAAATTAAGACTAGGGCTGGGGATTTAGCTCAGTGGCACAAGCACCTGCCTGGCAAGTGCAAGGTCATGAGTTTGATCCCTGGTACCCCCACCAAAAATAAATAAATTTTTAAAAAACTAAGACTAGAGGTTGCATTTGACCCAGCTATTCCCCTCTGGGCGTAGCTGAATTGAAAACATCTTACCACAACAAAATATGCACACCTATGCTTATATCAGTACAAATTGTAATAGCTAAATCTTGGAAGCAAATGCCCATCAACTCAAGAATGATAAAAGAGATAAGGTATTTTTATATAATGGAATACTACTCAGCCATAAACATTGATAAACTTGAGGCTTTGATACATAAATGGATGTAACTAGAAACCACATTCATAAATAAAAAAATCAGACTTGCATGTATAAACACTGAATTGTCTAGCTAGTATAAATAAAATCCAAAAGTTATAATAGATATAATAAAATGGAAGGAAACTGCTCAAAGGGAAATTTTATTATCTGTTTAACCTTGCATGAATCTGGTAACTTAGGCAATTACTTTTAGGATAACAATGTGTAATGTAGCAACTTATGTTTTGAAATCCTATATTGCTGTTGTTTTTGTTGTTCTTGTCATTGTCATTTTGCTTCTATTATTGTTTTTTAATTGTTTCTTGATTTTCCTGTTTTTTTTCTCTTTAAAATTAGAAAAAGAAATTCAAACATGGGAAAAAATGAAAAATAAAACATAAACAAAAAAAAACATGAGATACCATTTTAACAACCAGAAATGAACACGCACAAAACCATGAGCAAGAATGAAGCCACATACTTCTTACTGCAGTGGACTAGAACTAGACTCATGGATTGAAATGGGACAAAGCTAGCACTAATCAGCTGATGATGGGTATAAAGTTAATAAGCTCATTAGCTGCCTAGAAATACAACTTGCATGAGATGTGTGGAGATACAAGCAGAGGCTTGTAAACAGAACCTGAGCTGAGCCATCCCCTTGTTTTGTAATGAGATCTCATACATGCTGAGTTATCATCACAGAACAGCCATCCTTTTTCATCATTTAAAGTGTGGCTCTAGAAAACTACCAAACAGGGACATGAATGAAGAAAAACAATTCCCCTCTGTTCACGACAAGCCTGCACCTTCTAATGCCAGCTGTGTGTTGAAATGAGCTCTAAGAAAGACACACAATACAGCTGAAAGGGACACAGCAGCACAGTTTGCAGTTAGACTCACAGTTCAGGTCCTCACGATACCACCTTTCTCACTCTTCCATCCCTGCTACGGTTACCAGATCTGCATAGATACTGGGTTTGCAGCAGGTAAAATTTAACAAGGTTTACCATACCCTGCTTCACATCTCTTCCTCCTATTCCAAGAGTGGACTTACAGTCCACTTAACATAGATGAAGACTACAGATCTGCTTCCCTGGGCACAGCTAAGGGTGTGATATGCTGCCTTATTAAAATGATGAGGTCTGAGGTTTCTATTTCATATTACAGTATTAGAACTTTAGTTTCCTAGTATCCCAATAAAGTTTACAAGGTAGTAAAAGCAACATACAGGGGAGCAATGAAATCACTGCACAAACTGCTACAGCTGTCACTGTTGACCAACACACAGAACTGCATATGAAGAGCTCAAGACTGTCATTTGAAATGGAGTTTACTACCACACACATGAGCTTATGCATCCATTTGCAATGAGATTTTACTTCCTGTGTTTGGTTTTTTCCCACACAAAGATTCATACACTTCTTTGAACATTTCAAAATTCATTTAAAGCAAATCAAAACGTGCTAATATGTAAAACGAAAAATAGATTCTACCAGATTATCTCCAGGCTCTTTTCTGAACAGTTTTTATGACTTCATGAAAACAAATATGATTTTGGATACACCAGCAAGGATTTCTTTCCAACCTACAGACTGTTCTTCAATGCAGCTTACACATTTATGCTATATAATCTCTCCAAATCACTATGACACTTACTTAAATAGCCCCTTTTAAGGTATCTTTTTTTTTTTCAGAAATTCTTTTTTTTTTTTTTTGTCTTTTTCATTTTTATTGGTACCAGGGATCGAACTCACGACTGCCTGCTTGCAAGGCAGATACTTATGCCACTGAGCTAAATCCCCAGCCATGTGAACAAGACACTAATAAATTATAGCAATTATATGCTAATGACTATATCAGGATAATCAATAACCATAATTATACAGGGAAACTAAGACACGCCATCACCTTATCTGTGTCTATTCCCAGAGTTATTTCTGACTTTGTATCCTCACTTAAAATTCAAAACAGCTTTCCAATTTTGTCTCTCACCATTTCCCACACAAACCCTGGGCTACTAGGGAACTGGCTAGCAAGCATATATTATACTTCTGCTGAAAGACCAACTTCCATTGTTAAAGTGGGTTTTATCATATGTAATATAATTACTATATGCCAGACATTGTTCTAATCTCCAGAGATGCATTGGGTAGTTTTTCTTTACAATAACCACATAAAGTAAGCATATTACAAACCCCAGTTTATAAACAAAGAAACCAAAACAGCCTACAATTACCTAGCTAATGGGTAGTATGTGACCTAGAAATTTGAATTTCTTCCAGTCACTGCTGCAAACCCTGCATACACTGCCTAATTCAAATCATTTCTACTGCTCGCAAATCCTCTTGTTCTTTTAGCCCCAGGATATCTTGGACTCTTTGGTTAACATAGAAAATATATTTTGTTTGTAAACAGAAAATAAGGAGTAAAAATAAAAAATAGAACAGATTTTCAAAATGGGTTAGTAGGAGAGTAACAATAATTAATGCATTGCATATTATTATCTTCATAGTAATTAGAGTACAAGATATAGGCATGAGATATTGTCCAAATAATATTAGCCTAAATCGTTCTTTTTCAGTGAACTAAGAGAAACTAGCTGTTTTACTGTTTTAACTATCTTGTAAATACATTTTTTTCTTCTCTCTTTCTTCCTTTCCACTTTCCTCCCATCACAGTTTCTCTTTTCTTTTGAAAAAATTTCTTCTTGATTCACAATATGTATTGTACACTTGTGGATCATATTTATTCACTCAGCTTGTCACACTAGTGAAACAGTCTGATGTTTACACATGTGGGTCTGACTTCACTTATCAGTATGGTCTCAAGTTGCATTCATTTACCTATTAAAGTCTCAAATTTATCCTTATTTATGACTGAGTAGTCTCCATTATTTTATCCATTTTTTTGATTGTTGGGCTTTTGGGTTGTTTTTAAGATTTAGCGTATTACAAATTGTGCTGCATATAATCACTGTGGTCTGATGTTTTTAATTCTTCTGGGAAGATACCCATAAGGGAAATGGCTGGGTCAAAAGAAAAAGAGCTGGGTTTAATCCTAGTTTTTTAAAGAAATATCCACATTGACTTCCACAGTGGTTGTACCACTCTACACTCCCACCAACAGTGGAGAAGGGTTTCTTTTTCACTGCAGCCTTTCCAATGTTCGTTATTGGTTGATTTCTTGATGATAGCCATTCTTCCTGGGGTGAGATGTAATCTCTGTGTTTTAATTTACATCTCCTGGATGACCAATGATGCTAAAGTTTTTATATATTTATTTTCCATTTGTATTTCTTCATTTGAGAAATGTATATTCACCTCAGATACCCATTTTGGGAGCAGGTCCTTGAATTTGGAAAGTCTATCTTTTTCAATTCTCTTTATGTTCCAGATATAATTCCTTTACCGGAGGGACAACTGACTATAATTTTTTCCCACTCTGTGGATTTTCTTTCCACTCTGTTGGTGATTTTTTGTTGCACAAAAGCTCTTTATTAAAAAAATAAATTTTAAAAAAAGCTCTTTAAATAGGTGAGATCCATTTGTTGACTCTTTGTAGTATTTCTCATGCAGTTTGTTTTGAAGTCTCTGCCTATATCTACGTCTTCAAGATTTCTACCTCTAGAAAATTTATTTTCTGCTTCCTACATCCTGATTCACTTATGTACTACCTTGTAATCTTTTTTGTATTTCCTTGTATTTCCTCTTCTTTTATTACTATCATTTTATGTGTTTGTGTAATATTCTCCTATCTAATTCCTAGCATTAAGAGTCCTGTGTTCATTGTTTTGTATTACTTATTTCCTTCAAGTTGCATTGTTATTGCTTGGTTAATTATATGTACCTGAGGCATATTTAGATATCGGGTAGTCTTTCAAAATATATACATATTTTAGCGATTTGAAATAGCCTTAAATTAGACTTGGTTTTCTTTCCTGACAATATATCAGTTTTAGCTCTTCATTTCCATATCACAATATACTTACTTATTTACCCCACAAGTACTTATGGAACATTTATTGTATAACCAAGTACATATTCGAGCTACTTGAAATATGGAATTAAAAACAGTAGAGCCCCTTACAGATTTCCTGAGGAAGCTGGATAACAAACAAATTTCGGTGTCATATCTTTGCGTGTTGTAATAAGGACATTAGCATAACTATAATACAGATGTTATAAAAATGTAGAAATAGTTAACCCTCACTGGGGGAAATCATGCATGCTTCCAGCCCAGAGTCATATCCAAGGCTGGTTTAAAATATTAAATTAGTTGTTAATAGATCACCTATTATAATGACTATCCTGACAATCCCTGTAATATTTCATCCAAAGTCAAGCCTATTGACTTCATTAAAAACTCTGGCCTCTAAGACAATGTCTTATTATTCAATTATACACCATGTTAATGTTAGTAAAACTGATTTTAAAGCACTTTTGTACATGAAAAAATATTGAATTAATTTCCAAAGGAGAAAGCAGCGTCCTTTTAAGAAAAGAGATCAGCTTGGACAAAACAAAACAAAAAAAATCAAACTATATACAATGGTGTTGTGTGATTTGGATGCCTGCATGAGCATGTGAAGGAGATAAGGGTGAGCATATTCAGGGCTGAGGCCAGGGGTATCAGAATGGAGAATCAGGAGAGCTTCACTAGCTGTGTGTGCATGCATGCGTGTGTGTGTGTGCACACACGTGTGTGTGTGTGTGTGTGTGTATGTGTGTGTGCTCACTGACTCTTGTTCCTCCTCACATCCTGTTGGCTTCATGTTGGAATCTAGCCACCATTTTAAAGAACACTTTCACGTGAACTTGAAATCGCTTTATGAAGACAGAAACTCACCAAGAGCTTGTCCACAATCATTTGCTTTATGATCTGGATATTTTCTAATTTCTTGATGTGGAGTTGGAGGCAGCCGGAAAATGCCCATTTAATTTGAAAACCCATTTAGACCAGAATTACGGGAAGATTTAGGTCTCTTGGGGAAACTCCATAAATTTTTCTCCTTGCTTCTGCTAGATGGTGTGGATTGTAATAGGCATTCAAGACAACACCCAGAATCCTTGCAGTGATTCAGAATCAAACCCTGCTTGTCTCTGTTTTGTCTCCTTCTCTTTCTCTCTTCCACATTCCTCATGCCTTCCCTCCCAGCCTGCCATAACTTCTCCCAGTAAACTCTCTGAATCCAAATCCTTAGTTCATTTTCTGAGACAATTACAAGCCACTGTACCAGACAGAGAAGTCTGATTTAAATGTAACTGCTGCACAGAACCATTGTTTTGTTTTTAGCTATGGAGCAAACAGGATCAGGTTTGCACTTGTAAATGGCAGGACTAGCGCTGCAAAATAAGAAAGCACTTTCTTTCCCTCTACTGAGACATAGACATAAAGCTATTACACACCCAGGAGGTTGATGGATTTTCAAATGAGAAAATAACAATAATAACCCTAAAAATTGACTAACCAGATGGCGTTTTGTGATTGCAATTTAGGAAAAGGAAAATGTGCAAGGGTTCACTTTAGCTCTGTGATAAATTATTATGTGCAGTCTGCTTTGACTTTGGAGAATTGGTAAATTTATAAAACCTAAAATTGCTAAATTTCTGAGTACTTGGCAGTCCCCTCCCCAGCACAGAGACCACTTCCCACAGAGTGGGTCCCTAACTACTCACAACTCCTGGCAACCAATTCTCGCTTTTCATTGTCTCTCAAGATGCATCTGCCTTTCAATGCTTTTCAATTAAGTGTGTCTGTAAGAGATCCCGGTGAACTGAACTCTGATTTTTTTTTTTCCCCGCTCACTAACACGCCCTTAACTCCAGATGATGTCATTTTATATTAGCACCATGTAGTAGATGACCGTCCCATATCTGATTTGAGTGCTGGCTATAATTTCAGCTATTCCTTCCTCTAGCGGATTTTCCTTCAGATATATGGAGGCCATATATCCAGGAGACAGGAATGGGGACTGATAGCCATAACTGCTAACCTTTAAAATCTCATACTGGTTGTCTAGTATTAATAACATTTTAGTAATACCTGAGGAGCAAGAAATCATAAGTATGAGGGATGTTTTGATAAATAAAACATGCATGCTTCAGAGCACAAGACAGAAACCTCACAAAGATCCTAGCAGAAGTCAAAAAACTTGCAACATCTCATGAATTATTGGAGTCTGACGTATGTTGAAGCCACTTCTCAGAAGGAAAAAAGGTATGATTTTTTTATCTTCTCTTTCTAAGAAGCACTATGCTTGGCAGATCTCTTCAGGTTTTAGAATCCGTTTACTATGGAGCACAAAAAGGGCTGCTGGTTTTGAGTAGAGCCTGCAAAAGGAGTGACTTTTCAATTACTCCAGGCTGAGATGCAAGGATCCCAGAAGATCTCACATGGCCAGAATTTTCTACATCAGAGAAGGGCACTCTACGGAGTATCTGACTAGCTTTAGTAGGAGAGTTGTGACAGCACCCCCAGGCTCCTGTATCAAAACCATGGCATACACAGGGAATAAAGACACAGCATTTGAAAAGCAGCTTCTGCTATAGTCTGGGCCCTAGTGGAAACGCAGCACCTACTCTACCAAGTCATTAGAACTATCTCTTAGCACCTGTAACATGTGTACTGTCACACTTACACAGTCACAGGTCAGACAGGCATAGCAGCAATTCAGGCTGGAATAAAGGGGGATTATCTAAGATAAGGACTCAATGGGTTCAAACTCAGGCAAGCTGTACACAAAGGAATAAATATCACTGTGCCATGTACTATACCACCCTGTGATGCTACCTGAGAGAACATTAACACAGCACCATGAAGCATAGCAGATGCCTGTATTTGGACATGTCACCTCTGGAAAAAGTGGGCATCATTCTTCAGGATGCCACTTACACCTAACCCAGTGGTTATTACATGATGCTGTCTTGGCAACAGCTGGAATTCTTGAATCTAGGAACCAATAGGAAGAGCCCTATTCTCCATTAACCACAGTTGTCTAACTGAGGAAGTATGTTTTAAATCCCTGCAATGTCAGGCATTTTTAGCCCAAATCCGTGATCTCAGTTGGAAGATCTTCTTCCAAGCAACACAATGAGTGTCATAAATCTTAAACTGCTGTGCCATCTAGTCACTTTGTGCTCATAATGACAAATTATTGAGGTAGTATAAATAGGAATTAACATATCAACAAATATAATTGACCCCATCATAAGAAGGTAGAAATATCACTCTACATAAGGGGCAGGGAGAAATATGTCTGGTACTCAAGTGCATCTCTTGGTACTCACAAGGGGTTAAATATGACCGGAAAGTACAGCACTGCCATCTGACACAACAGTGATTAGAATTAAACATTGCAGTGACTGAGAAGATGTCACCCAACCACTGAAGTTACCAAAATGAGCAGAAGCACTAGCTAAAGGCATCAGGGAATAATATGGATAGAAAAAGAGAAAATAAGTACTGGTTAGCCCTTTAAGACCAATGGCAGTTTGGAAGCTGTCATTTATCCTACTAACTTGGCCACTCATCATTGTCAGGCTGGGCCTGGATGGAATAAACCTTGAATGTGAGAGAGCAAATGAGTTGGAACAGGGCAAGAAGTGGACTGTGGTGAATGTTCTCAGACTCCCAGCAATGTCCCAGCTAATTGTGAAGATTAGCTGCTAAAATACACAGCCAGTAGCCAACAAGACTGACACAGGCATATAACGTGCCAGTCCAAGACTCAATCCATGCAGCAACTTGTATCCCAGAGCACCCATGTGTCTGATCTCTAGCCAAGATGATAACTTTTTTTGCTTTCATTCCTGCTCTAACCTGCTTAGTGTACCTCCTCTCTTTGGTGAGTGGTTCCTTAACAAGTCATTTTTCATAATCCAATACAATTGCCACTTTTAAGGCATTCAACTTAAGACAAAGGAGATCTCTGGATAAGAGAAGTAGGGAAAATAATAGGAAAAATTTCAGAGAGTCAAACAAATGAAGGACAAAATATTTTGGGACAAATATCTTCATTGTCCTTTAAATTACTTGGGGGTATTGTCAGCTCCCAGCATGCAAAATGAGTCGATATCCATATCACAAATCAATTGTGAGATTTAAAAATTATAAAATACAATATTACAATATACAATTATATAATACAATATTATAAGAGAAGTACCTGAGGTGATTTCTGTTCGATGTAAACATTCAATAAAGGTTGCTATTGTTAATAAGAATAACAATAGGGCCAGGGATTTAGCTCAGTGGCATAAGTGCCTGCCTGGTAATCATGAGGTCCTGAGTTTGATTCCTGGTACAAAAAAAAAAAAAAAAATACACTTCCATGCTTAAAAGTAACAATATTCTTTTTAAATAATTCAGAAAGAAGAACAAGCTTGTTCACAACTAGCAGAATCAGAGATCAGAGGCAGCACACTACAAAGACTTGCTGAGCGTGGGTCTGTCCTGCTCCACTCTCGGAGAGCGACTCAGTCATTATTCTCACCTGTGCAACAAGTTCCAGCCCACTGACTGCACAGCCCCGGAGATGATCAGCTTCTGAGGCAGAGAGGAAAGAAGGAGCTTGGGAATAAATGCTGTGACTCTGTAGTCACTGCATGCTGGTTTGGGTCTAATGTAAACAATCAAGAGGAAAAATGCAAAGTCATGTGCACTGTTTTGAGGACATTCTTTCCATTTTGAGTTGTTCAGCTTAGATAAAATATAGCATGTGGCTGTTTAAAATTCCATAATTAGCATCCTACTGTAGATAGAACAGATAACTAACACAGGTAACTATAGATAGATAGCTATGATATTAACATTTTACCATTTTATCATATTACATTTTTTAAAAGACATGAAAATAGAAAAGCACAAGAAATGACAAAGGATATGTTATGAAATAAGGTTATGAAATATGATCACTATGAAAGCACTTTTGTTATCCAATTTTGCTTATGAATACAAACCATTGCTTACCTAATCTTTTATGAAGTTTAGGTAGTTGAAGTGTTATAATAATAAAACTTGTCAGACAAAAAGCTCTGAGCCTGACAAAATATAGATGAAAACCCTGTATTTCAAAATAAAAATAAATAAATTAATAGTAATTTTTTTAACATGAGGAAGCACAAATACAGTTCCCACCACCACCACAAATTTTGCAATTGAGTTTTCCGCATTTGGGTAAATCACAGGGTCGACACATCTGCAGTGCAGTGGATAAGCCTCATTCTGTGGAAACCACCTTTGTGATCATGGTCTCTCCCCTTCCAGGTAAGTATAATATTACATTTTTTAAAAAGACATGAAAATAGAAAAGCACAAGAAATGACAAAGGATATGTTATGAAATAAGATCACTATGAAAGCACTTTTGTTATCCAATTAGCATGAGTCAATGTGAACCAAGCTACATACAATAAAAATTAAGTTGTTTCCAAATTCTTGAACAGTGATGTGACACATACTGTTACTTATTTATCCAACAACTGTTTCCAATCCCATCATGCAAATCATGTTATGGTGTTCAGTAGAAATAATACCAGTTAATCACTTTTCTAGCATCTTATTATTATAAGAAATGTCTCTATAAAATGTAGGAGAACATTTGGGAAGTTTCTGGAATTCTCTTTTCCTATTGGATAAAAGAGACGTATCTATAAGGAATAATATCTTGGGGCTGGAGATTTAGCTCAGCGGCATAAGCGCCTGCCTTGCAAGCAGGCAGTCGTGAGATCGATCCCCGGTACCGATAAAAAGGAAAAAGACACACACAAAAAAAGGAATAATATCTCGTATTACCTTCCCCCTTTTATTTTTGACTATGGCTAGCTCTAGGCTGCAGCAACCACTTGGATCCCTGAAAGAAACATGGCAAACAAACCAAGAACGATGAAGCAGAACAGGAGAAAATGTCCACATCCTTGGTCACATTATCAACCCTCTGAACAGAAATTCAGAAGAGGAACTTCTTACATAATTTGATAATAAATGTTTGCATTTCAGGCCAAGACTAGCAGCACACTCTATGGCGTGTAGTACAACACATCCCATAGAGATACAAACAATGCCTGGATTGCTATGAAAAGGCATTAGAAAACAGCCCAGGCCAACACTAAAGAAGAGACTGAGTCTGTGTTTTTCCTGAGGGTCAAACAAGGCTTTCAGGGTGACAAGTGTTGCAGAGAAATACTCAGACACAAAGGTACAGAGGCTGAGGTACAATGGCGGTTGGCTGAGCTCTTGGGGACAGAGCCAGGCGCAGCAGAGCCAGCCTGGCAAACACTTAGCCTTGCAGAAACAGTAGGTGAAAACTAAGCAATCCAAGACAAATGCCCAAGTGGGGGGCCAGAGCAAAGACAGGATCACAAACAACGGACTTGGCTTCAGGAAAACAGGTTTGAGTGGCAGCAGTTGAGCCAGTTTTAGAGGCAGCAGATGAAATTCCCCAAAGGGAAGTACATTCTGCCACGAAAGCTTCCAGTACCATGATACCTTCAAATGAGCTATCCAAGGCTTCTCACATAGCATTAGATGTAAAAGATGCTATTTTAGGGGAACAAGATCTCTGTAAGATTTATAGAGTTGTTTCAGATATCTCAACTCTGTCCTCCAATTAGCACCTGAGTACTTATACTTTTACAGTACCTATATCTTCATATATCTCATAAGGACAAACATTCTGTGAGAACAGAAACAATGCTGCATTCATCTGCACTCTCACTGCCTAGCAGAGGGCTTTGTAAAACTTGATTCAAAATTTGTTAAGGACACAACACTTAGAGTGTGCCAGGCATCAATGCACAAATATCTCATTTGTGTCATAGCAGACATTTGCTATTGTTATGATTGTCGTGCTCACTTACCAGTAGAGCAGATGAGGTTTACAGAAGTATACTTCTGCAGAATACACTACTAGAAAATTGTAGACTACATTTGTACAAGCTCATCTCCAGTAGATAACAGTACTATTCCTAATAGAAAGAGAATAGTTTAATCATTTAAAACACTTCTAGGAACAATGATAATTTTCTTTCTCCCTCACAATTAAAAATGGGACATCAGTTCCTAAATCCCTGAGTAATCCCTTGCTCCAGGGAGTAACTTATAGAGCTATGTCTTCAAAAGCCTGGATATAGGGCAATAGGGGTAATAGGATATAGGGGTAATAAAGTTGCAGAGTCCCAAGAGTTGGAAAAGATGAGAGTAGGTGTCCTGGGACAGATCTGACGTGTAGGGCCATAGGAGCTGTCGGATCAGTGAGGCATCATGGAACTGCAGGAGCAATGGCAAAGATGGAACCACCAAGACCCCTGGACCACGACCATCCCTGGGTTTTCCGTGCCCTTGAAAACCTGCATATCTATTAACAGTGGGTGGGCAAAGATACTGAATGATAACTAACATAAAACTTCTCCCTCACTCATGCAAATAGTACTCAAAGGAAAGTTTTCATTAGAAAAATCAAGTCAGATGATGTTTGCAGCAGAAGTCAGGTGTACATCACATTTATGAGAGAGAAACAAGGAGGGAAGGAGAAAGGAAAGGAGTCTTATTCACACAAAATAAGTAGCAACCTGATGCCCATCCAGGCCTAAGTAAGGTGAGTTTCAGTTCTTATAAGCTCCCTTCACCTTTAGTAACCTTGAAGTAACAATTTCATCTCCAGAAATTCTTCATATAAATGTAATTGAGTAAGGAGCAGAACACATGTGCCTTAAAGATACTGTAGTAAGGACAAGATTAGAAGAAGAAGAAAAAATAGCCTCAACCACCATCTGGGATGTAGAGAAAAAGAGAGAGAGACCTATAAAACTGCATCTTAAATTTTTATTATTTTGTTTCTTGTGTCATTAAAAAGAGGCAATATCCTCAGTTAAGGGAAATTGGTTTATGTGTGGCATCCTTGTAATCGATTTTTGAATGCATCCTTTAATTGAGAAGTATGTGTGACCATTAATCCTGATAGGTCTTCATTTGATTATGAAACACCTAGGAGATTAGTACAGCATTTTCCTAGATGTGCGTCTGCTGGGTGATGGACATGTGAGCTGGAGTACTATACACAGTCACTCTCCTATGCCTCAACGGCACTCTCTTCCTGCTCTGTTTCCCAGTCACCATGAACAAAGCAGCTTTGCTCCATCACACACTTCCACCATGACATCTCTGCCTTGGAGGGAGCAGATGATGGGCTAGAACTAGGACAATTTCAACTTGTCCTGTAGGTCATGAGTGTTAGGCACTGTGTCTCAGAAAGGAGAAAGCTGACTAAAAAATGTACATGAATGTACTATTAGGTCTGAGATAACAAGCACTCAAAGAAACAAATATTCAAACTCCAAGAGTCCACTGCTTCTTTTGGATTATGAATGAAGTTTCGTTAGTTTTAGAGTCCACCACACACACCACCACCAGCAGCATCCCCCAACCAGTACTGTTGAGTATTTTCATAAGCTCAACAGTTTCCACTAAGAAAATAAACTCTGTCTCCCCAGAGATCACAGATATTGCCCTGTAAGTGTAAAAAGAAAAATTGTCTTAGTCTATATTCTGTTGCTATCACAGAATATCTAAGACTGGGTGATTTGTAATGGAATGAAATCTATTAGGATGATGATTTTGGAGGCTGGGAAGTTTAAAACTGAGTCACAGATTTGGCAAGAACTTTATGCTGCTACACAACATGTCAGAGAGAAGGTATAACAACATAAGAGAAAAAGAGGTCAAACTCCCTCAGAAGCTACCTGTTTGTGTAAGAGAAGCATTAATCCATTTATAAAGCTTATAAAGTCTTCATTTCTGTGGCCAAAGCACATCCAACAAAGATCCACCTTCCAACACTGCCACACTGAGGAATCAAAATTCTACTACATGACTTTTTGGGTGACATACTAAACCCACAGCATTTATTCTCTGGCCCCCAAAATTTACATCCTTCTCACAATGCGGAAGATACACAAGCCATCCAAAAAGTCCCAAAACCTTAACTCATTCCAGCATCAACTGAAAAGTTTAAAGAACAAAGTCACTTCTGAGATTAGCACCAAATTTCTTTCAGCTGTGAAACTTAAACAAGTCATCAATTCCTAATATACAATGGGCTTGAGGGAAAGGTATAAGATAGATACTCCTACTATGAAGAAGAAGATAGGCAAAAAGGAATTACAAGCCCTAAGAAGTCCAAAACCCAAAGGGGCACTCCATTGAAACTAGAGCATACTCTTTTGTTCTATATGACACTTCCAGCCCCTATGTCTATTTTAGGCTCTACCCATCTTCAGGCTCTCTGGGAAGTTTCACACTGGTGCTTACAGCTTTCGCAGGTCAGCATTGAGCATTCCTGGTGACTCTGAAGTTCTAAGGCCTCACAGACTGGGCCTTCCCCCGAGGGTTCCACCAGGCATAGGAACTCTCTGGGATGCTCTGCTTCGGTGACAGGATTCTGCCTGGGCCTACAGACTGAGTGTGAGCTCTTTGAAGTCTAAGTAGAAGAAACTGCACCTCCTGCATGCCTACAGAATTAACACCACAGGGACAGCGCCAAGTTTTATGACTTGCACTTCCAGAATGGTAGCCCAAGCCACGCAGAGTGGTAGTCTCACCCATGACCTGGATGAAGGAGTATTTGCCCCAGATAAAGAGAAGAGTCCTAAACTGATATAGAATCCTCAGAATTACTCTGTCTTCCAGATCACTGGAGCTATGGTGAAGGGGGCAACTTGAAGATTTCTAAAATGTCTTCTTTTCCCATCTTTTTTATGATTAGCAACTAGTTCCTTTCATTCATGTTAATCTCTTTAGTAACTACCCTTCTCAGCAACATCCTTCTTCATTGTTCTGAATACCATTTTAAACTCTTTATATATTCTTGAATTTTCTAAATTTTTACTCTCTCCTTCCCTTTTACTTATAAATTTTATTTCATTATTCACTTAAAAGGGACCACAGGCTCTTTAAGCACTTTGTTACTTTGGTATTTCTTCTGCCAAGTGTCTAAATCATGGATTTAAGTCCTGCTTCTCAGGAAGCACTCTGGTGTAGAAACAGTTCTGCACCAGAACTGTAGAGTCAAACTCTTTGAAACTTTATAACAGGAATGGCCTTTATACCAGTTCCCAATGAAATAGTCTTAGTTTTCATCTCTGAGATATCATCAGAATGACCCAAACTGTCCACATTTCTATTAATGTTCTCATTATAGTCACTTAAGCGCTTCCAGGATGTTCATAATGTTTTACCTTCTGCAGAGTCCTCACAACACTTGCTCTGAAAGCTCTTTGTGTGACATTCTAGCTTTTTCTAACATTCACTTCAAAGCTTCTCCAGCCTTTACCCATCACCCAATTCCAAAATTACTTTCACATTTGATAGCAACAGCTCCCTTTCCCACTACCAATGTTCTGCCTTATGTTGTCTGTGGCCTTAACAGAATTCTGGAGAGCATGGGGACTCCAAGATTAGGTGACCATGTATGATAAGAACCTCACTGCGTTTTATATAAGGAAGTCTGAAGGGGAGAGATGGCACATGCACTCAAAAGAAAAGCAAGCTGAGAGCTGTGATAGCTAACCCATTCTTTTAAGAAAGGCATGAGTTCCATTAACTCTACCCCAATGATCCAACCCTCCTTCTCAACCCTGCCACACTGAGGAATTACGTCCCCAAAGTGTGAGTTTTCAGGAGACACACTCAAATCATATTAAGGATGCATGAGCCCTTGGAAATGAATGGCTTCCTTTCTGAACAAAGCTCTGGCAAGTAATCCTACAAGTAATGTTACAGAACCATTCTTAAAGAACTTAGCAAGGGGAACCTGTGGAGTCCCCTAGGGAGGATGCAGACTGTATTGTAACCATTTTCCACCATTTATCTCTCCCCTCTTTTCATATCTTTCTCTTTATTCCTAATACCTTTGGTTTAAATGTCAGTTTCTAAAGTTACTAAAGTTTTTTGCTTTCTCACTAGAGATGTTTAATATCATTTAAAGTAATATTTTACTTATGTGGTATGTATTACTCCACACTGTAAACTTGCCATGATCAAAACTGGGTTCCATTGACTCAATAAAGTACTGAGATATAGCAATATCAAGACAAAAATTCCAAAGGATTACAACAGTCTGGACTAACACAATGATGTTAAATTTTGGTGCATGTTGAATTACATACATACATAAAGGAAATTTTAAAATTATATGAAATAAAAAATAGATGCATTATTTGACTGAAAGTTTTAACCTCATGAATCTCATCACCAATGAAAATATTTAAATAAGTCACATGCCAACATCACAACAGTGCAACGTGCTCAATAAAACTGTTAATCTTAAACTAGATATAGGTGATAGATGTCCTTCACTCCATCTCATATCCTTGGTTCCAATGGGTTCAATAGCTACAAGATGGTAATAAATACTGAAGTCTTCTCCTGTCAAATCCTTTATCCTGAGAAGTTGCCACCAACAGCTAAATAAACCATTAACAAAGATATCCCAGAGAAGATTTAGGCATATAATGAGTGAATGGATGCTATTTGCTTAATGGATAAGAGCCCAGTCTTTGAAGCTCAGTGTGCATGGAGTTAATTCACTTACCATCTATATAACTTTGAGCAAGGTCCTTGAGATCATCGAGCTTGTAGCCAGTTTGCTTCTGCTGCTCATGAAACCACCAATCCAAAGGACATAAAATTTTAAGCAATTATGTGTCACTCATGATCTGAAGGCAAGCTGGCAGCTTGCTGACCTATTTTGAACCATGTAAGACCTTGCCTCATAACTATCAGCTGAGTCTGAGTCCATTCTTTGTATCTGTCACACTTCCAGACTATGGGATACCCATGGCATGTACTCTTACACTGATGGGAGGAGTGTAAAAGGTCAAGCATACCATACCATGCATGTTCACTCCAAACCTCTATTTGTGTCACCTGTATTACCATCTTATTGTCTAGAAGTCACTAGACAAAACATGTCGAATGCTGTGCAAGTGGACTCTGCCCTTAGAAGGCCACAGCAAAAGGTGTGTTGATGTATAATGCTACTACAGAGAAATGGGAAAGCTTAATGACAAGGTTTTAATTATATAGCCCTAATATTTCCATGGACTTCATAACCTTAACATAAAATATGGTAAGCAAAATAATAAATGTCCATAATGCCCATGTCCTAACCCTGGTAGCCTGAGAATATGTTACGTTATGTGGCAAAAAATAATTGCTTTTCAAATGCATTAAGAATCCAAATGCATTAATGACTTAAAGACAGGGAGGTTATTCTGGACCAGTTGTGAGTAGCCACTGTAATCACAAAGGTCTGCATGAGATGAAGAGATATAAGAATGGAAACAAGAGTCAGAGTAATACAGAGCCATGAGCCAAGGAATGCAGCATCCTCCAGATGCTAGAATAAAGGAATAAACTCTTTCCTGAAGCCTCTATAAGAAAAGCAGTCCTCCCCAAGCATAGATTTTAGGTCTATAACACTCAGGCCTCTGACCTTCATAAGTGTAGTAAGTTTGTAATGTTTTAAGTCACTAAGTCTGTGACAGTTTGCTTCACCAATAATAGGAAACCAGTATTCTGAGTAAGTAATAATTGTTCTGTCTTTCACAAAAATGGGTCCTATGGCCCTAATTTTTTATAAAACCATCATGACTGAAAAGGATGTCAAAGACCCTGTTCTTTGCCCAGGAGGAAATCAGGAGCTCTAGTTCATGAAAAAGGCAGGACAGTTTGGAAGGATCTCAGCAGAATCTTAGGACATGGGAGGACATCACTTTTGCCAAATGCCCCACAGCCCTGTGCTGACGTCTGTCAAAGGAGAGGACTCATGAGGTGGCCTTAAGGCATATGTAGTGGATCCACAATACAAGCAGTAGGTAGGTAAGCACAGTTGCTCTGTGACCTAACCTGGCTCTGGGGCTCTTGTAAGCGGAGTTGCCATGCAGCCTTTCTATACTGACCCTGTTTTAAACCAGAAAGACTTTCCAGCCAGTCTCCTGACTCAACCTCCCCCAGGTTAGCCAGCTCTTTTCCCCTTGCTAAGGTAACACTCACTTAGCCTTCTTCAGTTTGGTGCTCTAACTCCGTCCCCATTCTCTCTCTTTCCACTGGCCTAACATAGCATTATTAGAGACTTTAACAAAAACTATGTCTTCCAAATCAACGTATTTGTTTTCACTATTCTATTCTCTTTATGCACTAGTTAAGCTTATATGATTTTCTTGTAGAAAAGGTCATTTCCATACCATTAATTACATAAGAGGAGTAACCTGGCTTTTTTCATGACTTAAATTTGTTGCCTACTAATCAATATGGTAAAATGTATTCCTATTATTTAGGAGTATTGCAGTGGGACGGTTACAAGAACGAATATTCACTTATTTCTTCCCTCCTAAGGAAATGTTTTAAGACATAATTTGTGAGTAATTAGATGAAATAATGAGATACTAGAAAAATAAAATTGAGCAAAGAGATTTCAAATCTTAGATGAATATTTTTGTGCAAATAAATAAAATTTCTAAATAAATACTTCTGCATATTTTATTCAGTTCATAATTTTATAAATCCCATGATCAAGGGATTTATATATTTATATGCTATATTAGTTTATAAACTATTAAACTGTTGTATTATTTTATATATAGTTATGTTGTATTATGTTCAAGCACAATTTAAAATACTAAGTTTCAGAGAAAATACCAGAAATTCTCCCAGCATCCGTAAGTCCCCCCAGTTAATGTATCTCTTGTCCTGGTATTATATTGCCTTTTTAAAGTTTGGTAATAAGTGTCCCATCTTCAAGTTCACCAATTCTTTCTTCTGCTTTATGAAGTCTGTTGTTGAAACCTATAGTTGAATTTTTCAGTTCACTTATTGCATGCCTTATCTCTAGGATTTTTATTTGGAATGTTTTCATTTCTAAATCTTTGTCAAATGTCTCGTGCTTTTTATGAACTGTTTTCCAAATTTCATTTAGTTTCCTGTCTGTAATTTCTTGTAGTTCCCTGAACTTCTTTAAGAGGATTATCCTAAATTCTTTGTCAGTCATTTCATAGATCTCTTCTTCTTCTGGGTCCATTATTGCAGATTTATTAGTCTCTTTTGTTGATGTGATTTTTCTCTGAGTTTTCACAATCCGTGTATCCTTATGGTGATGTCTGCACATTTGATGACATGATGACCTCTTCCAACATTGGCAGGTGTTCACTGGTGGTGCTAGACATTTACTAGTTAGTCTAGCCTGGGATTCTGGATGGGCCGGCTGGTTGCAACCCCAGACATTTGAGAATTTCCAATCAGAGAAAAAAAGAAAAAAAAGAATGAAAACAGATGAAGAAAGATTATAGAATTTCTAGGACAGCATCTACAGAGCTGAAGTATAATTCAGTATGCAAGACAGATTAAAGAAAAGAGATAACAAACTTATTTGAAGAAATAATAGAAAACATTCTTAAAGAAAGCTATAAATTTATAAATACATATAAGTCAAAGGACACTAGTCATACTTCATCTAAATAAAACTACCAGATCTATATAATAATTAACTGTCAAAGATCAAAGACAAAGAGAGATTCTTAAAAGCAAGAACACAGAATCAACATATAAGAGACTTCCAATGTATCTAGCAGCAAACTTCTCATAAAGAATCTTATAGAGTAAGAGGAAATAGGTGGTAATGGGAAAATACCATTCAAAGTGCTAATGGGAAAATAAAAAGCTGCCAAGCAAGTTTACCGTACCTAGAAAAGCTATCATTTACAAATGGAGAGAGAAAAGAATTCCTCAGACAAACAAAATCTTAAGAGAGCTCACCACCAGACCTTTCTTATGACAGATACCAAGTGACTTCTTCAAGGTGAAGGAAAATGATGCTGATGAGTAACATGAAAACATCTGAGTGGATCAAACTCACTGGTGAAGGTAAGTACTCAATCAAACTTAGAATCCTCTAATACTATAGTAGTGATGTAAACACCTATGCATAATTATAGTTTGAAAGTTAAAAGGCCAAATTATTAAAACAGTAATAATTACCATAAATCACTTAGGTATGTATCGTCTAAAGCTGTAAGCTACTGCAAAAACCAACTCAGTTGCCCCAGGCAATTAAGTGAATGAAAGAAAATTACTAGTGGATGCTTTATGTACAGCAGGAGCTCTGTGGATAAAGTTATACACACATTTATTGTATGAACCAGATTCCCAGACCTACATATCTACTGAAGTAAATTGATAATTATTAAACAAAAATGGTGGTGAGAACATACAACCACTTTATTTCTAACTGCTCAAATTTGGAAAACAGTAAGATTCCCTTTAAGAGATGAGTGAATAAACTGTGGTGCATCCAATCACCTAAACACTACTTGCCAATAAAAATAAACTGGTAATTCACAACAACAACAAAAACTCAGTGTGGGAGAGGAAGTAGAGTAAAACTATGGAAGGAATTTTTGCGATCAAAGTTAAATTTAAAATACTTTGTTGTAACTATAAGATTTTTGTAAACCCTGTAGTAGACACACTAAAAATAAAGGCAAGAAATCACAACATACTGCTAGAGAAAATCACCGTAAAGCAAAAAATAGTCTAGATAACAATAACAAATGGAAGTAACGAGTCCTCCTTATCTGTAATTGTCTTGAATATAAATAGGTGAAATAGGTAAATCAAATGATATACAGCAGTAAAGGCAAACTTTTAAGAGACCAAGTGTCCAAACCACAGCCTAAAACACACTTACTTATTGCAAAGTGCCAACACAGCAACTAAACCTGAATACTCAGTGCTTAGCTGGGGGCGGGGGCAAGCCAACAGAGAGAACTACGTGTGTCTACTGTGGCACATATACCATAAGTTCACCACCACTGATACAGAGTGACAGAATGAATTTTTAAAAAGCAGACCCAATCATTAGCAAAAAATCACATTTCCTAAAAGGATATAAATGGATTGAAAGTAGAAGGCTGGAAAGAGATATTTCATGTAAATGCAAACCAAAAACTAGCAAGAGTAGTTTCTTATATGGGTAAAATAGGCTTTAAAATGAATTCTGTTTATTAAAAAAACAAAGAATGTGTCATTATATAATCATATGGGGATCAGTTCAAGAGGATAACAAGTATATGGTAGTATATGGATGCATCCAACATTTAAGCACCTAAAAATATATAGCAAATATTCATAGATCCAAAGAAAGAGATAAACTTCAATACAATAATAATGAGACTTCAGCGTCCCACTTTCAGCAACATCCAAACAGGTACTCTACAAGGAAACATCAGATTTAAATTATACTGTACACCAAATGGACATCTACAGACAGTCTCTCCAACAACTAGAGAGTACAAGACTATGCTACTCAGGTACACACATATGAAACATGCCCCAGGCAGAGATATCTGCATTCCCAAACAGCACTATTAACAGTAGCCAAAATATGGAATCCACTTAAATCTCAAGTGGATTAATGCCTAAAGAACATATGATATGTATATAGGCAATGAAATAATATTCAGCCATTAAAAATGTAATCCTGTCATTTACAACAACATGAACAGACCTGAAGAATACTGTGTTAAGTAAAACTAAGCCAAGCACAGAGAGACAGATACCAAGTGGTTTTAATCATATATGTGAAATATTTAAAAAGAGTATCTCATATAATAATCATCACAATAGAGTGATGATTACCAGATACTTGGGTGACTAGCATGGAGAGGATGATTAGATCTTGATGAAAGCATATAAATTACAATTAGATAGGATATATAATTACAATTAAGTAGCAAAATAATTTTTAAATGGCCAGGATAAGCAAATAAATAGAGGCAGACAGTACATAAGTGGTAGTCTGAGGATAGGGATTTTGTAGGGAGAGAATAAGTGGATGAAGGGCAAAGAAATGAATAATGACTATGATTGGTTATGCAGTTTCTTTTGGGGGCAGGTGAAAATATTGATTGCACTGATGTTTACACAACTTTGTAAACATTTAAATTATACCTTTTAAATGGATTAATTGAATGATGTATGAATTATGTCTCAGGAAAGATTTTGTAATTAAATAAAGTTTAGACACATCAAGTACTAATTCCTTAATTATGTGGTAACTAAGCACTCCCTGTAAAAGTTCAGTAAGCAATGACATATCATCTTGTAGAATCTGTGGGACTGTTTAGCATGTTGTTCTGAGGTCAGAGTTCAAGTAGATTCATAAAAATAAGTTCAGGGCATAAAAACCAAAGTTGTACAAATTAAAATGCGATTATGATATAAGAGTTCTGATGAATAGGTGAGAATAGAGATTTCCTAACTCTCTACTCATTGAGAGAAGGTTTTATTAGATTCACAGAACTTGAGCACTAAAGTGCTCGTGATTAGTTACTGTTATTGGTTTCTGGATATTTGTAGGATCAGGAGAGTGTAATTAATTACACAGATCACTTTCAACTCTTGGTCCTTGAGACAAAAGCTAAATTAGAAAGAGAGAGATAGTAAAAGATCCAATAAAATATTGTCTACAAAGAAAAAACCAGGATAAAAATGAGGTTTATTTTTCACATTGTCTAAAATAATGGCTGTTCTAAGGTAGATATGCAATAAAATATTATTATGTGAAAGATGTAAGGAATATTAAAGATCACCTATGAGAGAAAGAATGGGTTGGGCCAAGCTAGCAACACTTCACGCAACATCTAGTTCTATTCAGTATAGGAAATCTCCAAGCCAAAAAGGTGGGAAAAAAGAGAAATAACCAAAAAAAATTTCCGAACTCATTAACTCAAAGAAAAAGTATTTACCGAGGTCCTACTGAGTATCAGAGCCTACAGCTATGAGACGAGCAGCAAAGGATAACATGAAAAGTAGCCACAAGATTGTTTCAATCTATAATTGCACATAAACAAGAGAGCAGTAGAAAAAGATGAGTTCTTTCCTGATATTTTAATACCAAATCACCTGATTTCTTACTGTAGTTTCTAGCATCATTTGGTATTCTATAAAAAAATTTAGAATTTCTTGACTATCACTAACTAGTTAAAAGTATTTGCATTAATTTATTTTGATTGAAAATTACATAGGAATTTCCCTGTGTATGTGACATTCTAAATTCTACAATTTGATGTTTTATACACAGAAGAATTCAGACTATAACTAATTTATTAATAGTAGTATTCCTTATAGCACTGTGGTGAGGAATAAATACTTCAATACGTATAATAATATGAGCAGTGCCTGGAATTTAAGAAATATTTAGTGAATGTCAACTTTTATCACTGATTATATATTGTTATCCAGAAAAATCTCCCAAATCGTGGCAGAAAAAGAGAGTCACTAAGAGTATAGCCTTGTTATTACTAGAATATTAGTCTATTACTAGAGTTAGAGTTAGTGAGCCAAGGATGGATGGGAAACACTGCCTGAGATGTGTACCAACAGCATCCATCCTATTAGCAACAATGCTGAGCTCTGATTTTGTTTGTTACAGCCAAGTCATCCTCTTCCAGTGTCAACCCCAAACTGACTAATAAATTAGGAAATCAATAGCAAATATAGCTTCCAAGACAATCTTTGTTTATTTCTGGCTGAGGAAAGACCTGCCTGATAAACTAATCTCATAAAAAAATCATTGATCCATGAGCTCTTCTTCATTCTCCTGATTAACTTTGGAGATATAAAGAAATTACCTTAGAGAACTGGGAAAATTTCCCTGTTTTATTCTATATCAATGATTTTCAAACTTAAGAGCTTCTAATAAACTCATATATCCAGGCCACAACTAAATTAAAAGCTTTCTGATTTTAAAATTAGCCTCTCTTAAGCTTTGTATTCCTGTTACCACTATGAAAAATGAAAAATTTAATCACCTGGATCTAAAAGAGAGGGAGGCTCATGAAAGCTTCCCCCTACTAAACCACCCTCTACTAAAACCTACGTGAGTAGCCAGGTGACCTTTATTTGCTTCTTGGCCCCATTACTTAACCATCTTAATTAGTATTGTGCATCCTCAGTTACTGGGGACTGACAAATGAAATAGATATTTGTTCTGCTATCTCTTTTGTGGACTCCTTTCTACATAAGTAGCGCTGAAAAGTAAAAATGTTTTAAAACAAATAATTTCAATAATTATTCTTTGCACCATTGAAATTTTTGCAAGCCACATGTCAATGTTTTATGGAATATGAATGAGTGGAAAACTAACAGAGAGAAACCAAAGAGATTTACTGAGTTTTTGTGTCAGGTATGAGCTATATTTAGGATTCCCTCACAGGTTTCAAGTTGAGGGCTTTAAGATAATAAAACTTAAAACAGGCAGAAATGCCTGACTCTTTCTTCAAATACAGCTCCTTGTTCCATGAGGCTGGCCGTGCATTGCAACCTTAATT
Source organism: Cavia porcellus (assembly GCF_034190915.1). NCBI lineage: Eukaryota > Metazoa > Chordata > Mammalia > Rodentia > Caviidae > Cavia > Cavia porcellus. The sequence goes on along the minus strand of NW_026947513.1, from coordinate 22,782,206 downwards.
TATATCCATGATACCAGGTGTTCATTTTTCCTTCCGTGAAAGGAATTGCTAAATTACAGTCATATGCATATGGATTTACTGTTTACTTCCCAAGGGCTACCGAAAATATGCAAATATACAGGGAAAAAGTCATATCTAGTGGCAGGCATGGGGTAATGAATGTTAACTTTCACTTTCAGCTTCTCTGGCTTCTCTGCTCCTGTACTGAGATGTATGTGAGAATTTTCATAGACATCCTAAGACAAAGCCCTAAGACATGAGTTACCTGCTATGATGTGTGCATCCCTTAGCAAAAGGCAAACACTCAGATCACTTTTCTCCATGAAAAGTGGAGTTTTTTGCATAGGCACAACTCAAAGGTGTGATGTTCATAGACAGTGATCAGTGCCCGTGATTAACTGCCACTGGTAAGCCCGGACCCAAGTGCGCCTTTCCCTTCTCTTTGTCATAAAGAAATTCAAGAACATCAAGAACTTGATGCTGCTGGTACAATGGTGATGGTAAAACTAAAGATGATAACTAAATTTTGTGATTACCTACAACATACAGGTTAATTTAGCCAATTAAGAAAGAAAGACAAGATGGGCAGAAGAAACCTGATTAAATATCAAAGACTTTAAGAAACCTCTGCCTGGAAAAAGGAACTGTCCTACACTGTTGATGGGAGTGCAGACTGGTACAACCTTTGTGAAAGTCAGTCTGGAGAATTCTCAAAAAGCTGGGATTGGAAGTCCCATTTGTTCCAGCTATTCCACTTCTAGGCATATTCCCAGAAGAACTGAAACCATCATACCACAGTGATATATGTGCACCTATGTTTATAGCAGCACAATTTGTAATCGCCAGATCTTGGAAACAACCCAAGTGTCTGTCAACTGAGGAATGGATAAAAAAATTGTGGTATTTCTATACAATGGAGTATTACTCAGCTATAAAGAAGGATCACGTTGAGATATTTATCAATAAATGGGCACAGCTTGAGACCATACTCGTAAGTGAAATAAATCAATCTTGCATGTGTGAATACCGAATAGTTTCCCTAATGTAAGTAATGATTCAAATATATAAAAATATGTGGTAATCATGATTCCCCATTATGTGGCCTTGAAGCCTATAAAGTTTTCACCTATTAATTGGAATGGCTTTATTCTGGACTGCTGGATATTATTGCCTGTGATGAAATGAACAGCTATTTTGAAGAAAATAAGTCATCATAATAGCTAGTGCTGATTTACTATCATCTTGTTTTGAAGCCCCACCAAACTATGGCTCTTCTGTCTCCATTGGTTTTATCATGATGAGTCTTGCTGGATTTTATTATATGTGATAGTATAAACAAAAATTTTTATAGGCAAAAAGATAATATAGAAGCCATTGTTCATTTTCTGTTGGTTGATTCTAAAAACCCTACAATGTTCTCATCCACTTGAATGGTTTTACACTGACTTGATATGTTTGAAGCTATAGTATATGAAGTTATATTCAAATATTATTTTTTTATGATATTTAATTAAGGGGAAAAATCAAAAAAATTAGCAGGATATATTATAGTAACTTATTTGATTTCCTAATAACTTGATTTGAAGTCCTGTAATACTCCCACTCTCTTGTTTTGACTGATTAGATGCTGTTCCATTCTGTATGATAGTATCAAGTTTGAGGGTATAGGCAACTACTTTGAAGGCAATAAGATTCACTATGATGCCCATTCTGGTTTGACTATTATCTTCTTTGGAAGTCCTGTAGTGTTTACAAGGTTTAGGTTTTATTGGTCTTGTTCTCTACTGTTTTGTTCAACTTTATAATACCTAATGTGACAGACAATTCTTTTTAAGGAAGCAAGAGGCATTATGGTAACCATTGTTGATAACCTTGTACTATGTTTTTACATCATGTGCTATGTCTACACTTGGTTTTGACTGACAGCTTTGTTTTGCCATATTTGACTTTACTCTCTTTCAAAAAAAAAGTAATAAGAACTAAGGAGTAATAAAACCCAAAATGTGTAAATTTTATTGTAAAAAAGAGAGGGAAAAAAGTGCTCTAAAGTATACAACTGCAAGTATGTTTAGTGGTGTTAAATAGATGACCATATTAATGTTTTCGGTTGAATCATTGAACACAATTGTTTGCAGTCTCACTGTTTGAATGTCCACTTTGTATGTTTTGATACTGTGACTTGAGCAACTATCTCTAAGATGATAATTGTAATCTATTAACTGGTGATTTCTTACTGTTTTTTTTTTGTACCTCTGTATTAATTGTACCCTTACGCTGCTTTGTTTTGTTTTGTTTTTTCTCTTTTTCCTTTTAAATAAATTTTTTTTAAAAAAGTAATACCAGGACTTGGAGAGGAGAGAGAAAATGGCGGCGTGCTAGGGGATCGAGCAAAGAATCTCTCCAGAGAATTCAAACTCAAAGCTAAAAAAAAAAGACAGCATGGAGAGGACCAGACAAATCCATAGCGATTCTTATCAACCAAGACAGTACAGCTGGAGGATTTAAAGTCGTGCTGAGACCGGAGGCTGCAAATCCCGCGCCCTTAAATCAACGAACAGACTCGTGGACCCAACATGAAAAGCTGAGTTGCTTTTGGGGACTGCGGAAACTGAGACCCAGATCGAGACTCCAGGCAGCAGCCAGTTCTGCACCGCTGCACCAGAGCAGATGTACAGAGCTCTGGCGTTTCGAATCTAAACGGTGCACAGAAATCTGACCAGTCAGCGCTGAGCCGCGAGGTGGGGAAAAGTGGACGGCTTGGTGTGTGGCGGTCCCGGAGCGGGGACTTGCACCGGACTCTGGTGAGTATAGAAAACCCCGCGGCGGCTGGGTTTGGCCAGAGAACAGCTGGCCCGCCACCACGGGGAAATCAATAACACAGAATCTGGTGCAGACATATTAGCCTGGCGGCAGAAATCGCAGCTTGGTGACATCACCAGGACCCCCTGTAGGGAGGGCTGGTGGGAGACATCTTGAGTCCTGGCAGAGTCTGATTGCTTGCTGGCTTCAGCTCCGCACGGAGAACTTAGTGGGAGCCATCTTGGTTTTGGGCAGATCTGCTTTTCTAGAGCTCCTATCACAGAGAGGTTTGGAAGAGAACGGCTGGGACCTGGGCAGAATCCTGTGCCATTACCCAGCTGCTTCTGATTCAGGGAGAACTAGCAGGAGCTGTTGGGGCTAGATCAGGCCTCTGCTTGGGGCCCAATGGGCGGATGCAGAATGGTCACAACTCAGTGACAACCAGAAAGTACAGCCTAATTTATGAACTAACTGACACAGAGGCTAGAGACTAGACTGTACCGCCCCTGCATCCCAGCCTACCCCAGATAACAGCAAATTGGGGAGGACAGCAAAAACTCAAGCCGGCACGCTTCTGAAAGGCCCTAAGCAATTCGGAGAGGGCCAGAGAACTCCAGGACAGTCTGAAAGAAACCAGAAACATGACAAGAGATAAAAATAAAAAAAAATCTCCAGCTGTTCAACAGGAGAAATTAAACCCAAGAGAACTAAACACTGAAGAGAACAAGCACAGTAACCATCCTCTACTTGACACAGCATCAGCCGAAATTAAAAAGTATTTACATGATCTCATAGAGGAATTTAAAGATGTACTCCTGATCCAAGTGAGGCAAGATATAAAGAGATTAATTAAAGAAATGACAAGCCCTGCCCAAGAGAACACAGATGGAAGAACTGAGGAAATCAGAAAAGAAAGAGAAGCATCTGAAGAATTTAAGCATAACTTAGAATACATGAAACAGATCCAAAGAGAAAATCAGGAAATTAAAAACTCCATTGAATATTGGCAAAATGCCTTGACAGAAACTAAAGACAACCTTCTGAAACTTGAAGAGAGATTTAGGGCTTATGAACGTGAAAGAAAAAGCCTCTTAAAAATAACAAGGAACCAGAAAGAAGCAATTCTAAAACTGGAAGATGATAAAAAGATGCATAACCTAAGAATAAAGAATGTGAGTGAGGAAGCAGGAACATCCAAAAATGAAATACAAAAAATATTCACAGAGATATTAAAGCAAAATTTCCCATGTATAGCAAAAAGAAATGATATCCAGATAAAAGAAGCATACAGAACGCCAGCTACCTACAACCAAAACAGATCTACGCCTAGGCATATAATAATCGAGATCCCAGAAATCCACCAAAAAAACAGAATATTAAAAGTAGCCAGAGAAAAGATGCAGGTTACCTATAACGGGAAATCTATCAAAATAACGGCAGACTTATCAACACAAACTCTTAAGTCAAGAAGGGAGTGGGGAGAAATATTCCAAGTCCTGAAGGAAAAAAATATGCAACCTAAGCTCATATATCCATCAAAACTCTCTCTAAAAATTAATGAAGAAATAAGATACTTTCAAGACAAGGAGGAACTGTGGGAGTTCATGGCCACCAATCCAACCCTACAGAGAGCGCTGAAGGACATTACAGAGAAAGAGAGGAAGAAATATCAGGATTACAGCTACAGTGGCAGAGAGGCCTCAGTGTACGGGGCAGACCATGGAATGAGGGAATAAGGTGGACAAATTATAGCAGAAAAGTGGAGTAGCAGACATGAGGCAGAGACGGTAAGCTAGTCTTTGGTAGAGACAGCTCTGAAACTATATTTAAAAAAAAAAAAAAGCAGAGGTCATTGCTAATGGTGTATAACGATTTAAAAGACACAGTAGTCCTAGTGCCATATTTAGATTGAATTAAATTTGTTCTGGTCTGTCTACTCATATCAGATTTGAAGACACAGACCTCTAGAACCAAAAATAGCAGGTTATACCATGGTAACCATCCTTACTTTCCTATTGACTTAAGCTGAAACCCTGTATTACTTACATTGTCTTACTATGACTGATCTTAATTGTATCTGAATCATAAGACTATTGGTTGGCCTTGACTGATCCTATTTGAAATCCGTATGCGTGTTAGAATCAACCCTAAAAGTAGAGGAAACTACTCTGAGCATGACAGGATGTAAAGGATATCCATACTGGTATGAATCAGTAACAGTTCTCAAATACTACAATGCAGTCAAAGATAAGTTTTTATAAAAATAGGTGATAGTATATTTAACTATAATAAGCCAGTGTTGTCGACAAATCTATTGAAAATAACAAGAGAAAACATAGTAGCTACGGAAGATCATTTATATTATAGTTTTGTAAGTCTTATCCATTGCATGTTTATCTAGGAAATTGTTTCGCTGTCTTGTTATGAATTGGTTTTCCCTATAATACAGAGAGGATAGGAACAAATACTCTGAGGAAGAGACCTGAAAAACCCGAGGCTTATTTTGTAGCATTATAATATAAATTCTAGCAACCTATTGCTTGCTGATTAAAATGACTCTGGACTGGTTTCTTCAGCTCAACTTCAGCATATGCAGAGATGGGGACGGCTATCACAAAGAGAATGAGAGATGCGATGGTAGTTGGAAATGTCTTCCCTAATTTGGAACTTGAGGACCTAAAAAGACTCCATCATCCTGTAATGATTTGATTAGTTCTATAATATGCAATAAGTATAGAAAGTGGGTGAAGTTAGGGACAACTATCTGTAAGAAGCTAGAGACAGTTAGATAAGGTAGATCTCCAGTGGACTTGCTTTGAAATCTGTATTTCTTTAAATAGTTTTTTATTTTTTTTTTAAATGTTCTGTTCTGTTTTGATATGGTTAACCTTATCCTCTTAGAGATGTAAAACAAATAGGTGGGACTGATAATCATATTACGGAGCTTTTGTTCGGCCATAGAGCAGAATGGTTTGTAGGGTCACTTTTTTGAATGTCATTCTAAATACTTTAATTCTATAACCTAAACAGCCATTTCGAAGAAGACAATTTGTAACTTATCAACTGGCAATTTATTACCTTTTGTTTGTCTGTAATTTAGTATTATTTTTCTACCCTTTTATTCTTTAATCTCCATGTATTTTTTTTTATATATTTTTTTTCGTTTCCTTTTCTTTAAATAAAAAAAATAAAAAAAAAAAAAAAAGTAATACCAGAAAAAAAAAAAGAAAGAAACCTCTGCCAGTAACAATTTTTTGGCTTTTGGCTCCCTCCCCAAAAGCCATGGATTAATGGAATTAAGTTAATTATTAGACAATTTTATTTGACTTATTCTCTTAAAAGAGTGACAGTTGTACATAGAAAATATGCAAATGAATATTGTAACCTAATTTGATATTACAAATTTGACTGCATTTCTTTTGTTTCTTATTTCAGGTTGAAGACATAGAACAGTTCTTCTCTTGTTGGTTTTGAAGATTTAAGAGACTTACCCATGGTTTTGGGGGAGACTTGAATAAGATGAAAATCAAAGTACTAAAACTAGTATGCTAGTTTTATGAACATTTCTCCAAATCAGAAACCAACTCAAATAATGACAAGCTAATTTAAGTACAATAAATCCAAACATGGTTAAACTTAATGTTAAAAGAATCTTGGTCTCCGACTTGATGATTTGTGATTTTTAACATGGATGAAGCTCATCCCACTAATGGTGTCTTAACCTAGTAGTTATACCTTTATAAATCTATGCAAGATTGTTCTCTGTAAAACATGGACATCTGTTTCTGGTTTATGGACCACACCCTTAATCTATTAAAATCTGTCATGAGTGTTATATACCAAAAGAAATTTTAGTCTTAATTACTTTTTTCTTTAACTAAAACTTAAATTTTTAAATATCTTCATGTTTTGATCTTTTCAAATGCTTCTTTTGAAATAAAATATTTTCAAATACCTTTTGCTAAAATCGTTTCTTACTCTCTCCACTCCTGAGTCCTTATATAATCTAGAGGCAAGCCTTGAATTATTTAGCATGAGATCTCTTTATTTAAATTTTGAAGATAATATAAATAGCAATATAATGAAAACTATTGATTCACTACAGTAATAACAGTGGAAAATTATTATTTGCTATAGAATCTGGATCTCACTGTGTACTTTTATATATAGGACTAGCTTTTTGACTGTGATCTAAAGTTTTGAATGAGAAAATTAATGGAGAAATGTTTCCATAACTTCTTCAGGACTGGGAGAAAGCTTAGTCTTTGTATCTTATAAAATTCCTCTTGAATCCAATCCCATTGAGTTCAAGCCCTCAACATTTTCTATACAAGTGATGACAAATGTTATACTGGTAACTTAAGAGTATCAAAGGGAAGAAATTACTTAGGTTTTGAAGAAATACTTACAACACTACAGTCTGCCTCCTTTTTTGGCTAAGAAGTTAGATATTGTTTTAGTCCTTGTAAAAGGACCAGAAGAAAGCCCACTTAAGTTTTAGAAAAACTGGCTTTGAAAACTCAGTCAAGTTTGCCAAGAATTAAAAACCCTGTTTTGAATTGATGACTGTAGAGACAATCAGTCTCTTAGATGGGCAGTGTGTCAGTAAGTATGGAGGAGTTATGAATAAGAGAAGCTTGTTTTAAACCGGAAAACTGAGAGGTGTTCAAGATGGTCAGTTAGAAACAAAGTTCAGGAGGAGGGAAGAATAATGACTTACCTGTAATACTTTGGTCAAATTGTTAAATAGAGCTTGGCCAGCACTCACTTTGTATTTGACGCCTCTGACAGTGCCATTTTTGCTTAAAATGTTGACTCTTCTTGTACCAAAAGCCTTCTCACTGGCAGCCCTTGCTAGCACCAGCAAGTTATCCTGATCATTCTCATGCTCATCACCTTCTGATCCTATGTGGCCATTCTGTTGTTCTGTTGAATCACTGAGTCCATCAATCCCACAGATACTGGCACATTCAGAGTCTAGAGAGCCTGAATGTTGCCCATCTTCATAAACCTCCTTCAGAACTCTCCCACTGTGAGATGATGCGATCCGAAACCGGACTTTCCGAGGTCTGTCACTTTCTGGCTTCATCTCCCTTCTCCCCCTTGAACAGTTCATATCATTCTGGATCCATTGTTAGTACACTAGCTCATCCACTTGCCACACAGGATTACCAGAGCTAAATTCTAATGACAGTAGCCCTCCTATGAAACTAACATTGAAATGAAAGAAGATTCCCAAGAACATACACTGCATCTCTGCTTTTAATAATGAATGGGTGTGTGCGTGCTATGGTTACCTTTAAACTTAAACCTGCAAAATGATCCTGGTCTTTAAATATTAAATGACCATGGTGGACTCTTTAACAGAACAAGTACAAGAAAGTGGCATGTTCATTAAACAGGAAAAGGATGGGCCAAGGAAATGAAATTATGAAAATGAAGACTTAAAATTGTGAAGCCAAAAGAAAATGTTGAGAGACTCTTACCTGCAGAAATGCCTCTATAATTTATTGTCCAGACCGCAGAGATTAGAGGTAAAATGTGGAATCACATTTGTAGGATGGGAGATATTAAGGAATCCTTACAGTACTAATTTCTGCTTTCACTCTTACTAGGTGATTTTTCAAAAAGGCAGTGAAAGTGCTCTGTGATGTGAACAGCTATCAAGATTAATTCTTATTAATTTTCAATTGAACTCCATCTATATTATATAAGATGAACTTTCAATATGTGCTTTCATGTGCAAGTAGTCTTGCTAAAGAAGCTTTTTAACAGGCTGTGAATAAAAGATAACTTTTGGTTCATTGCACTCACATTTCTACTAGTAGAAAACATGGTTCTATTTGATGGAAGAAGAGTTTTAGAAAAGTATCATGGAATAGTGAAGGAAGAATGGAAAATCCTCTAGGCCAGCCAGATCAGCCAAGGTATCCAAGTGATCCGCACTGGTAGATATTACATCCAAATCACCCATGCATGCAGAAGGGGCCTACAAATACTGTGCTCAGAGTATTTTCTATCACTTTGGCCAGTGCTGAGGAAACTCTTAAATTATAAGAACATGTTAAAATGTGTTCCATATTAAGTGCTTTTAGACTATCTGTACCTCCAGAAGGATAATAAGCAACTAAACCACGTGCAGCATTTCAAGTTTTAATATTCACATCTTTTTATGTGAATAAGAATTTAGTTTGCATTTCCTTGATAAAATTCTGCAGGTACCCAATAGCAACAAGTTGAAAATAAAAGTCATGAATAGTATTACTAGAAATATTTCTAATCTATTTTCTTGCAGGATGTGTTGAGAAAGCACTTGAAACTGCAATGCTTAGACTATTAAAGACACAGGGAACCAGTGGTACAAGAAAAAAATATGAGATGTGTGAGATGTGAAAATGTCCAGTCTTTCAAAATATACAATGGTGAGTGCAAAGGGAATAGATACGAGCTAGGTGAAAGAAAAAAATTAAAATTATGCATTTGCTCCTATTAATATTTTGTCCTGATCTCCTCATTTAATCTGCAAAGTGACACTTGTCACTGGAGAAACAATAAACCATGACTCACACCACCTGATGTGTTGTCCTCAGAACTTAGGTTTTGATACAGGGTGCCTACCTAATGACATAGAGAAAAAAAGATCTGCTAACCATCAACCAAATTGGAAAAACAAGCTGTCTCTGAAACTCTTCTGTTTATTTAATACCAAATCTTTCTTAATTAACACAATCTATACATCAAATTCACAACTTAACTTATTAATTTGAAGTGTAAAGAATTTCTCATCAGAAATAAATCCCTAATGCATTCAAGAAAGTTTTTCTTGGAAACAAAACTTATATTATATTGCATGAAAAATGATAGATGAATTCTTGGTTTATAAACCAGTGGTTAAGAATGGGAGCAGTGTATATCTATGGTCCTTGATTTCAGTCTTGGATTTGTCATTCTCTGAGTCAACTTGAAAAGATTGCTTAACTTCTGCGAGCTTCAGTATTTCCATCTCTCATAAAGTAGTTTCCATTTCACAGAGCGTTTGGAAAGACTAAATAGAATGATAAATATGAAATACTTACTGTGGTCCTCAACAGAGAAGATCTACAGTTATTAGGTACCTAAATTAACTAAGTATCCATATTGTTGAACAAATAATGAGACAAATGTGACCAGATGATCCCAGTTAATGCTGATAGAGAATCAGGGCAGTCCCATCATGTTTCTGATTTCTGGTTCCTGATCAGAGGATTTAACACTGAACAAACTTGCTATCCCTAAGATACTGAAGAAGCCCTCCCACTGCCGCAGCCCACTTCACTCTGTACATCTCCATTCGGGGCATTTAGCATATGAAGTGCTACACTAAGGGCCAGGGATTTCACTGCTGGCTAACACATGATAACCACAGATCCTTAGTGTGCACGGGCAGTCTCAGATTTCTGGGGTTGCTCAACTGTGTACTCAATGAACACTCAGCATTCCCTTCAAATAATTAATGAAATTCCCTAAAATTTCACCAACTCAAGATAGAAGACTAAGAGTCCCCTGAGCAATAGTATCCCAAAATAAACATTTGGAGTTCAAAGTTATCTTTGACTCCCACAATATCTGTTAGAGTGTTGGGCATCTAAATGTCAGTGAAATGTTTGGTGAATTAAAATGAGCTAAGGTAGATTTTATAATATCCAAATCAAGTTGACCCTACACTTAGGATAGAGAGAGTAATTATATCCACCTCTGTTTGTCTTGCATCCAGTCCATATACTAAGTAGAAAATTTATTTGTAAGGCAAAAGACCTGACTCATAAAATGCTGTAAGTGTCATCGGTGGTACCAGCTATACTACATTAAATAGAACATTATAAAGCATGTACAGTATTCTGCCTACAGAAACCAAGTCCCAGAAGAAATAAAAGAACAAAAAGTCTGGTTAGCTATTTATGCACCAAAAACTTGATTAGACTCTCTCCACCTTACAAAAGCCAAATGGCCTGAACATCCAGCCCCCTAATGCCAAGTTGCTATAAGACTAAAAATAATTTTCTAGCATTTAAACAGGATTTTGCTGTTTCCTCTTAGTTTCTTGTGTATTGTGTGTCTAAGATCTTTTAAGCTAGAAAGAGAAAAAAATGAATCCTTTTATGTCCTTCTTCAGTCAGTTATCGCAGTGTACAATATTTATATATATATGCCTTATGGTTTAAAAAAAGGTTTTTTCTAAATGATTGCATCATTTATCTAGGATATTAGTGTATAAACGATGAACCTTAACTTCATCTAAGGCAATAATTAATCAATGAATTATGCACAGTTTTATTCTACATGTGAGAATTTTGCATTTTAAAAATCTGACTGGAACCATTCCAAAAGCAAATACAACTGCCATGAATGGTAAAAAGTTCAGACAAGAAAAATGAGCAAATCATTTAAGAATTAAATACTGTGTTAAGACAGGTCCAGATATACTCAAAGTTTCCTACTATATATGTCATAAAAATCAGGGTTTACTCTTGAGATTTTGGCAGAATCAGTACAAAAATAAGAGAACAGGAAAATACAGTCACAATATTAGAAATATTAGCCTAGCCGGCTGAGGAAAAATTCAGCAGTACAGTGTTTGACTAGCATGGTTGAGGCATAAGCTTCAGCCTCAGCACCACAAGAGAATAAAGGTAAGAACAAGCATGGGAAAAGAGAAAGAAGGAAAAGGAGGTAAAGTAAAGAAAAGAGGAAGAAAAAATGTCATCCTAGAAAAACTGTTATAATTTACTTCTCGAAATCCATGTATTACAGGCTTAGTCACTGGCATGTTGTTACTCAGAGGTAGTGGAAATTTTAAGTGGGGCCTGATGAGACATCTGTAGGTCACTGGTCCACCATTAAAGGGAATGAGAGGACCCAGTCTCTTCTTTCTCTCTTTTATTTCTTTGCTTCACCACATCCTTCTACCACAGTGTACAGCACTGCCATGCCACAGACCCAGGAGCAAGGGCTCCAACCAGTTAGGGACTGGATCCTTCAAGATTCTGAACACAACTAAACCTTCTCTCCATCTAAATTATCTTGGGCATTTCTTGTAATGACCTAAAACTAACACAGAAACCCAAAGTAGTTTTCCCAAAATACAGGCAATTTTAAAAGGATGTCAGTGCTGAATGTGGTAGCTCAGGAATGCAAGTCTCAAGGGTGTTAGTTTCCGTTTTTGCACTTAAAATGTACTTAGAGAAAATGTAAGACCCTTAACAATTTCCAAACCTTCAAGATAAAATGGAAAAAGTCTCAGTGATTACCCTGTGGATAATTTTTTTCTCACTCATTTTTAAACTGATGAAAAAGTAGAATGTAAATTGAAACATGTAAAGCTGACTGAAAAAAATACATACTATGGAAATTTCTAACCTAATGTTATCATGGCTGAATTTTTTTAAGAAATCATTGAAATTTTATTACATATTATTTTTTCCCAGTAAAGGCCATAAATTTTAAATGAGCAGATTTAAAACTAGATTGTAATTCACAATTGTGTTGTTTTCCTTTATTCCAAGAGCATGATGCTAGAACAGTACCCTGGGACACTCTAATTCTATTATCCTATCATCGTTGCCAAGGTAACAGGACTGTTGAGTCTGCTGTCTGAGATGAAGGTTAAAACTGGTGAAGAGAGGGGCAACAGTGAACCAATAAGCCAGAGAAAACTTATATTCATTTAGAGATTTAGTGATACTTCTCATTTTCTATGAGATTGTAGATCTGAGATCACAAGTAAACTAAGAAGCTTTTATAAAAGTAAAGACAGGAATGAGAGGTACTCATAAGATGTCAAGGAAAGTGAAGCCCCCCACGGAGAAGCACGGTGGAACACAGACTAGCTGGCTGAAGTATGCACATCACTCCTGAAACTGTGAATTCTCCAAACTTTCCCAAAACACCAATAACACATTGAAGAAGAGACATTTGCAGAACACTTAAAGATATAATTCTGTACCTTATTGAGGACCTGGCCTAGATCCCAAATCTCCTGAACAACTGTACAATGAAGACTTAAATAAATGAGAAAAGTGGTATGATTTAGGGCTCCAGAAGGATCAAACCCCTCTTGCAGAGTTTGAGACTCTGTGGCTAGGATGAGGGATAAGACAAAGAGCTTCTCTGGGCTTCCCGTATTTATTACATTTACAAACAAAGAGAAGGAAAGCACAGGACATGAACAGGACCTTGGGAGTCACTTCAAAGACTTCTCCAAGTAGTAAATTATGCCAATTTAAGAGAACTGTCCTATCTCCATGATGACATTTATGATAGGACTGAGACTGTAGTAGTGAGATGCCCAAAGCTGCAGTCTCTATCTACTTAATTGAGGTTGGAGACAAGATGTCCTCAGCTGTGGCCTTGTCTTGCCCTTTGAAGCATCTCTGGCCTCACAGGCCACTACAGGCCTCAGCCAGGACCAGGGATTTATAGAGGTTCACTTACTATGAATCAGCTCCCATCGCCAGGCAAGGGGACTAGGCCTAGGAAAGATTTACAGATAAACATAGAAAACCAATTAGTAAAATTTAAATCCTGCTCAAAGCTGCTTCATAGTGGTCTCCAACCTTGCTGCATTTTTTGCAAAATGAGTAATACAGTTTCCAAAGCTTTTTCATATATAAACTTGAAACTCTAATATAATCTGATTCAGTACTGATTTTCTGTTTGAAAATAGAACATTTTCCCAATGTCAGTCAGTTGTGTCAGAATGGGATATGTGTGAAACTAAATAAAAGATCATTCTTTTTGCATACATTACTATACACATGGGTCAGTCCTGGTTTGTAGCTAGAAGAAGCTTCAGGGGCCAAGGATATAGCTTAGTGGCACAGCTCCTTCCTGGCAAGCACAAGGTCATGAGTTTGATCCCCAGAACCAGGGGAAAAAAAGAAGAAGCTTCAGTAAGTGCAGGGCAATTATAGTGTTATATTTGTATTTTATTAGAATCGTGGAAGTCAAAAAGAGTTTAAGTGACCGAATATAAGGGAATAATGGATGTGTTAACTTCCTATCAGCCTCTTTGCCACCTTGGGATGTCTTCATTCCTACAGTGGAAGAATGACCACCAGAAGCTGCAAATCTCAGTGCCCACGTATTCCCCTTCTTCATAATAAATTTAAGATTATAAACTCTCAGAGAGCAAGCATTGTCTTAAGCAGTCTTTGTTGATATTTTCCAATGGGATCAGTAAACAAAAATTATCAATGAATTTTACTTAGTTTCTAATATGATCCTTCAGCATTTACTGCTGTATTCCATCAAATCCAAAACACATTTTTCCCAACATCTAACATTTCTGAGATTGTTGTGCATCTGATTCTTGAGTCTGTCAATAATGATCATGATACTATTGTAATTTCCTACACATGGGCATCAAAACTTGCAAACTATATACATCATTGGCTTGGAAGAAAATCTCAAAGACTATAGGGAGCACAGTGTTAAATGATGCAGTATCGATGCAGTGTCAATGCCCTTGATTTAGGAGGAACCAACTGCATTGTGTGACAAAGCACACACATTAATGATGCTGAGCAGAAAAGCAGTTCACTCTGATTCTGAGAATGAACACAGGAACATCAAATCAATTTATTCTACATTTATTGACTTTATTTGTATGCTCGAGTGATCCAAGAGAGAAACCTGTGTATAAATATACCTAACAGAGTTTTCCCCATATAGTTAATATACAAATTTCAATTGACAATAATATATTGTGCCATGGCTAAATTAGCACAGCTTTTTCTCCTACTGATTCATAAAATATTGCTGATGGCATGCCACAAAGCCAATAAAATATTCCATTCATATGCTTCAGCATTTGCTTAATGCTGTCCCATAAACAGAGGGAAGGGCAAAAAAGAACTTCATTATCTGAAAGGGAAAATTTTAATAATCAATCTGTTAGAAACACATGAGATTCCAGAACACTAGTCATTCATATCTTTTCTCCATAGTGTAATGTTTATATCCAATAAAACTAGCTGTAGCTATAAAAATAGCAAGAGGAAAGGAAGTGTAGGAAATATAAAGATTAAAAGTAAATATTAATATACTAACTTTTCAAATGAAAAAAATGAGGCACAGTAAGATAAGATTATTCCCTAGGTAAAATTATTCCTAGTTATTATTTATCTCACTCTTCTATGTTCCATAAAGATGAAACATTTGATTAAAATGTAATGTCAATTACCTACTGCAAAGTCAGAAAATCAATCCTCATCCTTATTCCTTCACTTTTCTCCTGACAAATGCAATTGCTTAATTTCTCTGTCTATTCATTACTCCATTGACATGTTTTAAGCCCATTTCTTGTACCCAGCACTGCCCTACACTCAATCCATGAAAATATGAATAAGGTCAGTCCTCATTATACAGAGAATAACCTGCTTTACTTTCTCTTCAAATCATCCTCCACTCAAACACCAAAACAAAACCACTTGAACATAAATATTTTAACCCCCAGAAGTTCACAAGCTACTTACATCATTGTACTTAAAAGTGGTTCTGTTGTAAATGATATATGTGCACCCATGTTTATAGCAACACAATTTTTAATAGCCAAATCTTGGAAACAACCCAAATGCTCATCAATCAAGGAAGGAATAAGAAAGAGGTGGTAGTCTTGCACAATGGAGTACCACTCAGTTATGCAGAAAGACTGCATAGAGACTTTCATAAGTAAATGGATGAGACTCGAGAGCATACTCATAAGTGAAATAAATCAAACTCACATGTGTAAATACCATAGTCTCTCTAGTGTAAAGAAAACTGAAAAGTATGCATGATACAAAATCTACAGTAAATATTATGTAAGGGCAAGAAACTGCTCAAAGAGGAAAATTAATTGGGACAGGGGAAAGGAAGAACAAAGGAAGGGAGGAGTCCAGAAGAACATGGCGGATAGATAGCAGCAGCCTCGAAGGCTCTCTGAGAAACCGCACTTGAAATCCAGGAATGGTGCTGGGCAGGAAGTCCTAGGCAAGGGGGGATATTCTTTGCTGACCCAAGAATGAACTAAATTAGAGAAACCAACTGGAAACGCAATTCTGGTGATACAGCAGGAACAGATAAGGTCTCAGCATGGAAGCCGGACCCATGCCACTGGAAACTGGATTTGAATTTCCTGCAGCTGCTGTTGCATCCCGGTCAGCACAGCAGGGAGAGAGGCATGAAAGCTCGGAGAGTAGGAAGCATTGAATGGAGTTGGGAGCGGGACTGGCCAGGTGCCCTGCATCGACCTGCGGTGAGTGAGCGAATCAGGACCCTTCCATAGAGAAGGAGGCTTCAGCGGAGGACGTACTCGGATGAGGCAGACTTCCTGGAATGAGATGCTGCAGTGACTTCAGTCACATATCCCCCTCTCAAGTGGGATTGGTGAGGAGTGCCTGGCCTGCGAGACGCCGCTGACTTGACCCAGGAGGCTAGCCCAACCAGGTCCCAGCACCTGGAGGTGCACCTAGTGGTGAAGCCTTCAGTAGGTTGACCTGGAGGGGTGGGCCCCGCATAGGCTGCCCCATCTGTAACTCCCTGGTGCGCTATAGTGGGCAGGAACACCTAGCTGGTGCAATTCAACAGACTGTGGCTGACAGAAAAGGAAGCTTGGCCTCCTATATATGCTTATATATAAGGAATAAAGAATATGGGAAGAGAAAGCAACAAGAAAGGGTCCTCGGCCCCAATCCTGAGAAGCATGCAATACCAGACACGGCACCAATAGACATAAAGTGCTATCTCCCGAGCCTCATAGACAAGTTCAGGAATGAAGTTATTAATGACCTGAAGCAAGACATAAGCAGAATAGTTAGACAAATGCTAAGCACCGCCCAAGAAAAAACAGATGGTGGAATGGAAGAACAGAAAAAAAGGGGAGAATTGATTGATGGAGAAGATAGAGAAAACATAGAATACGTGAAGGAGGTTCAAAGAGATTACCAGGAAACTAAAAACTCTATCGAAAATCGGCATAACAGCTTGAAAGAAACTAAGGATAGATTATCTGAACTGGAGGGCAGATTTGTAATATGGGAGCATGAAATGAAAAACTTCTTAAAAATAACAAAAAAACAAACAGCAATAATACAAAAGCTAGAAGATGATAAGAGGATCTATAACTTAAGAATTAAGAACATAAAAGAAGTGGGGACACAAACAAATGGACTACAAAAGCTATTCACAGAAATAATCCAAGAGAATTTCCCTAATTTAGCAAATGGTAAAGATACTCAGATATATGAGGCATACAGGACTCCAGCCACCTACAACCCAAACAGAGCTATACCCAGGCATATAATAATCAAAATTCCAGAAATCCAGTATAAGAACAGAATATTAAAAGCCGTCAGAGACAAGAAACAGATCACATACAAGGGAACACCCATCAGAATTACAGCAGACTTCTCAGCACAAACCATCAAATCATGAAGAGTGTGGGGGGAAATAATTCAAGCTTTGAAAGATAATAACCTCCATCCAAGATTGATATATCCTGCACAACTGTCCCTAGAAATTGATGGAAAAACAAGGTGTTTCCAGGATAAAGAGGAACTAGAGGAATTTGCAACCACTAATTCAACTCTACAGAGAATACTGCAGGATATTCTAAAAAAGGAAAATAGCAAGATTCCAGAAATAATGGCAGAGAGGCCACAATGAATGGAGCAGAAAACGAAATGAAGAAGACAAACTGACAACAAACAACAGAAAAAGAGCTCAACAGAAATGAGGCAGAGAAGATTGGAAGGTAGGAACAGCTATTTTGGAGAAAACAAGACATCATAATAGCTAGTGCTGATTTAGTATCATCTTGTTTTGAAGTCCCATCAAACTTGTGTTCTTCTGTCTCCATCAGTCTTAAAAGGTTGTATCTTATTGGATTTTCTTATATATGATAATATAAGCAAAAACTTTTATAGACAAGGAGTTCATATAGAAACCATTGTTCATTTTCTGTTAATTGCTCCTAAATACCCTGTAATAATGTCATTCTCTTGAATGGTTTTATAGTGTCTTGATATGTTTGGTGCTACAGTATACGAAGTTATACTCCAAGATTTCAAGGAAAGAGACACTATGGTAACTATTTTTATGTCAGGATATCTTGTGGTGAAATACTATTTTGCTTAAATGGTTATGTTTTTTTTTTTTTTTGTCTTTTTCATTTTTATCGGTACCGGGGATCGAACTCACGACCGCCTGCTTGCAAGGCAGGTGCTTATGCCGCTGAGCTAAACCCCCAGCCCCAAATGGTTATGTTTTGACCTGCGCTGTTCTGTTGTTATGCCCTCTTTTATCTCAATCCCCTTTTTTTAATTATTTACTTTTTTCTTTTTATTTTTTTAATTAAAGGAAAAATAAATTAAAAATAGCAGGATACATTATGGTAACCTACTTTGATTTCCTATTAACTTCATTTGAAATCCTGTATTGCCCTCACCATCTTGTTTTGACTGATCTTCCTCTATTCTGCTTTGCCTGATAGTACCAAGTTCGAAAGTATAGGCATAACTGTGAAGACAATAAGAATCATCATGACGCCCATTCTGGTTGACTATTATTTTCTTTTAAAATCCTGTAATGTCTCCAATGCTTTGGTTTTATTCTTTACTATTTAGTTCAATTTTATTATAACTGCCAATTCTTCTTAAAATAGCAAGAGGCAGTATGATAACCATTGTTGATCACCTTATATTTTGTTTTTACATTATCTGTTATGTCCATCCTTTTGATTTGACTGACTCTGTTCTGACATGTCACATTTGGTTTTACTCTCTTCAAAAAAAGTAATAAGAACTGTGGGAGTAATAAAACCCAAAATGTGTAATTGTCATTGTACAAAAGAAAAGAAAAGAAAGCGCTCTAAAGGTTATAACTGCATATATGCTTAAGTATATATGATAGATAACTATATTACTGAGTGTTTTGTGGATCATTGAACAAAACTGTTTGCACTCTCACTGTCTGAAAGTCCACTTTATATGCTTCAATTTTTAACTTGAATAACTATTTCTAAGATGAGAATAATATGTAATCTATTAACTAGTGATTTCTTACTGTTTATTTTTTTAAATTTTGTATTACTTATACCCTTTTTCTGTTTTTTTTTTCTTTTTCTCCTTAAATAAAAAAAAGTAGGAAGGGAAAAAGAAAAGACATAAATGTGTGTGTGTGTGTATGTGTGTGTGTGTGTGCACAGACACACATGCACGTGTGCGTGTGTACATAAGATAGTTAAAATAACTATACTATTAATTGTAATAGTTATTGGAAAAGAAGAGCTAATACTTGTATGAGTAGATCAATTTTACATGTCTCTATATGGTAATCTAAGCAACCCTTTTGAAGGTACCAATATGCACTATTTCAACCATTGTCAAATTCCTACCATCTTGTTTTGTAAATCTATACTTTTATTGTATTGGGTTTTTTGTTGTTGTTTGTTTGTCCCTTTTGCTTTTTGTTTTTCTTTTCTGTGTCTTTTTTTCTCTTAGATAAATTTTAAAAATTGGTCTCGTTCTAAAGATAGTGCTTCTCTACAGAAAAGACTTCTTTGTTTCAAATAAGTACACAGAAAAAAACGAGACTTTGAGCCCCGGTATTAAGAAATATACTTGTCCTTCATAAATAACTTACACTATCTTGATGCAAAATACAATACATAGCAAATAACATTCCATTGTCAAAAAAAGATACATAATTTTCGTGGAAATTCCTCACTCTATAAAACGCTTTCCGACAAATGCACAATTATATTTTAGAAAAGGATCATAATTAGCAATTTATCCTCCTTTTTTCACACTTGGGTTTCTAGAATCTCTTTTATGTATATAACTTTACATTCCATTACATAAGCAATCTTGAGTTAAAGTTTGAAAACTCAAATTATTTTAAAGAATTCTTAATGGGAGACTACTTAATTTATGCTGAAATAAATCCTTATTCATATCTGGCACTTGCACACTAGATCAGTATTGAATTATCCAAACCCAATTTTTAGCAAACCATTGATCCAGAAGTATCATCCTAGAACTTGGGATTTGTATCAGAGATAGTATGAGAGTGAGGAAATACTCAGTACATACACCAAACACCTGAAAATAATGGATCACTCTCCAATGTAACATAACATTTTATATTAAATTACCTTAACTTCACAAGACAATCTGCAGAGACGTTTAGCATATGAAAGGTAACATATTGCTAAAACTGAGTCATTTTACTTTTTGAAATTACATTATATCCTAATATAATTCTGGCCAATGAAGCTAGACATTTATATTTGGTTTTCCTCTATGCAGGAGACATGGTATTGCTCATAGTTATTTTTACTTCCATTGACTATGCATGCATAGCAACATGATTGTCAGAGTGTATAATATAAAGATGCGCTGTGAAAGTCAAGTTGTCCTTTTTTATAGTTCATTCTTACACTTAGTAAATCATTTCACTTAATCCATTCAAGTTTCAATAGTTTTCTCTAACCAAAGAGTTATACTTGAAACAGTACAAAATTAATGGAAGTAGATCCTCACCCACATCCATATACCAATGGTACTTTATTAATTTACTAATTATGCTGTTTTAAATGGAGGCTTATTTATATCCTCTTTTGGAAGACATTTTACCTATCATAAAAGGAGTGTCAGTTAAACAAATGACTATGGAATAATATTTTCTTTAAATACACTATAAAATATGGAGGAATGTCCATAACAAAAGTTTTTAAAATAAAATCTATAAATAAAAGTTTCTGTTTCAATGTGAAGAAAGCTAATTAAACACATAAATATTGGAGGATATTTATGGAAAGTGAAGAGCTTCCTAAAATACTGGTGGATATGCACATCAATATTCTGTATCCCATGACCCAGGAGTCCCACCCATAGGTAAATATCCCAGAGAGCTTGTCCATGGATACAAGGAAGGATTTTTTTTTTAATCAGGGATCAAACTCACAACCTCATGCTTGCAAGTCAGGAGCTTATGCCACTCAGCTAAATCCCCAGCCCCAAGAAAGGACTTTTTAAAAGCATATATTTCAGCACTGTGTGTGTTGTGGAGACCTGGAAATAATATTTCTATGACATACTATTTGGAAGTTGGAGTCAATGAACTAAATTTGCATATAGTATAGATATATCTTCAATTCATAATAATAACTGAGAAATAGCATCAGTTTAGTCAGCAATAATATTTATGTAAATAAATTAAACACAGGCACAGAATAACTACATATTTTATAAAGGTAATATAAATCCAAGTGTGCACTGTGTGTCCATATAATATAGAAGAGCAACATGCAAGAGGCAATAGAGAATGAAGGAAGAAAGGGAAGGTTTGTATAGACAAAGGATGACAACTTTATGAACAGAACAGTGTAATTATCTCATTCTGCTGTGCCCAGAAAATAATTATACGATTATCTTATAGTTGAGATGTTATGGCTAGCTTTTAATTTTTGTCTTTCTTTATGTTTTCAGATAAGCATGCATTATTTTCAGATTTAATAAATAAAGCACAGTTTTCCATAGGATTTTTTTCAAGTCATTTACAGAGGTATAATTTACATATCATAAATTCACCCTCGTAATGCTTAACTGAGTGATGTGTTTCAACAAACACGTCCAAGCTTTCTTGCATTTTTAAGTGTCTAGATCTTTTGTACAAAAATCTGGTGCTCTTTTCCATTATATCAACACACTTAAAGATTACTCAAAAATCTTTCACTCCCTTGTGCTTGTGTTGTATAATTTTGCCATGAAAAATTAATTACAATAATGACTGCCTCCATGGAGCTGCAAGTGGGAGGCCTCATTAGACATGTCCTTTGTTATGTGAAACAATGCAGCAAGGAAAAATTATTCTTGGCAGTGAAAGAGCAGACCAGACAGGAAAATCAGGACACCACGAGCCTAACATGTTCTCTGGTGAATTTTAATGGCTCAGTTTTTTAGCAGGGGAGTGGAGGGGAGGTTGGCTTTATTGTTGTTGTTGTTTGTGGAAAGCATTTGACCTATCTTAAAACTAAAGAAAGCGAAGACTTCACACATTTGAAATCATGCCATTGTAGTCCGCAGATGACTTCCAGCTCATTCCTAGCTTACTCTTTCCTACCTGCCATGAATAACTTCAGGCTCCAGAAGAGTTTTGGAGAGGCTGGGAGCAGCAACAAAGAACTAGACAGGCAGACACAATAAAAGTAACATTGAGGGGTAAGAAAAATGAGCTGCTGGTGTCCAACCGACGCAGCATAATTAGTCTGGACACAGGAAGATGGATGTGATATGAGATCAGCCACCAGACGACGCAAGATATTCCTGCAGCTGTTAGCACATTGTCCCCAACTCTACTGACAACAGCTTGCAGTCTAACTTAGAAATCAGATCGCCTTCACCCAAAATAAATTAATTAACACCCACCCCTTTGAATTAAACAGCCCGATGCTCCTGCCCAGCTTCTGTCTGTCAGCAATCTTCCTTTTCGAATGCCTGGGCCTTCTCCGGAGCTTTCCAAAGGAGAAGCAGCGCTGCCAAACCGGCAGTGCCTGTTCTCTCATGTCAGGAGATTGCAATCAAGCCTTAATAACATTCTCTGCAGCCTGTGGAGACATTGGCTGTCCCTTAAACCCAGCTAACTTTTTATTACAGCCATCTGTTCAAAGTGGATCAAGCTCTGCCTAAGCTCAGCCTGCACACACACACACACACACACACACACACACACACACACACACACGCGCACGCACGCACGCACACGCACGCACGCACGCACGCACGCACGCACGCACGCATGCACGCACACACACATACCGAAGGAGTCGCGACTAGAAATTGTGGAAAATAGACTGTCGATTGAAATTTATTCCTTCATCAGGAGTCTATCCTTACTGGAATCTGCAATGATCAAAGGATGTTCTTTAATCTAGAAAATTGCTGATGGGAGTTGAGATTACAGTCTTTGAGAAGTATTTTCCACTAAGCTATCCAGGTGGCACTCAGCTCAGTATAGTGATGATAGTAAGATTTTGCATTCCTATCCTGCTTTAGTATCTGTGTCTTACATATATCAGGTGATAAAAATAGAATCCAAAGAAGCTGGCTTTATGAAATGATCACCCCAAAAAAAAGCTTCTTAGTTAGAGAAAGATTTAATTTTCAATCAGGTGACAATGCCAGCAGCCAGATAGATTGCCAGATAGATAGGTTGCATTTTCCATCAGTATTATTTGCAAACCCAGCCATCTGTTACCTGAAGTACAGTTGATCCCACTGTATCTCAGAGAAAATTTGAGCTTAAAAAATTAAAACAACTGATTTGTTGGAAACTGGTTTAAATTTGATATCTGAAAAGATGTAATATGTTGAAGGAAATTTTTATAAATAGTAATGTCTTTTATCCTTACTACTTTGGGAAACTGTAATCAATACCCACCTATCTATTTTCCAATGAGCAAATGAGCCTTCATAATTCTTATGTGATTCTAGAGAAGTGCATCCAAGTAATACTCAAATTGAAGATTTTTTCAAGTCAGGCATAGGTGTTCTAAGCAACAGATTAATGTTTTGAAATCTTTCTAGTCAAGGTGATCAAACTATCACTATTATGAACCTTGAGAGCATGTCAGAAATGTAGACTCTCAGATCTTATGAAGTTCTACTAAATCAGAATCAGGCCTTTGATTCTTTTGCACATGAAATTTTGAGACTTAGAGCTTATGCAATGATGGACTATTTATTTCACATATGCATCCTAAAGTGAACTTACACCTGCCATAGATGGACATTTCTTGAAGAAGGATAAAATAGCTAACTACTAATAAATTTGCAATGACTAAAAAAAAATGTAGATCAACCAAAGCACTTTACAAAGAAGAGAAGGAAAACAGACTGATAGACCAGAATGCTGAGTGAGGAGGCATTCATTGGACTTCTGTGGCAACGAACAGTCCCAGTTAGCCATGGTTAGAGGGACTTTTGAGGAGCAGGAGTTTTTCAATACTCACTGAGAATAGTCTTAGACAGGATTCAGTAATGATCTATAATGTTCCCCCAGGTATTTGCTTTCTTCCAAATATTAAAGAGTTTTTATTTGTATATTCATAACCTTTTTAATTATCACACAGATTAAATATAACCATTCTTTATTATAATACATAAAATCAGAACAGGTCTTCTTCTAGAATCAGTGAGCATGGATAAATGGCACTACAGCTTTTTGTGTCCCGGTACAACTTGCAAAGAGGGAAGATAGACCCAAATATGATACTGATAGGCTATGAAAATTCCTGAATAAGCACAGACACACCAGAAGATAAGTAGCAAAGGAAACATCTTTAGCTCTCCAATCTGGCTTGAGGCTGAATATAGCAAACATGTCAGCTTGGTTGCTGTCCCATATCCACTCCTCAGAATGTATATATTTCACTTGCTATGTAGCCCCACGGGTCACAAATCCTACCCTGGCCTTGGGAAACCTCTGTTCAAACTTAATCCCACTGACTTATCTCTCTAGGGAATTTCTAACTGAGTTATAGTGATTGCCACCAGTGTTAGAGGTCAATAGAAATTAGGGACATTCTTGGAGTGATAATTTTCTACCATATGCAGGGAGACACTGAGAAAACTATTCATAAAAGTAAGCAAAAAAAAGATACAGATATCCAGAGAAAAATATAAGCAGAAATGAAGTGGCAGAGCAAAAAACAGACTTTTTTCCTCTCTGTTGCTGGTCCCAATCTCACTCCAGAACACAGTCTGCCATCCTATGTGACCCCATACATCATACATCATACGGGACATGGGGAATAAGTAAGCCACCATGGGAAATGACGCACACTTCCTCCAGGCTCTGATTTCACATACAGATCACAGTAACACATGCAGCCTCACAAGTCCTGTTATGCAGACTCCCTCTCAGCTGACTATTTCACCCACTTCCCCTTTTTATTTTAGACTTCACAGTGTCTTCTTAGTGGCCACAAGCTTAAGTATTAGGGTTTCACTTTCTGTTCCAAATATCCCAGCTCTGGATCTGTATTTTGTAGAATTATTGGATTTCATAGACTATAATTCCTCAGCATCTGTGCATTCTATACTGAAAGCTCTCCAAAAAAAAACCCCACATTTTATTCTAATGCATACAATATTCAAGAGTAGTGGAAGGACCATGGACTGAAGACCCCACCATCTTTGAACTCATATATTGACTCTGAGTAAAGATACTTTACTCTAACAAGGTTCTTCCTGAACTCTCTGTCTTCCTGCACTTTCCCTGTATAACATTAGGTTCAGTTATATGAAATTGTCATTTCTGCAGGTCAAACATGATAGATCCTTGTGATAGTATTCACAATGATCCATGTGACAGTATTATACCTGTTTCACGGATGAGTGAGAAATAGTGAATTTTTAAGTGTCTGGCTAAAGCGTGCTCCCAAAGAGTAGTGACTACTAATACTTTTGGTAGATCTAGGGTTGAACCCAGAGCCTCAGACATGTTAGGCAAGTGCTCTACCACTGTGCTACTTCCCCTGCGCAGTACTATTAATCTTTCTAAATTTTTTATTAGTGCACATTAGAAGTAAGTAATAAAGAAATTGGCATCAGTACACACACTGACATTTGTATTATTTTCATCCCCACTGAACCCTTTCCCCTCCTTATTCCTTTCATCTCCAAAAGTCCACCTTCTACTTTTTTATCATCCCTCCCTCCTTTTTTTTCTTCCTAATATTAAACGTGATATTTGACTGAGTCTGGTTTATTTTGTTTAATATGATGGTTTGCAATTCCATTCATTTTCCTTACAGATGACATGATTCTGTTCTTCTTTAGGCTGAATGATGTCCCACTGTGTACATAACCATGTTTTCTTTCTTTTTATTAGGACATGTTCAGAATACATGATGAATACATGGGATGTTGCTACATATACTGATCGCATCTTAATTCTTATCCTTTCCTGTTCTCCTCCCCTCCTTTCCCACTCCCTATATCCCAGATCCCCTCTCCATCACTAAAGTTTATCTCCCTATTTCCTATCACCTCTTATTTTGTTCTTCAAACTGTTCATACCTTGGGTTTCACATATAAGAGAAACTATGCATGTCTGATTTATTTCACTTACCATTATGGTCTTCAGGTACATCTCTTTTCCTACCAGTGACTCAACTATAATTTTCTTTATGGTCTTCTTTATGGCTGAATAGTACTCCAGTGTGTATATATACCACATTTTCCTCATTTATCTGTTAGCACATCCAGGTTGTTTTCACAGTTAGATATTGTAAATTGCTCTGCTACAAACATGAGAACACATGCATCACTCTGATATACTGTCTTCAATTATTTGGGAGCTGATATCTACCACAATATCTTTGTGCACCTGTGTACTTTATGAGAAGGAGGAAAGGAAGTTAATAAAGCATAATTGGTCCAACCTCTCAACACTGCTAGATTCTCCTGTACCATAACCCCAGAGTGGGTGACCTACCAGAATGTCATTCAACTGAGCAGAGCAGGACACATGCAAAACATGAACAGGCCAGCAGCTGCAGGGTGCTCCTTAAGCTGAACTGTGACCACCAATAGAGGTAGGGAGAGCAACTCAAGCTCTCTGAAGACTCCTAGACACAGAGGTTTCTAAGGAGACAAGGGCACAACCAGAAAAGAGGCACGGGCATTATCTCCAGGTAACAGCCATCAGCCTTTGGATGAGCCAAATCTCCTGACAAACAGCTGCTTGAAGCAGAGCCACAGCTGAGTCCAGCCTTTTACAGAGCAGCCTCCCTGCAGCCCCTGTCTCCAGGCATGCAGTTTGGGAAAGGCTCCTGGTGGAGCATTGCCCACAACTGCAGTCAGGCTCTGACAGGGCGGGCGAGCCAGTCCTATCAGACTGGACATGGAGGTGGCATTCCTAGGAAAGGCAATGGTTGTATCCTCTGCCTGTTATAAAAATTCTAAAGTTAAAAATTCCAACTCTGTACTCAAAGTCTGTACATAATGTTCCAAGATTTTCTTCTTCTTGCACCATTTTGTCTGGAATATTGTATATACAATCCCCTTGCCAATTTCTGCTGTTTCAGATCAAATAAACTCTATCTGTAGGGTGACTGTACATTCTAAGTTACCTAGGATAGTCCCAATTGTTGCCTATTATCCTAAAAATTTACTAAATAATGCTTATGTTCATACTCAAAGTATTCCTATTAGATAATTATATAATCATCTTACAAAACTTTATGATCATTCCTTAAAATTTAGATAACTTAGTTTCTTTTCTTGATAACTTAGATAAAAATCACATTTCTCTATCTCTATTTCTTTTAATTTGCTTTATTATGTTCACATTTACTTGCCCCTTATCTTCTGGTTTCTTCACTAGAATGTAGACTGTACCAGTATAAAGATTTAAGCAATTTTAATATACAATGCATTCCAGGATTCGGAACGACACTTGGAAGCACTTCCAAAAATGTTTGTTGAATGAGTTTAAAAATGAAGGAAAGAGATTAATTTCCCCTCAAAATATTTGGGCTTATTTTGATTACTCAGTAAAAAGGTACATATAGTCAATTAAATCCATACCCAGTTTTGTCAACATCCTAACAAAATGATGTTTTTGCAAATGTGTCCCCTTGCTACATTTCCACCAACCTGATCCTTCACACTGTCCTTCAGTATTGTTTCATCAATATCAGTTCCAATTAGCTCTCTTATTGCATCTCTTCACAGTGTCTGTTCCACATTCTTATGAAGTGAGTAACAGATCACAAAGCCTTGCCCATTTGGTGACCCAAATTCCTTGGAACACAGCAATTCCAGGAGCCTTCAGGAGAAAATACATGGACAGCACAGCTGTCTTGAAAATTCTGGATGATTTTTCAGCTCAGCAATCTTTGAAGACCTGACACTATGTTCTACCTTGTAGGCATTAGTTAACCCTCTTTGATTACTTAAACCGGTTTGAACAGCCTTCTGTTGCTTATGACCGATGACCCCTGAGTCACAGGAGAATTCCCTATAAGAACGATCCCTTCTTATCACTGCTTCTCTGGCAACCAAAAATCCTACTGCATATTTCTTAGCTGTTTGGAGCTGATGTGCACCAGAAATTAGATTTAGGAAAATAAATTATTAAAGAAACTGAAAATGATCTCAGAAAATAGAAAGACATCCCTTGCTCATGTATAGGAAGAATAAATATTGTGAAAATTGCCATTCTCTCAAAACTGTTACACAGATTCAATGTAATCCCAATGAAAATACCATCAACATACCACATAGATCTAGAGAAATCACTCCCAACATTCATATGGAAGCAGAAGAGACCTAGAATAGCAAAGGCAATTCTAAGTAGCAAAGGCAAGGCAGGAGGCATCACAATCCCTGACTTGAAGTTATACTACAAAGCAACTGTAATAAAATCAACATGGTACTGGAATAAAAACAAATCTGAAGATCAATGGAATACATTAGAAGATACAACCACAACTACAAACATACTCAACCACCTTATCTTTGATAAAGAACATGTTCACTGGAAGAATGACAGTCTCTTTAATAAATGGTGCTGGAAAAACTGGCTATCCATATGCCAAAAACTAAAACTAGACCCATGCCTATCACCATATACTAAACTAAAATCTAAAAGGATCAAAGATCTCAATATCAAAACAGAAACACTAAATCTATTGGAAGGCAAAGTAGGTAAAAATCTTGAAGACATAGGGATAGGTAGATAATTCATGAACAGGAACCAAACCACATGGTAACTACTTCCCAGAATCAATAACTGGGATCACATCTTATTAAAGTGTTTTTGCATGTCAAAAGAAATGTCCAGCATAGTGAAAAGAAAACCCACAAACTGGGAAAAAATATCTTAATGAACTGTCCCTCAGACAAAGGATTTCTGTCTAAAACATATAAAGAATTAAAAAAAATCAGATTCCCAAAATTCATGGACTCAGTCCATAAATGGGCATCTGAGATGAATACACAGTTCTCAGATGAAGAAATACAAATGGCAAATCAATACATGAAAAAGTGTTCAGCATCATTGGTCATTAGAGAAAGGCAAATTAAAACAACACTGAGATTCCATGTCACTCCTGAAAGAATGGCCAGGATCAAGAAAACTATCAACAACAAATGCTGGAGAGGTTGTCGGGGAGAAGGAACACTTCTGCACTGTTGCTGGGAAAGTAGACTGGTGCAACCACTGTGGAGATCAGTCTGGAGATTTCTCAAAAAGCTGGGATTGGAAGTCTCATTCGACCCTGCTGTTCCACTTCAAGGCATATTCCCAGAAGAACTGAAAACATCATACTACAGTGATATATATGTACCCATGCTTATAGCAGCACAATTTGTAATAGCCAGATCTTGGAAACAATCTAAGTGTCCATCAACTGAGGAATAGATAAAAAAAAGTTGTGGTATTTTTATACAATGGAGTACTACTCAGCTATAAGAATGATCGCATTGAGATATTTATAAATAAATGGGCACAACTTGAGACCATCCTCATTAGTGAAATAAATCAAACTCACATGTATAAATACTATATAGTCTCTCTACTGTAAGAAATGGTAAGAGTACATAAAAGTTCACGGTACTCATGATTCCCCATTACATTGCTTTGAAGCCTTATAATGATTGCATTCATTCGTTGGTATGGGTCTATCCTTGTTTGTTTGATTTTATTATCTGTGATGGTATGAACAGCTATTTTGAAGAAAACAAGTCATTATAATAACCAGTGCTGGTTTAATATCATCTTACTCTGAAGTCCTACCATACTTTTGCTCTTCTGTTTCCATTGGTTCTATCATGCTGTATCTTATTGGATTGTATTATGTGTGATAGTATAAACAAATTTTCTATGGAAAATGAGATAATATAGTAGCCATTTTCACTTTCTGTTATTTGGCTCTGAATTACCTGTAATATTTTCATTCTCTTTAAATATTTTATACTATTTTGTTATATTTGATACTATTGTATATGAAGTTATGCTCAATTATTTCAAAGAAAGAGACATTATGGTAGTTACTGTTAATTACGGGTTGTTTGCTGGTGAAATACGGTGTTGCTTACATTGTTCTGATCTGCTTTGTTATGTCTGGTTTTGTCTTAATCTCTTTAAAATAAAAAATAACAAGGAAACAGACAGTAACAATACAAAGACTAGAAGATAACAAGAGGATCTATAACTTAAGAATAAACAATGTGAATGAAGAAGCAGGGGTAAAAACAAAGGAAATATAAAGACTATTCACAGAAATAATTAAGGAAAACTTCCCAAGTGTAGGAAAAGGAAGTGATATTCAGATGTATGAGGCATACAGAACTCCAGCCATCTACAACCAAAACATAGCTACACCAAACAAATAATCAAGATCCCAGAAATTCAATATAAGAACAGAATATTAAAAGCCATCAGAGAAAAGAAACAGATCACCTATTAAGGAAAACCCATTGAAATCACAGCAGACTTCTTGACACAGACCATCAAATCAAGAAGAGCTTGGAGCAAAGTATTCCAAGCCCTGAAAGAAAATAACCTCCAGCCCAGGTTGATGTACCCTGAAAAACTATCTCTAGAAATCAATGGAAAAACAAGATGCTTCCATGACCAAGAGGAACTGGGGGAATTTGCGACCACCAATCCAACCCTACAGAGAATACTGAAGACATTCTAGAGGGAGAGAGAAAAGTACCAGGATTTCAGGCACAGTGGTAGAGAGGCCTCAATGAATGGAGCACAAAGTGGAATGAAGGAGAAAAGAAGACAACTAATGGCCGAAAAATAGCATAGCAGAAAGGAGACAGCAAAGGTTGGCTATAATCTGTAATATAGATGGCCTTGATACACTGGGGAAAAAAAGATACACACGCAGAGTAGATCAGGGGATAGGGTCCACCAAGATGCTCCATATAGGAAATATTTGTGGACTGAAAATCAAACATGAGAAGATAATGCTGTCTGTGACAGGGAACTAGAAATAGGGGCAACTCAACAGCACCTGCAGGTAGGTTGGAAAGACAGGTTTTTGTAGGTAAAGGAATACAAGTTGAGGTCTGTCCAGAAGTGAGAAGGTTCAGAATCACTTAGGTAAATAGCAATTTGACCCCCCTCAATCTAAAAACTGACAGAGTTGGTGGGACCCAAAATGCACCGTGTACCCTGTGGGAGTGAAGGGGAAGGAATAGTTTTAAAAAAGAAGGCAGAAGATATTGTTAATAGTGTATCAGGATTTAAAATCCACATTACTCACATCACTCTATTTAGATATATTATGTTCTGTCCCAGTTTGTCTACTTGCACTAGATCTGAGGGCACAGACTGCTATCCCAAAAATAGCAGGATATAGTATGATAATCATCCTTATTTCCTATTAACTTAATCTGAAGCCCTGTATAACTTATACTGTTTTCCCATGACTGATCTTAGTTGAATCTGGTTTGTTAGATTGCTGTTTGGTATCAACAGATTTTATTCAAATCTGTTATGATTGAGAGTATCAAGTCTGAGAGTATAGGCAACTACACTGAAGATGACAAGATTCACTAGGATACCCTTTCTGGTTTGATTATTACCTGCTTTTGAAGTTTAACACTGTCTACAATGTTTTGTTTTTATTAATATTGTTATATACTGCTATATTGAATTATACTATGCCTGATGATATAGACAATTCTATTGAAGATAACAAGAGACAACACAGTAAACATTGTAGAACACCTTGTACTGTGGCTTTACATGACTTTTTCATTTCATATTTTTATAGGAATATGTTTTGTTTTGTCTTGCTTTGTTTTGTTTCTCCCTCTAATATAGAAAGGATAGAAATACATGTAGAGACTCATGAATGTGGAGAACCTATAAACAGTTTGTGTATGAGAAATGATCATATAACACATGATGAAATGAACAACTGCTTTGAAGAAAAAGGGACACTACAGAACCCAGTGCTGATTCTGTAGCATCATGATGTGAAATCCAGCAATACTATTATTGTTTGTTCAGAGTGATTTTAACCTGTTTTGCTTTGTTTTGTTTAATTTTAACACACATGAAGGTATAGACAGCTATTTTGAAGGGAATGAGAAACACTTATGACAGCCATTGTTGACTTCCCTATTGTCTGATCTTGAAGACCTAAAACACCTTCCTCATCTTGTTCAGATCAGTTCTATACTATGTTGTTTCATGTGAATTCTCTGTATGTCAATACATGGTCAACTATTTGGAAGAAAACAGGCAATATGACAGATAGGGAAGATCTCTAATTGTCTTCCTTTGAAATTTATTTCTCTTATATTGCTTTCTTATGTTTTATTTTGTTCTATTCTGTTGTGTTCAATTTTACCCTCTTTAAAATAAAAAGTAAATATAATTTTAAAAAAGAAATTATTTGTATGAAAATATATTAATGAATCAAAGCCACTTCATAACATTTGCCCATTTCTACGTGGCTGTAAACTATTACTAGTGGTATGATTCTGCCACCCAAATGGAAATATATCTAAAATATATTGTTTTTTTTTTTCCTTGCCTACTTTTTCTGTGCATTGTCACTACCGCCAACATCATTTCTCTTTTTATCAGATCTAGAATTATTATTTTCTAACTTTTCCTCATCCCTTGGTCTCTCTTTCTGCAGGGTAATCAAATCCACAAAATTTTGAGCCTCTTGTAAACACATCTGGGTTCTATTCTGTCCCTCTCATTCTTAGAATCTCCACTTAACTCCAAAACCTTAGATGGGGAAAAACTTCATTCAGAATTTGCAGATCTTCGTTTATCCCAAACTTTCCTACTAACTGCACTAAGCTCTATTTTTTTTTATAATTTTATTTAAGGAGAAAAAGGAAAAAAAGCAGAAAAAGGGTACAAGTTATACACAATTTCAAAGAATAAACAGTAGGAAATCACTAGTTAATAGATTACATACTGTCATCTTAGAAATAGTTGTTCAAGTTACAAAATTAAAGCATATAAAGTGGACATTCAAACGGTGAGACTGCAAACAGTTCTGTTCAATGATCCAACAAAAACTCAGTAATATGGTTATCTATCTTATATGCTTAAATATACATGCAGTTATATCTTTTAGAGCACTTTCTTTCCCTGTCTTTTTTACAATGACAATTACACAATTACTCCCACAGCTCTTATTACTTTTTTTTGAAGAGAATAAAACCAAATGTGACATAACAAAATATAGTCAGTCAAATCAAAAGGATGGACATAATGTAAAAACAGAATACAAGGTGATGAACAATGGTTACCATAATGCCTCTTGCTATCTTAAAAAGAACTGCTTATATCATCAGTTATAATAAAATTGAACAAAACAGTAAAGAACAAAACCAATAAAACCAAAACATTGGACACATTACAGGACTTCAAAAGAAGATAATAGTCAAACCAGAATGGGCATCATAGTAAATCTCATTGTATTCACAGTTGTTGCCTATACTCTCAAACTTGGTACTATCAAGCAAAACAGAATAGAGTAAAATCAGTCAAAACAAGATGGTGAGAGCAATACAGGGTTTCAAATCAAGTTAATAGGAAATCAAAGTGGGTTACTATAATATATCCTGCTATTTTTTATTTATTTTCCCTTAATTAAAAAGATAAAAATAAAAAATAAATAACACAAAAGGAGATTGGGATAAAAGACGACGTAACAACAAAAAAGCACAGGTCAAAACATAACCATTTAAGCAAAATAGTATTTCACCACAAGATAGCCCCACATAAAAGTAGTTACCATAGTGTCTCTTTCCTTGAAATCTTTGCATATAACTTCATATACTGTAGCATCAAACATATCAAGACAATGTAAAAACATTAAAGAGAATGACAGTATTACAAGGTATTTAGAACCAACTAACAGAAAATGAACAATGGTTTCTGTATTATCTCCTTGTCTATAAAAGTTTTTGTTTATACTATCACATATAATAAAATCCAATAGGATACAATATGTTAAGACTGATGGAGACAGAAGAACAAAAGCTTGATGGGACTTCAAAACAAGATGATATTAAATTAGCACTAGATATTATGACATCTTGTTTTCTCCAAAATAGCTGTACATACCATCCAACCTTATCTGCCTCATTTCTTTTGAGCTCTTTTTCTGTCGTTAGTTGTCAGTTTGTCTTCTTTATTTTGCTTTCTGCTCCATTCATTGTGGCCTCTCTGCCACTGTTTCTGGAATCTTGGTATTTTTCTCTTTTAGAATGTCCTGAAGTATTCTCTGTAGAGTGAATTGGTGGTTGCAAATGCCCCTGGTTCCTCTTTTTCCTGAGGCACCTTGTTTCTCCATTGATTTCTAGGGATAGTTGTGCAGAATATATCAATCTTGGCTGGAGGTTATTGTCTTTCAAAGCTTGAATTATTTTGCCCCACGCTGTTCGTGATTTGATGGTTTGAGCCAAGAAGTCTGGTGTAATTTTGATGGGTGTTCCCTTGTAAGTGATTTGTTTCTTGTCTCTGACAGCTTTTAATATTCTGTTCTTATATTGGATTTCTGGAATTTTGATTATTATATGCCTGGGTGTAGTTCTGTTTGGGCTGTAGGTGGCTGGGGTCCTGTATACCTCATAGATCTGAGTATCTTTACCTTTTCCCATATTAGGGAAGTTCTCCTTGATTATTTCTGTGAATAGCCTTTGCAGTTCATTTGTTTGTATCCCTGCTTCTTCCTTTACATTCTTAATTCTTAAGTTATAGATCCTCTTATCATCTTCTAGCCTTTGTATTATTACTGCTTGTTTCCTTGTTATTTTTAAGAAACTTTTCCTTTCATGCTCCCACATTACAAATCTGTCCTCCAGTTCAGATAATCTATCCTTAGTTTCTTTCAAACTGTTATGCCAGCTTTCAATAGAGTTTTTACTTTCCTGGTAATCTCTCTGAACCTGCTTCATGTATTCTATGTTTTCTCTATTTTCTCCATCAAACAATTCTCCCCTTTTTTTCTGTTCTTCCATTCCACCATGTTTTTTCTTGGGAGGTGCTTAGCATTTCTTTAACTATCGTACTTATATTTTGCTTTACTTTGTTAAATACTTAACATTTGAACTTGTCTATGAGGTCCCAGAGATATCGCTTTATGTCTATTAGTGCCAAGCCTGATATTGCATGTTTTCTGTCCTCATTCTCCTTTGCATTTACCTTTCCTTGGTCAGTGTTCTCAGGACTGGGGACTGAGGACCCTTTCTTTTTGCTCCCTCTTCCCATACTTTTTGTTCCTTCCATATAAGCATATATAAGAGGCCAGTTTCTTTCTTTGTCAGTTACAGTTTGTTTGAATCATGCTGGCTAGGTGTTCCTGCCCACTGCAGTGTCCTAGGAGACACAGACCTGGGCAACCTATGCTGGGCCCACCTCTCCAGGTCAGTCAACCTGCCTAAGGCTTCACTGCATTAGGATGCACTGCCAAGTGCAGGGACCTGGTTTGGGCTAGCCTATTGGGTCTTAGTCCGTGGCGTCACCCAGATCAACTGCTCCCCACCAATCCCACTTGAGAGGGGAATATGTGACTGAAGTCACTGCAGCGTCCTGTTCCGGCTAGTCTGCCCGGTCCCAGAATGTCCTCTGTTGGAGCTTCCTAGTCTATGGAAGGGTCCCTGTTCCTCTCACTCACTGCATGTCCAGCTCTGCTCTCAATTTGGTTCACTGATTCTCACTCTCAGAGCTTTTGCGTCTCTCTCCCTGCTGTGCCAATTCAGATGCAGCAGTGGTGGCAGGAAATTCAAGCCACAATTTCCAGAGGCACAGGTTCCAGCTTCGGCACTGAGACTTTAGCTGTTCCAGTCGTAGCACCAGGATTGCATTTCCAGTTGATGTCTCTCAGCTTAGTTCTTCTGGGTTGACAGGGTATATCACCCCTGGTAGGACTCCCCACACCGCACCATTCCTGGAATCTAAGCTGGCTATCTCAGAGAACCTCCATAGCTGCTGTTATCTATCCACCATGTTCTCCCAGAAGCAAGCCCTATTTTTTAAATGCAAAAGTGCAAGCCAAAAATTTGAATGAACGTACTAAAAGTAGCAAACCCAATATAAAAAAAAAAAAAACTAGGTGAATGAATAACCACTTCTTATCCAGTAAAAGTACTCTGTTTAATAACTTTACCATAACAAAGCATTTCCACATGGCTATTATTTTTTTCATTTACCTCTTTTTCTCTTCACATGTCCTCTGTTTGTGAAATATCTTGTTTTATCTTTCTCCATTTTTTATTTTTATGCCATGGCACCCAGTGAGCACATGAATATGTTCCAGTTTTAGAAGGTGACACAGTTGGGCTTTTATGGAAAATGGAAAAGAATAAAACTTCTTTGTGATAATCTGGAGAGCTCATCTGGCTTCTTTGACTCTTGCTTTATATTTCATTTTGAGAGACTAAATAATAGTCTCATATCAACAAAGCACCAGTGGCCCTGGGACCAACCCCATGCTGTAAAAGCAGGTGGAAGTGAATAACTTGGCTTTTGGAGTTCAATATTTTATGAATAAATGCTAGCCTCAGAGAACCATTTCAGATGCTAGGCCCGGTTATAACTCAGTCTGATTCCTCACATAGAGTTATGTAAAAGGCTGAATTTCTTCAACTGTGTCAATGGTCCTCAAATGTATCACACTAAAACTCTCTTTTGTGCCAAGTACTTTAATATGCCTTTATTATGCTGAAACAAAACACACGGGCACTATATTCTATGAAGAGGTAATACATTCATTGCAGTTTCTTCTCCATAATTCTAACACTGAAGTTCTTAAAACTAAAACTGATCATTTTCATCCAAATTTGGTGCCAAAATTCACATGACAATATTTTGTGATCTGCACTGATAAGATCAATTTACTCCATTTATCCAACCTATTTGTTGGTTGCAGCAAAACAGTATACTTGTTTATGGAGAGCATTCATGTTTACTGAAAATTTACAGTGTACCAGATGCATATATTTCATTAATCTTCTAAAATCCAAAACAGAATGAAAAACTTCTAGCTAAGAAATTCTGAAAATAAGTTTGGGAGCTGTGCAATCTACCTTCACGCCAAAACACAATGTAATAATATAGCTCTAGCATGAAGAAAAAAATAAAAGGATAATAATTTATAAGAAACCGTCTTTTATGAACTGAATTATTTTCTCTCAAAATTCATGTGTTGAAGCTGTAAACCTTAGCACCTCAGAATTCAACTGTATTTGGAAACAGGGTCTTTAAAAGGTCATTAAACTAGAATGAAGTCATAAGGGTGGCATTAACCTGATATGGTTGGAATCTTCATAAGAAGACATATGTTTGATATACTTATAAGAAGACATTAGGATCAGAGAAAGAGAGAGAGAGAGAGAGAGAAAGAGAGATCAGACATTCACACAGAGACAACCAAGTGAAAACACAGTGAGAACTCTAACATCTAGAAGCAAGGAGCGATGTCCTTAGAAGAAATCAACCCTATATGCCTTGATCTTGGAATTCTGGCTCCCAGAACAGTGAGAAAATAAATTCCTATTGTTTAAATCATCCAGGCTGTAGTATTTTCTTATGGCAGCCCTAGAAATCTACTACACCATCCATTCTCATTTGTAAACACTCACACTTGACTCATGCCAGAAGACGTACTGAGGTAGCCATGTACCAGCACATAAAATTACCCATCACCAGGTGTGATAGGCACACTGTCATGGTTTTCAAACTGTCACAGGAAGCACTGACATTGTGTATCATGTCAACTGGTTAATTGCCTGACCAACATTACAGTCGGTCAGTGATATTATTTTCTGAAATGAATTTGATTAATTTCCAAGCAAAATAAAATACTACTATTCCCTCCGCTTCTGTTTCCTTGCATTTTCTAGAAAATAAATTGTATTGAAACTATAAAAGGAACATTGTGTTTCTGAATCAGATACAGTTCATGTCTACAATATGACAACGTGAATCTCGCACAGCAGGCAGATATACACTTTCTCTGCAAGGGCTGCCTGCTGTACAGCAGGACATCTCAAATCCATGGGTCTTAATTTACTAAAGACACATGAAATCTGGGAGCTACCTACCCACTCATGAAAATAACCCTACAATTTCCAGAATGCCCTCCAGGGGGCAATGCTACCTTTACTGAGAATCACAGCACAAACATCAATTTCTTTGAAAATTGGGTTAATTAAACCCTAAACCAAGCCATTTCTGATCCTATCAGATTTTCTAATACCTTGGTTCCTATCTAAGTTGGAATTTTGATATCATAGCTGTTGTGAGTACTCCCTCTGGGGATGTGCACATTACAATCACCCTTCTCCCAAAGCACTCTTCGGACACATTGTTTTTCAACAATTCTTCAATCCTGATATGGAGCATGTGACATGTAAAACTCCTAAAGCTCCTGACCTCCGGAAACTTCTGCCACAGTTTGATAAAGAGTATGATAGCAGTGCATAGGGTGGCGAGAAATAAAGAAGCAGGTACAAGACAAATCATGGAGATTGTCTAGAAAAATATTAATAGTAACTATTGCTACTGTAATTTCTAAAAATGTTGGAGACAAATCATTATCCAGTCAAAACAAATAAAATAGAAACATCACTTGCACATTTAAAGTAAAACAATTGACTGCCTTTCTTAATGTCATCAGTGAGAGGAAAACTGGGTAGTAGTCCATTCATTCAAAACCATGATTTTAGAACAGCTATAAACATATGTTTACTGGGCACCCACAAACACTCACAACGTGTCGTGTAATTCTTAGTCATTATATTACCTCAGGCAAATCTCTAGATTAGAAAATAAGCTAAAATCTTTTGTTCTCAAGAGTTCTTAATATTATTCTTATGCTACTTGGTTTTTCCTCACTTTCTTTGTGAACAGGATATATTCTTTTATAACTACCATTTAGATCACATGTATCCAAAAGCACTAGTCTTTTTGGATATTCTAAATATATGTTTGTAGCCACTTTTATTTATCTTTTATCCAGTTTACAAATAAAACTAAATGGGAGGGCAAATAAAAAGCTCAGTGGTGGTGATTTGCTGTTGAAAAACATAATTAGTTCTTTGAAATGTTCCTGCAACTTTGGTGCCCTTATTTTACAAATTGTAGCATAGCTAGAACATACAGCTGAGAATTTGCTTTCCACTCTGAGAAGATATTATTAAAATATACCCCATTGTCATGGCTTATGTAAGTGATTTGAACTGCTGCTTTGAATATTGAACTATTTCTGTTCTTTCTTTATATTGTGAACTGTTTTCCCAATTTTTCAGCAGATACTTTGTACACTAAATTGTAAAATTTAATTGAAGACAGGAACTTGGGTACTTAGAATTTGTAATGAGGGTAAAAAATTCATTGTAGCCTATGAAGGTTGTTTTCTACTGAATTCTCCCTAATTTAAATGCTTGCTAAGTAATGACAATGATATAAATGGCATTTATTACTTCCTATGTACCAAAAAATACTGCATGTTTACTTTTTCTAGTCATTAACATGACTATGTAACACTGTCCCCATTTTACATATGAAAACAGAAGAAGACACTAAGCACCTTACTCAAAATCACTGAGGCAGAATTGAAATTTGAATACAAATTGGACTGAATCTTGCATTCCAGGATAAAGATACATGGTATCAGAACTGAGGGACTCTGATGCTCCTCTCTCCTATGTGTCTAGCTAAACTAACCTTTATACTTCTATCTCTAGAAAATGTAAACAGCCTATCTTTAATACTTCCTTAAGCTATTAACTATGGCCCCATAATCTCTGTCCACACTAAAAAAGTTTTCACTCAAATATCTCTTTAAGTGTATTATGGAAGATCTCACAGAGCAAAAATAATATTCCTCAAAGTGGAAAATGGTAGTGAAAATTCACTTGATAGAACCATGTCTTTTATGATACCAAAATGTGATCTTTCTAAAATGAGAAATTAAATATTGCATAATAATGCTAATGTTTCATAATTTAAGTAACTATTTTATTTACAGTCATCTTTCAAGAAACAAACTTCTTTGCCACTTTGCAAAACTTCTCTGGAACTTTTGTACCTCTTTGAAGAATCTAAAAACTGCAATTGACTGAACACATATCACATAAACCCAGCTCTGAGAATAAGCCATCAGCAAACTCATAAAATATCAAAACCCCAAAGAAACTTATAAATAGAATTCTGTTGTATACTTTTTCAAATGAGACAATTGATGAAACTGATGGATGTTTAGGGACATCTCTCAAATGTAGACTGGCTTTTGAAGAATATATTATTCCTTCAACCACTGTTCCATGCTACCAAGCCTCAATAATACCTACAAGATCATATTTACACTCTTAGGCTAAGCTTTACATTGGCTTGGTTTACTGCTGTGCTCAGTACATTGTTGAATGCATAGCCTCCTGAGGCCATTAGTTTTGTTGAGGATCCTCTTTCCTATTAATTTCTCCTGATAAATGCTAATCACCTGCTTGTCCATTATTTTCCCTTCTGTTCTGCACCTGTTGGGCCCCACAGCACCTGGCTTTCCAATTTTGCCTAAGAGTAGGTTTGTGTAGTGCACCTTCCTTTCTTCTCCTCTCAGATTACAATGCAAAGTTTGTGCTTTCAGTAAAGCCATAGATGCTAAGGAGATGATAAAAACCAAAGAGAGGATCATATATTCAGGCTGGCTCAAATAAAGGGCTAAGATAGTATGGGAACGGCATGGAAAGGAAAAGAAGCTAAGAAGGACAGCATTGGTGTAAGGCAAAATAGATCAAAAAGAACATTCATCTCCCATAGTGTGTAACAAATTCAAATCTGACATACAAATAAACACCTGTATTCAGGAATGGATCAAATGGTACAGGGAAGTACTGTTACTGAAACTGAGCCCAGGACCTTCAAACTGAGCTACATTCCAGGGCTATTTATTTATTCATTAATTCATTACTTTGAGGCAAGTTTTCTCTAAGTAGCTAAATTGCTTAGGCTGGAATTGTGAACTTGTGATTCTCCTACCTCAGCCTTCCAGAGCGCAGGGATAACAGCTGTGCAACACTGTACCTGGGTTGTGAATAATCTCTCTTTAGGAATAGACTCTTATCAGGTGCCCAGGTACATGGGAGGGTTTTCAGCCACAAGTGATTGGGAGAGAGCCAGAAAAAGCTAGGCCAGAATAGGTAGGTTCATACATCAGAGTATGTAACGATCCAGAATCATAACACAAGACCAAGATCAGATGCATAGAAGGGCCAATGAGGCAAAAACTAGGACAATGCTGTAGTTCAGTGCCTAGGAGGAACTTGTACTCATTCTGTGCTTTGGGGCAGCAAAACTGGCTTGTCTTCTACTACCTGATGGACTAGTCATAAGAGTCACCTACTTTACTCCTTTATATATCTCTCAGCCTCAGTGAGTGAGTATAATCTCATGACCAAAGCTGATCTAGGGCAGGTTTCCCCAGGTATGTGTCTAACATGTACTCTGATATCAGAAGAGACAAAGGTACTGATGATAAAGGGAAACTTGACAGCTGAATTAACAGAGAACCAGATCTGTAGCCTACAAAACAAGTGGAATTAAAAGGAGGCAAAGCTTGTGTTTTTGTTTTGTTTGCACAGCACTGGAGATTCTACTGTAACAAGGAACACTGCTAGAGCCCTTATTTGTTATTTTTTACAAT
This sequence comes from Cavia porcellus, assembly GCF_034190915.1. Taxonomy (NCBI): domain Eukaryota; kingdom Metazoa; phylum Chordata; class Mammalia; order Rodentia; family Caviidae; genus Cavia; species Cavia porcellus. The sequence continues at coordinate 22,740,685 of NW_026947513.1, read as the reverse complement.
TTTGAGCCAGCATCTTGCTAAATTGCCCAAGTTGACCTCAGACTTGCCTTCCTCCAGTCTCAGCCTCCCAAGTGGTTGAAATTATAACAAAGCTTGTTTTGAAAGTTTTCTATAAGCTTCTCCACGGAACAAGAATCAAAATCAGGCTTCTTGGAGTCTAACCTGATCAGCACAGGTTGCATGCACTCCAAGCTGTAAAATGCAACCCCCTCAGTATTCAGCAGCGCTTGACATCCTGAGAAGAATATAATTTTCCTTGTAATTACTCCCAGTAAAACCTAAGAACCCTAAAATAGGCACAAAAAATGCACTATTGGTTTGAGCGGTCATCTTACCACATACGCTGCAGACCATGAGCAAAATCAACTTTTAAATAGTGAGAATCATGATGTATAAGGCTCATCTTTGTGATTTCCTCGTATCACATACATACACACAGGGATTAGAACTTTCCCAAGGAAAAAACAGTAAAATACAAATAAAGTTAAAGGTACGTTTTTAAACCTTTCCCTTTTAAGTAGATAAACATACGAGCAAAAAGGCAGTTTTTGTAAGTAAAGAAAAAGAGAATTCACTTAATAATTACATCTACTTCATGAGAACTTTAAATAATATTAAAATGACTGTCTTATAATTGCTGCAATATAGCACAGTTTTTTGCATATTTTGAGATTAACCACATTGATAGTTTCTAAGAGAACCAAAATTTTTACAATATTCATTTTACAAAAGCAGTTTATGATAAATATTGCAAGTCATGTAGCTAAAAGATCAATATTTGATCTGAAATTTTGGGGTTTTTTTCCCAGTCTCTAGTGGTTTTTGTTTGTCTTTTCAAGAAGCATTATCAGTAAGGATATAGATAGAAAAACAGAAATGTCCATAAGGCATTTGTTATAGTTTGGTTCTTAAACATCACTCAGAGGACAAGTATTGAATGCTTGTTGTCTAGGTAATAGCACAGTTGATGGGTAATGGAACCCTAAAGGTGGTGGGCCTTCTGGAATAAAGCTGAACATCTCTTTGAAGGGAATATTGAAACCTTGGCCTTTTCCATCTCCCTCCCATGAGTTGAACAGATTTCCTCCTCCACATACTTCTCACGAGACATACTGCCTGACTACAGGCCCAGACCTACAGAGCCAAGAAACCATCAACTGTGAAACCATAAACCAAAGTGAATCTTTTCAGCTTTTAGATTGTCTCTACTCCTTTTGGCCAGATTTCTTTACAGTGTGACTATCTCAGAATTACCAAATTAAGCTCAGGCTTCAGGGGCCAGTAATCTGTGACTATTAACTGTGTTACTGGATTAAGACACACCTAGAAGATTCATGAGGCACACTTCTGTTTTCCTAGAGAAACTTCCCCAATACAAGATCCAAAGGGACAACTTAGAGGATCCATTACCTTTTATAATCTAGTCTGAAATACTACACAGTATCTCTTCTTCCATTTCCTGCATGACTTTTAGACTATGAGGGTGGCCTAAATTCAAAGGAAGAGGACATAGGTTCCGTTTCTTGGTGGTAAGAATATCAGATTACATGAACATATTTTAAGGCCACAGGCAGAAGAAGCAGTAAAACCCATCCCCAAGTATCTGGTAAAACAAAAAGACTTAATGTTACAAAAATGAAATTTGAATCTCAAGAGTCAGTGCAAGAACATGAAAGAAGCTAATCTAGAAGAAGGAAGGGGGTATTGTTCGACAAGTTCTGAGAAGGGAAAAGTAAATTCAGTTTTACCTTTCTAACTCTATCAACAAAATATCAATAATTCTATTATAAATGTTACTTTTTTGTATACAGTCATAAAAAATGACTGATTCACTAAAGTGCTGGCTACTACTGTTATAAACTCACAGGTACACTGTCAATTTTGGTTACAATGATATTTTTCAAAGAACAGCAATATTTAAATAAGCAGATTGCTTTTGAGAAACAATTGCAGGTTTTGACATACAGTAAGTCAGCAGATAAGTAAAGGTGATTTTCCAGACTAAAACAGCCACAGAGGCATAACAGTCAAATATAGTGTGCTGTCTTAACTCAAACAGCACTGTAAAGACAATTTTCAGCCACTTATAGAAATTTCAATATGATCTGGGTATTAGATGAGATAAAAGTTTACTGAACTAGAAAAGCAATGATCTCTAAGAAAAGAAGCTTATAAAACAAGATGTGCAGTATTAATATGCACTAAGGCATTAACAGTTAACATTCCCAGAGGGTGACAATGTAAAGTTTTGATTCTAATTTTGCTTGTTTTGTATTTTTATTCTCTATATTACACATATGTTATTCTATAACTCTATTATCTTATTTCATAAAACATTTTTAAAAATTATGACAGACAGATGGACACAGAATCATTTAGAATCTGTTCCTCAGATTTGCAGGTCAAAAATACCATGTCAGGATAAGAAGTAAATTTATTTTATGAATTCTAAGTCCAGATAATAGCCAGAAAAGGACGTAATCTACTGTGGAAATCAATAAGCTTGTTATTGGATTCAGTAGATATTAATAATTCTGAACAGGATGCTATAGAAGAGGAAATTAAAGTTTTTCTCTTAAACTAATTTCCACTCTTTTCTTTCAGCCCATGCAAATACCTCGATTTGTCTATACTACTTAAATATGATGTTTCCCAAAGTTTTATCTTTGATTATCTTTTCTTTTTCTTAACTTTTTATATTTCCACAAAGTCATCATCCATAGTGATAACTGCCAAATGTGTGTCTTCATTACTGATAGCTTCCCAAAACACTGGTCAAATTGCCTGCTAAACATTACCATTTGTAGTCTCGTGGGAATATAGAATTCAACATATACAACATTGAATTTAATCACATTTTTTTCAAAACATATTGTGAGTTCTACATACTATAGCTTAGATCTAAAATGTCTCCCAAAAGTCTCATACGTTTGGAAGGTGACTGGATCATGGGAGCGATGCACTTGTCAGTGGACTCAACCATAGAGGTGTTCAGTACCTGACATTGCTGTTAGGAGTTGGGGCCTGGTTGGAAGAGAGGAGTCACCAGGTTGTGCCTTAAGGCTCACATGTCACTCGCCAGCTCCTCTCTGCTTTCTCTGTCTCCTGGCTGCTATGAGATGAACAGTTTTCCTCTGGCATGGCCTCTACCATGCACATTCTGCTTTGAAGCCAGCTGACTACACATAGCCTGAAACCTTTGAAACTGTGAACCAAAATAAACCTCTTCTTCTTTCTATTACAGATTTTGGGTATTATTTTCAGCCATGAGAAAGCTGGCTAATATATCATACTTCTAATCTTTATAAGCAACACAATCAATCTAACAGCCAAGTTGGAAACACGGAAGAATGTGGTGACCCCAAATCTCCCTCATAGACCTGCCACCCTTAGACATACCTATTTAATTACAGATGTCCCAAACATCCATGCTGAAAATCTAGGAGCTACTAGCAATAAGTGAGTTTTCAAGGTTGTACAATAAAAGGTAAACATTCAAACATCAGCTGTATTTCTGCATACTAGCAACATTTGAGAAATAGAAATTTAAAAAACTATTTACCATAGCCTGAAAATATAAACTGTTGAGAGATGAATCTTTTAAATATGTACAAGACCTAACAATAAAAATTATCAACTACTGAAAAGGTAGAGAAGACTCAACAAATTGAGAGTTATGACATGTCTGTAGGTTCAATATAATTGCAATAAAATTCCCAAAAGTATTTTGAGAATAGTTAGCAAGAATTTTGAAATTCAAGTAGTAATACAAAAGACTGAAAATATCTAAATTTATGTTAGAGAAAATTTATTTTATTTCATTAAGATTTACTGTTTCATTGAATAATCAAGACAAAACTATTTCTCCAATATATACAAATTGATGAATAGAATAGAATGGACTCCAAAAATAGACAAATCACATATAATTAGTTGATTTTCCACAAAGCCTCAAACATATTTCAAGGAAGAAAGAATGATTATTTTAATAAATGTTGAAAAAATCTCATGTTGATATACAAAAATGTGAATTTATATACCTCATGCCACATGTAAATACTAGCTCAGTAATGGATCTTAGATATAAACATAAAATCAAAAAGTGCAAAATAAAACAAGAGAAAATTTTTACACTTTAAATTGGACAAAAATCTCTTAGTTATCAAAAGCATGATTCATGAAATAAAATATTAGTAAATTTAACTTCATCAAAAAAAAAAAAAAAACACTTCTAAACTGGGCTTATGGCACATATCTGTAATCCCAGCACTTCAGAGGCTGAGGCAGGAGCATTGTTTCAGGTTTAAGACCAGCCTGGGCTACAAAGTGAGCTCAAGTTCAGCCTGAACTGCACAGTGAGACTCTGTGTCAGGAAGACCAAAAAATAAAAAATAAAGCACTTCTGATCTCCATGAGATGCTGTTAAAAGAATGAAAAGACCAAACCACAAACTCAAAGGAAATATTTGAGAATCTCACACCTGATAAAAGACTGTTACCAGAATGCATAGTAATCTACCAGAATATAAAAAGAAAAAAAATTTTAAATAGGTGAATTATTTGAATAGACACTTAGACAAAGATTTATTGATGGAAACCAAATAAGCATACAAAGGCCCAAAATCATCCACCATTTGAGAAATGCAAAACAAAGCCACTATGTGATATACACTTGCTAGAATGTTCACAGTCAAAGACACTGACTAAAGCAACTATGTCACAAATATGTGCAGCAGTTGGAATTCTCTTACACTGCTGATGGCAATCTAAGCTGGCACAATAACTTTGAAAAAAACTCTGACAGTTTAGTTAAACTTTTTAATCCTAGATATTTAACAAAAAGAAATAAAAGCATATGTACCTACAAATTATTGCACATGGATGCAATTATATTGTGCCTTTGTTTTTTTGATCACCAAAACCCAGAAGCAACTCAAATACCCATCAACAAGCACATGAATACAATAACTGCAATATGTTTTGCAATGGAATAAAAGAAATGTACTACTGATGCATTCATGTGACAACTTGGATGAACCTCAACATAATTATGCTAAGTACCTGATTTTTGTTTTAGAGAGCACACACATATCCCGAACAGAACAGTTAATAAGTCTTTGACCATTATACCTTGCACATTTATAACTTTGTAATTTCCTACGTGTCACCTAAATCATATGTCTGCAGAGTGACTGGGTCTTATGTTGTCATCACCAGAGGACCTCGTATGTCTCAATGGCAGACATATACTATATTCAAGTCTTACACCCAAAACAGGAAACCATTCCAACTTTCATTGTTTTATATTATTAATTTTTAATAGATAGAAAGTGTTTGAAGTTTCTTAATAGTAATATTCAGAGTTAAAACATTTCAAAATTTAAAAAGAGCCTTATAGTATGTATTTTGGTGGGCAGGGAACTCTAGCCCTTGGATGGAGTTCCCACCCAAGTCTTTACAACTTTTTTTTTTTTTTTTTTTTTTACCAGGGATCAAACTCATGTCTCATTTGTTCCTCACAAAAATTTTGCATGTATGTTAAGTGAATAAGGCATTAACACACTGGTTGGCACATGCTAAATATTACATAAGTGACACGTAGCATCTAGTAACTATTTTCATGCAGATGCTTAATACGATGGATTGGTTAAGTGTCCCCCAAGGGCTCTTGTGTTGAATATTAGACACAAACTTGTGGCATTGTTGGGAGGTGATGAAACTTTCAAGAAGTGAGGCCTAACAAAAGGAAGTTAGGTCAGTAAGGGCAGAACTTCCAAGGGGAAAGTGGGATTCCATCCATTTTCTGTCTCTCTGTTTTGCTTTCCAGCCACTGTGAGACAATCAGCTTCCTCCACCATGCACTTCTGCCATGATGCACTGTCTTGTCAAAGGCCTAGAAAGCAAAGTTTCCAATCAGCCACGGCCAAAAACCTCCAAACTGTGAACCAAAATCAATCTTTTCTCTTTTAAATTGATTATCTCAAGTATTTTGGTATGGTGCTAGAAAGCTGACTACTGTACTTAACTTACTTTTCAAGGCTATGCTGAGCTGTAACTGAATTTAACACCCACAGTTCTTTATTTCTTTCTTAGACTTACACTCAAATAATTTTCACACTGTCATATATATGTATGTATATACTGCAGCACATACTGAAACCCTTTAGAGACCACTTGTAGACTCTCCCAAGAGGGCCAAAAAATATAATCATGATTTTCCCATGTGATTAAAATTTGAAGGACTTTCTCATCTCCAAATTGTTCTTTACGTATAAAGCATACTGGTGAAAATAATTTAAACATGTACATACACAAATCAGTCTGTGATACAGTTGCCTCAGAAGAAAACAGAGAAGTTTTTTAAACCACTGTGGAGTATAATTGTTGGAATTTTATAAACTAACAGGAGTGTTTTCCTTTACATTGAAAACCAAACACTGTAGGCCTAACACAAAATATTTTGGGAGCTGTTTTTACAAGACTTGGCTATGGATGAAAAGAAGACTGAACACGAGCTCTCCTGGAAGAGGAACTGGTATAGTGTGGCCTCTTTCTGTCTGCTCTGAGCAGATCCTACTGGACTCTATGAGCCAGGTGATTTACTTACAACCTACTTTTGATATTTACTTGCAAGCAGACCCAATTTCACATGAAAGTATTAACAGTCCAAATATTTTCTCATTACTGGAGTTGATTGTATTTTTGCTGTAGAACCACAGGAACATTTTGGCTAAGAAATGAAGCAAATGTCCACAAAGACTTTTTGAAATGACACTAACATTCTTCTGATTCATCTTTTTAAACTCTCATATTGTTTCAGGGGAGATTGCCTTCAAATGCTGTAATTCTAATCAGAATTTTTCTCTTTTTTATATACATTTTTAATTTATTTTCTGTTAGTACCTGTTTGCCATACATAATGAATACAAACTTTTCTATATCACTCTAAAGAGGCTAAAACTTAAGGTTGTTTTAGAACACTGTAGAATTTTCTTACAGCCAATTCAGTGACATTGAAATTTGTGACCAAAGTTTCCACTCTCTGGGAAGGCAACCGAGTATCTGATTCAATGTTCCTTGACTCTGTGCACATGATACATAATGGTATTTTATCCATTCTTATTAATTTTTACCTTACCAATTTAGTAATCTTTATAAGCTTTTCAAGTCTTACAGCTATCATCAATTTGTTAAAGGTCCCATAACAAGCTATCACAAACTCAATAGACTAAACCACAGAAATGTATTATCTCACAGGTGTGAAGACTGGGTGTCTGGGATCCAAGTATCAGCAAATTTGGTTCCTTTGAAGACTGAGAACCTGCTCTATACACCTGCTACAGCCTCTGGTGGGTGCTGATAATCTTAGATGTGCTTCGATTTGTAGATGCATCACCTCAGTGCCTTCATCTCCACATGGAGTTCTCCTTATGTACATGCCCAAAATTTCCCTTTATAAAGATTTAAGCTATATTGGGTTATGGACCACATTAGTGATCTCATTTCTTAACTATATCTGTAACAACCTCAAAGATTTGGCTACAGGGGATTAGGGCTTTAACACAAATTTGGGGCTACAGAACTCAATTTATAGCAAATGTATCCTACATAGGAAACTTTTAATGTTTTACCAGTTCTCTTACCCTTGTTTCTTTTCTTTTTCATCTTTTTCACAAGATGAAAGCTTAACATTCTGAAGAAAATGATCAATGTGCTAATATTAAGATACTTCAACGGGACAAAATACCTTAATTCTTATGGACCACCTTGACTGTTGAATCAGACTGTCAATCCACTCAGAACCATAAGCAGTTTAACTCCCAGCTTCACTTGCCTAATATCTTCTTTTTTTGCTTGCTGTTTCCTAAATATGCATAGACAACCACTGTTTCCTAAAATGAAACAACATCAGTTGTCCACAGCTCTGTATGCACCTCACATGATCTTTGTCATCAAGTTTAAACAATAACATCTCTGTGATATTCCAACAGTAAAGTTTCACAAATATTAAAAAGCAGGGTAGGAAATAGGTTTCATTATTTTCTGAGTACTTCCACCAGTCAACTGATGAGTTGGATTTGAAAAGAGCTGATTTAAAGATTGCTAGCCTCAAGGAACAGAAGATCATTGTAGATTCTCAGTGCTCAGTATTAATTGGTTGCATGAAGTAGCTTAGTTAGACCATGACTCACCTAAATCATCCTAAAGAACCTTTATAAAAAATCCATGGCACCGGATTAATGGAACCTACAGTGGCACTATGATCATCCATCCCTGGATCCTGCTTCTCCTGTTGACTTAGGCTATAATTCCATCCTTCCACTCCATACTATCCCTCTCTATTCTTTTTTCATTACCTCTAAAGTCAGCCCTATGCTTCCTTCTCTAGGTTGCTTGTCTCGACTTCTGTAAAATGTGTCTTCTAAATGGTGTGGTCTGGAAGCCGTAAGATTAAGGCAGAAATACACACAGCACTGTTTTCCTGTGGCTCTTGGTGTCACTGCTGTTGAGAAATTCAGCATGGGAATGTAAGATTTTCCTACATCAACAATCAATATCTGCCCTCTCAGGTCACAGGTTGAAAGGCCACTTCAGTGACAGTAGGGGCCTTGTGCTTCCTGATAGGTTGTAGTGGAGGCCTCAGGTTCAGTGGCTCACCTGTTCAGGTAGCTTTACATTCTTCCTCAAGGCATATCTAGAGGCCCAGACTATAATTTCCTTCTCAGTCTGTCTGATTATTTTCTAAGCACCTTTTTCATGTATTAAAGCTCTTCTTAAAATGCACGAGGTGATAATTACAGGAATAATAGATTTCACTGAATGTGAGACAGAAGCAGAATCACAAAGAATTTATATAGCACAGAAATGCAACACCGTACAGAACAGTAGAAACGAGAAATCTTTATTAACATTTTAAAATCAACCCCTTTTGAAGTTTGCACTGGATATTTTAAACTACATCAAATTCAAACCACCTATAATCTCACTCCTCCTTTCCCTAATGTGTCTCACTGGCCAAATTCTCCCCATTTGTGAAGAAACTCCCAACCCAAAACCTGGTTCTCAGGGAAATTTTGTATATTCACCCCCATGGGAGCACAGAGAAGATCAAAAGAAGTCACGTGCCAGGTGCTACAGTCTCGAAAGGGCACCGTGCTTACACAAACAACCTTTTCAGCATTGTGATAAAGGCAGTTGATATGGAGGCCAATGCAGCAGAGCTTATAAATCATGTGAACAGTTTGAAGTTTGAAGGAGTACTACAATTCTTCCATAAATGACAAAAGCACCATGTGCAGTCTACCTCAGTTCACAAACTTAATTCACACCAAGATACTGGGGGAAAAGGCCCCATTTGTGTTCATACTAAAAAGATGGCCATGGTCATGTCTGTCATTGGATGCAGAATTCACAAACCAAAATAAAATTTTGCCCAAAGCTTGTGTTTGAAAACCAAATTGTTCACTGACAAAAATGTTGGTAAACTGAGGTTCTACTGTGATTCCCAAATGGGACAGACTGGGAGGAGAATGAAAAATCAGGCTCTATTACCTTGTTTTTCCCTTGACACCTCACCTGCAAGCCTCAGATACGAAAATCAACGTGAATACATGTCTTTGATAAGCTTTAAATTTGGAAGGCAGTACTCAGGATCGAACTCACTACCTTGCACTTGCCAGGCAGGCACTTGTGCCCCTGAGCTAAATCCCCAGCCCTATAAACTTTAAATTATTGATCCCAAGTACTATTCTAATTATTATCCATCCTTCTATTGTTCCTCCTTCTCTACATGGAGCCTCTTTTATCCACATTTTAGAACTCCTGGTGCTGACCTCCACGTCTCCTTCCCTTTTCTCATGACTTCATTCTCTTTGTACTTTTGATGGGCTTTGAAATGTGTCTTCCACTTGACCTTTCAGCTCCGATTTTGATCTCCATAGTGACTAAACTTCCCTTAATTCACCGGCTCAATTTTTAGATTTAAAACTTAAATTTTTTTAAGTTTTGAGTAATCTTTCCAAAACTTTAATAAAATGTCCTTGTGCTTTTTAAAAACATTTACTTGTGGTAGCTGGGCGTGCTGGCTCACGCCTGTAATCCCAGCACTCGGGAGGCTGAGGTGGGTGGATCATTGTGAGTTCAAGACCAGCCTGGGCTACAAAGTGAGCTCAAGGCCTGCCTGAATTGCATAGAGACCCTGTCTCAAAAAAGACCCAAAACAAACAAACAAACAAACAAAAAAAACATTTACTTGTGGTTATTCTAATAGTGATTTGTCTCTTTAATAGTTTAATTACAATAGAAGTGTTCCCATTTTGATCTCTCCCTCTGTGTCTCTCTGTCTGTTTCTGCCTCTCTCTCTCTCTCTCTCTCTTTCTCTCTCTCTCTCTCTCTTTTTCTCTCCCTCTGTGTGTGTGTGTGTGTGTGTGTGTGTCTGCCAGTCTGTGTCTCTATTTGTCTGTCTGTGTCTCTATTTGTCTGTGTCTCTCTGTCTGTCTGCCTTTTCTCCCACTCTTCCTTTTTTCCTGTGTTATACAGGGACTGCTGAGTCCCCTAGGTTGTGATTCTTTTGCACGCCCATGAGTCTACCCTCATATCCAGTTAATAGAGTGTGTGGGAGTGCAAACTACCACTAGGAGTGAAAAGTCCCAAGTGGTAGACTAAACTGCTGTTTACAGAGATGAGAAAACTGAGCATTCTTCACTCCATTTACCACGCATCAGGAAGAAGACAGTCCTGCTTGCTCTCTTAGCTAACAGGAAGAGCCTTGTGATCAGCAGCTCCTTCCAAAATCACTTACATGGGTTATCACTGTGTTTACTTTTACTGGTCCACAGGTCCCTGAATTAAAATGTTCTTCAGGAACAGAGCTCAGATCCTTAGCTCAAATCAATCACAAGACCCAGAATTGAGAAACAACCCAAATTCAGCCTTGCCAGAGTGAGAGGCATCATACAAGCTCTCCAATCTGAGTGCCTGCTCCTCTAGGAGGTCTAGCAGGTTTCTAGGTTAGAGCTAGCAATGAGTGTCAAGGCCACAAGGCTGTGTTTTTCAGGCCACCACCTCGTCACAATTCTGATATCTGTGGGTAGATGGAAGAGATAAAAACAAAGCAAAAGGCAAGGTTTGAAATAGCCAACATTATTTGTTTCACAAGTTTATCATTTTCCATGAAAGATTTAATATGAGTTACAACAGAAAGCATGCAACGAAACAGCAGAACACAAAGATTAAAAGTCAGAACCAGTCAAAATGTAATTTAAAAGAACAGATCTACACAAGGAAAAAATGAAATAATAACTTTTATCTGGAGCTGGATTAATGAACAAGACAGGCCAAGGGGTTGTCTGGGGCACTGACTTCTAGTAGATCATAAAGCATCGCTGGGATAAAGTCCCTCACTAAAGTCAATGCATCCAAGTCAAAATTCAAAACACCCTTTCTGCACTTCTTATCCTTTTCATTTTTTTCCTATCCCTATGTAAGCTCAATAACTAAGTTATTGAGCTCAGCAAAGGCAGCTGAGGTTTTAAAACTAAACAAAGCCAGACACAAGTCTGCTTACAGGGGAGGGGTGATTTAGTTTACTAAATCTGAGAACTTGCCCTATGCCTACTAAGATGTCATCTTATAATTCCATAATCCTATAAATTAGAGAATTGTAAAAGTAAAATGAAAAAGTGAGACCAAGAGAAAACACAAAATAGTTAGACAAATATTTTTTATAGTATTAGTGAATGAATATGTGTTCAGATTTACTGCAATTTCTAGAAAAACATTTTTACCTCCCATCACACAAAAACTTGTCAATATATTTTTTAAATTTTAGTTTGAAATCTATAAAGCTATTTAACCTGTGTATCAAGTTCTGTGCCTTAGTCTTTGCTTTACATATGGTATAGTCAATAAGAATCTAGGAAAGTAATTCTCTCTCAGTTTTGTCCTATCCAGAAACCAGAATTTTGATGACCTAAAAATATATATTTACCTATGAAAATACTTAGAATGAATTTTAAACTCATGTTATTTGAAGTAAAAAGGCTTGAGTATGTTAATCACATACTTTGAAATGAAATATTTACACATATCACTGTACATTCAACTTGACATTAACATACATCTTCTGCAAATAAACCTGCAATTTCATCCAGACATTAACTACAAGTTCCTTAATGAGGATTTGTCAAATTTTAGTAATCTCATATTTGAACGCCTAGTACTATTAATATACTTTTCTGAGACTCTACTGTATAGTTTTTTCCATGCTAATCATAACTCAATAAAGTGATTACAAATACAACTTGGGGGCTGGGAATTTGGCTCAGTGACGTGAGCACCTATTTGGTGAGCACAAGGTCATGAGTTCGATCCCAGGTACCAAAATAAATAAATAAATAAATACAACTTAGAGGAGAGAAAGGTTCATTTAACTGACTAAAACAAGGTTTATTTCAATGACCAAATCTCTAATAACTGCTTTTGGTGGGAGATGATTTCCTACAATATGCTCTGCTTTGAGGGTTATTTCTGAAAACTCAGCTCTCAATTTTGTCTCTTCCTGCCAATGTGACTGTCATTCTGCACCACTATTCTGTGCTCTGATATGGAGTCAGGAGCTCTTAATGGTGAAAAGAGACACATCCTTCTTGGGACCTATTATGAATTAAAAACTGGTGGTCAACTTAACATCAGCTGAATCAAATCAATATGGTACTGAGTATAGATGGCCTACTTGAGGAAAGTTGCCAGCATAAATAGAGACATGGAGAAGAAAACGTAGGTATTGTGGGTTCTTCTAAGTGTTGCTGTTTTGAACTGTTGGTTCTCCTGGAGGAGCTCCTGATGACTAGCTTCCCCCATATAAATTTGGCCATTAGCATCAGAGGAGCTCAAGATCTTATTGCTGAGAGGGGCTGCGGTTCACTTTGGGGGAGTTTTGCTCCTTACATTGAGCATCACTTCCTGACTCCAGAGGGGAAGATGTGTGCTATTTAAACTCCAGGAGAAGCTTTTCATGACTCCTTTCTGGCATGTACTCAACTGTTCTCATCAATGGAGGAGCTCAGGACCTCCTTGTCCCTGAAGATGCTATGGTACATTTCAGGTCAGTCCTGGTCCTTAATTTTCACATGACTTCTCAGCTCCAGTGTAGAACCCTCAACCTACCGGCACAGCTCCTTCTTCCTTTTGGCATAGACTTTCTGGCTTCCAACGCTGACCTTTGGACCTTCCCACCACAGATCCTTAAAACAGACTGGCGTCCTTGTCATGAGCTCTAGACCTCCAGTTAGACTTATGGAAGGCATTGTCATGGGCTGCAGGTCTTCAGCTGGACTAATGAAGGACATTGTTGTGGGGTCCAGGTCTTTGACTGAATATTCTGGGTCTTTAGTGTTGTGGACAGATTTCTTGCACTTTCTTATGTTTAACTCTGGATGACTCTCATAAAATAATATTATAAATTCTGTGTCCTGATTGTAATTATTCTTCTCACAACCCCTGAGTACAACAGGACCCACACAGGAAATAACTAAATCTAATGAGTAGAGAGAAGATTGCCATGTCACCATGTATCAAACACATTTAAGAAACCCTCTTTTCTGTAGCATCTCAAAGCTATTAATGTTAAATAATTTAATGACCAAATATGAATCACATGCAGAACTGCCCACCATAAACATTATTTTATATTTATAATTTATAAAATTATACATAAACTCTTTCCCACAGATACTCTCATCTGATTAGTGATATCACCATGGAAATCAGGTAAAGAAGACATATAACTGTTCCCTTTTTACAATTGAAGAATTGTATTCTTGAACATATAACTCAAGATAAAAATCATGGTTATAAAGTCAGCTAGATCTAGGTTGCAATTCCAGGGTACTCACACAATGTGGGTTCTTACCAATTTCTTTTAGTTTCCTCTTGTCTCATCAAACTGCCGTGAGGATTAAGTGAGATAATGTATGTAAAATCACTGATATGACCCTGGTCTTTTACTACTGATTTTCCAATAGATAACCTTTTTACTTTTTATCATTATATCAAAAAGCTAGGTCAAACCATCTAGCCAAAAAGTGGTAAAGTTCAGAAGAGAATCTGACTTTTCTGACTCCTATGCCAATGAAAATGTACCAGCTAAAAGTCTACAATTCCCTTGGGCAGTTACACGCTATGATTGCCCAACCCTTGTAATAATTTCTCCCATAAAGAGATGGAGTCGTGCCCAAGTTTTCTATACTCTAACATGCAGCTTGGAAACTCCCTCTTTATGAAAACAACACAAAAATGAAATAAAAAATCAGATGTAATAATGCTATTTAGTTAAGATAAAACAAGAAGTCACAAAAAATTACACATTTTGAATAGCTAAAAACCATGGCATTGTAAAATCCAGGAAAAGTGTAATAGCTATTCTCTAACCAACATTGCTTAATAATACCACTTCTCTACTTTTTGGGAATATACTCTTCATAATACATTTTTAAAAACATTTTCCAAATACAGAGATTAGCAGAATAGTTTAGTGGTACCTCTAGCATAGTTGATTGTTTCACTGTATTGAAGGCAAGACTTTTGTCTTCCATTTGGTCTGATGCTGCCAAACTTTGTTAAGGCAAGATAAGTCAGATATTGTAAGGTACCATCTGATGTGAAAGCATAAAATGTCATTTGTACTAGTTTGACATAATGCTATAGATTTGTCTCTCATAAACAGGAACTCTCAAAAATCCTATTCCATGTAATAACAATGAAAAACCAACCTTAAAGGTTGCTGACTAATAAAAACCTATTTCTAACTATGTAGTGATACAAACTGGATCCTTCACTTGGAATTCTACATGTCTGGAAAATGAGAGAATTTTCTATAAGGTAGTTTGGGGCTCCACACATTTCAAGCTTTGTTCAATCCCTCCTATGAGTATACTGGACCTCAATTTATGCCATTAATGTACCTGTGATTGGTAATCATGATTGTCAGTCAATTTGACCTTAAAGACAGTGAAGCACACTTTGAGAGAGTCCAGGTGGCTCACAGAGGGGTGACCTTGGACTACTGTCAGGCCCTGGCATGTTCCTCTCTGGCACTCTCTTGAACCTACTCTGCTCTCCAGCTGCTCTGATGTGAGCAACTGTGCTCTGCCACACCCTGTTGCCTTGGAGCTGGCAACCAATGAGCTCTGACCTCTGAAACCATAAGCCCGGTCAACTGCTTTCTCCTTTAAGTTTCAAGTATCAGATATTTTGTTCTAACACAAAGCTGAACAACGCAGTACCCTTAGGTCATGATGCGAGATGAGTCACATAGTGCAAATAGCAGTTTTCCTATAAACTATTCATATAGCAGAAAATTCAACAATAACAAGTACAGGCTGAAGGGACTGCAAACTACACTAATTAGTTCATAAGTCTTTTAACCAGATTCTAAAATTGTATGCAGTTCTCATAATATCGAATACCATGAGATGAAACTATATCCAAGGACAGTTTACTGTGAAGGGACTAGTCTTAACCAATGGCTTCTAAAGTGGGTTTTTTTTTTTTTTTTCATTTTTTTACAAACCCTATGCTATTAAAACCCCGGAGGAGGACCCTCACCCCAGGGTCTTGGATGGGGCTGGTACAAGCAAGAAGCCCTGAAAAACCTTATGTCACAGGGATGCTAGCAAGCTCATTTAATCAGGTGCCTCAATTTCTGCTTCAGAGGGGAAAAAATTGTAAGTAGTTTAAAAAGTTTAAGTAGTTTCAAAAGTTAACTCCTTACTATGACTACCCCTTCCCACTTTTAACTGATTTCTTTGATCAGTTGACTTGCTTTGAAAAATATAAAAACATCTAGGGAGAGAAGAGCACAGTATAACTGGGAGGAAAAAAAGTCTACTTATTAGTTGCACATTATATGACATTTTGACACAAACACTTTTAACATCTGCAGTTCTTCACCCTTGATTTGCTAATGCTGTAACTTTGCTCACATTTCAGATTCACTTTAACACTGAAAACATGAGGGTAAAACTTCTGTGGCAGCTAACCACATGGAACTTTTTTGACTTGTTTTCCTTCTACCACGGACCTATGAGCAGTCACTGAGCTAATTCAGTTTTCAGGCCCATTAATCTGGAACTTCAAATCAAAGGAGAGAGCAAGCCCCTCCCAAATGAGTTTGCAGAACAGCAGCGACTGTAGCAGAAGCATCTTAAAAGTTCTTTCACTGCCTACAGCTATGTGTGTGGTCCATTTCTCAGAGCTCCTGACCTAAATATACATGACCCTTCAAAAGCTTGACAAAAAGTAAGAGAAGGAAAGAAAGCTACAGCTCTTAATTTCCTCCATGTTCACCATTAATAGTAGGCTCATCCTTTCAACATTGTGAAGATAATGCTTGTTTCTAGAATCTGTCTCTCGTTCCAAGTCTCTCTTGGTGTGAGTCATTCCATTTGATTTCCTCTCGTCCCTTAATTAACTTGTCGCTCAGGAAGATGTTTGATTTAAAAGAAAACAAAAATAAAATGCCTGCACTCAGATATCTCAGGTGCAAACTGAATTTCATGGCTACTGAGTTTGGCAAGGTTTCTGTGTGCCTTCCAAAAGTTCATGTGCTGGAAGATTGGTCCCCAGTGTGGCAGAAATGAAATGTGCAAGGAAATTTAAGAGATGGAGCCTAACAGCAAGTGGCTGGGTCATAACTGCCAGTATGAGGGGATTTAAACTGCTTCCTGTGAATTATTTCATATAAAAGGGCAAAGTGGCCCCTTCTTGGCCTCTTCCTTCCTCTCCGGTCTCTTACCTCTTCCCCATGTGCCACTCTTTATGATCATTTGCCATGTGACACCTGATTGGCTATTCTGTGATAGGAGGTGATGCTATCTGGACATTCCAGCCACCAGAAATATGAGCCTCCTGTCCTTATACATTATCCAATATCACATATTCTGTTAGCAGCACAAAATGGACTAAAATCATGCCCCACTGTTATAGGCAGCTAAACTCAATAAAAATTATTGTACAGTCAGAGAGGATCTCTGCTCTCAAGGAGATCAGTGAAAACCACAGATATCCCAGAAGTGCGGCTGAGGCACATCTGAAGCGGGCAATGTCTCAAGATAAAGTCTCAAGTTACTTCTCCAATTCATAGAAAAAGGCTTCTCTAAATACGCCTCAAATGTGCCAACCAAATTAGAATTAAATAGAATGAAGGGCAGTGCATTGATTCAGGACCACAACATCTGTAAAAAGTAAGTCACTTTCATATTTCAGCTATCAAGTTCATCAATTACATTTGTGCATATGCTAAGTAGTGACAGCAGATGTCATTAGAGGACGGAAATTTTTATTTCCTTGTCAATGTTGTTATGAACAGCACTGTGTGAGCACCTATTGTTGGCAACCTGCACTGAGAGGGGGTTTAAAATAATGACTGAGATAATTCCTCTCACTTATAAAATCTATGATTCTGCTGTAAAACTCTTCTATAAATGGAGAACACTTTACACCGATCTCTCATCAAATTTTGAAGCCATCAAAGACTAATGATTCTACTGTCTCCCTTTCTAATCCACCTGTCCTTGTTTTCTCCAGATTAGTCCACAAAAATTTCATGAATTTACCTTGGAAAAGGTGACACACACTGTATCTTAACACCTCCTGGACCCTGGGTAAGATCAAGTAAAACAATTTTCCCAAGGTTTAGGACCCTGAGAAGAGCTCTATAGTAAAAGAAGAGACAAGGAAATCCCACCCTCGGGAGGCACAAGGAACTACAGGCATCGAGGCCCAGAAAAGGAGAGAACCACTGACAAGGCGTAGTTCCAGACAGGGCAGGAGACAAAGCTGAAATGAAAAGGACGTGGCAGTATGGTCTTGGGCAGATCTGAGTATTTTAGACAATGTGTTGCTGGTTTAAACACTGAATGACTGTCTCTTTAGTTTGATCATTTCGTGCCATTATTTACCTGACTTCCTGCAACCTGGATTCTGTACTCACTTCAGTTTAATCTAATCTTACCTTTTATTAGCTGCCTGCCCCACTATTGTCTGATCCCATAACATATAAAAGAGTGTGTTATAAACTGTAGCAATTTATTATTCTGGAGGCTGGGAAATTCAAGACTAAGGTGTTAGAAAATGCAGTGTCTAAGGGAGGACCATTTTCTAGTTTATAGGTGGTATCTTTTTTTTTGCAGGAAAATTCCAAACTGAAAACCAAATGGAAATAAAGACTCTTTGCACCAAGGATATAAGAAGGCAGCATTTAATGGTTACATCAGCGGACTGTTGGGTCTTCACACTGACATAAGGGAATGAAACTCCCAACCTCCTATATGTCCTACCATATGTCCGGTACGAATTTATGTTCTCTAAAATCAAAGAATGAATTTTAGGAACAGTGGAGGTTAACAGCAGAATATATTTATTGAGAGAGAGAAAGCTTCTGTCTGAGACAGTGAGAAGGGGTCCCGAGCAGGTTGCCAGGGTCTCTTGTCTTTTCTAGGAACTTTCATAGAGTAAAATCATGAGGTTAGACAGGTCCAGGGTAGAGAAAAATGGGATCCCTCAAAGTGGGCATAATGTGGGACAGAACTGTGGTCAACCAATAAGATTAATTGCTCACATAAAATTGATTAAATCAGGAACAAATAGGAGGATGAATCATATGGTCAAGGGGCCTGCTTAACAGCAGGGGCTCTGCCTGTAGGGAGTGGGATGCTGACCTCTATCACCTCAGGGTGATAGAGAACTACTGGGATCCTTAGAATGTGGTTGTATTTGCCTTGTCTTTTGTCTTGAGCTCTGGCCCACAGTAGGAAGTACCTGTCTCTTCAAAGGTCACAAGGTATCTGAAATCCTGCACTGGTTCTTTTGAGGGACCAGCCCTGTCTGACTTCCTATATTTCTAACTAACTCAGCTGCCAGTGGACCACTGGGGAAAGTAATTCCTCAAAGGCTACAGTGCTCAATTTAGGAAGATTTTAGTCTACATAGAATTTAGAAGTAGGAAATACGAAGCAAGTGACAAAATGTTACATAATTGGTTACATGCTTTGAGTCATATATTGACAGGCAGACTAGTCTTGAACAGATTTATTAAAACAAAAGAAGTGTTTATCATAATATAGAAACACTCTGGGGAATGAGGGGCAGGGGCCCTTACAGAGTGAGCATAGTTAAAGGTATTACCTAGTAAAGAAACTTTCCGGGGAGGGAACATTAGCCTGGGGTTCCTTAGGGTACAGACAACTAGGCTGACTATGTTCTTATCAGAGATATACAACTGGGCTTCAGACACTGTCAAGGTCAGAAACTTGGTCAGAGATCTCTAATTGCTCTCTATGAAACACCTGTAATTTGCTATTTTACAAAAGGGTTCTTACATTATAATTGTGCCTCCAACATTTCCACTGCAATCTAATGCAATGTGAAGAGACCAGCTAGATTTTCTTCATAACCACACTAATGCTCTCTATGAAGTCCCTTCCCTCAGGATCTAATGGCCCATTCCCTAATAGCACTACCTTGAGGGTAATATTCAGAACACATGCGTTTGCAGAGGGAGCTGGGGAAAATAGCTATTCAAACCACAGCAGATATCAACACTGATTCAGGAAACTCACCTGTGTTCTGAAATATTCTTTTCTCCAAACCAAAAGCATTAAACTGTGCTTGTTTTTCATTTATAACATATAATCTATGCAAAATAAAGTTATTTTGAGTGCACAATACTCTAGGCCTGCATAGGTAAAACAGGGTGAATTCAAGTTCCTACTCAGTGATAAATGATGTTGGCAGAGTTTCTAAAATGATAAATTGAAATCTGGATATTACGAAGGCAAAAATAAATATATCTCAACTGAATCAGACTCAGATTACTGGCTTCAGTTCTGAAATTTAATTATATATACAAATGATTTGGTGACAATTTAATTAAAATATATGCTCTAGCTTTAAAAATTTATGCCACAAAAATCTTAGCTTTGTTTACAGCTAAAGCTCACTAAAAAACAATCATTGTAATTATGTAAGAAAGACTAAGCTTTTAAGTAAAAATTGAAAACCATAAACTTTCTATTTAATGGTTATTTGAAATTGCCACAGAAGATATTGAAACAATAAGAATTTATATGTAGGAAGCAAATTGGCATATATTGAAGAAATAATTCTTAGTATGTCTTCTATACAGATATAGAAGAGCTAGAGCAAGCCTCAGATATTCTACTTTACTTTACTTTTCTTTTCTTTTTTTTTTGTCTTTCTATTTTTTTATTGGTGCCAGGGATCGAACTCATGACCACCCACTTGCAAGGCAGGTGCTTATGCCACTGAGCTAAATCCCAGCCCCTAGTCTCAAATATTTTAGTGGATAGTTTACTTTTAAAGATTAAAATTCATTTAGATCATTAATTAAAGCCAAGAGAGTTCTATCATTTTTGTTTAAATATTAGGAGACTCAGTAAAATGGTAAACCAATAAAATAGCCTTACTGTATCTTGTATAAAATGGAATTGGCAACAATAAACAGGATTAAGAGGAATTATGAAGAGGACTTTCAATCAGCCATCAGATTTGGTCTAGGAGTTGAAGAACAACATTAGTAAAAGGTCCATCTCATTCATCCATTCAATGAATGTTTTTTAACCAGCCTGATGAAGCAGCTCTGAGAGCACAGGATCACTTTTCAACAAATACATAGAACCAGATGATTTTAAAAATATAAATTTCTAAATTTTCAACATTCATCTACCCACAACTGCGTTGTCTGAGAACATGTCTATGGTCCAGGCAGTATTCTGGCTCTCTTTTCCCAGCTCCCATTTCATAATTACCTGTCTTAGTCTCTCCTCTGTTACTTTAACAAAATACTTGAGACTGAGTGACTTATAGGGGAAATACGTTTATTTTGGCTCATAGTTCTGGAAGTTCAGAATTAGGGTACCAGCATCTGTGTAGCTTCTGTGAGGGTCTCATGGGAGAAAGTGGAACAGCAGGTATGGAAGAGATCATATGGGAGAGAGAGCGAGAGAGAGGCAAACTTGCTTAATAACACCTCACTCCTGCAGTAACTGATCCAGTCCTACAGGAGCAAGGACCTGCTTGCTCCCATTGGATCAATCTCGTTGATATTCGCAAAGACTCTGACCTCACGACCAAAGCACCTTCCATTTGACCCTGTCTTCCAGTACTGCCATAAGGAGGAATTAAGGTTTGGTGTGAGTTTTGGAGGGAACAAACCACATTTAAGCACAGACCATCTTTCTCCCACCATGCAAAAGAAAGCTGTTAACTCCCTCTCATCTCAAATTGTACTTTGTGTTCACATAGCAAAACTGTTAAGAGTATTGCATATAATAAAACATATGCTTCAGGATGTGATAATTCATTCACATCTTTAATATATCCAGTAAACATTTTAAAAGTGCTGCTATGTACCATGATAGGACATGGGAAAGTACAAAGCATTAGACTATGTTCACTTCCCTGGAGGAAAAAAGGTCAACTGAGGAAAAAAACAAATACTGCATGTCAAAATTATTAATATAAAATGTGATAAAAATTAGAGTAAAAATACTACTAGAAACAATTTATAATAGCATAGAAATAATGGCTAAT
This sequence comes from Cavia porcellus, assembly GCF_034190915.1. Classification (NCBI taxonomy): domain Eukaryota; kingdom Metazoa; phylum Chordata; class Mammalia; order Rodentia; family Caviidae; genus Cavia; species Cavia porcellus. The sequence continues at coordinate 22,719,074 of NW_026947513.1, read as the reverse complement.
TGCTTCCTTTATCTTCCAAGTAGTAAATTTTATCAGAAATTATAATGCTCATTTCTATTATGGATCTAAGTTTTTTTAAAAAATATAAAGACATTCTACTAACAAAATTTTTACTTCTATCACTTTACTTACACAATTGAATTCTGGGAATTGAAATCACCCTCAAATTAAAGGAATACAAATGTTTCAACTGAGAATAAACCATGTGGAATAAGAATGGGAGAGGGAACCTAATTAGCCTGAGTTCTGGTAGCCATAGTCTGAGACCAAGGCTTGGCCATAGATGGCTCCTTTTGTAAAGTGGTCACAAGACAGAGAACTGGGGGCCTAAGGAGAGAAATAAGGAACTAAACAACCAACAAAGAATGTTGTAAAGCTAGATGCTTTGAGTAACTTTAGCTCTACACAAGAAGCCAGCTGAGGAGGGACACAGAATGTGCCTCTCACTTGTCTACCCAAACAACAGAATACCAGCTTTCCTCCAACTCTCAGTCTTACTGATTGAATGTTGCTCCACAGAAAGTTAATTTTCTGGAATTTCCAATGTGAACAGAGTGGTTGACCAGGTTCTGACGGGTTTCTCACTTTGTAATAACAAAGAACCCCTGCAAGAAAACAAGAAAGAAACTAAGAGAAGGTGCTATCAAGTTACAATACTCTTTAAAGCCCCTGGTTGTGGAATCAAAGACTGAGTTTAAACAGATAGGCTGAAAGAATGTGAGTAGCGGCATACAATATTTCCTAGACAGACAGAACCTGATGAAGAATGTGATACCAGGAAATTTAAAGGTTAGTATCAAGTCTGAGTTCATTGGAATAATGTAGCTTCTGTAACTAAATAGGAGAAAACTGAAGAAGAATACATTTTGGGAGAAAGATTGGGACCTTTGGTTTTTAACTTGATAACTTTAATATTCCTATCAGACAGACAATTGTAGGCCTTGATATGAATCTGGAATTATAGTTCAAAAGAGAGATCCAACCTGAAATCCATAATTGGGGACTCTTAGCTTGTGATTGGTAATTACCACCATAAAACTGGAGATCACCAAGGGAGTCTGTATAGAAAAGATGAGAGCAGACAGAGCGGAGTGCTTCAAAACCTGAGATTTGTGGCACTGCATTATCTTTTTTGTTTTTGCATTTTTTATTTTAAATAAATTAAAAGAAAACAAAACAATACAAACAACAGAAGACAACAGAAATGATTTAGAATTTTAAAAAAACCTTAGCCAGCTGTCCCTCAAACAAAGCACTCTATTAATTATTATTATTGTTGTTGTTTTTGTTGTTATTATTATTATTATTTGGTACTGGGAATTGAACTCAGGACCTCACACTTGCCAGGCAGGTGCTTATGCTCCTGAGCCATGTCCCCAGCCCTAACATTCCATTATTAAGATGTTGAGCAAAGGAAGAGAAACTAGCAAATAAAATTGAGAGAATAACTGTGTGAGATTAATCAGGACCCTTGTTCCACAAGCCAAGATAAAACTGATTCTGAGATAAGACTAAAGCAATAAAGATAGGAAATTGTAATTTTAAAATTGTAATTTTTTTTAAAAATGTACAGCTTCAAGATACAATCAAAGTTGTCTAGGCTACCAAACTACTTTCATCCATAACTCTGTGTTTTTCTTCCAAACTCCTCACTCCTAAATTGCTAGGAATATTAAAGATAAAATAATTCCATAAATATAGCCTGTATTTTCTTTCTGAGACTATAAATCCATAAATTCCCAGGACTTATACTCTTATGAAAAACCAGTACTATTAATTGAGTGCCCAATCTGTAAATTTCAAACTCATAGATTGTTTGCATTTTGACCTAGTTGTTACAGCCAGTTTTTATTTTAACTCACTAATAGGCAACATGATTTTAAAGAAACAGACAGCAGGTAAACAATAAATGTCTGATTCAGATATAAAATGTCCCCCAAACATGGATCATGGGACATTACAGCCATTGTAAGTTCCCCTCTTGAGTGTAGTAGATGAATATGCTTTTAGAAGGCGAGAACTGGTTGGAGATGGGTCACTGGGCACGTGACCTGGAAGGAAGTATCTATTCTTTGGCTCCTGTCTAGTCTCTCTACTTCCTGGATGCCATGAGCTGAGATTGTTCCTCTGCCATGCCTTTACACCACATCACTTCTACCTGGGAGCCAGTCAATCATGGACTGAATCCACTGAAATTATGCACTCAGGTAAACTTTTCCTTCTCTAGATTGTAATGTTGTCCCTGCAAAGAAAATACAACTAATAAAATAAACAAACCCCCAAATAAATATTCTAGATCACCCATCTAAGCATACCCCAAGAACATATAAATACTCCTAATCCAAGACCTTTTCTATTGTGTGCTGACATTCTTTTCTCTTTGGGTATGTGCTTCTTTGATTCTTCTTAATACATCTGCCAATGTCTCTCTCTGTCTCTGTCTCTGTCTCTGTCTCTCTGTCTCTGTCTCTCTCTGTCTCTGTCTCTGTCTCTGTCTCTGTCTGTCTCTCTTTCTCTCTCTCTCTCTCTCTCTCTCTCTCTCTCTCTCTCTCTCTCTTTCTCTCTCTCTCTCTCTCTGATGGTTTCTGACATTTTTTCCAAGAAATGAGTCAAGAACTTTCCTGGCATAAGTTGAAGTCTCCATCTTGTCTTTAGGGATCCCCTCAGATGCCATCTGGTGACACTTCAAGGTGTCCAAAATTATCAATGCTATTGAAAGGCTAAGAATTAACCCTTGAAGTTAACAATAAGGATGTTATTCATGATTTGGAAGAGGTGATTTTGTCAGAATATTTGAGACCATAACTTGATTGATTTGGCTTCGAAAAATAGAAAGGAAGACTTAGATTTTTGTAAGTATGAAAAATACTTTCAAAAAGTTGTGCTGTAAAGAGAGCAAGAAGCCAGAAGACAGATGGAACAAAGAAGGCTCTTAATTTTTTTAGATGAGAGGAGTAAGTGCATATTCATATATTGATGAGAATGACCCAGTAAACAGGAAAACTGATGATGATCCATGAAATAGAGAAAAAAAATTGTTCTAGCACTATCCTTGAGTAGGAGACAAGAAAAGTTTAACATACAAGCAAAAATATGTTTCATACTCCGCATGCAAAGTTCAAACCATACAAATGAGAGAGAATGCAGAATTTGCATCTAGTCATAGGAAGCATTTAACTGGTTGCATCTATCTGAACACTAAAAGTAAATGTCAAATTGTTCATGGACAAATAACACAGAACATGGATAATTTTTAAGGCAGTGAAATTACTGTACATGGTGCTAAAATAGTAGATGTACCTCATTATAAATTTGTTCAATCCCATTATTTGCCACACCACCACCAGCAAGCCCTGATTTAAACTACAAACTCTGAATGATAATAATGTGTCAAATTAGGTTTATTGATGGAAAGAAATGTGTCACACTGATAGAAGACAGTAGTAAATGGGAAGTTGTACATGCACAGTGTGGATTTATGTAGGATATCTTTGTATCTTCTTCAAATTTCCTATAGACATATAGTTCTGAAAAACAAGTTCTATAAGAAAACGGGTGAAAATGGGTTTGGAAAAGAAGTGTCAAATTTTAAAGACAGAAGAGGAGTTCACATTTGACATTAAGATGAGTGGAAAATTAAAAAAGAATAACGGCAAGGTATCATTAAAGCACGATGAAAGGACGTCAGTTAACCTGGTGTGTGCTTTTCCCCGGGAAAGATCCAATCTACAGTGAAGACACTGGGAGGGAGCACTGAATTTAACTGAGGTTGTGATTCATACAATGAATACAAGGAAGCTAGAGAAAGAGACATAAAAATTAGGAGTGTGTGTGAGAGAGTAATTTAAATAATTACCATGGAATTAGGTTTGGTATAGAGGGACTTAGAACACGAGGCAAGTCAGAAACACAGGAAACTGCTTGACTATTTACTACAGTTCACAAAAGTGAGACACTTGGCTTTTATTTTCTTTTTATTCCTTTGTCTGTCAGTGCTGGGAAGGAAAAAATTTTAAATTCTATTCTGAAATAATTACTGGTTCACTGAAAGTTACAAAAATAGAATATACAGTGCGTGAAGACTGCATCAAACTTTTTCCAACACTGACAAATACCTGTAAGCATATTTAGGATGTGAGATGCTTCAAGACTAGTGTAAGTTCAGTGAAATAGAGAAGGATGACAAAGAATCAGCACTTATTCAACGATACTCATAACCTGGTCTTTTTCTTTATTTGCACCAATACATAGTTTTTGAAACAAATGAATAGACTTTGGGCCTGACATACTTAAATACAAATTCCAGGTCTATTTCTCATTGGTTTAACAATTCAGGCAACTTGTGTATTGGCTAAACCTAAAATTACTATCTTTTGCCACTTTCATGTCTGTATTTTGTAAAATTTGGAAGATATAAAATTTTGTCTTAAAAACCAATTCCTCTTTCTCTTGTTCTCCCTTCCTGTGTGCACAAGATTTCCTAGCCATGCGCATTCCCAGTCAAAGGGATAAGCAGAGTTTTTGCTTGTCTCTGAGTAGTCAGTTTCAATTCTTGGCAGTCTCCAAAAGTTATTCAAACAGGTCAAATCAATCCTTCCGTGCTGATTTTATAAAGCTTGTAACTGTCCCTGGTCACTCACTGTGTCCCTGAAGGAAAACCTGTGTAAACATGCGTGGTCTACAGTGTCCTCCTCCCCAGGAGCGGGATGTATGTGGCTAATAACCTGCTGTGGGTTACATCTGTCTGTCCACTGTTGGATGTGATGAGTTCAGTCATCACCATAACCTGAGGCCAGGAATCTCCCCCTTAACAAGAGTGAACAAAAGATGATCAGAACATGACTTCTCTTGCCTGCTTTAATCTATAAAATGGGAAACAAAATATAATCTTGCTTCAAAATCAGGTAAATTATCTGTTACAGTCATTCTTCAGCATGTGGAGATGGAGCCTCAGGAATTCCCCACAATGACTTGTCTTTTTTTATTTTGAACTTTTTTTTTTTTTTTTGTCTTTTTCCTTTTTACAGGTACTGGGGATCAAACTCATGACTGCCTGCTTGCAAGGCAGGCGCTTATGCCACTGAGCTAAATCCCCAGCCCCTTTCTTTGAGCTCTTATATCATCACTGTGTGTATGACTCCAGTGATACATATATGATCATTTTAGAGATATCTGTCTTTACTACAGGTCCAAAGTTATAAGAATGCAAAGAATACATCTTATATCCCTTTTCTAATTGTCGAAACATATTGCATAATTCTCTGACCATGATAGATATTTTATAAAGAAAAATAATAGCTAACATTTATCAAATAATTAATAAATTAAGGTATTGAGGCCCCCCTTCCTGGTAAGTGGCTGTGATGGGCGAACCAGGAAGACAACCAGTCAGTGTCTCCAGAGATCTGGCCACGTTGGAACTTAGGGTGCTGAGCAAGACAGCAGCATGCCCGACTTTCTGGTAAGCAGCTGTGGCCCCAAGCAAGCTGTATGTGAGCCAGGAAGAGAACCAGGGAGCCCCTCCTGTGAGCCTACTGATTCGTGGGCTGAGAATCAAACATCCCATCCACCCCACTCACCCAGCCACTCCAGTTAGTAACTGAGGGCCAGAGGTCTGAGCATCTCTTAGGAGGATGACTGTGTGCAGGATAGCAATATGGGGGATTTCCTTGTCTTCTGTTTGAAAGCCAACACTGTTTCCACTGTTTTGCTTTGTTCTGATTAATCATTTTGCTCTACTCAATATTCTGTTTTGATTGGTTTTATAATGTTCTGTTTTTGGTTTGATTTTGCTATATCTGATTGAATGAACAACTATTATGAAGATAACGAGATATTTGGTGGTACCTATTACTGTTATCCCAGTAACCTGCTGTGAGGTTCTGTACCAATTTCACTGCATTGCCTCAATTGGCTTTGTTCTGCCTTGTTCTGTTGTATTTTACTACCATATATATATATATATATATATATATATATATATATATGCTAAAAAAATGGGGAGGGGAACATAGGAGATCGGAGGAAAGGAAGGAAGGGAAATTGAAAAATAAGAAAAGAAGGAAAACATAGAAACAAAGCTTTTGTAAATGGGGAGGAAAAGAGGAGCTGAAGGGGGGATGGGGAAGGAGGAAAAAGTATCAAGTTATATCATGCACAGGTAAAAGTTCCCTACGATCAATAAGATTATTATGTGTATCCAAAATGTACCAATAAAATCAGATTGGAGAAACAAATTAAGATACTGAGTCAAGGATAGCCTTTACAATGTATAAGAAAGTTTTTCTTATCAGTTATGCATAGTAAATGGCCTTCTGGCATCTTAAAGTATCACTTGCTTGTATGCCTTGATATTTTGTGCTTTGATATTTTATCAGGAATTCAAGTACGACTTGGCAGAGTGAAATCAGACTTAACATCAGAAAGTTCCTTGCATGGTGTTTGGCTAACAGGTCAGCTAGTCTGGTGCCCCTTGGGCAGCCTCGCTTGCAGGTTTAGCACCTTCCTGGAGCTGTCAGGGAAGCTGGTCTCACCTGAAACTGCCAGCCACAGTGCTTGCTGCATGAGCAAGATGGTAGTTTTTTTTTTTTTAATTTCCATTTGTACTAGTGCACATTTGCAGTACAACATGGTTACACTCATTGCTCAGAGTTCCATGTACATAACATGCCTTATTTCTTTTTACATCCCCTTTCTCTTCCCTATTTTCCCCTCCTACCATCCCTTTGTCCCCTTCTCATTTACCAAAGATCTCTCTCTCTCTTTCTCTCTCTCTCTCTCTCTCTCTCTGTCTCTCTCTCTCTCTCTCCCCTCTTCTATTATTTATCTTTTATTTCTTCTTTAATTTATTTATACCTTAGATTCCTCATACAAGAGAAACCTGTGATATTGAAGCTCACATGATTCATTTATTTCATTTAACTTTATGGTTTGACCTTTAATGACCCAGCTTTTGAAGTCATATAGTGTGATCTCACCATACTCACCATACTGTTGGTCAAGAATCACAAACTCACTCACTAAAAGAGGGGACACAGACACAGTGTCTTGATGGACGGTATATCACAGAGGCCAGGCTTTAAGGGTACTGCAGAAATTATTCGCATCCTACAAATATATGAACATGAGCTTACATAGAAATTGAGTAAAGGCGTAGTCCATTTGGGATGCTATAATAAAATTCCATAAACTGGGTGGCTTAAACAAAATACTTGCTCCTTGTAGTTTCAGAAGTTAAGAAATCAAAATCAAGGTGCCTGTAGATCCAGTGTCTGGTGAGGTCCCATTGCCTGACTTGTAGACAGCCACCTTGTTTCTGTGTCCTTATACAGCCAGTATAAAAAAGGGAGAATGGGTTGGGAACAGAGGGTTGGGGAGAGAGAGAGAGAGAGAGAAAGAGAGAGAGAGAGAGAGAGAGAGAGAGAGAGAGAGAGAGCCCCTTCCAACTCTTTTTAAAAATGCACTAATCCAATTCATGAGGCCTCTACTTCATAAATTACATAATTACCTCCCCAAATCCCAACCTCCAATTATCACATTTTGGGGGTTAGAATTTTAGTGCATGAATTTGATGGGGGCGCAGACATTTAGACATAACATGCAGTTTGCCATATGTCATGCAGCAGGGACAATTATATTACCTGGAGAGGAGGTCAGCTACCCATACTGTCAAGCAATACCCTTTCGGTGTCTGAATTACTTGTTTAATCAAGACACTATGTGTGGAAATCGATCAATATTCTTCAGGGTATTCACAGTGGCAGGAAGGGCTCCCTGTAGCCCACGAATTACACAGACAGATACTCCCACAGAACTGAGCATGTAGTTTTCAGTGAGGAGATATTTATCACTTTGCCAGAGTTAACATATGGTTGCGACACATTTATAGGAGTGACTTAAGTGATTTGGGGAGATGTGTCTCTATGTGTCACCTAACCAAAGATTATGAGACATGCTGAAAGAAGGCTGATTTAGAAGCAGTGTGGCTAACATGGCTGCAGCTGAATATTGCTTCAAATTTGCACGTATGCGCCCGGAAAACCAAAAGCTATGAACATCTCACTTTTTCTCAAACTGTTTAATTGGTATGTTGAATACTAATTCATCCAGTGTCAAAGGCAAAATATATGTGTATTTGTGTGTAAATATATAACAGGAGGGAAAGGAGAGAGTATTTGATAAGGGTAGGGGCAGTCAGAGACCATACTAGTGCGTTAGTACAGTCACACTGTCTCTAGAGAACTCAGGACTCCAGGTAGGGGAGAGACCTAGGAGCAGAGCAGTATCATAGCAGAGACAAAATACACAGAAGCAGGTGGCGCTGAGATTAATTTCCCTGATGAGAAATCCATGAAAGCCTAAGGGGCTCAGTAACAAGATACTGTGGCATGATAATAAAACACCTTCAGACCAACACTGCAATCCAGATCAGACGCCACAGCTGACTGATGTTTGAACAAATTACCAAATGTATTTGAGCCCCAGTTATATTATATGCAAAGCACAGAGGATAGTTCCAGAATAAATACTTGCTGCAAAAATCATACAAACTGCAAGAAGAAATGCCTAAGAATAATGAAAGCATTTTCTGCGTAACTACTCAATGCTATTTAATGATGTTTACTATCATCTCTGTAAGTCTGTCTTCTCAGATCAAGTGTAAGTTCCATGAATAGAAGAAACATGTGTACTGATTTTCCTTATGTATTAATGAAATGTAGGGCGAAGCATGGCCCATATTTAAAATCCCACAATTATTTTGAGTGTATAATGGAAGGAAGGAAGAAATGCATAACACCAACAGAACTGGATGATTGCAAGCAGTGACGGGATTGGGAAGGCCGTGGCAGGAGCCTCAAGTGGATAAGAACATGGGCTTTTTGGAGAGCAACAGGCTTTGAACATCAGCTGTGCCTCTCAGTGGCTGTGGGCTGCTGTGAGGACCACACTCCCTCCTTAGCTGAATGAAATGAAGTGCCTGCTCAGGGCACAGCCAGAGTACCCACCCCAGCACTTCTGCCACTACTGTTACTGTTACTAATAAGCAAGGTTATTGTTTATGCTCTTCTAACATTTCTCAGCCAAAACTGAAGCAGGTTTGGCCTCTTCCTTGCTTGAGGGCTTCTTTACATTATTTCTTTTGGATCTACTTAAGGAAGCTGAGCCAGCTTCTTCCACTCAGCCCCAGCACACTGTGTTCTCCCCGCACGGCTTCCAGGAAGTCATACTCTGGACCTCTTTGCTAGGCTTGCTGTGTGCCTGATACTCTGCCTGTGGAAAGGAACCTAGGGGGTTTCTGTCCATCATCTCTTCTACATCCTCTAAGCAGGGCTCAGAACACGAGAAACCAGGTTTCTCAGACTACTGGGGCTGGATAGAGGTAATGATAATTTGCTTGTTCTCAAACAACGGAGTCATAGTCTACAGCTGCCTGGCTGTCAAACAAATGGCCGTCCCTTGACTCCCAGCATGCCCAACTTGGTATTAGCTCCCCACTTCTCTTAGGAATTTAGTGATTTTTTTTTTTAAAGAAAGGGTCTCATTGGGCCTGGGGATTTAGCTCAGCGGCATAAGCACCTGCCTTGCACGCAGGCAGTCGTGAGTTCGATCCCTGGTACCGATAAAAAGGAAAAAGACAAAAAAAAAAAAAAAAAGAAAAGAAAAGAAAGGGTCTCACTATGGAGGTCAGGCTGGTTTGAACCCACTGTGGAGCCCAGGGTGGTATCAAACTCATGGTGATACTCCTGCCTCAGCCTACCAAGTACTGATATCACAGCCATATGCCACCATGTCCAGTAATGATTTCTTACTTTAAGGGAAAAGTGTCCACAAGTCTGTAAGAAACATGGCTTCTACCTTGCTCTCTTCCTGAGGGGAAGAAAGTGTGACTAATACTAATGTGAGATGCCATCATGATCTCTGGAAAAAGCGTTGGTGAAGACTTCTCTCAGAACTTCTGGTAGGGGTGGCAGCATAGGCCTGTAACCTCAGCACCCCTCAGAGGCTGAGGCAGGAGAATCACAGGTTGGAAGCCAGGCTGAAAAACTTACAGATTTAGCAAGACCCCATCTTAAAACAAAAATTAAAAAGGAAGAATGTAGCTGAGAGTGTAGTTCAGTATGAAGACCCTAGCTTCAATCCTCAGAACTAGAAAAATAAAAACAGACTTCTGTCAGAACTTCTTTTACAAGGAAAAAATATGTATCAAGATATACAAGCTAGTGAGGGTGTCCATCTGTAATTCTAGAACTCCAGGAGGCTGAGGTAGGAGTTCAAATTCAAATCCTGTCTGGATAATTTAATGACCCAGTGAGACCTGTCTCAAAAAATACAAAAGGCTGGGGGATGTAGCTCAGTGCAAAGGTCCTGAGTTCAATTCCCAGTACCACAGTAAAAGGAGAAAAAAGACGAGACTGAAAGAGAAAAACAGAGAAAGAGGTAGAAAAGAAAAAAGAAAGGAAGGAAGAGAGGGAAGGTGAGAGGGAGGGAGGAAAGGAAGAGAGAAGGATGGTTTGTCTTGAGGCCTGGCCACAGCAAGAGGTGTCTGTCTCCTCCACAGTTGCAAGGTGTCTGGGCTTCTACATTGGCTCCTTCGAGGATCTAGCCCCATCTGACTGCCTATAATATTTCTACTTAACTCAGGCTGAATTTTTTTAATGAGATATTTTGTCACCCACTTGAAAAATATTACATCATTGATGATGACTACTCTCCTTTGCTCTGAACCTGCTCTGGTGAGGGATGTGGACACATGTAACTTACATGCTGCTGGTGTAAAAGGGTTGAATTAATGCAATAGCATAATAGAAAGTCACAAAGGCAAAAAGACTTCTCATTGACAAGGCCTACTTTAAGAAAGAGTGTGAATTAATCAATAGAGAAATAGAATTAATTCATTCTGGTCTATGAAAGAGGTCAGTCGGCCTGTGTAAACATGGTAAGTTCATTGCCCATGTAGAGTGCTGAGTTTCTACAAGGCACTCTGTATGGAATTGTAACAGGGAAAGGGGTGGGAACTAGAATAGCCATACCAATCTAAAGTCATCCTCAGTGTTATCCTTCTGTGCTTCTTATAGGATACTAGTTTATTGCCTCGTTAAAATTTGAAGGTAACTTCAGAGATCACCTGGGCCAGCCAATCTCCTCATTAGGCAATAAAGTCCCCCCAAAAAGGAAAAGTTTTGATGTTGAAGGGTTCATTCTGTGTCCATAAGTGAGACTAGGTGCAGACACTTTTCCTTAATACTACCTCACTGAAATCCTCTTTAAAATACTGTTTGTTGCATTTGAGTAGTTTTGTAGCATAAAACTGACTCACTTATATTAAGGTACTGAGCTGGCCATCACACCTAAAAATATTCATAATAACAACCTAGGTTAGTGGATCCTTTCTCATTTCTTAGGTTTCTTTTTTACTGAATTTGGGTTCAGTGAATTTTGCATTAGTCAAGCAGAATAAGAATTTGGTAGCTGATTTTGTGGGAATTCTGCAAACCTGTAAATATGTGCCTTTTTATTCTGTTTTACCTTTTAAATGTTTTAGCTCTAAGTTTATAGCTCATGCCACTTCCACTGATTGCTCTAAAATCCCAGCTTATGTTTCTTTAACTTAGTGAAGATGCTAACTTAGCACCTCAGTTGACTGGGTATAAACTTCACACTATAATTATCAAATCATACTATTTTAATCCAAAATAAAATGATTCACACTGTATTCCACCTCTTCTCCCTAGCAGTTGACATGTTCATACATTTTACTTAATTTTACTTTTTGTTCTCTGTAATGGTTCATCTCTATTAGTTATGCGTGAAGAACATTCACACAGACCCTCAAAAATGTAGTAGCTAGCTATAGCATTTTGGGGTTTTCATCACAAATGTCAAACCCACTATCAATTCTAATTCCAAGACATAGTTGTAAACTTCTTTGAGTTCTGTAACAAAATGTGTTTGTTTTATTTCTTACTGCACCAAAGCCTGACTTTACCATTATTTTTCTTTCTAAATTACAAAGCCAATTCAAGCTCTAGCATACATGTCAATTGCTTAAAAGGAGGAAGCATCCTCTGTCAGAGTACAGTATTATATTTCTGCAATATACATTATACATTTGGAGAGCTTCTTTCAAATGTTAAGTCCAGTGTAATCAAAGTCCAATCTCTTTTATTTCCTTAAAAAAAAACAGAAAATATTGCAGTATTGCCTTGAAGAAATGGTATAAGGAATCTTTTATCAATGAAATTCTGAAAATAAGCACCTCAATATGATAGTCACGAAAGACAAATATAAGTGGATAGCAAACACAAAAATCAATGTTAACTTTAATATTAAATAAGTAATAACATATCCAGCATCTACCTGGTACTTTCAACTGTTAAAATAATTCATTAGGGGGCTGGGGATTTAGCTCAGCGGCATAAGCGCCTGCCTTGCAAGCAGGCAGTCGTGAGTTCGATCCCTGGTACCGATAAAAATGAAAAAGACCAAAAAAAAAAAAAATAATTCATTGGGAGGCCACTAGACTTAGCTACCCTGGGCTTCCATATAAGCAAACTTAAACCCAACTCACTGGAAATGCCATTAATCAATCAGAAGTTATCAACTAAACCTCTAACTAGGGACTTTCTACTGGAATGATACAAGTAAGACCAGTGTTCCACTTTAGCCAATCAAACATTTTTCTTTGTCTCCCTTTGCATTTGCTCTGTAGGGGCTTTCTCTGCCTGCTACTTTGGCAGAGATCCAAACTCTCAATTAGTGCATCACTTTCTGCCCAGATGAATGCTAATATTTTAACATGCCTCAGTTTATCTTTCAACACCATATACAAGCCCTGCTCTGATTTTATAAAACATTTTGTATTTCTTGCATAGAACATTATTTTCTAAAATTTACTGATTCCTTTAATTCTCGCAACTGTCCTGTAATTAGATACTGCTGGGATTCAAATAGAGGTAGGTTAGAGCCCACGTTGAGGTCTAAAACACTCTGGTCAGATGAAGTGCAAACAAAGCAACTTGAATAGCTCCAACTGACTAAATAGATGATAGAAATGTAAAGCAAGCCTCCTTATAAAGTGATGAGAGTATAAATTAGAACGTATTTCCTATAAATAAATGAAGTCTCTGTAAGTTAATATTTTATATTGCATACTTACACTCTTTTCTTTAAAATATTTTATGCAATGAGGTGAAATTGTATGATGGTTCTGAGGCCTTGGAATCAGACTACATACACTGAATTCTAATGCAACCAATGGCCATTTGTGCAGCCTCAGACAAGCTTGCTAGCTTCTGTGTTAATTTCCTCATTTTAAAAATAAGCATCATAACACTACCTGCTGGAAAGATTCATATGCTTAAAAATTTACAGCAATTAAAACTGAGCATGGCACATAGTAGGTGCTATATAGATGCTATAATAATAAAGGTATACATTGCACAAAGTTATTTTTAATGAAAAACATTGGACAATGTTCTAAAATTTACAAACATACACTAAATTTTGTAATAGTTAAATACATTGGCTTATTTTATTAAATCTTATGCTCCATACAATGTAACAGTATATAATCATTGAAGAATATTTTTAAATATTTGAAAAAGTAATAAACTTTTATAAAATACTGTTGTATGCAAAAAAAAAAACCCAAAACATTTTATAAAATCAACTCTCAGTTATATGCATACAATAATTTACAAGAAAATGTACCTAAAATTTAGTGGAAATCTTGAAGTAGATTGGTATGCAAAAATACTCATTTTTTTCCACCAGCATTTATGTTAACTGTAAAACAAACACTTATAACAAAGGACTCAATTTTCTGCCTGCAAATCAAAGTGAACTTACACAAAACTTTGAGCTAAACGTTCTGAAATTTTTCTCCACGTACAAGTAAATTACTATCTTTGTAGGATAGCATGCAGGACTTTCCCTTATTCTCTGAAGGGGCAAACTCCAGGCAGTTGCCCTTAAGTGAAGCTGGCCTATCAGGAAAGTTAGACAAAGCCAACTTTCAGATTTCCCCTTTCAATTATTTCATCCTTGGGATTATTTGGGGATGTTTGTTGGTTTGTTTGAGATAGAGTCTCGAGACGTCATCCATACTGTCCCTAATCTCATTATATAACCCAGGTAGCCTCAAACTCATGGTAGTCCCTCAACCTCAACCTCCCAAACCTTGGAATTACAGACGTGTGCCCAGCTTAGCACACCATCCTGATTTGTAATACAAGAAGAAAGAGAGAGGAGAAAAATAGTGTGCATGAGCACAATTGGAAATACACTAATAAGGAAAAATAGATAGCATGTTAGTAGGGTTTGCATTTAACTTAAAAAATAGAAATGTACTCACAGATTTAATAAGCCAGAGTAAATATGAATGACAAATGGCTGTGAAGTTTTGTTCGTTAAGTATATACTTGTATGAATCAGATTTCAGAGCACAACATGGAATTTTAGTGTCTTCCCGTAATGCAAATAATGGAATTTGATATTATTTCAACTTTTAACACAGAAAGAATTATTGTTTCTTGACTGAAATATTCCTTAGATATAGATTTTTTTTTAATGGTTTTCAGAGGTGTTTGATTCTCAACCCATCTTTCTGTGTCTACATTACTAACATCATTCTGTAAATATCTTCCAAACCTTTATATGAAAGGGCAGTATGCAGATTTTGAAGGACATAGAAACCTTTAAAATACAACTAGGTTATCAGGAAAAAAGTTTATTGGCAACACATGCAGGAAATCCGTTTTGCAATCTATCTGAGTCTCATGAAGTTTCTGTTTGCTGTGCAAACACTTGTGAACTAGAAATCTAAGAGGTGACAGGTCTGTTTGCTAAGTAATCACCCAGAGTCCTCTGGTTGATAAGTAACACTAGCTAGAGTCATAGACAAGAAACTCCAAGCCCAGGACACATGCCTGTCTTATCTATAGATACTGAAAGAGAAAATTGTCACTTTCATTTATTGAGTAGAGTAATCATTCCAACACAAAATAAATAGTGGGGTTTATTGGCCTTTGGAACTTTTTTAAGAGTAAAGGGCAAGGAACACGTACTAAAAAATCAAACTGCCTATTTTTCCTCTGCTTTCATACAATTATCAGCACAGAAGATTTCTATGACCTTAAAATATGGGGATTTCCACCTATCAGAAAACAGGAAATTAATTATGTAGCAGATATCAGCAACTGGCTCCTAATCCAGTTCAGTTTCAACACTCTCTTCCTGGAGACAACTGCCTCCAAACTACCAACTTCCCAAAACTGTGCCCCCTCCCCAAATTTAAATACCAGTCTCAAAGGTCCAGGTTGTATTGTCTGTGCTACAAAACTTCTGCTATAAATCAGGGTTCCAACAAGCTCTTCTTGGATTCAATTAATTTGCCTCAGCGGCTCACAGAACTCCAGGAAACAGTAATATGTACCAGCTAATTATGCAGAACATTACAAAGAAGAAAGGTACACGGCTAGCTATGGCACAGGAGATTTGGGGCACTCATACCCTCTCTAGGCGCATCACCCTTCAGGAACTCCCTCATGTTCAGCACTTTGAAACCTCCCTGAATCTTGTCCTTCGGTTCTTATGGAGATTTTATTGCATAGGAATAATTGCTAACAATCAGCAGGAGGAGACCTGGAAGTCCCATCTGCTTAGATTCTTCAGTATTCCTTGCTTATGGACATGAGGCAGGACCCCTCTGGAATAGGTAGTAATGACTTTAAGACTCACTACTGTACAAGGGTAGCTATGACAATTTTTGCATGGCTTGAAAAATGTAAGGAAAGATTAGCATTTCTGTAGCTTTCCTTGGGGAAAGAAATTCTGTTTTCTTTGGTCTGCTTTAGAGGTAGAGTTATGAGACAGAAACTATGCCAAAAGCCAAAGAATATATGTCATAATATCAGTACATGAAAAAGCTGATACAGATGGGGAAGAAAATCTTCAAGATTCCCAAAAAGAAGTCTCGTGTAGGATCAATGAGCAGACAGAGGCATGGGAATGAAGGCTCCTCGCCTCGAGTTGCAGTGGAAGCCGTAATGACAGACAAAAAGGAAGGAGCAACTGATTGACCAACCCAGTAGTTTGTGGCAAGTGGTCCGACATTACTTTGATGAGCTTAAAATAAGCCATTGTTTTTAAGTACAGATATAAAATAATACACATACTATTTGCTGGTGCCCTATTTAACATGACCTACAGAAAAGCAGTGCTAATATGTTGGTTACAGTGCCTGGGTTTGAATCCCACACTACCTTATGCTCTTAGGTAAATCAATTTAAGTTCATTTGGTCTAAGTTAACGTGTCAATAAAATACTGGTAGTAAGTAAAGCTTAGGAAATGCTGATCATAAGTAGTTTATAATTCCAGCACCATGTTAGAGCCCTATGGGATTCACATCCAGAAACACATTTGTTCAAAGATTGCTCCCCAGTAACCCAAAGATACTAAAATATAAGTCTGCAGAGATGATTTTCCATTTCCATTCTACCCTGAGCATAGCTGTTCCTGTTTGTTATTCCCAGATGTCTGCAATAATTCCAGATAGTCCCCTCAGATGCATTGATAGTAGTGAAGGACAGCATTGTTTCTTCCCATGAGTGTTGTCGTTGTTGTTAATTTGAAAAAAAAAAAAAAAAGGCTTTTCCAAAAGCCCTTGCCAGATTTCTGCACAGATCTCATTGACTGAGGCTCGATCTCTTGTTTATGTCTAATATAGTCACTGGTAAGGAGACTACTGGCATTAAAGTGGCTTAGACTCATTTCTAGGAAAGATGGAAAACAAATTTGGAGATGCAAGAGATAGTCTAGAAAAAGAAGGGATTTAGGGAAGGAGGGAGAAGAATGACTGCAATAGGCAGCTCCCAAAATCTGCTACCACATATTAATGAGTAAAAGTTACCAAATATCAAGCAAACATTGTACCCCAGACACTTGTGTGGATTGTTATTCTCATCACACTCCACTCCAATCTGGCTTCTGTCCTAACACCAAAGTGCTATTGGAAGTGCTTTTGTTGTGAGTCACTGTATAAAGTCTAAAGTCCTCTTCTCTGTCCTCATTTTTACTTTCCTGGGGCAACAAATATGTTTAACTCTTCCCTAGCCATGTCAACGATTTTGTATATTTTCCAATCTCCTAGAAACTCCTTTTCCAACTCTTTGCTTAAATGCTTCTTTTTTAGTTACATAACTGCGGAGGTGCCTCAGGGATGGTCCTGAACTCTTCCATTTTCTGTGTCATTTTTTCCAGACCCATGGATTTTAATATCAGCAAGGCAGACGCTTTCCATGCTCAGAACTCCAGCCCAGAACTCTACCCAGAGCTCCCCCACTCATATTATACTAGACTTTCCATTCACAGATTCCTATTTGATGTCTCCATTTGGATTCAAAACACAACTTAACATGCCCAAAATGAAACTCTTCACTTATTAGCCCTGAGTTTCTTCCCATGTCTCCCCCTCACTCACTCTTTTGGCTTATTCTTCTCATCAAACCAGAAAGCCAGGATCTATTCGAGAGCTCTTCCTCCTTACATCCCTCGCTTCAGTCCATCAGCAAGTCTCCCCTTTGTCTACTCCCAAAATATGTCCCAGTCTGCCTATTTATCGCCATCACTACTGTTACTTGACCTGTCCAGATCACATTGTCTCTTTCCTAAAATACAGTAGTGGCTTCCTGATTGCTCTTTCTATTCTTAACAGCTATCCTATAATACTTTTTATACATTGGAAATTCAGCTTTTTATAATACAAGCCAAACCATGTTCATTATACTTCCTAAACATCTCTAGCAATTTCCATTGGATTTAGAGAATATCCAAATTCTTACTATAACCTAAACTACTATGTGATTTGGCCCCTGCCTTCCTAAGGACTGGAATTCTTTCTCTCCTTCAGATGCTCTAAGCTCCTTTTTTTTCAGGCCCTGTATTTGTTTGTCCTTCTGCCTACAACTCTTGCCCTAATTCTTTGCAAGGGTAGTGCTATCTTAATGTTCTGGCATTCCTCAATGCCCCATCCCTTACCACCCACAATACTGAAGGACTACACCTATCAACCAAGGTTTTCTTGCCAAATTTTTCCCTTGCATATCCTATATCCAAATGGTTTAATACTAGCAGAACTGTTTTGACTTATCTATTTTCTGTCATGTCCCAGGTAGAAAACAAGCCTCATGAGGACAGGGACTTTTGTACATCTCATTCAACACTGTATCCCAACATTTAGAATATTATCTGGCACAGAGTAGCTAGCTGCTCAGTATGCATTTTTGGAATGAGTAAATGATAAAAGGTAAATATTTTATCCTGATGTAAATGCATCGAGATTAATACTCAAAGAAATTAAAAGATTCTATGCCCAAGATGGCCAGCCTGTTGCAGGTAAATCCATGTTTTAACATCATGAATGAGGAACTCTAAAGCCAGTGTTTTCTTCCTTTTGCACCAAGAAGAATTTCAACAACTTGTTCAAAACCAACATTAACATTCTTTACTTCTTTTTTAATGTGTTCAAAATTTATATCTAAATTGGCAGCAATAATTACTTCTATGAAAAGATGAGACTTGGGTCCTAGAACATTGGTTTAATGAACTTGCTGAAACAGAATCCAAGGCTTGTGACTTCCCTCAACAGTCTCACTGACTAAATAGAGATGAACTACAAGAATTTTATCTGTTGAGGACCAGAGAAAAGATGTGTATCTTCACAAAAACACCGTAAAATTAATGTGAAATTTAAGCCTTTCAAACCAGAAATCCCAGCCTAAACTCAAGTTATTAGAATAGTTTTCTTTTTATAAATTGTATTTTGATTGTATATGGTATATTCTTTATTTTTTTGTTTATAAGACTTCCTTTTACTCTTTTAAAAATTTGAAGTCTAGTCACAAAGGTCTAATTCAACAAATGCACACTTACTGAGCACATTTACCAGAGCTGGGGGTTGTGACCACTCTGGGACCAAAAATCATATTGTAATTGATGATCCTTTAAAGTCTTAAAAGGAAAAGTTAGTTGAGTTCAGTGCAAATCTGAGAGTCTGTAAGCTTGTTAACAGCTCATTCAGCACTGCGTCCAAGATCAGAAAAAACCTTTGGGAAAACTAAAATTCACCAGCAGCTCTGAAATGTCAGGAGGAAGCTAATTATATCAGAGTGGCCTACTGGTCAACAGCCCTCTGGGTTCTCTTAAATCATTCAAAAAACATTACTGCCAGTCACTTGGCCAGCCTCATGGTAGAACTGGCTCTTTTCCCAGTTATTGATTCCAACGTGAGCTTCACAGATAAGCAAAGTGCTTTTGATGATGTGATGCTCCAACTCAAAGCAAAGGGACGGTCAGCATTTGTATGTGCACCCATGCCCCCACCCATTGCTGCACTGTCTCCAAAGCTTTGATAGAGCACGGTTGAATTTTCTAAACATCCAGGTTTTAAAATATCCTATGTTTTTCTCTATGTGTCCTCAGGTTTTAACACCCACAGGAAAGATGCTTTTTCTGGGACATCAAGTTGTCACACCCTCATTGTCCCAGAAGAGTTTGCAGAGTCGTTCTTGCAGTACTCATGAGCTGCCACAGGAGGGAACAATGATGCCCCGTTGCCTGGACTCTGTTCCAGGAAAAGCAGAGCCTGCTGATGAGATCTTTTCCCTTCAATGTTACCAACAAACCTAGAAATGTAACTGAGAAGACTAAGTGCTGTATGTATATAAATAGAAATGTATGTTTGTGTTGACAGCCTCTCAGTCAACAAGATCTAAGGACCCCACAAGCCCACCTGCTCAATAAACTTCAAATATTTCCCCCCTTCTGCCTGTCTCTTCTTCTGCTAGGATTTAAAGTTCCTTTCCTCCCCAAGAACTGAAAACAAAGACTATGTTTTACACATAAGTAGAGTCTGGGATATTTGAAAGCTAGGACCATTCAAGAGCTGTTAGAAAAGATATTGGTGACTCCAAATATTTCTCCATATTAGACAGTTAAACTACATTGTTTTGTGTTTTTTTGCTTTGCTTTGTTTTGTTTTTGCTTGAGGAATGTTTTTCTTCTTTTGTTAACTCTTTTATTGTTTTCTTCTGTGTGTGTGTGTGAGAGAGAGAGAGAGAAAGAGAAAGACTTTAAAAGGAAAGTGACAGCGTATCTAGATAAATTACATAGCACATCTCTGGCTTCTCAATCCTCTTGTCTGTGTCTCTGTGTCATGGTTTATGTCGGTGGCCTCCAGGCCTCATGCGTGTACATTATGCATTTGTGATTGGTTTATTGTTTAGCGCTTAGATTAACAGTGTCAGTGCTACACCCACATAGGGGTGGAGCCAGCATACAATGTAATGATAGAAAAAAGGTGTGTCACGCTCTCTTGCAGGTTTCCACCTGGCTGTTTACAGCTGCCATAAACTGCGGCCCGCCATGCCACCCTGCCTTGGAGCCAACTGAGTATGCACTAAAACTTCCAAAACTATAAAAAATAAACCTTTCCTTTCCCAACTTTGGGCATCAGATATTTTGTCTCAGCGACAAATAAAAAGTAACTAAGACACTCTGTCTTTGCTCCCACCTTCCCTCCTCTTTATTCCCCTTCACGTGACAACTTTTATTCTTGGCAAAAGAGGGAGTTGAGGTGGAAAAGTAATTTATTTTTATGTCATCACCCTGAAAACTAAAAAAGAACCAAATTATCCAAGGAGCATTGTAAGATAAAAGAGGCGATGCTATAAATTTTTCTGTCCAGACATAACTTTAAATTGCTTTCTTTTTTCCCCTTCCCATTTTGTCATAACAGGCCTCAGATGTCAAGAAGCTGCTCTTAAACCACAAATATAACCTTATGCATTTGCACACATGTCCTTCATGAAGATGATTAAAAAGAAAACAAAAGTCAAGACAGATGAGGTCCTATTTGATACCATAGTGGGGGATTTCATGCTTGTTAGAATAGAATTGTCACTAAGATTTAGGGAAACAGCTTGAGCTACAATAGCTAACCAGGGTCAGCCAAGCCAATGGCATTTTCTTCTGTGTCAGTCAGTAACAAATAGCAGGTATATAGCAAGGAAATTCTTGGGAATTAGTAAATAGCATTTATGGCAAGTAGAGCCTATAAACCAGAGCAGGAAACATGAGTTTTAGGTGCAGAAAAGGTTATTTGAAGAGCAAATCCATCTCAAACTTAGCCATCACTGGGTTCTTTCCACTTAAAGATCAACCTATCCTATCTGAACCAGGTCAGTTCCTTGTCAATCTATGAGATTTTCCAAAAAATATTAATAAAATTCGATTTTAAAAATGATGAAGAAAAACATCGTCCATTTAGGATAATGTCATGTGTGGGGAAACATGGACGATTTCATATCACCTTCACTTAAGTCACCCTGGCCCTCAGACAGATAATAGCCAAGAGTACATGCATTTTAACAGTTTCATGGGAGCTTAGTTGATAGGATTCTTTTTCTATTTCTGTGAACAGCTATGCTCTGGATAAAGATGGCTTCAGGATGGTTCTCAAAGGAGTTCCATCCTTAATCCCCACCTATGACTGCAGAAGGCTTTGTGAGAACCTCTAGACACAAGCCACAAACTGCACTCATGTTAGCCTCTCTTGTAAAACTGTGTGGCTCTCCGTAATAGCATTTTTTTTCTTATTTGTGATTTCTGAGATAATTATATTCTTCCATATCTATTTTTTACTCTCTGTCGCCCTTGAAAGTCTGTAATCTCAGAGGTGAAAAGAGTTGCAAAAATTCTGGAAATATAAGGCAATCAGTCTGAGCAACTCAACTAGAGTTTCCTCTACAGTGTTGTCTGTCTCTCATGTGGTTTCAATGAGTTCACAAACAAGCTTTCCTACTCTTCAGCATGGGAGAGAAGTACACAACATGCTTCCTTCCAGTTTGGCAGTTCATATGTCTCGTGACCTCATCTGCAATTTCTTTTTCCAAAGTCACCTCAGCTTTACCTTCCAGCCGAGTGACAGATATCTTTCAACCAGTAGCATTGCAGCTTGGACATAGACACAAAGTAATTTTGTTCCCTTTCCTTTGTAATACTCTAAGATGGAACATTAAATTTTGTACTTTTCAGAAAGTACATGATATGTGGAGGTAACTGTTTCTGAGGAGGTAGTAAAAAGAATTCTTATAACTTTGGGGAGTTAGAATTTTTATAACAAGAAAGTAAAGAGAAGGTAAAAAGTCTTCAGATTTTTTAAGTTTGAAAAATAGACTTTAAGTTTTCATCAGAAAAAATAACTCTGAAAATCAAAACCATTAATTTGCAAGTTTCATTTGGGCAAAATTAAAATAACAAAAGAGACTCTTAAACTTCCACAGGGAAGGTGCTGGGGGAACTGATATATAGTTTGTATCATAATAATGCCTGCAGTACAGCAGGACTTCAAATTACCCAAGCCCTGGGGAGACTGAAATAGATCTCCTGGACAGAAAAATGATAGTAAGTCCAAACAGAACAGAGTGTGAGCTGGGTAGAGGCCAGTGATTTCTGAAACTTGACCAAAATTCTTGGGATCCTGTAGAGAGGAACAGAGTCACTATTGATGGAGAACTGAGCTGAAATGGTCTTCAGTATCAGGAATCTGCCTGGGCCAAAAGACAACTCTAGAGATATGCACAGTCCAAAATGGTGACCACTAGGCATGTGTAGCTGCTAAAACTTAATCAAAAGTAAATAAAATTAACTATTAAACTTGTGGTCTCACAAATTACATTTCAAGGGGCTAGTAGAAATATGCAGCTGGAGGCTGTTGTATCAGACATCACAGAAACATTTTGTCCAATGGACAAAGCTCCATTGGACAACCATCCTCTGTGTATGGTCATGTTGAGGAGCATTGCTAACACTGAAGATAGGATCCAGGGACAAGAGGAGGCACAAAGCACGTGTCTAAATATTAAAATCTTACAGGTCATGCTAACAAAGTATTAAGTGTAGTTAGGTTTTATCTTCCTGCTGTGACAAATATATTCATAATTGCCTGGAAGTCCAAGTGTGACTTTAGAATTCTTAGATTCCTTTACATTCCATGCCAACTGAAACATGATGGCAGAGAGAAAAATTGTTCCTGGCCCTCAAATCAACATCACACACACACACACACACACACACACACACACACACACACACACCAGCTCCACGATCAGTTTCTATCACATCCCTACAAGGAAGCCCCTGAAGACCCACTCCCTGTAGTATAGCCCACACCATGAACAAAAGACTCAGAAAAGTAAGCCACACATTCCCTGGAAAATAGGTGAGGGTAATTTGGATCCCAGGATGTTAGGTCATAGGGAATAACCAGACTGGGTACTTGACACTACCTGACAGTTCTACTATTTTCTCTTGGCATGTTCATTCCCTTACTTCCCCAAATAGATATTTCATAGCTCTCCTCTCCTCCAACCTATAATGCAACTTTTCCCTCTCATGCTCAGCTTGCTTTGTATTACAGACCATCAGGAGAAAATTCCGTTAACTTTTTAACAAATGTTCCAGCTATCTTCCCTTCTATTCATTTACCCTCTTTTGTTATGGTGAACAATCTCTTCTGGCAAGGAAAAGATCTACTCAACTAAATTCTTTCTCCTCTTGCCTTCTCAAAAACTCCTCTCCCATAATTACTACTCTTTCTGCTGGATCATTACCAATCATGTTCTCGTATTCACTTTCTTTAAAAAGCAAAAATAAAAACAAAACAAGACCCTCACCTAAATTTATGTTCTCATTATTGCTCTTGTGATCCACAAATGAGCCCCCAAACTCGAGTTCAAAAAATGAGGCAAAAACATATTTTAAAAAGCAGCACTGATTTATTTTATTCTGGGCCCAGAGACGCAGTGCAGTTGGAGATTGCAAAAACTGTGTGTGTCCCATCCTTGATACTTGCAGCCTTTATATATATACATATATACATACTGTTTACAAAGTAAGAGGTTTGGGCATGGATCAGAAGGTAGGCTAATGGGGAAGATCCTTGTTTTCCTCAGCAGAGAACAGAGGAGTCTAGCAGCAATTAACTACCTTTTGTTACCTTATTTTAGCACCACATCTGTTATTTGTAGAGGGCAGCAATGGTTAACATATCAATTAGGTCACCCAGAGGGAGAATGGAGAAGAAAAACATATACAGAACAGTTAGGGTCACGTTACAGGTGTTTTGGTATAATACAAATATAACGAAGCTCTTTTTTCTAGTGTACAACAATCGCAACTACCTCACAAATTTCCCCACTATAGCTAATGTCTCTTTCTCAACATACATTTTCTCATTCACTCACACTTATCAAGGTCAGTAATATTTTCCATCTTGCCAAATTCAATAATCACTTTTGGGTCTCCATCTATCTAACTTCTGGGGACAATATGCAGAGATGACTATTTTTTTCTTCCTAAAACACTTTCATTCTTTAGTGTCTGGATCATTGCACTCTTTGTGTTTTCTCCTATCTTACTAGGTTTTTCTCAGTCTCTCCTGCAAGATTTCTGTTCTCTTCTCAACCTCCAAATGCTGATGTTCCCCAGGATTTGGAGGCCAATTGACTTAGCCTCTTCTTCAGTTATATAATTCATTCAGAGAATTTAAACATCATGGGATATGCTGTAAACTGACTGAAGCCCAGATTTATGTATTTACTCAACACGACGTAAGCTGTTTAATAGTCACCAAAACTTGCTTTGCCCACCTCTACCAGATTCTTTCACCATTCTTTCTCACTGCAAATACTGATACAACTATTCAAGTGTCTATTCCAAAAACCTACAAGCCACCTTTAATTTGGTTCTTTCCATTCATTTCTCATAGCCAATATAGCAACGTTCTTGTCAACCATCCTTTGAAAATATTCCCCAGTGTGTCCATTCATCACCACCCTCTGCAACCAGTCTAGTCCGAGTCAATGTTAGCTCTCTGCTGGACCATTAAGTAACCTCCTGACTGATACCTGTGCTGGGGTGCTTACCCCTGACAGTCTCTTCAGCACAGAGCCTCAGATTTCTAAGGGCTTTTAAAATTTAATTTTCTTCTGCCATTACCCTGATTAAAGAATGTGAGGAATGTCTCAGAAGAAGAGCAGTAATTAGACGAGTAGGTCTTGGAAGAATATAAGTACTAGTATTATTATATGTTTAAAATACTTTAAACACAGTTTTTTTCTGGATCCACAGACCTTGGATTAACTGACTCCTATCTCCTTCTACATGCTAATTCCTTACCATTTTCCCTGTCCGTTACGATGCTCAGTCCACAACGATCCTGTTTCTCTTGTTCAAAACACTGGGACTCTAGGGTTTTCGATTTATTTCTTTTCACCTTTGATGCTCTGTCTCCACATCTTCACAATTATCATGGTATCAGTTTAGATGTCGCCCTCACAATAAGAGTTTTCTTAATATAAGCTACTATTGCTCCCAGTTACTTCCCATTCCCCCACCCAGTTTTATTATGCTTTAGTATTGAACCCTACTTCATACTTTATTCCTTTTTATCCCCTTACCATTAGTAAATTTTATTTATCTGTTTCATTGTAGTGCCCTACAGGTCTAGAAAGTCCATAGGACAGAGTAGATGCTCAGTGAACATTTGTTGCACTATTGAATGATTATTTAGGAGAATATTTTAATGTCACCTTTGTTGAGGAGCCATGTGATTTTTTCTGGTAATCTGGTGAGGACATCCACTGATTAGAATGGTCAGTTACTGATTTTATTCATGTAATACATGGTGTTGTTCACCTATATTGGGGACCTTGATAAGCCTCATATGAATTGCTTCAGTTTCCCTGCTGTTAAATATCACATTCCTCTTTGCAATGAAACTTTCCAGGAAAGTTTCATAGAGCATCTTAGATAGGGAGTAAAGCTCTTGATACATAAAAAATTGATGCTGATATGTAAAAGAAAAAAAAAAACATTTATACTTGGAAGGGATTAAGCCAGGTGAAGCACAAATGCATTGTATATCTTTTTTAAAATTATGTCTACTGGTACATTTTACACATACATGAGGCTCCATTCATCATAGGGAATTTATACCAGTACATGGTATATCTCATGTCTTCTTTCCCCCATTCCCCTCCCTGCCCTTCAATCCCTCTCCCCCTTCTTATCTGTAAAAACTTTTTTTTCCATTTTTTCCTTTTATTTTTTCTTATCCCTTCTTTCCTTTCCTCTTCCTGCCTCTCTAGTTCCCCTTCCCACTTGAGCACTGTCATCTTATTTCACAATATCTATTATACATTTTAGCCTTTATGTACATGTTTGGTTTCTCACACCAGAGAAACAATGCAATATTTAAACATTATGTCAAATTTATTACTTGTAAGAGCATAGTTTCAAGATGCACTCATTTGTCTAGAAATGCCTTGTTTATCCTTCTGAATGGCAGAGAACCCTATTATATTTTTAAAAATCTTCTTTATCCATTCATTGACTAATGGGCATCTGGACTGTTTCCAAGACTTAGCTATTATGAACTGTGTCACTATAAATCTGAGTGTGTATATATCACTGTTGTACAATGCTTTTAACTCTTTCAGGAAGATCCCAAGAAGTGAATAGCTGGATCAAGTGGAACCACTAGTTTTAGGTGTCTGAGACATCTCCACACTGATTCCCACAGTGCTTGTACCAGTCTATACTTCCACAGCAGTGGAGAAGTGTTCCTTTTTCCCCAGATCCCCACCAACATTTGTTGTTAGTTGATTTCTTGAGAATAGCCATTCTTTCTGTGGTGAGATGGAATCTGTGTTGTTTTAATTTGCATCTCTCGAATGACCAGTGGTGTTAAACATTTTTCATATATTTATTATGCATTGTACATGTTGCTTTACACTTTCATATGCACGCCCACTAAAGCTCTACTACATTCTGCAAAGAATGTATATTTAATTTAATAATTGCTACAGGCCATGATGTCATTATTTTATACATCTTAATTATGCCTAAATGAAGTAAATTATACTGAATGAACTTCAGAAAGACACGTAAGTTCTACTCTTTAGATTGGCAACAAGTTAAAAACATCAGCTTCTCTTCTGCCAAAATGTGTTGAGCAAGCCATGAACAACCGGAAGTACTTTGTGTTCACTGTCAAATAGCAGGACAATATACCACTTCCTACAAGCACATTTTCTCAAATGCCAATGTGAAAAATATCCTTCTCTATTAAAATTTTATTTTAAGTTAGTTAATAACAAGACCTTCATCCAATCCCAGCAAAAGACTCAACTATATCTACGTCCTTTGTCACATCACTGGAAATGTGCCAAATACAGAAAGCTCCTCTCTGAGCCTGAACGCTCCCAGCGCTTGTCATTGCTACTAACCAATTCAGCATTTTACCAAACAGAAAGCACAATTAAGGTCTCCCAGCTCCAGAACAGATGGCAAAAGAGTGCATCGCTCAGTTTCTTGACCCAGCCGTGTAAGAACACAAAAGCCAGTAGGGCATATGGGTTACAGGAAGCAGCGCATGCGCGCATGCGCGGACACACACACACACACACACACACACACACACACACACACACACATCTGCAGTCAAAAAGCTGTTTTTAAGGGAGTTAGATTTGGGAAGTAGATGACTGATGGCAGCCTTGAGCTATAAAAGCCAAAATGAGCAATAAGAGGATAAGAAAATCCGCCAAGCTGTCTCTTTCCCTCTCTCACATTAGTCAGAGATAATTAATAAACTGAATCTGACTAAAACTAAATTTTTCTTCTCTGCAAAACACAGCCAAAATAATTAAAAGATAAGGCACAGATGTAAAGAAAATATTTGCAAAAGACATATCTGATAAATGACTGCAATCTATTGTACACAAAAAAATTTTTAAAGTTATCAAGAAATCAAACACAACTGAAAACAATGGAACAAACACCTAAGTACATACCTCAAAAAATAAGATATGCAGATGTCAAAAAAATATGAAAAGATGGTATACATCATATATGATCAAGGAAGTTAAAAGTTGAAATC
This sequence comes from Cavia porcellus, assembly GCF_034190915.1. Taxonomy (NCBI): domain Eukaryota; kingdom Metazoa; phylum Chordata; class Mammalia; order Rodentia; family Caviidae; genus Cavia; species Cavia porcellus. Next base: position 22,691,073 of record NW_026947513.1, on the reverse strand, counting down.
ATGACATAGCAACATACCCATTAGAGTGGGTAAAACCCACACACTGACAATGACAATGACAGTGACAATGACAATGACAATGACAAATGGTAAGAATATGGAAAAACAGCAACTCTAGGTCACTGCTGGTGAGAATAAAAAATGGTACAACCACTCCAAAAGATATTTTGGCATTTTCTTACAAAACTACATATACTCATATAATCCAACAATCATGCTCCTTAGTATTTACCCAGAGGAATCAAATACACAAAAATCTGCACATGGATGAATATAGCACATTCATTCTCTGTAAAAATTTGAAAGTAATCAAGATGTGCTTCAGTAAGTAAATAAACACTGTTCTTCACACAATAGACCATTACTCAGCACTAAAAAGAATAGAGCTATCTAGCTATAAAAAAACATGGAAAAAACTTAAATTTATATTTTATTAAATGCAAAAAGGCAACTTGAAAATGTCTCATATGGGTGACTCCAACTATTACAGCTTTCTGGAAAAGACAAAACTATAGAGACAGTAAAAGAAATCATTGGTTGCAAGAAATTAGTGGCAGAGAGAGATGACAGACTGAATACAGGATTTTCACAGCAGTCATATCCATGGAATATACAATGCCAAGAGCAAATGTTAATATAAAATAATGAGTTTGAGTAATATTGTGTCAATGTAGGTTCATCAGCTGCAACAAACCTACTATTCTGGTAGGGCTGACATCATGGGAGATGATAGGTGTATGACGGGTAGAGAACGTATAGGCTATTTCTGAACCTTTCACTTCCTCTCTGCACTTTCCTGTGAACCTAAAACTGTTCTAAAACTTAAGTCTTTCAAAGAAGTAAACACAATTATTATTTTTAAAGAAATTAAGGAAAATAAATTTCCATTTAGAATTTTCTATACAACCAAATTATAAATCAGACTCGAGACCATAGAAGAAAACATTCTTGGTAATTAAGGCCCCAAGAGGTTTGCCTTAGATCCTTATCTTGAAGAACGTATTTCAAGAGTTCAGTAGGGGTAAAGAGAGAATATCACAACAAACTACTTCAGAAAGTACAGAAAAAAAGACTGAAATTTTCTGACAATTATACTGAACTGAATTGTGACTCTCGAAATGCATGACTCCTCAAAACCTCAGAATGTAACATTATTTGGGGGAAAAGGCCTTTGTGGGTATAACTAATGAATCAAAATAAAGTCATACTGGATTGTAGACCCTCCATCTAACTTCTGTCCCTGTAAGATGAAAAGTTACATAAACTGGCCATGTGAAGACAAAAGCAGAAACTGGGGTGATGCGGCTGGAAGCCAGGGTGCCTCAGATCACCAGCAACCATTGAAGCTAAAAGAAAGCCAAAGAATCATCACGACAGCCTTCAGAGGGAGTATGGCCCTGCTGAAGTTCAGGCCTCACACCCTAGACCTATGAAAGAATAAATTTATGTTGGTTTAAGCCGCCCTATTTGTGGTAATTTGTTGCAACATTCCTTCAAAATTAACAACAATATTTAATATTGCTGTTGCCTTTTTATTTCAAAAAGAGGCAACCAACTATTCTAGTAACAGGTAACAAGTACTGTTTGCTTAGATGTATTTTCTTTGAAAAACTCCAAAGGTACCCAGTTCACTTTGGGACTAAAATAACTGTGTTGTCAAAATCAGGTAGATTATAGGAAAATAAAATTAGAAGTTCATTTAAATAATTGCAAAATACATTATATCTTTAAGGAAGAGCATGAAGTATATCATGTATCAGGCACTCATCCAAGATACGAACCTCTGTAACTCAAAGATACCTTCATTGTCTCATTAATCTTGAGACCAACGAAAAAGAAGCTGGGCTTGAGCCATCGTGGCAGAACATTACTCAAGAGCTCAGCTCACCCACCATGCAAAACCAGGCAGAAATTGCTTGTTCTGGCCAATGCTTAGAGGAAGTGGAAAAAGAATGGTTAGATCTTGCATCTCACCTAGAAATGAACAATGTGATATCCTCACCTTATGAAACCTTGCCAAGAACTCATACATACTCAAAATCCAAAAAGGGCGATGATTTCTATGTGGCACTAAGTCAATGAAGCAGCAAAATAAATCACTCCTGGCCAATTAAGGAAAGTGCAAATGTTCCTTGTCTCCTTTGATAACATTTTTAAGAGCTTGTGGAGAAGTTAACTCACAACTATGCAGCACCCACTCCCTCCAAGCACAGACAAGTTCAAATTTATGTAGAAGAAGGGAAAGCTTTGAAAGAAAGTATCCTTATAGTGCTTTTTATGTCTTTCTCTATATTCTTCCTCAGTAGACTGCAAAGACAAAGGCAGGTCAGACAAGTTGCATGTAAGATTGCACACCAGAAATTAGAAATAGAGATAGATTTTTTTTCTCCATGTGTATCCTACATAAGTTCAAAATTTAAGATAAAATAGTTAAAAATTTAAAATAAAATAAAATGGTTTTTCTTCTGATTGATAAATGACCCTCTATACACACCCACATACAAAGAGAGTGAGAGAGAGAGAGAGAGAGAGACCTAAGGATCTGCTCACTGTGCAGATGGCATCGACTTCTTTCATCAAGTGTTAAGAAACAGCTCATTCAAAGCTTTCTCCAATCACAGCTTTCCTCCATCCAGAAAGAGGTAATTGAAGACTTTTAAAGCAGACCACAGCACACCATTTGCCTTGTATTACAACTGGACTACGTATCTCAAAAACAGCTGGGAAGAAGAGGAGAAAAATAAGGAAGACTAAAGACCTCAAATATCTCATTGACAAGCTTGGGAAGGTATAATTAATCATCACCAGAGTTTAAAGTGGAAAGCGGTGGTTTAAACAACATGCCAGAGAGGTCCTGCATGGGCCACTGAGATCTCCAAGTGACCCCTCCCTTCATACAGAGAGCCCTAGCAGGTCGGAGAGCTCTTGGGTGACCACTCCCTCTATCCAGAGGGTCCTGGCAGGATGGCGAGATAGCAGATGACAAAAATAGGGCCCCTACTGGGGTGTCCATGAAGGGAAAGAGGGACTCACAGACTATAAAATTCTGAAGCAGCAGTAACAATGCTAGCCAACATTTGGTAAGTTAGATATGAAAGAGTTTTGGCCCACACAGGACTGTAGCTGGTAAAGCCTCAGGCGGAACCAAGGAGCTCCCTCTCCCCACCCCTAGGAATTTGCCCCTGGCGCCAAAAAAAATACCAATGGGCTACCTGTGCATCCCTAATGCCCTCAGGCACCACCCCAACCTAAGCTACGTGTATGCCTCCACTCCAGGAGTTCCACGGAGAGATCGCCACCCTGGGGGGAGATGCTGCACCCTAGGGGATCAAAAGGGGTCTCTCCCCGAATTCTCAAAATAAAGGTCATTTATATTTCATACTTCTTATCTTTTTAGCCGCAGCCAGTCCCCCACAGTTCTATCAGTAAACCAGCATAAAGCTTGGGCTTGGGATGTGTAAGCAGGTAGAATCCTCCCCCTTTCTGTTTTCATTGTTCTATTTTGCTCTGTTTTGGTTTTTTTTCATATGTTTTTCTTGTGTGTGATTATTTTTATTCTCCGGATTTTCTTTTTTCTCTTCTTTTTCTTTCATGACTTAGATCTCTAACCATTTTTTTTAATTTGCTTCTACTCGGATCGGAGAGAACATGGGGATCGGAGAGAACATGGCGGACAGACAACAGCAACTACCAGAGGCTCTCTGAAAGGGTCGGCTCAGAGGCCAGAAATAATGCGGACTAGGGAGACACGAATCAGTAGAGATATGCTCTGCTGACTCAGGAACGAACTGGGCTGAGAGAATCCAACTTGGAATACAGTCCTGGCGCTAAAATAGGAACAGAAAAATCTCGGTGTGGAGGCTCGACTCCGCGCCTTTGGAAACCGGTTTGGATTTCCCGCCGTGCGGCGGCCGGCTATCTCCACAGCGGCTCAGCAAGGAGAGACGCGCCGAGCTCTGGGAGCGCCGAGCTCTGGGAACGGGAGAACGGAGTCGAAAAAAAAAAAAAAAAGGACGGACAGAGGTGTACACGAAAACTGACTGGTGGCGAGGTGAGTAAGAATCTGACCCCCCACCACAGTTTGACTCTAGCGGAGATCTCTCTGGGCGCCATTCCCCTCTCGGACGGGATTGGAGAAAAGTCCCTGGCCTGAGTGACGCTGCTGGCGGACTCTCTAGGCTAGACTAGCCTAACCCAGATCCCAGAGCCGGACGATGGCCCGGAGGAGCGACTGACTTCCGCGTAGGCTGCCTCCTCCGACTCCCTGGTGCGCAGCGGTGGGCGGGAACAACTAGCCAGCGCAATTTGATCAGGCTGTGGCTGACAGGCAGGGAAGCCGGGCCTCCTTTGTAAGATTGCATTTTATAAGGAACAAAAAATATGGGGAAGGGAAGCAACAAAAAAAGCTCCTCAGCCCCCAATCCTGAGAAACAGGCAATAATGGACGCCGCACCAGTATACATTAAGCACCATATTGAGAGCCTCATAGACCAATTCAGGAATGAAGTTATCAATGATCTGAAGCTAGAAGTATGCAGAATAGTTAGAGAAATGCTAAACACCACCCAGGAAAAAACAGATGGTGGAATGGAAGAACAGAAAAAGAGGGGAGAATTGCTTGATGGAGAAAACAGAGAAAGCATTGAGTATGTGAAGCAGGTTCAAAGGGACTATCAAGAAATTAATAAGTCTATACAAGACTGGCATAACAGCTTGAAAGAAACTAAGGACAGACTATCTGAACTGGAGGGCAGACTTGAAATATGGGAGAATGAAATGAAAAACTTCTTAAAAATAATAAAGAAACAAACAGCAATAATACAAAAACAAGAAGATGATAAGAGGAGCCACCACTTAAGGATTAAGAACATAGAAGAAGAAGTAGGGACACAAACAAGTGAATTACAAAAGCTACTCACAGAAATAATCCAGGAGAATTTTCCTAATTTAGCAAAAGGTAAAGATACTCAGCTGTATGAGGCATACAGGACCCCAGCTACCTACAACCCTAACAGAGAAACACCCAGGCATATAATAATAAAAATCCCAGAAATTCAATACAAGAACAGAATATTAAAAGCTGTAAGAGACAAGAAACAGATCACTTACAAAGGAACACCCATCAGAATTACAGCAGATTTCTCTTCACAAACCATCAAATCACGAAGAGCATGGGGGGAAATAATTCAAGCTTTGAAAGATAATAATCTACAGCCAAGATTGAGATATCCTGCACAACTGTCCCTGGAAATTGATGGAAAAACGAGGTGCTTCCAGGATAAAGAGGAACTGGGGGAATTTGCAACCACCAATTCAACTCTACAGAAAGTATTGCAGGATATTCTAAAAAAAGAAAAATACAAAGAACCCAGAAATAGTGGCAGGGAGGCCACAACGAATGGAGCAGACAACAAAATGAAGAAGACAAACTGACAGCTACTGACAGAAAAAGAGCTCAACAGAAATGAGACAGAGAAGATTGGATGATAGGAACAGCTATTTTTGAGACAATGACATCTTAATAGGTAATGCTGATGCAGTACCATCTTGTTTTGAAGTCTCATCTAGCTTTTGTTCTTCTGTCTCCAATGGTCTAACCAGGTTGTATCTTATTGGATTTTGTTATGTACGTTAGCATAAGCAAAAACCTTTTAAAGACAAGGAGATTATACAGAGACCATTGTTCATTTTCTGTTAGTCAATTCCAAATACTCTATAATGCTGTCATTCTCTTAAATGGTTTTACATTGTTTTGATATACTTAATGCTACAGTATATGAAGTTGTACTCAAGGACTTCAGGGAGGGAGTCAATATGGTAACTATTTTTAAGTCGGAAATATCTGGTGGTGAAACACTATTCTGCTTAAAAGGTTATGTTTTGATCTGCCCTGTTTCGCTGTTATGCCCTCTTTTTCTTTTTCTCAATCTCCACTCCATTATATACTTTTTTATTGTTATCCATTTAATTAAAGGGAAAAATATAGCAGGATATAATATAGTAACCCACTTTGACTTTCTATTTTCTCGATTTGAAGCCCTGTATTACTCTCACCATCTTGTTTTTGACTGAGGTTCCTCTATTCTGTTTTGCTGAATAGTATCAGGTTCGAAAGTTTAGGCATCAGCTGAGAAGATAATGAGATTCATTATAACGCCCATTCTCGTTGACTTCTATCTACTTTTGAAGACCTACAATATCTCCAATGTTTTGGTTTTGTCGGTTTTATCCTTTATGGTTTTGTTCAATAGTATTACAACTAATGATATAGGCAAATCTATTAGAAATAGCGGGAGGCATTAGGGTAACCATTGTTGATCACCTTGTATTATGTTTTTATATTATCTATTATATCCACCCTTTTGACTTGACCGATTCTGTTCTGTTATGTCACATTTGGTTTTATTCTCTTCCAAAAAAGCAATAAGAACAGTGGGAGCAATGAAACCCAAAATGTGTAATAGTCACTGTACAAAAGAGAGGAAAAGAAAATGCTCTAAACTATATAACTGCATGTATATTTAAATGTATAAGACAGAAAATGATATCACAGAGTTCTAATGGATCATTGAACAGAACTGTTTGCAGTATCATTGCTGGAATGTCCACTCTACAAACTTTAATTCTGTGACTTGAACAATTATTTCTAAGATGGCAATATGTAATCTATTAACTAGTGATTTCCTACTGCGCATTTTTTTCTTCTGTAAATCTGTATAACTTGTACCCTTCACTGTTTTTTTTTTTTCCTTTTCTTTTCTCCTTAAATAAAAATTAAAAAAAAAAAAAAAAAAAAAAAAAAAATTTGCTTCTACTCATCCTCTTCCTCCCTTTCGTCAACTACTCTCTTGATTTTATAAGTAAACATTCTTCTCTTCTCCTTAAGGTTCACATCAATACTGCTAGGCTTTCTCCTCCACGCCTTCCATCTCATGTCCTACAATTACTCAAAACTTTTTACCCTACAACCTTTCTTCTACTGCATTTACCCTCATTCATCTCCCCACCCTATCCCCATCCCTCTTAATCCTCCCATACACAGCAAGGTAAAATCACTCTAACAAGTTGTTAATCATACAACTTCCTGGTACAAGTTGGATTACATTTTATAACTATAGGAGGCAGCAGATTTAGCTCAGAGCCTCAAGTGCTTACCTGATAAGCATGAGGTCATGAGTTCAATCCCAAGTATTTAAAAAAAAAAAATCAAGACTGTGAAGCAAGCCCTCCCTGTGAATCAGCACCATGCACAAGCTGCTGTTGGGAGAGCCAGATGCTAATCTTTTCCCATGAGTCATTACCCTTTGTGGACTGCAGGAAAAGAGAGCAAGAAGTCACCAGGAAGCAAGCCCTTCCTGCTAACTGGCACCATATGCAGGCCACTGGGGGAACAGCCAGATGCCAGCTCTTCCTGGTATGTAGGTTGGGAAACAAGGAGAGTCAACCTATCCCCCAAATCGCCCACCCCTGCCATAAGCAACCAGCTGACCCATAGAAATGCAGGGTATCAAGCTATTGAAGTAAAATACAATTTAATGCTTGTAGTCTTTAGTGTTTCACTGACTTTGCAAGTCTAAAGCCAGTAGTCTGATCATCTATTGAGAGAATATCAATACACAATGTAGCATCTGTGGAGAATCTCCTTCGGAAGGTGGTAGCCATTGTTTAATTCCCTAATACCTTGTTTTGAAGTCTTGCATCATTTTCATTGTTTTGTTGAATTAGGTTTTATTCTGTTTGTTTTGTTTTATTATATTCAATAACATGGGCAGCTATTTCAAGGATAACAAGATATATTATGGTAACCATTTTGGATTTACTATTATCCTATTTTGAAGTCCCTTATTGCATTCATTGTTTTGTTTTATTGGTTCTATTCTGTTTTGTTTTGTTTGATTTTAACTATGTCTGAAGACAACAAGAGGCATTTCGATAACCATTGTTGATATCCTATTGTTTTGAAGTCTGTGTCACACAATTTTGTTTTAATTGGCTTTATTCTGTTTAATTTTGTTAGTTTTATTCTCTTTAAAATAAAAATTTTTTAAATTATAAAAGCATTTTATAACTAGAATTTGCTCCTATGATTGAAGGTATCAGGCTAATTGTTACCACAGTTTGTCAGTACCCAGAATGTACTTAAGTTTAATGTTATTACTGACTCTACTACTTTAACTGGGATGTCATACCTCTTATAATCAGTTTTTCTCCTCTGTATGACAACATTGAGATTGCAAGGAGTCATAACCACCACCATAGTCCAGTTCCAAAGTAACAGGCACTGAATCAAATAGACAGCAACTTCACACTCTTAATATATTGGGAACATAGTTTCTTGGGCTAGACATAAAGGCCAAGAACAATTTACATCTAGAAGACATCCTGAGGAACAGACATTTCCTGGGGAAACCTTGATACAAGGAATAAAACTCATCATAAGAAACCTACAAGCATCAACACAGAAAACAAAATCAAATTAAAAACATATAAAATGATAAGACAAAAAAGCAAAATACAATCCCAATGGCCAGTCCAATAAGGACAAGTTCAGAACACAAAAAGTTAGAGGAAATTGGAAGCCAACAACTGGAACTTTCTGAAATGATATCAACAGAAGAGAAAAAAGCAAATGGAAGAGGCTATAGAAAAAATAATCTCTAGGATGCAAAAAGAAATTCTGATCAAAATGAAAGGTGTTGATGCAGACACAGATTTTAAAAATAGAGGAGCTCAGGAAAAAGATGAAATCTATGAATGCCCAACATAAAAATGAAATGGAATCAGTGAAACAGATTCAAACCGAAATGCAGATTAAAAACTACATTGAAATTATATACAACAGATTGATTGAAAGTAAAGATAGAATAACAGATCTAGAAGACAGGATTTTGACTAGCAGCCAGTAAAAGAAATATATCTTTGAAATAGCAAGACACCACACAAAAAAAGTCCAACAGCAGAGAAAAGCTGACGTCAGTGATAAACTTGGAGACAGCTCAAAGGCCATTGAAAAACCTCTTCACAGAACTAATAGCAGAAAATGTCCCAAACATGAATAAAGAATTTGACATACAAATGAAAAATGCACAGAGATCCCCAAATACCCGTGACCAAAATAAATCTTCATCAACACATACTATAATCAAGATTCTACAAATTCAGCGTTAAAATAAAATATTAAAAGTAGTTAGAGAAAAAATCATATAAAAAGGAAAGCACATCATAATCACAGCAGACTTCTCACCACAAACCCTCAAATCAAGGAGAGGTTAGAGTGAGATATTTCAAACCCCAAAGGAAAACAATCTTCAACCTAGATTTATGTACCCTGAAAAACTGTCCTTCAAACTCAATGGAAAAATAAGATATTTCCATCACAAAGAAAAATGAAGAAATGCATGACCATCAAAGCAGCTCTTCATGATGTTCTGAAATGTGTATTAGAAAAAGAAAGTAAAGATCACAACTACAATAACAGCAATAGAAAGGAGCCATCAGCCAGAGAAAGCAATTAAATAGAAAAGAAAGACAGGGAACCAGCAATGGGAAAATAACATGAAAGAGCTAAGCCAAGATATGTCAGTTATAAACATCAATGTAAATGGTCTCAATTCACCCATCAAAAAAATGGATTGGAATAAAGGGTCAAGAAATGAGATCCAATAATACACTGCATTCAAGAAACACATTTAACTAAAAAAGATATTCATAAGCTAAATTTCAAAGGATGCAAAACAATACTCCATGAAATAGGAAACTCAGAAAAAGTAGAGGTAGCTGTTCTACTTGATAGACAATATAAACTTTAAGCCAAAACTGATTAAAAAAGACAAAGACGGTCACTACATTTTCATTAAGGGAAAACTCCTAGATAAAGAGATAACAGTCGTAAATATCTACACACCAAATACCAGTGCACCCAACTACATAAAACAAATATGAAAAATCAAATAAGAACTAACACAATTAAAAGGATGGACCTTGTACCCCACTGTCACAAATAGATGGATCAACTAGACAAAAAAATCAACAAAGTAATATCAGAATTAAGCCAAGCCTATGAACAAATGGACTTGATAGATGTCTACAGAGTATTCCACCCAGCAGCATCAAAACACACATTCTTCTCAGCTACCATGGGATGTTCTAAAAATAGATCACATATTAGTTCATAAAACATGCTTACATAAATGTAGAGGAATTAAAATTATCCCATGTATACTATGTGACCTTAGCACAAAGAAACTGAAAATCAACAGCAAAAGAAATGACAAAAACTAGATAAACATGTGGAAATTAAACAACTCCCTCTGAACAAACAATGAGTCATAGAAGAAATTAAAAATGAAATTAAACAGTATCTAGAATTAAATGGTAACACCAGTACAACATATCTCAACTTACAGGATGCCATGAAAGCAGTCCTAAGAGAGAGATTTATAGCAATGAACTCTTACATGAAGTGAGCAGAAAGAGCTCAAATAACCTAATGCTGATCCTCAAACTTCTAGAAAAGAGGAACAAATCAAACCTAAGCTCATACAAGGGAGGAAATTATAAAGTTAAGAGCAGAAATTAATGCAGTTGAGACTAAGAAAGCAGTACAAAGTATCAGGGAATCGAGGAGTTGGTTCTTTGAAAGAATAAATAAAATCAATAAACCAATAGCCAGCATCATCAAAAGAGGCAAGAAAAAATACAAATTCAAGCTATTAGAAATGAAAGGGGAGAAATCACAATGGATCCTAACGAAAATCAGAAGATCATCAATACTTTCTTCAAGTACCTGTACTCCACTAAAATAGGAAACACAGAAGAAATCAACAGATTCCTAGACACAATCAAATTTCTAAAACTAAATCAGCAAGGCATAAAAATTCTAAATAATTCAATATCAGCCAGTGAAATTGAAAATGTAGTTGAAAACTTGCCAACAAGGTAAAGTCTAGATCCTGATTAATTGAACACTGAATTCTACGAGAAATTTAGAGAAAAATCTGTTCCACTGATGCTGAAATTCTTTAAAGAAATAGAAAACGAACCAATGCTCCCTAATTCATTCATAAAAGCAAGTATTGCTCTGATTCCAAAAATAGAGACGATTCCAGCCAAAAAAGAAAATCAGTCTCCCTAATGAACACAGATGCAAAAATCCTCAATAAGATACTGGTAAACAGAATGCAACAAATCATCAAGATTATATATCATGCCCAAGTAGGATTCATCCCAAGTATACAGGGATGGTTCAACATACGCAAATCAATAAATGTAACATACCATATCAACAAAGCCAAAGACAAAAATCACATGATCATTTCAATAGATGCAGAAAAAATATATGACAAAGTATAACACCTGTTCACTACAAAGACACTCAGAAAATCAAATAGACAGTCTCTACCTCAGTCTGATAAAAGCTATCTGTGACAAACCAATAGTCAACATCATACTAACTGTACAAAAACTGAAAACTTTCACTCTAAAATAAAGAATAAGGGTGTCTACTTTCACTACTCCTATTCAATATAATTCTGAAATTATTAGCCAGAGAAGTTAGATAAAAGAAAGAAATAAAAGGGATATGGATAAGAAAGGAAGAAAAACTTAAACTATCATTTTTTTGCAAATGACATGATAGTCTATAGAATACCCCCAAAACTCCACTATAAAACATCTAGATTTAATAAACAAGTTCAGCAGAGGAGCTGAATACAAAGTCAGCACTCTAAAATCAATAACGTTTATACACACAAGCAATACACTCACAGAGAAATTAGGGAAACCACACACTTTATATATAATAATGCTCAAAAAACTGAAATACTTAGGAATCAGTCTAACAAAGGAAATAAAAGACTGATATATTGAAAATTACAGTACTCTGAAAAAGGAGATCACAGAGGATATCACAAAGTAAAAAGATAACCCTTGCTCATGGATAGGAAGATGCAACATAGTGAAAATGACCATACTCCAAAAAATTTTTATACAGATTTAATGCAATATCAATCAAAATACCTTCAGCATACCTTACAGAACTAAAGAAAATACTCCTAAAATTCATTTGGAACCAGAAAAAACCTAGAATAGCAAAATCAGTTGTGGACCACAAAGGCAAGAAAGAGGGCATCATAAACCCAGACTTGAAATTATACTAAAAATTTATCGTGATAACATTGTCATAGTATTGGCACAGAAACAAACCTGGGGATCAGTGGAACAGAATACAAGTAAGCAACTCAAAACACACTCAGCCACTTTATCTTTGACAAAGGAGCCAAACATGTTCATTGGAAGAAAAATAGTCTCCTTAATAAATGGTGATAGAAAAACTGGCTTCCCACATGCTGAAGACTAAAACTAGACACATGCCTATCACCAAGCACTAACCTATAGTAAAAATGGATCAAGGATTTAAATATTAAAACAGTTACACTAAATTTACTGCAAGAGAAATTAGACGGAATTCTTAAAGACATAGATGTAGGTATAGACTTCATGGGAAATACTACAAAGAATCAGCAAATGGAATCTGACCTTATTAAAAGCTTTTGCACAATAAAAGATATCTCCAACAGAACGAAAAGTCAGCTCATAGATTGGGAAAAAATTATAGCCAGTTGTCTCGCAGACAAAAGATGTATCGAGAGCACATAAAAAATTAAAAAAAAAATCAGGCCCTCCAAATTCAAGGGCCCAATACAAAAATGAGGACCTGAGACAAATATGCAGTTCTCAGATGAAGAAATGCAAATGGCAAATAAATACATGAAAAAATGTTCAACATCATTGGTCATCTGAGAGATGCAAATTACAACACTGAGACTTCACCTCCATCCGAAAGAATGGCTATTATCAAGAAATCAACCACTAACAATTGCTGGAGGGACTACGAGGGAAAAGGAAGCCTCTCCTGTTAGTGGGAATGTATGCAGGTGCAACCATTGTGGAAATTCCTCAATAAACTAGAATGAGAGATTCCTTTCAATGCAGCTATCCCCCTTCTGGATACCTTCTCAGAAAAATTAAAAACATCATACAACAGAAATATGTATGCACCCATGGTTAGAGCAGCAAGATTTCTAACAGTTAAAGCTTAGAAACAACCCAAATGCCCACCAACTGAAGAATGCTTTAAAAAGATGTGGGTATTTTTTTTTAATGTAATGGAGTAATACTTAGTCATAAAGGATAAACTTTTGACTTTTATAGGTAAATATGTGAAACTCAAGACCACATTCATAAGTGAAATAAGTTAGACTCACGTGGGTAAATATCATATAGTCTTACTATGTGACAAGTTGAAGACCCAAATGGACCCAAAATGTACAATACATAATGTAAATTGGGTAGAAACTGTTCAAAAGAAGAGAGAAACTGTGATGGTTGAAATGGGAAATGAAGAGAAAAGGGGAAATATATATATAAAATACATATTAATAATTATATATATAATAAGATGCAAGATAGCTAAGATATATATACTACTAGATTCTCTTAATTTACTGAAAAGAAAATTCTGTGCTAATATTTTTTGAACATCTCATGTTTATATCTTGTACCCTTGTTACTACTCTGAAGAGAACAATATACAATGTATTAATTTTTGTTACTCTTCCATTATCTTGTTTTGAAATTCTGTTTCATTTTTTTCTTCCTTTTATAATAAAACAAAGAATATGCAAATATGTGGGAGTCAAAAATAAGCAAAATTATTACAAATAGTGTAAACAAATAATGAAAAATTTATTTTATCAACTATATCTGTGTGCTCAAAGACAAAATGAAATTTGACCAAAAAAGGGATCAGTCTTATATCTTTTTTTTTTTTTTTTTTTTTTTTTTTTTTTTGTCTTTTTCGTTTTTATTGGTACCAGGGATCTAACTCACGACTGCCTACTTGCAAGGCAGGCGCTTATGCCGCTGAGCTAAAATCCCCAGCCCCAAGTCTTATATCTTTGGAAAAATCTAAATATTTCATGGATTCCATGAATAATCCTATTCAAGTCTTAATCATTTTAACACCTAAATTGACACAAAATTAAGCACAATGTGAATCATAATATTAATTTATTCTTAATTGTATAAACAGACCCAGTCATAGGCTGTAAAATCCCTTAACCTAAGACTTGACATTGAAATATCACATTCTATTACCTTGATTATGTGTCTAGTATTTAAGCTTTCAGTCCTGTTGAAAGTTGGTTATTAATACACTTATTGTTATTAGAAGTAATAAAATATCCCAATGTCTTCAAATATTAAATTGACCATGAAATAAGACACATACATCCAAATATATTTGTTTGGGCTGAAGGCCTTACATCAAGTATGTAGAGAAGCAGGAGAAAGATGTCTCAGATATGACAGACTATTAACAATTAACATTTGACAGTAAAATATTATATGATCAGTCACTGCACTCCTTTGTTTTTAAGATAATCCATCTATCATGAAAGAAATGTTGCATGTTGAAATCGATGTTCTCAAGAGTACGAAATTATATCTATTCTTATTATTAAAGCTGTTTACTACTTTTTTATTATGCTATTTCACATTTTATAAAGAAAAAACATTTAAAAATTAATTGATTTCAAGGCAAGAGATATTTATATCTTATATTGCTGTAAGTCTAAGTATAAATAAAAATGTCTGTCAAAGCACAGTTCTGAATTTTTATAAGACCATAATCACAGATGTACTTAATAACCCCATTAGGCAGGATACTTTAGAAAACATTGAAGACTTAGATCATTATGATTAGCATAATAATTAGGTGATTCATCAAGAAAAACTATGAATAATTCATTCTAATTAAGTAACTGATAGACCAGTAAATCAACCATCAGTGTTAGAGCTCTTAAGTTGTGGACAGTATCTATAAAACCAACTTCTAAATAAAACAAATTAAACTAAGATGTGATTAAGTATTTGTACCAATACTAGGCAACAAATCACCAGTTTTTTCTTGTACTGTGCATTTTTCACATTCAGAACACTTGCCCAGTTGTATGACCTACTTTGCTTCTGTACTGTATGAAAAATAGAAAGAGATTAGAGATATCAGCAGAAACATGTCTCTTCTGGGCAACAACTATAACGACTGAATTACTTTCCTCTTTGGCTATGTCAGATGAGTAACCTCTGCAATAAAATATACAAATATATATTATGCAGAGAAGAATAGCTCTTAAAAAAGAGGAGTAAAGTCAAAGCTCAAGTTGCTTAATGCAAGTGTAAATTATTCTGAAAAGAACAAACGATCTTAGCTGGGAGCTTGGTTCAGCAGCACGAGCAGCTGCCTGGCAAGTGCAAGGTCATGAGTTTTATCCCTGTTACCAAAAACAAAAAAGAACAAATCATCTTGTCCTCACATCTGTAGTCACTAAGTAAAATAGATGCCTTCTTTACAGTAAAAGCAAAGCACTCACTTTGAGAGCCTATTTAGATTCTGGGCCTCAGAACAGATGATTAAATTTTCTGTTGCTTTTTCTGCATTGGCAGAACAAAAACAGCTCAAGAGTTATTTTATTTTTCAAGGGTCAATAAAAATCATTTTGAAGATTTTAATAATATAATAATCAATGATATGATATAGGGGAAGCCTAACACACAAATTCCTAGCTAACAGAAAAATTATTCATTTGAAGAATAACGTAAAATAGTCTTAAATCAAAGTCGTTTACATTTTTATCATAATCTATAAGATAGTCAAGCAGACTCTAGAATTTAGGAAGATCGAAAGCTTTGTTTCAGTGTGAGAATAAAAAATAAAACACTTAAAAATAAAACATTAGGAATATAAAAAATTTTAATTGAACATGGAGGTTCAAAAATTATTTCTTGTGCTGAGGAGAGGGCACATTGGATAAATGAGCCTTTTATTCCAATATGGATTACTGAATCCACTTTTCAGTTAACTCTCCTGCCAAAGCCCTGAAATCAGAAGCATTATTATTGCAATATTCAATGGAGTTGAGAGCAGTAATGACCTTTGACTAGTTATAAAGAGGATTTGGCACATCACCAAACACTCACACAGTAGAGAATCTCCACACCCTCATTCTCCAAGACAGTCAGTCGACAAACATGGTATCCATCTCTAACCCCTTCTCAACTTCTCATCCAAGTGCCTTCCAGTACTATGAATCCTGCCTTTAGACATCTTCTAGTGTGTTCCACCGTCCTGGCCCAAATCAACACTACTTTCATTCATACACTAGTATGAATGTACTTTATTCCCCCTTATATAATACTCTCTGTGGCTTTCAGCTTCCTACATGCTCCATTCCAAATCATGTCTGATTACAACAATGTGTCACATAAAATACTTCAATAATTCTAAATCTCTTTGGTCACAGTTTGATGCCTACTAACTTCCTAGTAGCTGTTTTATCAATATTATAGTTTATTAGGATCTGCAAAATAAACTATAGTCTAAGTCTTCACACATGTATTTTAGGTTCGGTCAAGTCTATATAAAATAGCTGCTTTGTCTGTTTGATTTGAAATCAAGCTGCTTTAACTCAAACAGTATTTGATTTAAAATTTATGCTTAAATAGAAGCCCAGGACACTGTGGTGCAGGGTCTAGTTGTGTTTACCCTTTCCCTTTTGTTTGGTGTCTTATTTCATTGCTAAAGTCTAGTGTTTTTACACACAAGTAATAGATGCTCATTTTAGAAAGATCAGAAAATACAAATAAGAATGATATAGATAATCCATAACCCAGGAAATTCAATGAATGTTTTCTCTTTTATTTTTGCTGTTTAAAATGCTACTTATTAGGAGCACTGAATTTTATCCCTCAGTCCAAAGGAAGGAGAGTTTTGCTCACCTAGATAAGCCCAGAGTGGCAACCTAAAAGAGAATGAGATTACTGAACATCAAGGGCAGGGAACAGAGAGATCACCTACAATCAGCGTCCCCTAGGCACAACTGGTCAATGGCCCTGAAGAAAAAGGGAACCCTACCCAAAAACATCCTGCTTCTTAACTTAGGAACAGAACTAATACTTCAGAGCAACCTCCATTACTTTACATTTTGCTTCTGGTGGCTTCTTGGGCCACTGAAGACAGATTTTTTTTCCCCATCCTATTAACGTATACCCATTAAAAGAAAGTAAGTGTAACTTAGGGAAATTTTTTTAAAAGGAATTTTTAATCACAGATCTCGGAAACTAAATAATTCTCTTTCTGCATTATCATGATGGAAAGTGATCCACAAACTATCTAGTCCTCAGAAGCGATCCAGAAATACTGGATCAGTTATTCCAAAGAAAGAACCAACAGTAAAGATTTACTGTAAATTTTCAGGGTGGGATATACTGTCATTATTTTTAAAAATCTGTGAACTACAAATAACACTAAAAAGTTTACAAGTGAAATTATATAAGCCTGGCATTTGCTTTAAAATAATGTGTTGAAAAGGTAAACATAAATAAAACAAGATTGCCCATGGGCTTAATTTTTTTTAACTAAGTGGTAGTACTCATACTATTGTCTCTTCCTTTGTGAATTCCTTTTAATTCCATGATGAAACTTTTTCTGAAACATTAAGAATCTTTGCAGTCTATTCATTGTATTTGCTCTTACAAAGGAAATAAACCATTGAAAGGTATCCTAGCAGTGTTCCAGTGGGAGACTGTTTTGATGGCTTCTGTAACTTAACTTTGCTCTCTGTACCTGACATCGTCTCTTGTCTCACCCCCCTGTCACCCTATGCGTAACTCCCATATATTGTTCACAGTTTGTTTAGGTATTTTTCTTCTTGGAAAGTCTCCCCCTAATGCCTTCCTCCTGCCAGGTTAGGGACCACATAACAAATGTCTCTATTACATGCTTTCATAACACCACACCTACAGTTTCCAGAATCTTTATTACATTAAATTACATATTTTTGCTTGTTTGTGTCACTTCCTTTAGAATCTAGAAAGGAATTATAGATTTTTTAAGTAGGAAACACATCTTATGTATCATGAAGTTCATAAAGCACATCCTTGTGTTTGTCTTTAGAACACGACATGCATCTATTGGTGATCTACATTAGCCTTATGCCCTGCTGGTCTTTCTTACTGTGAGAATCTTCTGCCAGGTGGAGAGACTTAGGATTTCAAATCCTTAATTCATTGCTTCCTCTAAATTATGCTTTTACAGTTTTTAGTTTCTTTTTAACTTATTTCTATTTGTGTTTTGTAATGGGCAGTAAAATGAAGCAAAGTGTTGTTTTCAATATTCTTCCTTGAAACCCCCTTAGTTAGATCACTGGGTGAATTAGCTAATTTTCCATTTCGCTGCAGGAAAGAGCACTGCTGCTATATATGCTTTTTTATTATATAGTAATAATCTCTTTTATCCAAGTTCCAATAATGTGTTCCTTTAAGACCTGTTTCATCCCTAACCAATGGCCTTCTTCAGGCTCTTCCAGCTTCTGTTAACATGGCCTTCTGACCTTTTAAAATTTCATGAACAGTCTTCTTGTGTCTAACCACATTTCACCCATATGGTTTAGAACTTTTTCATGGTAACACCCCCATTCTAAATAGCAGAGGTAAAGATTTTTGTTATCTATTGGTCTATAATAGCACCTTCCCCAAACTATGGCTTAAAACAATAGCTTGGTGTTGGTATTGGTACTAGCACAGGTATTGTGGGCAAGAAATACAGAAGTGTACTAGAATACATGCCCATCTCAATCACGATATGACAGTGCTCTCCCTGGGGGAAAAGCATCTGACTTTGTCATCACATGGCTGATTGACCTCTGGTAATGATGATATCACACCAGGGACCCAGCATTAGTATCTGTTGCAGACAGTTTGACCATTCAGCAGCAGACACAGTGTGCATCGGACTATATATTTGCTATAGTGCTGTAAATTCTATCATAGTAGGAATTCAGCCTTTGTGATGAAGTCTAGATCTAAAAAACACCTAGCTCTAGGATTAGGTAAAAGACCAAGCTTTCTGTTAGTCTTCTGCCCATCTATTCTTAATCTCTTTGACTATATATTTTAAGTAATTCCTACTTTAGTTGCCCATGTGTCTTTTTCTCCACATAACAAACTTTATTTTACTTCCCATTTTATTTCTTCCCCCATTTGATGAAGGAAATATATGGTATATATTTATATACGCAAATGATGTTTCGGTATATTTATATACTATTAATTTTTTAACTAGTTAAAATTCCATCATATCTCATGTTTATCATTTTCTTGTGGTAAGAAAATCTAAGACTTACTTTTTAAACAAATTTCAAATTCTTTTTAACTAGGACTACTACATTATACAATAGATCTTTGGAATTTATTTATATCAATGCCGTTGAAATTGACAGAATTTCTTGTTTTAGGAAAGACTAGTATTTTATTATGTCATCTGTGCCTCTCCATCCTCATCCCTTTGTCTATCAATGGACATTTACATAAATTCTCCATCTTAGCTTTTGTGAATAAGACTGTAATGAAATGAGAATGGGGGTATTTTTCAGCATTCTAGTTGCATATTTTGTGGATATAGTCTCAGAAATGGAATTTCTGAACCAATAGCACTATTTTTGCTATTGTAAGGAAACTCCATACTGTTTTCCTTTATGATTGCACTATAATAACATACATTCCCACTGGAGGTGTACAAAGTTCATTTTCTTCACATCCATTCCAACATTGCTCTTTTTTTCTTTTCAATAATAGCTATTCCATTACACGTGTTAGATAACATCATAATGTGGTTTTGGTTAACATTTGCATTTTCCTGGTGATTTAGTGATATTGAGCTCTTTTTTTCTCCATATGCCTGTTGGCTGCCTCTATGTCTCTTTAATAGCAAAAAGGGCTTTTTCGTTCAGGCAAAGAAAGAGGAACAGCTCTATTTACTAATTCTTTCAAAAGAATTGGTAAAGTTTATCTTTTTATTCCGCATGCATTTCTTTTGGGAGCATGTATATACCTACATTTATATTAAATCTTTACTTAAATGTTACATCTTTACATCATTGTTTCTTATAGATTTCTTTTAGTACTGTGTTTTTATTGCATACTGTGTGTACACTGTTATTGATTGTCGCATTCTCTGGAACTGCTGAGTAGTACTCTATTTTCTCTGTCCTCTCTCCGAGTAATAGACAACCAGTTTGTCTCTCTTCCCCTTACCAGACACATAGTTGTAATCGATACTTTTGGATGTGAAAATTTCATTAGGATTATGTAATCAAGAGCATAGTTCTTGGGCCACCTAGAACAAATGCAGTTGATTTTATTAAATATCATTTTCTCCCAAAGAAATGCCCTTGGGCTATATTCCAGCTGTGGTAACTCTCCACATTCTTGCCTTCTTTCACAATTATTCAGCAGGCTAGGGATAATTACAACAGAGATGTCTCATTTATTTTGTATCCTATAATTACCAGTTCTTTGACAGAGATTGTTGCTTTTTTAAAATTTTTGTTTCTCTATATTTGTGTTCAAATAGTTTGCATATTTCCCAAATGTCAGTTGAAATTGCACATTCTCAATTCAATTTTCTCTTATCTGGATTCCAAAATTGTCTCTGACCACTCTAATACAATGAGACAAAGGGGTACTGCAATCAACAGAAAGTCAGAGTTGAAACCTTCAGAAAGAGAAACATTTTGTCAGCTCTTCCTTGGATGGAGGACTAACGTCTAGAGTATATAAAGAATAAAAAAAAATTAGGCCATCAAATTTATTTTTTTAATTTTATTTAAAGAAAGCATAAACAAAACAGAAAATGGGTAGAAATAATACATATGTTCCAAGAAAAGATAAACAGTAACAAATCACTGGCTGATGTTTACATACTGTTATGGATTAAGAACTGGTGAGCAACTTAACGCCAGCTGGATTACATCAGCCTGGCATTGAGCAAAAATGCTCCACTTGAGGAAAGTTGCCAGGATAAATAGGTGGAGAAGAAGGAAGGTATTGAAGCGTTGAGGCGTTAATGCGTTGTTGCCTGGAGGCATTGTGGTTTCTCCTTTGTGTTGCTGTCTGAGCTGTTGGTTCTCCTGGGGAAGCTCTGGTCCTCACATTGAGCATTGCTTCCTGGCTCTGGAGGGGAAGACATGTGCTGCTTGGTCTCTAGGATGAACTCATCATGCTGGCTTCCTGGCACGTACCCGACTGTGCTTGTCGTCAGAGGAGCTCGGGGCCTCCGTGTCGCTGAGGATAGCTGTGGTGCCTTTCAGGATAGCCGTGGTCTTGCTGTGAGTGTAACTTCTCGGCTCCAGCGTAGAACCCTCATCCCACCAGCACAGCTCCTTTTCCCAGCTGGCATGGACTTTCTGGCTTCCACCACTGACCTTTGGGCCTTCCCAGCATGGATCCGTAAAGAGACTGGTGTGAGTCCTTTTTGTGGGCTCTGGACCTGCACTTGGACTCATGGGAGGTATTGTCATGAGCTCTGGGTTTTTATTTGGGCTCATAAATAAATTAATTAAAGAGCAAAGATAACAGGAAACAGGGAGACAGATGCTTTTGTGAAAGAGAAGGGAACAAAAGGGATGGAAAGAGGAAGGGCAAGAAAGGGGATAACACAAAATAATTAAGATGCGTCATCCACATGTACCGCTCTCCAGGATGAATGTAATCATTATGAACATGAACCACTAATAAGAATTTTTTAAAAAGCTATTGGTCTTAACCAGTCACAACAAAAATTATTTACTCTTATAAATATTATAAAAGTATACTAATATATGTATTTTAAGGACAGCCCTCCTCACAGCAACAGTAAGTTACCCTGAGGTCTAAAATGTCTTTATTCCCAGTAAATCCGTCTCTGGTTCCATGTCCCCATGGGTCCCATCGGAGCCTACTACTTACTTTATTGACTTGTCGGTCTGTTCTTGTACCAATGGGTACCACACAAGACATTACTATCAGAGACTCCTACAGTGGGTTCCATTGTCCTGCTTCATGTTACAGTGCGTGGGGAGAAGAAAAAGTACGAGAAAATAGTGCAGTAGGGATCTGGGATGACTAGGTGCTCACGGGGAACAAAAAGCCATGAGGCAGCCAGAACCTTGCTTTTGTTGATTACATTTGTGTCAAGGAAAATGAATGACGGACAATGAGTGTTTCCAGGAACTCACGATGGACTAGTAACAACAAAGCAATCTGTCTTTTTTTTTTTTTAATTTTAAAAACAAAACAGCAACCAAAAAAAAAAATACAGAATTTCAAAAAAAGTAGGATATTAACACTAGTTAATGTATTGCATATTATTATCTTAGAATTAGTTGTTCAGGTTACAAGATTTAGACATAAATAAAATGATCAAACAGTCAAACAATGAAAGCACAAACTGTTCATGATAAACTTACAGAACTTAGTAGTACAGTTATCTATCTTGTATATATATATATATATATACATATATATATACATATATATACACACACATACATATATATATATATACTTGTATACATATAATCTTTTCCCTTCTCCCTTTTCTCCCGTCCCCATCTCAGTTATTCTTTCCTTTTGAGCACTTTCTGTCCCTTTCATTTTCGCAATATCTATTATACATTTAAGAACAAAGCGTTCTTGCAAGGACAAGACAGGAGGAATGAAGAAGCTGTAGTTTCCCCAGATGACTTAGCATCCTCAGCAGATCTTACCTGCCCTCTGAGCATCTCAACATCACTAGTCCTAGGCTTTCAACTCTAACTAGAAAAAAAGCAGAAAGTTTCTACCTTCCAGTCTCACTCAGAGGGAAAGACAAGGATGTCCTTGGATGTCCTCTAGACTCAATTTATAATTTGTGGTCCTAGAGATATTATCATGTCACCATATCTGCTTGGATTTTTTATCAAGCATGTGTTTACTTATTTAATGAATTCTTCAAGACATTGCAGATAATTTCTTAAATCCCCAATAACATTTTGAAAACAAAATATATTTTGTTTTCAATTTAAATTTTATGCACCACCCCTTCCTTTACCTATTGGACAAAAAATTCTCTGATCTGAGCCCTCCTTTAGAACATGTCATTTATCTCTGTGCTCCCATCAACACTATTCGTGTACTTCTGATATGTTAGCATTGGTCAATCTACTTAATAAGCAATTGCTAAGAAAAATTCAGCACTCTACAGAATAATGAACTAGTTCATATGATTCTTCAAAAAATAGTTCTTTAGTATATACTGCATGTTCATTTTGAATTCAATAGTAAAATATAGTATATGCTAACCATAATACAACTTAATTTTTGCAAAAATCGTTTACTTTGCCAAGTTTTGTAGAGTGTATATATGGGATATATAAGTACTTTTTCCCTCTTATAGTGTAAAATAAATAATGATAATGATAATAATATTAATAACACACCTCCTTCTGATATTCATTGGTGCAAATTTCTAGATGTTGCAGTGCATAGGTATGGTTTCGGTAAAGCAAAGCTTAATGATCCTTCCCCTTTCCACAGGTTACTACACCACTCTAGATTATTGTAGTTAAGTCACATTGGCTCAAGGAAAATGTTAAGTGACATTTTTAATGTTCCCTAATAAGTACAGTGTTGACTCGGACACTATTTTATTATGTGTAATTTTTTCTCAGTAGGTTCATGCCTCTCTCCAACTGTGCTGTGTGGAGCAGAGTAACTTCATGAGCTAGTCCCCAAAAAAGGACCATCAATCTACCCTAATGAGAAATAGTACACACCTTTTCAATAAGATTGAAAATAAATGTATTTGTATTTTGACTTAATGAGTTTTCCCCTGCACACAATACATTGTGTCATTTGTATGTAGATAACTGAAGCCTGGTGAGTTTGGCAATTCTTTTCCAAAGATTTCCGTATTGAGATTCTAGCTTTCCTGTTCAGCTTCATTGTCTGCTACTTTTACCTTATAATTTGCATCTTGGCCAAGTTTCCAGAACAGACCATGTTGTTTCATGCCAGCCATAAGCATTTTTAGTCTTGCCATAACTAACTTCTATTTTAAAAGCTTCCAGAAAGTATTCATTTCCTTAAATTCCACTATTTATTCAAAATGGGTCAAGGAAGGACTGTCTGCCAGTGAGAGCCTCTCCTAGCTCTTCCTCAGTTATAAAATATCTCTCTTGGACTCATCAGCTTTGATTGTCAAAGTCATTCTATCATCCCTTAATTAAAATTTTAGATTGCCAGTTACCAAACAGTAGAGGGAACATATTAACAGGAATTAACCTGTTTGCAAAGCTTAGTAAGATAGTTTTTAAACTTTACGTTTTGGGTTTGAGGATGGGCTAGTTTTATATTTATTTTTCGTGTTTTGCTAAGATTTGAATGTGTTTTACCCAAAATTCAGGTGTGAAAACTTCATGGCCAACGCACTAAGATTAAGAGGTGATTAGGTCATGAGGACTTCTCTCCTTGTGGCTAATGTTAGAATCTTTATAAGAGAACTTGCTTGGTCTTCCACCTTTCACCATATAAGTCCATAGTTTTTGTCTCATTCAGAGGATGTGAACCTTACCAGATAATCAACCCACCAGAACCTTGATTTTGGGCTTTTCTATCTCCAAAACTGTGAAAGATACATTTCTGAATTTTATTAAATAACTTGTTTGGGATTTTTTGTTGTTGTTGTTGTTTTACAAGCATATGGAATAAAACATGTAGATGTTGTGGTATAATATATTTTGGTAAATAAAGTATGATCAAAAATTTTTTGATAAATATAGCATACAAGATAATGAAGAACCAACACAGGAAAAATCCAGGTGACTGACACTCCTCCCTATATCATGGAACCTGGGGAAAAAGGGAAGGCCAACCACACAGCAGAACCTAAACTACAGCATGCACAATGAATTGGCAGGACTAAGCAGGATGAAAAAGTCCAAAGCAAGAGTAACATTACGAGCCAACAAGTGGTAAGTTAGGCGAACCAGTGGTGTGCTTCGGGCAAAGACAAATGGGATAGAAGCAGGTAGGTGGGGCCAACCTTTTCTTTTTTCTTTTATTTCCTTTTTTTATTTTATTTTGGTCTTTCTTCCTTTTTCTTTTCCTTTCTTCTTTTCTTTTTTCTTTTTTTTTTTTTTCCTGTTTTCCAAATGCTAGGGAGAACTTCATTCAGAGAAAACTAATCCCATCCCCCAAGCCCAGAGACAAAGCTCAGATAGTCCCTTGCTTACTCCTTCACTCTGTCTTTTTTGCCCTCTTCTGTAGTGTCTCAAGCCTGCGTGATCATCCTTTGTCCTCCAGCCTTACTTTTACTTGCCTTTTGGCTATCATTGTTCTGTCCACTCTCCTTATTAAATTTCCCCATCTCAGGGGAGAAGCATTCTACCAAAGAAAACACTTTGGATACAAACACCTAATTTACAATCGGTTCTCTTATGTAACTATAGATTGTGTTCCTATAGTTTGAAGTACAAAATTAATAGTCAACACATCCTGTCACTTTCCGAACTGTACTTGATGCTATTGTTATTGCTAACTATACTATTTTAACTAGCATGTCATATCTGTTGTACTCCGCTGTTCTCTCTTCTGTAACAATAGTGGGAAATTCTGGGGTAATAACCTCACCATAGGCCAACATCAAAGCACTGGGAACTGAGCCAAATAGATACCAACATCTCATTCTTGGTTAATTGGGAAAGTAAGATTCAGACAGACACAAACCAAGAGCCTCTTTCACACAGAAGATATCCCCAGGAGCAGACTGTTCTAGAGAGGCCTTGATACTAGTGATAAAGATTCCTACAACAAAAAATTACAAGGATCAAAACAGAAAACAAAATAAAAAATTTCTGAAATAGAAAATGACAAGACACAGAAGCAAAATGCAATCTTAGACCTCTATCTCATCCAGAACAAGTCCAGGAGATGTCAAGATAGAACAATGGAAGACACACACCTGAAATTTATGAAATGATAGCAACCGAAGTTGCTACAGAGAGATTTATGGGACTACAGAAAAATCAGATCAGAAATAATCTCTCAGGAAAGAAAAAAAAAGAAATGACAATCATAATGAAGGAATTGCTCAGCAAACCAAGGGTAGAAAGAGGTAAATATTTCCTGAACCAGACTCAAATAGCTAAGGAAATAATAGTGATAATTCAAGTAAAATTACATCAAATTTAAAACTTCTGCACAATAAGAAAACAGTGAACACAGTGAAGAGGCAGCCTACAGAAATGAAAGGAAATATCTTTGCCAGCTACTCTTCTAAAAGAGAATTAATATCCAAAATGTACAAATAACTCAAAAGTATAACACAAAAAGAACAAGTAATCTGATCAACAAATTGGCAAATGAGCTGAACAGACACTTCTCAAGAAGTACAAATGGCCAGTAAGTATATGGAAAAGTGCTCGACATCTTGATTCATCAAGGAAATGCAAGTTGAAACTACACTGAGGGAGCTGGGGATGTAGCTCAGCAGCACAGCGCCTGCCTCACAAACGCGAGGTTATGAGTTTGATTCCCGGTACCCCTTATCCTCCCAAAGAAAAAACTACATTGAGCCTTTATGTCATCCTTGTCAGATTACTATTAGCAAGTAAAATATAATAAAAAAATATTGGCAAGGATGCAGGGGAAAACAAACACTTATACATTGTTAGTAAAATATAAATTAGTATAGTCACTATATAGAGTCCTCAGAAAACTAAATCTAGAATACTGTATGATCCAACTATTACCATTCCTTAGTATATACCTGAAGGAATCAAAGGCAGTGTGCCATACAGATACCTGCATATGCATATTTCCCACAGCACTACTCACAGTAGCCAAGCCATAGATCTTTTTAAATAACCATTACTGGATGAACAGATAAAGGAAACGTGTTACAAATGCACAGTGGAGTGTTATCTAGACATAAAGAAAAACAAACATGTTGTTTGCAGCAAAATGGATGAGACAGGAAGGCATGTTCGGTAAAATAAATCAGATTCACAACGACAGCTATGTCTCCTCTCATATGTAGAACCTAGAAAATAAAACCTACATGAAAATAAAAGTTGAAGGGGCTGGGGATTTAGCTCAGCGGCATAAGCTCCTGCCTTGGAAGCAGGCAGTCATGAGTTCAATCCCTGGTACCGATAAAGACAAAAAAAGTTGAGCTATTAGAGAAGGGGATGGGGCTAGAACAAGCAAGGGTAAAAGGGGGTGGATAGAGAGTACGTTACATGCATGCATGAAAATTTAACAAAATCCATTATTTTGTATATAAATAATGCTAATAATTACAATGTTTAAAATAATGTAAAATAAAAATGCCACTAAAATTTTGAAGGGAATTTGACATTCCTGTATAGTACTCTATTCCTTTATTCCTATATTGCTTGTATCTACATGTTCCCCTAAAGCCTCATGCCTTCATAAAATGGGCTTTTGGGTATGTGGTCCTGGATCACGTATGTGTGTATGTGTGTGTGTGATCGTGGATTAGTCCACAGATGGATTTATAGGTGGATGCGATGCTGGGAGGTAAATCTTGATGGAAAGAGGTGGATCACTACAGGCATGGCATATACCTATATGCCTTCAGTACCCAGTTCTTCACATCTGCCGTAACATGAACTGTTTCTTCTCTGCCATGCCACTCGGCTGTGCTGCCTTGTCTCAGAGCCAGCTAACTAGGGACTGAAACTTCTACAAACTGCGAGCCAAAATGAACCTGTCCTCCTTTAACTTGTAGTATCGGGTATTTTTGTCCCAATTTTTTTTTTATGCCCTTTCTTTTTTTTTTTTTTCTTCTATCTTTAAATAAAAAAAGGTGAGGGAAAGAAAGTGCTCTAAAAGATGCAATTGCAAGTGTGTTTAGGTGTGTTAAATAGATGACCATATTAATGTTTTTGATTGGATCATTGAACACAACTGTTTGCAGTCTCACTGTTTGAATGTCTACTTTGTATGCTTTAATCCTGTGACTTGAACAACTATCTCTAAGATGATAATGTGTAATCTATTAAATGGAGATTTCTTACTTTTTTTTGTAGTTCTGTATTACTTGTACCCTTATACTGTTTTGCTTTGTTTTGTTTTTTCTCTTTTTCCTTTTAAATAAAATTTTAAAAAAAAAGAAAGTAACCAAGATATTCCTCCTCACTGGTTGATCATTTAATTTTTTCCAAGTTGAGCAAGTAGATTTTGAAATTGCAAACTTCATACATCTCCAGAAATATAAAAAATTTAGGCGTATCTAGGACTCTAAGATTTCTAGAGAATATTGAGAGGATGAAAGGAAAGAAGTCACAGTGATAAAGATTCTATAAATGATAATAATTGTTATGGCTGGTACACTGTGTCAACTTGAGAAGCTTAGAAGTTTAACTGAAAGACTCAGCAGGTGCAGGCTGGGGATTTAGCTCAGTGACCTAAGTGCCTGCTTGACAAGCATGAGGTTGTAAGTTCAATCCCCGGTACCAAAAAAAAAAAGACTCAGCAGGCAGCCAAGATTCTTATTTTGTAAGCATCCTCATCCTGTGCAAAGGCAGGCAAGGAGATTTTGTGAGTGCTACCCTTGCCTTGGGAGTGGTGGCCTGTATGCAATATAAAGGAATAGAAGAGGATCGTTTTCCTCCCTTTTTGCTCTGGCTGCTATCTTGAAGTGTGGCCCCAGTGCTATACTACTCTGCCTTGGAGCCAGATGATTATGGACTGAAACCTCCACAAACAGTGAGCTAAATAAACCTTTCCCTTCTTTATTTTGAGTGTTGAGTGTTTTGTCTTAGAAATAAGAGAAAAGTAACCAAGACAATCATCAGCCTCACATTCTTAATTATACTTTTTTCTTCATTACTATTTAACACGCAACAGGTGAAAAGTACTGTAGTTGTAATTTTAGCAGTATTGCTCAAGATTAAGTGTACACAGAAACACCTGAGAAGATTAAGATTCATATTCATATAATTCATATATCCATATGATTCGAGAAATCTGAATCTGACATTCTACATCTGATAAATGCCCTAGAGATAGCACTTGAAGGAGTACTTAAAGGTGCAAAAAAATGAATGAGATAAAATTTCTAGCTCTCTCAGTGTGCACAGTCTCACGAGAGGCAGAGGGTTAAGTCCGAAGAACTCACATTGTACAAGGCAGCGAAGAAGTAGTATCAGATGGCCTGGAGACCTCAGCAGATAACTAGAAGCATGGGCACTTTTTTAAAACCTGACTTCAGATACTTTAGGAGAGAAATATAAAAAAACAAGAAGACCTATAAGAAATCACTCAGTCGGTCCTCAAATGAATAAAATATGTTTTCAGAGCATTCTGATCCCATTCCAGATTGTTTTCATTACCCAGTTGGGAAATACTGTTTACAAGTATATACCTGCTTTCTTATCTGAGAGAGAGCAGCAAAGAAAGATAGGTCTCACAGTTAGAAAGCTGAACAACATCCTTTCAACACTCGCATCCTTTCCGTCTCTGCAACATTTCCTAGGGTAGGGATGTGCACACCATGGCAGAGATGTCACCTTGTGGAGCTAGTACAACTCTCAGACAAAAATCAACAACAGAAACATTTTGTTATCAAGCAACCTGGCCCACCCCTACGTGCAGGGATCTGAGCGGCACGCTGAGAGGAAGGACAAATGCAGCTCTGCCCCCAGCGCAGCTGTGGCTTGCCTTGGAAAATTCTGTGCTATGTGACAAGCTGCCTTTCTGTGCTCTCTCACTTCATTAACAGACTAACAGTTTCGAAGCTGTACTTTCAAAGTGCAGTTTTATGGCTTGGGTGTCTTTACAGTGAAGGCACAGTGGCACAGGACTGTACTGCATCCTCAATGCATCCTGTGAGTGTGCAGTAGGACGCCTGCTTACAGCAGATATCTGCATCAGCCAGATGAAGCCAGCACCAAGCAGGAACAGATGATCCCATTATTATAAAAACTTTCTCCAAATTTCCCAGATCTGTGTATTTCCCAGAAAGAAAATTCTGCCTCTGAACTTGTCCTTGTGGTTTTTTTCTCCAAACTAATATTTCTGTGACAGGCTGAACTGCACAGAGGAATCACGTAAAAATTGGAAGGACACCAGATTTAGATTTGAACAACTTCTGCTAATGCCAAGTTTCTCATCTTTCAAACATGGATAATAAAATCTATTAAAGTTACCTAATAAAATATTATGAGATTTACAAGAAGCAAATGTATATAAAAGAACTGTAAAAACTACAGAACATTAATGATGACCAACTATATTTACTGGAGTTATTAGTACCTGAAATTTTCCATATATTATCTGATTTCATACTCATAGTATTCCGGTAAGAGTAAAAATATTATCGCCACCACTTTACAATTAGAAAGCTGAAATTTAAAATTTTAAGTAACTTACCAGTGGTCACACTGCTGGAGAGTAACTAAGCCTACTATACTTTTGTTATTTTTTTTGACTTCCAATCTCTATTGTCCCTTTCTTCACAACAATATTCTATTTTTTAATTAAATTAAACTGATACATTAAAAACACATAAATTGTGCATATTACTGGGATACCTTCTAACTATATATAATCATGGTTACATGTTATCTTCTCAATTATTTATCAATTCTTAATGGCAAAACACATTCCGAATCCCTTCCTCCAGTTGTACTGCACACAGTCACTGCCTACGGTCCTCACTACCTGCCATGCAACAGCACAGTAGAACCTCTCACTCCTACAACTGCAACTTAGCAGTCATTGATAATCTTGCTCCACTCTCCTGGTAACCATCATTCTAGTCTCAATTTCTGTGAAATGACTTGTTAGATTCCACCCGAGTGAGGTCATGCAGTACTGTGCTTGTCTTCTTGTACCTGATCCTGAATTGCTCCATTTAACGTAATGATTTTCAGCTCCAGTAAGATTACTTCAAATGATATGATATCATTCTGTTTATAACTTAGAGCATTCTATTGTGTATATGAACTACATTTTATCTATTGAGTCATCAACTGATGGGCACTTAATTTGTTTCCCTTTCTTGCCTATTGTGAATACTACAGAAACATAGAATTAATGTACTGATTTCCTTTTCTTTCCATACCTACCAGTATGGTTGCTGGATCTTGCAGTAGTTCTAGTTTTAATTGTTTAAGGAGTATCCATACTTTCTTCCCTAATAGCTGTCCTAATGTACCTTCCTACCTCAACTGGGCAAGGGTTCCCTTTCCTCCATATGATTTTCAGCACTTATCATTTGTCTTTTTGAAAATAATTATTCTTACTAGAATAGGGTGAAATCTCATTGTGACTCTGATTTGCATTTCCCTAATAATTAGTGATGTTGAACATTTTTTTCAAATGCCAATTCACTATTTGTAGGTCTTCTTTTGAGAAATTTCCATTTAAGTGTGTTGTTCTTTTGAATACAGTTATTTATTTGTTGTATTGAATTTTTGGAGTTCTTTTTTTTTTTTTTTTTTTTTTTTTTGTCTTTTTCATTTTTATTGGTACCAGGGATCGAACTCACGACCGCCTGTTTGCAAGACAGGTGCTTATGCCGCTGAGCTAAATCCCCAGTCCTTTTGGAGTACTTTACATATCAGATATTAACTTTTGTCATACAGGTGGTTTGCAAATATTCTGTATCATCCTATAAGTTATTTATTCACTCTGATGATTTTTTTTTTACTTTGAAAAGGCTTTTTAGTTTAATGCAATCACGTTAGTCTATGTTTGCTGTTATTTTCTATGCTTTGTGGGTCTTGTACAAAAATATCTTTGCCTATTTCAATGTACTGAGGCATTTTCCTGCACTTTCCTCTGTAGTTTCATTGCTTCTTAATGTTAAAAAAAATTCAAAATCCCTCTTCCAGTTGTACAGCACACAATCCCTACCTACAGTCTTTAATACCACAGTTAAATCCTTAAGCCATTTTGAACTGATAATTGTAACTAGTGAGACACAGTGGTCTAGCTCCATTATTCCATAGTACTATTTATTGAAAAGCTTGTCCTTTTTAAAACTTGCTAATTTCTTTGGGAGTAATCGTATTTCATTTATTAACAATAGTCTAAAATAGATGGCAAAATAAATGATTCTCATTATAAAGCTTAAAGGACTAGATTCTTCTTTCTATTAGCCCAGTACTGCAACAATTGATCAAATTCTCTTTTCTCAGGATTTAACCTTTGTAGAAATGGTTCAAAACTTTTTAAAAAATGATAACATCTCATTCATTCAGAAGCAACACCTTCATCCAGCTGTTGCTATCTTGAGAAATTTTCTTTAGCTCTTGAATTTTTCCCCAACCAAAACCATTAATTTCTGCCTATTTCAAGATTTGCTTTTCCAACCTTCAGATTTGTTAGATCTTGATAGTCTGTCAGTCAATTTTTCTCCAAAACTTATTTATCTAGAGATAAAGAAAGTCACCTGATATACCAAACTAAGGCACTCTGAAATCCAAAACCCATGCACTAAGCCATAAATTACATCTACTAAGAAATTATACACTTTGAATATTAAGATATTCATCTTTTCTCTTTCTCAACCTACAGTTATATTATTCTATGAGACACCTATTAGTTCATATGACTTCTGCCTTCCAAAAATAAATGTGAAAATTATTTCTCAAGTGATAATTTGGAAATTCTCATAAGTGCCAGAATTTAAAGTGCAATCATTAGACAGTTGGGAAATTAAATTTTAGAGCTGATAGGAACTTATGAGATCATTTTCACCTAGCTTTGTTACATAAATAAGCCTCGTGATAATTTAAAGAAAACATCATCTGGCAGACTTAAACATTCTCCTGTCCATTGATGTAAGAAGCAATAACAGCACTGTCTAGAAGTAATGCACTATAGCTAAATGCCACCAATAAAATACAAATGTTTAAAAATCTACAAAGACATAATGTACCCTTTTTTCAAAATTAGGAAATATCCATAACCCACTAAGGAAATACAGAAGGGCAATGGTTACTATAGTACTTTAGGTAATCTTCAGGGACATCAAACTAAAGGAAGTTTTCAAAAGTGAAAAAGATTCAGCAACAGGTTAATTTTATCTGTGTTTCCAAAAGAATATATATTTATCCAGTTGCTTTGGAAAAGGAATTCATTTCACATTCTTGACTTTTTTATGTATTAAATGAAAAACCAAAAGGAGCACAGTGGTCTGGTTACTTGGAGTCATACCTTCCTGAAGTACAGGCTGCAAGAAGGAGCACATATTAAATGTGGAACCACTGGAAAGAAGTTATAGCAACGGGCTGGGACACTACTGGAGCTGTTACCCTTCACCACAAGGAATGTCCAGGTTACAGGAACAAGACAAGATGTAACACAATTGCATCACATTGGAAAGGACGCTTAGCAGTAAACAGTTTTCAAACATCCCTGCCATATGCCAAAAAGTAAGCACATTTGTTAGAATGTTCTCCCCATTTTAGGGCCAAAAGATTCCTTCATTCTGCCTCTATTTTTTGAGCACCTTAGGAGGCTATGTTAAGCATGTACTTAGCTAAAATCAGTGCTTCACTTTGCAGTTCCAAGCTGGAGCACCATTTTACAAAACATGATAGGGTCAAAAAATTAGAGGGTCTTTTTAGTAATGCTAGTAACCCATTCCTCCTGAATATTTTCAAATGAAAACCATACAACACCAAATTTTATCACGTGTAAAAGAGAATACACTTTATAACTTTAAATACCATCAAACCAAAGACAATTGAGTCAATTTATTGATGATTACTTTTACAGAATGTATAACTGAAAGTATTATACATGATTTGGGCTAATACAATAATTCTCACCAGTTAGAAGGTTTGAATATTAGAAGAATGAAAATATTGGTATAGAATTTCCTCATTGATCGCAGATGGAATTAATCTCACGTGGGTATCAAACACCATTTAAATTGGCTTAAATTGGCTCCTGAGTCCTTTCATCATTACAACAGAACATTTCAAAATTTACTGGTTTTCTGGCAACAAAGTTTCCATCCTAATCTTGAAATATCTCTTCTCCCAAGATGTAGAAAATCTCCTCCTGAAAGCACTTGATACTGTTAGTTGAATTGTATCATCTCCTGTTTTGACTTTTTTTTTTTCATATCAGGAATTGAACTCAGGACCTTGCACTTGCCAGGGAGGTATGTGCCACTGAGTTAGATCCTGTGTTCGTGACCTTGAAGAGGCGAAGTGAAGAGACTGAATATACATTACTAACTAGGTTCTTCTTATGTTGTTTTCTACTAGCATGATACTGCTGTCAATATAGAAATTGTTCATCAGTAGTCACAAGAAAGAATTACATTTAATCATCTGTACTCAAAAAATAGTTTTGGCATCACAGTAATATTAGACTTTTTAAATTTAGGAGAAATAGTTCAATTCTCTAGAAGGATTTATATACATTTGCTTTGTAACAATGTACTATAATTTTTTTAATTGATCTGAATTGTTTTATTTGTTCTGCTTTATATCTGGCCTTTTATATGGAAATTGTAATTGATTTTTAAATATTGATCCCATTTCTTAAAAAGTTCTGTTTCTTTTTACTTAATTTGCTTTTAGCATGTTCTATATCACATTATTCATTACAAGTACCTTTTGATGTAGAATTGTCCATTATTCACTGTATTTTTAAATGTATTCTCAATATATCTTTCTCTTTCTCATTAATTTCACCAGTGTTTACAGAATATCAATTTTCACTGAATTAACTATATTTTTTACCAATTTGAATCAATCTGACAGATTATTTTGGACTCACATAAAGAAGGGCTTAAAATTGCCAAGAAATGGCAAGATTTTCTTGGTAATTCATTCTTTGAATATTAAGCTTCTCACTATTAAAGTATATTTGCATCACTCTATGTTCAGTACTGCAGAGAATAACCATTCTTTTATTTTTATTAAATAACTTTTATGTATATCTCACAATTAATCATACCATAATGGTCCACTTTGAAAGCATTTTGTTTTAAATCTTTATGCACAAGGACCTATGTTTTTGAGGTGTTAACTTGAACTCTTTCTAGGGTCTCTACCTATGTATCTTTAGAATTTTTAAATGTGGACTTTAATATTAGACTATAAAACAACCTGACAAGGGGTACATCAAGGGAAAGACTGTCTTCAGAATTCAAACACCTAGTACATTGTCTTTCTCTAAAACTCCCTTAGCAACCTTAAATGTAGAGACTATACAAAGTGGGTCAATCAGTGCAAAGGAATTCTTTGCCCAGAACACCTCCTCCTCCCCTTAGGAGGACCTCAGAGACTGTACCATCTGCCTTTTCATCTATCACATACAGTTTAAACACACAGTGTTTCCCATGGCCCTAAACAATTCAGAGCTTTTACCAGTCTATGAAGATTCCTTACAATATTATATTGCTGAGACAGCACAGAAAGTAAGACAAACCTAACTAATGAGAAGTATTTTATATTTTCATTCAGTCCCTGAATAAACTGACAACAATGCCTATAGAACCAGAGAAAAACTAAACACCCCCTTGACTCATTCTCTTTCCATTCTCTTTGGTTCTGGCAGGGCCAAGTCTCCACTGACACCAAATGGACACATCTTGTTCCTAGAATGACTCTGATGAGCATGACACCTTATACATTTTTTATCTATATCATCCTTCTCTGAAAACAAAAATGAAACATACCAATTTTTGCACATGGCAGTACCTGAATAAGAGTGTGTTGCATGAATGTACTAATGAAAAAAAGCTCAAGATTTTACTGTCCTTGGGATCACCATGTCGAGGTAAGTTTCCTTTGTAGTCCAGGAAATACAATGTCCTGTCTGTTTCTAAGTTTT
Organism: Cavia porcellus; assembly: GCF_034190915.1. NCBI lineage: Eukaryota > Metazoa > Chordata > Mammalia > Rodentia > Caviidae > Cavia > Cavia porcellus. Next base: position 22,655,331 of record NW_026947513.1, on the reverse strand, counting down.
CACTTTTACGCTATGAAAATAAATTTTAATGATCTTGGTTATTCACAGCAAAGAAATGACAATTTTCCCTTCAGGGTTCTGAAAGAAAGGAAGAGAGTGAGAGAGAAAAAATTTCATAGAGATAATCTCGTATTTCTACCTGATTGTTAAAAAGAAAATTATAAAATATGGCAATATAAATTCTTTGTGGAACAAGATCATAAAAACCATGAATTAAAATATTCTACTTATCTTTTTAATTATGAAAGAAAATGGAAGAAAAAGATATTCAGTGAATGTAACAAGCATCATTTTGACTAGGTTGAAAACACAAAGACAGAAATAGAGAAGGAAACAGATCAAAAAGATAGAGAAGGAAGGAAGATAGAAAGAAAGAAAAGAAAGGCGGGATGGAAATAAAAGGAGAAAAAAGGAGAGAGAGGAAATTCTAGGACAATAATAAATCCTTTGCTTTAAAAAGGGTTTAAGCAATTATTGCTATAGGCTATTTAAACTGAACTCTCACGTTGCCCTTACAGAATGAAAAAGAGATATTTAATAAAAATTAAGGTTTAGTTTTTCCTGAAGTTTCAAAAGAAAAGCTATAAACTAAAAGCTACTCACATTTCAAAAGCCTCAATGTAAGTTTCATGTTCATTTCGGAAGAGAAATCTGTATTTCCTACCCAATCCATTATAAATGAATTTAGATGCAACTGAATAAAATATGATTAACAGAAGCCTAAACAAATGGTTTTCTTTCTTTTTTTATAGAACAAGAAGTTCAGAGGAGGAGGGTAGCTGACATTCACTTGATACTGCTGCAGAGCCAGAAATTTTTGTCCTTTGCTCTGATGTCTTTGCTAAAATGACTTTCTATTCATCGCTCTCACCTCATGATCTCCAGATATTGTCTGAACCTGCAGAAAGGAAAAAGTAAGAGTGGAACTAGGATAAAGTGAGGGGGAGAAATGTGCGGGGCCTTGCACCTGGACTGGTCTGCTCATCAAGTAAGCAGGAAGCCTCACTCAGACAGTTTGGGTTGCTAGCTCACTGGCCCGTAGCATAATTATACAGAGAAGAGAGGTTGCCCAGGAGCACTGTAGGGGCAAATCACAGTGTAAGCCACCTTCATAGTTTTGAAGTCACATCTTCACCTGGATTCATGATTTTATGACAAGAGCAATCACTATTTTTCCCTTGATCTGGTGGCAAGCAAAAGACATTTTTGCTCCATGTGAATCTTTTTTATTATGAGAACACATTTACTCTTGCTATTGTACTCAAAGTTATATTCTAACTTATAAGCAATGTGTATCATAGTCAAGTCAATAATGAGCCTTTAAAATTTCCAAAATTTAAGTGCAATACATGAAATTTGTCAACCCTTGCCAAGTCTTTATCGATTTATAATTCAAGACACCAAGTCAATTTGATTCTTCATAACTTTGATGTTTAACACGTCTCAAAAAATAAGTAAAAGTTTTATACTTACATATATTCAGTAAATAAAACTATGAATATTCTCATTTTATATTAGGAAAACAGATGGTTTGTTAAGCAGATTATTCTTTTTTTAGATTCTTTGGACAAAATGAAATGTGAGTCAAATTTTAAAAATTAGTTTTATTTATAATACCTGTACTGTCACAGATAAGTTTCTGGAAGATGTAGTACTCATAAACTTACACACAGAATGCATTGTAATAACACTTCTTGCATTTTTCACTATATATTTTTAAATTTTATTTTATATTACACTCATGTATATGTTGTATCTGTATCCAAGGGACAAATATATAAAGTATATAAAGATATCTACTAAATGTAGAGAATTGTTAGCAATAATATTTTCTGGATAGTGGAATTAAAATTATTTAGTGTGAATGAATATGACTGTTCTTACACTCTGGGCACCACTCTGACACAGCTTTTTTTAAATTTTTTTTTTTTTTAACACCGGGAATTCAACTCAGAACCTTGCACTTGCCAGACAGGCCTGTGGCACTGAGCTTTATCCCCAAGCCCGATGTACCTTATTTTCATCAAAATTTTTATTATACTGCATTAGAAATGTTTAAAGGTCAGTCTTTTATGTAAGTTGCAAGATATACAAGGATCCAAGGATCTTACCCCAGCTTTGTAGTTCTATAGCTTGGTTTCTAGAATAGTACCTGGTTAGTAGGTGCTTATGGTTTACAGAATGAGTTAATGAAAAAATGAGCTTGATTTTGAACTTTCTGATTCAGACTAGTGTCCATCTATTTCTTCAGACTCTGATCAAGACTTCCTTCCCATTTTATAATATCAATTGTATATTTTGGATCTTATTTACCCCTTCAGCTTCTCACATGTGTGTCTGTCTATTTCACTTATGAGCATGGTCTTGATCCATACATTTTCTTCTGATTGTACCAGTGTATTAGAGGTGCTGATATATTTTTGAAAGAACAAAATACTAAATTATTCAGTATTCTTCAGATGCCTCTGAAAATGGAATGACTTCATATTCCTAATATGGCCTTAGTTCTTATCATTATGAAGTTGAAACTGTTGATACTGAATGCTGACCCATTGTCATTGTGCAATCCCATCAAAAACTGCTCTAAAGGAGTGCTACAAATGCATCAATGACCTGGAGCACCATTATTTTAATTTCCTACTCAGAAGAAAAGTAGAATTTTATCAACATTTCTTAAAATTATTTGAAAGTAAAAGAGAGGTTTTAAAACATAAAATCGTCAGGTGTGGATATGATGCACAAGTTAATAAATTTGCTTGTTGATCTTTCCTGAATCATGGTCAACAAGATAAAAACTAAGAGTACTATTCAGCCATAAAGATGGATAGCTGGAGACTTTTATAGGTAAATAGATGCAACTTAAGACCACAGTCATAAGTGAAATAAACCAGATGCATGTGTGTACACATCATATTGTCTCCCTAGTGTGAGAAATTGAAAGAGTAAATAAGATCGAGAATATACAATAGATATTGTAAAAAGGGAAGAAACTTCAAAAAGAAAGAGAAATTTGAATGGAGGAAATGAAAGAAGAAAGGGAAAAGCAAATATATATATAGATAACTACACTACTAATTTCTCTTAGTTCATTGAAAAGAAAACTGCTAAAATTGTTTGGACAATTAAATACAGATACCTTGTACTCTAAGTAACTAACTTAAAGATAACAATATGCGATGTATTAACCATTGTTATCCTCCTATTATCTTGTTTTGAAATTTTGTGGGGCTTTTTTCTCTTTAAAATTAAAAAAAAATACTTTTGGCTTAGAAAAAGAAAAAAGCTAAGTGAAAAGAACCCAGATTCAGAGTGTAACTCATTGTCAATATTATTTGATTTTTCCTCTACTATTTTTCAGTAAAAAGGATGTTATTCCCCGACTTCTACATGTTACTTCCTAAGAGACTGAGTACTTAATGAAACAATTTTTATAGGTCAGGGAACCAAAAGACACTTTAATTTTAGGAACTAAAAAGTGACTTTCAATTTCCCAATATAAGTTTTTTCAACCATAGATAAAACTGCATAATCTTTCCCATAATAATGAATACCAGACAACCCAATTAGGCTTCCTCTGCACCACTGGCTCACATCATGTCTCTTCCAAGAGCGATCTCCAGCTTCCTCCTAGCTAAGGTGATGACTTTCAAGATTAAGCTGTAGTCCTACTTCTTTCGTGACATCTTCCCTAATCTCCCCAGGATAAGTAGATTTGCACCATACCCAAAGGATACTTCTGATAAAATCCAGTATTTATGGATTTGGTAATTCAGGATGTTCTGTTTATAAGGGATCACATTTTAATTTTGTTGTGAGAAAAAGGAATAGGGGGGCCAGTGGTTATAACCAGAATAAGGCAGCTTTGTAGCCTGCGGTTTCTAAGATATCCTAACTCAACATGTAAACACATTTTGTCTTTTGTATATGTATTTTATTATTAGTACTAGCCAAATTAGAAAAACTTGTTCACTGTATCAAATGTCTTGGTTCTGAGAAAAGGAGCAAAAATTATCCAGCAGTATCTCAAGAGAGTAATGAGAATATTTGCAATATATCAGCTGAATTATGACACATAATGAGTTAACAAAATGAATTTCTTGTATTCCTTTATAATTTGAGATGTTACATCATTTTCCATGCTTTTTAGCCAAGCTCCAGAATTCCCTAGTAGACTGATGAAAAAGGAAAAAGGAAAGCAAAGAGATTTGCTTTGCAGAGCATATTCAAACAAACTGAACAACAGTGTAGGATGGTTTTGATTTGTGCCAAAATATAATCACATTATCTCTTAAGGCACAGGTTTTGAACTTTTGTAGCTAATTGTTACCAACACTTTTGGGTCTCTTTGACAATTTTTGTACACCGTTTTATTATACATCACTTTAGGCTACACAAGAGTAACATTCTTCAAAGGCTACTACCTCCTGCTTGAATCATTTACATTTTCCAAACATAAATAAATTGCCTTAATTTATTTCAACCAATTTTTATTAGAATATTGACAAGAATTTGTTGAAATAAAGTAGGAAAATTTTTATTGAAACACCATTGTGGACAAAGAGTTATAATCTATGAAATCACTGATATTGTATCTGAGTCTCATTAAATATCATTCTTACTTCCTATGTTTAATTGAATTACACACATGGCCTCTCGTCTCTACCAGATCTAAACTCTGGTGTACAAGTTCCTATTTATCATTAGATATCTTGTTGGAATAGCACAAAGTTGACATTCATAAGCATTTGGTAACTACTGGATGGATAAAGACATGGATGAGTGAATGGATGGAAAGATGACTCAATCAGCCAGTCTATCAATGGATCAGCAGATACATAAATACAAAAAAGTTACAGCTGAGCATGGTGTGCATGCCTATAATCCCTGTTGTGGAGGAGGGTAAGACAGGAAGAGTACAAGTAGAAGGCTGCCCTGGAAAACTTAAAGAGACTTTGTATAAAAAAAATTTTTTTAAGTGCTAGGGATGCAACTCACATGTGAAGGTCCTGAATTTAATCCTTAATGAAACACACACACACACACACAGTTACAGTGTCTCTTACTACTAAAAAAACCTCTTGTTTCACCAACTGAAAGCCACAATTAAAAGTATGCTATTGCTTATTGTGTTACGAGGAATATCAGATGAAAACATATTTATATTATATACTTAAACTCCTGTGTCATAAAACAATAAAAAAATATAAAGGGCAAACTCCTTTAAACATAGAACCATACAGCATATACTCAATTTTTGTTTTACATATAAGACTATAGTAAGATTAATTGGCTTACCTCACAAAAACTTTCACATGAATGCTCAGCATCATTATACACAATATCTAAAAGAAAATCAGTATGTAGTATATCTATGCAATGGAACATTACTTGACAACATAAAAGAAGTATTGACATATGCTACAAATGAACCTTAAAGACATTGTATTATAATAAAGGGGCATCAGTTTAATGTCACATGATATATAAATCCATTAATATGCAATGTCTAAAACACATATATCTAACAAACAAAACAGCTTCATGGTTGCCAAGGTTTTAAAGACCAGAGAATAAGTAACTGTAAATGGCTATAGGGTTTCTTTTTGGAGTGGTGAAATACATTAAAATTAGACTGTGATAATTTTTATACAATTCTGTTAATGTATCATAAGGCATTAAACTATATGTTATATATTTATATTTCAAATGACTGAATATTATAGGGCATGGATTGTATTTCAATAAACTGCTTTTAAAAAGTAAGATTAGGTCACTTTTTCAAAATCACACGAATAGGTAGTGAGCCTGGTATTATAATCCACGTTTTCCAAATTAGTACAATTTTTTTTCATTCACTAGCTGTGTTTCATGTGCAAAACTGCAGGCTTTTTTAATCCTTTGTTTTATGAAAATGTATGGCATTTGAGTATTTTTATGAAACTCTCTTTCCTCCTTTTTTTCAATCTCAATAGTATTTATGATGTCCTTATCCAACTATTAAATGATCTACACTTTATTGTTCACAACTCTCATTTATTTCTTCGTCAGCTACACTTCGTAGTGACTTCTGACCCTCGATATATTTTCCCACGCAGGACTCAGTAGATGGAACATAGTGGGTGAGTCTTTGGGGAAGAGGACTTCAGCAAGATAGGAGCAGCAGGAGGGAACCCAGTGAATGAAAGAATGATTCTGTTGCAGAAATCTTATTACATTCACAGCATTGAGAGACTGGCAAAGGTCGTTTAACTGGATACTCTTACCAGGGAGATTGATTTACAGCCAGCGTGTGAGAAATGCCATTTTCCAGATGACTTCTCCTGTTACAAGGTCTGGCTGCCACTTCCTGCCAAGTGCTGGATCTTCTCCATGTTTGGGTGTTTGTGACACTTGTATCTCTACTTTGTGTCAGATTTTTCCACTCATCTTTTTTTTTTTTTTTTTTAATTTTAGGTTTCCTATTATAGGAAGAACAATTATTCTCCACTGAGTTTCATGTTTATAAAATGTGCCTGTAGCCACTGTGATAGTGCCACCTGAGAGGAGAGAAAGCTTAAAGTCAATCGCAATTCACACTGTAAAAGAAAGTCATATGACAAAACATTTTCTCTCTCCGTGGGGTATGATTGGATTAGCTTACTCCTATTTTAGAAATAAAATAGACATTTCCTTCACCATTCTCAAAGAACGTGCTTAAATGTTATTAACAGATAGTTTCTTCTTTGTTTCAAAAGAAATTTTCATTACTTTAATTTGTAAATTAGATTTTCCATCATTAAAAATATTCCCCAATGACTTTAAACAGCTTTATTTCTCATATCTATAGTTACTGTTGTTTTTTCATTAATCCCAAATTACTTGGAGAAGTTGGGAAACATTTCTGAGGTCAACATATTTGCACTGTGTAATGAATTAACTAATGAGCAACTTGTAACACTCAACTGAATCAGCGTGGTGCTGGGTGTGGAAAGCCCACCTGAGGACTGCTGGCAACCGCATAAAAACAGGAGGGGAGGATGGTGTGCAGTTCATCTTCCAGGAGAAGCTTGATGCCCTGGCTTTCCTTTATGATCTCTGCTGTGCTCATCTTCAGAGGAGCTCCTGAAGCGGAAATGAGCCAGACTAGCCACATCTTAGGTCTCAGCTGACATCTTGGCTATAAGAAGGATATAAGATACTGTTCTCACAACTGTTTCTTGCACAAAATAACCTCACAGGCCACACTACAAAACCTCACCCTTGCTTCAACCTAACCTATTAAGATCTGTTACACTCTGCCCTCCACCCTTGACAGAAAGTGCCCTCTGTGCCATCTAGATTCCAAGACAATATATCCTGTCCCGTTTCTGCCCAGAACTAAAGCTGTATGTAAACCTAACTCAGTTGCCTCTTGGGGTCAATGTCTCAGTAGCTTTCTGGATACCATGTGCTGGCTAACAAATCTTGCTTGTACCCACTCTCCGCCTCTGTGGGTGACCTCTCATGTTTATCTCTCTGCCATAACATTTGCAGGCCCCAGCAAAATCCTCACGGAAAACCCTCCAGAAGGAGAGAAATTGGCCTGACCTTGTACCTGAGACCCAGGTGACTAAGGGCACCCCAGCTGAGTTCAGCCAGCCAACTGAAGCTCAGTAGAGGATGAATCAACTGCCATGAGACAGAACAATCAAGACTGCCTAACTGGCCTACGTAAGATTTGGTTTTGTTTTTTTTGGCTTGTCCAGGAGTTTGTTTACCTGGACTTTGGAAGCACAAAAATTTCAGGCCCTGACCTCCAGATGTGGTGATCATTTGTCTTGACTATGTCAAGAATTAGGGACTAGTAGGGGACCCAAGGGATCCCCACAGTCCTTTTGTTCAAATTGAATGGTGGGGAGTAGCTCAGTTCAACCCAGGAGTGTGTTGAGTGTGTCTGTTTGTTATTTTTCTGTTCATTCCATGTCTTCCCCTTGATCTCACATGCTCACGATTTCAGGTATAATCCTCACCACCTTTGTGATTGTGAACATCGGCCTTCTACCTCCCTGCCTGAACTTTTTCATCATAAACACAACTGGAGACTCCATTACCCATCAATTGGCAAAGATTGTTGCTGCTGTCACAGCTATCTTCAATTTGCAGAGTCTGGGGCTTCAGTTTGGACTCTTTGCGGAGTGGGTTGGGAATGACTGAGGTAGGAGACGTCTGACCTAAAATCTAGTGTGGGCTGCTAACAGGGGGCCACTCCCTCTAAGGCCACTGTGTTAGAGCGTGTGATTAAGAATTTTGACATGTATAAAAATGATTACAGGTTAAAAATGAAACCAGGGAAGTTGTGAGTGCTCTGTGAACTAGAATGGCTTCCTTCTGGGCCAGATGGATGGCTTAGGGAACTCTGAACCCCCAGGCAAACACATGGATGCCGAATGTCATGACAGACTAGCCAGGGCACCCTGGTCAGTTCCTCTGTATCGACTCCTGGTTTTGGATGGTACCAGGCTTCCTCCTTGGGTTAGGGTGTGTGCCTGTGAGTCCCCCAAAGGAGTCCTCTTCCTGATGGGGGAGGCCCCAAAAGGGAAACCATTGGTTCTACTGTCATTCCCAGAGAAAGATGACCCATTGGCAACTACCACATTGCCTGTTGCCCCCTCTGCCACTCTACCCAGCAACTCATTGGGCTCAGCAGCAGCTGTTGCTGGAGGCAGAGCCAGACTCCACCTTGGGTTCCCTGAGTATGGGTACAGTGCCCCTCCTCCCCTATGTCAATGTCACCTTCCAGGGAGGGAAGACACTATGGTCTATGTCCTTTTAGCACAAGTGACTTGTATAACTGCAAGGCCCAAAACCCAGTTTTTTCTGAACAGCCGCATGCCTTAATCACTCTTCTTGAGTCAGTTTTCTGGACTCACCACCCCACTTAGGATGACTGTCAACAGTTGCTGTTGACCAGTTTCACCTCTAGGGAAAGAGAATTTAGGAAGCAATAGCAGATTAGGAAAGAAGCTGTAGATGCAGAATAAGATAAACAGGAAACCATAGAGGAGACCCTGCCTGGAAAAGCCCCAGTTTGGGACCTCAATACTGCAGATGGTACGTGTTTGCTGGAGGCTCACCATCAAGCCTTACATCATGGTCTGATCATAGCAACCCGACTACCCACAAATTTAAAAAAGCTAGCAGTTGTTTTGGGACTGACTGTGAGTCCAGCGACCTACCTTGAGCACCTTCTGGAGGTTTACTGGAATTACACTCCTTTTGACTAGGAGCCCTCAAGAATGTCCAGACTATGAACATGGCTTTGGTCACTCAGTTGGCGCCTGACATTTGCCATAAATCACAAAAGTTAGAGGCGTTTACAGGCATATGTCACAATTGATAGAAGTACCCCAAAATGTGTACCACAACAGGGAGGAAGCTACCAAAAAAGCAAAAGATTAAAAAGAAAAAAGGTGCTAAAAATAACAGGCTAAAGTTTTGGTGGTAGTTCTCTGAGAAGCTCCTAAATAAGGGGTTAATAAGTTTAAGAATAAGAGTATCGCGTTATCTTTGTCTAGATTCTGACCAATGTGCCTATTGCAAACAGAAGGGACATTTTAAAAGAGAATACATGAAGCTGCTTAGGAAGGAAAAAGACAAAGTTTTGGTCATGGAAACTGGAGAAAACTTAGACTGAAGAGATCATGGGTCCCTAACCTTCAACCCCAGAGAATCCATGATAATGGTAGATGTGAGAGGAAAGCCAGCTAAGTTCCTGATAAACACTGGGGCAAGAGTTTCTGTGGTACTGAGCCAGTGGCTCCAAACACCAAGTGATCACCAGGCCCAAGCCAATATCATCCAATCAACCTGACCCACCAAATGTCAAGATAGCACCTCCCCTCTGCTGATCACAGCAAGTACACAAGGAGAAGGCTCTACCAACAGACAACTGGCTGTTCATATCACCTTCTTGCTCCTCATCACCTTCTTAATCAGTGGGCTGCTGCCGAAGTAGCCTACAAGTTCACAGTAACTCGGACACTGGGAGAAACAATCATTAATGAGACTAGTTGGTCCGGAGACTTGACCCCTGTCGAGATTAGATAGGAAAGGTGAGATAAACATGATTGGGAATTATTTTTGCCCAGGGAACTAAGGCTGTAGCCTCATAGGAGATTACAATTGTCCCCAAAGTGGTTGCAAAACTATAGGGGTCTATGCATGTGGGAAATCCTGGATCAATAAGAACAATAACAACATGGTAAAAAAAAAAAAAAAAAAAAAGTATCTTTTTCCTAAACTGGGCAGCAAATTGGGATTATGCCATTGGCTGGGGTTAATTATTAAAAATCCAGAAAAGAAACACTGGCCCACAGGAAAGACATGAGGATTTTTTTTTATCATCATATTAGACTCAGGAAGGTTTTTCACCATTCATAAAGCCTCCATCAAGACTCCTTTGATAGATAACCTAGGACTACAAGGAAGGTTGCCGGGATCCAACCCTAATTCAGGTCCCCAAATACCACCTGCCACACCACTGGGAATATATGATCTTTTGGATAAAACCTTATCCATCCCAAACCACTTTAGACCAAATTTGGCCCACGATTGTTGCCTCTGTATTCAGACACAACCACCCTTCTATGAGGATCTGGCCTCCCCTGAAAGACCCACTAACCTCATGGATGATTGCTCCAACAGGGAAACACAACTCATCACTTCCATCTTAATAGATAACATATATGATCATGGGACTTTTGAAGGTAAAACAGCCAGTGCACAATATCGAGAGATTCAATGCAACATAACCCTCTCTCTTGCTTGAGACATGAAAGCCCAAGACGGGAGTTGGTTTCTTTGCCAAGGAGGCCTTCTTAAATGTCTCAGCCTAAAACACTGAAACACTAAAGCAGAAGGCAGTGTTCCTACCAGCAATGTCCTCAAATGAAAAGAAAACCTCATCTACACAAAGAAATTGCATCACATTGTGACTGAGTACTAAAACAATGGTTTGGGGACAGAGAAAAAATTAAAAAACCCAGTGTGGCTTGTCTGTGAAGGCTTTGGATAGCAGAACACTTAATCTAAATCTTGAAGGACTAACTGAAATTTTCTAGAGGAGGAGATAAGGACGTTTGCCATCAGGGAATGGCCATGCAAAGATTCCAGGGCACTTGAGACCTAAGTACTATAATTATTTTATGGTAGTTATAATAGGCATGAGGGACCTTTATGATGTAAAAGCAGTTAACAAAAGAGGGACTTTCAGACTGCAATGAAAATTTTAACTCCAAATTTGATAGGAAGATCTTTGTGGATTTTAGATAGGGAAGCAAATAATCATTCAGATGGCTTAGCATAGGAGTTTGCAGCCTGGAATTGAGGGACTCAAGGCTGAAATAAGGAATTTAACCCACTCCTTTAAAATAAGTGTGCAGGTTTGTAGGCTCCAGTGATGGAAAAAGAATTTTCAGCACACCTCTGTAACAGACATGAGGACTTATTAGAGCTAGATAGATATAGGACTCATTCCAGAGTAGAGTGTGAGTGCTCAGTGAAATGCCGCATGATATAACCAAGAACTGGGGATCTTTTTTGTGTTGTAGGAGACAGAAATCTGAACATTTCCTCAACTTGAAATCCTATGCTTTTCAAAAATGAGACTTTGCTGCTACCATGAAAAGAATATATAGAATAAGAAAGAAAAATAAGGATGAAACTCTAGGTAACAATGACACTTAAAAAGATGCTCCAAAAGAAAGCATATCTCAAAGAAGGAAAATAAAGAGATCCATGTGAGAGGGGAGAACTTTTCAAAAACAATATATTATCAAATATTCCAAATATAATAGAAAAGTAAGGTAAATATAAATTAAGTGTAAAATCTATATTTGTACAAATTTAGCCAAAAAGCTATGCATTCCTAAATAATGTCCATAAGCAACATTTAATAACCCTACAAATCCTTTCACATGCAGAGAAGTCATTCAGTTCCTGGGATCATGAATTACTCAATTACCCATGTGTCTCACCCTTTTTGCAAGTCTAGAATCAATCTGAATTGCTTTTGGATTATTCACTCATTGTAAATGACTTAACCTGGATCACTCGAGTCATTAGATTTTACCTCTGAAATTTTATACTAAATTAAATCTTTCAGGATCAAACTAGACTACATCATGAATTTGATATAGGGGAAATGAAACTCCTGACCTATTCTATGTCCAGAACAAGTTCATCTTCTCTCAAACATCTCTTTGAAAATCAAAGCATAAATCTTAGGAACAACGGAGGTTAAGAGCAGAAATATTTATTGAGAGAGACAGAAAGGGTCCTAAATGGATTACCAAAGATGCGGTACTTTCTCAGAATTTTTATAGCATAAAATTACAAGGTAAGGCAGGTTTAAAGTTGGGGAAAACTGGGAACTTGCAAGGGAAATGAGTATGAGGTGGGACCAAGAAGTTTAATTGTTTAGGTAAAACTGACCAAATCAGGGACAAATGGGGAAGTGAATCGTGCAGCAGGTGAGCATTCTTTATGGATCAGTGACTCTTCCCTAGGGATTGGAATGGTGACTCCTGAATTCTCAAAGAGACCCATATTTAATCCCTAAGGAGTATATTTAAGGATGTTATTGCATTTGTTTTGCCTTCTGTCCTGAGATCTGGCCCACAGTGAGAGGTGTGTGCCTCCTCCGAAGTTGTCAGACAGCTGGCCCTCTGTGCCAGCTCCTTCATACCCCTGTCTGACTGGCTTTAACATTTCTAACCAGCTCAGCTGCCTGTAACAAATTCTTCTTATGATTGTGCTAGTCATAAATTTCTTACCACTAAGTTCCAAATTCCACCTTTTTGCCTATTCTGACAAAATAGCTCTGAACCCTTTAACTATTTTCCATTGTTAGATTCTCAAGGTGAAATTTTGTCAATAAGTGTGCTTGAGAGACACGTGAGGAAGAAAGACTTTTGCTTTGCGTTTGTGTTGTGCTCACATGGCAGAGTCCTGCAGCACACGCTCAGTGTCCAGTTCCTACGACAGGAGCAGGTGGCTGCTTAGGACCAGGCTCTACAGCACTCACAGCTTCTCTAGTGCCTGGCTCCTTGTGTGAGTGGTGGCTCTCACCGTCTTCTTTTTTTTTCTTTCTTTTTTTTTTTTTTTAATGGGTACCAGGGATCGAACTCAGGACTGCGCGCTTGCAAGGCAGGTGCTTATGCCGCTGAGCTAAAGCCTCAGCCCCTCTCACTGTCTTTTCTGATGTTCACCTAAAATATCCTCCTAGATGGGATTTTTGGAATATGATTACATCATGGGGACCTTAACTTTATCTGAGGATTAATTCTCTGTTTTATACTGGTCCCTAATTATTTTGTGATTTTCCTCTTCTGATTTGAACTAGACTGAAAAACATTTTTATATTTTATATTTACTTTAAAATAACTAATAAACTTAGATAAGAGTAACTCTCCATAAATTACAAATAAGATCATATAACAATTTCAAAAAATAGATTATTCCGTTGGTGTCTTTCTCAATAGTACTTTACTATTGACCTGTCACATGCGAGGCAATCTATGTATCTCATTTTATTTCAAGTCTCACAATATCCCAGAGAGGAGTATGAGTATTGTTGGTCCAATCTTATCTATGCAGGATCTGAGACGTAGAGACATTCAATAACCAACCAAAGACCAAGCACTAGCAATAGGACTCGAAGTCAGATGTGTCTAACACAAAACTCCATGTTTCTTACATCTTACTTCCCTGTATGGCTTTTATTTCATGTTTTCATCCCCCTTGTGTTCAGCTGCTTCTTTTCTCTGCACGTATCAGAAGAGAAAATGAGAAACAGTTAACTCATATTCAATTACCATTGAGAGTAGGCAACAAAAGGTCCCTCAATCCAATAGTATTTTCTGCCATATAAAAAGAGTAGAATTGAGCTGTGCCTTATCTTCTTTTCTATCTAAATAATCTATTTAGGCTGCAATTATATCAATAAATTTTAATGCTGGGGACTTTATTTCCTTTAGTATGTTCAGGAGTTTCGGTTTTTGTATTTCATTAAATTCAGTGCATTGTTTTAATATCAGTTACAAATTCCATGCCTGAAAAAAATATCCTTCTGTTATAAAAGGAGAACACAGACCTTTTCAAATGCAAGAAAACTAAAAGAATCTGTTGCCCACAGACGTATTCTTTAAAAATATCTAACAATAGAAAATATATAAGAGGAAGAAACAATATTACAAGAGATAAAAAAGAAGAAAAAGATCTTCTGAGCATGTCTCTGCTATCATTGTTAGACACAGGGAGGAGACAGAGCCCAGATCTGTGTTGGCTGGTCCTAGCAAGCCTGAAGTAGAATTATGCAGGGTGGTATATAATCCCAGAAAGTCTACCCTTTTCAGTCTACTGAAGTTCAGGTTCATCTTGGTTTCTGAATGTAAGACTGGGACCTGAGATGCTCAGCCCACAACACTCCAAGTGCCTATTGCCAGCTTGAACTTGGCCGTCTCACCACAGGAGGTCAGCCACAGCTTCCCCTCACAGTAACACTGGGAGCCACAAGATGGAGCTGACTCACGGTTGCTCTGAGTCCCACATTCAGCTGGCCCCCTTCCAAAATGGCAACTGGCCAGTCACCCTCTCCTAGAGATATCTCAACAAAATCATTCAGCAGGTTACTGCAGCCCACAGCAGCCACTTCCCTGCTCTGTTCTGCTGGTGTGTTGCTTTGTGGAGGCCTCTGAAGGCCCGCATCGTCACCAGGCCTCAGTAGGTTCAAGCTGCCTCTCATGCTGTGAACTGAGATCCAGGAAGAAAGGGGATCACTTGCCACCTCCCTCTTCTGTGTTGAGGTCCCTCTTCTCACTCTTCCCATGGACTACAATCCTTACTCCAGTTCTTTGCTGCATCCTGGGAACCCCTGCTCTCCTGCTTCTCTGCCCAGTGCTGCTGCATTCCAGGTTCTGTGTTCATAATCTTGGAGAAGCTGATTTGCTGCTGCTCACCACTCTGCCATTGTCCACCAAAACTGGAAGTGACTGGATTCTGTATTCAGTGGTACACCGAAGCAGCTAAGAAAACAATACATCCAAGTAAGGTAGGACTTTTGTGTCACATATTTATGTCTACTAGAAAAACTATTCCACAAAGAAGATGCATTCAACTATCAAATTAGGAGGATGGCACACTCTGTCTTCAGCTTCTCGTGCTTGGAGAGAAGAGCCACAATGTTAGAAACAGATCTATGTATGGACCTGCCAGGGTGGGCTCCACAGATCTAGATATCACTACCTCAGAGAATCTAACCTGCCATCAATACAAAATAACACTGAACTCTTTATAGGGTACTATCTTTCTGGGAGGTCAACAGATCCTTTTTGGAAAGGGCAGTATTCTTCCTGTTTGTGTTTGACATATAAGGAATGAGATTCCTTCCTTACTTTCCAAACAGCACCATTACCAAAGGTTCATAGTATATAATTTTCCATCATGGAATCGTGCATAATCTTATCATGAAACCAGATACCCACAGCACAGCAAAGGAGAAGCAATGGTCATGTTACTGCAGCATCTACTGCTCCTCCCATCCACTGTACCTCCATGGCTGTGGGCACCATAGTTCTTGAAATGGCTCTTTAAAGGTTCAGATGATGTATCAGGTTGTGGATAGTACAATAGTTGGTCCAGGAAAAGCGGGTGGAGGCAGTAGCAGCCCTACTTACCATCATTCCTACAGACCCAGGCGAGGAAATCTGCATATTGTCCCCATAATTTTAGGCTCTGTATACTCTTCCCGCCAAATACACACTAAGAGTTTCATTCAACTTAAAGAAAATACTGTTATCTATTCATTTTAGAATCCTTAAATCGGTAGATTAGCAAGCAAAGGGTTACTACACTGATGCAAATGATTGATCACAACCATTATGACACATAAGAAGCAGGGAAGGAAAGTGTGAGCATTCAATGATGTATTGCTACTTTCCTTTCCCATTCTATCTATGAATGATAAAGGCTTGCAGACCTCTGAGAAAAATGTGAGGCCGGGGTCATCCTCGTAGACAGTCCACGTGGGTTGGGGCAGCAATTCGTAGATGCTGTTGTCTCTGGGGAATAGACCTCCTACAAACACATGCAAACTCACCTGAGAGGTTTCATCCACTGCTACCCCCACTCCTCCTTAGGGAAGACTGTGAATGACTCATATGGGTGGGAGTGATTTTGTCACGCAGTTTATCCTTCACAGCTTTCCTGTGAGATCTTTCCTGTGAAACTGCTTTCCAACTGGGACCACATTCTGGCTCAGTTATTTTAACTGTATTTTCTTTCTTTGCATCTATCTTATTTTCCACAATTACCTTTCTCCTGAGTACTTTGTGACCAACTGGGTAAGAATTCCTATCCCATTCTCTACTTTTAGAAACTAACCCTAAGACAATTGTAAATCCCATAATCTTGTTCTGCTGCACGTCTTATAAAACTGTATAGATTTCCATCAAATCTCAAATTTGACAACAGTTAAATTTAAATTCATGGGTAACACAAACCATGTGTCACTGTCTGCATTTCATATTACATGAGTTAGGAAACCAGGGCTTATGGTAAACATAATAAAATTCAATTGATTCAGATGAGGCAGCAAGCTTTCTATTTCTGCTGTGAGGATGCTTTCCAGAGCATTACTCTCAGGCAGGAAGCACGTGATCACATAGGAAGCTTAATTTTTAGATTCGTTGTTTTGTATGAAGAAAAATATAGCAACGGAACCACCTACAACTGAAATGACTCTCAAAATAATATTCACTATGTCATAAAATGTATTCTGTTTATTATTAATTATCTTTGAGGCAATTCCCCAAAGCCCAATTTCTAAACATCTATTACAATACAGATCACAATCCAACACTCACTATGTTATGGAGGAAAATAGTTATGAAATTATATATGTCATGGATTCAGACACACTAATTTGAGGAAGGAATAAAGCACCACAAGAATTTAAATCTCAATTCACAGTCATAGCTAGGCATGGTAGTGCACGCCTATAATCCCAAAACATAGAAGGTGAGGCAAGAAGTTGGTGAGTTCAAAACCAGCCTGGGCTACACAGTGAGTTCAATTCCAGCTTGAACTAAATAAGGAGGCTCTGTCTCAAAATACAAAAAAAGAAAATAAAGTTCCCAATCAACACCAGGAAACCTGAAAGCCTTAACTCTTTACTATGCAGGCCACTAAAAGTTTATTGTCATTAAATTCTGTTCTCCAAGACTATACAACTAAAAATTTATCACTGAGGAGAACATAATAAAATTATGAGAAAGACTATTTGTATCACCATTAAATTAATTATTAAATTCAACACTCATCTTCCATACATCTAATTCTTTTTCAAAATTCATCTTCCTTCTAAGAGAGCTTCCAATAGTTTAACAAACTATGATATCTAGTAATTAAATTAGCACTAAATTTTGTCACAAGTTTTCATGCAAATATTATTGATGCACTACATATTGAAACTAATTTCTGTTTAAGCCCCTTAGCCTATTTTCCAAGGCCTTTCAACCTGTGACCCTAACCTACATTCTTTTTCTTTAGCTCTCTACATGGTTTCCCCAGAGGTAATTCACTTTCCTATCAAATCCTTTATTTCTGTGCATTTATTTCTTATTGCAACAAAATAAGTGAATTTACTATTGACTAGAAGAAACTTCTTTGGTTTAAGTCCCTCAAATTTATTTTAAACCAAATCTAGACCCTCATATCAATTTATAAATATTTCATTTATATCCTTAAATAAAAGGGCTATTTTCTTCAAACATAACCACAATGTCACCCATTATCATTTCTAAAATATTAACAATAATTCTTTATTATCATCAAATGTTCAAATGTACCTGATTATCTTATTACAAATGTTTACCTTGAATCTAAACAAGAATCAGCCTGGTATGGTGACCCATGCTGTAATCCCAGCACTTGGGGGGCTAAGGCAGAAGGATCATTGCAAGTTTGAGACCAGCCTGGCTGCAAAGTAAGCTCAAGGCCAACCTGAACTGAATGGCAAGACTTGTCTCCAAAAAAGACAAAATAAATAAATAAGAATCATATATTGCATTTGATCGTGCATTTTTCCAAGTCTTTTCCATGTCTGCTTTCCCCTTTTATTGCTTTCCCTTGTTTAGAAAGAAAAGAACTATCATTTATCCCATAAACTATCCTATGTATTGTAGATTAATGATGAATTCTTCAAAACGTCTTTTAGAATGCTATTCTGTCCCCCAGATTATTGTAAGCCGGTAGCTAAATTTAGGTATCTGATCTTATTCAAGATAAAATTTAAGGCAAGAATAGTTTAGACATGTTGATATGTATTTCTCCCAAGATATATATATAATGTCTAGTGGTTTCTCTTTTTATGATGCTGCTGATTAGGAAGTTTTCACACAGAAACTAATTATAGTTCAGTAGTGCTACATGGACAGCTTAATAGGCAAACATGCAGTATGGGAAATCCAGTAGACAGAAATCTTACTTGCACCTGACAAATACAAAGAGCTAGAGGCAGGGTACTTAGCTGGCAATAACAGAGCCCAAGGAGTGTGAGTTTATTAGGTCAAAGGGTATAAAAAGGACTCAGGAAATCAGACATGAATCATGCATGAAGGACAGAACCTAGGAAAGTTTGTTTTATGTGCTTTCCAACAGCACCCACTAGAAGGACTTACATGAATGACCTGCTAGATTCCTGGTAATCGAAGAACACTAAATAATAAATTACAGAAGAATGTGTCACTTGCATCAAGAGACCTAAGTGTAAGAAATTCCAATATGGGATGAGGTATCTGAATACCTCATTAAAAAACATTTGTCTTAAAACCTGCTGGACCTATAAAATACAGTGCCATGTGAAGTCACTGTAAAGCCTTTCCATTCTAATGATTAAACATAAGCCAAGTTCATTGTACGTATGAGTTGAATGATAAGCTTGTAGGAAGAACAGGACACAGCTGGCCCTTGGACATGATTGGAAGCAAGGGCAGGAAAGCCAAAGCATTTCTCACTCCATCTCTTGCCGCTGCTCACTATTAAATGTATGTTTTAATTCTCATCTACTTTTCTTGGGTCTCTTTCTTCCTTCCATTCTTCAGCCTTCATATCGAAGGTTGCCAAAAAGTGCAAAATTTTATCCAATAGAGTTTCTCCCCCTCAGTGTGTCCCATCACTCCCCTGCATCTCCAGATTCTATGCAGAACTCACAGACCATCTTGGCTGAGGGTGGAGGTCAGCTTGGAACGTGGGTCCTTCAGAGACACCTTGTAGATGGGAGTGAGAGACACTGTAACATACAAAAGGCACAACAAATCTCATAATCATAGATACCCATCGTAGCATCCTAGCATGAGGACTGTGAGTGCTGCCACTCAGCACCTGTGAAACTAGGTTAAATCACTCAACCTCCCTGACACCTCATAAGCAAAAGATGGACAATGTTGTTCCAATTGTTCACCCAAGATTCATATGAAAATCAGTAGAGTGAAGACTCTAACAATGCTTACAGACCATATAAATAGGACCACATTGTTTAACAGTGGATTGTTTCTTACCAAATACTTCTTTGTCTCATACCTGAATACCCTTTAGTTAACAAGCTATAAGGACAAAAGCTATAGTCTAACAAGAATTGCAAACTGATAACCCAGAGGCATGCCTTGTTTTTAACCCCCTCTGACCATCACTGTCTAGACCACATGATCAAATCATGGTGCTATAAACTCACCTGTCTCCTCTCTCCTGGAGCTATTTGGATTTGTGAGCTGTAGGCAAGAAATAACATGAACTCTGGAGAATGAAAATCTATTAGTTTAAATGCTGGCAGCAATGGATTTTTGAAAATTGTCTGATTAATAAAACAAATTCATAGTCTATTATAATTACTGGATTTTGTCTTTCATGATATATGTACAGTGGTACAAAGGTTCGTGAACACTTTCTTTTGCAAACAATTTAATTCACAAACAGAAGCGTTTAGCAAAATTTTGTTTTGGTTTGTGAATTCTGCAACAGATGATGAACACAACTGCAGCTATCTTTTTTGCATGAACACAAACATCTTTTCCAGAATTGTGGAGCAAGTTTCCAAAATTGTGGAACTGAGGTGCTACTGTATTTGATAACAAAGTGTTAACTGTGATTGTCTCTGGGATAAATGCTAATGGTGGTAATTTTTACAATTTTTACATAATTATATTTGGTTAACAAAACCAAACAAATTTGTAATCTATTATGATTATGGAACTGTTTCTCCTGCATGGAGAAATATATATTGTTATATAAAATATACTATAAATATTACTGCATATTATAATTATATAATACATATAATCACATATATATATAAAAATTGGCCACATACCAAAGTGTCCCTTGTAGTTGTGTTTTAAAAATAAGATCTTTCTCTTGTTAAAATAGCAATATCTTTTTCCAAAAGCCTTCACGAATATACTTTATGAATAAAAACTGAAAATTATAGGGACTTGTTGCTTTGGAAATGAAAGAGTAAACCTTTCCACGCTTTTAAAATTCAATGGCTTGGCTTAAAATCAATTTCGTATTGATTTCCGTGGTTCTCACCTGACTCTGCCTTAGGCTATTTGGAAAACCACAGCTAAAATCCATCCTCTCCTCTGACCATTTCCTGCCCAGTCATTTTGTACTTAAGCAAAGTTCTTGTTGCCTTCTTTAATGCTTCTCTCATGTGAAGAGCAGCTATGGTAAAAGTACAATGAATTAAATGAACCAACCATGTCGCTAACAAAATTCTAAGTTGGTCCTGGATGCCTAAAACATGTTAGCACATTGTCTGCAACTTTTAACACATTCCTGTGCATACTGATTAATTCATCTACCAATGTTTAAGTTTATCAATTGAAGTGATCATATTATTTTATTTTTCTATTACTAAGAAAAATTCTATCAATTTCATACCTAATGTTGCAAAGTCACATGATAATTTTGATTTAACAATGAATTATTATTTGACAACCAAATGTCTAGTTAGCTAATATTTCATTCACAATACTCTAATGTGTATCTCTGAATAAAATTGTCTTCACTTATGAGTATGGTCTTGAGTTGCATCTACTTACTTATGAAAGTCTGGATGCACTCTTTCTTATAACTGAGTAGCACTCCATTGTACAAAAAACCACATCTTTTTTATCCATACCTTGATTGATGGACACTTGGGTTGTTTCCAAGATCTGCTATTACAAATAGTGTTGCTATAATCATGGGTGCACATATATCACTACGGTATGAAGTTTTCAATTCTTCTGGGAAAATGCCCAGAAGCGGACTAGCTAGGTAAAATGGAATCTGTAATGTTAGTTTTTTGAGGAATCCCTCCACTGATTTCCACAGTGGTTGATTTTGTAGTTGTGGCTTTGTGTTCTAATGTATCCATTGATTTTCAGGTCTGTTTTTATTCTAGTACCATGCTTATTTTCAAGTCAACGATTATGATGCCTCCTGCCTTGTCTTTGTTGCCCAGAATTGCTTTCACTATTTTAAGTCTGTTCTGGTTCCAGATGAATTTTAGGAGTGATTTCTCTAGATTTGTGAGGTATGAAAATGGTATTTTAGTTGGAATTCCATTAAATCTGTATAACAATTTTAGGAGAAAGGCCATTTTCACAATGTTTGTTCTTTCTATCCATGAACAGGAAGTGTCTCCATTTTTTGACCTCCTCTTCCATTTCCTTTTTCAGAGTAATGTAATTTCACTGTATAGATCTTTTACTTCCTTTGTTAGTTTGTTTCCTAAGTATTTCTTTTTTTTTTTTTCCCGGATGCTACTGTTAAGGATGTGATTTCCCTTATTTCTCTCTCAGTGAGTTTGTTGTTTGTCTACAAGAATGCTATGATTTTTGAGTTTTGACCTTTCATATAGCCATATTACTGAAAGTGGTCATTATATCTAGAAGTCTCTGAATAGAATTTGGAGTCTTCTATGTAGATTATCATGTCATCTGCAAATAATGATAATTTAACTTCCTCCTTTCCTCTCCTTTCTCATCCTTATTCCTTTTATTTCTCTCTCTTGTCAAATTGCTCTGGCTAATGTTTCCAGAGCTATATTGAGTAAGAGTGGTGATAATGGACATCCTTGTCTTATTCTTGATTTTAGGTTGGAAGTTTTCAGTTTTTCTCAATTTACTGATATGTTGTCTGTTGGTTTATCGTATAT
Source organism: Cavia porcellus (assembly GCF_034190915.1). Lineage (NCBI taxonomy): Eukaryota > Metazoa > Chordata > Mammalia > Rodentia > Caviidae > Cavia > Cavia porcellus. The sequence goes on along the minus strand of NW_026947513.1, from coordinate 22,633,115 downwards.
GGTTTTTATCAGATTGAAGTAGAGACCATATATTCTGATTTTCTGTAAGGTTTTTATCATCAATGAATGTTGGATTTTGTCAAAATCCTTTTCTGCATCTACTGAGATGATCATGTGATTCTTGTCCTTGGCTTTGTTGATATGGTATGTTGTATTTATTTATTTACATATGTTTAACCACCCCTGTATTCTTGGGATTAATCCTACTTGATCATGGTATATAATCTTCTTGATGATTTTTTGCATTCTATTTGCCAATATTGTATTGAGAATGTTTGCTTCTGTGTTCATTAGAGAGATTAGCCTGTAATTTTCTTTCTTGGCTGGATCTTTCTCTGGTTTTGATATTAGGGTAATACTTGCTTCCAAGAATGAATTAGGGAGAATGGCTTGTCTTTGCATTTCATTGAAGAGTCTGAGGAGTTTTACCATTAAGTCTTCCTTGAATTTCTTATAGAATTCCAAAGTGAATCCATCAGGACCTGGTCTTTTATCTGTTGGTAACATCCTAATTACATTTTCAATTTCATTAACTAAAATTGAGTTATTCAGCAGTTTTGCATCTTCTTGCTTCAGCTTTGATAATTCATATGTTTCAAGGAATCGATTTCTTCTGTGTTGTTGAATCTATAAGAGTAATCTTGATATAGAGATATTACCCTTTATTATCCAAAGTGTTATGTGCTATCACAAGCATCATGATGGTTTTGAAAGTGGGGGAGAAAGAGTAAAAGTTTTTGAAGTAGTATTGATGATCTGCATTTCTTCAGGGTCTGTAGTGATTTCATCCTTTTCATTTCTTTGAGTTTTATCTTTCCTTTTTTTTTTGATAAAATTGGCCAAGAGTTTATCAATTTTTTAATTCTTTCAAAGTAGCAACTCTTCACTAATTCTTTGTAGTGTTTTCTTGGTCTCCATTGCATTAATTTTCTGCTCTGATCTTGGTAATTTGTTCCTTTGTATGGGCTTTGGGTTTGTCTTGCTCTTCTTTTTCTGGAAGCTTGAGGTGTAGCATTAGGTTATTTCTTTGTGCTCATTTTATTTTCTTGGTATGAGAATTCACAAGTATAAATTTCCCTCTTAGGATTGCTTTCATCTTGTCTCATAAGTTCCAGTATACTGTATCTGCATTCTCATTTAATTGTAGATATAATTTAATTTCTTCCTTTATTTCATCTGTGACCCATTGGTTGTTTCGGAGAATGTTGTTTAATTTCCATGTGTTGATGGAATTTCTGCAATTCTTTGTCATTAATTTCCAATTTCAGGACACTATGGTCAGATAATATGCATGGAACATTTCAACTCTTTGCACTTACTTAAGCATGTTCTTCAGGCTAGGCTGTGGTCTGTTTTAGACAATATTCCTTATGCAGCTGAGAAGAATGTGTATTCTTATGATGTTGGGTGGAACACTCTGAAAACACCTACTAAACTTATTTGTTCATGGGTTTGGTTCAGTTCTGATTTTTTTTTTTTTTTTTTTTTTGTGTGTGTGTGTGTGTAGTCGATATGTCTCTTTGTGACAGTGGGGCATTGTGGTCTCCTGTTATTGCTTACTTATTTTTAATGTCTATTAATAATTGTCATTTTATTTATTTTTTGTTAATTTTGTCAAAATGCTTAGGGTTTTGATGGGGGTATTGCTTTTAGCTTTTTACTCTATTAACTTCTCTTTTATTTAATATTTTTTAAACTCTTCTTTAATGTTACAGCATTAAAGTCTCCTTTCTTATTTTTTCAGTTAGTTTCTTTTCATTTTTTATTGAATTTTCAACTTCTTGAATGTGCAACTTACTTTCAAGATTTTAAATTCTCTGTGCCATAGTAAATATATCTTTTATTTATATCATATTACTACTTTAGCTGTTTTAAAAATAATGATGTGAAACAATACTTTTGCTTAATATTAAAATTTTATAATTTCCTTGACTATCTCCTTTAAACTGAAGAATTATTATTAATACAGAAACTGACATTATGGATATTATTGTAAACTAAACTTCTTTTTTAAATTTCTGGCATTAATAGGTTATGATCAAACAGCATTGTCCACGTAATATTGATTCCTTGAAACTCACTGAGGTTTCTTTTAAGGGTTAGTAAGTTTTCTATGTGGAAGAACGTTTTGTAAATGTGTGTGAGAATTTGTGTTTGGGGACTGAGTTTTGTTTGTATGCTCTGTGTGCATCTGTGCTTCTATATTCAACCAACATGCAAAATGGACTTCACAGATGTACTTAAGGATCTTGATATAGAGATATTATCCTTTATTATCCATAGTGTCATGTGCTATCACAAGCATCATGATGGTTTTGAAAGTGGGGGAGAAAGAAGCCATAAACCAAGAAATAAAAACTACCTCCAAGAACTGGCAGATAAGAAACAGATTCTCCCTGAAGGCCACTCTGAGTAAGTAGCTGCTGTCACCTTGATCTTGGTGCCATAAAAGCAATTTCACATCGCTAATCTCCACTGTTAAAAGAAAATAAAGATGTATATTGTTTTAAATTACTAAACTTGTAGTAACTTTTGGAGCAACAATGAGAATCAACTACAGCACCTTTCCTCATCATTGAGGACCTTTGTCATGCTAATGTTAAATTCCTGACTCATTTGGTACATAGTTCAAATTATATGGTATTTATTATGGTTTTATTATCTATCTTTTATAAACTCTTTGAAAATTTAATCATTCTGCCTGTGATCGTGTGAGGCTGTCTGCTAATCTGTCTGATAATGTGTCTTAGTCACTTTTCTTCTTGCTGAGACAAAATACCTGACATTCATAACTTCAAGAAGCAAAGGTTTATTTTGGCTCAAAGGTACAGTCTATGTTTGGCTGGTATCAAAATACACCACATGGCCTAGGGGTATGGAGTAAGACACGCTTGGCACTCAGGACGCTTAGAAGGAAGTGTGGGAGGAGTACATTCTTTCAGGTCAGGTCCTTAGTTACCTGTCTCTTCAGACAAGACCCCCAACTCTTAATAGCCACATTGTCTCTATAATTCAGTCACCTTTCAAAACTCTGCCTATGAGCACACAAGGATGTTGGGGTAAATCTAGACATAAATCACTGCACATTAAGAATAGGAGGAAACTACTCCCCAAATGCTGTCACTCCAGAAGATGTTTAAACAGAAGGCAGAAAATTAATCCAACCCAAAAGTAAACAGCATGGGGAAAATCTCTAGCAGGAAATTTTCCTGTTCTCAGACCTACATGGAAACTCAGAGCAAAGTAATGTTAAGGAAAGAAGAGTCTTCTGATTGTGACCACCTGTCCTGGGATTTGAAGAGGGAAGATGCAGTGGAAAGAAAGCACAAGGCCAACTGCTGAGTCCACACCTGTTTGTATCAGCTCTTCCTCTCAGTGCTTGCTGTTGTGAACCAGTCTCTCTGGGGGACCCCAGGGTCTTGCTGTAAATCTCTGCCCCAGGGTGACAGTTAATGACTCTCCAGAGGCCATGGCAGTAAAGGCAAATGAAAGACCCTCTTCCCCACTCTGCCTTTCTATTATGGCCTGGTTAGCTTCCACCCATGCTTTGAGTACTCCTATTGAATTTTCTGGGATTTTTTTTTCTAAGGCATTTCCTTAGGGGGAAAAAAACAACTTAATTTCTTCAAAACAGCCACTGAATGGAAGAACAAATATGTGAGTGCACAAGATACCAGTGGAAGAAAAATTGCTATTATGTATGAGTACAGCACCTCACTTAGTGTGGCCCAGGAAATCTAGATATGCCCAAAAAGCCAGACCCCTGATTTTAGAAGCAGTTTCTTTTAAAATAAGTTTTCTGTGTGATAAATAACTTGCGTTTTCTCATGCTGTTGTTTGTGGGTTTTTTTTTTTTCTTTATGTTTTCAAAGGAGACATTTCGTGAACCAGTTTCTCCCAGAGGTACCCAGCCAGAACCCAGCCCACTCAGCTCCTACACTTTGTGCATGGTATTTGAAAATGCCTGGTTTTTTCAACTACCTTGTTCATATTCGGTGAGTAATGCTATATCTAATCCATTCCTATGGTGCCAGCTTACCCATAGCGAAGAGTAAAAGTTTTTCAAATTATTTGTTAAATAAAATTTCAGGGTGGAGGGGCTGGAGATTTAGCTCAGCGGCATAAGCGCCTGCCTTGCTAGCAGGCAGTCGTGAGTTCGATCCCTGGTACCGATGAAAAGGAAAAAGACAAAAAAAAAAAAAAAAAAAAAAAAAAATTTCACGGTGGGGAACAAGTTGCATCGGTATTTACTAAATTTCTCCTCAGACAATTTGACATAGAGACAGATATTTGTACAATGAAAAACCAAGTTTTAGAAATCTTTCTATTTTTGCTTTAAATGATTTATAATTTGGTAATTATCACTTCAGCTCTACAAAATTAATACATACAGTGGTACATATATTCTCTTACAGGACAAAACCATGAGAGTCACAAAAGTTAACATACTGAACCAAACATCACGTAATTGTGAATTAGAATTGTTGGAAGAAAAATGTCCAGGATTAAATAGAAACGTGTCCTTAAAGAGATAAGGGAGGAAAATATAAACTATATATAAATCTTCTTTGCTTCATATTCTCCCTTTTCTCTTCACCAAACATAACGTATGCTTTATGTCTTTACCTGTACATGCTGAATCAATATAATTTTATTAGCAGCAGTAGCAGTAGTAGTAGATATTTGTCATACGTAATGATTGTCATGGTTTATGTTGGTGGCCCCCAGGCCTCATGCATTTGCATTGTGCATTTGTGATTGGTTCATTGTCTAGCGCTTGGATTGGGGTGTGAGTGCTACACTGGCCTGGGGGTGGAGCCAGGATGTAACGTAATGGCAGGACAAGGCTGGTTTCTCCTTGCTGTTGCAGCCACCGTGAACTGCGGCCCCACTATCCACCCGGCCTTGGAGCCAACTGAGTATGGACTGAAACCTCCAAAAACTGTAAGAAATAAACCTCTCCTTTCTCAGCTTTGGTCATCAGGTATTCTGTCTCAGCGATGAGTAAAAAGTAACTAAGACAATGATCGTATTCATATACGGAATTTGTACTTGTATATAACTTTTCTTAATTCTCATTCCCTTCCTTTCTTCATCCCCTTTTCCCTATCCCATTTACATGAGCTTTGTTCCCATTTTCCTCTTTCATTCTCTTTTATTAATCCCTTTTCCTTTATTCGTCTCCCCCTCCCTCTCTTTTGTTCTCCTTTCTATTTGAACATTTTCGTCCTACCTCCCAACATCTCACGCTGCTCCTCTTTTATCCATTAGGTTTCCCACATAAGAGGAAAATGTGATATTTAAACTCATGTGTCTGAGTAATTTCACATAAAATTATGGTCTTGAGGTGCATCCATTTACCTAAAAATGTTTATCCTCAAGTTTATCCTTATTTGTGGTATAGTGGTACTCCATGTATATATAAGCCACATTTTCTTATCTATTCATGTACTGATGGACATATAGGCTGTTTCCAAGATTTAGCTATTATAAATTGTGCTGTTATAAATATGCATATGTGCATATCACTGTTGTATGATGCTTTTAATTCTTTTGGCAAATATCTAGAAAGGAAATAGCTGGGTCAAATGAAACCTCTAGTTTTAGAGTGTGAGGAATCTCTATACTTATTTCCATAGTTGTTGTATCAATATGAACTCCTACGGACAATGGAGAAGAAGAGAGAAGAGAAGACTTTTTCCCCCACAGCCTTGACTGGATCGATATTATTTTTGGTTCTGGCTAGGCTATAGTTTTATCATCTGTGTGTATGATTACCAAATACTGTGCTCTCTGGGGAACCACGCCCACAAAAACAAAAAATGTCATTCCCTAACAAGAAAGGAGCAGAAATGAAGCCAGCAGGGGTCCTGGGTCATCCTTCCTCCTTTCTTTAATCTTTTTCCAGAAATGCACTGCATCCTTCCATGCATTGAATGATAAGCAGTGTTGAGTACACTCTTAAGAATTTTATGAGCATAGACTGTCTCCCTCCTTTTGACATGGAAGGTTGTCTCCTTCTATTTTCTTAGAGGGGTAGAATAAAGACTAGGAGTCAGAAAATGCGCTTCTAAAAATTCTATGTCTTCCATGGAGTGTTAGTGGTTAGATTACCTTCTCTGTTAAAAGGAGAAAGTACCCATGGGGAGGGAGGTCCAGAGCTCACTCTCGGGATATCAATATTCATGGATACATTATCCCTTATATAAAGTGCATATATAAGTTTGCACATGCTGCTTCTCATATACTTGAAATCATCTCCAGATTACTTAGACTTAACAATGTAAGAGGTATAAGCAGTTGTCATTTTGTATTAATTAGGGAATGATGAACAGTCTGAATGCATGCAATCCTGATACAATTTTTTTTTCCAAATAATTTAACTTCAAAAATGGTAGAACCTGCGCATGTGAAACCCATACCATGGAAAGCCAACTGTATGTCACTGTAAACATTTCCTTTCAGGATCGTTTTAACATTGTGGTCATCAGGTATTTTGTCTCAGCGATGAGTAAAAAGTAACTAAGAGAGCCCTGTAAGCTCTCAGAAGACATAAGGTCTATTAGGGAATCTTGTGCAGTTCTATAAATTTAATATATAGTAAATAATAGAAAGTACAATAGTTTAGCTACTGAGTGAAAAAAATATTAGAATATTACCTCTCAAATCCCATCCATAAAATGATGAATGTAAACAATTATCATCAATGGCTACTAATACCACCCATATAGAAAAAGAAACAGTCAAACATGTGTTATCTAAGACTATTATTTTAAAACAAAAAAGAGAACAAGAAGCCAAGCCCTTCCTGAAAGTCAGCACCATGCATGAGCCATTGAGGGAAGAACCAGATGTCAGCCCTTCCCTGTAAGTCAGTGCCATTCGTAGATGGTAGGGGAGGAGAACAAGAAGCCAAGCCTTCCCCGTGAGGTGAGTTGGTGTCATGCTTAGGACAGTTCCCAGAGAACCAGATGACAGCTCTTTCCCATGGTTCAGTGCCATTAGCAGACTGCAGGGAACGAGAACAAGAAGCCAAATGCTCTCTGTGAATTGGTGCCATGTGCAGGCCTCTGCAGGGAGAACCAGACACCAGCCTCTTCTAGTATGCGGGCTGAGAGACAAGAAGAGCCAATGTCTTTCCCCCACCCTCTATAAGCAATCCAGCTGATCCAGAGAAACACAGGCTGAGATGATAGCTCTTGAAGTAAAATACAACTCAGTGTTTGTAGTGTTTAGTGTTTCACTGATTCTGCAAGTCTAAAGCAGGTAGGTAGTCCTGATCATCTATTTATAGGATAATAATATGCAATGTAACATCTATGGAGGATCTCCTTCTGAAGGTGATAGCCTTTGTTAGACCCCTATTATCTTGTTTTGAAGTCCTGTATCATTTTCCCTGTTTTTTTTGGGTAGGTTTTAGTCTGTTTTGTTTGATTTTATTATATCCAATGGCATGGGCAGCTATTTCAAATATAACAAGATATATTATGGTAGCCATTTTGGTTTTACTATTATCTTCTTTTGAAGTCCTTTATTATGTTCATTGTTTTGTTTTTATTGGTTCTATACTGTTTGATTTTTACTATGTCTGAAGGTATGGACAGCTATTTTGAAGACAACAAGAGGCATTATGGTAGCCATTGTTGATTTCCTATTGTTTTGAGGTCCTGGGTCACTTACACAGTTTTGTTTTGATTGGCTTGATTTTGTTTAATTTTTCTTGGCTTTATTCTCTTTAAAAATAAAAATTTTCTTAAAAAGACAAAGTTAGATCAAGCCACCAATCCAAATCTTTAGATTTAATTACCAGTTTTAGCAAAAGACAGTACTTTTTTTTTGTACCAAAGGTAGAACTCATGACCTCACACTTGCCAGGTAGGCACTTATATCACTGAGCTAAATCCCTGGCCCCAAGAAAGTTCCTTTTAAGGATTAAATAATAATCAAGAATATAAAATTCAAAATCCAGGAAAATTTACAAGACAAAAGGCTTGGTTTCTTCAACAAAAAAATGCAATGATTACAAAAAAGAGGAAATCTGAAGATTAAAAGATATTTAACACATATGTTAGAACAAAATATATGTGAGAATTTTGCTTGGAAATTTATACAGATTGAGGTTAAAAATAGTGTTTAGAACACTTTGAAAAATTCAAATGCTAACCAGATATTTGCTTTTATTTAGGACTTGTTATCAATTTTTAGTTGTGAGAATAATATTCTGGGTATAACTTAAGAAATATATTAGCTTTAGCGATACAAACTAAATTATTCATGTTTAAAATGATGCAATGCCTCAGACCCTCCCAAAAATAATCAGAAGGCAAGGGAGAGGAGGTCCAGCAGAAGTGGATTGGGGAAATCAGGAAATAAAAACCAGAGTGGCCATGGACTTTGTGATTGTTACAGACAGATGAGGAGTAGGTAGAGAGTGAGAGGTGTCAACTGTACATCTCTTTTCTACGTACATATGTAAAAATATATTTTTTTTTGTCTTTTTTCCTTTTTATCGGTACCGGGGATCGAACTCATGACCGCCTGCTTGCAAGACAGGTGCTTATGCCGCTGAGCTAAATCCCTAGCCCCATAAAAATATATTTTTAAATTACTGCAATGAAAATTTTTTTAAATAGTAAGCATCTCTTTAAGTATTTTTTTATTTGTAACCACATAGTATTTTAAAATATTCTACATTTTGGTAATTTCTCATATTGTGAAGTTTTTTCCATCCAAAGCACTATAGGAAACAAAAAATGTGTATGTGGGTGTGAAGGTTGGTGGGAGAGGGTGTGTATGTGTGTAGTGCATTTTCACACACACTCAAAGCTATGCTAATGCCATATGGCCTAGATCTGACTAACATGAGGAGTACCAGTTGTCAGCACCATCCAGAACAGGAATGGTAGCAGTGATCTCACTAAACCAGCACCTGTGATGCAAGTGGGCATTATTCCTAGCTGTGCAGCTTCTGAGTCTAATTGTCTGAGTTTTGCAGAAATTCTCTGTGCTTCTTTAATATTCTTTAATAAATTCCTTTGCTACTTAGTGTGAATTCTGTTATTAGCAACTACTGGAGTGTGAATCATGTAGTGCCCCCAAGAGATACAGCTGTTGTGAAAATTCAGAAGAGTTGGTATGAGACTTCTGTTTGAGAAAGTGACTTCTTCAACTAGTTCTTGAAAGGATGAATAAGGTCCTGAAAAAATATTTCAAAAATATTGGGGGAACAAGTGAAAAATCTTGTGGATGGTACACTGTATAAATAAAAACAGAGAATCAGAAAGTATAAAGCATGCATATAAAGAGAATTCAGCTTGATAACAACATAAGCAGGATGAAGATTAGAAAAGAAACTACTACAGAAAAAAATGCATTGGCAATAGATCTACACTAATACAAATCTATTTAAAATAATAGTCTACTGAGCACTGATTATATAATACTCTCTTTATATGCTTGTGATTTAACTCTTACTATATTCATATTAATTCCATAAATGGCTATTTTCTTCTTGATGTTGTTATTTTTGCAAACTGAGAATTTAAAATTGAATAACTTGCCCAGATTCTTACACTGCTGGTAAAAGACTCAGTACTCACTTATCCTTTGTAGCCTGTTTTATTATTTTAGATCTCATTTTAGGGATAGTGAGAGATCACAAAAGTTCTTCATATAAGTGAGTCATCTATGCTTCAGAAATTTTCAAAGAGAGAAAGATATAAAATGAATTCCTTCAATATTGTTTTTATAGTCTGAGCCACTACTCAGTATCAATTTCTATAATTATGTTGAATATCAGTTAATATACCATACTTGAGATGAAAGAAAGGCCAAATGTAGAGAAATGAGCAACACGTCTTTAGAATTTTATTGTATATTTTAAAATAAATCTTTGATAAGAATTTGTTTTTTATAATGTTTATGTTAGTCATCAAAGCATAAAAATGAGATATGGAGTTATATGAAGATCATTTAGTTTCAGTTAAATAAAGGTATCCTTGACTTTGTAATTATAGTCATTACATAACTGTTTTTCTTCAGCTCCTTGTTATCAGTTCTACATCTAATTGCTCAAAATATTTTTACAGTCTTTTAATTTCTAACATCAATCAGATCCATGCTCACCCCTATTCGAGCTCAGATCTTTGCAGCCATTAGGCTACAGCCTCGCTCAGTCTCTATGAGGTCCTCCTCCCCTTTCCATGCCTTTTCTGTGATCCACCCGCCAAGCCAGCACTTCCTGTCCTGTAGGGTCTAGAGCTGTCCTTATATTATGGAGGGCTGTCCACAGAAATCCGACTCTTCCTTTTCTCCAGCGTGACACTTGTACAGTCATGTCTTTCTAAACTGCTTTGCCTTTGTGTGGCCTTGGTGCTCTCTCTTTTCATCTTCTTCCCCTTCTTGTAGCCCATTCCCATCTTCCCTGCTGAATCTTTTTGACCACCCTGTCTCAGTGACTGTTATCTTCTGATATCCACCTCCACAACGTTTACATAACAATAACTCAACATATGGTTTGCTCGCGTGTTTGTGTCTCCCTGTATGTTTCCTTTTAGGATTTCCAATAAATTCTCTGAAAATAGTAACCTGCTATACACTTCTTTGTTCCCTGCTTCTTCTCCAAGTATAAGAGATAAGTGAAATTTTAACTAATGTGTGATTCTATAAGCACTGGCAGCATCATGGAAAAAAAGTACTCTTTAAATCCCTGATTTAATATATCTATATAAATATCCCTGATTTCAAAAAATATGATGGAGTACTCTGTGTTACCTATTAGTGAACATTCCTAGACAATGAGTTAAATTTTTATTTGATAAGTGTAATAAGTAAGGTATAGAAGGATATGTATTATTTGTAAAATCGCAAATATTTTTGTTCTCCCTGGGGAATAAACTGGTAATGAACTGTTATAAGCATAATTAACACTATCAAAAGTTCTAAGAAAAACTCAGGAGTCAAAACAGTCACAAAACACTGAACTTTATAATACTAAGCTCTGAGATTATAACTATACATCACTAAAAGATGCACCTATTTCTTTTGCAAGTGCAATATTTTCATGCCTACCAAAGTCTTCCAACTTACACATCCTTCAATGTTTTTCAAAGTATAATTAGAAAGAAAAGTTTATCAGGTCAGCAACTGAAACCTTACAAATTCTTGTGAGAGCTGTGCTTGATAACCATAATCTTCAAAAAACAAAATGTTCTCAAAGTATTATTAAAATATTTTTTCCTTAAAATAAACTATTGTTTACTACTTAGGTCCCCTAAGCCTTTGACCACACATGTCCAAACATATCTCAGGGGCAGATTATTTCCACTACTGAACTTCCAAGTCTAGAAAAATATTCATACTGCTATAAACTATTTGAATTTTTTTATTAAATTGTTGTGAAGAAAAATGAAGGAAACTACCAATCCATATTTCTGGTTTTAGCAGTTAAATAATCATAAATTAAATTCTTTTTTTTATTTTAAAGAGAAAAAAACAAGGAATAGAAAACAATAAAATCAATCAAAATAAACCATAATAAGTGATATAGGATTCCCAAACATTTTGAAATCAACAATAGTTACCACAATACCTTTGCTGTCTTCAAAATAGCTGCAGATATCACCTTTGGACATATTAAAAACCTGAACAAAACAGGATAGAATAGAAACAATAAAAACAAAACAATGAATGCAATAAAGAACCTCAAGACAAGCCAATAGTAAATACATAATGGCTTCCGTAATATACCTTGCTATCTTTCAAATATCTGCTCGTGCCATCAGAGTTAACACAAACAAAACAAAAGAGAATAAACCTTAACCCAAAAGAAAAGACAATGAGAATGACATGATTTCCGGGTGGAGGAACTCTCCTCCCTGTAGGTCTGGTTCTCTCCCTCCACAGTGAATAAATGGCGCTGACTCATGGAGAGAGGCTTGGGTCTGGCCCATAAATTAAATTCTAAGCATGTCAAAGCATGTAGGCTTTATAGAAATTCCTAGAAAATAATATTAGACGATGTGGGAATAATTTTTATACAGAAATAAAAATTCTTGGGCCAATACTTACCCTCAACAGTCCTCAGTAGCACCTAACCCTTAAGTGTATATTAAGTGTGACATAAAAGTATGGTGAATGTTTAGATTGTTTTTAATTTATTACAGTAAAACACTCAGGGGTATTAATCCTCCTCAAAATACTCCTCTCCTCGCATAGTTACCACTTCCTGATGGAATCCTCTTAGTGCTCTTTGGTGAGAGTCTTTAGTTGTGCAGTTATGAATGCCTATATCATGAAGTTGCAAGGTGCTGGTGTAGTGAATAAATTGGATGAGGACACACCAGCATAATTCTGTAAGCCTGATTTTCCAGGGACTGACACCCAGCAGAAACAATGATCACATTTTTTTAATCACTCCTCAGAAAGACATTCATGGAAAAGGACTTTCCAGAACTGCTTCAGAAAGTGGGGAGAACGATGTGTTTGAAGCAAGGGGAGGGTTTTGGGGGAATTTAATGACAATGTGTTGCTTGTTGTATTAATTTTTTAATTAAACGTTCACCATCTATTTTGATCACACCTTATATACCACACGTGGCTCAGTCTCTCAAAATCCACAGGAGTTTAAAAGAAGTTCTGTCATTGGATGATGTTCCAGACAAAATAAAGATAAAATCTCAGAGGCCTTCCACTTCAGCCACATGAAACTGCCCTCCATTAAGTAAATTATGAGAACTGTATTCGTTTGGTAGAGCTGCCATAACAAAGTATTACAAACTGAGTGGTTTTAACATCAGAAACATGTTGTCTCACAGTCTTCCAAGCTGAAAGCCCAAGACCTCGGTAAAGTAGGATCCCTCACTTCCTACTTGCCACTTGTGGCATTCTTTGGCAAGCAGAAGCTCCTCCCTGATCTCTATCTTCATTGTTATTGTGATGCCCCTGCTTGTGTCATTGAGTCCAAATTTTCCCTCGTTATGAAGACACCAGTTAGTATTGAATTAGGAGCCTACTCTACTCCAGTGTGATCTCATCTTAACTAATTACGTCTGCAATGGGTCCTACCTCCAAATAAGTTCACATTCAGTGGTATAGTAGGTAAGGCTTCAGCAGAGTAACTGTTTAAGGAACTGTGGGTACCATTCCAGATTTTAGTAACCCCTTATGAAATATGACCCCATGAACCTCTTTGACCTTACCTTTAATTAGTCTTGCAAATTAATAAAGGAAATGACCATAGAAATCAAGGAATCGAAAGGTTAGAAATTGCATTGTAGCTGGAGGAAATATCAGAAAATTCTTATGATATCTCTTCTAGCTTTATACACCATGGAAACCAATGGTACAGCATTGTACCACTGCACAAACTCAAAAAAAGATCTCTGAATTCCCCTTTGTAGAATTAATCAACTATGTGACTCTAAACATAAAATTTAACTATTTTGTGGTTCATTTTTCTAGTACATACTTCATGGAATTTTTTGCACGTTAAATATGTTAATACCCATAGACTCTTTGGAACAATGCCTGCCACTTACCAGGCACAAACATTACCTATTATGTGAAGTGCTTAATTAAACTGTAAACTATTTTGAAAAATGTTAAGTGTTAGATTTAACTTTAAGAAATGTATTTCTCAGTTGGCCTGAAGTGGGTAGTGGAGAAGATGGACAAAAATTCCACCCAATAAGCATCTTACCAAAAGAAAACACTTATCTTTTCCATGGAAGCCCAGGCCACAAGGAAGATGCTCACCAATCATTCTGATATTGTCAGATTCTTGAAAGAATAAGTTTTGCTAAACATAAGAGAACCACCAGCAATGTACTATGTACTCATCTTCCCAAGCCAGCCCTTTGCCTTTACTCTATTAGCATGCACCTGCTCCTGCCAGAAAGAAGGGTATGGGTACTAACATCTAATAAGACTTTTCCTTCCATATTCTCTGGCTTAAAGGATGAGAATCATCATATTGTTTTATTGTGCCTGGAGGTACTTGTACAGATTTCCTGATGTTAGCTACAACCAAAGTTACAAGGACCTGAAACACTCTATAACAAAGTCCGAATAAAACCTAAAAGCCCTGAAGCACTCTAAGACAGATCTTAAAATGGTCATCAAGTTTAGCCACTCAATAAATCTTTATATCTGTAATTGTAAAGCAGGCAACTAATTTTAGAAAACTCTAAGTGCCCATAAATAATAAATTCTACAAAATATTATGAGAGAGTAAAGAAAAGAATGACAATTATTGGAGGGAGGTAGACAAGGGAAAGGAATATAGCCAAGTTTAGGAAGATTCTACAGAAGCAAGATTTTAACTAGTCTTGAGTAAGAAACAATGCCTGCAATGCTTTATCTGTGCTAGCAATAGGAGAAAGAGACGCATTTCCAACATCTCACATTAGCAGTAACTGTCAGCAAATACAATAGAATCAACAAGTAGGTTAGAAAAAGAGCTGCATTAATGGCTTGAAAGCAATTTCAGTCATTTAGTCACCAACCCCACACACTCTGATGCAAGGGAAGAGACCATCGGAACAGTCCAGGTACACGTCTATCTGTTTTGTTGGACTTGGACATAGAATTAAAGTCTGCGTGGATTGAGATAAAAGATAAAACTTTGTGTTATACAAAAATTATCACACATGATTTTTGTGAGAGACAAAATATCACACATTTGAATACAAAGTGTCATATTTTACTCCTAACCATGAAGACTTTAAATCTTCTTAGAAGATGAACATGTAGGGGACACTGAGCAAATGACTTTAATTTGTCACTTGTACATTGTGTTTTGCGTATTCCAGTGTCACTAAATGTGCTGATATACTTTTTCTTTTTCTTTTCTTTTCTGTTCTGTTCTTTTCTTGTCAGTCTACAAAACTTGCAGTGCCAAGAAGCATTAGTAACACCACTCCCAAGACAGTATTAGCTTTCCTTGAGGTTGCAGGATTAGCAAACATCTAAATGTGGAATAGTTGCCAGCACCCACATGTGCTGAGGGATGATTAGAATGAATTCTCAATTTCAGTCTTGTTCCTAGTAGTGGATTGGATACTGGTAAATTGCAAGCGAAAGGTATTATGTGGTATTAATTCCTTGCTGTTTGATTATAATCTAGCTGGAAAGTTAGGACATGTATTTTCTGAGACTATGCAAGATTGCATAGAATTGGACATCAAAAGAAATACTAGGAGTCATAGTACTATGGAAGGAAATTATTATGACCATGAGAATAATATATCTTGTCATCATAGGAAGTGCATGGAGACTAGAATTTGGAAAATTGGTATTATTTACATTAAAAGGGAAAGAATTCACAGGCACTCAGTGTACAACTGAGAAAGGCTAAGTCAGGAGGACTGTCTCAACAAAATAGGATACAGTAATGGAGAGGCCAAAGCTAAGGGTGGAGTCATACTGCTGGCTCAGAAACCTGAATCTTTCCTGTAATCAAGAAAGACTGCAGATCTTCTAAGGCAAAAGCAGATTATGGAATATGGAGAATTAGATTTGCTTTGGCTTAGGTTGAAGCAGTTTTGCCGTTTTGTAAGGGTTAAATGTAAGTGTCAACTTCACTGACTTGCAAACCTAGCACAGCAGTAAATCACTCTTCTGTATATATCTGGGTGGCTCTTGGAGGTATGACCTTGTGTAATACTTATCATATAGCTATAGATACAGGTATAGACACAGATATAGATACTCCCTGATGCCTTCCTCTCTGGAAAAATTCCTCTGCTCTGCTTCCCAGCTGCCATGAACAAAACAGCTTTGCTCCACCACAGCCTTCTGCTGTGAATCCCTGAAAACCTGAGCCAGCTCCCTCTGTGAAGCTGTTGATGTGCCAGTGACTGGAAAACTGCCTAATACACCCTTCCAACAAATGGGAACATAGGTAACAAAAAAGAGCCAATAAATCTGACACCCACAACTTGAGAAAAGGTTTATTTTGACTCATAGTGTTAGAAGTTCTAGCTCATGGTTGGCAGACTCAACTGCAGAAATGGAATGATGGAAGAGTTTGGCATGGAGAAAAGCTGCTCCCATCATGGCACCCAAGAAGTGGAGTGAGAAAGGAGGACCTAGGAGGGAGATATACCCTTCCAGGTCATGCTCTGTGACCCACTTCCAACTGGGCCCCATTGCCAGATAACAAGTCAGCAATAGAGCTACAAGATCCACTCACCATCCAAATAAATAAGGCTTTGGAGACACTCAGAACTAAAGCATCCCAGTCATACACCTGTTATTGTAGCTCCAGGATAGTGTCACTCTCTTCTCTCAGACACACTGATTCATGTCCTTCATGAAAGCTTCATGCTACACAAAATATAATGTTATTCTGAAAGCTGTATCACTCAGGCTTGGAATTGGCTGAAGACAGAGAATTCTCCATAAAGTGATGCAGAATGGGTTAGAGAGCAGCATCTGGACCCTACTGTAAATGGATGCGTAGCCGAAATAGTGTAAGAGTCATTGAGTTCATATAAACTTGTAACCACTCCTTTATCACCCAGAAAAAAATATTTCTATTGTCGTTATACTAATACACTGTATAAACTTTAATGACTACTTTTACTATCGCGGATGATTATTGATTCTTCTTGGTGTATTTCCAATATAATATAGATACCATCCTAAACTATGGATTATATTTTTTAAATGCACATAGATAGCACTCTTAATGCTGAATTTTCCTTATGGAAAATTATAAGCAAAATATTGTGTCTTGGATTCTGTACATTCTTTGCCAATAATTAAACTATATAAAATTACTAATCCATGAGTAGGATAATTAAATATCTACTTTAAAGATGAGAAAAATGATGTACAGAAATCAAGTTATTATACTAGTTTTGTGACCTTGGGCAATTGCTTACCATTCTACTAAGCCTCAAATATTCATCTGTACAGTATGGTCATTATGATGACTATAAATGTAAAATTCTTTTCTCAGTTCAAAGCATTCAGAATGGATTCAATCAGTTATGTTTTATTTTTGAAATGAAATACAAATGAATTAAAGAACTTTAATCTGTTGATTTACTATCTGATATTATTGCCTCAATCAGTCACACACTTTTACTACTAGAAAAAAGGTTAGAGATAATCAGGCCACTTTCTCCAACACACTGGAACTTAAATTTTTTAACTTAAAATTGTATAAAATAATCTTACACTGAATCCTGATGAAAGTCTAATCAAAATATACAACCATCATATTGATAAATCAAATCCCCTTCACATTTTAATTAGCATGATTGTAATCAACATGCCACACTCCAATAATGCATTTCAGCTACTGACATTCCTTAAGTGTCTTACTGGGTCAGGTTGCTCAAGTCTTCCTGGCTATTTTCCTTTAGCGGTATTTGTTGTCCTATTGAGAGATAATGACCTCACTCAAGTGCTGCCCAGGAAACTCATATCTGGCTGTAGTCTATCACTTTTAGGGTTGGTTCAAGCTCCATTTCAATCCCATGCTGATTAACCAATTGACAAGAAGCCAATATGCTTCTATCTATGGAAACTACAGGAAATAAAATGAAATAGACATGGCAGTGACAAAGCCCAAGCTCAAAGGCTCACTTTTAACTCATATTCCACTGATCAATTTTTAAAGGACACTTGCAATAATCCCAGGAGATATATTTCTTAGAGGAATTTATAGTCTTTCCATAATTTCTCATAGAGACAATGCATTAAAACAACATTCAATCATCAATGATTTTTTTCCCAATTTTAAAATTCTAACATCTAAACTCCTTTTCTGAAGTCTTGGATTTTGTTAGATATTAGAGGCTCTAATTCTGTCTTCCAAATAATATTTACCTTTAAAAATATTCCCATTACATAACAACCAAGTACATGTTTAACAGATCAGGTTATTGCAAAGTTCTTAGATATATTCAACAGCAACATGGCTCCCTGGAACTTTCAGGTACTGACCAGAAAATCAATCCTAAAACCACAGTATTTCAAATTTGGAAAGAATCTCAAGATTATTCTCCTCAGAGATTATTCTACTCTGGGGACCTTCAAATAAAATTTCCCCTGAATCAGATGTCTTTTCCATATTAGAATCCAAATCAGCTAGCTTTTACTGCATAAGAAATTACTCACCAACTAACGTTTATTATTTCTTATAATGGCATGAATCAGCTAGAAGATATTTTCGGTCCAGGGCCAGCCCAACTGTGGCTGGGTGGTCTTAGAATCATCTAATTCACATATTTGGGTTACATATCCCCTAAACCCCAATTCATATTCTTACCAGAATGTCATAGTGTGACTTTCTTTGGAAATAGAATTGCTGCAAGGTAATTACCAAAAGCCATAATGGATTATGAACAATCCCAGAAACTAAAAGAAAGGCATGGAATAGATTCTTCCCCAGAGACTTTCAAAAGGGCATCACCTTGCCCTTTTGGTGTAGAACATCTTTGAGTACTATGTGAAAATAAATTCCTGCTACTTTAGACCACCCAGTTTGTGATAGCTTTTATAGTACCCTGACGCAATAATATGTATTCAAGTGATGATTCAAGGAATGGACTGCGGCTGAATAGAAGGGAAATGTGGTATTAGAAAACAATGATCACACAGTGGTGAGAATTGTGGCCCTCTTTTATATCTACAGCATACAACACTTTATGATAATTCCCCTATATCATCTGCACCAGGAGAGTTCTGTCCAGTTCCTGTAAAAGGGTTTCAGAGCCCCTTGCGTTTAGGCTACTCTCATAGTATTGCAGTCCATCTGTGTCTCTCTTTAAGGGCAAGGCAGCAATTTTGTTACATGATACAGTTCTTTTCTCTCTAATAATGATAATCAGTTTTGTACTATTTAAGTTGCCCTTGGCTACAAGTAATAGAATCCTGACTAACAGCATCTTGAGTATCAGACTATGTATTATTTTGCTTAACAAAATATCTAATGATAGCTGATCCTAATTTGACAGCTTCAAGTTGCAACTATAATAAAATACCTGAAGATGGTTAAGTTAGAGAGCCTTGTTTGGCTCATGTTTCTGGTTCAAGATCAATGAACCTGATGACCTTCTTAATGGCAGAGTCCCAAGAATGATGACAGAGACGATGAATGATGACCTTCTTACTGACCAAGTCCCAAAACAGCACAGGGTATGACATAGTAAGAGAAAAGGCATGGTCATATATGTGTCTTTCTTGATCTCTCTCCTTCTTCTAAAGCCATCAGTATTCAAGGACCTCATCTAGTCAAATCCACTCCCAAAGGCTGCAACTTTAAATGCCAAAGTCAGAATAAGTTTCCACTGTCTCAGTGCCTCCCAATGAGGATTAAATTTTAGCACATCAGCTCTTGCAGAGCCGCACTCAATCCACACCCAAACCATATTTACTATTCTCTAATATTATTCACCATTCTTTCCACTTTGCCCACTCCACTGTAAGGAAAGGTGAGAGACAGTGTTGAGGCAGGGAACAAGATTCCTACGTGTTATTTACAAAAGAAAGGCTGCAAAAACACTTGAGAACCTACTAAAAATGATTTCCCCTGGTGAAGAGAGTTATAAGAAAAAAAGTCATAAATATCATAAGAAGAAAACAGCAGAATGTTAATTTTTTTTTAATCTTCAGTTGAAAGAGTTAAATAATTTTGTTCATGTTTTTTACTTTTCTGGAACTATGTAGGGGAAAGAGCATACGATCCTAACCCTAAAGATATTTGGGTTCTGCCTGCTGGAATCTGTATATGTGAGTTCACAGGACAAAGGCAAATGAAGACTGCAGACAGAATTAAGGCTGCTAATTCTGTCACTGGCCTTAACAAGCATATTCTGCATTGTCCAGGGCTGAATATAATCACAAAAGTCCTCAAATGCAGAAAAGCCAGTGTCAGAGTTATGAAATGTGAGAGTCTCTAGTCCACTGCTGGTGGGGGAAAGTGGGAGGAGACAATTAACCAAGGAATGCAGCCAATTTCTAGAAGAAAAGAAAAGAAAATGAAATCTCCCTGGGGTCTCCAGAGAGGAATATAGTCATAATGAGACAACTTTGGACCTTGGACCTCCACAACCATCAGGAAACAAGTGTGTGTTAAATCATTAAGTTCCTGATAATTTGTTGTAGCAGCAATAGGAACCTTACACAAAGCCCTCTATATTAATGTGTATGTTATTTTAAAATCAAAGAATGATTTTTAAAATTTTACTCTTCCATGCAAACTTGAATACAGTACATAATGTAGTGATCCAAGTACTACACTATATTTGTGAAATATAAGTGTATACCAAATGAACACAATTAGCTTGCAATTATTCAAAGATTTGGCTCCAATGGATCAAGGAAATCTTCAAAATGCATTAAGAAGCAAACTATGTGCTCCCAATCACTGGGATTAATTTTCCCTCCATTTATCTCCTAGTCCAGTGGTGGCAAATCAATGGCACGTGTGCCACAGCAGGCTGCTCGCTAGCTATCATTGAAAACTCTAAGAGCTTCTCCATCACTGCCAAGCCCCTGCCACATAGCCCCACCAACCAAGGTGACAGGCATTTCAAATATACCTATTCATCTGCAGAAGCACATGGTAGAAAAGAAAACAGAAAATCAAACTATAAGAGGAAAAGACACATATCAAAAACCCATATGAACACATCTTCATTGGAACAGGAGGAAATGTTTTGAGATACCAGACGAAGCTGTTTCTAAAGTACCTAGTTTGCCAGAGAGCAGAAAATTATCAGTTATGGATGCATTGTCATGATAGCAATAGGAGAAAGAACAAAAGTTTCACCACATCACCTTGCATTTCCTTGTGCCTTTGAAATTTAGAGTCCTGAAGAAGCTTTATAATGTGGTTTGATTTTTTTTTAATGAAAAATAAAAGTAGAAAGTTCCCCTTAAGAACAGAAACTAAGTAGTAGTTCAAAAAAGTGTTTAACCTAAACTTTTTCTTGAATTCTTATTTCTTTCCTGATTATTAAAATAATACGTGTTTCATGTAAAAGTCTTAGAAAATACAGAGAGTACGTAGAGGAATGCATTAATCATTCATATTCAGAGAAATCTGTTGCTAAAATCCCACGTTTTCTCCCATTTCATTGCTTTTATAGTAAAGATATAATAATATTTAACTTGATTATAATAATAATTTAACTTGATTCTTTCTGATAATATTTAAAACTTTTCATTTGGAATGTAAAATTGTACAGCCTTAATTTTTATGTATTTGCAATCATGCCATGAGTACATCAAAATATATTCACACTTTCCCTAGTGTTGAATGCTTTGTTTCTGTCTGTTATTTATAAACAATGCTGCAACAAGCAGCTTTATACATAAGACTTTTCTAAACGTTTAAGTGTTATGTATTATTCAATGTATTGTTCAGGGAATATTTTCCTTGTCATTACAAGGAAAAATACATATTCTGGACAGATGGAATATTTTTTCAAAAATTTCAATCCATAGATGCATGACCCTGTGGGATTTTTATAAACATTTTCAACCCATAGTTAGTTGAATATGTGGATATAGAACCAATGGATACAGAGGAACAGATATATATTACCAACCCTTAAAAGCACTGACTTGACTACATTTAACTCTTTGTAAACTTGACAACAAAAAACACTTCCTTACATTTATTTGTTTGTTTTAATTGGATTGAACACTATGCACTTTCAATGTATATATCCTCTATTGTTAATTTTTAGTCCTATCATTGGAGTAAACTGTATGAATAACATGTGGTTAGTTTCAGATCAAATATACCCAGGAGGCATCTTCCCTGGCAAGCAAAGTATGACACTTCCACACATCACCCCAAATCAATACCGGCATCCATTAAAAACAAAACCTAGTGAATGTCAAGGAAAAAGTCATCTCTCAGCACAGTCCTAAAGAGTTTCATATTCAGGAGTTGGTGGTTCACAGAGAGCCCAGACATCTCTTACTAGGAAATCCTAAGGAAAGAAATGAAGTTAGGCAGAACAGAGCCAAGTTCATGAAGTAGAAATGAAGAAGTTCCCCATTCTATTGGATGTCCATGGAGATGGTTCTCTTTAAAAGACAGAGGATTCTCTGTAGGGCAACATATTCTTGTATCTCTCTGCCATACACCTATATAAAATCTGATCCTTGAAACCTCATTGTCTACTTAGACTGATACACAAATAGCAAAATATTATTCCTTATCTATAATACTTTTTTAAAAAAATAAAAATTTGTATAATAACCTCCTCCAGAAGACTGTGAGACAGAGATGATGGTTTCAACTAACAGAGAAACACACTAAAAATGAGTAAAATGATAAAAGATGTTATCACTCGAAATTTTGAAAAAAAGCTTGATCAACTCAGTGGACCAATGTGGCTGGGCTCCAGCTGACATCTATGTGATTTGAGGTCTGTCATCTTAGAGTTTCCAGAAAGTCCCCATAACTCTTAATATCATGTCCTTAAACAACTATGTTCAATAGAACATTTTATCCATTTTACTGGAAAAAAAAAATACTTTCCAGATCCCCATACCAGAATTTATCTTGCATTGAATTGGTCAGAAACCTCACCCTAAACCACAACAAAGGAGAACAGGATTGTTATAATGAATACAAACCAGGCATGATTTGCTGCAGGATTAAACTGTTTTATGTTAGTCAGCTTTCCATCATCATAACAAGAGACATGAAAGAATCAACTCGAGGAAAGCTTTACTTTCACTCCAAGTTTCAAAGATTTCACTCCATGATTACTCAGCCCTGTTTCTTTGGGCCCATGCAGCCCACTCTGTCATGGTAAGAGCACACAGAAAAAGAGGACTTCTCACCTCATGAATGCCAGGAAGCAAAGCGAAAGAGGAGAAGAAGAAACGGTCATATCTCCTTCTGGGAAGCCGCCCAGGACATAACTTCCATCCACTAGGCTTCACCTCCTAAAAGTGCTATCACCTTCCAATAGTGCCACAGGCTGGTGACCAAACCTCTAGTTATAGGCCTTTGAAGGACACTATGAGAGACTTAGCAGTCACATACAGACCAAATACAAGTCTTGTGGCAAGAAAAGGCCTGTATGTGTTAGCAAACTATTATTTCTACTACAGCATATCTTATCAGCTTACATTCCCCAGAATCCAGTAAAGAACTTTTACAAGATATGCACAAAACAAATGTTTGCAGCCTAAGTTAGAAAATGAAATTCAATATTTGTAATACCTTTTTTAAAACCATCACCAGTGCACTTCTCCTACCAAGATTATTCAAGAATTATAAAATATTATCTCCTTTTATAGAACACTAAAAGGTAACCCTCAGTTAAAGAAATTCACAATTGCTTCCTTGAATGAAGAAATATACAGAACCCGGCAGCATCAGAATCCTTCAAAATTCAATTAATAATTGTACTGAACTGACAAACTGAAGCAGACTAATTTAGACAAAACATTTCTAAGGAAAAGATTGATGGCTGCGCCACACTGACTTTACCTTTCAACTAACATAAACATTGGTTCTGATTTTCTGTTTTCAGTTAAGTTACCCAAATTAGCAAAGGAAAGAATTACTAGGTTTACTGCCCATTGTTCTAGCTCCCCTCTGTGCTCCCAAACTCTCATCATCGTTGTGATATGCCACATGTCACATAATTCAGCCTATAATTTGGCCTCCTTGCCTCTTCTTTAAATGCAGAGGCAGGCCTGATTATGATAACTTTGTACAGAAACTTCTGTAATTCCAGTAAGGGATAGCAGGTATCTAGAAAGTATTTGCCCAAGACCCAGTTGCCAATCTGTACTGCATAGCTTCTGCCATTCTGTTTCACAATATCTCTCTCCCGGTTATTAAGTAATTCTCTTTCCATTTCTAAATACCCTGTTTGCCACATAGTAACTGGAACTCTGCAACCAGCACTTGCCTCATCGGGGAGAGGCTGCTGTGTTCCTTCCTACCTGGTTCTGTTCTGTGAGCACCATTCAGTGATGTTTCTCCACTTTAACAATAGCAGCAACAGAATTCAGGTGGCAGGATTTTTTATGAAAATGAAAAGAAAATTTCACAATAAAATAATTGAGAAAATAACACTGTGTATGAACTATTATGTGTTACCTTCAAAGTAGTTACTCAATGCACAAGACAGCCTCATCAAGTTCCACGCCATCCTCAAAGAGTCCTGCTGACTGATCACCCACTCTCTCCTAGACCTGCCTTAGTCTATACAGGATACTATTTTATAAAAAAACCTACCACAAACTGGGTATCTTATAAATAACAGAAATTTATTTCTCATAGTTCTAGAGACTGGGAAGTCCATGATGAAGAATCTGGCAGATTTGGTGTCTGCTGAAGGTATAATTTCATGTTCATAGACTACTCTCATCACTTGGCAGTGAGTTAAGGCAGCTCTGGTATCTCTTTTATAAGGAAACTAGTGCTATTTGTGAAGGCTTTGTTCCAAGATTCTTTCATGCTGGAGACTGGATATGCACATAAGAATGTGGGGAACACAATCAGTCTGCAGTGAGGGCCTTCCTCTGAGCTGAAACACCAGAACCAGGTGAGCAGGACCCTCATTAGGGGTACAAGTCTCATACCTTCAAGGTATGTCCTCCTGGAAGGAAGTCTTTCCATCCAGGGGACCTCTCCCCTAGTGCATCCGAGACACTTCCTGCAGTTGCTTCCCCCAAGACACTTTAAAGCTCTCTATCAATCCTTTCTATTACCTAATTAACAACTGTATAACAATTTTTATTAAAATCTTTCTGCTCAAATCACTTTTTCTTGTACAGTTTATAAGTCCCCTAGTATACTAGATACTAGTACATCAATTCCCTATTCTAGGAAAATGCTGTTTAATGTTTAATGCTATTTTGGGGAGAATTCTGGAGCTTAGTAGTGCTTCTCTAAGGAGTAGAGAAAGACTAAAATCTAGCTCTTAGCCTTTTCTCTATAGTCTTAAGATAGTCCAAATTTGCATAAGCAAAACAAAATTCCTATAATTTCCTGGATTGTTTTTTTTTTCTTTCTGTACTTTCTTTCTTTTTC
Organism: Cavia porcellus; assembly: GCF_034190915.1. Taxonomy (NCBI): domain Eukaryota; kingdom Metazoa; phylum Chordata; class Mammalia; order Rodentia; family Caviidae; genus Cavia; species Cavia porcellus. The sequence goes on along the minus strand of NW_026947513.1, from coordinate 22,608,088 downwards.
TTTTTCCTTTTTTTTTTTTCAACAGGGAATGAAAATGAGGACCTTAAGCTTTTCAGGAAGGCACTGTGCCACTGAGCTATACTCCCAGCCACACAGACCTTTTGCTGAAAAGATGATTTTGCTCTTGCCTATCATTACGTAAATGTCCCCTCGTACTGTCTCCCTTTCCCATCTCGTATGCCTTATTAAGCAAACTCTGTGATAAAGTTCCCACAAATCAAGCTCCAGCAGCCACATTTTTCTTCTCTTGCTATAGTCCCCACTGATATTTTACCATTGCTTACAGTTCAGCACCATGGACACCAAAATATATAGAGGTTACACAATTGGTTCATTTTGCTTTCCACTAAGAACTGAGCCCAGGCCATCAGGCTCTTTATCTCTCTATGATAAACTGATTCTCATATCAGACCTCGACAGGAAGCAGCTCCAATCTAGTGGTCTCACAGATCTCTAGAGAGCAAATGCAATCTGAGCCTTCCTTTCTTTAATTGTTTCAGTTCAAAACACCCAGAAATGGCTTAAAGCACTACAAAGTCTAACAATGAAATACTCCCAAGAGTTTGTTCAACAACATAGTAATGGACTTTTAAAGTAAACCCACACAATTTGGCTTTAACTAGCTAGCTTCCTAAGGAGTTTATGAACTTCCAAGACACAGTGCCAGTTTTTAAGGCTACTAACACAAGATTAGACAAAATAAGCCATCAAACAAAGTAGTAACAGAAAACAAGTACAATAGATTCAGTAGTCAGGCTTTCCTGAGGGATAGTGCGCTGGGAACACCACAGAGCAACCAGTGTTGAAACTTACCCATTAACACACACATGGGACTTGTATAAGGAGAATGTCAATGTTGTTCAACTTGTACCAAATTGGACTCTGAGCATAAAATGTTAAATTTATCTTGGTCTTTCTACAAAGGGACAACAATAAATTGGAAATTCAGGCCATAATCTAGCACTGTGAGGGAACAGGCTAAAAATCTATTATCTAGAAGTATTGCAGGGAATGTTGGCCAGAATTTTTAGAATGTGCCAAATTGTACATTGACTTTCAATTTTCCTCAATATATTTCTACAATGTCTCTAAGCAATGCTAAAATCATACCATCTGCAAAATGTATTTTGATGGACACACTACAAAGAATTCAAAGGCAGAATAGCACAAAATAGAAACAGTGGCGTGTGTGTATGCCTATGTGTGTTCGTGTGTGTGTGTGTGTGTGTGTGTGTGTGAGAGAGAGAGAGAGAAAGAGAAAGAGAGAGAGACTGTGTGTGTATATGCATGCCAGTCCTGGTCCTGTTTATCTACAGTGATGACCTTCACTCACCCTGCAGGCTTTTCCCCAAGCTTCCCTTCTTTATTTTTTATTTATTTTTGTCTTTTTCGGTACCAGGGATCAAACTCACGACCACACACTTGCAAGGCAGGCGCTTATGCCGCTGAACTAAATCCCCAACCCCTCCCCCCCCCAAGCTTCCCTTTTAACTATCTGCTATTTCTGCCAGTTGAGGTCACTCTGTAGTAGACTGGAGAAAAGTGGGTATTTCTCCCTTTTCTCTCTGCATCAGCCAATATCTCTGAGGCTGTACCTATGCTGTAACCCCTGCCCCATGGTTAAGTCTTGCTGGATGGCTGCAGTGCCTGGGCTCTAGTAGAACATCTTCCCTTTATTTAAGTAGGGTAAGGTCTTCCTGCTGCTTGCAGCCTCTGAATTATACCATCATCCTGAATTAAATATCTTAACTCCTTCATGGCCTCAGTAACTACATTAAATGCCTCCCATTAGAAATACAAGAAATAGTATCTGCATTTCAAACTAAATGCAAAGGTGTTTCCATTTTCTATTATTTGCTGCTATACGGAAGGCATTCTGCTATGAGATAATTCTGGCTTCTGTGTCCTGTCCTACTTAACCCGCTTACAAACGATTGAAAAGCCTTTATTCCTGAGTGTGGAAGAAGAAAACAGGCAGGGAAAGCCCCGCCTCTGCTTTTCCCTTTTTCTTGGAGGCAACCCATCTTCTGCCACATGATAAAAGGGTGTAGTCTTACAGAGGATGTTTGCATGCTTCTAAGATGACTGTGACAAGCCAAATAAATCCACTTAATCTTAACTTTGTGGATTAGGAAATCCATTTTCTCATAAATGTAAGCACAACTGCTGTATCAACATCATAAATAATAAAAACAATATTTTGATTTTTCCCTCTCTATCACACTTCTTATTTCTCATTTAATCCACATCTTTAAAAAGGAAGAAAAAGTTGTATTGGAATACTTCAGATATCTAGCACATATCATGTCTGCATTCATCGTATTCTAATTGATTTTATTCCTAACTTATTAGATCAATTAAAATAATATCAATTTTACATTTGTATTCTAATTGATTTTATTCCTAACTTATTAGATCAATTAAAATAATATCAATTTTACATTTGTATTCTAATTGATTTTATTCCTAACTTATTAGATCAATTAAAATAATATCAATTTTACATTCTACAATGTGTCAGGAATTATCCTAAATGCTTTTCATAAACTTATTTGATCTTCAGGGCCATATAATATGTATTAGAAATGCTTTTTAAGTTATGACAGAGTTAATGGCCTGATAAACCTACCATACGCTAAAATTATTATAAATCAAAACGTATTTAATATACCTGTCATGGTTGGGATGTGATTTGTGCCCAGAGAGTCATGTTATGGAAAGTTGGTCTCAGTGCAGCAGTGTAGAAGGTAGTGGAACCTTTAAGTAGTGGGACCTTATGGAAGGCAATTGAAGGACTGGCCTTGAAAAAGATTGCTGATCTCATGCAGTCAGTCAGTTCTCACAAGAGTGGTGTTATAAAATATAAGTCTGGTGTATGTCTCTTGTCTCTCCATCTCTGTCTCTGTTTCTCTGTTTCTCTCTCTCTCTCTCTCTCTCTCTCTCTCTCTCTCTCTCTCTCTCTCTTTATCTCTAGATTCTGTAGATTCTCTCATTCTGGATTTCAATATGGAATCTCTTCAGCCCCTACCACCATAACACAGGTAGAAGCTAGGCTCATGCCCTTGAACCACCAGCAAAACTAGCTAAATAAAGTGTTTCCTTTACAATCTTCCCAGTCTCAGGTATTTTGTTATAGCAGTGGAAAACAGACTAATATGACACCTAAATTACCAAATATGTCAGTTAAACATCAGTCAGTATATATATAATATATAATATGTTATAATACAATAATATATACTATATTATACAATAATATAATAAAATTAAATGTAATTATATAACAATTACAATAAACCAATTCAATACATTACAATGTAATAACAATATATTAATGAAATATAAAAATAATGTACAATAATATATTAATAAATATAAATAAAAGTATATATATGATTTACAAGGTAAGTTTACAGTGGTTGCTCACAGAGTTGGGTGTGGACAAACATAAAAGCACCATCTGCTTGCTGGTGAGCTTAATGACTCAATCAAAGGTGAAAAACCTGGAACTCAATGCAGAGTCTTGTCAGAGTCTGGTAGAAGGCTGAAGAGTCTCAGCTGGAAAGCTGAACCATCTCAACTGGAAGCCTGGAGATGGACATCTAAGGCACGAGCAAAGAGTGAAGCTCTTCTAAAGAAGCAGAAACAGACTTTTTTTTTTCTTTGCCATTTTATTCCATCCAGGCTACAAGCCTATTGGTTTGCAACATCCGTACCCAGGGTGGGTCTTTTCTCTTCAATAAGTCCATCACTTGGTCACATTCAGAACAACGCCAAGCCAATCAGCTGGGTGTTTCTTGTCAACTGACCCAACAGTTAATTATCACAGTTGTTTACCCTCATGAATGCTTGGCTGACCAGGAACTGGGGCTCATTGCCTCTGCCACTGAGGAACACAATATCATATCAAGTGTGCATCATTAGCCTACAAAAAGATCAAAATTCAAGCTATGAGTCTTACCAAATGTATATCACCTTTGTATCATCATAAAGTCAAAAATTATAAATTGAACCATCATAAGTCTGGAACCATCTACAGTATATTTAAATTTCTATTTTGCAGATGACAACTAAATCACAAAGATGCCTTGCCCAAAGTCACACAGATAATCAGTATACAATCAATAACCCAACTTCAAAATTGGGCTACAGAGTCTTCATTCTGAAACACTACTCTGTGGTACCTAAGTTTAGATTCTCAACAAATGTACTGCCTATAATATGATTAAATTTTCAATCTTAGATATTATTTTTAGATATCTCCTCTATCACAGCATGTAGTCAGTTTTGCTATACCTCAGTTTTGTTTAGAACTCCACAGTATTTCCAGCCACATAAAGAACACATTCCAACTAAGGACACTATCAAGCATTATAGACTTTACCAAAGATAACAGATAAAATTTAAAGAAAGGGATTTGCTTCATCATGGGTTGGATCTAGATTATCCCTCAAAGCCTCATGTGCCTAGAGGTGTGGCTTTTGAAGGTAATTGGATCACAAGGACACTGTAGTTGACTTTCTCTTAGGAGATGGGCTATGACTGGAGGTGGGTCATGACCAGAAAAGATGTATTCTTGCCCGGGGCTCTGCTTCTCTTTGCTTCCTGGCCACCAAGTTATGAGCAGACACTCCACAATGGCATTTTTTGTCCTTGGAGCTGGAAAACCATGGAATGAATCCACTGAAACTATGAATCAAAATGAAGGCCTCGTCCATTAAGTTGCAAGTGTTGACTAAGATAGATTTTAGGGCCAGAGAAGTGAAATCATTACTGTGACTGGATCTGACCATGTGGTTGAAAGTCATTGGAGATGATTCACCTGAACCAACTGGTTCATTTTTCCCACATCCTGAAATGCTGCAGAAGACTGAAATTAATGGATGCAAACTAATTAATCTGGCAGAGGAAATTTCAAAGCATCCCAAAGTTTAGGCTGTACCTTGAGTACTGATGGCTACTTTCAGCCAGATCTACAGTGAAAATCAGGAGCAAAGAGCAAAGCCAAAAGATATAAAAAGTTTCCCACTTTGGCAGAAAGAAAGCACTTGCAAAGTTGGGGCAAAAGAGCATAGCTAATAGAAATATTAGCATTAAAAAGAACCCAAGTGCTTTATATCAGGACAATAGGAAAGATACCTTGAAGTTATCTCAAGAATCAACAAGCAGGTTCAAAGGTACAGAACCATAAAGACTTTGTTTTGAGAGGAGAACTCAGTTGGCCCATTAAGGGCCAACTAAGGATTTGCTTCCCATTGTTCAACCATCTGGGCACTAAGAAATCTCTGTAATTTTGATGCTAGGGAATCTGGTTACTACTCAAGCTGGAAGCAAGTCTTGGCATCATCTAACTACAAATGCTTCAAACTGTGAAATGTTTTAATATGCTTTGTAGTAGAAAATTCTAATAACATCCACTTATGTAAACTGTCTAATATTTATGTGCAAGTTCACTTCCATTATATATTCACCTTGTTATGCATTTTCCTTTAACAAAGAACTATATTTTGGCAAAAAAACTTAAAACCTTGGCATCATTCATGAGGTTTTTTCATGGGTACAGAATGAATAACCATCATAGAAGCTTCCAACAAAATTTAAAAAAAAGGCTTAGAAGACCAAGCAGTATGCACTTGAAAGAGCAGTATATAAAGCTAAGAGAGAAGGCTTAATAAAGGCCCGAGAAAGTGGGAGAGGCCAGAAATGTAGAAAGTCAACAGGGGAGAGCATTAGGCAGTGAGCAGAGTCACCTCAAAAGAGCAGCTATTACAGTTGCAACCAGCATTGACATCCAAGTCCTTTGGAGTACATATCTCTCCACAGCTTGCCCCAGGTGTAGGCATGGAGCTACAGGATTTAATCCTGTTAAGTTTTGATCTTTTTAATCCCACTCCTTTCTAGCGTCCTATTTCTTTCTTTTGAGAAGAGAATGTTTACCCCGTGCCATTGAATGTTGCCAGTGTTTAATTTTCTATTTTATTTTTATAAAAGCTCACAACTAAGATTTTTGCTTTAAGTCTCAGAAGGAGTCTTCAGTTTTGTTTTTTCAGAGAAGACTTTGAAGTTGGGTTTTTTGGCAATTTTGAAACAATTAGAACTTTGATGACTCTTAAGCAATCTTCTGGGAGTAGGGACAAAATGTTATGGTTTAGATTTGGAGTGTCCCCAAGCCCACATATGTTCAACAGTGTGGCTTGAATTCATCAGAGAATGGGTCCACTGATGGAGAAGATGGCCTGGTCAGAAGTGTTGGGTCACAGCAGACTGACCTGGAAGGGTTTACCTCCCTCCCAGACTCTTCTCTTGTTTCTCTGCTTCCTGAACACTATATTGTCAGCAGATGATCTCTGCACAGGTCCTTCCGCCATGCTGTTTCTACCATGGAGCCAGCTGAGTATGGACTGAAACTTCTTAAAAATCTGTGAGCCAAATAAATCTCTCCTCCTTTAAGTTGCAAGTATCAGGAATTGTGTCTAGCAATGGAAAATACACGCATCAAGTATCTAGTGATAAACTATAGTATTTTTATGCAATGGATACATTTCTGAAGATTCTAATCATTTTACTCTGGCTACTTGAAAGATGATTATTCTCTGGAAATAAATGTAAAATCATATTACAATACTTTATTACAGAAAAAGTTAATATTCTTACATTACAATATTGAAAATATGAACTATTTAACTTTGTATAAAATGTGTGTATTTGTTCTACAGTTTTTGCAATAGGGATCATTTTTATCTTTCTGCAACACAGTAACTATTGCCTCCTACTCCCTGAAACCCTAGCTCTCACCTGCCCTCCACAAAAAGCTTCCATCTTTCATTACATTTATCAGTTTAGTCCTACTCCTTCCTTCAGACCTGCTTACCTATGGTCACCATGAGCAACAACAGTCTCCAAGTGACATGGGAAGAGAGAAATAAGTGAACAGAATTAGATCAGTTACTACAGCATCACATTTGAGCCATATCAACATGCAAAAGCCAATTTTACATTTTTAGGAATTTTGTAAGTCTTTTTTAAGTCATTATTAAAAACAACTACAGCATACCACTAATAGTTAATACATGACTGATAGACTAGACAGATGCATGCATACCTATATTCAAACATATGGGCAAAGTAGATACATATATATATATATGTAGATAGTCCAATACTATTTTCTTTATAGAAATACTGTGTTAGTTATTTTTCTGTCATTGCTGAAGCAAAATATCTAATGTCCAAAATTAAGGAAGGAAAACTTTAGCTCAGTTTGTGGAGGTTTCAGTCCATAATCAGCTGGCCCAAAAGTAGGGTGGCATGGCAGAAGAGTGACAGTTCACAGAAGTGCAAGATTACAAAAGCAGCAAGAGCAAGAGGAGACAGAAAACTCTTCCTGTTCCTTATATTGTGTGCAGGTTACACAACCCAGGTGGGTGCAGCACTCATATCCATAATCCCAGCACTGGACAATGAATCGATCACAAACTCTAGAAGTCTCCCCCCATGACTTTATGAGGCTGTGGGAGAACATCTAGACACAAACCATAACAAACACCTTTGTAATTTTTAACACAAATTTCTGTGCATCTTGTAAAACTGCTGTATAGTATAAATGTCTCATCAGACAACACAGAATATGATTTTGTGCAGGCTGTGGAAAGTGAAACAAAAATAATCCAAAGGACATCCTTTACTGTAAACAAGACAACAATGGAGAAAGGGAGCTAACAATAGAAACCATGCAGAACTGGCACAAAAGGCTCATTGAGAAGCCGGGAGTAAAACGCTGACAAAGCACAAGTCCAGGGAGCATACTTCTGCCTTCTAAATTATAAATGGTCAGCATAAACATGCTCGCTGGCTGGGTACACTTAAAAGCCTCTTCTCTAAACAAGAAAAACGATGTTTTAAATTGTAGTGAAGAGTAACCAATTTTTACAAAAAAATAAGATAAAGTAAATTTGAAAAAACTTGCAGAATAGAGAACTGGGGATTGATTTTGTGGGGATGTTTTCCCCAGTACCAACCTACAGACACAAAATAACTGTATACACTGTATACTTAAGGGTTTTATTTTAAAGCTAGTGACAATATATAGTAGTAACTGAAGTTTGAGACCATAAAGAGAAAGAGCAGTACTGGTTACAATTTATTCTACACAGATCATGTGTTCTACATATTTGGGAATGCAAAATACTTAATACAAAAACTTTAAACATTGTAAGTTTTATATCTGTAGTTGTAAATATTAATATAAACATGTGTAGGAGCAATTTGGTTCAAATATTTGCAGTGTTCAAATCAGCATTGTCATCACCAGAGAGATATAAAGATTATTTCCCCAAGACTATACACTGCAGATATTCACAGTGAAGTTGTAAAGACACAGCTAAGTCTTACCTGGAAAACTTGCAAAACCAGCTTGGAATACAATCATGATCATATTTTTTATGATCATATTTTTTAATAACTCAATTACTCTATCCTTAAGTTACCTAAGATTTTTCCCCCAGAAATAACCTAGGAGACTCTTTTTTACTCAGTTCAGTAAAGACCATTTGTAGTCCACAAAATTTAAGTGTTTGATCAAGAACTGTGAACCAGTTTATAACTGCCTTTACTTTTGTTCCTAAGGAAAATGAATCTTGCTTTTGCTAAGTCATCCTTGCTAAATCAGGTTTATGCAGCGACATCTCATATGCAGGCTTCCAAAACGTCATCCCCTTCAGTTTGTACTCAACTCCACCGTGCCAAGATGCCATGCCACTCTCGAGCCCTGCCTGAGAAAACTGAACACCCAAACAGGGACGTTAGTGAATGTAAGTCACTAGTATATCCACCAATGAACTCCCCTAGGGGTCCTTCCTATGCTTTGATGATAGAGACCACAGTGTAATCATCTTAATGTTCCAGAAATAATAAACCAATAAAGCTCAAAAGAAAAGAGGACAGCTTTTCAACCTGTTTAGATGAGGATATTCCTTAGGCTCTTTGCAAATATCTCCTACCTCTTTCTGGTGAGGAGTACTAGAAGAAGGGCAAGGTTAGATAGTGTCCATGTTGTAGTTGTAGGTTCCATTGCAGTTATACCACTAAGAGGGAATTACTTATTATCTCAAAATAAATAAAATGTCTACAGTGAGGTGATATTCTGTGTTACAAAGATAAATAACCACTTCGGTACCTTTGAAATATACTGTCTAGCCAGATATACTGCATCTTAAATAATTTAGAAGGTAATCTGGTCTATGCTAAATGTATGCACAAATCCAATAGAAGCACGGAGTACAGGGCAATTAGGTCTGACTGAATAAGAGGTCAGTTAATGACATCACATCCCTCCAGTTTCTCTAGCTACAAACCTCAGCATCAGCTCTGACTTTTGTCATTTCTCCCTACACACAACTCTCCCCCCAGTGCTTGCTAATCTGCTAGACAATGTTGCTAGAATAAATTTTGTTTCCTTGGTTTCGGCTGCCTCTATCCTCAGGGCCGTGCCACCTTTTTCCTAAAATGGTGAGAGTAGCATCAAGTTCTTGCTTCCAACCTCCTTTGTCCTGTCCACTCTACGCATAGGTATCAGTTACCTCCCCAAGTTAAAGATTCTAATGTATTTTCCTTATGCCCCTGATCCCGATGGCTTAAGTATAGAGCTCAAGTCATATGATATTCACAGCTGAAAACAAGATGAGTGGTCTCCGAGCAAGGTCCTTACCTCTATTCTGTGCTACTCATGAACCCTGTGTTTCTGTCACCCAGTAAATGGCTCACCTTTACTTTCAAATATCTATATATACCTTTCTCTTCGGCTGTTTGGTCCATAAACATCTTTCATTCTGTTACCATAATTAAGAGGAGAAAAGTGGTAATTCAGCCACAAATAATAGCTTTCTTTTGGACATCTTGATTTTGATGTGCCTGCAGAGCATTCGTGTAAAAAAGCACTTTCTAAATTCACTTTGTGAAAATGGTGCTTTTATTTTCTCAAGCCTCATAATGGTTAAGAGAATGCTGTACAGGACATCAAACACTGTAAAAAAAAACTTCTCATCACATAAAGATTTACAACTGCAAAAACATTTCTGACACCAGAGATATAGCAGGACAGGTTGAAAATGTATTTTTGGTTTCTTTATTTGTATAATGAATGAGACACTAAAATTTGATCCAAAAGCAAAAGATTATTTAATAAACAGCAGCAGTTCACATTTGCCCAGGTAGGGGAAAAAATGTATGGACTTAGAGCTGTATCTCATACCACACACCAAATCAAATTAAAGAAAAAATCTAGATCTCAGTGTGGGAAATATTTTGTACACTTAAAATCAATGGAAAAATCATGAAGTTTAGATTAATAAATTTGACTATGTAAGCATTTTTAACCTTTCACATTCAATAAACAACACTAACTGAATTAAAAAGATATTTAAAGATTCATGCATTTCAAAATGCATATGCTGCTATTTATAATCATGAAAAATGGCAAACATGTCTAGTAGCACAAGATTGCTCTTTAAAAAAGATCCTGGGGCAATCTCTAGACCTGTGGATAAAGGAAAGGAGTGTGGTCCCTCCTCCTTTCCTTCTCTTCCTGTGGGCTGGAATGCGGGCAGCGATGCTGAAGGAAGGAACCCCAGTAATGATAGCAGATCTGCAAAACAGAACATAGATCCCCAACACAGAGCCATCCCCACCCCTTTTAGCCCATGACACCATCGCATGCAGAGTATGCCTGCTTAATGCAGCCGATGGAGAAGATGGAGAACAATTCTGGTCAGTATTCCAAGTGACAGCATTGTCCATCCATAGACATAATAGCTACAAAAAAGTAACCTCTGCTCACTGACTACACTCTGACACATCTGCATACCAGAACACATGGATGAGAAACACCAACGTATAAAATTTGTACCCCATTCCTTTTATACCATTTAAGAAAATATCCTCCTTTCTTATATTTTAAAATAGTGTCATCTAAAAAATGTGTTGAGATATTTTAGAAGATAAACCAAGGTCTTAAAAATAATTTGTTGACTGTTTGAAAAAAAAGTATACAAATTAACAACTCTTGCCAATATTCATAAAACCTCTTTAGCAAATTAATAGTTATAACCAACTAGCTAATTGTCTCACATTATTTATCTTCTCTTACTTTTTTTGGTAATAGAACCACTAATGTTTGGCTGGGGACACAGTAAAATAAACTTGGCATTTCCGTCTTCCTTGGAGCTATACTTGACCAAGTGAGTAAATTCTGGCCAGCCGGTTATAAGCAGAAATGTATACAAGCTCCAAGGAATGTTCTCCCTTCAAGGAAGGTCCACGGAAGTCCTGCTTATTGCTGAATGAATGTAGGTGGGAGGTTAGTATCCAGTACTGCCATCCAGAGCCCTGAGTCAGAATCCATGTGTTAGGATGCCAGAGGGATCTGATCAAAGGAACTTGAGTCACCAGGGTCATGACATTCCCGTATTACTGAAGGATTGCCTACTTCCGCCACCAGAAATAATTGTTGACCTTCTTTAAGCCACTCTTACTTTGAACTTCCCATCACTTGTATTCAAATCTAAATGTTACAAAGACGAAAAACATCTTTGTTCTATGTTCCCTGCAAAATTAGAAAGCAATAAAATATCAGTAGCATGGAAAAATAAGTGCATAAATACTCATCAGCATTCATACATGGTACCTCAAAAACATCCGCAAGTTGTTTGTTTCAGTTCTCCAAATACAAAATCCTGGATCCGTTAAAGGTCCTCAGGCATAGTCTCCCTGCTGATTCAGTAAGAAAACAGGAACATTACTGCTTTATTATTTTATAATGTACTTCAGAGAATTAATGTAGCCTCCTATGTTACAAAAGAAAAATCCAAAATAGGCACTTTCAAAAATCAGTGGTAAGGCTTTCCAGTGTCCTAACAAATTGGCAATGGGTCTGAGTTGAAATGTACTGACCAGTTCCTTGTAACCAGAAAAACATGCCCCACTTGAATAATATGAGATGAGAAGGAACTTATCTCTTGTGTTTGGGTTCTAGAAAGAAATTACTTAATTAAAAAGAAAAACTAATTTCAAAATTTATAGTGTTAATTACAGTCACACTTGTCTTAGGTATATGATCACCCTAAAAACTATGAACCGTGGTAGAAACTAAGCATGTCTCCAGGGAAGCAAGTTGAGGGTTAAAGAAAAGCAAGCCACTTGGCCCATCTAGAGTGTTAGGAAGGCATTTGCAGGCTTGGACAGTAGGGAGAGGGTACAGGACAATCACAGCCATGGGAAACACGAAGGCTTCAGGATGGAACCAGACTAAGTTATAGGTGACTTGTTCCTAGAAAATTTTCCACTCAGGTATATATAAGGAAAAGTTAGTTCGATGAGCAAATCTCAAAAATACATATGGATGGACTACTTACAATAACTTGCTGTCATTTCTCAGTTCTCCCCTTAAGGGATATAGCTATAAAGACAATTAACTTCAGTGCAGTATTTGATAGTGATTTACATTATCAGCAACCACTCTGAACAGAAGAGTAAGTGTAATAAAAATTCATACAAAATTGCTTAAATAATGGCTCAAATAGCAAAGTCTGATTTAAAAATTAGCTGGTTAACTGTTTCTTTGCCTTTCTTCCCTTCAAAGAAATAATTTTCAAAAGCTCTCAGAAAATAGTTAAGCAGCACAATGAGAATCAGCATATTAAAACTAATTGAATGAAAGCAAAATGAGAAAAAGTTTTGTTTTGCTTTTGGTTTTTTATTCCTTAACCTCTTTTTATGATTTTTCAAAAAGTACTGGTTATTTCAGGATGCCCTACTCTGATTTCAGAGTAAAAGAATAAAAAATTTTAAGATGATTAAACCCTACCAGGGAATATATTTTAAAAAGTACTCCCTTCTGAAGTTCCAATATCTGAAAAACTCAAACTCAGAAGAAAATCTCATCAAACTAAGATTTCACTAATAACATGTTATTTAACTTGAACACTAGGAGTATTTCTTTAAACATACATAAGCACTATTTTTCACTGGAAAGACCTTGCAAGACAGCTTTTCTCTTCTGGAAGGATCAGAGAAGATAAAAAAAAAAAGTCATAATCAATCACCAGCACCTGTCATTTCAATGAAACTGCAGCCTTTACCTGCCCTCCCACCTTTCCTCCTGATCTTTCCCAGAGAAGTATCTCCCAGGAGCAGCCATCTTGTCACTTTGGCCAGAGGTAACCCAATATTTGTGTTCTTTACAGAAAGGACTGAACCCCTCAAGCCTCAAAGGGGATCTTGTCATGGAACATAGCTTGACAAGTGGGTGTGATCTCTGTTTTCCTCTTAGCCAGGAACTGTGGTGCAGGGTCCACTCTCACAGTTCATGGTGATCCTGTTTATACCTGAAAGACAAAGATTGTTTGCCTCAATTCTTTTGAAGAAAAACTGGAAAATTTTCCTCCCTCTGAGGGTGCTGTGCAGACCAGGCTACCCTGCACACAGGCACACTTTAATAAAGAATCATGGGGAAAAGAAGAAATAAATTCCTGGGAGCATTATTTAAAGCACAGAGATTTGTTTTGAAGTTATACAGATGAATTTTTAATATCTGATCCAGTTTGCTGTCACTGATTAAGGCTTTTTCTAGGGTTTCTCAGCAGGAAGGGGGCATGATTTTCAAGAAACCAGAAAAGGAACTGATAGAAAATTATTCCATTCACCTACTTTCATTCTTCTTCATCTCCGTCTTATGGATCATTCTAAGTTAATTTTCCCAAGCTTTTTCTTACCTACTCATATTTTTAAAAGAACACATCATTAATTCACAGCACCAGGTCTAACTGATCATAGGGTCACTATTTTTAATATAACTTAAAAGTGGGCTTTTAATCTAAAATAGAACTACTCTTTAAAGAATGCTTTGAGTCTTTTAAGTATAATTAAGGCAACTAGCTATTTGTAGTATTTATTCATCCACCATATTATAAAATTTATTTTCTCACAGTTCATTATGTTTATACTTTACATGTATTCTACAAGTTACTTCCAATTGGTGTGGTTTGTTTTATCAGTTTTATTGAAAGGAAAAACAGATTATTTGCGTTTAGTCATTACTTTTTCCCTTAACAATATTAAAAGCTGGAGCTGATTCATATATTAAAGTAAATATGAAGGTTTTTTCTTATAAAAGTCAAATTATATGTGTGTACATATGAAGCACAGTAATATAATACAAATGTATTCAAGTGCATATAAAATACATCCAAAAGACTATTAAACTCACAGAGATGTAAAAATCCACCAGGGTTCAAATTTATAACCCAAATTCTAAGCAGATTTCTCTTAAAACCCAGGATATACCTAAGGACTCAAAAATATTCAAACCTAAGAGATTCAGTTGGTCCATTCTTCCTCCACTCTGTTCAAAATATCTTAAAGAATTCTAAGGAGTGACCAAGAAAGGGTTGGACAGTCACTTCAGATATACAAATCATATAATCTTCCCTTTTCTATTTTTACAAATAGGCCAAAGTCCAGTGACAGTTAATATCAGTCATCCAGCTAATGATGTATTTCTGATTCAATAGTAAGGGCTGGCAATATAGCTCAGAGACCTAAGCGCCTGCTTGGCAAGCCTGAGGTTATGAGTTCAATCCCCAGTACCAGAAAAAAACAAACAAAAAAAAAAAAACTGGTTTCAAAAGTAAATAATATTAATAAACATTATATGTCATAAACATGAACTAAAAGTAATAAGAACAATAAAAATCAAAATGGGTGAAATAAATATAAAGAGGGAGAGAGGGAGGTGAGTGGGAAGGAGAAAAGGATTAAAACAGAATCAAGCTGTGTCATGTACATACAACTACTCCCTAAGATGAAAGTAACTTTACATGCTGCAAGCATGAAGAGAAATAAAAGTTCTTTAAAAACAATGGATTTCATGGCTTGAGCTATTAAAGATAAAAGTGATGTTAAGAATAATAAGATCAAAGTAAAAGATAGTCACACATTTATGTATGCATACAAAATGGGAGACATTGCAGGAGGTTAAGGAGGAGAATAACAAATTGGAGCCCCACACACCAGTTAGCCGTGTAGGGAGGCCCTGTCTCAAAATTTAAAATTTTAACAGGGTGTAAAAATGTAGCTCAGTGCAAAGATTCTAGATTCAATTCTTAGAATTTCAAAAAATAGAGTAAGAGAGATAGAGACAGAAAGACAGACAGAGACAGAAACAGAAAGACAAGACAGAGACAGAAGGAAAGAAAGGGAAAGTGAGGGAAAGGAAGAAATGAATGTAAAGAAGTCTTTACTAAAGAAAGCCAGTTAGGGCTGGGGATTTAGCTCAGTAGCTTAAGTGCTTACCTCATAAGTGCAAGGTCATGAGTTCAATCCCCAGTATGAAAAACAAAAACATAAGAATGCCAGTTAAAAGCCAGGCCTGATGGGTGCATACCTGTAATCCCAGCACTAAGGAGAATGAGGTAGGAGGATCATTGCAAATTGAGACCAACCTGGGCTACAAAGTGAGCCCAAAGTCAGCTTGAATGCATAATGAGACCCTGTCTCATAAAGTGAGAGAGAGAGAGAATTCTAGTTAATAAATGAAAAAGTAATGTATTTATAAAAATCATCAGTTTGCAACCCTGTATGAGAATTGTCCACTATGTGAGGATCTTAAATGTAAATTAAGACATACAGTGAAAAATCATTGAGTTCTTTGGTCTCAAAGTACCATAAAACAAATAGGTCTTTACCTGTAAGGGGAAAGGGTGGCTTTGTATTACTGAGATCTTGTAGATATCACCTCATTTAATGGTTAACCTGTTCATCATCCATAACAGCACAAAGAGATAAGTATCTCTCAGTTTGATGGTGACAGGATACACAAATGAGAAGTGGCTGGAGAGCATTGGTGGTTCCATGGTAGAATTCTCAGCCTCCACATTGAGAAAGTGGGATGTGCTATGAGTCAATTATCCCACATCCAGAAGTGTCGAGGCAGGAAAATAATCAAACACCGTCAAGGACTGTTCTAGATAAAGCTGATTTAGAAGACTTTACCGCAGAGTTCATTGAATAATTTTTTTGGGATCTTGAATGTTTTTAGAAAATGACATGGGAATTTTCTGCAATAATTGAGGAAGTTTGAATATATTTGATTATGCAATTGAAACAATATTAAATTCATAGATTATACTAATAGTACTGTGGTGATGTAAGCGAAAGCACTCGTTCTTGGAGATGCATGCTCAACTATTTACAGGTGAGCTGTTTTAATTTAATATCTGTCCTTACTTTCAAATATGATAGACAAATATGTACTTGTGTGTACGTGAAAGGTTAAAAGATAAGTGTTAACTGGTAACTCTAGGGAAAAATTTGGTATTGTTTATCAAAGTCTTCCAACTGATATAGCTTTGAAATTTTTTCAAAATAATTTATAGAGGAAAGAAGCTAAAAGAAGAGGCGGGAAAACTGGTTGATGTGGAAGCTCTACCAGATCATTCCATGGAAAAGGTGCTCTCTGAAGGACTTAGGCAAGTGCATTCTAAACTGTGCTGCTCCCATGTATTGTAGTCCAAACCATTTTTTAAAAAAGTAAGCATAAGA
This sequence comes from Cavia porcellus, assembly GCF_034190915.1. Taxonomy (NCBI): domain Eukaryota; kingdom Metazoa; phylum Chordata; class Mammalia; order Rodentia; family Caviidae; genus Cavia; species Cavia porcellus. The sequence continues at coordinate 22,591,495 of NW_026947513.1, read as the reverse complement.
TCACACTGACCTTCGCTTTGCTTCTTAAAATAGAAGATGAAATTCTATGTCAAAGATATTCTCCCTATAGGAGAAGGAAGCCAACATTTTTTATTAGCAAGGATGGGATGTTAAAACCAAAGAAATCTGCACAAAACTTATTAAACTAACCCTTACCTCCTTTACCCGCTTAACCCCAGATCAAGGCCCCTTTTCCTTTATCACAGTCCATGACTTACTATTTTTTTACTATTACTATTATTCTATTTATTGCTTTATTATGTAGTAAAGAATATTTTACTATTTATTTGCTGTGCTATTTGTTACATTATTATTCTTCACTATTCCAGTTCAGTATTTAAATAATAGATTCTGCTTCTCTGAGTCTTCACTTCCTTAAGAGGGTACCCATGTCAAGTAAAATATTTATATGCTTTTCTCTTGTTAACCTGGTTTTTTTATTTTTTTTTACCTATTTAATTCTTCTATCCAGTAGGGACTCAAAGAGAATGGAATTCCGATACTCCTAACATTTAAATGTCATATTAAAGGCAAAATAAGTATATATGATCAGATATGATAATCACCTCTAGAGATATCCAAACAATTGGTTACATTTATACTTACAGGTATGGTTAAAATTATCTAGTAGCAACTTGGTATTTCAGAGTCATGTGATGATGAGTTTTAATCCCAATTTTTCTATTTCATAGTTGTGTGATCTGGGGTGTAATATTCAGTATAACTTGTCATTTCTTCCATTCCTGTTCTATAAAACAGATAATAATTAAATTGTGTGAATTCTCAGACTCTTATGTATCATATGGCTGACACTGTGGGATTCTCAAACTTTTGTTGAATCCCAATCACATGGAAAGCTTTTCCCCAAACCTGAAGACTGTGAGTCAGTTTGGAGTGGGACATCCGAATGTATACTCCCAAGTTCCCTGTTGATTCTATTGTTGCTTGTCCAGAGCTACACTTTGAGAGGTGTTACAACAGCTATTCAGCTATTACAAGAGCTATTCAAAATAAAAAGTATCTGTAGTACCAGCAGCAGTCTAATAAGAAAGCCAGCCTGCTACCTCTCGAGGTGATATTTATATTATATGAGGGTGTTTTTTTTCTTCATTTTCACTTGTATATATTTTTTAAGCTGGAAGATCTTCATTATTTTTACCACTGTTCCTTTTGTTCCTTTTTAGAAATAGATGATATGAGAGAGTGAGAGAGAGAGAGAGAGAGACAGAGACAGAGATAAATAGATGAAAAAAATAAAAACCTTTGTTAACAATACTTGCACAGTACTCTAGCAGGTAAGTCTATACGTTTCTGCTTGTGGTTTTCCCAGTACTCCAGACCATAAGAACAAAAACAAAAACAATGAAAAAGAAAAACCCCATCTGCATTTGCAACTTCTTCTAGGTTCTACTTCAGTGGGAGCAACCGTCAGTATATTTGGAAGTGAATGAACTCTGAATCAGTCTGCTACATCAATGCCTCTGTACAGGATGTTGGTAGTGGTTTGTGCCCTGCAGTTCTTTGATGTGTATCCAGCACAAACCCAGAGCCAGTTCACCCAGCTGGCTTCTGCTCTGATTCCTAATTTTTGTCTGTGTTCCCTACTAGACAAAAAATACAGTCTTGACACTGGGCCTGATCCTCCTGGACCCTTCTTAGTCCACCCCACAGCACAGCCTCTGGGATGGACAAAGAAATCATACTCCTTAGTACTGGGCCTTTGTCCAGTTGCAAGTGTTTTGCTTTGCATTCTGATTTGTAATTTGGAGGTCAGTCTTTCATGGATGCTTATCAGGAGAATAGCAAAATAGATTTTTAAAGAGCACAGTGTCTCTTCATTCAAAGTTTTAAGTTAAAATCTTGATTACTAACCAGGATGTTCTTAGCCAAATTGGTAAAAGTCTTTTCTGTACAATTTGTCAACCTGCACAATGGGAATAACTTTACTTGATTCATAGGATAAAAGAGGTACCATGCAGGACAGCACTGGACATAGTGTCTTCTACAGTAAATACAAGATATATTAGATTTTATAAAAATTACAGTGATGGTGGAAATCACAATGACAATTAGTTGAAGGCAAAAGAGAAATAAAATATTCCTGTTGATGAAGTTGAATCTTCAGCTGGTTCTTGTTTAGCTTCTACTTTCTTGCCCCCACTTTGAACCCCTACTATGCCTCATCCCCCAAAAGACTTTAAAAAACAAATAAACATTTCCAATTGTTGTCCTAAATCCTACTATCTATGAAAGGACATTCTGTTCTTCCTGTGGCAGATAGGATTTCAGAGTAGTGTTTTATGGAACTGTGGAGACGTCCCAAAGGTCTATCTATGTGAGCCCATGATATGAAAGTTGACGGGATGCTTACTAAAAGAAAATATGTCGTAGATGAAAGAGCAAAGTTAAGACAGCTGGATTTCAGTCATGGTTCCTCCCAGTAACTAATTGTGTGGCCTTAGACATTATTTGGGAGTCTTCACACTTCTCATGTGCAAAGCATACATTCACTCCATAGGATCTCTTCTGTGTATCAGAAATTATAGCTGTCACCAATATAACTTTGGCCCTGGCATAGCCTTCTGGCTTGAAAAAACAGAATGATATTTACAGGATTGACAATGACCTGTCAGTTTCACAGCTTGAGTCATGCAAGTCCTGACATTCGTTTCCCCTAAGTCCCACGGACTATGTGCGCACTGTGGTACACTAACTCAGTTTCATGGAAAGGCAGTCAAAACCCTCATGAACTGTACTGATATATCTATAGTTATACTTATGCCTAGATAACAAAAATAAATACTTTTGGTCTTTAAAGAAAGCTATAATCAGATAACAAACAGGTTTCATAGCATGATCTGATTACTAAGGAATATTAGGAGAGTTCTGTGTACCAAGGTAATAATGGTATTTATTAGTTAGTGATAGCTACAGATTTAATTTATTTTCTTTTCCTTTATGCTCAGTATTTTGTAATTTTTCTACCATGTGCAAGTATTGCTTTCAAAGGGCTAGGAATATAGCACAGCAGCATAAGTGCCAGCCTGGCAAGCGCAAGGTCCTGAGTTCAATTCCCAGTACCAAAAAAGAAAATTATATAAATATATATATATATATATATATATATATATATACACACACACACACACATATATATATTGCTTTTGTTAATAATAAACAAAATAATAACCTGAATCCTGTTTCATGGCCTCTCTCAGCTTTTCACAGTTTGACTTTGACTGGAAAATGATTTGGAAGCCTACACTTCCAATCTGTGATGCATATAAAAGGAGAAAAAATATTCATCATTCCCTAGCATATCTTCCAGCCCTAGGACTTGTTTCCCTTAAACTCTACACCAGTCTTTTTTGAAATTTTGTTATTGAAGCACTCTTACATTATTGCCTTTAATTGTGACTTTTTCATAAAGAAGCAATATGTGCTTAGCTTGTCATAAAACAGCATTTTAAGTTCAGAAGTCAGATTCCTCTGCTTTTCTTGAAGACAGGGAGTTCTGAGTCCCATTAAGAGGCTGAGAAAGATGGTACAGAAAGGGAGAGCAAGAAAAAGGGAGATAAATCTATTCTGGTTGAATCATGACTCCATTACCTTCTTTCCATGTTGTTAGGAGTATAAGAGATTTGCATTGGTTACTTTGTGTTGCTGAGACAAAATACCTCATGCCCAAAATTAAGAAAGGAAATGTTTATTCAGCTTACAGTTTGTGGAGATTTCAGTCCATAATCAGTGGGCTCCAAGGCAGGGTGGCCTGGCGGAGGGCAACAGTTCATGGTGATGGAAGATATAAAAGAAACAAGAGCAAAAGGAGGAGCACCAGAGAAGACACTTCTGTCTTTATATTATAAGCAGGTTACCTGCCCTCAGGTAGGTGTAGCATTCACACAGTCTCAGCACCCTCCTCTGCACAGGCTCAGGGTGTTTACAAGGTAAGGACTGAGGCCCCCTGCTGAGTCACTTAGCTAAACTTCTAAACTGATCATATTGACACAATGAACAGTCACTACAGAGAGTAATAAATATTACGAACTTAGAAGACTATTTTAAGTAATTTTTCTGCTTCAATTTTATTATATCGATGCTCGACCTTCACAATTTCTCATTCTGAAAATCCCTTAAATGCTCAAAAGAGCAATTTTCTGTTTCATAATAAAATGATCATTTCTCAAAGTAGAATTAGCATCCAATAAGCCTAATTATACAAATTTTTTGAAACCATAGGAATTCAGAGGTAGCCATGTCTTTTTTGTTCAGACAGCTATTATTATAAACTCAAATTTATTATTCAAAAATCTAATTTTTAAATTCCTCGCAATGAAAGACAATTCAAACAGAATCATAGTATCTATTAGTGTATAAATTTCATTTTCCTTAAATTAATTTTCAAACTATAAATTGAGAACTATAAATTTTCACTATAAATTGAGACTGAAGGAATATTATCCTTAATATTTCATTTATTAACTACTAATTCATTATTCTAGAGTAAATAATTCTAAAGTTTAACTTTATTGACAATACACTAACAATGCTATGTGAATAGGGAAGGTACTCAGTCCATCACTAGATATGCTGTATAATATCTACCTCACAGAGACACTGTGAAAATTGAAAAAAGAAAATATATAAATTACTTACCAGAGCCTGAATATAATAAGTCCTTAAGTACTATGCAATATAGTATCACATTTTTCATTACTGAGAAAATATGAGCATTGGAAAAGTTAAGTTTCCCAAGTTTCCTTGAAAGAAAACTATTTCAGAGAAGACTGTGTTCACACAGCAATGGTATTATTCATGAACAAATTAATACTTCTGGCTTCTCTCTAGGCCAGGTTAGGAGAAAATCTCTTCAATTCTCCCTTCAATTTACATTCACCTGGTTGACCTCAGTCCTTCAATTAGGTTTTCTTTTTCTTTTGCACTATGAAAGCTTTTAAATATTTGAGTACATAACACAATGCAAATAATATCAAGATTAAGCCCATGCGAATGCTTCTTTTGCTTTGGTTCTCTCAGTGTATTTATTAAAACATCAACTATTACAGGTATGTATATATCCTCAACCTGTCATCTTCTCAGAGACAAATACTATCCTGAAGCTGGTATGTGTTATTTTCTTGGGATTTTGTTTTTATTATGAATATAACATCCATAAATACTAACATTTTAAAAATTTACACAATTGTATAATACTTTCTTTTTTTATTTCAAAGAGAAAAATCAAGAAGAAAATAATTAAAAACAACAAAAGCAAAAGGATGCTACAAGAGTAACAAAAAAAAATGGTCATATAGGATTTCAAACCAAGAAGTTGGGAATTTAACAATGGTTGTTATGTTGCATATTGTTGTCCTCAAAGTAATTGCTCAGACTACCAGATACAGGCATGCAAGACTGATCAAACAATATAATTTCTATTTGAGCAATTTATTTCCCTTTTACTAAATCTATTATAATTTTTGGATCTTATTTACTCTTTAAAGTATTTTTAGTTCTTCATTTCATGTTCTAATATTTAATCATGTTGACTCAAGTATATCTGAGCCATTTATTTAAAATCTTGCATAATAATTGCTTGACTAAAACATAGCTTATGTGTTTATTAACTGTTAAGTGATTATTTTACTTCTCATGAACTTGCACAGTGTGCTTTTTGTACAAGCACACTGGTTTACCCAGGATAGAGAAGTAAAATAGTAGGGCAATAATGTATGTGCGCCTTCAACCTTACAAGATATTTCAAAACTGCTCCCAAACTAATCAATTTATATTCCCTTCAATATGTATAGGGTTTCACCTTCCTCTACATCTTCACTTAGGATTGTCACATACATTGATTTTCATTCAATTTATTATTTATGTGTATTTTCACAACAGCCTAAATTGCCAGCTAATCCAATCTATTCCAAGAATCTTATATTATCATTTTCTATAAAAATTCTGGATAAATATCAGGAGAAAGAAAAAGTGAACGTATGATTCTAAGAATTCATTAATTCATGAAGGGTATATATTTTCTTAAAATACTAAGTCAAATAAGTGAGATTGAGTCAATATCTGAAAATATAAATATGAATCAAAAATCCTGTTTTTATGTGGTAACTAGAGGAATCATAACTAGAGAAATTTTATAAAGTTTAATTACTACTCTAAATGTTTAGGATTATATTGTATTTTTTCCTTAATAAATCAAAACCATAGGTCCTTCTTCCGTTTTCTCAGAGACAGCCTAGAAATGTATAAAGCCTGACTAGAAATTAATAAATATTTCCTCTTGAGATCTCATTTTCACATTTCTTTTATCTTGCAAATCAAGATTATATCAATAATTTATATATTGGCCAAGGATAAATTAATGAGCTCTATATACTAGAGTGCTTTTATGTAAAGGAAAATAAATCCAAATCTTTCATGTTACAAATGTGCTAACCACTAGACTTTCATAAAAATAAAAATCACAGTAATTGCTAACAATATGAATACCAATGTTTTACACAAAAAAATATTAAATAAAATGACAAGTATTATACTTTCATATATTACATTACTCCTACCAGTGTTCTTCTCGTATTCAGAAAGATTGTAAAGATTAATCTAACTTTGATAACTTTGTAACTTTTAAGATTTAAAATTCATTTATTGTTACTGTTGCTTTAATTTTTGTTACTGTGGTCTTATTTATACCCGCTGTCACTGAAGGTTGATAATATTCAGTTGCAAAATGTAACCTTTCATTGAGATGTATTCTAGGTGACCTTACCACAAAACACATGGAAACTTCTGAGAATGTCTAGATAGACACATTAAAAAAGTAAAGCTGACACTTGTTACTGATACATTACAAACTGGCTGCTTTGATGTTGATCTCAATAAGATTCTCTGTAGAATAATAAAAAGAATTTCCTAGAGACTTATTAATTTCACATTGGGTAAAATATATTAAAAATGCCCTTTGATTTTCAGAACTCATTTCAAAGTGATGGGGGAGACTGCTTTGATTAAAGGGTTTTTTGCAATTGTCAGGGCTTTATTGTTTGGTATTCAATAGTCAATGATTCTATTAAAATTATACTGGCAAGTGTAAGAGTGAAAAAAAAATTGTTTAAAAGCCAAAATGGTCTTGACATCGCAGTGATCTGTGTTAGTATTTTGAAAAGAATCCTGTAGTTATAATTCTTTTCATGAGAAATTTTAAGTTTTAAGTTTATGTAAGGTGAAAGTGCATAATTAATAAAGGAAAACAAGATCAACACAATGGATTATATTCCTGTGTGCACGTAGTTCATGTGAAAGCTAAACATGATGTAGCTCTGCAATACATAGTTGAACATAATCTAAGAAAGAAAAATACAAAATTTTCCATATCCTAGTATTTTATTTTGAAATTATTCTATACTCAAATCATTTTAAAATTAAAGCATTCATTAGACACTTCACACTCTTTTTGAATGCTTGGAATAACCTCCACTTGGTTAGGAGATACAATTATTTTAACATATCAATAAATTCTACTTGCTAATGTTTCACTGGGGATTTTATACATATGCATAAGCAACCCTCTGGTTTTCTTTTTTGTACTACCTTTGTTTGGTTTTACTATCAGGGTAATACTAACTTCATTAAATTGGAATGAATAATATTCTCCCTCTTCTATTTTTTGGGAGAGATTGTGTAGAGTCAGTATTGCACTTATTTCCTAACTGATTAGAATTCTCCAGTGAAACCACCTCGGCTTGGAGATTCATCTTGAGGAGTCTTTAAATTACAATTTCAATTTGCTTAGTAACTGTAGAACTAATGATATTGCTTATTTCATACTGAGCTGTGGTAGTGTGTGGTTTTTGAAATGTTGATATGTTTCATCTAAGCTGTCAAATGTACATGTATAAAACTGTCTGAAGTATTCTTTTATTATTGATTTCTGAATGGTTTGCAGTGCTATTGTCTGTTTCATTCCCACTACTGGTGTCTTGCAGATTCACTCTTTCTCTATTTTTCTGACAGTTTTCTTAGATCATCAATTCCATAGATGTTTTCAAAGATGTAGCTCTTTGTTCCATCAATTTTGTTCATTATGGTTTTATTTCCAATTTCACTAATTTCTACTCTTATCTTTATTATTTCCTTTCTGCTTGATTTGGTTTTATTTTGCTTTCTTTTTTGCTATGTTCTTGAGGTGGAAGTTTTGATTAATTGATTACTTAAGACTTTTCTTCCTCACTAATACATGCATTCACTGATATAACTTCCCTTCTCATCATGACTAGACTTATGTCCCACACATACTGATACATGATATTTTGGTTTTTATTCAATTCAATGCATTTATTTCATTTTCTTTAAGATTTCTTCTATCATCATGGAAATGTTTTCAGCTTCCAAGTATTTGGATATTTTCCCATCTAAATTTCTCTCTTATAAAATTTTGTAGTTTTATAATAAATATTGAGGTAATTTCCAGAATTGTTCCTTGTCTTGGCTCTCCTTGGATCTTTATTTTTTTTATAAGAGTTTTGAGGTCAAATCAACAAATTTCATGGCAAAGGCATTCAATGAGTATTTTGTATACAATTGAATTTATTTCTAATTTAGGAGATTTTACATTATTATGATACGGGACTTTGAATCTCTGAATATAGTACTTTTCCATTTTTAGGTCTTATATTTAACATATATAAAATATTTAATAAGAATTATTTTTAAATACATTCTAGTTTTCTCCAGAAATATTTTTGACACCAGCCAGATACTTTTCTAAGTTGTTTACCACTTTCTAGATGAGGAAAGTGAGTCACAGAAAGTCTGAGCTTTCCTCAAGTCACAAAAGTCACATATCTAAGTGTCAGAGCTTGAATCTGAGCCCACCTGTGTTCACTTCTGTATTGTGTCCTGCCATCAAGTTGTCATGAAAAGAAGCTTAGTAGAAGTTGTAAGTAAAATTGGATACTTAAAGAATTGTGGATCTAAGTGGGGTAGGAGGTTTTTCAGGCCCAAACACTCTGTGACACAATCAAGCTACTTTTATTTTTTCAGTGTTCTTGGTTAAAATTATAAGCACCTATTAAAGCTTCATAAAATACAATTATAAAATATGAAAAAGTAAATATGTAAATAGAAGTTTAAAGAGTTATATGACCTAGAATATTAATCATTTCATATGTGCTTGACCATCTGCCAAAAACTGAAGGATGGAAAAATGATTCTATTCATTACAAAAATTAACTTTTGTAATGAAAGAACATTCCTGGATTTCATAGGTGCTTTGTATTTTTTAAACACTCTTATTTATTTATTTAGGTCTTTTTTTGTGTGTGTGGTACTAGGGATCAAACTCACAACCTCGTGCTTGCCAAGCAGGCACTTGTGCCACTGAGATAAGCTGTAGGCTTGGTCCTTTGTATTTTATAGTGTGCATGTAATTCAGATCTTTAAGCAAGTTACACAGACTGCTGCCATGAACTACTAACACTGAAGTAAAATAGTCTCTTTGTGAGGCAAAAATTAACTATTAATTCCTCCTTGAATAACAGCTACACTCATGCCCACCTTTTCTAGTTGATGTGTCCAAAGTGAACACGTGTTTATTATAGTCCGTTTTGTTATTTTACTCAGATAAACCTATCTTATCTATGTATATATACTTTGTTTAATCCATTTGTAAATATTCCTTAAAATTGTCTCCTAAACCTACAACTCTGAGGTCCTTGTGTATACTCTTTTTTTTTTTTTTTTGTCTTTTTCCTTTTTATCGGTACCGGGGATCGAACTCACGACTGCCTGCTTGCAAAGCAGGCGCTTATGCCGCTGAGCTAAACCCCCAGCCCCTCTTGTGTATACTCTTACGTACAACTCTAAGGTCCTCTTTATTCTTTTGAGCTAGCCCTGTGGTTCTAAGGTTGCCAGATTCTTCGGTTGTACTTACAGACTGCTGGAGCTGGCAAGTTCCTGCTAGCAATAAATCTGAAGACTGAGATACACTATCTCAGCCAGGTTCTACACAACTTAGTAATCACATCAAGCCTTCACCTCGGAAACGGCTAGGCCATCACACTCTCCCATTTTCTTCTCATTACTTGTAGGCTCTTATTTGTTCAGATATTTTTTATTAATGTACCTGTTTTAGAATGGAATTATTCTCCAGAAAGCTAAGGTTATTCAAAAGTTAAAACAACAATAAGCCTTCTATATACCCTATTTTGTAGCATCTCTTTAATGATTATTTTTAAAGCAAAATACATTTTTCTAACTGTAGCTTTATCTCTTTTAGTCTGAAGTTCATCTCATAGCATTCTATAGCTTTGTGTGATAGCATGTGAAAGGTTCTTGCCCTAGTATAAATTACTGTACAGTTATGGCAGTGGTCTAACATGGCAGAAGGCCAAAATGAGAACACTAGCACTTTCTGCTTCTTCCTCAGCCTTAAATGCAACTCCGTTTCCTGTTTACATGCACAGAGAGTTCCAATCGGTTCCACACACATCATCAATATCTGCCCCATGCGCCACTTCAATCAGAGGTCATATAACCCTCTGCCTCTCTGTGTCTGGTCAAAGAGACAGCCCAGCTACAATGGGTTGTGTGCTCCTTTCTACATCCTCAACTCAATAAACCTGTTTGTTTTGCACTTTTGATTCTCTATTGAACCATAATACTCTAACAGCATGCACTGCCCAACTTGATTAAATTATCCAAAAAATTAGCACATATGTCAGATTAATATAATATCTAATATCTCCCTATGGATCACTCTCTAAGTGGTCCAGGAATTCACGAAAATGACCCAAGCCAAAGAGGCTAGTCCTCTGTGGGCAGTAAACATGGTCAGTTGCTAACTTTGCAGCTATTACTTTTCACTTCTAACAGAAATTACATTTTATTAATTGTCTTCCAAGTAGCTATTTATTTTAGGGAAGACAATACACATATCCAGCAAATGACTCCTGATTGGCCAGAACCAGTCACAATTATTTTATTCCCCGCGCCAAAAGTTTGATTTAGGGTGGGGATGTGTCCCAGCCAATAAGACATAAGAAATAGCAGAAGGACTTTGTAGATACTCCTCCTTCTCCTCTCAAAAAGATACCCAAAACAAAAATATTTGTTTTTTTCTCTTCTTTCTGACATTGATAGGAAAGGATGTGCGGTATGGAGCTGCTGAGTCATCAAGGACCATAAATTAGAATGAGGGTGAGAACCCTGCTTCTTGATGATTCTACCAAACCAATGAATTAGCCACAAACCAAGTGAAAATAAGACTTATGCATGGACTATTTTGTAGTATGTATTTAATGACAATGTTTTAAAAGCAAATACATTTTACAACAGTAGCATTATCTTTAGCTAGAGTTCATCTTGTAAAAGTCTAGGTCATAAAGTGTTCCTCTAAATAGGTCTACCTGATTTATTTATTTAGTTAGTTTGTTCACCTGTAAGTATTATAAAAATAATTCTTTTCTAATCATAAAGTTTCCTGGTCCTATACTGAGTCCTTTAGAGCCACCTTGCCCATGTGGTTCCAAGGTTATCCTCTTCAGCCCTCCTTACCAATCACTGAAGTTGAAGAGATAATCCTACTTTCTGGAGTTTTGACCATATAAGATGTCAACTGTATTTTTTAAATTTTATTTATTTATTTTCTTACCGGTACTGAGGATGAAACTCACGACCATCGCTTGCAAGGCAAGTGCTTATGCTGCTGAGCTAAATCCCCAGCCCCAATGTCAACTGTGCATAAGGTAACAGAAAATCTAGCTTTCAGGGGCTTAGACAAAGAATGAGTGTCTCTTCTTCTCTTGTACCATAGTCTAATTCTTGATGCAGACCAGGCTTGGAAAATGACTGCCACTAAGCAATTTAAAAGGTGCTCATGTTAAAGTATTAAGCAATACAGAAAAAAATTTTGGTTTATAATAGGAAACTGTGAGAGAATTAGCCAGACCACAAAGTTTTGTCTAGAAAGAAGATGTGGGTTATGTTTAAGCTTGTGTTACCTCAGTTTCCAACTGAATAGCCAAAAAGCAACACACAAGATAAACACAAGATGAAGGGAACAAATGAGTCAATGTAGCACCTCATTTTACCCCAGCTGCTCACAGAAGTGCACCCAGAATTGTCTAGAACTTAATGGAGCAAACAGTGTGTTACATCTAAGAGGGCAGAACAGTGAGCTGCCTCTCTCTGGCGTCAGAATGCTAAGGCAGAACAGCTCAGGAATCTGAGATCTACTCTGTGGATTATGGGGGTGGGAGGGGGGAATGTACAACCATGACCTAGCAGGTCACATGTGATAATTCTGTGGACATGTTACAACTTACACAAGAGTTTAGAACTGCTTTGATAAAAGATAGGACTATAAATAAAGAAATTGAAAAGTTAGATACCAAACACCAGGTCTTTGGAACTAAATTGCTGACTTGAGACTAAAAAGCCAAGTCAGCTATTTTTTTCTCTGCTAGGTTATATAATAATCTTTGAGAATAATCATAGAGCCCTCAACATTAAGGGGGTGAAATGGCATATGATGGAGACTTTACATTCACTAAGATTAGTTACTCCCTGTTTTTCCTACATTGAAATAAAAAGAAAAAATCATCAAGGAAATAAGCCAAGCTCCTAAAAAGTTAATGAACAAAATGAACCAGAGAACAGCGCAGCAAATGAAATGAACTTCTCAACAGCAATTGCTGCCATAAAATCTACAAACTTACTTCCACAGCAGGTGGGTTCAAAGGGTTATGTTACTTTGTTGTACAATGTTTTCAATTGAACAACCAAAAAATCAGTGCACAAGATAAACATGATAACTGAAAAAATGTGTGCATAACAGCATTGAAAACAAAAAGATACAGTGATACTTGGAAAAATACCAATTTTTAAATGTTCTCTTTATTGTCAAATACCCCTAGAGGGCCGGGCATGATGACACAGGCCAGCACTTGGGAGGCTGAGACAGAAGAATTACTATGAAGTCAAGATCAGCCTGGGCTACATAGAAATTCAAGACCAGCCAACTGCATAGCAAGACACTGTCTCCAAACAAACCCTGAAGTCACTGAGTGTAGAATAGTGGTTCTCAAAGTACTCAGAGCATCAGCAGGAGCAACAGCAGCCCTTCAAACTTAGGATGCAGATTCTTAACCTTCACCTAGAACTCCAGAGCCTCAATCTCTTAAATGGAGGCCGAAAATCTGTGTTCTAACAACCCAGAGATCCTGATGTGCTCTCATGTCTGAGATCCACTGGTGTGGAGGCAAACAGCCCCAGTGACCAGGCAGTGTGGTGAAGTGACCAACAACACCAACTGAAATGCCACACGGGTCTGAGTTTGTGTGTCAGCTCTTTTCTGAGGTCGGGCAAGTACTTAAGCATTGCAAGCATATTTATAAATGAACGTCCCTTACAGATTTACTGCAAAGATAAACCAATACCATTCATGAAATCCAGTCAATAAATAGTATTAGCTATGGTTTCATCCTCCTCCTCCTCCTCATTATAGCACTCCCTATGGGCATGACTTTGTTATTTTCTCGTTTATGAACACACAGAGTATTCAGTTCTTGATACATTCTATAAAAGAAAACAATAAGGTATGCCATTTTATGGTAAGATTTATAAATGAATTATTGTATCAGTAACAATGAAATAGTTCATCTATGACGCTGTATATTTAGCATTATTCTAAATGCTTTACATATATATATTAAGTCATCTAATCTTCACAATAACCATATAAGGTAAGATGTTGTTATCTCCAATTTACAAACAAAGAAACTGAGGTAAGAGAAGCTAAATACCCAATGTTGCGAAGCTAGAAACTGAGACTTAGGATTTATATCTACCTCAAAGTCAATGTGCTTAACCACTACACTACATGGCTTCCCAAAGTTAAAAATGAATTTGAACATTTAAAGCAGAGAATTCAGCTGTCTAGAAAATTGCACATTATCTTATTTTTCAAGGGACCAGAAAAATGAAACACACTTCTCCTTATTTTTGCTCCATGCTTTTTAATATCTCTTCCTTGTGTATTAATGCACATAACTGATTCCATAGATAAGCCAGTTGCTTTGAAGCATGGCGACTGTTCCCTTTAAAATGTTAGGAAGAAACAGAACTAGGAAGAACCTGTTAAGAAATGCACACAGTGGGGAAATTCATTAAGTTCTCTGGCTTCTTGTTTTCTCAATGCAAGGGTATTTCAGGATAACAAAACAATTACCCTCAGGCAGCAGTACTATCACAGCCATGTCTGAGTCAGATGCTCAGACAGTTGAATGTATTATGAGGAAATAAGAGAACAGAGCTCAAGGGAGGCGACTGCCTTGCCCTGAGCCACACTCTGTATTCCTGAGCAAGCTACTGGGTGCCCGTGTCAGGGTGGAAAGAAGCAGCCTCTTGACCTTGCTTGATAGATTTTATTGGACATTTGTCAGGGCTTTCAAAACTTCTCAGTGTCAAAACAAGAGAGTTCGGATGCCAAGGCTGCAACAAAAGGAGATAGAAAGCAGCGAGACAGATCAATTTTATCCTTAACTTGTTCAGTCTCTAGCTCTGAATGCCTGCCAGATTCTTCAGGTTTCTTCGAGGTGACCAATCCAAATAATTTATTCGCTGCCGTGACAATAATTTTTGAAGCGTACCATTTTGGTATGAGAAAAAGAAAATCTCCCTATTTATTTCCTAATGACAGAAAATAACCTAAAATGAAAGTGAAAAAATGCAAGATGAGCTTTTCCTCATATGACTTAGGATGAAATAGTCATTGGGCCAGGTTTTGGCAGAATGGAAATGTGCTGCTTCTCTTGCTAGCTCTTACTGCAAATGACATCTCATTTTTCATACGCACTCCTTGAACATCTTGTCTAATAAGCTATAGGAAAAGACATTCAAAAGGAAAACCTATGTTTTTACTCCATAAATTTTCCCACTATCTAATCTATAAAAGAAAAATGAGAAGCAAAAAGCTTTCTTGTAGGTCAGAGCAATGTGTTTCTTTTCATTATCACTGTTCATCCATGTGACATTAAGATTTTCCTACACTGAAAGAAGTCCCCCCCCCGTTTTATATCCAACTAGTACAAAAAAATCACTGAAAGTAAAAGCACCTTAAACTTTACTAGATGTGCATCAATAGTAACAAATTAATATTAATTTAAGTATAATAATAGTATTTTTTAAGTTTAATGACTTTACCCTCATGTGGAAATTAAACCCCACATAACAGTGGAGGATTGTGTAAGCTCTACCAACAATTGCCTTGATGTTTTCTGTAATAAAGGAATAAAGTATACTGCCCAGCTGATAAAGCTTCTATAACTGTTATACATGGGAAGTGGAAATATTCTCTTACTTTTTTCATTATATGTACTTCCTCTTGGTAACCTTAAAAATGGTCAGTGTAGTTGTGTTCTGGGAATTAAATAAATAGAGGTGGGTTATAGAAATCATAGGTTCTCTTCAGCATTAATATTTCACTAAGGCTGATGTGACCAGAGAACAGCCCTTGACTAGCAGAAATGTAACACTAAGCACCATTAGCACAAAGGGAATAACCTCTGGACAAGTAAACAGTAGTTTGGGGGAAAGAAAGAAAAACTCTTTTCCAAATGTATTTCTAAATTGGAGGCTTCATGTCAGCAACTTAGTCTCCAAGAATGCTGAAGACAGAACACAGAGAAAAAGAGAAACCAATGAAGCAAATGAAGTGAAAGTGGTTTTTGTGGGAATCTAGAAACTTTAGCACAAGTCTGAAATTATGTCAAAAATGTTTCAATTATAATGCACAACTATGATGCTCCTACAGTTCAAGGGAGCAGAGTCTCTGTAGTTTTTAAACTTGCTCATGTCCTATGGTCCATTCTTCTTCCTCTAAACACTCAAAATTCTTCTGTGTCAACTTCCATTTTCACTCAAGGAAACTCTCCCTTCCTGGAGACCAGTACAATGCATTGGACTCAGGAATCTGCTTCTTCCTGACTGAGAAATTTAATCTATAATGAAATAAACAGAGGGAGGTCTAGGTAGAAGGTGACAGTGCTAAGTGAAAGACCTGCCTAATAGGAGGTCCTCCCACTGTGCAAGGCAAAGATACGTCTCCTTATTCTTCCTGCTTTGTCAATAAATAACCACTGTATCAAAATGGTATGTCTATCTATCCTTGTACACATACATGCAATTAATATTCAGAACAATGCAATTAATATTCAGAACATATTAATAACTAAAAAGGACACAGTTCCCTAAATATTGAATAATCTTAACTCAGTCCCTCATCCAACAGGGAAACAACACATTTCATTACTAATGTCCATTCCAACTATTGCTACCCCTCACATAAGTCTTCCATTGTCCAAATCACAGAACGCAGCTTGTTGGTAATAAACACCCTCTTTTTTTGAGACAAGGTCTTGCTGTGCTGTTCAGGCTGGCCTCAGCCCTACTACATAACCCATGTTGAACTCAACAATGATCCTCGTATCTCAGCCTCCCAAGTGCTGGGGTGACAGGTATGTGCCACCATGCCTAGCTAACACCCGTCTTTTAAAACGGCATAATTGTTTGTCCTTACTTGCCAAATTGTAGCCAACAAAAAATCCACAGAAGGCTCTCAAATTTCAGAAGTTTATGCTTTAGACAAGGTAATATTTTAGGTTGGGGGTACTCATAGCATCTACTCATAAGAACTGCAAGAGAAGGTGGGGCTGAGGATATGGAGTAAGGGTTTGGCCCTGTCAAATTCCACCTGACCTCTGGATTTCCACTTCCTGGAACCCATCCCCAACTTTAACATCTCCCCTCTTAGTATCTCTTCATTTTACCCTGCATTTGTATTCCATCTTCTGCCCCTATATGAAAATCTTACTAAAAGAAAGCAGTTGGAAAAAACATTGAGAGATAAACAGAATCCAGCCAGATGCCATGAACTACAGTGCTCCCTTAGTGTCTGTAATGAAGTGGCTCCTGGATGCCGCCAGCAGGTACCAAATGTGTAGGTGCTCAAGCTCCTTAGATAAAACGGTGTAGTGTTTGCATACAACTCACATAGCTTCCTGTGCACGTCTCCCATGTCCTCCTTGAATGACTTTAATACTTAACACAATGTCTCCTTGAGATGACTTTAATACTTTAATGCTAACACAATGTCTCCTTGAAATGACTTTAATATTTAACACAATGAAATGCAATGCAAATAGGTGTCGTATTATTTAAGGAATCATGGCAAAAAACAAAAGATCTTTACATGTTAATACAGACAGTTTTTTAACTTAGTTTTTTATTTTACTAGTGTATGTTTGCACTACATGCAGTTTACAATCGTTTTGGGGAGTGGGTCCGTGTACACACGTATAGCCAGCATGCATTTTTTAAATCCCCTTGCCTTCCCTCCTCATTCCCTCCTTCTTCCTCTAAATTCCCTTAAGCTGATTTTCATTCTTGTAGATATTACTCTTAGCTCATGTTTATGACCTATGTTTACATTCACTGAAGTGTTTAGGCTCCTGTATATGGCTTGTCTTTATCTTTAAAATTTGCTAGATTTGAAAGTTAGAAGAAAATGAGTACATTGCATTTCAAAGCTTAAGCAACTATATTTTTACATGAAAGTTGAATATTAGTTTTAAAAAATAATTTAGATAATCCTCAGCATGCAAAAGTGATTTGTGTTAAATGTCCACGTGTTAAAAACTTGGGCATCAGCCCATGATGCCACTGATACAGGAGGACAAAAACTCTTGACCTGCTGTATATCCAGTATGAATTTATGTTCTCTAAAACTGAAGAATGAATTTTAGGAACAACAGAGGTTAAGAGCAGAAATATTTATTGAGAGAAAGAAAGCTTCTGTCTGAGGGTGAGACAGAAGAGGTTCCAAGAGGGTTGCCAAAGATTCTGTCTTTTCTAGGGTTTTTTATAGGATACAACAACCATGGGGTGAGGTGGATCTAAAGTGAGGAAAACTGGGAAAACAAAGTGGATGGGCATGAGGTGGGACAGTACTGTGATCAACCAAACAGATTAATTGTTCAGCTAGAATTGACCAAATTAGGGATAAATAGGGAAGTGAGTCACATGTGCAGGCTTCCTGCGGGCCTAGCCCTGTCTGACTGCCTGCAATATTTCTAACTAGCTCAGCTGCCTGTAACATTACCATAATTCCAAAAGCAGCGGGGCACTCAGTCATGGACCAAGAGCTTCAAAACTGTGAGCCAAAGTAAGCCTTCTTTCTTTATAGGTTAGATATCTCAGATATTTTGTTACAGTAACAAAAATGCTAACATGGCCTCCTTTAGACAAGACACCACTGTAGCTCTGGTTGTATATTCCATGAGCATTCCCTTCACAGAACAGTCTGGTAATATCAGATAAAAGCCTGATATTTCCAGAACATCACTCAGTAACCTCTCTTTTCCAAAACTTCAGTTTATTTCCCTTTGTGATGGAAACAGAGAAAAAAGGCTTTTCTGATTTGGTTTCATTCATTGTTTTGTAAGTTTCTTGTTCACACCCATATTTTATTTTTTTTAAACCATGAGGTAATTTTAACAAGTGACCACCACTTTAAATGAATTTCTGCCTCTATTTTCTGTAGTAACTAATTCAATGCTGTATTCAATTAGCACTGCTAATTTTTTTTGCTAAGCCCTAACAGCTTAAAAACCTGTTTCATCTAGCCTGTTTTTAAGATGAAGCTCATTCTTTTTCCTTTTTATATAGATACTTAAAACACAATAGGAATAAAACATAGATTTATTACAATGCCCATGAAGAATTCCACGATTTACATAATGCAATCCTGAGAATGATTTTAAGATTTAGTAGAAATTATAGCAGCAAATACTGACTACCTGCCTGAAAATTCATTCTCTCCTTCCTTATTGATATGAGAACTCCAAATTTTATGTAAACACTTTGCTTACTGCATAAAAATCCTGCATTGTCTTTCTTCTTTTCTTTCTTCCTTTCTTTCTTCCTTTTTCTGTCTGAGACAAGGTTTGGCTATTCAACTCAGACTGACCTTGAACTCACTATGTAGCCCAGGATGGCCTCAAACTCAGAAGCATCCTCCTGCCTCAGCCTCCCAAATGCTAGCTAGGATTATAGGTGTGTACTACCACACCTTTTTAGCTGTATGTGGTAATGTGATAAGACAATGAAATATGAGCATAATTGATGTAGACTTTAGGAGTAAATGCGTAAGGTAGATGCTTCCTCAATGTACTTTTATCCTATATCTTTATTCCTTTCACTGTTTTGCAGTGTGTGGGTGTGATGGCTGGCAAAACAGAAGCCAGCTAACGTCATGAGGTAACTGGGAGAAAGGAAGTGACAAGTTAGCAACCCAGAGCAGAAAGGGAAGAGTCTGGATCTCTAATGACAGTTTTGAGCCTGTCTCCAGATTTCTTTTGTATGACTAAGAAATAAACCTCCACCTTGTTTGTATCACAGTTATTTGGGTTTTCCATATGTGCAGCTGAACTTTGTGCAAAATGACATATTTGTTTTAATATATAAGTAACACTAATGAGCTCTCTTCCCACAAGTCTCTTGAAATCAATAAATAGTGTCTCGCATTAAAATTATATATCCCAAATTCATGCTATTTGTAATAAAATGATAGGGTATATAAGCCTGCTATTAAAGTATGTAAACATGGAGTTATTAAGGAAATGCATTTAGTATCTAAAATAATTTAATTTTATATTAAAAAGGTTTTAAAAAGTCAGATGTATTAAAAGAAAATAACAATAGCAGCTAATATTTATTTCATACATTGCAGTAAACTATTTCACACATGCCTCTTAATAGACCTATATGACAGTCGTTGTAATTATTCTTCTATACCTGCAGAATCTGACCCACAGAGAAGTTTGTAAAATGTGTACAGCTAGTAAATGTATCGGAACTTGCCAGTTTGACTGTAAATCCTATGTGTTACTCCACTAAGTAAATCTGAAGTTCAGAAGGGGTTTTTTTTTTAAATGTCATTTCTAAAATAAGCAACTAAAACACGCCTGAACTGAGATGCAAACTTAGGTCTTCTGATTGTAGCTTTTTCTTTTAAATCAGGGTTGATACCAATCATACAATTAGTCATAATTTTTTAGACTACTGAAAATCCCTAGTAACATTAAAAGACAATTAAAACATTTCCAGTAATTAAGCATTGGTCAAATATAACATTAATCACATTTCAAAGGAAGTAAAAAAAAGATGACCTCCTTTTCTTGAATGTCATAATTTCAGATTCAATAGGAATAAACCCAACATCAAAAAGTTCAACTATAGGTAAATCCATATCTCTATACCTTTAACTACAAAAGAACGATCACCTGTTTTTTCTACAGATAAACAGATGGCTTTCCTTAGTCTCAACAATCTTATTAAAAATCGTCTCATACTACAATTGTGCTTAATTTTTGAAATCATTTGCTCTGATAATCGAACAGCTCCTTGTCACCCTAACCTACTCTTTTTTTCTCTAGTCCATGCTCCATGTTCTCTGAGCAACACAAGAATCTTTGTGGAGCGCAGCATCCAGTCACAGAGCCTGCAGTCATTCCATTCCCTTTGCACACTCACCATTATTATCTTTGCCAGTTTGCAGGATCTTCATAAATAGACTCCTGGGTACTGCTTCATATTTTTTCCTAAATGTTTTTCAACTTACAGGTTTCTTTTTGCCTTCTGCAGAGTCACTCTTAAATCAAGCACAAACCAAAGGGGACCAAAAGGGATCTCGGTTAGGTGTAAAAAAATTAAACCAATGGACTAGTAGACTCAGAAGGGTGTTTCTGGCAATAGATTACAGTTGCTTCAAGTAGAGAATGTCTGGCTTCTGAGACCTAGGAGGCAGGCAGGGGCCTCATACCAGGTACTCAGAAGCAAGAGGAAAGCAGCTTGAGGTAACTGGCTCAGATTAATTTTCAGGACTTCAGGCCAAGCTAAGCATGATGGCACAAGGCTGTGTGACCTCAGTACCGAGGGAGGCTGAGGCAAAGGAATTACAGATTTGAGTACTACTTGGGAAATTTAGTGAGACAATGTCTCAAAACAAAAATAAAAAGAGGTAAGGGTGTAGCTCAATGGTCCAGCACTGCATGATAATGAAAAGAGAAAAACAAATCAAAATTCAGACCAAATATAGTCAAACATGGAGGAGCAGCTGAGCAGAAGAGGAACAACTTCTGCTCCTGACCATGGCACCAGCTCGCTGAGCTCTGACCTGCAGGGCCTCCAGCCTCCACAAACCTCATTTTACCTCCTTTATGTCTTCTTTTTAAAATATCTTCCCTCCTCCTGGCTTCTTTACTTTACGGCAAATACATGTAATTCTGGATTAAGTATTGACTGTCTCCATTTAGTAGATTTCCTTGGAGTTCAAAGTTGGCAAGACTCTCAGTGATAAATGATCTTTCTTTCCAGCAAATGTTCTTTCTGAGATTTTTTTGGGGTCAGAGGAAAAAAACAACATTATGATTTTTCCAATAAATCCACTAAACACTGCAATCAATTATGAATCTCTGAGCAAAGGGATATATCATCCAAGAGGCTCAAACACAATTGGCAAATATTTTGTATATGAAAGTTATAGTTTATTTGAATTAATCAGGAAACCTTCTTAGGGTTGGCATTCTTCCTAAATTAAGTCATAAAATTATAGACTTATATTTGACAATCATGTTTGTGTCCTCTAATGCTGTGTTCAAGTTTTAATAAAAACTGTGAGGCTTTTCCCCTCAATATTTTTCACCTTGTTATTGCTACTTTTTCTTTCTGAAATAGCACAATGATATAGAGGAATGAAACTCCTGACCTGCCATATGTCTGGAATGAGTTCGTGTTCTCTAAAATTGAAGAATGAATTTTAGGAACAATTGAGTTTAAAAGTAGAATATATTTATTGACAGAGAGAAAGCTTCTTTCTGAGAGAGAGACAGAAGGGGTCCAGAGTGTGTTGCCAAAGACTGTCTTTTCTAGGGACTTTTCTAGGGTAAAATCATGGGATGAGATAGGTTCAAGGTGGGGAAGAAGGGAACTTGCAAGGTAGGCATAAGGTGGGACAGAACTGTGATTAACCAATAAGATTCATTGCTCAGGTAAAACTGATTAAATCAGGAACAAATGGGGGAATGAGTCACATAGACAAGGGGCATGCTTAACAGCAGGGGCTCTTCCTGTAGGGGTTTGGGATGCTGACTCCAGTCTTCCTCAGGGGGATAGAGAACTATTGGACTGTCCATCCTTAGAATGTGGTTGTCTTTGCTTTGCTTTTTGTCTTGAGGTCTGACCCTCAGTGACTGTCTTGTTGGAGTCACAAAGCATCTGAAATTCTGCACTGGCTCCTTTGAGGGCCCATCCCTGTCTGACTACCTATAATATTTCTAACTAACTCAGCTGCTTGTATCAATACATGTTTAAAAAAATTAGTTTTTTTTTAAAGTTTCATTTCCAATATTATCTTTCCAACATGAAGTAAATAAGTTATAATCCTATTTTTTCATCCCCTTGATTACCCTTTCTATGTATCAGGCATCACAGTCAAAATAAGAGCCATAACATGCAATGGAAACAAAATGCTTACTGTACATTTTTAGATACATTGCAAAAGACCATAGAAGGAATATTGAGGTGTTCCAGATATAAGTGTGAAAGTCCAAAATATGTGGAGTAAAATTAACATGTACAAGTATGCACTGCTTTCCCTATAGATTATGATATATAGCTGTGATTTTGTATTTATTTATGCAATAATGTGATTGATATCGACCCTTCATATGTGACAGAAATTCTATTAGGATCTAGATCCTATATGTTTCAGCTGACTGTTCAATCTCTCATACCCAGCTTACTATCAAGAGTATATAAGGTACTCAGTAAATGGAATCCAACACATAAAGAAAAATAATCTCTACTGATATGTAAGAATCAGTCTATGGGAAAAGAGGGAACTTTTCAGGGGGATAGCGTGTTTATTATTTTGCATGTGGTTATGGCCACAGATGTTTACAGACATACAAAAGCTTAAATGTTGTACTTTAAACATATGGACTTTATTGTACATCAGTTGTATGCCAATAAAGCTACATTTTTATAATGTCAAACTCCATAGCAATACCATTATAAGTTCCATTATAATACCATTATAAGCAATACCATGTCCATAAGTTCCTGACATATTTTATAATAATATTTTACAGAGAAAACAGTATTACTAGAATGTTGTTAGCACTTTTGGGAAGAATAGTACTTTCAATAAAATATTAATTTCTCATTTATTGGCTCTGGCACATAGGAAACTTTTAAAATTAAAAAATCATACCATGTAATCAATCTTTCTATCAATTTGAAATAATGCTATCGAATTTAAGATCTTGACACTAGATGTCATTGTAGAGTGGATTGTTTTCCCATACACTTTTTGAATAAAATACTAAACAAATCTTTTCCCAAGGTAATCTGTGAATTGACTATTATTTGAAATATACTGGATGACTCATTTATTTTTAAATTTCTATCAAAAAGTCATATAATATTTTAAAACTAGTTTCCTTTAAACAGCAGCAAAGTATCTTCTAATATACTGAAGAAAGATTATGAACTTTCTGTTGAAAATTCCCAATTGGTGAAGAAAAATTAGGAACTTTTTGTTGAAAATTCCCAGTATGAAGGGCCTGGGATTTAGCTCAGTGGCATAAGCACCTGCCTGGCAAGCTCAAGGTCATGAGTTCAATCCCTGGTACCAAAAAAAAAAAAAAAAAAAAAAAAGAAAGAAAGAAAGAAAGAAAGAAAACGCAAAAAAGAAAATTCCCAATATGAGAATAATGTTCAAAGACATTATAAGTCTACTGAAAATGCAACTAATGTTTGAAAGAGACGGTAATTTAGGCATTAGAATGAATCACGGGTATGAGAGGGAAAGTATTGATTTTATCATCATGAGTAATAAGTGACAGAATTATTCAGTGAGAGCAGATTTAGAATTTTTGGTTGAAATCAGTTTGTATTTAAAAGTGATCACTTACTTTTGACATTATTTTTTGTAATACAAAATTTTCCTGTCTCTGTAGACATCCCTATTTTAGACACATCGTATAAACAGAATCATACATTCTATGATCCCTTTGTGTCTGTCTTATTTCACTTATCATAACATTTTCACAGTTATTCATGTTGTAGCATGAGTTAAGTCTTTCATTCATTTTTATTGCTGAATGGTGTTTTATCATATAGACATATAGATATACCACATTCTGTTTACCTACCACTTAATGGGCAATTTGGGGTGTTTTTTTTTGTTGTTGTTTTTGGTTCTTTTGTTTTATTTTGTTTTTGCCTTTTACTACTGCAAATAGTTTTGCTCTGAACATTCACATACAAATTCCTGTGTGGACTCGTTTTTAGTTGTTCTAAGTATATAACCACAAGTATAATTGCTAGTACCTATGGTAAAATCATGTTTAACCATTTGAGGAATCTCCAAACTATTTTCTAAAGCAGCAAACCATTTACATTCCTACCAGCAGTATACAAGTATTTCAACTTCTCCAAATCCTTATTATTCTATGGCTTTCCAATATTTGATATCGTTTGTGTCATTATAGTCATTTTAGCATATATGATATGATATCTTATGATTTTGATTTGCATTCTCTGATGGCTAATGATGTTGTATATTCTTTGCATGAGCTTATTACCATTTGCATATCTTCTTTATAGAATGACTATTGAAAATATTTGTCCATATTTAAATTATTGCCTTTTTATATTTGAGTCATAATAATTCTTCTTATACTCTAGATATAAATTGCTTACACAAGTCATTCTCTAGGTTGCTTTTTTCACTTTTCATTTTTCTTTCTTTTTTTGTTGCTTCTTGAGACAGAGACTCCTTATGTAGTTCAATCGGGCCTTGAACTCACTGTGTAGCCCAAGCGGGCCTTGAATACCCTCTTTCTTCAGCCTTCTATCTGCTGGAATTATAAGAATGTACAGCTATGCTTACTACTGCTTTTCACTTTTTTGATATCCTTTAAAACACAAAAGTTAACTCGGATCATGGCCATTGTATCCATCTTTTTCTTTTGTTTGTTTGTGCTTTTGTTGTTGCGTATCAGACATCATTAAATTAAATCCACAAGGAGCTACTTTTTCTTCTAAGAGTTTTATAATTGCTATACCTTTTATATTTTTTGCCTTTGATCCATTTTGAGTTAATCTGGGTATACTTTATGAGGCAACAAGTTAGTTTTATTCTTTGGCATGTAGCTTTATAGTTCTTCTGATATCATTTGCTGAAAAGATTCTTTCTCACATTTAGTTGTGTATGGATGGAAAATTAAATTGTATTCTGCTGGCCCTAGTAGTAAAATTTCCTTGAATTTTTTTTTTTTTTTTTTTACATTTCTTTCTTTGTGATTTTGATCATTTGCCCTAGTCCATTTTCTACTACTGTAACAGAATGCCTGAGACTAGATTATTAAAAGAAAACAACAGAGTTTTATTTCTTAGCGTTCTTGAGGCTAAATCCACTATCAAGGCACTGGCATCTGGTGAGGGCCTTCTTGCTGTGTCATCCCATGGCGGAAGGAGAAAGGGCAAAAGAAGTCAAGAGAGCAAAGGAAGCCAAACTCAAGTTTTTTTTAAAAAAAACTATTCTTGTAACCACAATGAATCATTTCTTGTTAAGCCCACTTCCCCAAACTAATGGACATATTTAAAGCACAGCAACTATCATTCACTTGACTCCAGATACCTGCCAATCACGTCTTATTTGTATGAAGTTTAACCCTGAGTCCTTGAGACAATTACGTTCTACTGATGTCCATATCCTGTTATGAGTAGAACAGAGTGGTAATGTTTACAACATTTTTATATCCTCCAGTTACTCAATAGCACAAGATGTCATAATTCAAAAGGAAAGCTAGTAACACATTTTTCCACCAATTCTTTTTTTTCTTTTTTTGTACCAGGGATCGAACTCATGACCTCGTGCTTACCAGGCAAGCACTTGAGCCACTGAACTAAATTCCTGGCCCTTAATTCTTATATGGTACAGTTACTAGGAACATGATGAATATTCAATATTATCTAGGACATAATTTAATTGGTAAAAATGAGGAAAATTTTATGGAGAAATCCAAAGAAAATGCCATAAAAATGTTAAAAAGTGGTGGATATCCTGGAACTTCTAACATCATTCATTTAAAAAGCCCATTAGGAAAAAGGAAAAAATTATTCTTAGCATACCATTTAAGACTTTCTCAAATGTGGTACCTCTCATCTCCATCCATGAATTACCAATAAGAAGCTTTATTATAAACGATTAGTTTATTTTACCTACATTCTGCAACTTGCCTATTGGCCATTAATTATCAGCGATCTAGTTCAATTTCTCAGTAGCCCTCATAAGGGCCCTTGTAAACTAGCACTCAGACTTTATGCATTTAATGTGTATTTTGGGGGCAGTGATACAAGTGGTCCTTAGGAAAGCTCCCCTGAATAATTAGTCTACCGTCTAAGTCCATCAGCAATGTAGTCATAGGACCTAAAAATTACTGCATGATCTTGCTGACATCTGAATTCTGCCACAGATTCTGTGACAAGATCATGTTGCTGCAACCAGAGTTCCCTGCTAGAAGCATTTCTTATACAATAGAAGATGAGAAGATCTTAGAGTTTTGAAATCAAGAAGATGCAGATTAGCACAATACTTGGCTTCAGTCGTTTCTGAACCAATAACAATTTGTGTAATTTCCAGCAATTAGGAAGGAGCCTTTTGAGTTTTTCCCACACAGAAATGAAAGAGTTGGATCTCTTTCTATATGGATAAAGTGATAGTAAAATCTGGGGAAATACATATGATATTTACAAACTGTATTATACAATATTCTCTGTATGAAAAACTGTTTTCATGTCCTGTATAAATGGCCTTTGCTGTCAACTTTGCTGATTCATTTTTAATGGGACACATACATATAAAAGAAATTGCTCAGTGGAAAAAAGGCAACCTCTGAACTTCCTTTAGATAATTATTATTTGTAAGTAAGCAGAATTGAATCTCATTTGAGGGCCCATTAGGAATTACAAAGTGATTACTCATAATCAAATAGTGGCATAGTACTATGCACTCACTGGCTTTGAATAAAAACTAAAACTAGTTCTGGCTTTATTTTTTATTTATTTATTTATTTTTGTCTTTTTCCTTTTTATCGGTACCGGGGATCGAACTCACGACTACCTGCTTGCAAGGCAGGCGCTTATGCCGCTGAGCTAAATCCCCAGCCCCGTAGTTCTGGCTTTATATAAAACTGAACCTGAAATATTAATCAGAAAAACACTACATTTTCTTTAATTTGTTTGCTAACTTTTAAAGTGTACTGTGTGTGTGTGTATTTTTTTCTTACTGCACTTAGCACTTTACTTCAGATTCATGTTCATCAAGCCAGAAGAAATCTGTTTTATGTCAGGAGATCCTGGGTACTGAAAGAAATAAAAATGGCCAGCAAGGACAAGACTGAAATATTTACATCCTTTGAGTCCTACTCTATTCTGAGATAGTCCGTGAACACTGGAATTATGTTTTCTTTGTTCTAATTCCAGCCCCTGAATGGCAGCCACTAGACAGGCTCCTCATAAATATGTATTGACCACCTGACTGAGTATTAATGTAGGACAGCGCTCTGATTAGCAAATGCTACCCGCAGGAAGCAGAGGAAGTACCACAAATGGAGATAAGATGCTATTAGCAGATTTTATTTCATTTTTTCCTAAGGCTTTAATTATAATCACCTCTCTCTGGGATCAAACCTCTCCCTAGTTCTCCCTTCAGGATACAAAGGAGATAAAGTGAAAGGCCTCCATGGGAAGTCCTCTCCCATTGGGTCCCTGGAGGGAGAGGACAAAACGAGGAAAAAAGCGAATTGAGTTCAGCAACTCACTAGAATCTCCACTGAACCTTGCATTCTAATATGAAAGTCAAAAGAGGAACAAGTGAAAACTACTGTATTTGTTTTGAAGACCTAGCAGTCTCATTATATAAAAGTTAGTGTGATATTCCTTAGGATATAGAGAATAGAATTTAATATCTAGTTTTTATACTGAGACCCCACTTCCCTCTTCGGACAAAATTACTGCACCCAACTTTCTTGAGGTTTTATTAAAAGCACCAACCTCTTTCTAAGCAATATAAGTCCTTTGTGAGCCACCTAGGCCAACAGGTTAGTTTTACTGCAATTTCAAAGCTTTATCAGGTTGCAGAGGATGAACCAGTAAAACACACTGGCATCACTCAGGACCACTTGTAGGCCCGCCCAGAGGCAACCAGGCCACAAGGGCAGGAGAAGCGTCAGCTCCACAGACCTCAGGTCCCCCAGCCTGTTGCTAGTCGCCAAGGGTAGTCCGGGTATAGTTCCGCCCAGGGGAGGAACTCGAGGTCCCCCTTCCCCCATGCCAGGGGAACCTAACCCTGGGTATTCCACTTTCCCTCCCCCTGCCTGCCGCTCCAACGCCCAATTCAAAGGACCCAAAGATCCTTTGCAATTGAAAAGCAAAGGGAAGCAGGCGGGACCAGCTCGCTCGCGGCAGCCAGCTACCTCCTCCCCTGGAGCCCAGGCTCGGAAGTCTGCAGGGCCTCAGGGAGGGACCGGGCGAGCAGACACCGCGGGGAGGAGCGACAGGCAGACGCGAGGCGGGCTGTGACCGCGCCCCCGCCCGCCGGGAGTGGTACGATCCGGAGCAGGGCGGCGCAGCAGGTTCCTGGCCGCCGCGCCCTCCCCTCGCGCGCCGCGCAGCCCGGGCAGAGCGCGGAGCGCGCCCCGCAGACCCCGCCCCCAGCGCCGGCGCCCTGGCCCCGCCCCCGGCCGCCCCTCGGCGGCTGCGGAGAGAGCTTGGCCCGCTCTGCGACGCCGCCTGCGCCTTCGCCTTCGCCTTCGCCGCCTCTTCGCGCGCGCGTGTGGGCGCCGAGCCCTGCTGGCGGGTCCCCCGGCGGGCTGGGGGCGCGGGCGGCAGCTGAGCCCTGGGCGCGGCGCACCCTGGTGGCCGCCCGCGCGGCGCCGTGACAGGTGCCTGGTCCGCGCTGGAACGCACCTGCGGCGGCCGGGATGCCCACCATGCGGAGGACCGTGTCGGAGATCCGCTCGCGCGCGGAGGGTGAGTGCCAGCGCCTGCGGGGAGTGTGCGGGGGGCGCCCGGAGGGGGTCAGGAGGCTGTGCGTGAGTGTGAGTGTGAGTGTGAGTGTGAGTGTGTGTGTGTGTGTATCGGGGGGACACACTTCATCTCACCTCAGACCTGCAGCAGTCTGGCCCCAGCGCCTGGTCCCTCGGGGACTCTTGCCCCCGTGCTGTCTTCCAGACACTGGGAAACCCTTTCTGGGCTCCAGAACCTCCGAACTGCTGTCCTGGATTGGAGCCCCGGAGCTGGCTTTACACTGCAGTGTGATCATTCTGTCTCTGTCGCGGACCGCGTTTGCCCGGTTCGCCTCCCTCCTCATTAGCGCTCTAACCTCCGAGTTCACACTTGTGCTCCCGCCCGCTGTCCCCCACCCCTCCACATAATCAGATCGTCTGCCCACCGCTGCGCCTCCAGCGCCCATCTTTTTTCAGCTATCACCTCACAGCTTCCGAGAAATGGGGTTGTCTTTCCCATGCTGCAGGATCCTTCGATGATCTGTAGTCATTTTGCCTCCCTGGGTGCGAATTCTCAATCGGGGTTGGTTGTGCAGTGGGCACAATGCGTTACAGTCTGTGCAGTTCTGCCTCCTGCAGCGGAATCTTGCCAGGCTCTGGTCTGAGATCTCGTTCTGGGTTGTCCTTTAGCCTGAAACCTGCACTTTTGCCAGCTGAGCTGACTTGAGCTAGATGGAAGCTCTTTGCTCCACCCAGGGCCAGCTGTTGAATGGTTATACTTGTGGGCATTGAGCAACAGATGCCCGACAGAATAGGCAAGGAAGCTTTCAGAGAACCAAAACATCCTCATCCTGCATGATGAGCACCAGCGTTCTGGCTGGCATGCGGCAAGTGCTCAGGACATGTTCCTTGATCTTATTTAAGGCAAAGCCAATACTGTACCTTTCTTGAGATTTGTCTTTCACACCCATAACCTTGTACTTCCTGTACTCGAACCTTCCAAAGGGAGATAGCATTTTGGGAGCTTGTCTGTCTTATAATCACTGATACTTCCCCTCCCCCAGTGTGAGGCAGTAGGTAAAAGAAAAGAAAAGAAAAAAGAAGTTTGGAGGATAGGATTCTAGGGATTTGAAACAGAGCATTGAGAGCATTTCATTTTTCTTCTTTAGTACCTTCATATAAAAATAGTGTTCCTGGATTCTAATATCTAGGATTTTCTGATTCTCCTGACTTAGGAAAGTGTCAAACTGCTTTGTGGAGAAGGCCATACTGGTAAAAACAACCCTGAGTCCCACGTAGGAATTTAGTATATATACTTATTGTCAGTGTAATGTCAAAAAATACCTCTGTAAAATAATACTACAGCTGTAATACTACAGCCGAGAAGGTACTTAAAATGTATCCAGTAAAAATGTATTCAGTTTATACACTTATGAGTGAAATGATGAATTTTATTAATCACCATGTAAGGCACAGAGGTTGAGAAAATATAGTGAGAATCGTCGATGCTGTTGAAAATATAATAGTTGATGTTTTTAAGTAATAGCAATTGATAGATTGTATATTGTGGGAAAAAGGGACAAGAGAAAAAATTCGAAAAGTAATATAAAATCTGTGGCGTGTGAAATGATTTTATCAGTATTGAAAGACTGCAGAATTGTTTTTGATTTGCATATGTCATTTTCAAAGTACTTCGCAAGAATTACTTTATGGGATCTTGCAAAACTCCTTGGGGATTGGCAAAGGTGGAGTACTATATGATAGTCAAGGAAGCTGTGGCCCAGAGTGGTTTCATAACCTGCCCAAGGTCAAGTAGCTAGTTTGGTGACACATTCGGATTTAGAGCTCTGGGGAAACAAGAACCACGCTTTATTTAATCTTTGTAATCCCTGTGTATCCAACAGTGTCAGGGGCATTGTGATGTTTCATTCATGACCCTTCCTACCGTCCTACTTGATTTCAGTTTATTAAGTACTCAGTATTTTGCTTGGTACTGTGGTGAAGACAGTCACTCTGTGGGCTGGTAATGTAGCTCACTGCCTGCTCTCTCCGTATCTTTCTTGCCTAAGGAATAGTCTCTTTTGACAGCTTCTACTTCCCAAAGAGCTTGTTCTGAACTGCAGTTTCTTTGGCCTTGGTTGATTGATAGGTCCCTGATCCAAAGGCAGCCAATCCATAGGTGACAGTACTTATGTAACCTTGTGATTTGCCAGGCTCTGGTCTAAGCAGAGTTTCTGGGCTGTCTTGTCTCTCTTGAGAAACATTAAGATTAAAGATTTTCAGTGAAAGTCGTCCAAAAAAGCCAGAGTGAGTAGACTTAATGGTAGAAAGAATGTATAGCTGCAGTAGGCCATGCAAATACTGCTCTTGTAAGGACATAGAAACTGAGTAAAAAGATAGCAAAAGTGATGTAAGAAATAAAGAAATGCAGATATTGGGAGAAAGTGGCTAGAGCTTGGAGTTCTCCATCCTCAGGTTTTCTGTTTGCAGTTTCTAAGTAGCATTACCTTGTTCCTTGAATCCAGATAGTCCAGACACATGACTGTTTTGCCTATAAATTGTTTACAGCCAAATTGAACAGAAAGGACTTAAATAAGGAATAAATGGTCTCAGAGAGAATATTGTGCTTAGTATGGGAAGCATAGGTCCTGAGGAAGAGCAGAAATTTAACACCTGTTTATGCCGGAGCAGGCAAATAGTTCACTGAATTATGATCTGAGGAGTCTTCCTGCAACATTTTTCTAACTTTTAGGAATTATTTGAGGATCTTGGTATGTAAATGCAGATATTAATTCAGGAGGTTTGAGGTGAGGGCCAAAGTTGTTACATTAGTGTCAAGCACAAAGGTGATGCTGGATGCCACTAGCCTTCAGGTGAGTCTTTAAGGGGTATTGCTATCTATTTGAGTATCTGGGAGGGTGATGAGGACAGAGACCAATGACATGAAAAAATGGTGGAAGCAAACGTGGCACATTTCAGGGTTTTTAAGGAACTGGCCAGGAGTAGAGGGAAACTTGGAAGGAGTTTGATGTAGGTTTGGATAGGTAAAGAACAGCACATTTTGAAGACCAAGATGAGTCATCTGGATATAGAATTGAGTATTTAAACAGAATTTTAGAGCTTATCTGATCTGATTTCTCCTTTGACTCTAATACCAACATGTAATAACAGACAGGACCAGTTAGGAGCTAAATCATTATAAGGAAGTGATGTCCCGAAAGTACTGGCTTAGATGAGTCAAGAAGTAGGTTGGATGGTTTGGAGAGCAAGACACTGTGGATAGGCTCTATTGCAAGAAAGTCTTAAGACAACAAGGTCAGGCTTAGCGCTGGAGTGGAATCCTGAGAATGGGAAGGGAGAAATCATTCAACAGATATCTCTCAGGTACTTCAGGTGCTTGGGACACATCAGGAAACAGAAACAACTGTAGGCACTTACATTCTAGTGCGAGGCAGAGGTCAAAGGAAACACCCAGAATGAGCAAATTATAGTCTGTTATTTGAGCAAATATTGAAAGAATAAAGAGAATGAAAGATGTGTAGGGATGATGGGTAGACTGCAGTTTTAAGGAGGTTGGCAGAGCTGACCTGAAGGCCATGAGGGAGTTAGCCTCGTGGGGTCTGAGTGAAGGGCATTCCAGAGGGGGCAACCACCAGAGGAGAGGCCTTAGGCAGGAGAGTTGGAGTGTTAAAGAAGCAGAGAGGAGAGAATAGTAAGAAATAAGGCCCTGTAATCCGGCTTAGCTGTATAGTGAATATCTGAGAAGAGAGATGGGGATATTTTTAAAAAAGATAATTCTCAGACAACTTTTAATTTTAATGTTTATAAGATCCCAGTCCATTAAGGCTCATTACACTGAAGCTTGATGGCCAGCTCAGGAAGATTCTGAGAAGGAGCTCTGAGGTGGGCCTGAGGACTGACATTTCTCATCAGCCTCGCAGAATTTTTCTGGAACTGGTGAGACACATTTTGAGGAACTCTCCATTACAGTCTTGAACCTGACTGGGAAAATTTATTACATGATAAGGGA
The DNA here is from genome assembly GCF_034190915.1 of Cavia porcellus. Lineage (NCBI taxonomy): Eukaryota > Metazoa > Chordata > Mammalia > Rodentia > Caviidae > Cavia > Cavia porcellus. The sequence goes on along the minus strand of NW_026947513.1, from coordinate 22,558,321 downwards.
ACTGAGAACAACAAACAAATGCCACAAGAAATTTCAATGATTAGTGATCAGTAATCTAGAAACAGGAACTAAAATAATGATGGCTCACACAAAAGGCAATTTTCCCTACTTCTACAGAGCTCTCATGGAGGGGAAGAGAGGGAGTCAGGGTCAGGTGTGACTTCTCTGTAGTCCCAAAGGACTGCAGGTAACTTCTGTGAGTCACAGTGTTACAGTAAAAGTGTAACTCCCAACCTGTTGGATGTCAGATGTGCTGGGTTCATGGTCTCACATCATCAAGGAATGAAGTCATGAATCAAAGGGGGAACTTAGGAGAGTTTTATTGGAAATAGACAGAAGGAGTCCTCAGTGGGGTGGTTGCTGAGGCCCTTTTTCAGGGGTAACTTACGCAGCAAAGTCACAACGTGGGGACAGCACGGGTCTGGTACAGTCAACCTATAGGATTACAAGTGTAGCCATTTAACTAATATTGATCTGGTAGGGAAATAAGTCACTTGGCAAGGTTACATGGAAGGAACAGAGGCATTTTTGGGATGATGGGTCTAGATTCTCTGGTCACCTACCTGGGAGTCTGACACCAATCTGGATTTACTAGACCAGTTGATGCTAATTACGGTGTAATCTCAAATTGGTGTTTATCACTTAAGGAGGCATGCAAGCCTAACCATCGCATCTCCATCTTGTGCCATCAGCCACAGTCTTTATTTTGTGCTGACTTTCCTGAGGGCCCAATCTCTCTCTGACTGTATATTACTTTCTCTGAACGATGCGTCATAACAGCAGAGTTGCTGGGTGCCAGCCATCTTGTAGGAGTTCCCAGGGAGAAAAAAATGGAAGGGTGAGAAACAAAGGAGTTTTCCTGACAGTGCCTCATAAAGACTAATGCTTGTTTTGCATTGGCTCCCATCTGCAAGAGAACCTGGGAAATGGCTTTTTCCAGCTGAGCACATTACTTGGTGTTGTGTTAGTATAAGACAAAGAGAGAATGCAAATGGGTAGGCAACAGGCTCAGTTACAACCGGGTACTCAGATTGGCAAAAGCTCTTGTACGAAAAAATAGGAACTATTTTAGAGCTCATACTTTACAGATGGTAAACATTAACTGTTCAAAACTAATAAAATGCATTGACTACATTCCCCAATGGTTTGCATTTTCTTGTGAATACTATCATGCTAAATTGTAAGAGTATCCGTAGTTGTAGCAAACATACACTAAAGTGACACATTTAGAAATTGTTTTACCAAATGGCAACCCTAAAATATTTGCAACCCTATAGAATACTATGTTTTTATTTGGTTAAAAATAGCAAAAGGACAAGAAAAGTAAAATATTTGTTAAAAGAAAAATATTAGGCTGTTTTCATTGTCCAGATACAGGATGACTTCTTCAGTGAGCAGCTTATTCTGTGTGCTGCCTAATGAATGGTGGGACTATACGGATGGTGACTGAAGGGGACCCCAGTGTCAGTGTATGGAGACGAGTTCATGGTATATAACTGCTGTGACTGAGACAGACAGACAGACAGAGAGACAGAATGGTAATATGTCATGCAATTGATAGAGTATTTAAAAATCTCTAAATATGTTATTTACTTAGAATAATTCTGGCAATACTGAATGGATTAGAATTCAGTCATTTTAGGTTTTCTACATTACGGTGCAGAATTCACCCTCCCCCGTTAAAATTTTGAAAAGCAGTGATAATTGGAGCATGTGCCTCCCCAACAGCCATAGGAGAGTTTGCAGGGATCCGAGGATGCTTTCACAGATAACAGAGTATTTGCTGTGTGGGTCTCAGGTCCCTGGATGTCATTACCACATGTGTACTGCAGGCAACAGCTTTCATTTTAATTCTTTACTCTCTATGGAGAAACCTTTCAATGATCTTACGCTTTGGGGATGCTAAGATCTCTACAGGCAGGAATGTTTGTCTGTTTTTTCACTGACATGTTTCTCCCCCTGAAGACATTAACTGCCAACTCCTGGGGTCTCAGTGATGGGTTGAATGGAACAAATGACTGTGTGATAGAGTTAAGGCAGCTTTCTAAGCCAAGTGGTAAGATACTGTGAGCTAAATCCAGACCTCCTACTGGAACCTTAGCACCACAAAGGGAGCGTTTCGTGTGTGCATGCATGTGTGTGCGTGTGTGGGATTTGTTCACTGCTTTGTGCTCTACGGTGCATAACAGCTTTGCTGGTCATGAAAGCTCTTAACCATATTCTCATGACTGTAGAGGTGCTATCTGCTCGTTAGGAAAACTCACACTGCAAAAAGCTATCAAAGAGACAATAGAACCACCTCAAATGATGTCCTTCACATCTTATCACATTGGAGTTACAAGGTTTTATATGCATTTTATAAATGTTACACAAAAATTTATATGTGTGTTTAAATATCCAGTATCCAGAAAACATCATTTCAGTGTATGTCCTTCCCAACTATTTTTTAGAAGAGGAAAAATATTAGATCATACTCTGTATTATTTTTAATTTTTCCCCACTTAATCAGTATTTTATAGACAGTAGCTCTATCAAATCTAAATTTATGGGACTTTTTTTTGTCCATTCTCACTACTTGTGTCCTCAGTGCTTAGACAATGACTCATATTTTTTGGAGCTAAATAATTATTTGTTGAATGCACAAATTGATACCACTAAATTTTACAACATTTTATATTAGTTTTAGCATTTTTGTATTAGTGTACATGACTAATGAATTCCCTGTGGATGGGTATTTAGGCCGTTTCAAGTTTGGTTGTTTGCATTAAGTGATTAAATAAGCATCTTTGTACGTCTTTAGATGTTTTTCAGATTATTTCTTTGTGAAAAGTCTCTAATGGTGGGATTTCTTAGTCAAAAATGTGTATCTTTTTATGACTTAGGATTGTTGATGACTTTACATGTATTTTGGATTTATGTGAAGAGTTGTACCAGTTTGAACTTCCCTGAAGGTGAACAGTGGTGCCTGTTTCTCTGTCTCTTTTCCAGTACTGGTCAGCATTTTTTTTTTTTTTTTATCCTTGTGAATTTACAGTGCAAAAAACTAAGTTTTGAAGTTTACATAACTGAATATGGGTTTTGTAAGTTTAGTGATTATTTTGTTTCTGAGTTGCTTATTAATGTTTCTAAATGTAGTTTTTTTCTATATTCATTTCAAGAGCTTCTGTGTTAATGATCTGAACCCTTTTCCTTGCATATAGTTTGTCATCTAATTTGATAGTACTTTTGTGTGTCGATAAGCTAATTTTTTTCTTCCCCTTAAAAATTTGTCCTTTAATGTTGTACTTTTTATTTGAAGACAATAACAGTTTTTAACTTTGGTTATTCAAGTACTTTTAGGTTTCATTTTAAACAGTTGTAAGTCTTGTGGGATTTACTTTCTGTGAGCTATCCATTCAATGTAACTACTAAATATTTAATATCTTTTCTTCCCATGCTGGTTTGAGGTGCCTTTTTATGTGGATATTTGAGTTTTTCTGGAGTCTGCCTCCCTCCCTTCCCCTCTCTCTTGACCTCGCTCTATTTTGGTCTGCTTTGACTCTAGTATCACATTCCTTTATTGCAACTTAATAATAGTAAAATGTTTATAATTATCTTATTTCTCACTGCTCTGTTCTATAAATTTACCCCATTTTTTTCACATTTATTTTTCCATTTGAATTTATGACTGCATCATTGAGTTGAGCTGAAAAAGTTGAGATGTTTACTGGTGTTGCATTAAATTTATAAACCTGTAGTAAGAGAACTGACACCTTATAGCAAGTCATTCATGATAAATTTCTCTTTACTTATTTCTCCTTTCATATATGGGTAGAATTTTCCTTTTTCCTATAAAGATTTTTGTGCAGATCATTTATATTTTGTGAAGATACTACCAGTGGGAAACTTTTAAAATTGTTAGGTTCATGTTTGGGTTAAATGAAAGCTGTTGATTTTGAAACCAACTATTGGTCTGAATTCTTTCATTTCAAATAATATTTCATTTTATTTTTGTCTTGCTATTGTGTATCATAAAGGCAAATATTTTTTAAAAGTTTTTAATTCATTTTCCTTGACTAGGTATTTGTTGTATATATTACTTTTTCAATAAGATTGGTTCATTTTTATACCCTGAAGTATTATTATAGCCTCTGATTCCAATTTTAAGGTTTAATACAGTGACCCCTACATAATAACCAAGATATTACTCATTGTTATTCTTTCTACTAGGAATAAGATGAGAAATTAGGCCAGTTAGAGATGGTACTAATAGTCACATGTGATCTACTCATATCAAATTGATATTCATATATCAGATCAACACCAAGAGAAATAAAATTTGAACTGCAAATCCATAGGCAGTTTAAACTATTATAATAGACACATTTAAAATATAGAAGGGTAGCAGAACAATATGTTTAATACAAATAAAATACTAGACTAGTAATGAGTAAAATATAAATAATATATAATAGTATATAATTCAAAGTACAGTATGTAATGTAAGCTTATTATTCTATAGCCCAATGTATTCAGAATATTAATTAAGCATGTTATTGTTATAAGAATTTTAAAATGAGAACATATATATTCCATTTTTTGTACTAAGTTTTCTAAATCTGGCAAGAACGTATTATAGTACATTTCAATTTGGCAGCTACTGTATTGGACAGCACCACTGCAGATTGTACCTGTAGCATGTGTACTATGTGAGCATTTGCTGGAATCATTCAGTATCTCAAGTTTTATAATGGAAACCCATGGCTCAGAGTAAGCTTATTAAAAGTATATTTTAGCTGTACTTCTCAAATAGAAATTTAGTCCTTCACTTTTCCTTCTTTATAACAGAACGCAGGCATGTGTGTCCTCGTAAAACTTCACACATTATGTTAGTGCTTATCTAAGCATTATCTAATGCTGCTTCTCACATGGCTCTTGTAGCAATTTAGGGATTTGTATGAGTACATTATGATGTCTTTTGAAGCCTGTTGTTTTGTTTCTGCTTTTTACATAGATCTGATAATCAAATCATCCTGCCTGTCTTCCTATTAATTATCATTTAAACAATATAATTGTTACATAGGTTTAGCTTTGAGTAAATAGGCTTTTATGTACTGTATCACCACCACTTTCCGTTGATGTTAGGGACTATAGACCTGGACCTCATGGATTATTTACATCTCTAATTGACTTGGCAGAGGGAGGTGTTGGTTTTAAGTTGGGTTTCTGTTTCGTATTTGTGTAAGCTGTCTTTGAAGGAGAGAATGAATCATGATCCTCTGGAGCTGTGTTTAGTAGCATCAGGTTAAAATAGAAACTGCTAATAAAAAGGGCAAAGCCTGCCTAGGTTCTGGACCAGGAAATCACTTGAATGGGCCAGACCCATTTAGATAGCAAAAGATTGGCTTTTGTGAGTGAAGCAAACAGTGTGGTGTGCAGGGGTAACCAGAGAGGGATTTGTTCTGACACCGATCTAGAATAGCTGAACTTCTGAAAATAATTGGTTTAGGTCCCTGTGGCTCGCTCTTGACCTAAGATAGAGCTCACTTCTGCAGCCCTTGCCCATCCCTCATCCCTAAAGAGATTTACCCCTACTCCAGCCCCCACAATTTTTAGATATAGGGAACATTTAAGGGACTATGATTTAGCACTCTATAAAGACATGACAGGAACACCTTGCCACCATTTCCCTGACCTCCAGTGCCTGTCACAGCAACTCGAAGGGCTCCAGAACTGGGAGCCTGGCCTTAATCAGAGGCAAGATGCTAGTCTCTGACCCTGGCGAGGACTCCAGGCCTCTGTACTGTGAGCATTTCTGGTGCTGAACCAGGCCTATTGAGCTTTTTGAATACGATTTCTTTATATTCCAAGTTTCTCTTGGCAACTTGTTCCCCCACGTGAGAGATCTTTGGTTCTGAGTGCATCTGTCCTGAGTGACCACATCCAAACCTTCACCTTACTGCTTTATTGCTGCTGCTATGATATGACCCTTCCTCGTTCCCTTCTAGTCTGTTTCATTCTACTTCTTCCCTCCTCCTCATTCCAGAACATGACCTCTATCTCTGGTCAAAAAAATGAAACAGATGTGTCTATACAAATTTTACCCAAATTCGATACTATCTATGTTAAGCTTAAATTGGATGCAGTCCTCCATCTATTTTAGATTGGCTCTGTGCCGGATAAGGGCTCTGGTAGACTTGGTCAATTTTCCTAATTTTATTTTCACCACTGTATGTATAGAGTTTAAGAAATAGTGTGAAAGATGTCTGCCTACCCGCTTTAGTGCAGAGTGTCCAGTGGAGGGTTGTGAAATATGGATCACTTCATGGCCACTGTGTACCTTAGTACATGGTGTTCAAGCCTGGCTATGCATGAAATCAAATGGAGAACTTCTGAGCCATAATGATGCCTGGACTGACCCCAGACCAGTAGAATCAGTCTAGTCCACGGATACAGACCAAATACTGATAGTTCTTCTTCCAAGAAATTATAATGTGCAGCAGTGTTCTACAAAGAAACTGATGTACACCCTTAAATTTCCCTAAGAGAGGATGAGGAATTGATTGTGTAAAACCATATAGATTATCAGCCATGAAACTAAGAGAATATGGATATTTCTGATAAATTTTTTCCACTACTCAGTTACCAAACAGGTCTAATTATACTCCTTGTAATTTCCCCTCTCAGAAATGGGCAAGTTCATATAATGATATTCAATTATTAGGTTTTGAAGATCTTTAAAATTCTGAATTGAACATTCAAAGCAGTACAACCAAGTGAAGAGTAAACACATCTAGTTTATTCTTAGCCACTGTTACATCTACTCTGGGAGCTTATTGAATATGAGCTATTTCTGCAGTGTCATTGCTAGCTTTTTGCTAACCTAATTACTTTTAGTATGTTGTAATTAATAGCTTTCTTTAGCCTGTATTTGTAGCCCACACATTTAGTTATTCGAAGGTAGAAAAAAATAGTTTAATAACCTGGAAAAAAAAATCTCTAAAACTCGCTTGACTACTTTCTTTCCAAAGGATTTATTTTTTTGTGTGTTCCTGCAGTTACAGACTTGTGCACTGTGCTGCAAAAGTCTTTTATGGGTTAGTGTCTGATGCATAAAAACTTGCCACAAATTCCAACTTACTTGCCTTCTCTGAACGCTGAGAAGAACACTATTCTTTTGAGGCCCTTAATTTGGCCAGTGTGGCTTCTTTCTGGCTATGGGATGAGCACTGAGTTTTGGCCTCAGGATGTGGGCAATGGCCACTGCTGGTGGTGGGGATTATCATTTGAGGACTATAAAACAAGCACGATAGTCCCTTGGATAAAATACTTTGTATCTTGATTTTTTTCCCCTTTTCCTTACTGTCCTTTCCCCTTTGGGTCTCTTAGTTCATTAAAAATGAAGGTTTGCACTAATAGCAGTTGGAGAAATCGTTATTCCTGTATACATTGTGTCCGACCTTCATGTGATTGTTTTGTCTTTTACAGTTGTCATCTATCCTTATTTGTTTCTGGATGTAGGCTTTCTTTTATTAACTGATAAGTGCTTTGTACTGTACAGATGGAATTCTTTATTAAAAAGCCAAAATTTAACCTAGTATTTCTGAAGGAAATGTTCTGAATTATTGGCTCCACTTAACCCCAGATTGTTACTTATTCCTGTCTTTTGTTTAAAGTTCAGTAAAAGAATCATTGTACAAGTTTGTTGGTTGGTAACTTCCAAGTGAATATAATTAGCAAAAGAAAAAAATTTTTAAAAGCCCTCTTAATTTCCCCAGGTGCCAAGTTGGGATTTCCCCTGATACTGATTTTCTCTGTGGAAATTATCTTTGTCATTTGTGAAGCACTTCTGTACATTTGAATACCGAGGCTGAATATCAGAACTTTTGGTATCAATTCAGTAGTTTTATTTTTAACATCAGCCATTTTCTCACATGTTGAATTGGAAGTGTCCTTATTTTTTTAAATCTCATTGAAACAAATTAATACAATCACTAACTCTTCTGTTTATGCTTCGTGTATTTTTTGTCCATTCAATAACAGACTGTGGGACCCGGCCACCACCTAATAAATGCTATGAGTTTGTTTATAACGGTACTTAAGGATTTCACCAATTAGGACCATCCCTGTCTTTAGCATTTTAACCTAATGTTTAATAAATAATTAAATGAGAGAAAGTGAAACGAGGCATTCATCATTCCTTCCAGGCCTGGAGCGATATCTGGATTTGGCTCCTTCAAGATATATGCTCTTGAGGAAAAAAAAAAGTGCTCTAAAGGATACAACTGCAATGTGTTTAGGTGTGTTAAGATAGATGACCATATTGCTGAGTTTTTGTTGGATCATTGAACACAACTGTTTGCAGTCTCACTGTTTGAATGTCCACTGTGTATGCTTTAATCCTGTAACTTGAACAGCTATTTCTAAGATGACAGTATGTAATCTATTAACTAGTGATTTCTTACCCTTTTTTTTTTTTGGTAATTCTGTATTACTTGTACTATTTTGGTTTTTTTCCTTTAAATTAAAAAAAATGCCAAAAAAAAAAAAAAAAAAAAAAAGATATATGCTCTCGGGAAAGCCACTTAACTTTTGTTAGAGTCCCATTTTTCTTTGGTGAAATGGTAATACCCTACCAATGAAGCATCTGTCTGCCTGCTGGATAAAGGAGGAAAGGAAGCCTGCACACCGGAATCTCTACAGAAGTTTTTAGCAGAGATTCTGATTGCAACTCTTAGGAATAAGAGTTGTGACAAGGACAGATAGTAGTGGTATGATGTGCCAGGTATCAGTGGAGGTGAGAAGTGGTCAGATTCAGGGTACTGCTTGCAGGAGGATCTAACAGATTTGTTGATTGAGAAGTTGTAGAGTGTTAAAGAAAAAGAGGACTCAACAGTGGCTGATGTGTTGGATCCTGACCCAAAATAATTGCATTGTTTACTAATGTAGAAAACACTAACATAAAGTGCATTTTTAAGATGACAGAAAAAGTCTTTGTTTACTAAAGCACATTTATAGATATTTCTTTTATTCTCTTAGAAAGAATATTGAATTTAATACAGATTTCAAAATTTCCTTTCTTTCCTCCATGTTTTTTTCTCTGAATGTTCTTTAGAAATTCAGTAAATGCAACACTTAGGGTCTTTCTTATTTCCCTTGCTATGAATTTTAGGCATGTTACACTTAGTGCTGTATGGATTTAATGTGTTTGAAATTTAAAGTCCTGTTAGCAGGATTCTTGGCTACTCAGAGTTACATAAACAGTCTTCGATGTCATTTTCTTATTTTTTGCTCCAGAGATGCCCCAAACTGCAGGGATATTCTTCAGAGTAGAGGTATTTAATGAAAGCACTTGCAAAATAAAGTAGATGCTAAACAAGTGTTATTTGGATCCTCTTCTGGTGAATGATAAGGATAAGATCGAACTTCAAATTTTAGAAGATGAGTTTTTGAAGTCAGAGTGATTTTGAAACTTCATGGAGTATTAATACCACCTGTAGGCCCATTGCCTCTTGCTTAACAAATACCAGGGATATGCCAGCGGCTCCAGGGAGCTGATCTGATCTTAATTGGTAGAGTAGTATCTTGGAGACAAGCGCCACATTAGGAAGTCTCCCCTCTCCCCCGGGTGATTTTATTTATGGCACTAGAAAGTCCTGGAAGCTTTTGTTCCATCCATCCTCTCATCATTCTTGTTCTGCCTGTGGATTGGGTAGGCTGATAGCATCTCACACATGTGTAGGTGTCATTGCTTTAATGTCACTGAGCACAGTGCTGAGTCTTGGAAGTTTTGCACCCACCAGCTGTCATTCACACGTCCTAGTTTAATCTGTTTAGTGGAGGTTTCTATCTTCATTTATAACCACATCCTAACAAACTGAAGGATGCCAGCGGGACCTTTCTTGTTTTTGTGCATGTTGCATGTAACTCTTAGATCTTTAAGCCAGTCTTGTCTAACCTGTCTTGGTGGGTTCTTTAATACTGCCTACAGTGCTTATGACAGACAAGCCATCCAGAGCCACACCCGTTTCAGGGTTCCACTAGGGTAGAGTTCTCCAGCGCTGTTTTAGGAGTTTCCTATTTTTCCAGGCTTGTTCAATGGACTTGGTATGTCAGGTTGCAACACTGCTTGCCAAAAATAGGCAGATGCAGTGTCACACATTTCTTATTCTGGGTAACACCCACCGAGCAAAAGGTTGCTCTTGCTTGTAGGTAGCTTATGTTGCTGTGTGTGCTGAGTGATGTCCCCACAAAAGTCATAATTGGAAGATAGGCTTTAGTGTTTTCATTAGATACTTTGATGGTAGAGACTGTTAAAAAACCAAAGGTGATTTTTTTTTTTCCTCTGTCTCACAGAGTCACAGTGGAGGTAAGAAGCAGGTGTCAGTCAAACTTCTCCGACTCATTCTGAGAATAATAAAGTAGAAAAATGATTTTATTTGGGTATTTTGCTGCTTTTACTAAAATGAAGTCTAGTCTGTTGGAATAGATTAATCTATTTTTATATTATAAAATACAACAGTAGCTCTAAAAAAAGAAATTTTAACAATAACTCAAATAGCTTTCATGTTTAATCATTAATACATTTCTCTGGAACTTTTTAAGTCCTGCTCATTCAAACCTATAATTCATTTATGCCTTCCTATAGACATATTACTACTGAAATTGGTGGGGTTAATTATCCTACAAGCATTTATAGCAACTCTGCTCAATACTCTTTTTTTTCCCATATGATGTGATGAAAATTTATTTCTTGCACTTGCATTAATTATATGAGTGACACTCTGATGACCTAATGATTGTCTTTTTTAATCTCTAAAAAGATTAAAAAGAAATTTTTTTTTTTTTGTCTTTTTCCTTTTTATCGGTACCAGGGATCGAACTCACGACTGCCTGCTTGCAAGGCAGGAGCTTATGCCGCTGAGCTAAATCCCCAGCCCCCAAAAAGAAATTTTTAAAAAAATCTTGAGCTTCTGGAGTTGGAAGAGAACTTAGAAGTCATTTCATGTGGCACAGTATCTGACATAGCCTGCTAGCAATTGATTACCCATTTTCCACTTGAATACCTCTCAGGGAAGAGATCATACTTCCTTAGACAGTTCATTCCATTCTCAGCTGTAGTTCTTAGCAAGTGTTTTCTTACTAAGAAAGTGACTAAAACAGTACATTTTCTCTCTTCACATCTTGCTATGCCAAATACCCTCATATTGCATTTGCATAGTTGGCTTTTTAGGCCTTATTGTACAGCCTTCAACTTACTCAGCTTCTTAGAACTTTGAATTCTGATTGTTTCTTGCCATCCAGGTACACGTAACATTCATCATGTTACGTGTCTCCTTAGCCAGTCCTTGGCACCCAAGGATCTGGCTCCATAGTCCCAAATTACACATTCAATCAACCCAGGGACACCCCCACCCCCACCCCCACCCCCTGTCACAGCCGAGACTCAGAACTGCATCTCTCACCTTGCCAGAATTCTTTTGTTTTGTCTCTGTGTCTGTTCCTTTCTCCACTTCATCCTTTTCACATATTCATTCATTCAGTTTTATTATTGTAATGAAATGGAGGCTGCGTAACTTTATAAAGAAGAGATATCTATTTTTGCTCATGCTTCAAAAGATCTAAGACTGAGGGTCATGTCTAGTGATGGCCTTACTCTGTAGGAGTTCCAAAGCTTTGTAGGGAATTACATGACCAGAGTCAGGCAACATGTATTTTTGTGTATCTTTTGGTTTCTCTCCCTCTTCTTATAAAACCACCAGCATTCTATCCTCATGACCTCATATTATTGCCTCCCATAGGCCTCATCTCTTAAAAACCATAGTCAGATTAAGTTTCTACTCTTAATATGTCATCATGAGAATTAAATTTCAACACATGAATCTTTAGTGGACACACTCAAGCCATTTCCAGACCATAGCAGCATGCATACGGCTTCAGGTACCCAGCTCTCCATGATGGACTTTCCTCAGTGGTGAGTGTGCCAACCATGTGTCTGACTTGCAACTCTATATTCTCAGAAGGGAATTTCATTGTCCTGGCTGCTCAGATGCTCTGTGTTGACCCTAAATCCAGGCTACTAGGTCAGGGTATAAAAGAGAGCAGGAAGCAAGAATGGCCTAGGGTTGTTTTAGAAGGGTTTTAGGAGGCAGGAAAACAAGGAGTAGCCACGAGCTTCCTCTCTGTGTTTGTCAACTAGTTGTGAATCTGCATTGTTATGTACTCGTGGAGTTGCATATCTCTGTTTCATAACAGTATGGAATCCTTGAAATGCAGATGCTGGTATTCAAAAAAAAGAGATGCACGAACAGGAAGTTAGTCTGTAGAGGCTTTCTAGTCTCCAGTGGTCACCATCTCCTTTAAAACCATCTTAATCACCTGAACTTGATTTTCAACTGACTTGGACATCAAACTCATTTTTCAGAGTTAGTAAATGTAAAAGGTCCTTTAAACATCTTGTTTTACTCTCTGGTAACACATTCTGCATTCTGTACATGTTGAAACACCACTTCCTTTTTTGGTTCTCTTCCTTTTTATCGGTACCGGGGATCCAACTCACGACTGCCTGCTTGCAAGGCAGGCACTTATGCCGCTGAGCTAAATCCCCAGCCCTGAAACACCACTTTCAAAACACTGAAGTCCTACTCAGTGTTAACTGAAGTCACGATATAAGAGGTAAATGCTCTTTTAACTCCAAGTTAATTCTTTTCAGATTTTTTCCATGAAGTCCCTTAGAAGCATTGTATAAATATCTGAATTCAGAAAGCATATATATATATATATATATATGTATATATCTTATTTTAATAGAAGTGCCTTATGATGTATAATGTCCATCTTTTCTTTTTAGAGCTCTCGATCAATGCTGTCTCTATCTTTTGGATCTTTCATTCTATGTGGGTCCTCTGTGACTCGTGGAAGTTCACTTAACCCTTGTGCAGGTTCCCACACTAATGTAGCTTTTGTTTTCATATGAATTGTTTTTACAGCAGCAAGATACTAGCTTTCTTTTTTCTATCTTAAGTCTCCTGGCTTCCCTTTCCTTTTCTTCATACTTCCACTTACATTAATTCAGCATTTCTAGTTGTAAAATGATGACCTTTGATAGACAATGAAGCAAGTAGGAATCGGGCAGTTCTGCTTTTTATTTTATATGCGGTGATCCTAACATTTTTAAAAATAGCTTTCCTCCACTTTGAGTAGTCTGCACATGTTATTTGTTGCAGTGGGATATGTGAGCCTGTTTGCCGCTGTCTCTGTGGTTCTTATCTTCTTTTACTTGCTTTTTGATGTCTTGTGCAGCAGCGGTGGCCCCTGTGGATGCACCTGTCTTTCTTCCCTTACTGATACTTTTGTATCAGTAAGAATCTAGTTCATAGGAACAGTTCTTCACCTTGTGTCCTGTGCCTTCTCAGAAGTGAATTTGATGCCAAGGCGAGTTGCCAATGCTTTTAGCTGATTGCAACTTCCAGGGGTAGATGTCTTGTAGTTGCTTGTGTGACAATTTTTAAATTCACACTGGAAATCCACTGCTTAATTTTCTACTGAACCAAGTAATCTGTGGGATATTTCCAAGACAGGGTTATTAAATTCCATCTTTCATTGTTTCTATGTTTTTGGTTAAGCACAATTGCTATTTCCAAGCAACTTAATGGGCACAGGATGCTTATTTTTCTAGGCTAATATCCAAGGCTAGCTGCCAAAAAGATTGAATGCTTACTGTATGTGCTGCCCAACACTAGGCATACCGTAGATTTTCAACCCTTAAGGCTAGACTTGGTTCTAAATGTCAAGAATTCGTTTTTCCCTTGTCTTCCACTTAGAATTCATAGTACTACTTTTGGAACTTACTGCAACTTAGTATGAATTCTGCAAATGTTGAGCCTTTTTTTTTTTTTTTTGTATTTAGAACAATAAATGGCTGTTGGTGTGTTTTTACGTATGTTTATTTTTAGATCAGTCTCCACAAGGGTATTTAAATGAAAATACCATTTACCATGTATGGTAATGACAAGACCTGATAGAAAAATACATTAGTGAATATCAAGATAAGGATAAGGCTATAAACTTCTGGGAATTTTTGGATGCCTTGTAATGCACCAGAACATTTAGCAATGATTAGTCCATGGAAATGACTTATCTGTAGTGTTTTTTGTGTTACTTCCCTATAGAAAAGCAACATCCCCAGAAGATACTTACATGTACACTTATGTATGACTCATCCTTAGTGCATATTTATATACCTCTGTAACATTACAGTTCTCAGTTGTGATATCAGTAAATGTATTCTGCAAAAGATTATTGTCAGAGGCATAGTAATCTTTTATATACAGATTATTTTCAAAACTTTTGTAAGTGATGCAAGGCAAATATTTGTATTACTGTTTTGCTCTTTTCTGGTTAATGGTACTGCTGTATTCAATATTCTGGTTAATGGTACTGCTGTATTCAATTTTCTGGTTAATGGTACTGCTGTATTCAATATTCTGTTTTGATAAGTTCTATAGTGTTTTGTATTTCGTCTCAATCTGATATATGTGATAGAAAGAACAACTATTATAAAGATAACAAAATGTACTGTGATACCTATTACTGTTATCCCGATAATCTGCTGTGAAGTTCTGTACTAATTTCACTGTACGATGTTAGTTGGCTTTATTCTGTCTTGTTCTGTTGTATACTTTCAAAATAAAATTAAAAAAAAAAAAAAAAGAAGAATGACCCAAGAGGATGCTTTGATCTGTAAGTTGCAGCTCACAGTATCTCACAGGGAAGGGGAGGTACTTAACTGGAAACTCCACTGTGTTGGAGTGGAGAGTGGAGAAACAGACTTGGTGGGACAAATGACGTTAAGGTTAATCAGTGAATGAATTAACAAATGAACACATATATCTGTGAGTGTTAAAGCTTTAAAGATCAGGTGGTCTTTATCAGTTTACTAACACTGTCCTAACTCTGGTGCTCACCGATTTTCTGATCATGAGAGAAGCAAGGTTTTCTCATCTTCATCATTTTAAGAATTCTTTCAAAAAGTGTACCCTTTGTCCCATGAAACAAACCTCACTTTTTTGAAACAGAGTATTTTCCAATATCAGAGATAGGTGTTTCTTGGCTATATTTCGTTATAACTCAGAGAGGCCTGAAGGTGAAGAGCTCAGATCACAGATGGATGAATGAGAGGATGATGGGGAAGAAGCTAAGCTCTGAAAGCTCTGTGACTTTGGTGTAGATTCCTCAAAGTGGTACCCAACAGCTATCCTAGAACATCCTGGACTTGAGCTTGGTTAGGACAACCAATAGCAGATCGGACCTAGCAAGTAAGGCCTGCTGAGGAATTTTCCAAGCAGCCTGGTGATCCATTAAGCAGGGCGGTTGCATTGTGAGTCCAGGTCATCTTTCTGTGCAGAGCAGAAAAGCCAGTTAGTGATTGCAATACAGCACACAGGTGGGAGGGTGGATGTGGGTGCCTCGAGTGACAGAATGATATATTAGTGCCAATGGAAATTTTGTTTTCCCCTTGCCTAATGCAGTCGTGGTGTGGAAATTTGAGAAAGATTGCTGAATAGTTTCATTTCATGCCTTTGAAGGTGTTTCATTTCGTTAGTGCCATATTTGAAAATGTAATACATGAGTCTTAACTTTCAGACCACCCAGTTCATTATTTCTGGAGTGCTAGAACCTTCCTTTTTGTATTCTGTGTCTCGGGCCAGCTGCTGTTAGGCTCAGAGTCAAACATTTGACATGACCATTCTGCTCCAAAAGGCAGAACATGGAATTTTAAATCTTTGCAACTGTAGTAACTGCCTATTTTTGATTCAGAAGCTTGGGGGTGGAAGACAGCAAAAATATATGTGTACTTATATATTCTGTATGGGAGCTCTTATTTTTTAAAAAAATAATCTTACATCTTTAAGAAGGAAATGACTAATGTTCATAATTTCCTAAGTGGCACCTAATTTTAAGCACACCTAAGTTCTGACTTTAAATCCCCCAGCTAGTTTTCCAGTTAATATTCTTTTATTAGATTCTGACTGTTGCAAGCCTTTTTTAAAATAACTTTAGTCTAGGTCAAGAAACTTGAGCAAATAACATGGTCTCTTTAATGCTTAATTGGAAGTCATTGAGTAAAAGGTAGTTGGACTCTCCTGGATATGTTTAGGGGACAGCGGGTATTCTGATTTCTATTGCAGCCTTACTCATGATTGCAATAAGGTTAAATCTGCAAAGATTTGATGGTCCTATAACCACATTAGCAGGCAACAGAAAAATTTTGTATCTTGTTCTTTTTTCCCTCCTACCTACCCTCCTGTGCTTTTCTGTTACGTAACCCTTATCCAGATGACAGTTTGGAGAAAAACACAATATTTAATATTGACTTACAAAATGATCTGGGAAGTTTTATTATTTTCCTGTCTCCATTGCTTCACATTGCTCACAACCTTAATTAAATATTACCCCCCAAAGTTTTAGATGTTTATGCCTATATTAGTATCTTTAAGACTTGTGTTTTTCCCTATCTAATCTTTTGAAAAGGAGAGTAATTTAATAATCTCTAGGGAAGAGAGGGTGGAAGGCATTATTTGAGTGCTGAATATCATGTTACATTGCTTACCAAATGCTGTCCTCACGCCGATGATGTTTTATGAATGAGGAAGCTGAGGCTCAAACAGTAAAATAATTTTTCATATGGTATGCAGAAATGCTACAATCAGCATTTGGACACAGATCTGACCGCAGGGCCTATTCTTTTTCACCCACAGTCTGCCTTTCTGAATTCATAATAAAAACCGTAGCTAGAGTGTTCATGGGTGTGTGAGGAGCCAGATACTATCCCGACTGCATTACCTGTACTATCTCCACAAAGCCTCTCTAAAACAGGGTGGTCAGCAAGAAGTTGATTAATTTGTCAAAAGTATCCAGAGCTCATAACTGATAGACCTCTCTTACCCGTGATATTTTAATGCTTTCTTTGATTATGTCCTGTATTTTAAATATGGTTAAGGATATTTTATGACAAAAAAGATGCATGAAATCCAAGGATAAGGTTGTTTGGCTGCACAGAAAAGTGTAATTCATTAAATGGTTAATCATTGTATTTAGAATCCTACAGTAAAAATAATTGACAAAATTAATTTAAACAGCATGTTTCGTCTAACCCAGTATATCCAAAATATAAATTTAACATGTAATCAAAATAAAAGATTATTGGTGAAATTTTTGAAAATTCTATATCTCTTTCATGTTTTGGGCTTTTGGTTGAAGATGGTAGGTGTATGTGGCTCCATGCAGTTGAGAGATATTGCCAGCTATGCCCCTCCGAAAATATACACTGTGCACACATCCATTGCCTTTCGTCTCTGTTGGCACAATCTTACCCAGGACCCGTCATCTTTTACTTGGATTAGCAGATAGCCTCAAAAATGGTCGTTCTGCCTAATGCTTGCAGTGGATTCTTGTCCTCTGAAGAATATAAAGTCAAGTTGCTTCTTCTTTCTTTCTGTCAGGCCCTGTCTCTTTTATGCTTCCTTGTTTACACTCATGTTCCTGTCAATGTCAAACTCATTCTTCCATCCATCTTCTTCCTGCCCATCTCCCTGGTGGGCTTACACTGTCCCTTATGTTTCTTTATGCAGCATCAGGGTCTCAACTCATCATCAAGAGACCTCTGCAGCAGCCATAGAAAGTGTACCTACAGCAACAATGAGAATGGCTAATTTTTGTTGAGCTCTTCCTACCTACCGCATGCTACTCATTAGTAACTCCATTGGTCCTCACAACCACTTTTTGACATATGGAATTATTATCATCTTTACTGAATAGATAAACCGAAGCACAGAGAATTCCATCACTCATTCTTTCAATCATTTGTTTTATTTTCTTCATCTTTTATTGTGATCTGCAGTTGTTTTTCTTTATTCTAGAAAATAAAATCTCAGAGAGAGAATCTTATTTTTTTTGCTGATTCTATAGTACCTTTTTAAAAAGTGCTTGGCACAGTGCCGGAGATTTAGCTTAGCAGCATAAGCACCTGCCTGGCAAGTGAGAGGTCATGAGTTCAATCCCTGGTACCAAAAAAAAAAAAAAAAAAGTGCTTGGCACAATTGGACTCTTATGTATGTGAGATGACTGAAAGGACAAATGAATGAACTAATGAAAACAAGGTGGTCTCATTGGTTAGGCCATGTGGTGAGAAACAGAAGACTTTAGAGATGAACCTTCCACTGTATGAGAAGGTCAAAAGCCTTTCACATAAATAACTGTGGAGCATTTTTATCTCTGTTCTATTATTCTGTGTGCATATAAGACTGCACTGAATCTAGGTAGAGAAAGAAAGAAAGGTATGTGTAAACATACACACCAAAGCAAATCAGTGGCTATCAGATGGTTGTTGGCAACAGATTACAGTCATTGCTTATCTCTTCAAACATGGAGATTTAACTGTGAATAGAAAGTAACATTTGACTTTGTGACTGAGTGTTGGTTGCTTATTAAGATAACTGTGCCTGTGAAACATCTCCAGAAAGGCTCAAGTAGTAGAATTTTATTTTTGTCTCTCAAATTTCCTTGCTCTTCTGAACAAATGAGCTATTGACTTTTCTCTCCCTGCCTGGTGCCTGGTAGATAATAATTTCACAGGACATTGGAGCTGAAAGAGATCATCAGATTATTACTCTGGCTTCCTTGTTTCTAAGAGCAAAGAAGTGGTTTGTGTAAGGCAATGTGGTAATTGGTAGGAAAACCAGAGCTTGTCACATACTCACTATTGGGCTTAATAATAAGGGGAATAATGAGGGGAAGATGAGTACTTGTTCACTTTAGAGTCATAGTTAACATGCTGACCACCTACAGCCTGTATTTTCTTGATTATGGCTGGAAACTGAAGTGGCCACCAGGAAGATTTTGCTTAAATAGCCTTCATTACTAATACAAAGTGATGCCTTCTTGTGAGCAGTCACTACTTAAGAGTGATATGGGGCTCATTTTTCCCTCTGCTGGTATTCTTGGTCTTTCAGAAGTCTAGAAATAAAACTTGTTCCAGTTGTATTTAAAAATGAAGAATTTTATCTACTAAAATCTTAGGGTTTGTGTGTACATAGGGCATGTTAAGAAATTCTGTCATTAATTGAAATTAACAATCAAACAGCTTTTCTGCTGTTGGAAAGTGAAGGAATAAGAATCAGGTTGCTTATTATAAACACAAAATACGACATTTTTCAACAGAGTTGGAGTTTGAATTACTGAATTATGTCTACCCATTTGACATAAATAAACAATAGTCTTTTCCTTGCTCATTTCTATGAAAGCTTGACCAAAATAATCTATTCTGGATGAGCTATTTGATTATGGCTGATTTTAAGAAGTTTAGACCTTGCAGCATCCAACCTGGAAGGAAGCTAAAATGTTTCTGAGGCCTCTACTGAAATGTGCTTTCATTTAGAGTCTGCTCAATTCCTTCCTTAAAATGATGGGTGTGTAAATGTGCCTGCCAGTTTGTTCTGTGGAATTTTAAGAAGACTGATGGTGCCATTAATGGATGTCAAGTGTCTGAGGGCACTAAATGCCTGAGTGGTTCTCCTAGAAAATCCAAAATGGTGAGGAATTTATCTTGTGTCATTCTCATCAATAGTTGTGTATCTGCACTTGGGCGTCTTCTTGAGAGAAGCTCCTGAGTATTTGGGCATTTGAAAAAGAGCAGTATCTTCTCATTTCTTTTTAGGAATCAACATATGGTAGGAGCAAAGTCACCTGCAAATGGGGTAGATTGGTTCCTAGGTTTCAGGATTTGTTAGTCTGTCCAACTGGGTGGTTGAATATCAGTTTTAATTTGGAGATGGAGATGGTCAGCGTAGGAGTGAATCACAGAGTTAAACATTGGCAGCTGTTAGGAAGGGAAGAAAAGTGGTAGCCAGCAGACCTAAAGGAGCATGGCCCCATTGCCAAGGTATTCCAACAGACTGAAGAGTTTGTCTCTGTGGAAACATCTTACTCTTTTGTGAGATTGGGTGCATCAGGCTGTGCTAGCCTATGACATTCTTATTTCATCCAGCTCTGGTGGTTGGATTGGTTAAGGAGCTTATCAAACATAGTATCACTCAGTCAATTGAATTTCTTCATGGGCTGACCTGGGAGAGTTGAATTGATTATGGGACTTTCATTATTCTAGTTCTTATGACAATCACTTCTCATCATAGATTTACTAATTGTTTATTTGGATTTGTGCATCAGTCTTACAGACTTGGGTAACCTGTATCTCCTTGTGAGAGAGGGATCTGTTCTTGGTATATCGCTAATCTGTTTTTGTTCATTTGTGAATTCATCACACATCGAGGGCTTACTGTGAAGCACAGGCACCAGAGTCAGGAGATGTTTCATGTAACGGAGGAGGCAGGTAACTGGACATTACACTGCAAGTGAGGAACTGCCTCTCTGAGACATCGTGTGGGAGACAGTGGCCAGCCTCTCATTTCAGTGAGACTCAGCATCTGAATTTCTGCATCGCATAAACTCTGTATTAGGCAGTGGTATTTTACTATTTGCATATATATGTATTCTATTTTTTTATACCAGCTAGTCCAGGAAGTGGGCATGTAATATTTCAGTTTCACAGACTAGAAAACTGAAAACTAAGGAGAGTAAGTACCTGCCTAATGTTATGGCTTACTCTTGGCCTTGCGGAGTTTCAACTTCTTCCATGGTAGACTTCAGAGTTTAGTCTGGACCACCTGGCTACTAACCTAGAGAAATGAGGTTGCTGACAGAGTTCCAAAAGCAGGCCACCAAAATCTGGGGAGTTCATTTCCATTAAATGCACACGTGTTTGTGTCTCCCTTTCTACAGTATTAGGCTCAGAAAAGCTTCAGGAGATACCGGGGAAAGAGAATATGAGTAAGGTATGTTCTTTTTTCTCAGCAAAATTCACCCGTAGCGTGGCTTAAAGATGAAGAGGGCTCCTGAGCGCCCAGTGTATTGGAAAGATTCATTGAGAACCATCACTAGATCTGTGACTGCGCTCTCCTCCCCACCTCCTGTGAGAGCACCAGTGCTTGAAATGCAGATCAGTTCTCATCAGTCCTTAGGAGTGCATACAGGTGGATTAAAGGCTAGTAAGTTTTAATGATGTATGTGAACAAACTCTCTGAATTGTCAAATAAATCCTGAGAGACATGGCTCCCCTCCTTGAAGAGAAGAGCTGTATAAAGGAAGGAACAGTTCCTGTGCCGTTTTGCTCTGCTTTCTCTCGGGTGAGGGGGAGGGAGTCTCTTCTAGTTACCTTTGTCACTGCTGTTCCCTGAGAACTCAGGGCAGCCTCATTTAGCTGTGCACACAGCTCCTTAGGTGGTCATCATGGCTGGTGAAAGTGGCAGTTTGCAGAGGAAATAATTTTTTTAAAAAGTAGAAGTCTAAAAGCCTGGTTGTCTGGCTTAGTAGCAGAATAGAAGGAATGGTTTTTGCCTCTAAACCCAGGTGAAATACTGTATGAGATCAGAATTGCTACTCAGCTCCCTCACAATGTCGGTTCATTAATTTGAATAAAAGATTTGCATCTCTCCTTCCTGGTTTGATAGGCTACTCATACATCCAGATCTAACTTGCCTGTTTCTACAATGTCAGATAAGAATGCATTCAAATTAGAATAACTGTAAACTCTCACCTTCCAAAATATCAGGAATGCAGTTCTTTTTCCCAGGTACCATCATCAGAATATTCAGGACTTCTGGGGTTGCTATGCCACCTTCTAGGAGTCAACAGGGCATCAGGTGCCCTACACAGGACCATCCCAAGAGTCAGCTCATGGAGGCTCCGTGTCACCGCCACACTTGCTGGTGCCTTGTCCGTGGTGAAGACACAGAGTGGGTGTTTACCAGCTCTTCCTGGCTAAGGACCTCACTCCATGCTTTCAGCATAAATCTTCATCCATCAGTATGCATCTGGGCAGGGAATCCCAGACCCTTAAGAGTTCTGCTCCAGTTCAGCACCACATATACCATCTTCCCAGACTTTTCCATAGTGCCTAAAGCAAGCCGATAGCATCTGCAGTATTTTGGCCCATTACATCCAGACCCTTCTATGGCCCTACTCTAAGAAAAGGTCACTAGTCTAGGTTTAGCTTCTTTCTTTTTGGTAATTTTTTTTTTTTAAAGAAGTTCTTTAATATCTGGCCTTGGTTTGGACCCTGCGAAAGAATTAATTTCAATTCCATTTGTCTTGGGAGGCTCTTTCACCCCATAAAAAATTCCCAATACAGATTAATGTGTGAGAGGAAGATGCACTGTCGGCTCTCCCTGGCATCATTTGAGGCCCTGATATAATGGGATGTGTGGTGAGGAATAATTTCTAACTCTTCAGTTAGGATCATCCTAACTCGACCCTTCGAAACTGTAGTTTCATTCAAGTAAATTCAAGCTGAGGACCTCACTCAGAGCAGAGTGAGGTTTTCCAGAAGTGCTCTCTCTAGTGCCAGAAGCAGTATACTCTGGTTTTTGAGCCTTCCTTGAAGGTGATCTAATGGATGTTCAAGGATAATTAAGGGGTATGTGCACATTTGTTTCACCGGGAACCCAGGGCCTCACAGACGGTGTACAAGTGCTCTACCTCTGAGCTATATTCCCAGCCTGAATTTTAAGAATTGTACACCTCTTTTGAGCACCTGTATATGAAATTATGTTACACCTGGATGAAGAAAGCTTGCCTTATTTCTACAGCATGGTGTAATAATAGGTCAGAAACTGTGAAAAGCTACAAGTGTATCTAAAATTGTAACATGGTATAAGTGAACCTGAATTGGAGCCATATGCTCTCCAGGGTGGTGTATGTGAAATATGTCTCTTACCTTAAAGAGCTTTCTGTGCTTGCTGACGGCAGAAAATGGGCTGCAGACTTCATCAGCATGAGCCCTCTAGGAGCTGGCCCGGGTGCTTCTTTCTACTAAGGTTGCCACCATCTCTACCTTGCCTTTTGTGTATGCTACAGTACCACCACTGGCTCACTAGGCCCCACATACCTTCGTAATCCTTTCTCACCTCCAGCTGCATGTTCTTACCCCTACTTTTGCAAAACACTTTGGCTATCTACTTCATACACCATCCACACCCCACAGGCAGGCTTTCTCTGTGCCATTTGTTGTTACCAGCTCTTGGTTGTCACTAGTCATGCCTTTATCATGGGTAGAGGAGCATTTGCTTACCATAAAAATAAACAACCACTTA
The DNA here is from genome assembly GCF_034190915.1 of Cavia porcellus. Classification (NCBI taxonomy): domain Eukaryota; kingdom Metazoa; phylum Chordata; class Mammalia; order Rodentia; family Caviidae; genus Cavia; species Cavia porcellus. The sequence goes on along the minus strand of NW_026947513.1, from coordinate 22,535,135 downwards.
ATCACTGCTTTATCATTGCCATATATTTATTAGGCAAACATTTGTTGCGTACTTGCTGTTTTTTGACTGGTGTTAGGAGGATGAATAACTCATCATTTTTGGCTCCAGAGAGTTCTTATTGTGGTAGGGGGAAACTGAGTCATAAATAGGCAACAAGAAAACCTTCTGGTAAGTATTTTGCTTGGGAAGAGTAGTAAATATACATGCCCAGACTCTTGAATATGTTTTAGATTATCTTTGTCTCATTAATTTTATCTAAACTAATGTAAACTAGCTTGAAACTGTTTAAATTTGCACATCTTTTTATATAACAAGAGGAAATAAATTGAGCATTTATAGGGGAAAGGTGTAAAAATTTAAAGTTGATGCTTCTGTTTTTGAAAGAGGCCAGTTTTTACTTGGCTATTAAATTATGACTTTATAATAGAAATATTAGATATAGAGGTTTTACTTTTTATTATAAAGAAAACAAGAACATCAATAAAGGGAAACTTGTACCATTGATCGGGTTTTACATTCTAGAATACAAATATAAATAAAAACATAAAATGTGTGTGTGGTCTGCATAATAAAATGAACCATTTCCTGGTAAAATAAAAGAAGACTACCTCTTTTTAAGGTTATGAGAAGACAGATGATGTTTCAGAGAAGACCTCACTGGCTGACCAGGAGGAAATAAGGACTATATTTATTAACCAGCCTCAGTTAACAAAATTCTGCAATAACCATGTCAGGTAAGAATTGCTAAATTATGTCGTGGAGTAGCCATCACAGCTGAGCAAGGAAGGTCGAAATGAAAATGTCTATACTGAGATTTTGATTCACTCAGTTTTTTGGTGCTACTTGACAGTGCCAGGAAGCTGTTTCTCCATCTATCCAATAAAGAAATATTAGTAAGAATCTAGAAGTAGGAAGGAGCAGAAAGGCCCAGTACCCATACCTTACCTGTTGTGTTTATGTATCTGAATATGAAAGTTGTTCATGGGTAAGAGCCATTGTTCTAAACTTATGAAAAGAGTAATGTATTATTTTGGGTTAGTAAGTTTTATTGGAGAGATTTGCAGTTCTGCACCAGGAAGTTTATTTACTTATTTATTTATTGCTAAGTAGTTTTTAAATATTGCTTTTTGGTAGTAGTGAAACTTATGGTGCTGAGAGACGGTAGACTGTGAGAATTACTTCACTGCCCTTTAAGTTTTCTGCCCACCAATCATATAAGAAGAAGCCCCGCAGGCTAAGGCAGTGTTGCACATACCTAAAATCCTAGCACTTGGGAGGCTGAGGCAGGAGGATCACCATGAGTTCAAAGCCAACCTGGATGACATAGTGAGACCTTCTCTCAAAAATCAGTCAAACAAAAGCAAGGATCCCTGTCAGCACTAGTCACTAAATGGCCTCTTCCCCAAGTGAACCCTCTCCAGATCTTAGTTGTGCTCATTTCAAATTAATTTGTACAACTTGAAATTCTTGAGTAACATTTCTTAATTTGGGCAATGTGGTACGTCTCCCTTTTACTTGAGTAACATTTCTTAATTTGGGGGATGTAGCAAGTCTCCCTTTTAATCTCCCTTATATTTTATAAGCCAGAGGAAGTTCTAGATCTCTCCCAGACAGAAGTGGCCATATCCGTATAATAAGGGCAAAATGTGGCATCCTTGCCAGATTCCTTAAGTGACACGGGGACAACTCAGGCAGAATCCCAGAAAATTTCCCATGTCCCTGAAATTATCCAGAAAAGCATCTCTACAGTGTCTAGTCCTGCCCTAATTGCTAATTATTTAGTAATAATGTGTTATCACTGTATTTTCTCTGTATTTTTATTTCTTTGTAAGCTACTCCTGGTAATTTTAAGGATAATAATTGGCTAAGGAAGGCAAAAGAAAACATACAGAAAATTTACTCTAACCATGTCTTTCCACTATTTTTCACTTAAATTAATAATTCTTTGCCGTGTTTACCCAGTTTGAAACAGTGAGCAAATATTCATCACTTTTTTATGTGGCGGGTAACAGAATTTTGTGAATGTGGGGGTGGTTCACAAAGTAACTAAGTTTTACGCTACTTTTCTTTTTTGTCTTCTAGCACTGCAAAATACAACATACTCACATTCCTCCCAAGATTTCTCTACTCTCAGTTCAGAAGAGCTGCTAATGCATTTTTTCTCTTTATTGCACTGCTTCAGGTAAAGTCACACATCAAACCTCAGCTCAAGGTTAACTGTCTAGGTCTTAAATGTTTTTAAGCCATGACTGATTCCCTGAGGTTTACCTAAATGCAGTGATAACCTGCATTTGGTGGGTATTTCTAGCCACTACTCTAGGTAGTGTGAGAACTCTACTTCCTCTTCACACGTTTTGATTCATTTTTTCCAGCTTGTTGTAGATGTTTTATACATATGATGTAGAAAGTGTTACACATTTGGAGTGGTAAAGGAGTGTGGCACTTTTCCTTAAAATGTTAGCTCAGTTTTGAAGCAGTAAAAGTAAAGTTGTGAAACTTAGAGTGTGGGGCTGGGGATTTAGCTCAGAGGCATAAACGTCTGCCTTGCAAGCAAGCAGTGGTGAGTTCGATCCCTGGTACTGATAAAAACGAAAAAAAAAACTTAGAGTGCAAAAATCACCACTTCAAGAGTTTCAACAAATGTTTCAGAAAAAATATTTTTATTAAAAAGTGGCATGTGTTCATTGTAAAAGGAAAGTTTTTTTTTTAAAAAATGCAGCAAAACATCAAGAAAATACTGTTATCTTTCTATCACCAGAGCTAACTGTTAAAATTTGGATATGTATGTTTCTAGCATTATTGACTTAGATAACAAAAATGAATTATAGAGTACATACTGTTTTATAATTTGTTTTTTTCATTTGATAATGTGGTGTTTTCCTAGTTAGTCTTTGTACGGGTGTGAGGAGGTACTTTGGTGTTTTGTTTTGTTTTTGGCCTTCCTGGGGATTTGATGATCTATGCTGTTATTACTTAGCCAGTTGTCCATTGTAGCCACTAGTCTGGTACATGTTCTGTATGCTTATCATGTTGTTAATATGCTGCTTTGGCAACTTATTAGATAAGGCAAGTTGTCCCACACAGTATTAGTCAACCACGATCATGAAATCAATGAAGCATATTTTAGAAAATACTAAGACTTTGTTGTTTCAGACTTATTGGAAGCTTCCTGGTTCTTATTGGATTTCTCTTGTTCTTTGTTTTTTTTCTTCAAATAGCAAATACCCGATGTGTCACCAACGGGTCGTTACACAACACTGGTTCCTCTGTTATTTATTTTAGCTGTGGCAGCTATCAAAGAAATAATAGAAGACATTGTAAGTATTTAAATTTTTTATAAATATGACTAATATATACATATATCTAAATATTAGTTTACTTAATTTAAGGGCACAGTTGTTGAAAATATTCATTCAATTTTAAAGTGTGTAGAATATGTTCCTATTACTTAGGTTAATTCTTACTAGATCAGTATGTTTCTCTATTCTTTAATTCCTTGTTAGTGTTCCCTTATGTTTATGGTATAATAATAAAGTAACTTGAATATAATAATTGATGTGACTAGAACACTGTTTTAGAACACTATTTTCAATTAAGTAGCCTAAATTATCTATTTTTTTGCCTTTTTTAATCTTTAAATTTAAATGCCATACTATTCACCATATTAAATACCTTTGATTGATTCTCATCTTATTTCAGTAATTCTGAGTTTCCTTTCTGTGTATCTTATTTTAGTAAAAGAGAAAAACCTCATATTTGCCATTTTTAGCATTCTGTAATAAAAGAGAAACTAAGAAGTGAATTTCCTCTTTCTAAAATAACCTCTCCTCATCAGAGTTTTTTTTTTCCTCTCCATATGTTACCTGTTTTAATTGTCTTACATGAGGAAGACAATTTTTTTGCAGGGGGTATTTTCCCACATTTTTTTAAAATACTTTCTTGCCCGTTCAAAATAACCTGTCAAGCATTAGGACAACCAAATGGCAAGGCAAGGCAAGACTGGGAAAGTGTTTGGAAAGGTCCAATTTAAAATTTCACATATATTAATATTAATAATGTGCAACATTATTTCTTAGACATTTATTAAGAGAATACATGAGCCATACTATCAGTAAGCCCATTAGAAATGAGGCAGTTGAACATTCAGATGAGCAGTCTTGCAAGCATCTAAGAGTAGATACACAGGCTGAGTGTGTGGGTGCCTGTGTGTAGGGCATCATTATCCTCTTCAATGGAAACCACAGGCTTTACAAGCACAGTGACCTGGGAGTTTAAGAGACTCTTTTTTCATCTGTATTGCACCATGCAGAATTTCCATCCTTTAAATTGTTGGTTGGATTTAGCTGTCTGTAGAAGTTGGTCTTACTACAATTTTGTCTTTCTTTGCTTTCCATACTCCCTTTTCTTTCTTCATTTAATGTAATTTTTATGCACTTGTTATCTAGGAATTAGGCTATTGTTTTGCTAAGGTTTTTCTCACTTCCCTCAATAACTTTGAAAACTGTGTGTTAAACTCTGTTGAAAGGTAAGTAAATGAGCTTAGGAGAGGTGTAACTGTTCAAGAAAGTGATGGAATCAGAATTCCTTCTCATGTACTGCTCTTTGCTTTCTGCCTATGTAGAGTCATCAACAGTAACATGAGCACTTATTCTGCATTTTGGTCACATGCACCTATGTTACTTATGTTTACTATGTTTTATAGGAACTCAGTAAGATATCATTGATTCCTATTTAGTAGGTGAGACAGAGAAAGCAGAGGGGTGAGGTACCTTGTCCAAGGTTATACTGCTGATGATTAGGCTTGTTAGATTTCAGATAGTTTGGCTCTGGATCCCTGCTTTATTAGTATGCTTCTAAACTGCCTCTCCTGTGTGTGTGTGTGTGTGTGTATGAGTGATTCCATCATAAAGCTGTAAGCACTCTAGCTATAGTTTCTAGGACTACTGTCTTTGAGAATACATAATAAAATTGTATCCAAGAATTTTTAAAAACCCAACTCCTTTTGGCATAATATAATGATTGGGTACTACTGGGGGAGGGAATCTATAATCACACAGTACCTGAAAGATGTAATAACATTAGGAGGTAATAATGTTAGATGAATTTGCTTTCCATTAAAATCAGCGTTAAATTATTGACCAGAAATTTCCTCTTAAGACTTGTTTAACAAGTTTATAACATACTTTAAAGTAATACAAAATTTTAAATGTTACTTTCTAGAAAAAGAAGAAAAAAACCCAAGTAATAGTTTAGATGGTTGTACAAAGAACCTATCAGAAATTATAATTAATACATACATTTGTGCAACTACTCAACAAAATACATGGAGCACTGCTGAGGTGGCAGGCATTCATTAGAATGTATATTAAAATATGTTAACCTTTTGCTATGGTAATAATTGTGTTCCATTTGTCAGTGGCTTACTAGTTAAGTCTGTTTTTCACTTATGCAGAGATATCACAGATCCTGAAGGTTGGTGGCAGGTAGTTCCTCTGTTCCACGTGGTTCCTCAGGGTTACGGCATGAATCAGAGTTCTCTTGTGTGGCATGTTGGGGGTTTTTAGAACAGGGAAGGGAATAGAGATGTCCTTTCCCGTTTCAGCCATAAATTTTGCATATCGCATCTGTTTGTAGCCCAGTATTAGAGCTAGTCACACGGGAAATGGAAGGTGTTATCTGAATGTCCCCAGATGTAAAGAACTGAATACTGGCAAAGACTTATAATGCCTGCCCTGTGTCTCTCAGTGAATAACACAGATCTTACAGTCTAGTAAACTTTCCTTCCTATACTATTAAGTAACATCATTTTTTAAAAATTTAGAATAAAATAATAAGAGTTGTCCTTAGGTGAGATACCTAAGACATAGTCACCCAGTGAATTTTAATTCTTGATGATTTTGATAACTTAATATACTACAGTATATTATTTTCATGTGTAAGTAACAAATGACATCTGTACTTATTTGAAAATACTCTAAACTTGTGAACTCTTCTTTTAAAGTAGTATCATGTTAAACGCAAACTGTGATAAAGGTTACAATTGCTTGTGAAATTGATAGTCATCAGTAAAGACATTCCTTCTTTGTTATAAATTTGTGAAACACTAGTCAACTTTATTCATTATAAAATGAATACTTGTCCAAAGGCTACAGTATACCAGTGACCAAATATTGGGAATGTGCCTGTAAGTAAAAGTGGCCTTCATGCGTCTTACAGTCTAATAGAAAAGATAGACATTAATCAAGTATTCATATTGAGATATGGTGTGAATTAAATAATACACAGGAAGTCCTTAAAATAGTACCTACTGTATTGTATTGTAATGAATGAATGTAAGCTATATCATCATCATTCAAAGATTCTTTTGGCTAAGTGGCAGAAAATAAATTAGAAGAATAGTCATTGATATAAAAATGAAGGTATTATAGACTAAGTGATACATAGAAAAGGTAAAAAGTAGGGAAAGGCATTTGATCTATATCTAAGAGTACAGCTGACAATACTTACACCTGCTACGTACCCCTCCTCCTCAGTTCATGTTTGGTTTCCAGCCACTAGAATATAAGCACCATGCGACTGGCCAAGAGGCTCATCAGCAATCCACACGTATCTCTGTATCTGGTATCTCTGCATAAGTGAAAAACAGACTTAACTAGTAAGTCTTAACTAGTAAGTCCAAAGCAGAGCCTTGGACTCTTGCTCATTGCTGTACCCTCAGGAGTACCAGCAAGGCCCAGCTCATAATGTTTTTTTTTTTTTTTTTTTTTTTTTTGTCTTTTTCATTTTTATCGGTACCGGGGATCGAACTCACGACCGCCTGCTTGCAAGGCAGGTGCTTATGCCGCTGAGCTAAACCCCCAGCCCCTATAATGTTTAGTAAACACTCACTGATCGATTAAGGGAGTTGGATAAGAGGGAGAGAGAGAAGGTCAAGGACAACTCTCTACTTCCTGGTTTATGAAAAGAAATGGTATAAGGATTGTCTCGGTAATAAGGTCACAGGTTGCCTTGTGGATACATTTTGAGGTGTGTTGTGACTGCCGGGAAAAGAGGTCAAGGAGGCAGCTGGATATAAGCATGTAGAGTGCAGATGAGCCTCTTGGCCAGTGAGAAAGAGAATGTGGAGTGAGAGGCGAAGGAGTAAGTCTTGAGGAGTCTCTACCGTACAGCACGTGAACAGAGGTGGGCCCCAGGTGCAGGCAGAAAGCCTGGGCGCTGGTGGGATACAAAATGCCTGGGGAAGAAAGTGTTTCCATTGTGAAGAACTTCGATTCCATCACGTTTTCAGATAAGTGGTTATGGCTGCTCTAAGATTCGGCTTCCTTAACTTTAAATGTAGTTTAATATACATCTTTCAGAATTATTAAGGATATTAAATGGAAAAATCAGCATTGCATAGTTAAGTATCCTAAAATCCGTCTCACTATACAATACAGTTTATTGCCATAGTATCCATCAAAGCAGTAAAAATAAGTAGTTCATAAACTTTCAGTGTTATTAAAATGAATTTTAATTATAAGTGCAAGTATTTGAATTTGGAGAATAATTACTTTTTTCTCAACTGTTTTAGAAGGAATAATTATCTATATAAAATGCAAAATATACATGCTTTCTTTTTGTAGTTGTAAGATTAGAATCTGAGTGGATCCTTATGTATAGTCAGTGTACTTATTTTTTTGAGAGGTAACCTAATTTATTCTGTGGCGGGATGGTTGGGGAAGGAGACATTCCCATGTAAGAATTCTGTGAGATGGAAAGCAGTGCTCAAGATAGCTTTAAATTACACTAAAATTAAATTTCCTGTTTGAAATGAAATGTTTCATAGATGAGCTCTTGTCTCAGGTAAAACTTTAATAATTTGTTATAGACATACATTATTCTTCAAATGTTTGTACCTCTGAAATATGCATATCTCCTTAAATATATAATTCCCATTATTTTGGACCAAAATTTGTTTGGATTACTTTTTAATTTTTTTCAAAATCTTTATTAACAAAGAAACAAAAAGGAGGGAGACAGACGGAGAGAAAATTTTTGGAGTTTTTATAATTACAAAATATTCTCTGCTGAGGCTATAAATTTAACAGAATTTTTAAAATTCATTTAAGATTATTTTTTAACAAATCATTCTTTTTTAGAAGCAATAATGTGCACATTTCTATATTAATACACCTCTGTTAGTAAGTATTGTGTACCCAGAAAGAACCATAGTGTGTTCCTGCATGTGGATGTGATGGGTCTTTTTCAACAGTTCTTACACAGAGGTGATTTGAATGCTGTGTTTTGCATTCGGTGCATTTCAGTGACTGATCATTTGTATGAACCAAGTTCACACTGCCAGCTATTATATTACTCCACTCTTCTTGGCTGTTGTAACTCAGAGCATTGCTTATCTGCCACTCTACACTCTTGGAGAATGTTTTCATGTATGTGCTGACATTCTAAAAACTGTTTTTCCTGAAGTAGAAAACTTAGGAATTTATTTACATTTGAACCAATGTATGTTATAGTCAGATATGCACAGCTAAGTTTGACCTTCAATAATATGATAGGATCTTTGAGCAAAGAATTAGTTACTGCCAGCATTTTGTGTGTTGTTACCAGAGTCGGCTGTGTTATTCTCGGTGCTCTAAGTTTAGACAGAAGCCATGGAAAACCTCTAGTTGAACTCTAGAAAAAGAACTTTCCCTTCACCACTCAAATTCTCATCTTTCCTCTGACCTTCTGTTTTCTTTTTCCTTGCTATAACACTGGCTTATGGAGCTCTTTGAACTCATGCACCTAGATTTAGACCAATTTACCTGTTCAATATTTAAATTGTAGGTACTTTGGGGAGAAATGAAAGTAGGATTTTGTGATTGAGTGGTTGTAAGCAGTGGTAGGGAACGTCGAGGGGCATGGCGAGAAGAGGATGTAAGAAAATGGTAGATGTATTTGGTCCTCACCATGACAGATAACCAACCCATCATTAATTATAGAGAATACATTTAGCCTAATTAGATAATGAATTTCATAAAAAGTTAAAGATATTTTAACACCATTATGAAGTGGAAGTTGTCATAGGTAATTCTTTTGGGCAATCTTCTTTTTCAAGTGAGTTATTTAAGCAAAAAGACTAAGTCTTACCATTCATACAGTTCTGGTACATTAACGTATCAGTCTCACCTATGCGCTGATGTAAGATGCTGGCAAGGTGCAGGGACTGGCGCTTTGGGAAGAGGATTACCGTGTGACGGTGCTGCAGATGGTGCTTCCCAGTTTAGCATTCCTGTATGTGCTCTGATCCTTCCCGGTGCAGCATCCCCATCATTGCATCGTTGACCTGACCGGAGGAGGATTAAACTCCTGGAGAAACATGAAAAAACCGAAATCCTCTTTTATTAGGAGTGCGTTTTTATTTTGTGAATCCCATTCATGTTTTCACTGTTGTTCTTTCTGCTTTCAAACTTTAGAAACGACATAAAGCTGATAATGCAGTGAACAAGAAACAGACACAAGGTAGGAATTTTATATCTACTTTCTCATATTTATCAAGCTACGTTCACAGCAATATCTATAGATCTCTGCAGTTAATTTAGTTGAGAATATTGTATATCCCTTAAGTTTTTGTTCATGATAAGTTGTTTCTTGCTTTGAAGCTTTTATTAGTTTGACTCTTAAATGCACATTAGAATCATTTACAGTGACAATATTTCTGAAAGGTGACAATTTAATATTATAAAAATGCCTCTTAGCTGTGTGCCCAAAGTACTGTCCATAAAATCGGAAGTTGTTTTGATAATGTTAAAAACCATAAACTGTGCTTATTATGTTTGTGATCTACAGATACTGCTCTAGAAAAGATGTATAGAAAATAATCAGATGTGCTGTTACTTTGTTGAAAAGCATATTGAGAACATTTTGAGTTATATATACAGATGAAATATTTCCCTGAAATAAAGAAAATGATTATAACCAGGCCAGCTTCAGGAAGTAGCATGGCTTTTTTGGTATGGGTCTCATTTTGAGGCAGCCAAAACCAAAATGACTTTCAGCACAATCAAAAAGGCCATTATGCCGTCAGATTCTTTAAAAAATTGGAAACTTGCAAAAAAATGACATTTTATCTCATCCTTGTGCTCGGACCCTCTAAGAGTCTGATTTCTTTTTAGAGTTTTCTGTTGTGTTGAGGATTCCTGCCAACATTATCTGTGACCTAAAACAGTATTTTATACTGTTGTTATTTTTATTGGGCCCTGTTACAATGCTGTGCTTTTTTCCTCACCACTTACAGAGCATATCTACTCATTTGTGATACGTTTAAAGAAATCAGGTTTATTAACCTAGAAAACTTACTGAAATGTTTTAATTATAGAATAAACAAAAACAATAAATGGGAATTTTTTAATTGAAGAGCTTATAGACTATTTAATTCAGCTAAGGACAAAAGAAAAAAATTAAAAGGACAAATAAAAGATTTCCATATAAGGTTAAGGATTGGTTTACATCATCTAAATGTCTTGTTAGGTAATGTTTCTCATATCTGGAGCTGAAAAAATTTAAAAACATAGAATGTTGTGGAGTACCTTGAGTTAAATCTTGGGTTTAGGGAGTATTGCAAATAAGCAGAGAGATGTGGAAAAGACAGTTTGTGTGTGGATTGTGTGGGAAAGGCAGGAGAAAGGCATCCTAAACAGAAAGGAAGAGACTGCTTTGTTGATCACTACAGGAAAAGCATCATATCAGAGGGAAACAAACATAGTTAAAAGGTACATTGGGCCTTCAATTCCAAGCCAAAGAGATTCTGACTTTTCTCTTATATACCAAGTGTTTATTGAAGGTTAGTAGGCCAACAAAGAGATGGAATGAACAGCTAGGTTCAGGAAAGACAGCAGAAAGAATCAGAGTAGGGCGCTGTCAGCCGCCTGGAGACAGAGCTTCTCCAGGGGTTTAGGTCTGAAGGGATAATTACAGGAATTGAAGTGGAAAAGTCCAGATGTTTTATTGATGATCTTGGCAATATGCATTTGTTACATTTGTTTAAATATTGCTCAGAATATTCAGTTGCAGCTTTTGAAACAAAAACATGTATTTATTTTTCTAGTATGTGATATTTCATATAGTAGAGGGCTGCTCTCTTCAGTGACAGCTATTAAATTTTCAGGTCTACAAAGTCAACCTAGTAAAATCGAAGAATAGCTGTTGTGGCTTTGACAATTTGAGGCCACTGCTCCAGGTTTGAAAAAGGATTCTGCTTTTCTGAGTACTCCCTTTCCCAAGTGTTCTTTGTTTCTCTTTCTTGGCTCATCAGTCTCTTTTATGGGCTAACAAGATCAGCTTTGGCTAGAAATGGGGAATAAGTAAGTGAGAGAAGGCTTTAATCCTAGTGAGTGTTTTTTATAAGTCATTTCAAAAATAAAATATCGAGACTCAGCTATAAAAACCATTTTAATTAACAGAATACTTAGAAATTCCCATATTTAAGTAATACTGGCCTTTAGGTTGATTGTTGAAATTGTTTTCTAAGAAATGTGTATATTTTTTTCTTTGCCTTCTTTGAGCAATTGATATTTTTCTTGATTTAGTAGTTGATAGGCAATAATAAAAGTGTTTGGATAGCCATCTGTTTGCTGTCAGATAGCTCAAATTACTTGATATGAAACCTATTTGTTGTCATCTGACCAGAATGAAATTCAATTTGCTTGCATGAACTGAATCTGTGGTGCCTGTTTTGAAGAGGGAAAGAGGATATTTATGACAGGTAATTAAGTTTTGAAAGATATTTAAAGTATTACATTTTCATTCTCTAAATGGTTACTAAGACCACATAATATGCAAGAGGACGTTTCCTCCTCAGATTAAAATATCAAACCTTTTATTTTTACAGAAATGAGTTATTTTCTCTATTTTTGCATCAGAGCACAAGACTTTTTGCCCTCTATCATTACTCAGTGACTTCAGAATTATAAATTTGTGATTTATTTCTAGCATTTTTAAACTATGTAATTGTATACTGATATTTGTGTAGCACCTCATTTTTACCAGTTGAGTTGTGGAGTTTGGACCTAACTCACAACTTCATAAACAGACTCTTCATTTGACTTTTTCCACTTTTGAAGAAGAACCACTTCTTGCCCAGAGATATAAAAGTTGAATATAAAAATCAGTGACCTGGCAAGTGCAAGATTGTGAGTTATTTTTCCAGCACCTCACTGCAGAGGGAGGTCAGAGTATAAATCAATGCTGAGAAGTCAGGGGAATGAGTGAGCCTTGGTGACTTTTGTGGTCCGCCCGTCCCAAAGAATCATGACTGCTTTTGTGGGCTCCTGGTACTTTTGTTGTTGCTGTGTGCTAGTTTGTGTGTTGTAGGCAGAAGTACAGAGAAGCCAGGGCCAGCTTCTCACTTATCTTTGTGTTTCTAAGAGCTCTAGGCTCATGGTCTTATCTTAGCAGATGCCGTGCGGGATCTATGGCAAACCAACATGTGTGTGGACCACTCTCAGATAGACACTTGAGTACAGATAACAAAGGAAAAAGATTACATAACAAGAGGCATTATGGTAGCCATTGTTGATTTCCCGTTATTTTGTTTTGAAGTCCTGTATCGCTTTCATTTTGCTTTGTTTTGATTGGCTTTATTCTGTTGTACTTTGTTTGTATTCTCTTTAAAATAAAAAATAAAAATGATGTGTAAGGAGGCCTCTTGAAAATTCATCTGAAGTGGAAACAAGATGGAGAGTGATGTTTTCCTAATACTGTGTTCCAAGCTATTTTACAAGTACCAATAAAATACTAAGGTGGTGCAAGTTCTTACGACTTTGTTATCCTGTCAGTCATTACTTTGTCATTTTGACCTTGTTTTGCTGCCTGTGAATAGTATTGTGCCCACTTATACTTCCATAATTCAGAGTCCTCTAGCACTGTCAGATTTGTAGTTCTCTGGTTTATTATACATCTAAAGTTACCTTCAAGCCATGCAGCACTGTGGGAGACTGAGGCAGGAAGATTACGAGTTCAAACCCAGCCTGGGCAACTTAGTGGACATTGTCTCAAAATCTAAAAAGGGATGGGGATGCAGCTCAGTATGAAGGCCCTGTGAGTTCAACTCCAGTACCAAAAAATGAAAGAAACTTACCTGCACTTTCTCTGATATCTCCTCCCTCGAAATCCAAACTCAATTTTTGATCTTCTGTATACACACACACACACACACACACACACACACACACACACCCCACTCTCACTGTTTTCCCTGAACTGGGTGTTTTACCAAATTTGTATCTGCAGCCTTTTGTAAATTATCAATTTGCAATTATAGATGTAAATGGAAGCATGCCCCATGATGAATTTGTGACAGTTCTCTTTTTAAGTTGTGAAATGATGTGTTCCCTTTCTATGAATTGCCAGGTGGCTAGCGTGCTAGTCTTTCACATGAAATGACAGTTTCACCTACAGTCAGAAACCTTGGTTTAGTGTGATAGTAGATGTGTGGAATGTATTATGTTAAGGTAAACCTTTGTTTAATAAAGCAGTGTTGTTCTGTTATTTATTTTTTCAGAAAAACACATTGTTTTAAAAATAACAGACATATTCCCCACCGCCCCATCTTTCACTTCCTCCCCAGGCTGCCTGGGCCTTCTCTAGAGTAGAACTGAGCTGGCTGTAGCTGGTGGCCACTGACATAGTTATCTGCCTGCAAGACACTTGGCTTATCTCCTGCTTAACCATTTCACCTTTCATTTAGACACTTGTGAAAAAAGCAGTTGCTGAGATGTGGGATGAATATGTTTGAAGCTATTCAGCCTGAAATGACCTCCTAAGAGGACTGAGTCCATCTAGTTCATTCATTTCAGTGTTGTTTCAGAAGTATCTCATGCTAAGAGACTTAACACCACTTCCCTAATGAAAAAGAATGCCGCCTTTGACCTCCCCAAGTGAATTATCTAGTGGGGCCTGAACATGTGTTTACTCTGCCACATGTACATCAGCCAACTTATAAATAGCTCTTAGAGTGCATTGTTTTCATGACCCTGGGGCCTGAAAGTTAAACACGTGTATAGTATATGTCCTAAGTAATTTCAGTCATCTATAGATTGTTAGCATTTTCAAAGTACCACTGATATCTTAGGATTATATAAATCGAATCTGGTTAGATATATCCAACAACACCTTTGGAAAAAATGGTATTTATTTGTGGAGAAATACAGCCCCGGATTGTATATAAATTACACAAAGAGGAGCAAAACCCACCATGGAAATTTAGAGACATGAAGTGAGAGAGGAATGATTTCAAGAGTTGGCTTCTGACCCCATTCTTGGCTTTCTTTCCTGTTTTATATACCCCATTTACTTTTTGTTCAGTTTTTTAATTTAAAAAAGGTATTGGCACTTTCCCGCCATCTGTTTTTGCCAAACCCAAATAAATTTCATGTCCATATTTCCTGGGGAAAACAGGTGTGATTCAGAGTCAGAACATTTGTTATTCCACTTCAGTGAGTCCTTATTGAATGTCTTCCTGTGTAAGACCTTACGCAGAAACTGCAGAAAGAGACGAGTCTTTGTTCTTGCCTTACCAGAAATTGTAATGTGGGAGGGAAGCTGAGATACTCGATAACATACATTTACAAGATAGATAATGGAGAAAGGGCCAAATGAGGAGGAGGGTTTCTGAAAGCTCATCAGAGTGGTTCCAAAGGATGAGCAGAATTTCAGTAAGCAGGGACATTGGCGTGACAGCTGTGGGGGACTAATATGAGTGTTACTGTAGAAGCAGAAATACACAGGATATAGTCCAGGAGTAGCACACACATACTCTGCTTGGCAAGAGCATTAAATACATGTCAGGAGGTAACAAGAGCAGAGACAAGAAGGTAAGTTAGGAGGCTTTTTCAAACCAGGGTGAGAAAGTCAGCAGGAATACATGAAGGGTGAGAATAGATTCCCGTTGTGCTTTTGAATTATTTTTTGTTTTTTCCTTTTATTTTTCATTAGTATATTTTTGCAATACATAATACATAATTCACCATGGGAGTTGATACATATCACATCACGATTCTTTTTACTTCCCCTTTCTCTCATCTGCCTCTATTCCTATCCCACAAAATGTTTCCTTGTTTCCTGTCAGCTAGATGAAATAGGACCAAGACAAGGCAGTGAGAAAAACTAATTTTGGCTAAGGAAGAAAGAAGACCAGGTGAAGGCTAAGGGAACTATGCAGTGCACAGATTTAGCTGGGCTTCGCAGGATGGGGATCCCTGTCAGATACCCGAACTGGCCAAATTAGACAGGACCAGGACTGAATCTGGCTTTTAAGAAATAACAGCACTTAACAGTTTTTAACTAGAGTTCTGATTCTTAACTGGATGGTGGCTGAGGAGCTGTGAAACTGGCCAGGAACAGTGGAATGATTGGTAAAAGCACAGAGGAAGATTTTTCTTTCAAGAATTTTCTCAAGTAATAGAGAAGGTGAATAATTCATGACTCTGAATCTGAGCAAGGGCAAGGGAATGCATTTTGAGAATAAGGGATGGTGACTCTCATGCTCTGACCATGTTATTGCCACCTCTACATATTTTTTATAAGTCCCCAACTCTTGAACGTGGTTGTGTCTCAGAATCCCCAGGAGGGCTCCTTAAAACTGTTGAGAGTTGAGAGTCACCTTAGAGCAGTGACTGCCAACCTTTTAGAGCTTTTAGTGGTGACAGACAGGTAGCTAGTGGCTTAAGTGCTATTACGCTTTCCACTGTTGTGCTAGAGTTTCTGGGAGCCTGGAGTAGAAACCCAGAATTTCATTTTTAATAAATTTTCAGTGATGCTGGTTCTCCTGATGAAACTCAAGGTCCATTGTTAAATGTTGTATAGATTAGTTCATTAAAATAATATCAACTAATTTGATACTGGTATAAATAATATAATTGAAATGATTCAGGAAATTGTCTTTTATGTTTGTAGATTCTTAAGGACTGGCCATGTGCATAGTGATTTCATTTGACCTTTTTATATACAAGTTTACACACGACACTTTGTGCAATGTCTGTGTCACAATGAGGCTTTTACCTTAGAACTACTTTTGGAAATAAGAGCCTACATAGTGAATGAAGTACTGCTTTAATATACTGTATTGGTTTTTCTTCTTTGCCTGGCTCAAACAGATTCTCAGCTACACTCTCAATCTAAAAATACCTTTCAAATGCTGGCTTCCGGGGTAGAGTAGGAGCATACTACCTTTCCTGTGGGTCTTTTGTCCCATTGAATGACTTACTTCTTGTTACCCACTTAAGAAGTGACTGATTGCCCAGAAACACAGGCCAGTGACTTGTGGTCATAACCCCGGTGACACTGCATGAAATGAGCATGGGCAACAGTGTGTTGAGTCCTGACTGCAGCCCGCTCTCCAGGGCCCTAGAGTGAGGAATTAGTCCCCCAGGTACTCACACAGAATGTTTCCCCTTTCACAGAAGACACCCGTTACAACAAAGCTGTTAACTAGTATGCTAAGTGAAAACAGGTTACACTTGAGGTGTTTGTTTAGTCTGCTGTTCTCCCATGCATAGTTGCAGCCTAATTGGTTTGTATGGAAACTGTAGCAGGTGTGTTTGGATGGAACTGGGAGGGAGAAGCGGAGGTTTGCATTTCAGGAAGTGAGCTGTTCAAGTAGCTCCACAGGCCGTGGTGAGGATTTTGTCCGCACTGTCACTTTAATCATCACCGGCGTGGGGAGCACTTTTGGCTTTATCACTTTTGGCCCAACAAAGCTAAAATCTCAGGAAAGGACCCAATATTGTTTTCTGCTTTTTCTAAACTTACTATAAGTGGGTGAGAAGAGGTCACAGATTAAAAATAACTAGGCTGCTATTTCAGTATACTACCTGTGATGATGTTTATTTTAGCTGTTCTAAGGATTGAGTGTTCGGGAAACAGTTCTAGCAACTGTTCCAAAACAAAGACAATGAATTATAAAACTGATGGGTATCCTTGGCCACTATTCAAGTCTTGACTTGTGCAAACACTTTTTGTATGTTGTGAGCTGATTTTTAACTTTATCAGAATTTTTAATATCTATGTTCTGAGATGAGCCTGGCAAAAAGATTTTAGGACTGTGGACTTCTTTTATTATTTCTGTGTTTTGTTTTGTATTTCAAGAACAAAATAAATGGGGGTGGGGAAGAAAGTCTTCATTTCTAATAAGATTTCAAGGAATGCAGATGCCCCGGCCATGAACCAAGTGGTAATTAGCAAAGTCCTGCAGTATTTAATTAGGACTGTGACTCAATGAGGTTACATACCTGCACACATTTTGCTTAATTTAGGCCGCTGCAACTTTCAGTTTAAATATTAAATACATATAAGATTGATGAAATTGAAGTAATTGTATTCATCTACATTTATGAGCAGTAGAACTTCATTTATTGCTGGTGAGAGTATATTGTTATAAATGCCCTAGGAAATCGTTGGGTTGTTTCTGCTGAAAGTACAACAAAGTGTTCTAAAGCTAGCAGTGCTTCTTTTGGGATTTGCTCATATAATATATAATCACATAAATGCTTAAGGAGGTTACATAAATGCTTTATGATACAGCTTTTGTATGAGATGGCTAGAAGTGTGATGCTGAACTTTGACCATGATAAGGACAAGATGGACTAGCTGGTGATTCATAACATGGTGTAAAGATTTGAGCACCTGTGAGGTTCCCAAGATGAGCTTCACTACTTAATATAAGGATGTAAATAAGTTAACAGCTAACCTGGAATAATCAGTGTGGCTTGAGCAATTGACCAGAGGGTGTGTACCTGCTGGGTACACACAGTGGAGCACTACTCAGCCAAGGAAGGAGAAATTTGAGTCTTTTTGGGAAAATGAATAGACCTTGAGACCATAATACTAAGTAAAATAAATCAAAGAAAGCTAAAATATGTATGGTTCCTCTTAAATGAGAAAACCAAAGTATAAATAATTTATACTTATTAAAGTATTTGTATATATACAAAGTATAAATAAAGAGCAAAATAAAAGGTAGATGATAGGAAACAGGGAGACAGAGACAGGAAGGCAATCTGAGGAGAGGAGGAGACAGGAAGGAGCAGAGAGGAAAAAGAAGTGATATGTTCCCCTGAGAATATATTTAGTATGTATCAAATGCATACACTAACAAAAAAATCATAAAGAAAAGAAAAACCCAGCTGGAAACTTTTCTCCAGGCTTCCCTAAACTTCAGAATTCTTGCATAACATGAAAGTTCAGAATCCATATATTGGATAAATGAGAAGGAACACGGGAGCAATGCCTAGAAGTTTGTCAGGACCTTGGAACATTCTGGACATTCATTTTCGTGCCACAGGTTTTCCCTTGATTAGAGCCTTCTGTCAGTATTTCTTGTGGAGTCCACTTACCTGACTTGTTGTAATTGGCACATCCACGCTCAAAGATGAATTGTCGATGTCGCTCCTGGCCGGCAGGAAGGACACACGACAAAGTCTGGCAGTGGACAACCTTTTCTTTTATTTTCCTTCTCCGTACAGCCTGCCCTGGGATCGCTCCCAGCCGAAGCCTCCTTTGGTCCGCTCCCCACGGCTCCTTCTGGGCTTCTACTTCCGGGCTTCTTCTTCCCCCCCAGGGGTGGCACCAGTATATATACGGATACAGTGTCCAATCATGTTAAAGTAAGCAAGGCAAGCTGATTGGCTAACATCATCAGTTGCCAGGCAGACTATATTGTTGAGCGGGTTGCTTACGCGGTAAGCAGGAAACTAACGTGCTCGATGGGAGGGGTAATCTACCTCAGGCTTTACTCTTTACTACAGGCCTCACGTCCGCCAAGTGAGGCGACCGGGCTCGGGGCTGCGGCTCCCAACATCTCCCCCTTTTTTATTTTTTATGAATGTGCGCATCGTAGCCCTTTCTGGACTGGGTGCAGAGGCTTATGCCCTATGCGTAGGCCCACCGTAGGTCCTTGGCTTAGACCCTGGTCGGCCGTCCCATGGTCTGCCAAGGCCCTGAGGCCCTCGTCCTTTTTCTAGGGCCAGGCACAAACTGGACGGAACCTGGATGCACACAAGCTTGCACTCATTTCCTCTCCGTAAAGAAATCCCCTCGGAGAGAAATTTAGACCTGGGCAGCATCTAACAGTCCAGCGGCTTACGTGCAGGATGGGGTAGGGCCTGGCTTAGGTTGAGTCGCACCGGGGGAGTACGCTCTTACCCGTCATTGACTCTCCTACCCAGCTATGTCATAATTTTTTAGAGGAGGAGTGTGGGAAGCTCACCACCTCTAGACTCGGTCGTAGGCTAGGCGAGCGAGCCATGCATATGCCTGAGGATCTTCTTGTCCATTTCGGGCTACCGCTATTTCTATTCATCTTGTTGGTTGGTCTGTGATGGATCTCCGGTAGGGCAGGTCTGATCTTCAGTCGAGGGCTTTGTCGCCCGTGTCAGTCTCTCCGGTACCCACAGTGGTTCTCGTCCCGATTCCTGTGGGAAAACACAAACCGCGCCTCGGTTCCAGCTGACCACCGGATCCGGGCCCATCCATTGTCCCGCCAGGACATCCCTCCACTTCACCCACCCTTCATGGTTGGGGGAAGGGTTGCAGTGCTCCACGGCTGGGGAGCAATTATCATTATTTAAATTTAAAAAATTGTGTGTGAATAGTTCCATGGATAATCGTGCCTTTGGGGCCAGGCCTTGGCCTACTCCCCCTTTTTGTTTTTGTAAAATTTCTTTGAGGCTTCTATGAGCCCTCTCAATGATTCCTTGACCTTGGGGATTGTATGGGATACCATGTTTTAATTGAACCTCCATCATTTTGCAGAACTCATTGAAGGCTTTGCCTATATAGGCTGGTCCATTATCAGTTTTTAATATTTTTGGTTTGCCCCATGCGGCCCAAGCCGCCAGGCAATGATTGATCACATTAGACACTTTTTCACCTGTTTCTGCTGTTGCGAATATGACGTGAGAACAGGTGTCTGTGGAAACATGAACATATTTAAGAGTCCCAAACTCCTGTATATGTGTGATGTCCATCTGCCAAACATCACCAGGGATCAAACCTCGAGGGTTTACTCCCATCGGTATGGCAGGTTTGTATGTGGCACAGGAGTCACATAGTCGCACGATATCTCGTGCATCTGCTCTGGAAACATGGAAATGGTTTGCTAGTGTCCTGGCATTGACATGAAACTTATCATGGAAGGCACGGGCTCGCTCGATTGGTGTTAGTAAGGTAAAAATCCATAACGGGCGAGTGGCAGTATCAGCAGCCGCATTCCCCTGTGCCATGGGCCCCGGCAGGGATGTATGTGCTCTTATGTGGGTGGTGAAGACCTTATGGTGTCTGTTCTGAAGCAATGTCTGGATAGACAGGAACAGCCCAGCCACTGTGGAAGTGGATCTAATTAAACCGGCAGTCTCAAGCACTTGCATAGCATTGACCACATACCTAGAATCGGAGACAATATTAATGGCTTCTGAGAACCGTTCAAGAATCATTTTAACGATCTGCAGTTCCACCACCTGAGGCTGATCAGGTTCAAATTGTATGGTAACCGGGGGCTTGCCTAGGATCACATAGGCGCCTATCCCCGTCTTAGAGCCATCTGTGTATATTGTAGTTGCTGGGACTAATGGCTCAGAGGCAGTAACCTTTGGAAAAATTATAGGGTGCTGAGTGACAAATGACAAGATAGGGTCTTTAGGGTATTGATTGTTTATATCCCCATGGAAAACACATCTCAGAATGGCCCATGTATCTATGCAGGCAGCCAGGGTCTTGATCTGGCTGGCGGTATAGGGTACTCGGATGGCTTGTGGTCCTGAGCCAAAATGTTGGACAGCTCTATCATGCGCTTCAAGGGCCAATGAAGCGACTGCCTCCGGGTAATGCTCTATGACTTTTGCAGGTGAGACCTTAGGGTGTATCCACAGTAATGGTCCTTTCTGCCAAATCACCGCTGTGGGCTGTAGACTAGTCTGTAGCAAACAGACATCAAAGGGTCGCCCTGGTTCAATTCTGTGTAAGGTAGCCCCACCTAAGGCTTTTTCCACTCTCTGTAAGGCAGCTCTTGCCTCAGGAGTGAGCCTCCTGCGGGAGGCTATATCTGGGTCTCCCTTTAGAAGGTCGAACAGGGGTTTGAGATCTGAATTTGGTATATGTAAATATGGCCTAATCCAATTAATGTCTCCCAATAGCTTTTGCATGTCGTTTAGGGTCCTAACGCCATCCGTCCTAATGGTGACCTTCTGTGGAGAGACTAGCATAGGGGAGATTTTCGCGCCTAAGTAGGTCACCATTTCTCCTCCCTGAATCTTGTCGGGGGCAACATGCAGATTAGCTTGTCTCAGGGCCTCGACCAACTGGCCGAGCATATTATTTAGCATGTCTGGGTCCCTGCCGCTGAGCAAAAGGTCGTCCATGTAATGCACACATCTTATCTTGGGAAAGGATTTCCGTAGGGGGGCCAGTAGGGAATCAAGGTAAATCTGACACATAGTGGGACTGTTGGCCATACCTTGGGGCAGCGTTATCCACTCGTATCTGAGATCAGGGCTTTCTTGGTTAATGGTGGGTAAAGTAAAGGCGAACCTATGAGTGTCCTCTGGATGCAGGGGGATTGAGAAGAAACAGTCTCTAAGATCTATAACATAAACTGGCCAGGACTGAGGGATGGCTGAGAGAGCTGGCAGCCCCCTCTGGACCGCCCCCAGGGACTGCATCTGCGCGTTGACCGCCCTTAGATCATGGAGCAGCCTCCATTTGCCAGACTTTTTCTTAATTATAAAAATGGGGGTGTTCCATGGGGAGGTTGACGGCTTAATGTGTCCTAATCTAAGTTGTGTACTGACTATTTCTGACAAGGCTAATAGCTTCTCCTTAGGCAGGGGCCACTGAGGTACCCAAACCGGATCATTTGACCTCCAGGTGATTTTGATCGAAGTGGGTAGGAGAGCTTCTTCAGCGGCCCCTAAGAAAAACCCAGCCCTTGCCTACCTTTTTTGTTCTCTACTGGTATTGGGGATGTCCGACCCTGTAGGGCATTGCCCAAGCCTTTGCCGGGGGTATATCCCTGGTTCCTGAGTATATCCTTAGCCTGGGGGGAGCAGTTTGACGTAAGCGTGACATCCATCTGAGTGAGGATGTCCCTTCCCCATAGAGACACTGGCAACTGCAACACAAATGGTTGGAAATGGCCCTGATGACCCTCCTCATCGCACCAGAGCAGGGTTGAAGCACTAACCTGAGGAGCTGACACCATCCCCAGGCCCTGCAGCGTGTTATCTGCAGTGTTGGTGGGCCAGTTGGAAGGCCAAACCTTTTTGGAGATAATGGAACGGTCAGCTCCTGTATCTAGGAGCCCTGTTATATTCTTGCCATTGACCTTAAGTGAGAGCATGGGCCTTTTATCAAGTGTCATATGGAGTCCCTCGAAGACTTCCCCTGAGGAACCGAAACCTTGACTTTCTCTAATTTTCTGCTTTGAGGGGAATCTCTTGTGGAGACTGGGGAGCAGCAAGAGCTGCGCTATCTTGTCTCCTTTATTGATTACCATAGTACCCACAAGAGATTGAACCATAATTTTAATGTGTCCTGTGTAGTCTGAGTCTATGACCCCCGGGACTACTGTGAGACCCCGAAGGGCCGTGGAGGATCTCCCGATCACCAGACCCACGGAATTTTCGGGTAACGGTCCCTTAAAGGTGGTTTCAACCACTCGAACACCCATATCAGGCACTAATATAAGTCTGGAGGCGACACTGAGGTCCACACCTGCTGACCCAGGGGTGGCCCTTGTTGAAGGCTGCCATCCTGAGCTGTCCTGTCTCTGGGGCGGGGGCCCGCCTGTGAAGGGGGCCCCCTCTGGCCGTTTTTTTGGCCCTCTAGCATCTCGTCCACAAATACGGTTGCCCTGAGCATCAAAGACCGACCTACACTCCTCAGCTTTGTGTGATCCCCTCTTGCATAGCCCACAAACATATGGTTCTTCATTCCTAGGGCGAGGCCTAGCATCTGTATTGTTTGGGCAATGACGTTTAATGTGTCCTGGCTCCCCGCAGGCAAAACACCCTTTAGCCTTACATTCCCCTTCTAACCCGCGAGGTCCCCTCTGCTGTACAGCCGCGGCCAGGAGAGCAGCCACTCCCGAGTTGGAGAGCGGCCCCCCTATCTCTCTACATATCCTAATCCAGGCGTTGAGGTCCTTGTTCTTATGAGGAGCTATCGCTGTCTTGCACTCCTTTGTACATTGCTCAAAAATCAGCTGCCTTACCAGCGGTCGAGCCACTCCCGGATCAGAAAATATCTTATCGGCAGCATCTTGCATTCGGGCCACAAAGTCAACAAATGGCTCTGTGGTACCCTGAATTATTTTTGAAAGACACAAGGAGGCTGTTCCGGCACCACTTACCTGCTTCCAGGCGCGGAGCCCTATGGCGTTGATTTGTTCATAGACAGCGCCGGGGAACTGAGTCTGATCATCAGCGTGCCGACCTTCTCCCATAAGCATTTCCTTGTTCCACCCCCGGTTTCCCCGACTGGCGTTTCTCTCAGCCTGCTCTGCAGAGAACTCTGCGTACCAGGCTCGCCAATCCAGGTAACTACCCGAGGGCAGACACGCCTTTGCCAGCTGAATCCAGTCCGCGGGGGTGAGGGGCCCAGAAGACAGGTTCTCCAGCATGGCAATGGTGTAAGGCGCAGTCGGCCCAAAGGTTGTAACTGCATTTTTAAGTTCTCTAATCTGCTTTATCTCAAAAGGCTCCCATGCATTACGTCCCTGGCCCATAGCTACTTGTACAGGAAATATCCCATAGGGGCCACTATCTATCCCAGGTGGTGGATGTACCTCATGAGACAAACGTCCCCCCTGCCAAAGCCGCCTGTAAAAATACCGACCCGCCGGCGGCGGAGCATAAGACGGCGGCCATGATTGGGCGGAAAATGGGGGCCCGTGCATCACTTCCTGTTCTGGCGAAGGGGAAGGGAGCTCCCGGGCGGCCGCCTCGCGGCGAGGGATCGCCTCCGGGAACACCCCCCAAGGTGGGGCGGAAGGCTTCGCCTCCCTCTCGCGTCGGGGAGCGCTCAGGTGCTCTCTACTCCTCCGCAGACCAAGTTGAGCGGAGCGCAATTCACGGCGCAACGCTGGGAAAGAACCCTGCGACTCCTTATCGAGCGACTTAGGCTCCTGACAGCTGGTCTCTTTGGCCTCCTTGCCATTCAACTTTCCCTCGTCCTCGGAGTCAGACGACTCCGAGGCTAGAGCCCCGTCCTTCTCCTTAGCATCTTTGTTCCCCTTGACGGGCCCCTCTCGGGAGCTCCCCGACTGGGCCTGCTCAAATACCCTGCGTACTTTTGTAAGCTCTTGAGAGCTTTCTCCACAACCACCCTCGCTCTTAGTGTTGCTACCTAGCATGTTTCCCATCTTTTAATATGTTACTCACCGCGTGAGGCCCAAGGAATCCGCCACTTACGCGTGAGCCTGAGGGGAGTCTAAAAGCCCTGTAGGTGCGTGCCACCCAGAGCCCAGGCTTATCCCCAACTCACCTGTCTCGCAGCTCTGTACTGGAGCGTTGTCCGCTGTCACGTCTCGGGGGTGATCAGTCCCCGTGCGGGCCACCAAATGTCGATGTCGCTCCTGGCCGGCAGGAAGGACACACGACAAAGTCTGGCAGTGGACAACCTTTTCTTTTTATTTTTCTTCTCCGTACAGCCTGCCCTGGGATCGCTCCCAGCCGAAGCCTCCTTTGGTCCGCTCCCCGCGGCTCCTTCTGGGCTTCTACTTCCGGGCTTCTTCTTCCCCCCCAGGGGTGGCACCAGTATATATACGGATACAGTGTCCAATCATGTTAAAGTAAGCAAGGCAAGCTGATTGGCTAACATCATCAGTTGCCAGGCAGACTATATTGTTGAGCGGGTTGCTTACGCGGTAAGCAGGAAACTAACGTGCTCGATGGGAGGGGTAATCTACCTCAGGCTTTACTCTTTACTACAGGCCTCACGTCCGCCAAGTGAGGCGACCGGGCTCGGGGCTGCGGCTCCCAACAATGAATTACATTTGTTTATTTGTTTTTTGTCTTTTTGAGACAGGTTCTTGCGATGCAGTTCAGGCTGGGCTTTTAAGCTCACAAAGTAGCCCAGGCTAGTCTCGAACTTTCAACAGTTCCCTTGCCTCAGCCTCCCAAGTGCTGAGGTTACAGGCATGCGCCACCACACCTGGCCAAAAATGAGTTAAATTTCTGTGATTTGTCCTTAAAGTATTTAAGACATGTTAAGTGGAAAATCAAGTTGCCTAGAAATAGAAGAAAAAAAGACGAGAAGGCAAGTATGCTCATGGTTGTCAGAGATAGAGGTATAAGGATGTAGGGTTCTTGCTTCTTTGAGAAAATGGAAAAGAGTTTCTGCTTTTCCTTTGTATATCTCTGTCTGTCTTGTTGGGGCATATATTGACTTTGTAGTTTGATACGAAAATGTCATTGACTATATATTTACAAGTTTCTTTGCTGTACAAATATTTGCAGAAAACCATATTTCACAGTGTATCTTTTCAATGAGTGGTTAGTTGGGTGGGGAGAGAATATACTGTCTGGGTGAAGGCAGAGATCTGAGAAAGGTCAACTGGGGAAAGGAGGTGAGTAGGTTCAATGTGGAGAAAGAAGTGATCAGAGCAAGGTTGAGGGGCAGTGAGCATATTCCAGAGATGGAGACAGGAGGCAGATTTAGAGGACCATCCGTCATCAGCAGTGAAGCAGACTCAGAGGACCATCTTCAGTGTTCTACCGTGAAAGCACCCTGGCTCTCACCCTTCTGAGCGGAGGGAGAACTCCCTGACATGGTGTCTGAGAATCCTGCTGTAGTGCTTCTGTCTTGTTCACTGAAGCAGTAGGTCAGGGCTATTTTTAGACATGAACCAGCAAGCATCCATGACGTGGCAGCATTGCAAGATTAGATGACAGAGCTGGAAAGGGTGGCCCAAAGCTGACAGCAGAGAATCAATCCTGTTAGTGTGTCTTATGACTATATAACCATCCTCAACGGTTTGCTCTGGGAATCTTTTTAGTAACTTATAAAACTGAGAAGTCTGTTTTAAATAAATGTGAAATAGTCCACTGGCATCTTTCTTTGTAGATATTTTTACTCAGTTATAACTCAACTTATTCCATGAACATAGTTCATTGGTCCTTAGCGTATTCACAAGGTTATGTAGCCATCACCATTGCCTCATTCTCAAACATTTTTATCACTTCAAATGTGTGCAAGGAATTGGTCCTATTGCCCCTTTCTTGAGCCCCTGTGTTACGGATTAAAAATTGGTGGTTAACTTGATACCAGCTGAATTAAATCAGCTTAGTGCTAAGCATAGATATTCCACCTAAGGAAAGTTGCCAATATATATAGAGACATGAAGAAGACAAGTGAGGCATCGTGGATTCTCCTAAGTGTTCCTGTTTCAAGTAGTTGGTTCTCCTGGAGCAGCTCATCATGACTAACTTCCCCAATATGAGTTCGGCCATTACTATCAAAAGAGCTTAGGACCTTGTTGGTGAGAGTGGCTGTGGTTCACTTTGGAGGAGCTCTGGTCCTTACATCCAGCATTGTTTCCTGGCTCTGGAGGGGAAGATGTGTGCTGTTTGATCTCCAGGAGAGACTTGTCATGCTGGCTTTCTGGCATGTTCTACTGTCCTCATTGTCAGAGGAGCTCAGGACCTCCTTGTTTCTGAGGATGGCTATGGCACTTTTCAGGGCAGCCCTGTTTCTTATTTAGATCATGACTTCTCAGCTCCAGTGTAAAACCCTCAGTCTACCAGCACAGCTCCTTCAGCCCGCTGGCATAGACTTCCTGGTTTTCACCACTGACCTTTGGGCCTTCCCAGTGCAGATCATAAAACAGACTGACATGAGTCCTTCTCATGGGCTCTAGACCTCCAGTTGGACTCGTGTACTCGTCATGGGCTCTAGGTCTTCATCTGGACTCATTCAGGACATTGCTGTGGGATTCAGGTTCTTCGCTGAATATTCTAGGTCTTTTAGTATTGTGGGCAGATTTCCTGCACTTTCTTTTGTTTACTCTGAATGATCATCATAAAATAATACTATAAATTCTGTGTCCCGATTCTAATTGTTCTCTTTACAACTCCTGGCTACAACACCCTCCAACCACTGATCTACATTCTGTCTATGGATTCATACCTTATAGACACTTCATATGCATAAGATTCTATACTCTGTGGTCTTTTGTGTGATTTCTTTCATTATATCTTCTGGGTTCCTCTAAGTGCCCTGCATGCCTTTTTGCTGCTAATATTCCATTGAATGGCTACACCACATTTTGTTTTTCTGTTCTATCATTTGATAGACCTTTGATAGTAGGTTATATCTACTTTTATAAGCAACAACAAGTTTTGTGGAGTAAGTTTTCTATTTGCTTGGGGATATACTGCGGAGTGAAATTACTGAGTCATAAGGTAACTTTTTGAGGAATTAACAAAGTATTTTTCTCTTCAACTATGTATTTAATGCCATGTATGTGTTGCTTTTAGCATTAGAACTACTAAAAAGACTAGGTTTTGTCCTTAGCAAATCTGTGTAACTATTATTACGACCACACATGGCCCCAAACACAGAGAAATATTAGTGCATCTAGTAAGTGTTCATTGATGCTTTGTATTTCCGTGCCATGACTTTGTAATGCTGCAGTTAGCTCTGTTGTCATGGATCCTGCAGTCTGAAGGAGGCGACAGCCCTTCGATCTTTCCCAGTAAAACTGGGATAAATGCACTGAAGAAAAAGTGCAGGGAGATCATTAAACTTGGGGCTAGTGGTGAGAGACCAGCTAGCCACAGAATGTCAGCTGAGAAAGCAGTATTAGAACTGAGACCTGAAAGATCTGTAGAAATCTGATAGGTGAGGGCCCAAGAAAAAGCATTCTTGTCGTTGACACAGACACAGGATCTGAGGCAGGACAGAGCAGGGGTTTTCTCCACAGACAACATGGGAAGGGTGAGGAGGGAGCAGCAACTTTTCTATTTTATATGAAGGACTTGAGCATCTGCAGATTTTGGTGTCCTTGGTGTGGGGGGAGGGTCCTAGGGCCAGTACCAGTGAAGGACTGTAGTTGTACATTGTGAAATAACAATCAATTTAAGATATGTGGTCCTATGTTTATGTATGTTTTCATCTCATAGTTTTTTTAACATTTTAAGATCTACTCAGAAATTTTCAAGTATATATTAAATAGTCACATTTATCAGTAAATCCCTAAAATATTCATCCTACATAGCCTAAATCCTACATAGCCTGAAATCTTATTTTCATGTCAAATCCCTTAATTTTATAAATGCAAGACACTGATTTAAAAAAAAAACTAAGCATTAGAATTAACAGAACATTTGCTAATATGAAATAGGATCAGAGGAAATAAATGGCAACAAAGAGCTCTCAATATTTGTGTGATTTTTTTTCTTCACCTTAAATGAATACACACTTTTAGCCCAGTCTTTGTGTACAGTTGATTTTATCTGTGCTTGGCTATGCTATGGTAGCCCCAGGGTTAGGAATAAAGTGAGAGCCCTCTCCTTTAGACTTTATTCATCATAGCGACTAATTTTGAGGAAGACACTGTTAGACATTGGTAGAGACTGCACCTAAGCCCAGGGCATTTTTACCTGCATAGTGAGCTTTGAATTTCTTCTACTCCATGAGCATCGAGGAGCAGCTTTACTCCTGGGATCAATTTAACCACTTTGGATGAACTCTGTAGGGTTTAGAATTATGTATATTAGGGTATAGTAACTGATTTTGGAACATGTTTAACTACTATAAACATTGGAATTTTAACTTATATAACTACAGATACTGTACTGGAAATACTTTAGTTTTAGTCCTTAAATTTAAAATTGTTTTATTTTTATTTATTTATTTATATTTTGGGATACTGAGGATTGAACTCATGACCTTGCGCTTGCCAGGCAAGCTTTTACACCACTGAGCTAAATCCCCAGCCCCAATAGTTTTATTTTTTAAAGTTAATGAAGTTGATTCACCAAAATATACTATAATCACGTTTATTCCTTATTTATTTTCCTAAGAGCACTTAAAATGTTATGTGCTGGGAGCATGGTAAGAATCTAGAAAAAAGAGGTGACTAAGGCGTAATCCCTATGTTCAGACAACTTTGAAACAAAATATTATGCTTAGATTAAAATAATTTATATGGTGATACTGATTTTAAGACCTGTTACGTAATTAATGTTGCATTTTGCTGTTTAACATTTGGGGCATTATGATTTTTGTGACTTTCCATGGGACTCAGGCTTTGGTTCTCCTAACACCAAATGAAACTGATTCTAATGTACTTTTATCTATAAACTATTTATTTTATAAATATTTACTAGCTTCTTTGTGCCACATACTGTGCTGGCTCCTGGAAATGTGATTTTATAGTAAATACTAGCTTTGACCTCGTAGAATGTGCTGTCTGGTAGTTTATTGATGGAGATCTTGCTTTTTTTTAAAAAAAAAAAAAAAGCTACTGTATATATCTTTGTTACCTACTTCAGATTATTCCCTTACCTTTGTTTTATTTTTAGTATCTGTTGGTATATTTAATATTATGTCACAGATAAATGGGATTAAATTGTACTGAGTTATTTTACTATTGTGAAGAAGAAAGAAACACTATGAAATAAGCCTCTATCATAATTTAATAATAGCTCCTTTTACCTTTTTTCAGTAAACCAATCATAGAAAATTTTGCTCTTTGTACATTATTGTGAACCTAGTGATAGAGTCTTTATAATGGCTTTATTTGTTCAAATCTTACTAAACTAATACTTCTCTGCATGTGATTCATTTTTAAAAAATAGTGCTGCTATTGTAGTATCTATAATGTGTGTAAGCTTCTCGCTGCTCTTTCCAATTCATTTTTATGTCTGTAACTGTAACCCAGACCAGTAATTCTCTATGCACTAAAGAAAACACTTGGTAATTTAAATGAGGCAGCCATCTGTTTGTGACATGTCATTGTAAGAGCTGAAATTAATAAGCTTTATTTCATTGTGTAATTTTACATATCTTTGCTATCATGATTAGTTTTTAAATCTGAAAAATTGCTACCAGCCACTTTATTCAAAGCTAATCACGTAAAATGATCATTTTGTCAGAAATAGCCTTTTCATGGGTGGCACAAAATGTTCATGAAATGTCACCTTTTCTCTTTCCAGTTTTGAGAAATGGTGCTTGGGAAATTGTTCACTGGGAAAAGGTATGCACTGATTTTTATTTGTTCCAGGAGAAAAAATACATAGAGGTGTATGTATCTAGTAGCTGTAATTTTTCATATAAGAATATCTCAAGAATTCTACTGTTATGAGAATGATATAGTAATTAAAAATTGTAAACATACATGGAGACTTCAGTTAATTGTATCCATTTAATATTTCTGCTCTAGAAAGATACTCTTGAAAAGAAATACTTAGGACATTTTTATTTCTTTCATAGTATATTTTGAGTGCTGTTTTCGTAGATTTTATTTAACCATGAGCTGTTTTGTGTTGTAATTTTTGTGTTAATCATCTACTGTCCAAGTAAAAATAAATTACTTCATATTTTCATAATATTCATATTTTACTTCAAATTCATATAGTGAGGCTAATTATTTTTGTACACTACTTATTCCTTTTTTAAAAACATCATTTTCTAATGAGCCAGAAATCAGTTCCATAATATCAGAGGTTCATTTGCTCATTGAACCTCTAACGTGTTTAGTGAATTGAGTCATAATTAACAAATATTATCCAGGTGATCATTCTTTTCAGACCTCACTTTCAAAAGGTAAGCAATTACTACTCCCATTGTTCTGGAGGATTTAGCTGTTAGTAATCCACAGGTGACTTGCCTTTGTAACTTGGTAAATGTCTTTTTGGAGGCCAATGAGACTTTTGTTTCCTGGGATTTTCAACGTACTGGGAGTGTAGCACTGGACAGTCTCTAGTTAGGACAATAGAGGTGTCACCCATAGGCAGTTCATTTGCACTCCATTATTTCTCAGCCAGTTTAAGTTCATGCATTTGATTCAGCCTTATGATGTTCATGGTCACCTTGTGACCCTGCAGGATAGGATCCCCTCTCAGTAAGAAATTGCATTTTTATTGATTTTTAAGTAAGCGGTTAGAATAGAGACTGACATCTCTTCTAAATAGTTGTTCTTTGACATAAAAATAAAAAAGAGGACAATACTTTTATTGTACTTTATTTCTATGATAGTCATCTCTGTTTTCAGCAGAGCAAAATAAAAAGCAAGAGAACTAAGGCGCTTTCCTAGAAAACTTCTTTCATGGTCTTTTCTGGCCCTTGTGAATGTGAACATTTTAAAGAGAAGACAGGTAGGGTATAATCACATATGATAAATTTATATTTTTGACTACGAAGGCTGTCAGTGTAGTTAACATAAAATGCACATCCTAACAAATTAATATGTCAGTTTCTTATCTTCTTGCCTGTACTGCTTGCTCAGAAAAAAAGTCAAGAAATAACTATATGCTACCTTACTCTAAAACTAACTTTTGAAACTTCTAATTTTCCTAGTACACCATCACTATTTCAATATTGTTCTAATAATGCATGGAGTATTGATAACTGTTTTTTAATTTTTGAAAAACAAAATACTAACTAGCCAACTATGGTTACCCCAAATGATAGCATTTTCAGTCATCTTGGAGAGTAGTATTAGAGAGATAGAATTTAAAATGTTGCCTAAAGTCATCTGGCTAAAATGAGCTGAAGTTATTTATAGCTATAATTAGATAATTAATTAGAATTAATAAAATTTGGTTTAGTGATTATTTCAAGATATATATTCAAAAATTAACAATATTCTTATACTGGCAGTTTCAAGTTAGAAAGTATAAGAGAAAAGAAATCTTAATTCTCACTGATGTAAGGGAGGCTTTCAAATAAATTTAAAACAAAGTATTTGATATTTGTAAAGAAAGTATCTAAACTTTAGGTGTTAAAGATTCACCTAAATATACAAATATGACATATTCCTTCTGAAGCTAAAAAAAATCAATTATTCCAAAATATTAATGTAATCCCAGGGAAATTACTATTTTCCTCCAGCATTAACTAGATTATTAATCATATTTTCAAAAAATAAGTAGTTGAAGAAAACTGAAGAATATTGTGCTAGAATAAACTGTACTAAAATGGAAAGAGAAAGTTACTAGAACAGTGTGTGTCTGTTTCAAAAATAGGCATTGATGACTAGGACAGAACTAATATAGAAGAAAATACAGTTCCCTGAAAATAAACCTATTTAATATTGGATAAAAGATGCAAAAATAATTGGTAAGATGATTAATTAATCATCTTGATATTATAGATTAACAGTTTTAAGAAAAATACTTCAATGCATAGTTTATATGTAAACCACAATCTATGATAATATAAATTCTAATTGGCTAAAACAATCAGCTGTGTTAAAACACTGTTTTTGAAAAGCATACAAATAGAATAAAGATTTTAATAAAAACTTGAAGCTCTCAAGCTCTAAGGAATTTGATTATATAGATTTTAAAATAATTACACAATAAAAACTGCCATAATTGGGCAAGATATGTAAAAATGTTTGCACCCAGAAGGGCAAATGATTGTGATTGCTGTTATTTTGATGGAAAATAGGAGTTGGCAATAGGTAAGAGGAAATATAATAAGCAACAGATGAGGCGTATTAGTCAACCTAATAATAAAAGTCACAAATCTAAACAAAATAAAGTCTAATTTGCTGTGCTTTTAGTAAAAACAAACCTTGTTCCAATTTTTATTACACAATTTCTGTATTGTTATGGATTAGCAGTTTGGCTATTTCTGACATAAAAAGGGTATTCTGGAAATTTATCCCAAAATTTATAAAGTAGGCGCAAACTTCACATTTATAAAAAGGTTTATACTTTAATGTATTTATAATAAAAATTAGTATACATAGCATACAACAGGGAAGCATTATATAATTATGGCATTCTGTACTCTTATAATTGCTATGATTTTACACACTACAACAATATACACACCCAGACACACACACACAGTGATACTAATCATACAGCAGATATTTGCTGTGTATGCCAAGCACTGAGCTCAAAGGAAAAAGAAAGACCTATCAGGACTCATGTGTCAAGAATTTATAGGTGAAAAGAAGAGGTTCTTGTAAACTGAGCATTAGCCATGGTTTTTTAAAGATGGTATATTTAACAACTGGACAGACACAGAGGAGATTTACTTGTTGCATTAGCCTAATAATTGTGGCAAATCTTTTCCATGGCTTATATAATATTTTGTAGAACTAAAAATAAAATCAATAAGCCGAAGCGTAGTGCCATCCACATGCCAAGGTAATCCGAGAAATATGAGAGCAAGTAGGCTTCACTTCAGGACACCTCTCTCTCTGCCATTCCAAATGTGTGGCCACTGTGGTTGCTTTTTTTTTTTTTTTTTTACTGGTGCTGGGGTTTGAACTCACGCCAGGCAGGTGCTTATGCTGCCGAGCTAAATCCCCAGCCCCTGTGGTTGCTTTCTTTTTTAAAATTGTATTTAAAGAGGAAAAAAAGCAAAACAGAAAAAAGGATAGTAATAATACAGAATTTTAAACAAAAATAAACACTAAGAAATCACTAGTTGATAAATTACATACTGTCGTCTTAGAAATAGTTGTTCAAGTTACAAAATTAAAGCATACAAAGTGGACTTCAAAAAGTGACACTGCAAACAGTTCTGTTCAACCATCCAACAATATCTTAGTAATAAGGTTATCTATCTTACACACTTAAACATACATGCAGTTATATCCTTTAGAGCACTTTCTGTTCCTCTTTTTTTTTTTTTTTTTTACAATAGCAATTGCATGGTTGCTTTCTAATGGACCTCTGAGGACCTGCAAACTTTTACACAACCTATATCTTGTCCTTCACAGCTGGGCAGACTTCAGGCTTCAAACAGTAACACATACATTTCATACCTCCAGTTACTGCCCTGAAGTATTTTACTGTTGCAAAATATTAAGTTTCAAGTATCGAATTTTAAGAAAAAATATTGCAATTAAAAAGCTCCACATGAAGAATCACATCTCTACTCTTGAAATTGAAGCAGCTACTCTCATCACAAAGATTAATTCTTTACACTGAGATGCAGCTGAGACTTTAGGTTCTTCAGGTACAACACAGGTAGAGAATTCGGATGAGTAATCTTGATATCAATGCGTTCTTCTGGCTTAGCTGAGAAGCCTGGCATGATGGGTTGTATATATGCACAAAAATCATCTGTAAAGAAAGTTGCTTTAAGAAATTTTTTACTATGAAATACACATTATTGGATTAAGACTATGTCTCAAAAAAATCTGTTAGACGTGGTGACATACACCTATAATCCCAGCATTCTAGGAGAATGAGGCAGATAGACTGCAAATTATGTCCAGCCTGGGCAATTTATCAACTGAGACTCTGTCTTAAAATAAATGGGCTGGAAATGTATCTCAGTGGAAAGGCCCTGGGTTCAATTCCACCACCCCCACCCCACCCCCATCCATTAACATGAAATAGAAGTATCCTGGGACCTACAATTGGACAGTCATTTTGTTTTGTTTTGGTACTGAGAATCAAATTCACGACCTCATGCTTTCCAGGCAGACGCTTATGCTGCTGAGCTAAATCCCGGGCCTGGACATAGTTTGATTTGTAGTCCTTTATACTTTGACAGTCCTTCCCTTTCTCTTAGTCCTCACTGCTAACGTCAGTAACTTGTGAAAGTTCAGGGTAGTGTACCAAAATCCCTTGTATTTCTATGTTCTTCACTTTTGTATTTTGGGACTGAAAACACTCTGTCGCAGTGCTCCTCCAGTTGGGGTATGCGGTCAGAGCCTTTATTTTTTGGCCTTTTAAAAAAAACTTAATTGGTACATTTTAGATATGCATAATGATAACATACATCATAGGAAATTTGTACCTGCCATCTGGGCTTTTTGTGTGTATCTGTTCCTCTTATACTAGAAAGGAGAATGATACATTAGGAGCTCAGAACCAAAAAGGACAGAGTGGTGCTTGGGTATCTTTGAGAAACTGATTGAAAACATAGGCAAATAAGTGTCCTGGAAGCCAGGCATGAGGATGCATGCCTATAATCCCAACACCCAGGAGGCTGAGGGAGCAAGATCATTGCAAGTTTGAGGCCAACCTGAACCGCATACCAAGACTACAAAACAAAACAAGTAAGTGTTCTGCTTTCTTCAAGTAGTGCGACACTCACTTAGCACTTGGTGAGTCCTTAGTACTCACTAGGGTAGCTACAATGTACAGTATTGAGGTGTTAATATTTCCTTCCATTTAAATTCACAAGTCCTTTTGTCTTACAATCAGTGAAGATGCTGGAAAGCAGTAACATCACTTAGGAATTTTTGTTAGGTCTAACAGCTTAACTCCCAACCCTGTGATGTGGGAAGATGTGGTCCTGTTTTTATGAAGCATATAGTTTAATTGGAGAAGAAACATTAACATACACTAAGTTATGATAGAACAATTAAGTGGTAGCCTGAGTGCCATTCTAACTGCCATGATTGTAAAGAACTTATATTTTATCATCTTGTCAATGAGTGCTGTCAGAATACTTTTTTAAAACATTATTTTGTATCCAGATTACATTTATACTTGCAGTTTTTAAATTTTTCCTATTTGTATATTTTTAGACAAGGAATGTTTGATTCCAGGGTTCTTGACAATTAGTCCATTTCAGATAGTTCAAATTTCAAGTTTCAGCTACAACAAATCCTTTTGGATCCAGGCATCTGGAGCTCTGTTACCTTGAGTAACAAAAACACATATCACAGACTAGAAGACATCTCCCCTTCCTGTTCCTTCCGTATGTAAGCTAGAACAGAGTAGGTGACCTGCAATGGTTTCTTATTATGAATTCCACTAAAGATTCTGTTCTGTCTTTTCCTTTAATAATGTGCCCTATTAGAATTCAAGGGAAAGTAGACAGTGAGAAAAATAAAAAGGCTTTCTTTGCCTCTCTTAGTTGTTGAAACTTGTTTTTAGGTCCATTTGTATACTAAGATAGCAACATTCACAATGCGGTAGGAGGATCACCAGTGTGACTTTAATTAATAAGCTAGGTTGAGTCTTAAGTCATTGCCCACAGCCTTTGTGACAAGACTGATGCTTTTACGTTACTTCTGTTCCTGACCATAGTGCATCTTAGTTTCTCTTCATGTCATGCTCAGAAAAGCACTAACAGGTAGTAAAATTTAAAAATTAATCTGTTTTTCCAATTTGAATAATAGTGATAATTTCAATAAATTTACTTACACAAAAGATAAGTCAGATATGGGTTTGAGTCTAACCTTTTCCACCTACCAATCCTGGCCAAATAACTTAGAATCACAAAGTTATTTTCTTCCTTTCTAAACAATGCATTACAAGTAACACTTACTTTTAAAGGTCATTGTGAAAAGTACCAATCACATATTCTCTCCAGTTGTGTTGAAAGTTACATGAAGATTTCAGTTGATAAAATCTTCCTTTTTATTTTTATGTCAAAGAGAAAGAATAAGAGAAGTTGAGATGTCTCATAAGTAGATGGGATCAGTTGATTTTGTTAAAATAAGTTGTAGAGCACTATTTTAAAAAAAAGCAGCACTCATCTCTTAAAAGATTTCCTGATTTCCTGGCCTCACTCTTAGAGAATTTTATGCTATTTTGTGAAGATCAGTAGTTCTTATCTGCCAGTAACCATTTTTTCTGTAGTATTTGTTTTAATACAGTGGGTTATATATTTGTAACTATCTTTCCATGCAGATAATTAACCAATTCCCAGTTTTCTTTCAGGTAAATGTTGGAGATATAGTTATAATAAAAGGCAAAGAGTATATACCTGCTGACACTGTACTTCTCTCATCAAGGTAGAGATACCTACTGATGCTCAAACAGTGTAGAGGATGGTTTCTCTACCCTGCATTGACCTTGTGATTTCTCCAAGGAAATAAGGAATAAACGAAGAACTTTAAACCTCTCTAATGATTTTTAATTAATCATTTAAACATTGATTGGATCTAAAGGCTGTTTTCATGTTTGCCATGTAGAATAAATAATCGGTACTATATAATTTAAGTTATTACAACAGAGAATCTTTCCTTCTTTGAATGTGTCCAGATCCATGTTGTAGACTGTTACCACTTTTTAATGTTTAAGGTTTCCTGTCATTTATTTTCTATCATCCATGGACTGGGTTCTGTCAGTTTTCTCTCTCAGTTCTTCATAATCATTAGTTTCTTTATGATGCATTGATGTATCCCTGCAGTTTCTTGATTCTTATGGTGAACTGGTACAGGAAAATGGATGAGTGATTTCTTTTTCATTATTTTACCTTCTGAAATGCCATTCTCTTTCAACCAAAAAATTAAGTACTTTACTCTTTCTCTCAAGTTCTTTCTGTCGTTGAATTTAGATAATTTTTGTTCTACTCATATTTAAGTTAGCCATGAATTAGTATTCAGAACATATGGCACAGTCACCATTTAACGAATGTGATTTTCAAATGGTTTTAGGTTTTAAAACTGTAAAACTAGCCCTAATATAAATTAATAGGAAACATTTTTTAGAGGTTGTTTATCATCATTTCCTTGGACAGTTTTATTTGTAAATTCCACATATAAATATGTACAGTGTCCTTTTTTCAAACTCTATTTAATCAGGTCCTGACTTAAAGTGGTTGGATTCACAAGCTAGTGAAATATAATTGAATGAATAAGAATTACCTGCATATCAGTGGTAGTATATATGAAGGCTATTGAAATAAATAGAGGTAATTACATTTCCATATTTTAAGGTTGGCATCTTTTTTGTGCCATATACAGATTGAATTTTGTTTGCAGAGAGATTGATATGGATGTTTGCAAATCAGCCTCTCTGTTCTTACTTTCATTTATTTGTAACTTTGCCAGGGTAGATTTCCAACACTGATATAAAACTTATTGCTTATAGTTGGCCATGTGAGAGCAAGTGTAAAGGTGAGCTTATTACCATCATCTTAGTTCCTGGCTAGTATTAGGTATTACAGAGGGCTCTCTTTATGAGTCAGAAAACCTGGATTCTTACTGTATCTCAGTGATTTTGCTTAAATTCTCAGGCTTTAATTTTATGACCTTTGCACTGATGAAGATGGGCTAAGTGAGAAAACCCTAATATTGGCCGGGGATTTAGCTCAGTGGCATAAGCGCCTGCCTGGCAAGCAGGCAGTCGTGAGTTCAATCCCCGGTACCAAAAAAAAAACACCCTAGTATTCCCCAATTCATTTTGTTTTATTTTGTTTTAATTGATAAACTTTCAGAGAAAGTGAAAGTTTGATCATTGCACTGAAGGGTGAACTATCCAAATGTTTCTGTGTAACAAAGGTCAAAAAATACTGATGTCTTCTAGCAATTTTAAAAAAGTAGTAATGGTTTCCTAATTGAAGAGGCATAACCATAGAACCATATATGGCAAACCACTAATCACAGTATTTCTTTTTATCTTTTAACAATGTGAAGATAGCTGTCTATCCTGCCTTGAGTTTATACTTCATTCTTGAAAAATTTTAAACTATCGTCTTTCTCTGTTGAATCCCAGGAGCTCCCTGGCAAGCTTTGTGCTTGTAGTATTTGACATTCACCAGTAAAGTCTATGATGTTTTCCAAAATGTGAAAAATTGTAAAATTCTGAAATCTGAAACACTTCTGGTTCCAAGAGGTTGGATAAAACACAACCAACCTTTATTTTCTAAATGTTAGGACATTTTTTTACAAGATATGTTTTATCTTTCAAAACATTTCCTGGTACATATCAATATTGTTAGATCAAAATAGTTTCTGTATCTTAACATTCACAGTGTAATATAAATATTGTGCTATTATGCTAGCATTTCTACCCAAGTAACAGAACACTACCTTTCAACTGGTTTTTGTTTGTTTCCTTGAGGGATTTCTGCATTCCTTAACTCTTTAGAATCTATGCTAACTTTAAGAATTAGATAATATCTTTTCTTATTTAACAGAAAGAGAAATTTTCACTTTGTCTCCTATTTACCATTTAGCTTTAATGATTATTTCAAAATCCAAATTCTTCTGATTACCTTCATTATGCCCGCTGTCCACTGTCAAAATAAGTACATGGTGATTTTTCACCTGCAAGTGGATACCATTTAGCATTAAGATTTAAAAGCTTTGTAATGCTGAATTCGCAATTTTTGTCAGCTATTAATCTAATAATCTTCTGTGAAGCGATTGTGAAATCAAAAGACAAAGTGGTTTAAGTATTGCATTAATTTTCATTTTTAAATGAAGAAACTGAAATTTTAGCGTATACACTTACGTTAAGGAAATATAGAGTAAAATAACTCAAGCTGATAATTCAAGTACAAACAGACTCTTGGTATGTCTGTTTCATACTCTTGGCTGAAAGTTTGTATTTGAATTTAAACACCCACCACCCCCACCTCTAAAGGGATGACAGTAAAATAGACTTGTATTATTGAATAACTCCAGTAGCTCTAGGAATACCTTCTAATTTCTTACGGTTCGTATCTGTGTGATTTGTATTAAAGTTAAGAAGGTACTTATGCAGTTTACTTTGAAAATGTCTCAGGATCAGAACATCTTTAACAAAGGTTATTTTTTTTTTTTTTTTTTTTTTTTTTAGTGTGTATAGATAAGGAAGTAGAATAGAATACTTTGTTTCTCAGAAACCTAAAACAACTTCCATATTTCTTAGATTTTTTTAGGTAGGAGCAGGCATTTAGTGAATGCCATGAGGTTGAGGAATTAGAAAAAGCAATCTATAAGATAAAGTAACTCTCTACAGGATATATTTCTGTTTAACTTTAAAAGAAATGCTTGTATGTAAACTTCAAAATTTGAAAGTTTTTATGTTAGAAAATGGAGCTTAGGTTTAAAAGCAGATAAATTATCCTTAAATATTAAATATCTTATGCCTTTGGACCTGATCAAAATGAGTTTTGAAAAAATTGGCATTTGACATTTTTATTAACATGTATTATTTTCTATAATAATTTCAAACCTTTTGTCTCTTTTGTCCATTTGTTTGTTTTTCCTCTGTTATTCATTTTTTTTTTCCCATTTTAATTATTTCAAACTGGGACATGTAGGTGGCAGTAGGGGAAATAGTGAAAGTGACCAATGGGGAGCATCTCCCAGCAGATCTCATCAGTCTGTCCTCAAGGTTAGAGCACCGAGCTGTACAGGACGTGTGTATGTGGGTCCTCACCCTAAACCAGAGAACAGTGGCACCCAAATGTGGTTGAGTTCTGTGTCTCTTCCTTTAAAACACCAAACTTTTAAAATATTTATTGATGATGGACATTTCACAGATGTTTTAAAGGTATTGTATGAATATCTTACTGGATGATGTTTGTCCCTCTGCAGGGCAGATTCAGCTCCTGCTATTTCAACAGGAGTCCAAGAGGCATGCCTGTAAAGTTAGATTTTAATCTGCTGTGTCATTAATATATATTCATATTTAACAGCATGCCTCAAGACTGAGGCTTAATTTATGATCTCTCCATGATATTTTTTGAGCAATATTATCCTTTTCATGAACCAGTTATTGAAAATTCATTACATTCTCTTATTCTTACCTTTTAAATTTTCTACAAGTTCTGTAAAATCCTGCCAGTGATTATTGCTATAATTTGGGCTTTTGTAGGGTTTACAGAGGACCCCCTGCACAAAGCTGGATGTTGTACATTTTGTACCGCATGCTTTGAAATCAGTTTTTATCCCACTTGTACCTTGTGATAATGTGCACGTTACTGTGATACACTTCAGCTGTCTACTAGTGTCTGTATTGTGATATGCATCTTGTCTCATTTTCCCACTTACTAATCAGAAAGCCTGCTTTGCCTCTCTGACTGTATTTGTGTTTGGGATGTCATCATAATTTGCTGAAGTATTTATGATCCAGCATGAGTCCTGACGTCTTGCTGCCTTTCACAACACTAAGAGCTGCTTCTGTCACAGCTGTCTTAAGTGATTAAGAATGTTCTGAATATGAATGCATATTTTGTGTGTCCCACTTCAAATAGAAGTCAGCCTTTTAAACTGCCTAACTTCTTATCCATTTAAAGTACTGGGAAACTTACTTTGAGGGGAAAAGTAAGAATACGTAGATCTAGAATGTTATTCTCATTTTAACATGAGACTAACCTTAAGGATATTGAGCAGTAAAATTTACTGCTGCAATACAAAATCAACATCATCATTTAGTATTTTGTTATTATGCTTTTGTTATCAGAAAATTTTTTATAACTTCATAAATCATTTATTGTAAATCATACATAAACAAATTAGAAAATTGACATTTGTAATTACCAGAGCTAAATTACTGTGGTAAAAGTAATTTAAAAATAAGATTTTTAGTAACTGATAGAGTGAAAATGTAAATATTAGAAGGCTCCCCTGTTTAGGAAAAAAGTAACAGCTTCTATGAAGGAAAGCCTCTAGAATAAATCCAATAACTTGCAAAGTTACTTTTGAGTGAATCTAAAATATTGTATTATTGTCCGTGTATATGAATACTTTTCACAAATTTTTGGGTCATGAAATTAAGCTAAATTCTTTTTTCTGAAAGTTAGAATAATGTTTTACACATGTACAAATTGGAAATTGATTAGAAAATTCCAGGTGTTTGTGACTTGCAAATTTCCTTTTTTTTTTAAGCCTTGTGTGCACAGGTCTATATCACAGTTACTTATGTGATATTCATAAGTTAGACTTCTTTTGTAACCAATTACTAATGCAATGATTGGTTTAACTTTAGAATGCTGTTCCATGAAACAGACGGTCCAGTCTATAGTTGAACCACACAGTCACATGTCTGTAATTACAGGGCAGTTGATAATCAGCATGGGAAGGGGACACATGTGACAGTCTAGAGAAGTGATAGCAAACCTGTGGTGGCTGTACCTCAGTGGAATGTTATATGAGGTTCACCATCCCTGGTCTAGCATGTGGCACCTGTGTTAAAACTAGGGAACACAGACCCTTCTTACCATTCCACATTGAGTTGCACTAAAACCCTCTGATGAGAACCTGTGAAGGCGACCCTACCAGATTCAGGGCAAGAAGCAGTATAGCCAAGTTGGCTGATTTTAATTTTAGTTTTGCCAATTACCAAAACTCTCTCAAGTTACTTTAACAGATAAGGAAGATAGGAACCAGGAGGAACAACAGAGAAAAGTATATACCCACTTCACATGAGGAATATGTTCATGCATCTTTTAAAAGCTGCCATGCAATTTTTGTGTTACATGTGATTCTATTCATCATAGTTAGAAGGGTATTTAAATGCAAGTTTGTAGGCGTTAACAATCTGGAATTTTCTAATCACTTTGCTTAGCCAATTTACATGTGGGCCATGAGCATGAAATCTCACTTGATATCTGAGCTAAAGATAAATGTAGACACAAAACTGCTTTACATTTTAGATACAGTCTGTTGTGTCTATATAAACGAACAGTTTAAAATAATCTGACAAATTTACTCACTGACATTATCCTGCAGACCGTTACTGAGTGTTGTCAGGAAGTGGCTTTTGAATCCTTCTCGCTAGAAAGCTGAGCCATGAGTTGTCATGCATGGTTTCTGCCTCACAGTATCTGGCTGTTAAAATGAAAGTCATCAAGAAGCAAGGTGACAATAGCTTTGTATACAACAGTGATGGCAAATCTGTGACATGCATGCCACAGCGGGCTGTTTGTATCACTGAAAGCTCTAAAGGGTTCGCCACCACTGGTCTAGAACAAAAGACTGTAGTGTGTTTAAGCATTTAAATGTTATTTTTCTTGGTTTCCTTCCCCAACTCAATACTTATCCTTCTCAATTCTAAACCACAGTGAGCCCCAGGCCATGTGTTACATTGAGACATCCAACTTAGATGGTGAAACAAACTTGAAAATTAGACAGGTAAGTTTAACAGAGGTTCATATAATCACTTCTGTTTTAATACATGGAATCAAGAGCTTTTTTCCTAATTTTATTGATTCTTTCATACTGTTACTATCCTAAGATAGTAACTCTTTCACTTTGAAAGTATTTTCTCATGTAACCACCATGAAGAAATTCCATTAACGGCTATTAAGGACTATGAGGCACTCATATTTGCTTGCCTGATTAAATACAGCCCATATAAAAATTGTAACATTTTAAATTGCTTCATTAATAGTTAATGTTTGGATAATGTGAAAATAGTTTTGACATGTTAGCTTGTTTTCCTATTCACCTGTTCCAAATTATTATTTGGTTTTACACATTGAATTCCATATTTTTCCATGCGATTTTGAAGCTGTTACTCATCTTGGGAATTTACCCTAGTTTAGATTTCTGTAATTAAGTTCTTTTCTCATCCTAAGCAGAAGAAAAGCTGTAAGGATTTTGTTTACAAAGTTTGAAAAGAGACTTTTAAACAAATACATGCCCCTGGGTTCTGGGTGCATGGTGAGGTGGCTGGAGAGTGGGAGAGCAGAGATGTGGGGACAGGTCAATGTAGAGGACCTGGACTTCAACCCAGGAAGATAGTTGTGCTCCGTGCTGGCTGCTTCTAACTGGACAGAGAGAAGAACTGTTGGGGAGTTTTTTCCTGTCAGTAGGAAAAAAGAGGAAAGAACAGAAAAAGGAGGAAAAAAGAAAAACAGTTTTGGAACACAAACTTTGTATTTCATGGCTGTTTTTAGATTCAGCAGACAGATGAAAAATGTGTAGTACTGAATATTTTGATTTTGAAAGGAAATCATTCTTGGAGTTTTACTTCAAAATATCTTTGCAGACTACTTATCATTTTTTTAGAACTTTTACAAAAGCTGCAAACTTGTTGGAAAGGCAAGTATCCCTAAAAATGATTTGGCAGGGTATTGTATAATGGGGAAGAATTGCTTATGGAGTAATGAGACCCCTTAGATCCTAAGACCTGCACCCACCCAAACTATTTACTTAACATACTTTTTGCTAACACATTTTTAACAGGGCTTACCAGCAACCTCAGACATCAAAGACATTGACAGTTTGATGAGAATTTCTGGCAAAATTGAGTGTGAAAGTCCAAACAGGCACCTCTATGATTTCGTTGGAAATATAAGGCTCGATGGACATGGGTATGTGAAATTACACGCTCCATGGCTGTCCTGTGTTGCTAAATGTCTTCCAAGTCTGGGTACAGATTATTTCCCTCTATGTTTGTATATACAGAACCCTTTTTATAAGCCACGTTTACATTCCAACCTGAGGTTCTGTTGTAAAACCGTTGAATCTTAACCTTAATTGTGTGGTATA
This sequence comes from Cavia porcellus, assembly GCF_034190915.1. Lineage (NCBI taxonomy): Eukaryota > Metazoa > Chordata > Mammalia > Rodentia > Caviidae > Cavia > Cavia porcellus. The sequence continues at coordinate 22,490,809 of NW_026947513.1, read as the reverse complement.
ACTGAAGATTTTCCCAATATAGTAATTGAATGTTTTCAAGAATATTCCAGGGTTCTGGCACATTGTTTGTTTACTAGGCAAATAATCTGTGGCTTTTTTATACACCAAAATACTTGTTATCAGTTTAACTCTTTAGTAATCATGGTCTGAATTCTTTCCTGTGATCCATACATGTCTCCAAGAGTTCAGACTCTTCCTCTAAGTGTTAGCTTGTACTGGATAATTTCTTGTCTCCTTGGTGTAATTCTGTGTGCTGGTATCTAGGCCATGTTATCATCTGTAGTTATCTTTTGTTGTTACCTGCTTCCTGTCTTTCTCATTTTCTACTGCTTCCTTCATTGATTCAAGGTGGATTAGGCCACTTATATATTTAAGGAGACAACAATGAACAAAGCAGATAAATCTTCCTGCCCTGTGTCTTAGTATGTTCAGACTGCATTATCAAAATACCTTAGACGGGGAAATTTTTAAACAGAAATTTTTTGCTCACACTTCTGGAGGCTGGGAAGTCTAAGATCAGATCAAGGCACCATCTGATTTGGTGTCTGATGGGAGCTTGTTCTTCATAAATAGTATGTGCTATATGTCCTCACATAAGGCCCTCTCACTTCTTTTGTAAGGGCATGAACTCCATTCACAAGGGCAGAACTTTCATGATCCAGTCATCCCTACAACACAGCTTCCTAAATTAGTTTTCAGTTTACAAATATTGGGAGTCACAAACATTTGTACTATTATACCCGGTTAGCATACCTTCGTGTAGTCAGCTTTCCTATTGCTAGAAGAAAAACACTTTACTTACAATTTAAGGGAGGAGTGGTTTGTTTGGCTCACAGTTTCTGAGGCTCAGTGCATAGTTAGCTGGCTCCAAAGTAGGGACCTTATGGAGGAAAGATATGAGGAGCAAAGCCAGGAGGCAGAGTAGTGCAACAGTGCCAAAGAAGAAGGAGCCAGGGACTAGATATAGTACCCAAAGTCATGTTTCTGTAACCCGTTTAGACAATTCTGTAACCCATTCAGGCACAGTTATCTAGGCAGCTCCCAAGCCAATCAAGCCAAAAAGGACAAAAAGCAAAGTGATAAATAAGATAATTCTACCCTATATTAGATTACAATAAGTACTTTAGAAAAGATGCATAAGGTAAAAAAAACTTTGGGAGTCCTTGAGAAGGAATCACTTTGAGTGGATGTAGTGAGCCCCATTGAGAAGGAAACATTCGGTCAGTGATGAGTAGGAGGTGAGGAACTTTGAAATGCTTGAATATCTGGAACAAAAGAACTTTAAACAGAAGAAAGAGTCGGTGCAGATTGTTTGTAATATCATTATGTTACCCTAAAGTGTGAAATTGCATGGAGTAATTATACAGTGTTAGAGAAAGCATTGAGTTTGGAGAGATGTGATCAAGGAAAAACGTACTACAAAAAAGGCTGATAGATAATAGTTGACCAAATCATATAAGGCTTTGCAGGCCACTGTGAAAGAATATTCTAAGTGAGATGGGGATCCCCTGGAGGATGAGGAGGGAGGATGAAGAACAGCAGTTCAGTTTTGGACTTGGTGCACTGATGGTGTTCAAAAGGAGGTTTTGAGGTAATTCCATATGTGAGTTTGAGATACAAGTCTGGGATCAGATAAATTTGAAAACTCTTGGGATAGATACATATTTAAAGCTTTAGGACTGAAAGAAACCAGAAAGTAAAAGGGTGGAGACAAAAATTAAAAGACCCAAGACTGTCCAACATTGAATTTAAGAAGAGAAGGAACAGATGAGAGAGACTGAGACCAAGCTCATAGGATGGAAACTGAGAGACCGCGCAGGAGCCATGTCCCGCAGAGGTGGGGCACCAAAGTAAGCCAGATGCTGCTGATGGTCAGGTTTAGCAAGTGGAGACCCTTGAGCTTGATTAGAATAGGTAGCACCCCATGAGAGTGAGTTCCAAATCAGTTTCAGATTTGTTAAAAATAACAACTGTAGCTGGGTGTTTGGCTCAGCGGTATAAGCGCCTGCCTGACAAGTGCAAGGTTGTAAATTCAATCTCAGGTACCAGAAAAAAACAAATGGCGAGTTCTTTTTCAAGCGGTTTCCCTACAAAGGGGTGCAAAGAAATGAGAAGGTGGGAAGAAGAGTAGGATCTTTAATGCCCCCTTTTCTTTTTTCCTTCCCTTGCTTCACTCCCTCATTCTCTATCTTACTTTTCAAGCATTTGTAGTGGCCCACTAAATGTCACCTTGATGTCAGCAGCCTGGAACAGTGCTGTCATTGTTCTGTAATTGTCTTATTAGAGTGTGGGAATTTTGAAGGATATTTCAAGAATCTCCTGTACTTCCATCCTTCCTTATATGCACCAAAATCTGTCCTGTAATCTTTAAAGCAGTTGTTGCTCCAAAATTTGCAGTGATCTTTCCGTGAACATATGGTTATAGACTAGACTAATGATAGATTAGTCCTAACACCAGTAATGTTTCTTTAGACACATTCCAAAACTTCCCAGCTTCCATTTCTTATCAGTTCCCTGTTAAATTGCTGCCAAGTAAATCAGTTCTGTAAAGGAGGAATTTTTTGTGATGTTGACAAGATTTCAGATAGAGATAGAATTTATATAATATACTTTATTTTATATGAAAGGTAAAAATAAATTTTTAAGACCTTTGTCTCTATGACACATTTGGCTTTGACAGTGATTAATAGAGCTCTTGGAGAACCTTTCCAGTGACTATACCTTGATTCTGTTACAGTTGACAACTATGATGTAATGCCAGAAGCTTTGGAATTCAAGCTGTGATGAAAACTAATAATAACTCTTCTCAGTCTTTGTAATTAAGAAGTAGTAAGTTTTAGGCCAGGGATTTAGCTCAGTGGCACAAGTGCCTGCCTGGCAAGCATGAGGTCCTGAGTTTGGTCCCTGGTACAAAAAAACAAACAAAAAATGCAGTACTAAGTTTTCCAGGCATGGTGGCACACACCAGTAATCCCAGCACTCTGCTAGGCTGAGGCAGGAAGATTACAAGTTCAAACCCAGCCTGTGCAACTCAGCAACTTAGCAAGACCCTGTCTATAAATAAAAAATTAGTTAATTAATTAAACAAGCAGAGAATAGAAGTCAATGGGAAGACCCTGAGTTCAGTCCCCAGTAATACACATATACATGGCAGTAGGTTTCACGTTAAGTTTGTATCTATTTCCAGTGAGTCCTTGTCCTTGCCACAGATGCTGAAGTGGCAGTTGCTATAGTATTCCCCGTGGGATAGGTGAGGAGCAGCAGACACGCATGAACCCTGGAATGCAGTCCAGTAACTGCTCAAGAACTTTATGGAAGGGGTTGGGGACTTAGCTCAGTGGCATAAGCGCCTGCCTTGCAAGCAGGCAGTCGTGAGTTCGATCCCTGGTACCGATCAAAACGAAAAAAACAAACAAACAAAAAAAGAACTTTATGGAAACCTGCTTTAGCACAAACTCTGACGTGCAATCCATATCTTCAGATAGATGCAAGAAGTGTTCTCTACATACAGTTTGTCCCCGGCACAGTTATGTGCAGAAGGCTTGGCCCCCGGTGTAATGGTATTGAGTTGTGGGATCTTTAAGGAGTGGGCCCTGGTGGGAGATAAGGAAGTCATCAGAAAGGTTTCAGGTCCAATCCCAGGAATGAGTTCGGTCCAGTGGCCCTGGATTTATTGCTACCAAGACCACTTCTTGTCAAGTGAGCGGCTCCAGTTACTTTTGCATACACTTCCGCCATCTGACACCGTAGCACAGCCCTGTGGGAGCTTAGACTTCTCAGCTTCCAAAACTGTGAGCCAGACTTTTTCTCTTATAAAATGCTTGGGTTTTTTATAGTCACATGAAATGGACTAAAGTAGTTCCTATCCAGATGTGCACTGAGGCATACTGTTAGGTATAATGATAGTTTCCATTACTTTGTCCTTTCTCTAAGTTGAAATACATTATTTCCTGGGACTTCACTTGGTGCTGCACTTTCCCTCCATGTCATTGATTTCACCTTAGCCAGCAGAGTTCCTGTAGTTCCTAAAAGGAGGTCCAAGTCCAAGGTCCTGCTGGCCTTTGAAGCCTGTTGAACCCCAGGCTCACTTGGCCTTCAGTGACAAAGAATTCTGTGTTCTCTGTATGCTTTTGTTGGGAAATCATTTTCTTTTTCCTAGGAGATTTTTTTAAAAAATATTATTTTCTTTATATATGCCTCCCCCAGTCCTATATTAGGATTGAGTCCAGAACCTTACACATGTTAGACACCACTGAGTTACATCCTTAGTTTTTTTTTTTTAATTTTGAGACAGGGTCTAGGTTAGTTACTCACACTGGTCTCATACTAGCAACCTTCCTGCCTCAATCTCCTGAATATCTAGGATTACAGATGTGTACTACTGTGCCTAACTACTGTTTTTGTTTTTAAAATGAATGCTTGGTAATAGGAATCCTTGGTCCACTAAATTTTGTATGTTACATTTCCATCATGTAACCCAGTCTATCTGTCAGTGTGTTATGCTCTTCTGATATCCCTTGAATGAGTTTGAATCACCCAATAATCCATCATAGAATTCCTGTAGGAGGTCCTCCAGCCTGAGTCTTACTCATGGGAAAAAAAAAATGTGATTTAAATTATTACCTCCCAAAGGTGCTGTCTCCTAATACCATCACATTCATATGTTAGGGGGACACAATTCAGCCTATAGGAGATGTGAAATTATAGGATATGGCTACTGTAGCACTAAAGAGGAGCAGCTTAGATACTTCCTCATAGCTGATCCCCTGAAAGAAAACTATTCTTTTTCATTGGGAAGTTCCTTCTTTTCCAAAAAGAAAATAAATATGAAAAGGATTATTTTAATAGTGGAAACTTTTGGAATTATATAGTGGCTGTGCAATTTAAGCTTTTTGGAACTGTCATTTCTAATGTCACCATAATCTGTCCTAGCACTGTTCCCCTGGGAGCAGATCAGATTCTTCTTCGAGGTGCTCAGTTGAGAAATACCCAATGGGTTCATGGAATAGTTGTCTACACTGGACATGACACCAAGCTAATGCAGGTAGGGTTTTATCCATGAAACCTGTAAGGCCTGCATCCTTTGGAAGCGTATTGTTTGTCGCTCTCAGTACAGTGACTCCAAACTGAGCAGATCATCTGTCACAGATTCCTGAGCCCTACCCTAGACATCCAAAATCTGGAACTCCAGTGAGTAGATCCTTGAAATTCCATCTGTGTGAGAAGGGCTCACTGTGCACAAGAACACTAGGGCTTTTCACCAAAGATCACTACAAATGAGTGAATTCTCAGTGATTTTAAGTGTGGCCCATTGGCAGCATGTTGTTGATCACTTCAAATCATGTATGTAACAATGGTGCTGTGTATTAAAAATATTTGTTTTAAAGTCGTATTTTAATACAGTTATGAAATGATTAGATTTTTTTCCATATGTGCAAATTGTGTATCAAATAATCATTTTATAGTTTATTTTTGCTGTCAACATGCACCCTACTACTAATGTTTACACCTGGCTGAGAGTGTTCCTCTAAATTATGATCACATCTGTAGAAAACTGACTTTTAATTGTGAATTGAAAATCTACTCTAAGGCTAATGCCTTAAATAGTTACGAAGATGTTTTCAGCAGACAAGTGTAACTGTTAATGCTTCTACCCCTAGCCACTCTATAAATTCTATAAATCTTCATTTTATATTGATTATAACAATCTTAACTTTCTGTACTATAGATGGCGTAAATATTTGAATCATCAGATACAAATTTGGAAGCTTTCCTTTGTTATTCTTTATACTTAGGAATACTTGAATTCCTTCTGTGTTCAGGAAAAGAAATTTGAAAACCCAAGATCCTTTAAAAATTACTTTCACACTTAAATTTCTAAGTGTTTGATTATGAGTACGCAGGCCTCCTCTCTGCCTCTTTTCTGAGCAAAGACACTAACTAGATCCTTCTAGAAACCTTTGTTTGCTTCAATAGCCAAGTTCGTCTTCCTCCTACAGTGTCTACAAATGCAATGTTATGTCTTGTGTTCTTTCTTACTGATTTCATAGAAGGACAGGTAGTAGCCTTGACAAAGAAAAGGGGTTAATGATTGACACTTCGTTGTACTTGCCATGCTGGCTTAGTGACTTTGCTCTTATTGCTGAAACAAAATACCCAACCCTCAGAGTTAAACGAGGAAAGGTGAACAGTGTATAGCAGTTCAGTCCCTACTCAGATAACTCCAAGGCATGGTGGCATGGCAAAGGGCATCGAAGAGGAGAAACAATTCATGACAGTAAGAAGATATCAAAGTAACAAGGAGGCAGAAGATAGCAGAGCAACAAGGGATGACCACAGCCTTTCTGTCCTGTACATGTTATCCAGGCTACCTAGAGTGGGTAGCCTCAAACCCTTCATCCTTGTGTTCTTGATCCTAACTTTGCACCATGAATCAATCCCAGAGTGGCACACTCTAGATCCAGCCACCTCTGAAAAAGCTCTACCTATGACTGTACAAGACTTGGGGGGACATCTAGGCAAAAGCCCTAACATACAGATTTGCTCAGTTTTCATATGCATACCATGTCTTGATATTAAATTGTGTCAAAATACACATTACTAAATTGTGTACGTTTTTTACTAATCATCCTGGTTTATTTTTACAGAACTCAACAAGTCCACCACTTAAGCTCTCCAATGTGGAACGGATTACAAATGTACAAATTTTGATTTTATTTTGTATCTTGATTGCCATGTCTCTTATCTGTTCTGTGGGTGCAGCCATTTGGAATCGAAGGCACTCTGGGAAAGACTGGTATCTCAATCTAAGCTGTAAGCAGTAAAGTGCTGACTGCACTGTTTTTCTCTTTTAATATATTTGTTCTACAATTGCTTTTAATTTATTTTGTGGAATTTCCTTTTGTTTCTAAAAGAGCTTGTTGCCAAAATTATTGGACATTTAGTCTTTATTTTTTGTGAGTTTTCCAGTGAAAGTAAGTCAAATTTTAGGCTGGGGATTTAGTTCAGTGGCTTAAGCGCCTGTGTGGCAAGCATGAGGTCATGAGTTCCCTGACATAAAATTAATAGTAATAACAATAATAGGAATTAAAATTTTAGACTCCGTAACTTTAAAAATCCTTGTCAACATATGGAGTATTCCATAGTAGTTTAAAAGTTTCAGTAAATACAATATAGTCACTAACATAAATAAAAACTTTTCTTTAAAATGTTTCTAAAACAAATTGTAGCTATGTGATAAAGTAGATTGAGTATATATGGAGGATATTGTAGTCTTTGTATTACCAAAAACAGTTTACATGTTTTAAAGATATTTCAACTCCCTGTACTTCACTTAAACTCAGTATGGAGTTCTATGATAATGTTTTTCTTATCCCCAAAAAAGTGCTCCTAAATAGCTTCCCTATAGACATACGTACTTCAGGTGTTGTAGTGTTAGTGTACTGCCCCTGTGTGTGTCTTGGAAGTGATTTTGCATATCCATTTGATGAGTAGGTCACTGAAAATATGAAAACATTCTAGTAAAAGTTTATAGCAAAAACTAATAAAGCTGCTTTTATTACGTGTATTTAACTTTGGAGCTATTCTAAGTTGTTTTCATAGTCACATAGTTTATTATTTCAACATGAAAAAGGTTACAACCCACCATCAGTTTGTTGCTTCACGTTCTTTACAGTATGTCTGACATGCTTGTTTTTTTCCTTATTGAGAAAGAAGAGTATAATTTTGCTAGAGCAATTTACCTACAGGTGAATAATTTTCAGTACAGTGTGCTGTTGATGTTTTGTTTGCTATTATAGCTTTCTTTAAATTGGAAATAGAGTGCTTTTAAGAATTCATATAAAAGTAATTCTATCATATTGAAGTTTTTACATTTATAAACCCTCTATTAGAACCCTTAGTCCTAATATGTTAAATATTAGGATTTCTAAAACCTAGGATTTGCAGTACTTGGTAGTTCCTTCACTTTTTAGTACTATTGCGTGGCTCTTAACAGGATAAACAACATAAGGAATACAAAATACAGTTGCCTCTCAGATCCATGGCCCCAGGACTCCTACCCAAAACCCATAGATGCTGCTGTCCTTTCTATAAAATAGTGTAGAGTTTGCATATAACCTACTCACCTTCTCCTATTGCTATACTTTAAATCATCTCTAGGTTAGTCATAATACCTAATACAATGTATATGCTATATAAGTAGTTGTTATACTGTATCATTCAAGGGACAATGACATGAAAAAGGTGTGCACAGGCTCAGTGTCTTCTCTTCAGTATTTTTAATGTGTTATTAGTTGAATCCACAGACACAGAACTCTGGTATATGGAAGGCCAATTATAATGCTGTCTATCTCAAAGGATGTATTTGAGAATTAGAATATGACATCATTAAAGTGTTCCTCCCAGATTTCTAGATATATTTTACTATAAAATACAGGATATTCTTGTTACGCTAGATATATATTGCATGCTAAATATAGATTATATTGTAAAATATAGAAAATTCCTGTTATGCTAAGTTTTTTTCAATGTAAGTATAAAACTCAATGATATTGTTCCCACTCCCCCCCAACAGATGGTGGCGCTAATAATTTTGGACTGAATTTCTTGACCTTCATCATACTTTTCAACAATCTCATTCCTATCAGCTTGTTGGTTACGTTAGAAGTGGTGAAGTTTACCCAGGCGTACTTCATAAATTGGGTAAGTATGAACTGAATTATTGTTGTCACCTCCCTAAGTACAAAGTGTATGTATTCTTTTTTCCTCTTCACCGAGTCTTCTGGTCTCTTGGAGGGAAAATAAAATCTTAATTGCCTACTTTTTATTTGCTCCAGGCTGTTATTTTTGAGCCCATATAATTTTAATAAAGTCTCTCTTCTCAGACTCCATATTTATAGGCAGACGTCCTGAGGAAAATTAGTCATTTGTTCAGAAAACCTGTCTGAGGATGTATAGGGAAAGGAGACTATGAGTTTGGAATAAAAATACCTGGATTGTAGTTTGAGTGTTATAATTCCCTAAACATGGGAACTTTGCCTCGTCATTTGACTTCTTTGACAGTTACTTTCTTGGGCACTAGGAGAAGAAGAAGCATGCTTTCTCTGGTTGTACACATTGAGGATTATTTTGACATAGTAAAAAACTTCATAAGCAATGAAGCACTACATGAATAATGCTATGTTTGCTATTGCTATAATAATGTTGGGTTTTGAGTGTTGATTTTGTTATTCAACTGTGCTGCTAAATTTGGTTATTAGATCTAAGTCTTTCAGTAGAGTTTTTGGGGTCTTCTATGTGGAGTATCATGTCATCTACAAATAATAATTTAACTTCCTTTCCTATCCTTATTCCTTTTATTTCTTTTTTGTCTAACTGCTCTGGCTAGTATTTCCAGAACTTTGTTGAATAGGAGTCACAGTGATGATGGAATCCTTGTCTTACTCCTGATCTTAGGTTGAAAGCTTTCAGTTTTTGTCCAAATAATTTAGTAAGATGTTGGCTAGTGGTTTGTTGTATATGACTTGTAGCAGATTGGGGTAAAGGCCATACTCATAAGTAAAATAAATCCGACCCACATGTGCAAACGCCCTATTGTCTCCCTAGTGTAAGAAATGATCCCTAGTGTAAATACCATCCAAAGGGTACAGTAAATACTATGAAAGGGAAAGAAATTGCTCAAAGGGAAAGAATAATGGGAATGGGGAAAAAGAGAAAAGAAGGAAGGGGCAAGAATACACAGAATACACAAAATAGCTAAGATAATTGTGCCACTAATTCTACTACTCCTTGGAAAAGAACAGAGCTTACAGTATCTGATCAATTTTGCATGCCTGTATCTGATAAACTGAGCAACTATTTCAAAGATAACAATAGGCAATGTAATGACAATTGTCAATTTCCTACCAGCCTGTTTTGCAATGCTATATTATTTTTATTGTTTTGTCTTTTTTATTCTCTTCAAAATAAAAAAAGGAAAACAATATTATTTCACCATTGCAGTTGTTTTTTTCCCTATTGTAAATGATTTTAGCTGTGGTTGAGTTTTCCTCTATTTTCTCAAATTTTTTAATATTGGCAAAATGTATTGAATGCCTGTTTCATTCTTATGCGTGTGATACTGGGAATGGAACGCAGAGCCTCCCCACCGCCCAGTCCTCCCCACTTTTTTTATTTTGAGACAAATTTTAAGTTATAAAATTGCCCAGGCTGAGCTTGAACTTACCCTCTTGCTTCAGATTCCCAAAGTGCTAGAATTACAAGTGTGTACCACAATGCCCAGCTTATTTCATAATTTTTAAATAAAACATGTTATTCTTACAGTTTTTTTATTTATTTATTTTTTACAGTTTTGTTTTTATTGAGGTTAAAATTAATGAATTTATGTAAATTAAGTAAATCTGTAAGACAGAAGTTAGCTTAATTTTTCTCTTGAGAAATTTTGGTGATTTTTTAAAAATGTTTCTCCATACATTTTTGAAAAGTTTTTCCAGTAGGAACAAAATTAGGATTGTAAAATAAAACTTTTGCAATTGCCATTTATCTTTTTCTGGTAACTGATTTCCCTGAAGTATCAGTTTCTTCATTCTTTGGCATAAAAGCTGTAATGCAAAATCTGAAGTAACCTACAGGCATCTCTGTCTTCAGGCAGGGAGTATGTTGCTGAAAAATAGTGTACTATGTGTGAATATAATTAAAACTTACTGAAGGGTTCTCATTCGCAAAAAAAAATAAGCTCACTATGTAGGTAAAGTAACTACTCAATCCATTATTTTATTTTTGGTTCGGAGTTTTGAAAATAATATTTGCTTCAAATATTCCCTTAATTTTAAAGTCGGGTAAACTGAGGGGACTCATGCTTTTCAACCAACTTCTTAATATACAGAAATTTTTGTAACTTCCCTAGCAGATGGACAGCTATGCAGATAGGAGAGGTGACAGTTTGCATTTTGACTTTAGCCTTTGCATCTGACATGTGAAAATGAGAAACTAGCCATGAATTATTGACAAGATAGAGTATTCTATTAGAAAAAATATTAATTTGCTGGATGATATAGTCAAAACTCATGATCACTGGGTGCAAAGCAAGTACAATTAAATACAAAAATATACATTTTTTGTTTAGTTTTGTGAGTGCATTTATTTTGCCTTCAAGTAATGTAGTACATGAAATTCGGCCCAGAAAGTAGAATAGATAGAATCTTGATTCCATAGAAAGTAAGAATCAGATAGAATCTCTTGGATAATTTTTCCAGTGGCTTAAAGACCTAATGACTTGAACAACATTTAGTCGCTGTTTTCTAGCTGATCATAAGCACTTGCTTTGTGTCAGATACGCAAAGAAACATGCTATTATCTTAATTCTCCCAGTAAAGATTACTACTTTAATCATTACCTTTATTGAATGGTAGAATGATAGTAAACCTAGATTGCCTGATTTCAGAATTATTAACTGCCATGCTGTTCTAGTCTAACTGTAATATATTCTACACTGAGTACTTTTCCAAGAAATGAAATGGTATGGAGGTAGCAAGAAACTAGTGTTTACATATATTTACCATTCAGTAACTTATTAAAGAGTAAAGACACTAATGGTTTTCATTTAAAATTTTACCTGTTATTACCCATTATCTCCAATAATTTATTTTATTTTTTGTCTTTTAAAGGATCTTGACATGCACTATGAACCCACAGACACTGCTGCAATGGCCCGGACATCGAATCTGAATGAGGAACTTGGTCAGGTGAACTCTTACTGATAGATACTGAATCAGGAGTCAGATTTGGTATAATTCCTGTCTTAAGTGGCAACTTCAGATGAAGTAACAGCTCCTAATTTTCCATTATTTGAATAGTAGGCATAAGACCATTTGTTGGTACATGACTAGTAATTTTCAATTTTAGTAAATAAAGTTTTCAAATGCTACTTAAGATAGATTTTACTTCTAAGGTAAAGTCCCATTCAAGCCTAGGCATGGCACTCAAAATATTGACTCTTTTTGAGTTATAAACATAGTAATAGAATTATCGTAGATTTCAGCCAGGAAGGAAGAAAAAGTTCAAGTTGTATGAATTTAGTTAAATGAGAATTTCTTTTGCATTTCACGTTACATTCACATGTGTAGTCATGCATCCACTTAACAATGGGGATATGTTTGGAGAAATACATGGTTAGGTGGGTGATTTTGGCTTTGTGAGAACATCACAGAATGTATTTATACAAGTTGACAACTATAGCATCACTAGGTAATACATTCTTGTGGGCCACCATCATATATGCAGTCTCTCACTGATTAAAGTATTCTAATGGAGCACGTGACTATGTAGGTATGTTTATATGTTTATAAACCTTTTATATATGAAGGCTGAATGCTTGCGCTTTTGCCATTTTCTAACTCTTCTTTAATATTTAGGACAGAACATCCTTTTTCTTACGAATTTGGATGTATCAAGTTAATTGTATAAGCTATTACCAATTCTGCAATCGCGTATTATATTGAGAAATGCTGATAAATATCCTCATGCTTTCTAAATATTAAGAAACAGTAGTGACACTTTGGAGTGGAATTCAAATCAGACTAGGCATATTTCTCTATGGCTAGTTTTAATATCTTGATAATCTTTCGTACTTATACGTGAAATAGCTTATTTTACAAATATTTTTGAAAGCTAAATATCTTCCTTGAATGTGCAGAAAATAGAGTTTATTGTATGCTTACAATGTAACAAAGTTTATAAAAATTATAAATTAAGGTTTTCTCCTTCCATTAAAAATTTTTACAACATTAAGAAATGTTTATCTTTTTAGGTTAAATACATATTTTCTGACAAAACTGGCACTCTAACTTGCAATGTAATGCAGTTTAAGAAGTGCACCATAGCAGGAGTTACTTATGGGTGAGTTTTCTTCCTTTATATCTCAAGTAGCTCTTTTCTCTCAGGATACACTGTGTTCTGCTTTGCAGTGTGGTGGTGCTTTCATCAGGAATGGTAAGAGGTGGTAGAGCTGTCGAAGGTCTCTGTCTGGCCCTAGTAAGAAGGGACATTTCTCTCTGTGCTGCTTTGAAATTAAGTGTATAGCTGGATATGGTAAGCAGATGTAGTCAGGCCTTGGCTAAGTTTCAGGTTAAAATACTATTGTCATTTCTCTGACCATTATTTTGAATGATTGTTTTGTTAGCAACTCTCTTCTTTGCAGTCATAGAACAGCCTAAAATTCTGATAGTAGGAAGGATGCGAAACTCTTAAATGCAGAGAATAATAAATATTAACGAAAGCTTTTATGAGGCTGTTAATGTCCTTTAGAATGTGCTTGTTGTGCATCCATTTAATTTATTTCCAGGTATGTTTGCCTAAGATGTTCAAAACTCTTCACTTTAAATATTCAATAGGGCAATGTGAGAAGGTTAAAGTCTACATTTCCCAAAAAAGACATGATTGAAAAACGTTCTTCTGATTGACTGACTTTGGCCTATCATCAAATGTTTTATTTACAAATGAGACCTCTAATTATGCAAAAGTTGGCAGTTGCTTTTGGGTTTTCTGGCTAGCCTACTCTTCCCATATATACTTCACCTATCACAGTAAGTTAAGTAAAAAGAATGTTAGATTTTGAAAAAAAACATTACACCAATTTTCGAGTTTGGTTAAACTTATATAATATGTGATCATTTCATGAAAAATTTGAAAGATGCATGATTATTCCTATACATGTACAAAGAGAAATAGCTGGAAGCAGTTATACCTTTTTTGGGGCAGGAGAAAGTGTGACTAAAAAAGTTCAAATTATGTATATAAATGATGTTAAAAAAAGATGATTGAATAGCCTTTTGACACTGTAAAGATGAACTGTTAAGAAGCATAGATACTGTTTGTAGGTCTGGATGCTGTACTTGAATCTTTCATCTTATATGAAGAACTTAAAAGAAGTTCACCTCCTTCCCTTCTCCAGTGGCTTTGGAGCAGGAGTGTTGCCACACTTTTGGCATATTATATTTATACGTTGGTAGAACGTATTATCCCATATTATCCCAGAGAAGGAAGGGCCTATTGCAAGTCTACATTTTCTCATATTGTACATGTGCTGTTAGATCTCTGCCAATGTTGGTTTCACACAAATTCATTCACAGATATTATTTCTACTATGAGCTATTTAATAATTGATACCCTTTTTTACTTTGTGCAATATCCAGTTACGTAAACAATTAAATTAGTGATTATTGATTAGGCAGCTGCCCCAAACGGAAAGCTAAAGCAAGATTTAGTCTCTCTTCTATATTTTACCAGGTTTATGTTGTTCTCGGAACAGGTCCATAAACACTCCTAGAATATTTGTGTGTCTATTGATGGTGCCATCATTAACCACTGCCAGAGGAGAGGGTAGATTTGAGTAAAATAATGTCCTCATAGAGATTGTAGTGCCAGTGAAACAGGTTTCCTCTTGGGAAAGTGACATTTCTTAATAATGAGCAATAATTCTAAGGCTTGACTTCTGGCTTTGTCTCAGATTCATCATGTGACCCTAGAGTTTACAATTTCTTTTCAAATATTCTTGAGTTTAAAATTTAATGAGGTTGGAGATCAGACCTCTAAAATCCTTTCTCAAATAGGAACTTCTGAATATTTAGAAATAAAATAACAAAAGTTGCCTCGTTTGCAAAGTTTAACTGTATAAACAAATATTTCTTCTTTGGATGTTGTATCATGCTTTCAAGAATACCAGAAGCCATGTTGAGTAAAGCCAGTTGTTACACTACTTCAAATAACCATGTATTAGTGATACATTTTCTTTTTGTATCCTTAATCCTTTTTAAGTTTTTATTAAACATCATCTACTCCACCCATCCAGGTAGACATTTGGGTTATAGAAATTGTGCAGTTATTGACATGTGAAGACTTTGGCAAAACCCAGGTGCCTGGCTGGCCACATATTTAGTCTAGCCAGTCTACGAGGTGAAAGGTAGGGTGGAGGAAATACTGAGTAGTCAAGTTGATCAGAAGTGATTGTCTTCAACACCATCTATAGCCACTTGCTGCAGAGATTCATGGCAAGCCAACTCCTTTTTTGGGCTGAGTGAGCCAGCACTCATAAGCATATATAGAAGCCCTTCAGTTGAAGTGAGACCAGGGAGTTTAAGGAACCATTTCCCTTGTAATTGGGAAGGTAGATACTGCACTGGAGGTGATGCCTTGGAATGTCCCTTTCGTGGTCAGCTTGATGAAAAGAGTAGCTTAGACATTTAAGCAGTGGGAGAATCGTATGTGTTTTCAACAGAGTTTATTGTATGTCTGTCAAAAAAATAATGGCTACATTTATACTGAAGTCACATGTTTAAATTTAACTGTCTACCAATTTCAATTTAAGGGAAAAGCATCAAATAAAAATATATCGTTGAAGGAAAGGAAAATAATAAAAGCTACTCTTATATTTTGAACCTCTTGGGACTGAATGTATGATTGGCTGGTTGAAACGAAACACACCTGTACCCATGTTTAAGGAGCTAATGGATAAAAAATTAAAATATTGCTGAACATATATTTGTTTGAGATAAAAAAAGTTTGAGTCAGTTATAGTTTTAAGTAAACATTTTTTTTTTATGTTTCTCTTTGAAAATGTGATTCATCTCACGGTGACCAAAGTTTTTTTCTAAACTGTATGGTATTTGGCAGATTTTATCATTGTGATAGTTTGTTCCTCGGCGTTACGAAGCTTGTTTCATTAAAACACTGTACTCTGATTATATAACGTGTGACTTTATGATGATATAAATGATTACTTTTCCATTGATTTTAACTTGTATTTAAATTACTAAGTTTAAATAGTTCTTGCTGAAGCTTGAATTCTACACATAAATTCAATAAACTTTTCGTGGCAAATTGGCTCTCTGGTTACAGGACGCCTTTGCAAACCTGCTTAATTACCATGAATCATCATGTTCTACTTACTATACTAACTGCCATTCTTTTAGATTCAACTAAAAGTTCATTTCCTTAACTCTTTAGAGAGTCATCTTTCAGTGCTTCCCTTGTTCATGGTTTTATGTTCTCAGCCTTTCTGTGATTATTTTTCCTTTCTTTCTGTCCCTCCTCTCGCTTTCTGAAGCCATGTCCCCGAACCTGAGGATTATGGGTGCTCTCCTGATGAATGGTAAGCTGTGTGAGCCTTTCTGTCTCATTGGTTTCTTTAAAAGGTTCATGTCTCATCGTTTTGTTAAACACATTTCACTACTTACGAAAACAGCATTGCTCACCAGTTTGGACAACAAAGCTGTAAAAGTAGATACTTTTTGACATCAATTGAATGTCTGGTTTTCTATTAAGTAACCTTTATAAACATTTTATAAACATTTAGTTTAAGGGTTAGAGTTTTATATTATTTATCTATAATAAGGACTGTAAATGATCAGCTTCAATGTTGCAGTCGCTGGGCTGTGAACTAAGATGTCAGCTAGGATTCCTAAAGCTGGCATGTTATTTTCAGCTCAGCAGCGACCCCTTCTGCCGCTTTGTGTACACTCCGCAAAAAGATGCTGCTGGAACAACCCAAACAGTGGATATTTCTTTTTATATTCTTCTTTAATAAATCTGTTAAGGGATTAAAAAAATATTTTTAATGAAGTATTTTGCACAAGTGTTCAGTTACTATTTTACCCATCACTGCAGTAAACTGCAGTGTAATTAAATATAGATTGATTAAACATGGCATTTTATAGGCTTAATTTTACTCCTTTAGGTTTGCTTTTTGTTATGTGTTTTATTTTGAAACTCTTATCTATTTACCTTTTGACAGGGTAATATGAGTTTATTTTGTATTTCTGTAATTCATTTGGTAGCAAGTAAAATTTGATAAAATGGGTTCCTTTAATGATGGTAACTATCAAATATTGAAGCTTTAAGTTATGTTTTTATTGTTAGATGATATACGTATTTTATGATTAAACCGTGTTACCATTATTCATTGAAGTTTGACTACATTTAATAGTTTTCAATCTGGGACTTATTTCAGTAAAGTGAGGATTTGATAAAAAACATTCAGTACACATAGAAGACTTAATAACAGAGCTATTTGATTCATGTGACAATTAATGAGTCATCATGTACTTATACTTAGAGTGTCATACATTTTGACATCTACACACTAAATTTTTAGCATTTTTTAAATATGTCAAAAATGTCCACGATTGGTGGACATTTCAAGTTTAATATTACATTCAAATTTATCTTTTTAAGTATTTTTAAATACAACATTAACAAAGGCTTTTGCTATATTTATAATAAAGTTTTATTTTTATACACTTGGATTCTCTATCAATAAATTACTTGCCTTTGGACTTGCAAAGATGAAAGAACAAATGTGTCTTGAGCTTCTCTATCCTGAGTAATGTGAAATGGTTATGGATGTGGCCTCAAATCTGACCACCCAAGTTTGGATCCTGATCAGCTGGTGCCCTTACCTCTGCCTCATTACCTACAAAATATGGCTAATAGTACTCGTGATATCCTTGAAAAGTTGAAAATATTAAACGAGTTCTGTATCTAAAATGCTTTGAGGGGTTTTTGGACTTGGTTGGCCCACGCTGAATATTAATTCTGCTGGCCCTCACTTAACCATCCTGACATTTTTTTTTTTTTTGTCTTTTTCCTTTTTATCGGTACCAGGGATCGAACTCATGACAGCCTGCTTGCAAGGCAGGCGCTTATGCCGCTGAGCTAAATCCCCAGCCCCCATCCTGACATTTTTGACATGACCATTTGTTGTGAATTAAAAACTGGTGGTCAACTTAAACACCACCTGAACTGAATCAGCGTGCTGCTGAGTGTAAATGGTCCACCTGAGGACAGCTGCCAGCATAAAAAGACCTAGAGGGGAACAGTAGCATTGTGGGTTTTCCTAAGTTGTTTGGAGTTGTTGATTCTGGAGGAGCTTGCCATGCTGGCTTTCCTGATATGAACTTGGCTGTTATCATTGGAGAAACTCCAGGACTTTGTTGCTGAGAATGGCTGTGGTTCACTTTGAGGGAGCTCTGATCTTTACTTTGAGTGATGCTTCCTGGCTCAGGAGGAGAAGGTGTGTGCTCCAGGAGCTAGTCATGCTGGCTTCCTAATATATGTACTTGGCTGTTATCATTGGAGGAGCTTAGGACCTGATTGTCACTGAGGATTGATGTGATACTTTTTCGGGGAGCACTGCTCCTTTACTTGAGTGTCACCTTTTGGTTCTAGTGCAGAACCCTCAACCTACTAACACAGATCCTTCATCCTACTGGCATAGACTTTGTAGCTTCCACTGCTGATCTTTGGGCCTTCCCAACACAGATCCATAAAATAGACTTGTCTGAGTCATTGTCATGGGCTCTGGGCCTCTAATTGGACTTGTGAGGGGCATTGTCATAGCCCCTAGACCTCCAGCTGAACTCATGCAGAACATGGCTAAGGGATCCAGGCCCTTGGCTAGATTCTCTAGGTCTTTAGTGTGTGAACAGATTTCCTGCACTTCTTGTATTTGACTCTGAGTGACTGTCATAAAATAAAACTATAAATTATGTGTCCTGTATGTAGTTATTTTCCTTGAAAACTCCTGACTACAACACGATTTTGAAAAAAAAATATATATATAGGCAGAGAAGCTGGTAGGGAATTTATCTGAAAGAGTACAGCTGGCCAACACAGGAACCACAGTTAAACCTGGCATAGCTGATTACATTTTATCTTATGGACTTTAAAGAATATCTGCTTTTACAGTGATACATATCCTTGCAAATTGAAAGTAATTTGTTTTTCCCCTCTATTTCATTGAATATTTTTCAATTTTGAGTTTATTTCAGTAAATTTTTGTGTAGTTAAGCATGAGCAAGCAAGCCAGGTAAATTTGACTAACTGAAGGAAAGTGCACGCATTAAACTTCATGCACAACTTTGTATATTCATAAATCTAGTATTTGCCCAACCTCATCCAAATGGTTTTGTGTTCCCAAGGAAATCAAGGTCAGATGTGATCTTGGTTGAAATTTGTGCTCCAGGCATCTGTCTGTTTTTCATGCTGCTGGTCCTCAAGTGCAGAGTGTATAGATGGCTGTAAATCACAACTCTGAAAGTGCACTCCAAGCTCACTGTTCAGCCAGTTTCACCTTTCAATTTGAAGTTCACTGAAACCCATATGTAAAACTGCTGAGTTGTTTATAGTTTACTATCCTACTTGCATGGGTATTCACCACAAAATTTAAAGTTGAAACATATGTACTACAAATTTGAAGGCAAACCCTTCTAAACACGTTCTATTGACAATAAAAATACTAAAATAATGACTATTGCCCTATTCACCTAAATATATATTTATACAGTCAACCTTTCCATCACTGGGACAAAATACCTGGAACCTACAACTTAAGGAAGGGGGGTTTATTTTGGTTCATGGTTTCAGAGATTTCAGTTCATGATTAGCTGGCTTTGAGGCAGAAACGGTAGAGTGCAAGGGATAGAGGAAAGCTAGCTTCTCAATCCATGGCCAGTAGGAAGCACAGCCTAAGAGAGAGAGTCAGAGTAAGAGATACCCTCCATAGGCAGTCCTCTAACCCACCTGGTAACTGCACATTTCACTAGGAGTTCATCAGTGGAGTAAACCACTAATGAGTGTGGCATTCTCGTGATGCAGTTACCTTCTGAAAGTCCCAGCTCTGAATACATGAG
Organism: Cavia porcellus; assembly: GCF_034190915.1. Taxonomy (NCBI): domain Eukaryota; kingdom Metazoa; phylum Chordata; class Mammalia; order Rodentia; family Caviidae; genus Cavia; species Cavia porcellus. Next base: position 22,471,124 of record NW_026947513.1, on the reverse strand, counting down.
ACTTGGCGGGGGGCGGGTGCATTGTATACCTAAACCACTAACAATATGGATGTAGTTTACATAGATAAAATTGTTTCCCAACCAGTAGCTACTTATTCCAAAAGTAGAACAGTTTTCTTATTGCTACCAACAACCTTGGCATAATACATAACCACACAGATTAATTCCTGTCCTTGACAACACTACCATCTCTATATTGATGGTATCAAGACTTTGGGGATTAAATAGAAAGATCTTTTTTTCTAGTATCTGTGTAGCCATTAAAATGTTTATTCACTAAGACAATATATTTCCATAAGCATTTTTTTTTGCTTTTGTGACTAATTTTAACATAAAGAAACAACCCCCCCTACAAAAATAGTGCACATTGCTTGCTTCAACAGTATGTGCTCAGGGCTGATTTCAGTCCATCTGTCCTTTCCTCCCACTATTATTTTGAAGTAAATCTCAAATGATATTATTTCAGTTTTTCTTAGCTATTTGTATTATTCTTTTTGATGGTTTGTTAAGCAAATGATAATGAGACTAATTCTCCAGGGTAATTAAAATGTTCTGTGTGTTGTCATTTCATTGTGGTTTTTAATATTACAATATTCAGTGGATAGTACTGTTTTCTATTTCCTAGTCTCTTATTTCCTCATTTCATTCCAATCTATAATCATGTTAAAATAAATGATATGAATTTATTCTCCTGCAAAAGCTTGGCTTGCTAAAACATTCTTGCAGTTGTGACCATGTAATAATGAGATCTTACACATCTAAATTAGTGTTAGTCTTCAAAGAAGTCTACTTGGCAGGTAATTTATTATCCCAGTGATGCAGCCTTTCACAGAATATATTTGGAACTCCTCTTTTGTAATTACATACCTTCAGAAATGTTTTGAGTGACGCAGAAAACTGGGCTTCTTTGGTTAAAACCAGCCTGTAACAAAAATATTATTAAATTTAACCATTTATGCATATTCTTGGACTTGTCTCTTAATAACAAAGTCACCCCTAAAAATTAAATTTTCCAACATGGAATTTTGATTTGGAAGCAGTAGTAGCTTTGAGAAGCAGGGCATGCAGATCCTTGGTAAAGCAGTATTGTACTTGATACATTAACCATTATTAATTTTCTACTATCTTGTTATGTAATTCTCTATCACTGTTTTTATTATTTTTCTCTTTAAAGAATATATAAATTTATATATTTAATATGTATAATATATAATTGTGTATAAATAAATAAATAAAACCTCTGTTATGTGAGCTCCCCATACTTTGAGTCTGGCAGAGATCCCCACGGCAAAGAGTGGGTCCTCCAGGTTAGGGAAGTGGGCACACAGCCCCGGGTCCTAGACAGTGCTGACTAGGGAAGAGACAAGCTACTCTTCAAGGTGCTTATCATCTTGGAGAGGTTTCTCTGGACAGCTCTCCCTCAGGCCATCAAAGAGTCTCAACACCAGCTAGGAGGCCATCAGTGGAATGCTGTGAGCTCATTCAGGAAGCCAGTGTCCCACTCTGCCTGCTGCAGGGGACAGTAACTACCAGGTAGGTGCTGGTTTACAGCGTACACTGAGTCCATTGTGAAGCATATCATGGAGCATGTCAGAGGCTTGTGTTTGCCCGGCCTCCAAAATAGATTCAAAGAAACAGAAAATTTAGAGGAAAAAAAAAATACGTGCCTTTATTCAAAAATCAAAATGACATTAAATTAATAAAATAAATTATTAAGGTAAAATGGTGAGTGCTTACAGAGATAGGTTTCTGCCTCTGTCATAATCACCACCAGGTGGTGATTACGCATCTTTGAAGATGTTGGAGTGTGAGCACAGCCAGTACCCTATCCAGAGCTGAGGAATGACATGAATGGCAGGGTTCATGCCTGAAAGTGTTGCCTGGACCTGTTCTCACTGCCTAGTTGCTGGAGAGCTTTCTGCTCAATTGTTTCTGTTGGTTTCTTTTGTGTGAAGCAGCTGGATAAGGAATTCAGCAGGTCTGCTGTAGAACCATGCAGTTCTGTACTCAGATTAACCTATCACACCTGGAAAAGGAAGTGAATAAGATAAAATATGCTCTTCAAGAGCCAAAGTCCAGAGCAGAGGGCCCGCTGCCTGGAAGCAGGCAGCTCGAGAGGACTTTATGGACTTTGCCTGCCCTTTGTGAGACTTCCTCATGGCAGAAGAAAGAAGTCTGCCCTACTCTTCGCGTGAGGAATGCCAATAGGAAACTGGAGGATTAAAAAGCTGGGACTGACAGCAGCGTGAGTGGCTTGCCAAAGTGGGAGCAACAGTGTGAATGGGTGCAGGGACAGAGTACAAGGGTTCCCACTGAGAACTGCTTCTGGGCTGGGATTGTGCCGAGGGGGGAGTTTATCTGAGGCTTTGGTTCTATCTCCAGCTCTCTCTTTATACACACACACACTTGCTGCTTAGGATGAAGAAGGACAGGGCTTTTGCTCTGTGGACCCAGGTCACACGCTTGCACTTGTAGCATTCCTCATGAAGTTTGCCAACAACTGCAAGTACTCACCCAAAAGCTGCCCAAATATCAGAGTCATGGTTCACTGCAGTCGTGAAGCCACTCACTGTCCTGCAGATCCTTCCAGAAACACAAGAAAAGTTACCACTGTAGGTATCCGTGATGAGAGCATATGTGGTCTCAGCAGCAGGCTATAGACAGGATAAGACCACCCTGGATGCAGCAGGCATTGGGGTGACAAAAGGGTCCCAGAGTGACTAGTCGGCCTCTGGCTTCCCAGAGGGATGTCTTTCATCCTTTTCAGTGTGCATGTGGCATAAGTGGCCCAAAAGCACAACTTCGTAGAAAAATTTGACGACGCTGGACTTAAATTTGGAGAGTGAACTGAGGAGATCTTGCAGGCTAGGTGGGGACAGGGCACACACCTGTCCATGTGCATGCCTGACCAGGGCAGGGTGCACCTCAGCAGTAGCCCTGTAGGAGGCCATATGCAAAAGCAGATGCACATGTCCCATAGATGTGAACTGGTGCTCACAACAGAGTGTCTTTCATGCCCATACTCAATTACTACATTAAACCAAGAAAAACGCTTCCTGGAACCTTTGCCTCTGTCAGGTTGTAATTACGTGTGTGTCTACTGTATTTCGCAGTGAAAAACGGCCTTATGGGCTCCTTATTCTTGACTGTGTTACATCTAAGCATATTTAAAACAAGGTACATATGAAAACTTAAGTTCTTCTAGCTTTGAAGTTGTCTAGAGAATTCTGTTGTTTTGAATGTGATTGTATTCAGACATAGATGAAAGTTATATATTATCCTTATAATGTTGGGGGAAGGCACGTCGTGGTTAAGCAATTTTCTCTGCTCAGGATGTTTGGAATGTTAAAGATTTTGAAGCTTGTCAAAATTCTGCTTGCTTGTTAAAGTGTGAACGTACAAGCCCAGAGAGTAGTGTGCTCCTCTCCCTACCCTTTGTATTTATTAAAATGGTTAGTGTTATAAAACAAACCTTTATCTTCATGTATGTGTTCATGTGTATAAGTATATTATGTATACATTTAGTTTATATGTAAGGTGTGTGTATGTTTCAGGTAACTTCTGGTTTTTAAATTTCAGTTTAAATTAAGTTTTTAAATTTAAGTCCATACCATATTAATGTTACAAGTTCAAAGGATTTAAAGGGAAAAAAATCTTTTCCTAACACTCTTCCATTTCTACTTCTAAAGAAACTCAGTGTGGCCAATTTCAGGTATAATATTCAGATCTATTCTACAGATTTAATTTTTCTCTCATAATTTGAAACAAAGTGAAGCATTGCATTGTTTTGTACCAGCTCTTCATTTGTCATAGGTCATTGAGACTTTCGTATGTTTCACAAATTTTTAAAGCAACATCCATGATAGGTTTTTTGGTTATTTTCTCACTTTTTGCTGTTAAAAATGTGTTGTAAGAAATAAATTTGTACTGACAGTATTTTACACTAGGCAAATTGCTAATACAGTTACCCCCCCAAATTAGAATTGCTGGATCAAAATATTTTAATTTGAATTTTACCATTGCTCTTGATAGATATTGTATGTGCCTCTTTGTTACAAATAATATAAATTTTACTGATTTTTTATAATTACAGTAGCACAGATTGTCAAACTTTATTCTTGCCAAATTGATAAATTTCATTTGTCTGATTACGAGGTCCCATTTGATGGATATTTAAAACCATTTCCATGTCCTCTATGTGTTACATGTTTCTGACCTTTTGCCATTCTTCCAGTGTATTGTTGATCTGTTTTTACTAAGTGGGAAATTTTTCCCCAGCTTATTAACTTTTACTTTCCCTTTCCATTGCCTGCAGTAGTTTCTGTTATGCAGAGTATTTACTGGTATGCAGTTGGATTTATCAATAGTTTTTTCTAAATTATGTGTGAAACCTGGGTTTGTCTCATTCCTGAGATTTTTTTTCCCCAAAATGAGTATTTTTGTAAAATAATAGATCCCTCTGGAGTTGATTTTGGTTTAAGGCGAAAGGTATGCTCTTCAATTTTTTTTTTCTTTTTACTGACCTCATATTATATGAATTCTAAATTTTAAAAAATTCATGGTCTGTGCCGATTGTATATGAACATAGATAATACTGATTAGGACATATACTTTCTAAATTTTCTCTTTTTATTGCTATAGGGATTCATCATTTTTATATAAACAGGAAATAATTATTTACAGTGTACCGTAGCTTTTAAATCAGACTGCAAGAAGCTGCGAATTATATGACTTCATTAGCTATATGTTCATTCTCCTTCTCGCCTGAACTATTAACTTTCCCTGCCTTATTGATCGTTGCAAAACACCATAATGTTCCTGTCTCCTTATGAACAAAGTGCCACTTGACATTTTCTAGGAAAAAAAAAAAAACTAACAAAATGTTGATGCTGCCTTCATCTTTGAAAGCCTTTTGCAAATTCATAGTTTTATTAACCGATAGTCTAAACTATTATTATTACTTTTTAAAATAGTTTTTGTAGGGCTAGAAATTTAGCTCAGTGGCATGAGCTTCCTAATTTTACTATTTTTTTTTTTTTTTTTTTTTTTTTTTTTTACTAAAAGTGAGTGGCTTGTAAGGTTTTGGATCACAGTGGTAATCTCCATGCCACCTTATAGAAAGAATTGGTCATGGTTTTTTACAGTATTAGAAAGGAGGCCACTTTCTTCAGGGAAAAGAATTACTATTTAATATTATCCACGGTGAAACCTTCACTGGGAAACAGAGTGGGATATGTCTGTGTAAATATTTCAATTGCACATCTTAAGTTACCTGATTATAAGTACATTTGAAAATTATACCAATTATGACAACTGAGATTTATGAAATGAAAAAAAATTGGTGACATTAATAAGATACATCTTCAGATTTATGAAAGCCTTTAGCCTGGAATTCTTCAGAATTCTTCTTCCTCACAGAAGATGACATTTCAGTTTCTCTAACAAAGTTGGAAAGTAATAAACTATGAAACATTAAAGAATACTCGGCATTGGACAGTATTGGGAATTGAACTGAGGGCCTTCGCACTGGTCTATATCCTCATCTTTTTTTTTTATTTTTAAGTTTGAGAAAGGATCTTGATAAGTCACTCAGGCTGAGCATGAACTTTTGATCCTCTTATCCAGGTCTCTCAAAGTGCTGGGTTTGCAGGAGTTTACTGTAACATTCAGTTTAACAAATACATTTTAATAAGAAGAAAAACTTATAAAGCCCCAACTAATAAATTTTTAATAAATCACAGCATTTGTAAGGAAAATATATGCCAGTTTTTCTATCTGCCCATTAATAAATCACTTAAAAGCTCTTGGATTTTTTTCCCTTCATCTTTGAAACTAAAGTAATCATAGCAATATTAATATTAATTGTTCATTTTGCATTCTAGAGAAATGTTGAGAATTCTAAACTACAACATGCTATTAAAGGTTATTATAATCCTGATAAATAGTAGACTAAATTACTACATGTAAATACACGTTTATTTTATTCTAAAAATTATAACTTCTTAGTTGGAGTATTCCATGTAAGATATTATATATATTATTTTGAATTCAGTTTTCTTCAGTGACTTCCCCTTCTTTTTAAACTACTGACTATAAAATGTGAAAATCTTGATATTCAGTACATTGGTACTCATATACTTTTGCACCCTGTAAAAATTGTGATTAAAAGCTTTCTGGGTTGTAATTCTTTATTACAGGATGCATTGTTTTTTCCATGGTAAATTCTGAAACTTTCTTTTCATGTGCACAAATTCATATGTATCTTCACTCTATGTTTCACAATATACTCTTCTTGTTTTGACATTCTCAGTGTTCTTTGTTTTTTCTTTTCAGTCTCTTAAATTGCATGGCCAGGAGTTAATGATAGCTGGTTTATAAACTGTTTGTTTCATCCGGAGTGCATAATACATTTGCTGATCCAAAGATAGCCACAAAAAAAGTTCTATACACTTTTATGATGAACAGATGTAATAGATTTATAAATATTAGCTCAGATATTTGTTAGTGATAGATATTGGTTGGCGTATAGTTTATTGTATTCTTATATTTCACATGATAATGATGGAGTGATATCACTGCAAAAACAGTAAACATTCCTTATATAGGTAAAATAAAAGAATATTTTATAATAACTTCATTAATACCTAGACCCTTAAAAACTTAATTTTTAAATGTTATGAAACTATATAATTTGGCCCTAAGGAAATGAGCTGTAAAATTAAAATATTTTCATTACACTGCAAATGCCTGTTACACTTTAGAATATGTCAATGTGTTTTATGATAAAATCATGAAAACTTAGCATCTTATTTAGAAATTTAGGCCATACTGTATTTAATTCATAAACAATTTACAGGCATAATGATTTATTTTAAAAGTGAGTTGCAAATAGATCGATGAGCTTTGTGAATGAGCCGGTTGCTTCATTTTTTCTCCTTTTAGGCAGAACTCACAGTTTGGAGATGAAAAAACATTTAATGACCCATCATTGCTGGAAAATCTCCAAAATAATCATGTAAGTGATGTAAACCATTATCTTTTCTTAATGAGTGAAAATTAATTTCTCAACTATCTTATGTATTTTTGTGTCTATGTGTATGTATATATATTCTTTTACTTCATGATCATTTTCAATAATTATCAGAAGCTCTTCTAAATCCCTTTTACATGGCAAAAATGAATTCATAGTAGTTGGAAGTTTAGTTTTGATGTTAGTATTTATTACTCTATCATTTTAAATGTTTCATTTTATATAATTGTAGAACTCTTTATATGAAACAGTTTACTATTAATCTAAAAATGTGTTTTCAAAAAAACCCCAAAAATGTATTTTTGTGTAGTAAACAATATTTTATAGTAATTTAATTAATACTTAGAGCCTTGAAAAAATTCAAAATATTAAAAAAGTAGAGTTACTTGCTCAGTAATCATAATATTAAGAAAGTAGAGTTACTTGCTCAATACCAAATCCACAATAGGAACTTGACATCTTCCACTCAGTTTGAACTTAGGGAGTTATGAAGTTACTGATACTTGTTTTGATTCCAGCAGATTAAATCACAAGTCTCTTGGAATTTAAGTGTTTTCTCACAGTTGCTCAAGCTCAATATGTCAAAAACTGAACTTACACTCACTACCCAAAAATACTTCGTCTCTAGCAGAGGTGGATTTAACACGGCTGTCTTTGGGTAGGACCCCGGCAGTGTTACTCTTTAAGACTTCCCTTTTAGGGGTTGGGGATTTAGTTCGCATAAGTGCCTGCCTGGCAAGCCCGTGGTCATCAGTTTGATCCCTGGTACTAAAAAAAAAGACTTGCCTTTTGTATCTTCTTCTCAATCTATGTCAGATCTCCTATGAGATTTCAAGCCCTTATCAGTGTGAACTTCTAGAATATACACTAAAGATTTGCTTCAGTTCACCGCTGTCCAGGTTACCACCATTACCAGGGTCCTCGTTTCCATTTCATTCCTCTCCAGTTCCTCTTGCGCATGATGGATGGAATGATGCAATGGAAATCAAGTCCTGTGCCCTTCCTATTCCAAACCACTCTGGCCCTCCATGCAGAGTTACTGAGGCACCAGTCTCTCTTTAAGCTACATTTTCTTTCTTTCTCCTGAGACCACAATGTCCTTCAATTTTCTCACACTTCCATTTTTCATCTGTGTGCCTTTTCAGATATGTGCCACTCCTGCCTGGTAGAAATCATTTCTCTCACTTCTTCATGAAGCTAACCCTTTATCTTAATAGAAATCTCTTTATCTTAAGAATAATCACTGGCTTTCCCCAGTTTCCTTTCATATTTGTACAGCCTCTTTAGAGTTCTTGGCACACTCTAAATAATACTTGTGTGTTTTATTCAATCTCTCCACAAGTCTGAGCTTCACATGCCAGGGACCACCTTGGTTTTCTCTGCTTTTTTTAGACTAAATATAGTGTTTTTCAAACAGTGTTCTGATTTAACTTTCTAATCTCTTCACTTTGTTTTTTGCTTCTTATTTTTTACCCCAAAACAGAGAAATATGTTTTTCTTTTATGAATTTGAATGACACGTTCCTTCATCAGAAAATAGGCAGGAAGATGTGTAACTTGATACATCTGTCTGTCTCTGGTAAACGCTTCATTCCTTGCAAAAGGATGGGTCTCCTTTTCAGTCTTCCTAGGCCGCACAGGAATACCCAGGAGTAACTCAGTTTTTGGGGTTTTTTTGTTTAGTAAGACTTGAATTGGAGAAAGTTTATTGTATTTGAAGAGAGGGAGAGTAAGACATGACAGAGAAATCCCCTGTCCTCATCACCCCAACCCACTGCAAGATTAAATGCCCAAAATCTAAATCTGATAAGGAATTACAGCTAGATAAATGAACATTTTAGAATTTCTCTCCTGTGCTCCAAGGAAAGAACTCATCTGTTTTTGTCATACCTATTGCTATTCCTATTCCTATTTGACCTTATAAATGTTTAGAAAGTGAATGTAGGAGTACAAGAATGAATGGAGTTTTAAAGAAAGTACATCGGCTTCTTCATTGGTCAAAATCTCGTAGTCCCAATGGTTGACAGTTGTCTCTTCATAGACAGATGTGAGGTCATATTACTGTCATGAGTGTTGAAATGCTTAAATGGAAAAGGCTGAGTTGTGTTTTTATTTCTCGCAGCCAACCGCACCTATCATTTGTGAATTTCTCACCATGATGGCAGTCTGCCACACAGCAGTACCAGAGCGAGAAGGGGAGAAAATCATTTATCAAGCTGCGTCTCCAGGTAAAAATGAAACCATTATGAAGCATTTTTATATGGGAATGTTCCGAAACTTTGGTCTGTGTAGATAAAATTAAATTGAATTTGAATATGATATAAACAAATGATGGTTTTTAAATAAACATTTTCACTTACTAATTAGAGGAACCTTGGCTTTCAGGATTAACAATGTATGTCATGTGATTCTGTACATGTCATTTTGGGTATACAATATGTATCACATGGAAATTTGAATGAACAAAATTCACACATGAATAAAAATAGTTTGTATACATATATAATAATTTTCCCTTTGTGAAAATATAAATCTTTATGGAGGGGGGGTACTGGCGATCGAACTCAGGATTTCGAACTTGCCAGGCAAGCGCTTATGCAGCTGAGCTAAATCCCCGAACTCCTTTGTGAAAAAATAGAATAAACAATTAGTCATATATTATTTTTGCACATAAGTAGATCAGCTTACTTAATACTATGTATATGGCTACAGAACACAAAGTTTGTTCTCTTCTCCTATAAATGATAGGGAGCTGGATATGGAAAGTTTTATACATTTAAAAGGTTTCTATAAAGTGTTAGCATAGTTACCAGTATTGAATATTTAGACATTTTCATTATAAAATGAGGTAAATCAATCTGATAATTATAAAATTTAGGGGAAAAGACCATATTTTGGAAAACTGTTGGTATTTTTAAACTGTATCCTAAACCAGTGCCTTGATTTGTAAAAGGCACCAAACTCCTAAAAAGGGAAAAATCTCATTTGGTTAGAATAGAACCTATATGAGTATTTTTAATCCTACACCCTGTCTCAGTAATGAAAATATTTTCTAATATAGTGATAGAAGTAGTTAATAGATAATAAAGTATCAATTACCTTTAATCAGTTTAAATTGAATCCTCAAATAGTATTAGTTTTTCTTTAGTCAACATATTAGAATGAAAAAGGATAAAACTTGACACTTTTGTGCCATTCATTTCAAGAAAGGTTTTCTACCAAATATGCTGGACGAAGGATTACATTTAAATTATTCTCATAAGAGTGCATATATTACTGGGCATGGTACGGAGATCCAGGTGTGTCTCATGTACTTACATTCTCTTCATTCCTCTGTCATTGTCATGTAACTGTAAAGAAAAAATGGATTTCAATAACAGATGCCAAAATAAGAAGAATTTTAATTAAACAAAATTATTTTATCTGCCTGTATTTGTCTTGCATTTGAGATAACCTTTTCCATCATATTTGCGTTTACCTCTTCATTTGAAACAGATGAGGGAGCACTGGTCCGAGCAGCCAAGCAGCTGAATTTTGTTTTCACGGGGCGAACACCTGACTCAGTCATTATAGATTCAGTAAGTTACTTATCAGCTTCTTTTTAACCCATGTAAGATATATGCTTAAATTCAAAGATAATGTCAGAACGAAAGAGTAGAATTTACCACTCCAAAAGCGATCACTTTCTGTGCTTTTTGTGTCTATTTCTTTAAGCATTTATACATGTCATTCTTTCAGAAATGTGTGATTGATAATAAAGTTTAATATTATATTTAGGCTTTGCAATATTGTAAATATCTACAGACTTTCTATTCTAGTCTGCTAAATGATTTATTTTTATTAAATCAATTTTCTTTTGCTTACTCTTTTCCATATTTCCACTAATTATTTCCATATTTCCAATAATTATTATAATTATTACAATTTTTGATGAATTAAATATTCAGGACCAAGTTTTTAAATGGGCTAGCTTCATCGTATATGTCACAAAAGACGGCATCTGAATGGCCAATAAGCACCAAAAAATATTGTTAGTCCTCTAAAAAATACAAAACTAAAAAATGACATTCCACTGAACATGCAGCAAGAATGCTAAAAGTTTTAAATATTAACCACACCAAATGTTAACGACTATAATTAAAATATTGGAACTGATATTGCTAGTAGATTTGTAAAATGATACAGTGCTTCTGGGAAAGCTTTTAAAAGTTCTCTAATAAAGATCAGTGTATACCTGATTCAGCAAATATAGTCAGTTACATGGGAATAATGAAATTTTCTGTCCACCAGTACTTGCAGTGGAAGTTCATAGCAGCTTTATTCATAGTGGCTGAAGACCAGAAACAAACCAAATGTTCATCAGTAGGAAAATAAACAGATTATGAACTCTTACAGTGGGGATATCTAGACAACAAGGAATGAGCTCTTGATTCATCAACAGAATAGATGATTCTCAAAAACATATGAAACCAGAAATAAAAATCTAGACACAAAGATGTGCATCTTTTCTAGTTTCATTTATATTCAGCTTGAAATCAGCTAGAAGGGGCTCGCTGTGATAGAATTCTGGACAGTGGCTGCCTCAAGGCAGGGAGGAGACTGATTGGAAACCAGCACAGGGAATTTGTAGAGTGATGGGAATGTTAGGATTCTTGGTCAAGTAGTGTTTTCATAGACTGTGCCTTTGTCAAACTATACAGTTTTTTAACTATACAGTAAAGATCTGTATGTTTTTGATTAAGTATAATGCTATCTTATTTAAAAATTATTTACTGTGTCTGGTGTACTTGTACATAGCTAACATTGATATTCAGAATTTTTTCTTTTTTAATTTCATGTTTCCTGACACAAAATTATTTCCTAAAAATAATCTTTCCCTTTATATCCTGAGAATAACTCCTTTGCATTTTCAAAAACTGCTTCATTTTCTTTCCATTAATAATTGTTCCCCATACTTTCTTAGTGCAGTTTGCAGTATCGTCACACCAGATAATCTCTCTGGTAGCAACTCTTTTCTTCTGTTTGTTGGTGTTATTCTAAGATCTGTTTTTGTGGCACTTGGAATACCTTTGATTCTCTCCTGTGTTTTGATTTATCTAGTTTTCTGAACATTACCACATTCCCTTCCATATTTTAGAAGAAAATAGTTGTTTGTGTTGACACTTTGATAGTAAAAATAAATGATCAGTGTTCATTTCTAAAGACCCTTGAGGCATTTCCAACCATATGTAATCATGTATTCTTTCCTTTCATAGCTGGGGCAGGAAGAAAGATATGAATTGCTTAATGTCCTGGAGTTTACCAGGTAAAACATCTGCTCTGTAATTTATCTGGATAAGATATATTTCCATGCATTTTTACTTTTTTCCCTTTTAAATAACTGGAATATGCTTTTTTTTCTTTAACTAAATTTGTGTAGGTAAATATTAAAATATTTACCATACTGTAGATAAATTATAAGCTGCTTCATTCAGAATACTGTAGTGCATGGCTTCTGGTGGCAGTTCAAACTCCTAGAAATGTAAGTGTCTGATTCACAGGTCTAGAGCAAGGAGTCTGATGGCTGATGTGTTAGCTTTGAGATACTTTTCTGTAATGCACACCTAAGATAACCACTTTATAAGGAAAAAGGTTTATTTTTGCTCACAAGTTTGGAGGCTTTCCTGGGCACAATATCAGTGAACTGATATCGGCTATCCCACTAGAGCCTACCTCTTAAGGATCTCCTCGTAAGGTTTCACCATTTCCGTAATGCCTCTCAGGGAAAAAGCTTCAAAGGCGTAAGTGTTGGACATTTAATATCCAAAACTATAGCAACGGATGATTTATGAACAATTATATTGAGAAAGACCTGAGATTTATGTGGCATGCAGAGGTTTACAAATATTTCCTTGGAAGGAAGGCTTCTGATAAGGGGAGAAATATTTCCTCCACATCAGGAAAAAAATCAAAGGAGATGGTTCATGCATAGTTAGATATAGAGGTTTTAATGGCAAAAAGGAAAGGGATTTCATGGCTAAGTTACCGTCCAGATAAATTCCAAAAAATTCAGAGAGTCTGGTTGAGGAAGAAGCATAGATGATGGAAAAACAGGAAAAGTATGCTGTGTGGTCTTGCAGAAAGTAAGAAAACAGGATTCTTAAGAGAAATGCAGAGAGTTAGTGTGCAGTGTGGAGTACCTTGTTGGTATTAGAGAGCCTGTTTTTAACTAATCTCTATAACTGAATGACTTCTCCACAGTGCCCACTTAATCTGCTACATCACTAAAGAAAGCACCTGGGTACCATTGGGCATTTTTGCCAGGAGAAGAAAGGAGCAAGGAAGTGAATGAGTTTGGGGCCATTGATCCAAAGTAGATTAAGGAAGGCATGAATCAAGAAGTTAGAGTAATGTCGTGTATAACAAAGGAGGCCTAATTAAATGTACTTGGAAGTTGCAAATCCCTGTGGTCTACAGCACCCCAGAAGTATTAAGTGGAAAGTTTTGGAGATAAGCAGTTTGTAAGCTTTAAATAATTCTTCCTCCTCCTCCTTTTCTTGAGACAGAGCCTTACTCACTATGTAGTTCAGGCCAGCCTTCAACTCACAGTGATCTCCTGCCTCAGCCTCCCAAGTGCTAGGATTACAGGCGTGTGCCAACATGCATGGCATTTTAAATAACGTATAATATATTATAATAATTGTTCTGTATTACTAATAGTCATTGTTAATCTCTTACTATGTCCAGTTTATAAATTGTCAGGGTTCTGTATGTATAGGAAAAAATATAGGGTATGTAGAGTTCAGTACTGTCCCTTGTTTCAGTCATCCACTGAGGAGTCTTATAAGGTATCCCTGTTGGATAAGAGGAGACTGATGTAATCTTTGAAAAACAATAGTTGTAAATGCCTAAACTGTCTTTCACAGTACTAGCATTTACCATTAAATGTGATTATGTGCTTAAAATTGATGTAACTTGTAATTCATTTTTAATATATCTGAAAACATTGGGCAGGGCTTTGCTCTGCTCTGTTGGGTATTAACTCTTGTGGGTTTCTAGGGAGCCATTTTGTAAATTATTCCTCTAGGGCAGTAGATGGTACCCTCATGGGTTAAAAACCGTAATGTAACTTTCAAGGGTACTCAACTATTCACCAGGGTTTGTATATGTGGGAGGATAGGGCTCATATTTTTGTCTAATTTATTTTTTCACTGTGAGTATTAAAATATGTGAGGCATGACAAGCATATCCTCAGTATGATGGCACATTGTGGAAAACCTCTTGTTTCAGCGCTAGAAAAAGAATGTCAGTGATTGTTCGTACTCCATCCGGGAAGTTACGACTCTACTGCAAAGGAGCTGTAAGTTTTTATTTTTGTCTTTTACTGTTTTGATTTATGATAGTTTATGATAATATGTGTTAGGCATTCTGCTGTGGAAATGTAACACAGATGTTTAACGTGAAGTTGCTGACATCACTTTGGTTGGTGTTTTACGGTACCAGTGTTCAGCCTCTTCTGGTGAAATGTGGAATTCCTTCAGGGTGAATTTGGTATGTTTAAATGTTTGGACTAGGACTGAGGATGTGGCTTGCATGTATAAAGCTCTGGGTTCAATCCCCAGCACCCCCCAAAAAATTGGCCTAAGTTATTTTTATAATTCAATTTTTATGTGTAATATGTGAGGTTTATGTTACATTAGCTGTTTTAGCAGATAACAAGAAAATATTTTAAAATTGTATTAGAATGTAGGGATTACAACTCCATTTTTAATCTAATTATTTAAAGACCATAAGAATAAACCTAATCACAATTATGGCAATTATTGATTATTGTTTGTCTTTAGTTGTTTTAATTATATGAGAATTTTGGCCATTGGTTGTCATTGGTATATTAGGTTATTTGGACAGAAACAGTAATGTGTGTTCCAACTGAATTTTCCTTTTAAAATATGTTGCCACTTATGGAAAAATGAAAAATATACTAAGCCCTTTACTAAAATCAGTTAGTGTTTGCCTTCGGAATTGTCCTTTCCTGATATCTACGCTATAAATTTGCCAGTTTATAACTTTGCAATTTTAAAAAGAATCAATAATTTTGTTTTATACCGTGGAAATTTAGAAACTGAACCTAAGAAGCCCAAGTGTTTTATTTAAATTCCTGTTTCGAATGGGAAATGCCTTGGTTTTAAAGCATTGAAATGCAATTTTTAGATGTCTGGTTTTAAAGCATTTTAATGGAATTATTTCATGATGTCTCATGAATTTAGTTTTAGGATTTCTTTGGTTTTGTATTCCCATTGATTCAAACATCTAACATTTATTCATTGAGAACATTTTAATACCAGACTTTGAACTGGATTTTGGAGATACGAGGAAAAGACCTACAACGTGTCAAGCCAGGGGAATGTGTGAAAAGAAAAGATTAGTATATAAGAGTAAGGCACATTTTAAAGCTCCATATCCCAATGGTAACATGCGCAACACTTTTAAGTGTTGATATATATCTAGTTTACAGCACCCAAATCACATCCTTTTTTAGTTTTCAACAGTCTTCTACCTATAAACTTCAGCAAGTTGAAGCATTAAATGAAAAAGCCATTGGGCTACTTTTGTTAATATATACATACTATCTCTGTGATTATTAACTTGCTTAATGCATTGTTTCCCATCACACCCAAATTGGTTGTTAAATGTGCTTAAGTAGTAAAAAAAGGCATAAACATGTGAAACAACAGGGAATGTGAGAGAACTATTTGTAATTTGGCAGGAAATAACTGAATAAGAGATAGAAAGATGAATGTAGGTTGGGTCATTTTTTTCCTTGAACTTGTACTTTTTTCTTGATCATTCTGTTGCCTTTTGGGAAAGTGATTTAAGGCTGAAAACAGATGCACACAGAGCTCCAACTAAAGCCACTGATGACAGACCAGGCAAGAGCTGATTAAGGATGAACCAAGGCCTTTGTGGAAAAGACAGAGGAGAAAGATTTAGCACTTAGTAGCTGATGGCCTGTGGGTGCTGAGGGAAAGGATTATCTAGGATCATACAGGATTTCTTCTTGGCTTACAGAGTGGAATGAAGTGGGTAAATTCAGTTACCACGACAGAGAATTGGGAGCTACATTCAGGGCATAGGGTAAATATACCTCAGTATTATGGAGGAATAAATCCGGGGTACAGATACAGCATTAGGACTTAAGCATAGCTGGAAACTAAAAGCAGGGACTGGTAAGGTGTCATTTAAAAAAAATACTTCCTCAAATGAGAAAAGGGCTAAAAGTGAAAAGTAGAACCAGGAAAACATTGAGATTTGAAGGAGAATCTAAGGAGCCTGTTCATTCCTTGTTAGAGCGAATAACCAGCAGGTAACAGGAGCAACAAAAAGCCTAGGTAATCAGGGCTCATTCAGGAAAGGAGATGAGGGGAACAGAATGTGAAAAGAATTCAGATGGTTTATATACATGTACCAACTCTCCACAATGAATGGAATCATTGTGTCTTTCAAACGCATACTAATAAAAATTTTAAAAATTTAAAAGATCCCAAACATTTCCTACCCCTACAAACAAAAAGCATACATTCCAGTCAAGATAGTATAATGGGTTCCTACTTGATATATCCCCTCTATTCCAAAGTTGTAACAATAATTATCTATCTTTACTGTAAAGAGAAAATAGATAAACCTAGCTCAAAAGCAAGATAAATGTCTTTATAGGCCAAAATAGAAATAGCAAATCTAAATGATTTATTGAAATGAAATCTTGACCTGGGTAGGAGTCCCAGGCTCTGGGATTTAAATCAAGGAGCCGTAGTTAAAGTTTGGCTTCCGTGGGGCAGGGGGCAAATAGTACTGTGTGAAATGAGACGGGAGCCGGCGTCCCTGTTCTGATGCCAAGGACACTGTTGAGCTTCCGCAGTCATGAGAAGAGGCTGCGGAAAGCTCCTGCCAGCCTCAGCCTAGGCCAGACGAACCCACTGGGTTGGCACACGTGCAAAGAGGGACAGGAGGAGCGAAGCTCAGAAGCACCTCAGACAACACATGAGCACCATCAACAGCCGGAACGTGGGCTCATTCATGTAGACCAGTGTGATGACTAAGGATGCTTAAAGCTCAAAGATAAAGTCCAACTGTTTTTAATAAAAAAAGAAATCAGAAGGAGAAATGGAGATCTATACAAGGTAGCTTTAAAGTTATAAGTAGTTTTAAAATTATCAGTACATGGAATAAACCTCAAGTTGAACACAGTTGAAGGAGTGGGAGAGAGAACAGTATAAAGACATAGCAGTTCTTTATTTATGTATGACTTGCTTTCCCTACTTTTTTCTAGAATTTCTGTAATGAAATTGTTTTGTTAATTTTTAAATGAAAAAAAGAACAATATACAATATGTAGATTATCTGTAGTGGTAGCCAACTTTGAAAAAGCCACATTTACACAAATAAAATTTAATTTAGTTAAGAAAGCAAGAGTCTTTCTACTTTAACATGTTTACAGTATACAAAAATTAGAAATTTGATTTATAAACAATATAATAGGGACCTTAAAGTGACTATCAAATTAAGGGTCTCTTAAGTAAAATCCTTTGCCATACACAAAAAATTAGTTGCTTTTAGTAAGCAGAGAGAAGACAGCAGAGACAAAGTATAGATAATTATGAATGGCATATGTAAACACTCATTTTTTGTATATTTCTCTGTGGGTGAGTCTCTAGTCTCTCTGTCTTTGGTGAGCATTCCAGGTCAGAGGAGCCCAAGCTTCTCGCAGCAGGTTAGTCTTGCCTTGTTGTGTCATTGGACAACAATTTCATAGTCCTTAAGGTTACTTTGTTAATTTAGCATGTCAAAATCAAATAAAATTATGAGGTGAATCTCCACAAAGAACTTTTACTTGGAAGCAGAACCCCAAAGTAGAATTGCAGTTCAAGACACCCATGCATAGGTCACAGCGGCCTCTGATATATCCAAAAGACAAAAGGAAGGTTGGAGTCTTTACAAGGATAGAGAAATCTGTACAAGTTATTTGGGAAAAAAGTTTCATTGAAACTTGCAGGGAGTTGAAAAGTTGCCAGGCTCTGATTGGCAAGTGACGCCAGATTGCTATGCAAAGCTAATCTTCAAGACGCAGCTGGTTGTTCCATTGTCAGTTGCTGAGTAAAATACAGTAGTGTTAAACTCATGTCAGGTTGTTTCAGTGGACTGATTTTAAGAGAAAGTTCCTGGAGCAGGAATCTGTGCCCTGTGTTACAATTCCACTCTTTTTTAGCAGAGCATAACAGGAACAATGCCATTTTGCACGTTATTTTCACAATAGTAAGATTATCTAGTTAATTTTAATGTAAATTGCACCAAATACTGTATCTCAGGCCAATTTATTTTTGACTACTGCCTTCTTATTGTTGACACTTGCATTTTATGCTGTCATCTTTCTTCATTTGGCAATATTGAAGTATGTGGTATTGCATGTGACATTTCCAGATGATTGAAGAGTGCATCAAATATTTTATCCTTTTAACAAATAATTTTTAATATGGGTTCTGAGAACAGATCATATTTGAAATTTATTCTAAAAGACAAATAGGCAACTACAACTGTTTGAATGAAAATCCACTGATGATGGTGACTTATTTGATTGTGCTGTGCTGAAACCTCGTAATTTTCTTTTACCTTTATAGGGGTCAGATCACAAGATAACTAAGCCCAGTGAGGATTTCCACAACCACAGACTCAGGTTCTAAGTCTGATCCCCTGGCATGGTTTAGTGTTCAGGAAAAAACATTTGTTAGCACCTAGCATGCACCAAATACTTCATGTAGCCTTCTGAATACAGGAATGTTACATGTCTAGTATCTAAATGCTTATTTCTTTCATGAAAACGTGACTAGCCAATTGTGACTGTCAGTTAAAAACACAACATATTTAATACGTGTTTAATGAGCCACATTCTGGCCCCCTTTTTTTTCCAATTCTACCTAGAAGGTAGAAAATTAATTTTTTTGTATTCTAAGCATCAATTACTTGCATTAGAATATTTGGATACATTGCAGTATTTAATATCCCTAACTTTGTTAACTTTAATCACTTTTTCTGACTTTAATTTTAAAACATTTGCTTAGCTTAAAAATGGCCTATATTAATATCACTGAAAATTTTTTTAGTCTCTGGGAAAAAAGACTTCATAAGTTATACCTTTCCTTCCCAGGAAGGAGCCAGAAGGGGAAATTATCATTTCCTTCTGCTTTGCCCCCATTCCCATTCCGCCACTGAAAAATGAAATGAAATTCATAATTGAGGCCTGGAATATTCCATCTGTTTTGAGGTCACTAAATTCCGTTTCTCTCAAGGGTTCTAAATCATACCCCATTAGTCTGTTTTGAAATCTCAGCCCAAAGACTGGAGACCCAAAATGGGTAATACTACTGAGAAAGTAATTGCAGGTAAATGATTTATTTTTTCCTAGTATAATAAAATTGTGAAGGCTGAATACTAAAATTCTTAAAAACATTAAACCAAAACCAGAAGATAACTAAGAGAACAATAGTTAATTTATAAAGTAGCAAGAACTAAAAAAAAAAAAAAAATGGTGCTTAAAACTAAAGCTAAAAGGAACTTTTAAAATAACCTTCTCATTTTATTTTGCAAATTAATCTAACAGTCTTAAAGCCAGAATGACACAATTAGAAATATTCAGCTACTTAAGTTAGTTGATAAGTAGTCCAAGATTCTCTCACTGTACCCACTGGCTCCTCTCAGTGGAGTCTTGTGTTACCTAAAGTTTGTTCTGCCAGCACCAACACCTTGAAGGTCCTCTAGCCCTGCAAAGTCCTGTAATCAAGTGGGTTTGGGACACATGCCCTAGGAGGTCTACTGTGGACCCTGCCATTCTAAGACCCTCAGAAATATTGCAGCTGGATGGGCTTCTTGGCTTTGTTCAATCCAGCATTCCCCAAACTCTCCAGAGTTCTGCAGAATCTTCGAGGATGAGGGGAATTCTTGGAGTATATAGAAAGAGAGGTGTTGGTAGAATATGAGATTTTGAACATTGGAGTAACTAGAGATAGCTTCCAGAAGAACATATGCAGAGTAGAACCTGCCCTCAGTGTCCACAAGCAGTCCTTCCCAGGACTTCCATAGATGCCAAAATTCATGAATGCTATGTATGAAAGGGCAGAGTACTTACATAGAGCTATGCTATCCTGTATTATATCTGGATCAATTTAGCACCTAAGGTGATGTAAGTATTTTTTAAATAGTCATTATACACTGTTGTATTATTTAGGGAATGCTAACACAGGAAAAAGGTCTGTACATTTTTCAGTACCAACGAAGCTTTCATACCCCTGACTGCATTTTCTCTCTGGGGTTGGTTGACTCCGTAGATGCAGGACCTGCAGATACAGCAATCCGTCTACATTTCTTCGTGTCTTTAGGAAATCATTGTTACTCATCAATGCAGTATTTTGTGCTTTAAAAAGAACAGTAAAAGTGGTTCTTTTTATACTGATTTCCTACTAATGTTGCCGATATCAACTTTTATTAAACTCAAAAGTCTTAAAAATTATATTATACATTTTGTTTGTTTTCCAGGATACTGTAATTTATGAACGACTTGCAGAGACTTCAAAATATAAAGAAATTACCCTAAAACATTTGGAGCAATTTGCTACGGAAGGTGAATATTCTGTGGAAATAAAGTATGATTAAGATACAAAGAAGTTATATGCTTTTGATATCTTACAGAGCCACTGTTTCTATTTTATTTAAAGATTCTTAAAGTAGCAATTATGGTGAATAACTTGGATTTTACTGTCTTGTTCCCATACAGTATTTTTATTTTACTTTTCTAAAACTATATTATTAAAATGTTGACAGCCTCAGACGCCATGGTTTAGGTGCCATTGGCTACAAATCTGTTTACTTAGAATGGATGTAGCTTATAGTTGAAGCACTTGACCTCCTTTGTGAATCTGTTAACAGTAATCTGTTAGGAAAGAAGCAAGAATCAAAGAACTGAGATGGTATTCTAAACTGAATAATAAAAAATAATTAAACCAAATTAAAACAAGCATTAAATTTAATTACAACTCAACATGTTTTAGTAAGCCCCTGCCCTGTGCCAAGCTCTGTGTGAGGCCTCACAGCCGGAGGTCGAGCTTAGCCCCGCATGTCTCTGTCCTAAAATATACAATGTGAGTCACACAGTGCATAGTCCAGGGAGATGATGTAGATAAGAAGAAATGAAGTGAGGTTGTTAGACATGAGGAGTCAGCTGCTACAAGCAGTTTAAGAGTCTTAGCCGTAACCTTGACAACAGTGGTCGTAGCTGTATCTGAATCGTCCATCTCTGAGTTTTACTGGTCTGTTTCAGCTAGAACAGTTGCTTATGGCCCAAACCTGACCCCCCATCAAATCTTTCTTCCTTCTAAATCCAGGTTTTAAAAAGATAGGAATTTTTTTAAAAATCATACCAAATAGGGATAAATAAAGGGCAAACAAGAAGCAAGAACACCAAGAATTCTCTCCTAGTCATCCAAAATGTAAGAACATCACATGCACAGAGTTCAGCTCCCTCATCTGGGCTTAGTGGGTTCAGCCTACCCACCACACAGTATGGCTTTGGTTTGGTCTGATCCAGTCTGGTCTGGTCTAATCTGGGTGGTTGAGGAGGACGAGGTTTGGGCATCTTCCTCTTTTCTGGTTACAATGCTACAGATATTCTGGCTCTTATGTTTGAATTGGCTTAGCCCACATCTTCACCCCATTGTTTCTGGCCTGGGCTAAGTGCTCCTTCCACTCTGTGGCTACCCTCAAATAGGTTTTCCGGTCAAGTTTCTGAAAGAGAGACACATGTTCTAATATGGGTCCACAGATTTAAATCCCACTCTCAGTGATCCAGCAATAGAGAACCCTCGGAAGACAGAGTTCTCTGGGTATTTATGTCCTGCCTCCTTTGCTTCTTGCTTCTGACTTATTCCCCTGAACATTATTTTATTTGACTTGAGATCACAGGGCGTACTGTCTGGCCTATCATTTTAAGTGTTAAATGATCTTGCCCAAGGGCATTGTTTTCTTGGGAACCAGAACCACTGTTTCCTTGCATGACTGACAAATGCTTTTGCCTCTTCCTTCTTCCAGCCCATCTGCTTTTTCTGGCTGAGCAAATGAAACTGTTGGGGATTGAGCACGTGGGGTGTGGGAATCACCTCAAACATTAGCTGTGTCACTTTTCCCAGGGAATGAATAAGTTCTATTCTTTTCTGCCACTATCCTTTGACTACATTTTAACTTTTTACTATAAATTTAGAGTAGTCAGAAGAACTCTGTGTCCCTAATTCCCAGGAGCTTTCATTTAATAGGGGAGACCCACAAGAAAAATCATATGAAACACTGTCGTTCACATAGGAATGTTGGGGGGAGGTTACCTCTAGAGTCTGATGAAGTAGAAGATGCTTTAAAAAGATGACTTTAAGAACTTAGACTAGATACAAAGCAAACAGTAGAAGGGAGCTTGGGAAAATGGAATGGAAAAAGATGACCATTGCTTGCCATTCCAAGGTTGAAGGCAGTTGATGAAATACATTTTAGCCATCCTTTGGGGTCTGTATCTCATCCTGGGGATCAGTTGGAAGATTTAAACAAAAGAAAAGCTTGATTTGGAAAAATCACACTTAGGTGGATAAGGGAATGTTAGTAAAAGGACTGAGAATTAGAAGCAGAATGTCAATTTTAAAATCGAAGGGAGCATTAATAGGTATTTTATACTAAGGTGGTGTGATAATTGAATTGGACTTGAGCATAGTATTTAAATTGACTTAGTTCTTTCAAGATGACTTTTTGTTAAATAATGGAAACATCAGATTTATGAATAAAATTTTTAAGTGTGTTGAGAGTCATGTACTGCATTTTGCAGGTTTGAGGACATTATGTTTTGCTGTGGCTGAGATTTCTGAGAGTGACTTCCAGGAATGGCGAGCCGTCTACCAGCGAGCATCCACATCTGTGCAGAACAGACTCCTCAAACTAGAAGAGAGCTATGAGCTCATTGAAAAGGTGCGTGGGCAACTGTTCTGATCTGAGGATAGTATGACCTCTGTAAAGGTCCAGGTTTTGCTCAGGGGACCTGCCTTAGTTACTTTTCTTTAATTGCTGAGACAAAATGCCTAATGCCTAGAGATAAAGGGAGGAAAGGTTTATTTAGCTCACAGTTTATAGGATAATAACCTGACTTTAATGCAAGGTGGCATATAGCAGAGGAACAGCAGTTTATGGCAGCAGAAGAAGGCAAGACCAATGCATTAAGGAGTGTGCTCTTCTGTCCCTTATATTGTATGCAGGCTTCCCGACCTGCACATACACCCTTAGTCCTAGCCAGAACTATACCAGACCAATCAGTGGACTGTTTTACTAACCACCATCCTAGCACTAATCACTCTAGATTCAGCCACCTCTGAAAAGCCCCCTCGTGACTCTATGAGGCTTTGGGGGAACATTTAGACACAAGCCATAACAGGACCCTGGAATAAAAAGCAGACTATCCTGTTCAATATTAACTTTTGATTCACCTCTGGTTGCCAAAACATCAGTTATTCTTAACACGAGTTAACATGTTGCTGAAGTCCCTAAAATTGGGCATCATTGTATAAAGATCTTTACTGTACAGGTTTAGATCACAGTTTGGCCAGTGTGACAGTTCCTTCACCAATGTATTCTGGGTGTTCTGCATTCCCGGAGGACATGCAGTATGTCCACATCAGCACATACATGTTGTATGTACATACATGTGCATTTAGACTTAATGTGTATACAATATGTAACATAAAATAATACAGTGATACAGTTTGGCTCGGTCACTAATAATAAACAGTATGAAAGTGAGTAACCCACTGCTAACATCTGGACCATCATTGTACTATGCTGTTATAACCCTATCCCTCATTTCTTTTCTGTGTGCATTGTTTTTTGTTATTTTGTTGTGTGTTTTGAGACAGGGTGTC
The DNA here is from genome assembly GCF_034190915.1 of Cavia porcellus. Classification (NCBI taxonomy): domain Eukaryota; kingdom Metazoa; phylum Chordata; class Mammalia; order Rodentia; family Caviidae; genus Cavia; species Cavia porcellus. The sequence goes on along the minus strand of NW_026947513.1, from coordinate 22,447,126 downwards.
CTTATGAAGTCCAGACTGTCCTTAAAGTCATAATCCTTCTGCTTCCCAAGTGCTAGGCTTATAGGTGTATGCTGCCACATCCAGCTTTCCCTCTGTCATTTCTGTCCTTATTATAAATATCCTCATTTTATAGATAAAGAAACCAAGGTTGTTCAGCCTTTGAGTGGCTGAAACACTATGATTGGTGCTGTAGCAATAGCAAGACCTCGTTTCTTTAACTAATAATGGCAAACATTTTTATATAGTACTCACTGTATGTCTAGTTCTATTTGTAGCACATTCATTTATTAGCCAAATTAATCCCTTTAAAGTGTTAATTATCCCTAATTACAGATGAGAAGATAAGGCAAGAGAGAGGTTAAGTAATTTGACCAAGATTACACAGTTCGTAAGGAAATGCACCAGACTTTTCTTGCTCCAGTGTTCATGCTCAGAAGCATTCAAGTACTTTCACTTTAACCCTGAACTTTCCATTGAGAACTCCCCATTCCTTCAACTGGTGTTTGTACAGCATAGAATTAAACCAGCAGGTGAGCTGCAGTGCAGGCAAGTAAACACCTCTATCTAGGTGTTTTCATTACCTTTCACTCATTGCTAGGACAAAATACCGAACACTCACGATTAAGGCAGGCAAGGTTTATTTAGCTCACAGTTTGTGGAGGTTTCAGTCCAAATCAGCTGACTCCAAAGCAGGGTGGCATGGCACAGGGGCAAAACTGCAAGGCAGCAGAAGATAGCAAAGCAACAAGAGCAAAGGGGGGCAGGGGGAGCAAGCCTCTTTCTTCCCTTATATTGTAAGCATGCTACGCCCTTTGGGTGGATGTAGCATTCACACCATCTTCTTTTGCACAAGAAGAGGATGTTTACAAAGTAAGGACCCTGGCTCCCTGCTGAATCACTTAAACTTCTAAACTTCTCAAGTCTACACAGTGAGCAGCATCGTGGAGCAGTGAACTGCTTGTCCTTTTGTCCTCTACTCTCTAGGGTATAGAGCTGCTAAGTCACTTAGTTAAGCTTCTGAACTTCTCAGGTTGACACAGTGTATCAGACCTCTTCTTCCTGCTTCCTCTGTCTAGGTAACTTGTCCTTCCTTGTCTGGAAAGGCAGCTAGCACCACAGATCCCTCCTGGGACTGTTCCTTCTGTTCTTCCTGTACTGTGAGGGCCATCTGCCCCCCACCCCTTATGTGATCCTGGGAAAGCTGCAGGTGGATTTCTCTGTCAAGTAGTGGTTTATTTGTTTCTTTGTTTCATCTAATTTTTTAAAATTTCTGTTTTTATTGGTACATGTTTGTGGTACATGATTACAGTCACGATGGAGAGTTGATGCATGTATATAACTTATCTTCATTCTTTTTCCTTTCTTTTCTCTCCTTCTCTCACATCCCCTCTCCCTCTGTCTCTTAGTCCCTTTTTCTTTTGCAAAAGACCTGTCTCCCCATTCCTATAATCTATATTTTATCTTGTTTTTTATTTATACTTTGGGTTTCTCATATAAGAGAAACTATGTTATTTAAACTGCCTGTCTGATTTATTTCAACTTGACATTGTGGTCTTAAAAGTTCATCCACTTTCCTACAAATGACTCGGATTTATGCCTCTTTTTGATGGTATTGTACTCCACTGTGTATAAATACTACCTTTGCTTTTGTGCCAGTCTCTGACATGTAGTTGTCACATATAACTTTAGTTGCTGCCTTCCTGTGTCTGTGATCACATTAGGGGAAGTAGTTTGTTTCCCACTTTATATTATACACCTCACGTTATACATCCAGGATATTTTATGAAGGATAGATACCTACATAGAGGTCATATATATCATATATAGGTACAGATAAATATAAATCTAGATGTTCCCCCTTATAATTGAACTTAATTTTTCGTCCTGCTTATTTCTAAGATGTGTGATAGCATGCATAATTCTCTGCAACCTACCCCCCAATGTTAGAGGTACACACGTCACACCGAGCTTATCAGTTAACTTACTAAATCTCAGTATTGCGGTCTGGCCCTCTACTTCCTAACATACTTATGTATAATTGTGTCTTTGTGGGGGTTTTTTGTTTTTGTTTTGTATTTTGTTTTTTGTTTTTTTGGTATCGGGATTGAACTCACGACCTCACGCTTGTCAGGCAGGCGCTTATACCACTGAGCTAAATCCGCGGCTATAATTGTGTCTTTGAAATCTCATGTGGTAAAATAAAGTACTCTGAGTTTATGACCATAATCTCTTTTAATCTCTCCAACCAGTTATGTCTTAATGTGCTCAATTGGTTTTTAATCTTTTGCTTTTCTTACTCTTTTAAGAACTTGTAAAGATATTACCCTACTTGAAAACAATTTTCTTCTTCCTCTCCCCTCATTTATAAGCCTTAATATTATGTAGACTTTCCCCATGATAATGATACTGAATTAACATATACTAAGTGAACTAAAAAAATATTGAAAATGCATTCAAAGCACATTAAACGGAGGCACAGTACAGAGGATTCTGGAGCTGAATGTTTAAGGTACCTAACATTATTACTCTGAATCCTGTAGCGTGTATAGACTAAATTTCTACATTTAAGTCTTCTTGTTGAAGTATCTGTGTTCAATAATCTATTTCCAGCTTTTAACTGAATAGACATACAACAATTTTGCCACAAGGTGGCGATCATGAATTATGTTGAAATTTCAACTGAGGCACTCCATTAAAAGTATGGTTTTTTTTAAGTTTACAACAACAGAAACCTCCTTTATGACTGCCTCTTATTAAAATAAATGAAATGAGGGATTGAGAGCGAATTCATTTTTATTTTGTGATGTCATGCACTGTTTTGTTGTGAAATCTAAGACCCAGGAAGGTCCCTTCATACTGGCCTATTCCAAAGAAGAACCTGTTTCTTTATTCTTCTCTGCTCCTAAAACAAAGTTTTCTTTAATTTATTCATTTAATTAACTGAAGTATGCCAGATACCAGGGCTACACTGTCAAATGCGGTAGACTGGGCTTGGTATTGCAGGTGCCCTATTCTGCACAAATTCCTTCAGTGAGCCACAGACTGGGGCTGGAAGAAGCTTTCAGGGAGCTGGTATCTTGAAATGAGCCCTTTACCAGTTCAAGGAGAAAGTCTTTTTAACAGGGGGGAAAATATGCAAAATGACACAAGGTTTTCTGTAATTGTGATGGTGTTATTTTGTTTTGTTTTGTTTTTTGAAAAGTCTGTTCCAGTCCTGATCCTTTGAGGACTGTAGGGTTTTTAATGTTGACAGTGATAGCCACATCATTGTGTCGTTGGTCTGCACTTCTGCTCTTTGTTAGAATCAGCTGGGGTTAGTGTTCAGCAGAAGTTGTGGTTTATTGCCATGAAAGCCAACCTAAGGCTGAAGATGTAGCACACTGATAGAAAGCACTTGCCTGAGCATAAGCAAGGCCCTGTGCTACCAAGCAAGGCCCAGCACTACCAAAAAAAAAAAAAAGAGAGAGAGAGAGAGAAAGAGAGGGAGAGAGAAAAAGAGAGAGAAAAAGAGAGAGGCGCGCCAGAGGCAAGATTCAACCTTCAGATCACCAGTTCTGCTAGCCTGTCATCCTGGCTTTCAGGTTAATTATATAGCCTTAGAGTTCATCCTTTTGGGCTTTTTCTGTACCACTTGAGACGTAGATTTTACCGTCTATTTTTTATGTGTTCAGAATCTGTTTGTATGTAAATCATATTATCGCACTTAGCATATAAGACAGTGAATTTTTAAACTATGAGTAGTTTTTAAGAAAAAAAACATTTAGAGCAAAACCTGCTTTCCAAACATCACTGCTTGAACAGTAATACATATAATTGATGAAAGCAGAGCGGCTCTAGTTGAGAGTGAAGGCGCAGGGGGAAGCCTCAGCCCTGTCTCCTCCACCTCCGTCTTGCCCTCGTGGTGGTCCACCAGGGGCCTTTCACAAGATTGGACCTCTGCTGAGCACTGTTTGAAAACCATATAATGTTACATCTGTTCATGGATTTTTTTTTTAAGAAAATGCACCTCACTAAAAGATCAGAACATCATTGTGTCATACAAGATGTTTCTGAATGTATTAGGAATTAATCATACAAAATGCCATTGACACAGTCATGGTAGTGTTACATTAAAAACATTCCAAGGCTGAAAGATTTTATTTTCCACAAAATAGGAATATTTTAATATGCTACAAAATAAGTGAAAATTTCACAATATGATTGAAGCTGTAGTTTTAAACCCTCCTGTCTTTCTTACTTACCCTTCCAGTATTTGTTCAAACTAACACTTCCATTTTAAAAGCATTATTGCTTTGAGTATTGTAACGCCTTATGTAAGCTGAGAAAAATATCCAAGTAGGCCCAGAGTATCTCAAAAGAGATGTTACCATTTGTGCTTCAGCGTGGTGCTTTCTTGTTTTCTTCTTTGCACGCGCCTGAGCAATAGAATATGCTGCCGTCCCTTGCAGGCAAGAGAGTGCAGGAGGTTTGCAGATGTCCTCCAGGCCGCATTGTCCCTGCTGGTAGTCATTGTTAGAGGAGAACACTGGAGACTTTAATTGATTTATAAAAAGTAACCATCACACCTCTTACAAGATTGTATTGTTTGGTCTCCAACATTTGCATTCGTACTGTAAACTTCTCAGAATATTTTTTCAAAAGTAATTCTAGTGCTGTGAGTTGTTTTAGAAATCCATTACTGGAGCATCTTTTTTTTTTTTCTATCATAAAATATAAGTCAGAATGTGATGTTTATTTCAAGGAAAGCCTGCCTTACTCAAGGATAAGAAGTACACAGGGGCTGTGAGCATTTAGCAGGTACTTGGTTGTGCTGACCTACTTAGCGGAGGAGCATTGCAGCTTCAGTGCGAGGCTGGGGACAGTGACACTTCTAGTGTCTCTTCACCACCACGTAGAATTTACAGTTGTCTCATTCTTCAGGTGACAACTTGCCTTGGCCTGTTTTGTCTTCCTTAACCTCATTCTTTTGAAAGACAATTAAGATGCTTAAAGTTACCATTTTATATTATGGAACCACTTAGAGCATTAGGGTCTATGGTTTTAAAAATCAATTTGTAAAATCATCTTAACTTTAAAATTCATGTATAAAATTCATGTATTCATTTGCTCAAAAAGAATGATAAGTAACAAAATAATTATGTTCCATTATCAATGGTTTCTCAACTCTCACCTTATTTTGGTCTATCACTTAAATTGTATTCTAGCATATTTCTAAGATGGTAATTATTTTTGCCTCATATTCATACTATTGCAGCTTCCTTTGAAAATTAGTAGTGCAGAATACTCTGTGCCTACTTTCTTATTTTATAAATAAACTATTGATTGAGATATGAAGGTTGTACCTTCATGGTAAATACAATTCTGAAATAATTTTCCATTTATTTACTTCAAAAGAAAAATGCAATTATATCTTTAGCACTGCATAGATTACCTACTAATAGCTTGTGTGTTTGTGAAAGTAAATTCTTTATCTTGAGTATTACAGAAAACAGCGTGAGACCTAACACCTGTCTAGATTTTACACTGAAGTAGTATTTCTGTGGAAGTAAAATTTTTTTCTTCTTGTGATGGTTGGGGAATATCATATTTAAAAGTAAAAACTTGTCCAATGCTTTTATCTGCTAAACTTTTAAAAAAACAATAGATAATGGGCCAGAGAATCATTTTGGAACTGGAGAATAAAACCAGAATGTCGAAATGCTGGCATCACCTAGCTCTCTGTTACTGATAGCAACATTGTGTTTTACATGTAGTGTGTAATTTATGATTATAATATATCCTTCACTGAAGCTTCATGAAAACAGCAAATATAATTATCATATTCATAATCATATTTCCAGAGCCTGACTGCCTGGCCTATGTTAATCACTCAATAAATATTTGATGAATAAATGGATTATTTGATTAAGTCATTCAGAAGCTAGAGCTTAGGAAGTGCTTGCTTAATGAAAGCCTGGTCCCTTGAACTGATAGAGTTCATGTTTTCCATGCATTGAAGGCTTTAATATCAAATGGTATTGCTTGTAAGGACTAATTTAGGGATATGTTTGAAGAGCTGGTAATTTTGTAGAATGTATTGTTTAGGAGTTTAGGCTTGTTTAAAAATCCATCCTCAGTTTCATTTAAATGCAGAAGATAAAAAGATTTGACAAGAAAAGAGCATCAGTGAGTAGCAGGCTGTTTCAGGTTCAGGATATAGCAGGGTATAAAGGTCATAAACCAACATATCTTCTGTGTTGGTTTTAGTGGTGAGCAAGAAGCAATAAGCTTCGTAAAACAAATATAACTTTCTCTGTCTCTCTGTCTTTCTCTCTCTATATATATAAATATAGGTATAGATAGATAGATAGATAGATAGATAGATAGATAGATATAGATACAGATACTTTTTTTTTTTTTTTTTGAGACAAAATCTCACTATGTAGTTCAGCAAGGCCTTGAACTCACTTTGTAGCCTGGGCTGGCCTCAAATTCATGGTGATCCTCCTGCTTCAGCCTCTCAAGTGCTAAGATAATAGGTGTGCACCACCACCCCTGGCATATTTATATTCATATTTATATGTAGAGCTTAGTGCTATAGGCACTAAGATTCTCAGAGGATGTTGAGACACTGATCACAATACTTTCTTTACTCCTCCTTAGATATGGTTGACATTGTTTAGTTATTTTAAGACTGCCTTGATGTGGCATAATATACTTCAACCATTATCCTCAGTGTGACTAAACACAACAGTTGAGTGCCATTTGTAACATGTGGCAGCAAATGGTTTAGAGGATTCCTAAAGTAGTATAAAACTTAATGGAAAACAGGACTTTTCATGAACATGTATAGCTGCCAAGTTCATACTAACCTCTGTATTACAGACGCATGCTTTTGCAGATAAAATTACCACATGTATTCTTAGTAGTTGCAAATATCACTTTCATTTGTACAAAAAAACTAAATGAAAATTATGTGATGTGCTGATGATTCTGTGGCTTAAAATTCCAGTAGTTTTTTTATACTATTTGCTTAAGAACATTTGCAGTTAGTCAGCTCGCCTACTAATCATCTTCTAATATAGTCAGCGGCTACTTTTCAGCATGTATTAATCTCCAAGTCCTGTACTCTTTAACTATTTAGTTCAGGGACCTCAAAAGGAGTACACAAGATGACCCACTGGGATGAACAAGAAAGTGTTAGAGCTTCTGTTTCTGCTTATTTTACCTGATTTTTATGAATGTTTGCATTTAACAATGCACATAATTTGTTAACAAAACTGTGTTACACAAAAATATAGCTGTGTCATTAGTAAAATACCAAATATTTTTACCTAATAAACTAACCTAAAAATGTTTGAGATGAATGATCTAGTTTTATCCCCAGAGCAACCTTATTAAATCAGGTATTGCTGTGCTTATCTTTCCGTTGTAGAAATTGATTCTTAGATATTATTTGCTAAGAGACATGTGTCTATGATGATTGAAAGAGCATGAATTTAAATACCAGATCTGGGGTGCTGGGGATTTAGCTCAGCAGCATAAGCACCTGCCTTGCAAGCAAGCAGTCGTGAGTTCGATCCCTGGTACCGATAAAAACAAAAAAATAAAATAAAATAAAAAATAAAAAAATAAATACCAGATCTGCTTTAATCTAGTATGTTATGCTGTCATCTTATTTTAGAAGAAAACAAGAATACGTGCAAATTATTGGGAGACTTGAAAAATAAAATATAATCAAGTTTGATTATTAGATCAGCACTTGGAGAGGAAAGTTTGGCATATGAGGGGCTCCTCCATTTGGTAATTACAGCAGCCTCTATATTCTTTATGTAATATATTCTACTTTCCTCTAAAGTAAGGTAAATCATGTGTGCCATGATTTCCTTCAGCTTGCCTTTAGAATCTTTATAAAGTCCTCAGGATTTCCTAATTTATCTCTAATATCAGTGTGCCTCCTTCCCAGCATGATAGATTTCTTCTTACAAGCATTTTGTGGTAGACTTTCCACCAGAGTATTGCTGTCTCCTGACTTAGATAAGATGAATGTGTTGTTTTTGCAAGCTACGCCCAGTTACTTCTCAAATCCTGATTCCTTTCAGCTGCATGTGTGAATTCTGGCCTTATTTGCTAAGTCCTCAGTTTGTGAATTCAAATGTGAATTCTGTGATTCAAAAAATACCAAGTTAAACTTTTTTTTCTTAGATATGGAAGAATAAAAAACTATATCATCATGTACTAAGAAGCTCAGAAGAGAAAAGCAAGAGTAAATAGTGGCCAGGTATAGTGTAGGCCTGAGACAGGAGAATTGCAAATTTAAGCCTAACCTAAGTGACCTAGCAAATTACTGAGACCACATCTCAAAATGTAGAAATAAAGAACTGAGTTGTAACTCCGTGTGAAAGCCCTGGCAATTTCCAGTGCCATCAGTGGGGCGGGGCAGAGGGTAGTGACTGCTGCCTAGCAGAATGCAGAATAGGGAGGAGCCCAGCAGCCTTGGAGAAGCAGTGCTGGGAAATGGCTCTGAGTTCTACAGCACACTCATATTCGAGCGCCATGGTTTAAAGCTAAAGAGGGTGATAACTGCAGTAGTCTTTTATTTTAAAGCATCATTCTTCCCAAGCCATCCATGTTGGCCACTAGAAACATGTATGTAAGTCTTTGTCTCCCCTTAAAATTCTTCAGCACCTACCCTTTGCCTGGGGAATCCTTCTCATACACAGCCCCTCAGCTTCCCTCTAGCCTCCTCTGCCTCACCACACCTCCCTGCCTTTATATTGTTATGCTAGTGACTAAATGGCAGCTTTTCAAACGTGTTCAACTAAATTGTCATTCATTATTTAGGATTCAAAGTCAGATGTTAACTCATGTTGGATAGGGTGTTTTGTTTGTTTGTTTGAGCTATACAGACTAAGTTCCTAAGTTTCTTAGATTTCTCACTCATGTGGACATGAAGGCATATGTGTAAAACATAGTATATCATTTTCAAAACAGAATATAACATACAATAATGTTGTTCCTTTGAAGGAGGACTCTTTCTATTAATCTATCTGAAGTTTGGGGTTACAGGGAGAAAAGACAACTGACCAGAGTATTGAAGGCCAGGTAAAGAGACAAGGGTGAGGCTCAGCCCTGGAAGTATCCAGGCCAGTGAGGAGGGAGGGAGCCAAATGCAGCAATGGGACTCTCCCAAGTGTTCCGCATCAGAGAAGATGTGCATCCATCTCCTGCCTATTTTTGTAAATAAAGTTTTATTGGAACACAGTACATCCATTTGCTTACAGACTGTCTTTGGCTGTTTTTATGCTACAATGACATAATGAAACAGTTGCAGCAGACATTTCAAGATCTAAAATCCTAAAGTATTTACTATCTGTTATTTTATAGAAGAAAGAAGAGTTTGCCAGTGCCACTGTAGATCCTCAGGTCTCATAGTTAGTTCTCAAGCCAGTAGTATAACACTGCATATCCCAAGGCCCACCTGAAACCTTTTCAATAGATGCGGTGATGGTGGGGCTAGGCAGTATGTTCCTGAGCCCCTGGCATGATTTCTGATGCCTGCTGACCTGTGGAAGGCACTGCTCTGGATTCCTGGCCCTGTGACTGCTTGTTCAGGGCTTGATAAGGGCCAGGCTCACAGAGTTTGGAGAAACAAAGGCTAGCAGAAGGCAAAGAGGAATCCAAAAAGTATCTAGTGATGCTTTGTGAAATACAGATTCTTTAAGGAAAGAACTCACTCTTTTATACCCAGGATCTTGTCCAGAACTACATGCTCAGTGTGTGTGTGTGTGTGTGTGTGTGTGTACGTACATGTTTGTATTTGTAAGGGAACTGATTGCAAAATGAGAATCTGGGACCTGAGTGTAGAAAGAGGGAAATAGGTTCCCTTAGCAGGAATGGCTCAGGACTGAGACTGAAACCTGGATACTTTGTGGAAACTGTTGTTACAGACTGGACAACAGAGACAAGTATTTAAAAACCTGATGATTTGACTGAAAACCTCACTTTATTAATTGATACATGTTTTGATACCTAATAACATTCATCCTGGTAGATTAAAATTCTCACTTCCGTTTCATCTCTTCTCCTTCCCATGTGCCTCCTTGAGATATGTACTGACTCCAGTGTGATGTTCTTACTATCAAAGCTCAATTATGACTATTCAACCTCAGATAATTTACTCAACCTCCCTGAAGCTATTAACACTGAAATCAAATGTGAAATGCTTAGCCGTGTCTGATACATTTTCTCTGCTCTGGAGATGTTGCTTCTTCAACTTCCTTCATAATTTTATTTCACATCCAAATACAAATTACTCTGTATTGCCAATATTTATCCATTTTTTACTCCAGTAGTAAAATTTCTCATACCAATATTTTATCTTCATCTTTAAAGAAACTTCTGCTTAATAGCCCATCATGTAGTCTGAAGCCTAAATTAATGACTTCTTTATAATTTTATCATTTAGAAACAATACAAACTTTAAAAAAATACAATATCATCTGAGCACTGACAAAATGTTTGCTGATGTAGAAATATGGGTCACTTTGAAGTCTGGTACTTTGTAAAATATACATGCACAGGGAGAAGAAACACAATTTCTAAATCTGTCATAATACATTTTACCAGACAGTATGATGTTTTAGTATACTCTGTATGGAATTTCTTTTATCTTCACTAAGGTAGAAATTTTACATTTATGTAGGTTTTTGAATTTCTGCATATGCTGGAAACTTCTGAAAGAGAAAATAAGATTATCAGAGGCTTTACTAGGTGAATAAATATTATTTCATGATTTTTTCCACTGATAACAAAATCTATATTATATCAGCGTCATCAGCCTGAAACCTTCATAACTTTTGACTTAGTGACATTCTGAAAGCAAAATTAGTGTTTTGAGTTTTTTTTTAATTCCATAAATGCCATGGGAATTTTATCACATTTCAACACTTTCTAAGTATGTGATTCCCACAGTGCCCATTAATGACCATCTGTGTAAGGTAATACATATTTGGGGTGAAATTGATTATGTCCCAAGCACTCTGAATGTTATGATCAGGAAAAGCACGTAAAGTTCACATCTTTTTTTCTAATGATCTCTGTGTAATGAAAGATATTAATTTCCAAAGGCAGAACACCCTATCACTCAAGATCCTAATCTCACAATAAATGACACCAGGGCAAAAGGAAAAGAGTCTACAGAACCTTCCACTAAAATTAGTAAGTGCTGCTCTCAAGGAGCGCTTACGCTGCTCAGGGAAAATGAGCAGACTTTTTTGAAGCACAGTGCTCCCTTTATATGCATTAAGTAGGCCCATTGCAACTTTGCTGAATATTCAGAACCTTTTAGAAATTCCTTTATCATAGCCATCAACACATTCTGTGTTAAACTGTTTATTACTTTTCTCTGTAGACCTTGCTGGTCTTGTGTCTTTGGTCCTTTATATTTATATTTACATTTTGCGTAGTTTTACCTGTGTGGAACCAGGAGCTTTCCTTCTTTAAAATACAATTTCAGCATGCTCTCTCTCATGCTGTCTCTCATACATTTTATTTTTATAGGTTTGTGTATGGTAAGATTTATCCATATACGTTCTACATTCATCTCTTGCCATGACCTATGTGGCTCCTGAGGTTATTGGAGTTAAGAACCTTGAGAGGATGAGAAAATAGAAACAAAGCTGGGGTCAGGTGGAGCCCTTTAGCCACCTGATGGGCGGCAAGGTCCTGGCTCCTCACTGCAGGGGCTTTTATTTATACCTTTTAGCAACTCAATGTCACATGACACCCTGTTGTCCTAGCTACCCACTGCTCATATTGTCTTGGGTGTAGGTATTCTCTGGGCTGAAGCAGCATCTTCATGGCTTGCCCTGGGTGCTTTTTGTTCTTGGAATGGTCATGCTCCAGCCTTGCACTTGTGATCAATTTCCAGCTTCAACAGATCTGAACAGCTAGAAAATAGACGAGTATGTTTGCTTATATATTTCTAAATAATTCTTGCCTTTCATATGATTTGGTTACCCCAGTGTTTTGTGAAATGCACTATAAAACATTCTTTTTAATTTAGAAACTTTTAAGGGTTTGCATTTTGAAAGTAGATCATTATAAAACCTATTATGTCTTCCATAGAATACTTAAAATTTGAACACAGCTACATCCTGATCTTCTCTGGGATGTGAGCCAGAATGACGTAACTGCAGATATCCTAAAAGTAGCCGAAAGCCTTAAGGGATCATTGTCTAAATGTTGAGATATAGCAGTTGTAATGCTGGTATAGTTGACACTGGACTGTTCTTCATTTTTTTCCTTGAACTTCTTGATGATAATTATTCATCAGGTTCTGATAAATTTCAAGTCTGTTTCCCATTAAATATAATGAAATAATACTGTCTTCTTAAAGAAGCTTACCTTGCTGTTTTGTGTATGATATACTAAGCAGTCATGCATCAAGTGTATCTAATAACCATCCATATTATTTGGAATGTATTGAAAAGAAAATGGCTTAGATTGCAGCAATATTTTATTACATTTGGATATTGGTTTTACTCAATTGTCATTAGCTCGTTTAGTAAATATTACTGAATACTGTCAATGCTATGGAGATAATGAAGATGAACAGATTTGTTCTTATTTTTGAGCAAACGTACCTGAGTCACACATTTGAAACACCTAATCCTAAGTCAGGTTGAATATTCCTTCTCTGAAATTCTTGAGACCAGAAGTGTTTCATATTTTGGATTTTGTTTTTAGATTTTGGAATATTTTATGTAAATAATGAGGTACCTTGGGAATGGGACCCATATCTAAACACACAATTCATGTTTTTCATATATACTTTATTCATACAGCCACAGGTAATTTTATATAATAAACACTCATTTTTTATTTCATCTTGTGTTTTAACTGCCACCTGTCACATGAGTTAGGTTTGGAATTTTCCATTTATGGTACCATGTCAAAATGCTCAAAAAGTTTCAGATTTTGAAACATTTTCCTTTTCAGATTTTCAGAGATGTTCAACCTGTATTGTAAGTTAAGATGTATAAAGATAAACAAAAATTTCTGTGAGCACTGTAGAAGGGCAAAATTTGTTTTAAGTAAAGGAGAACTAGGTGTGCACTGTAATGGTGGAATACTTGCCTAGCGTGAGCAGGATCCTGGGGAGAAAATGAAGGAGGAGAGGAAAAGAAGCAGTAACTCTGAATTTGGCTTTATAGAATGAGGCAGCTTTTACTAGGTAAGCCAAGAGGCTGCATGAGAAAATCAATGCATTTAAATATATTTATACACCCATACAAGTACCTTACATATGTACGGCAGTCTAGAGCCATTGTGGCAGAGACTGTTGCTTGCCTAATTTAATACTCATGCCCAACCCCCTTCTACCCTGAAATGTCCCCTGGGTAGGTTGGAAAAACTAAATGCTCATACTTAGGGATGGCCATGTAACACAGTCTGGCCAACTGGCTATGTTTGGAAATATGCTGAAGGCTTTTAGAAATACTTTTCTAAGAAAGAGACAGCTACAGTTATTAATACCCCCTTATTCTTGTTTTCGGCATGGTTTATAATTATGCCAATGACAGCTATTCTGAGACATTGAGAGAGTAAAGAAACGCCACAAATCTAACGTTCATTCCTGCCTACTTCATTTCTGGCTGCCAGGAGAACTAAACCTTTGGTTAAACCATTACTAGATTTTTCTATTGGTAGATACAGATTTTTGTGTTACTATAAACCACACACACACACATTTGCAGGACCAAGATGGTGTGTGGAGTGCAAGTCTGTTGACACCATCTTACCTACACCATGTTCTCATTTAGTGTCTGTGTGCTTCGTTTTGGTAATTCTTGTGGTATTTCCAGCTATTTCATTTTACATTTGTTTTGGTAACCCGTAGTTAGATCTGGAATATTATTATTGTACTTGTGTAAAGCACCAAGAGCCATGCGCATATGAGACAGTCTACTTAATAAATGTTGAGTGTGTTCTGACTACACTGCCACCAGCCACTTTCCCATCTCACTCTTCACAAGCCTCCCTCTTCGCTGAGATCCAGCAGTATTAATAACTCTACAAATTCTAAGTGTTTTAAGTGAAAGGAAAAGTTGTATGTTTCTCACTTTAACTCAAAAGCTAGGAAGGATTAAGCTTAGTGAGAAACCACGTCTAAAGATAAGCTGGGTCTTTACACTGATTAGCTAAGTTGTAAATGCAGAAGAAAAGTTCTTGAAAGAAGTTAAAAGTGTTTCTCTGGCAAACACAAATGGTAAGAAAGTGAAACCATCTTATTGCTGATACAAAGTTTTCGATAAAAGATCAAACCAGCTGCAGTAGGCCTTTGAGCTAAATCCTAATCCAGAGCAAGACCCTCATTCTCTTCAGTTCTGTGTGAGTAAGAGAGGTGAGGCAGCTGCAGAAGGGAAGCTCAAAGCAGCGAGGTGCTTCGTGAGGTTTAAGGAAAGAAGCATCTCTGTAAAAAAGTACAAGGTAAAGTAATAAGTTGATGAAGTTACAGCAAGTTATTCAGAAGATGTAGCTAAGATCGTGCCATCTAGGAAAAAAATCAAAGCACCAACATTCACAGGCATTTGGTACACAAACTCGCTAACAAAACACGAGCAGTGTTTGAAATACCAACTCCAATTTTGAAGAAAGTTCTATTATGTATAAGTACTGTAGCATAGCATGGAATTCTACAGAGCAATGTATGGCATTGTCTTATCTTACGAAACTGGCACAACTACTTTGGGCCTTCATCACCATCACCCTGATGAGTCAGCAGCATCAGCCTCAAGACAAGACACTCCACCATCAAAAATACAATTTTCTGAGGGCTGAGAGGACCACTAGCATGTTTAGTCCTAAATTATTTATATTGTTTTTTAGATATCATACTATTATACACTTAATATAAAAAATATAGTATGGACATAACTTTTATATGCATGGGGAAACCAAAACATTCATATGACTTGGTTCTTTGCACTATTCACTTTATTATAGAATGAAACCTACAATATCTTTTGAGTGTATTCAGTCTCCTGTGAACGATTCCAACTAAGGAGCAGGAGATCTGTGATAATCTGACCTTCCACTGTGCAAATGTGGAACAGTGTGAAAATGACTCAGCATGTTCTTTCTTACAAAGAGTAATGTTGTCACTTTGTTTGTTGCTGTCTGCCTCATTATTTCTAATTGCATCATGTATGCACATTCTCCGACACAGCATTGACGTGTAACAATAGTATTAGTATATATTCTTTTTAAAAACAAATCAACAAGATTGCTTCTTCACTGCATTAATCTTTTGTTGTTTAGTTTTATGTCATTTTGTTTTCCTTAGTCATTGCCTGCTCCCTTTTAACTGACTTTTTATTCTTCCCTTTTATATGTGCATTTTTAAAAATCATTCCTTATCTTAGGGCTACATAAAGTAAGATAGCTTGAGGGGGACTTACTCTTGTCCAGAAACACACTGGATGAAAGTAAAGGAGTCTCAAGAGAAAAAAATTCAGGGAAGCAGTAGGAAATATACAAAATTCATGAATTATCATCAAGTCTCTGATACATACTTCAATGTTTCTGTTCTTAAACAATCTATAAATGTTTGCTCTTAAATATCTCATCATTTATTTTCCCCAGAATCTCCAGCTACTTGGAGCTACAGCCATTGAGGATAAATTACAAGATCAAGTGCCTGAAACCATAGAAACTCTAATGAAAGCAGACATCAAAATCTGGATCCTCACAGGAGACAAACAAGAAACTGCCATTAACATTGGTAATCCTCTTAATTCAAGTTTTAACTTTGTGCTTCTTGACATGTTGATACATTTTAATAGATGGGTTTGAGACATTTTAGGATATGGCATTTCACAATTCCAGATTTATAGTATTTTCAGATATATCTGTTTACTAATGGCCTCAGTGTCCTTTAAAGTTATAGTGATTTATACACAGCCAGGCTGTAGCCCTTGCAACCAAATGTGCCCTTCTCACCTCGTACCCCTGCCTCACAGTCATCCAAGATGGTGTAGGTGCTAACACTTCCACAGCTGTCTATAAAAATTTGGAGACTGGGCCTGTGATACACATGTGTATTGACTCTTATGAGTGTGATTAAAGGTTGCTCCTAACAAAGGAAGAAAGAAAGCTTCCATCTTGCATTCATCATAAGAGTCAATTCCATTGTTCAGAAAGCATCTCTATTAGTTGATTTAGGCTGCATAACAGAATATCACAGAGTTAAACAACAGAAATATAGTTTTTCACAATTCTAGGGACTAAAAATCCAAAATCACGGTTTCTGATGAGTTGTTTCTGTTGAGACGTGCCTTATAGAAAGCTGCTTTCCTGTCGTGCCTTCACGTGGCCTTTCCTCTATGCATGAGCGCTCCTGGTGTCTCTCCTTGTTAGGTTACCAGTCCTATTGCAGTAGGGCTTTGCCTAAGTCACCCAGTGCTGCTATAACAAAATAAACCTGGTGACTGATAATAGGAGGCTGGGCAATCTGAGGTAAGGCACCTGCAGATTTGGTGTTTGATGAGGATCTGCCTGCTTTTTGGCTCATTTTCTAATTGTGTCCCTACGTGATAGAAGAGACAAGGCAGTTCCTGGGCCCTGTTTTGTGACGGCACTAATCCCATCCCAGCAGTATCTAATCACCTCTCAAAGCTCGGCTTCCCAATAGCATCACATTGGTAATAAATATCAACATACCAATTTTGAGGAGAGAAACATACAGACAATTGCAGGCCCCACCCTTATGATCTCATTTGATATTAAAATGCCATCTTTGGGCCAGGGATTTAGCTCAGTGGTGTATGTGCCTGCCTGGCAAGTGTGAGGTTGTAAGTTTGATCCCCAGTATGAAAATAAACAAATAAAATGCCATCTTCTAGGCCCTGTATCCCATTGCAGGTGAAGGCTTCAGCGTTTGGATTTGGGGGTGAGGGAGACAGTTCAGTCAATAACAGAAACCTAACTGAAAACATAGTTAATAATTGGCATTGCAAGCCTAACGTACCAATAATGTGCCAAATTTGTTTTTGTAAATTGAGTAATAGTAGCTAATGTGGGCACAGCTTTAACTGCCTGATATTGAACCTATATATTATATATAAAACTCCCCAACATTGAAGAAAATACTTTAGAAGTATTTAAAATATGAAGCCACATTTTTGGAGAGTTTTTTTTTAAGAATCCTGTAAAACAAATTCAGCTAATATTCCTTTAAAAAGTATTAGCAATCAGCCTAAGTATCCTGTAAATACTTACAGGATATATATATGAATACAGGTAAATATAAAACTATGCTACAAATGCATAATAATTGATATTAGTAGACAGTTAACTTATTTTAGAAAAAACAGCACACACATTTATTAACGTGCATGGAGAAATCATTGGATTGTGATTACCCTAAAAATTCACTTGATTTTAAAACAAAATGGAAACATTAAATCTACAAGTCACTCACTTGGTTACTTTTGGTCATAAAAATGATCAGCAGTGTTAGCCTTAAAATGGAAAGGAGATGTATGAGAAGGATATTACAGTGAAATGCAGAATACGTTAGAATTGGGAGACCTGAAAATACAAGTAAATAATAAGACTACAAATAGAGAACATATGGCTGTGAACAGTGATATATTAGGAAAATAGGCAGAGTTACACATTGTGTAGGGTATGTAATCTTAAGCCTTGCATATTCCTAAAAGGAGGTAGGAAAGATTCTTCCATTCAGTGAATGGCTATAGGGTCTACAAAGCCAAGCTCCAGGTAAGTACTAAGAACACAGCAGGAAGCAAAAGAAACCAAAATCTGTTCCCTTGTGGGGGAAGCATACAACAAAGAAAATTAGAAAAGTGGAGCATATGTTGGTTGGCAATAATTGCTGTTTGAAAAAAAAAAAACTAGGAAGCATTCAGACGCTGCACAGAGGGATTCGGTTTTAAGTAAGATGGTCAGGAAGAGCTCATAGAAAAAATGATGTTTAAGAGGCGACCTGAGAGAGGAGAGGGGCTCGTAACAGGGCGATTAGGACAGAAGTGTATTACAGTGTCGAGAAAGGGCACATGCGCAGAAGGAGCAGGCAGAGCCAGGCAGGGTAGACCACACCAGCCGTGTACAAACTTTGCATTTACTCTGAGTGAATAGGGAAACCATTGGATGATCCTCAGCACAGGAAAAACGTGATCTGACTCCCTGTGAAAGCGTCACTAAGGCAAGGGGGGACCTGAGGGTAGACTGCATTAATACAGGAGAACCTGGTGGTGCCTGGGCCTAGGCGTAAGGGTGAGAAGCGTTGGGTTCTTCTTGACACGTTTTAAAGGTAAAGCCAACAAGATTGACTGATAGATTTAATGTAGGATATAAGAGGAAAATGCAATCAATGGTAACTCCAAGGCTTTTAACCTTAATAATGGAAGATTGAGTTGCCATTAACCAAGATGAGGAAGAATGAATTATAGTAGGTTTTTCTGGGAGGGTGGTCAAAAGCCTGGTTTTTGGATATATTGGGTATAAATGAGATGCTTGCTTCCTACCCAGCTATCAGCTGTTAAGTCAATAGTTGGGTATGAAAATCTGGAGTTTAGGGGAGAGGTCTGAGCAGGCGATGAGTTTCAGCATAGTAAACGAGTGAGGCTGGGATTATAATTCAGTGGTAGAGATCCAGTTATTAAGTGTGAGGCTCTGATTTAAATCTCTAGCAGAGAGGAAAGGAGAGGGAGACCCAGAATGATAAATACTCAGATGACAGTTAAAACTGAGATGGATTGGGATCACTAAAGGAGGGAATAGAGATGGTTATATTTTTAATCCAGTCAACAGGCTTACTTGGTTTTTAATCCAGCCAAATTCAGATGCAGCAAGCTGGTAGAGAAAAGCCAGACTTAGGAGAGATTTTTGCCATGCAGTGAGTGCAGCAAAACAGGAGAACACAGACATGGAGAGGCTGTCACAACCTTCCAGGGCAGGGACTAGTGAAGAATGCACCACTGACCTTCTTGCTCCTCGTGTCTGGCATTCTGTGTGTGTTTGTCAGCTTTCAGGACAGAGGGTCCATAACGCCCTTGTTTTTCAAGACAGCCTCAAAGGGTGTCCTTGTATGTTACCCTTCCTCTGGCAACCAAGAACATTATCCTTTCAATTTTTTTTAACTAAGACATGTTCTTAACCTTTATTGCACTCTCCTCATTCTTGTTTCTAAATTTTCACTTTTTATCAATACATGTTTGAGGTACATAATGATTCCGTTCATCGCGCGGAGTTGGTACGTGTACACAGCACCTCTTCACTCTCCCGCCCCCTGTCCCATGATTGCTTTTCCATTTGAAAAAGATCAGTTCATTGTTAACTTCCTGTAGAACTGGAGGACAAGGGATTTTCATCACTCCTAATAAAATTCACTCCAGATAGTCTGATAGTATTATTGCTTCTCTTCTTTTCTCGCTGGGAAAAAAAAGTTATATTCATTTACTCTACGTTTGTCCATAGGACACTCCTGCAAACTTCTGAAGAAGAACATGGGAATGATTGTTATCAATGAAGGCTCCCTTGATGTAAGTAAACTGTTTTTCAGAACCTCCTCTTTGAGTTGAATCACCCTATCGTATTTTATTTTATTTTATTTTATTTTTATTTTATATTCAGATAGCCATGGGTATATTTTCCTGAAGTTAAAAGATACTTTATGGTACTTTTTCTCCTTTACCACAATCTATGGTTTTGAACAGCATTGCTGAAATTGATTTAAGCTTTGTATTTGTGTTAGTTAAAAGAAATTACCAATTGACTTCCTTATTGCTGAGAGAGTGAAAGACTGCCTTAGGAAGCACTCTGTCAGGAGTTTGCAGATGGACTGTAGCTTGCTCATATCTGATTCTTGTGTTTTGTATATTAAGCATTTTATGTCGGCCTTAGCTTCCAGCATTTATGTATATTAAACATTGTGAAAACTATTAAACACCACAATCCAATCACTCTTAATAGGAGACATTTGACATTTTGTTTTTATGTTTTGTTTTGTTTTGTTTTGTTTTTTTTAATTTAAGAGGAAAAAGAGAAAAACACAAAACAAACCAAAGCGGCGTAAGGGTACACGCAATACAGAACTACAAAACAAAACAAAACAAAACAAAACAAAACAAAACAAAAAAACATAACAGTAAGAAATTACCTGCTAGTAGATTACACACTATTTTCTTGAAAATAGTTCCTCAAATCACAGTATCAAAGAACACAAGGTGGACATTCAAACAGGGAGACTGCCCCCAAACACACTTGCTGTTATATCCGTTAGAGCTCTTTTTCTTTTTTTTTTTTTCCCCTCTCTTTTTTACAACAAAATTTACACATCTTGGATTTTACTACTCCTTAGTGCTTATTACTTTCTTTGGGGGGGGGGGAAGAATACAGTCAAATATGGCAAAACAAAGCTGTCAGTCAATACCAAGGATAGACATAGCACATGGTGTAGAACAGAGTACAAGTTTATCAACAATGGTTATCAACGTTGTCCCTTGTTTCCTTAAAAAGAATTGTCTATCTTATTAGATATTATAAAGTTGGACAAAACAGTAGAGAACAAGACCAATAAAACTTAGGCATTGTAAACATTACAGGACTTCCAAAGAAGACAATAGTCAAACCAGAATGGGTATCTTAGTGAATCTTATTGTCTTCAAAGTAGTTGCCTATGTCTTCAAACTTGATACTATCATATAGAATGGAACAGAGTCTAATCAGTCAAAACAAGATCGTGGGAGTACTACAGGACTTCAAAACAAGTTAATAGGAAATCGAAAAGAGTTACTATTTATATATCCTAATTTTTTTGAATTTTTTCTTTAACTAAGACAAACATAAGAAATGACTAAATAATTTTTTTTGAAACAATAAGGGGGAGATTGAGATAAAACAGGACATAACAATATAACAATAGAGGTCACAGCATGACTGTTTCAACAACCTAGTACTTCACCACCTTATAACCTGACTTAATAGTAGTTACCATAGTGTCTTTTTCCTTGAAATATTTGGGTAAAACTTCATATACTCTAGCTTCAAATATTTTCATATCAAGAAGCCCAGAATAAAGCCTTTCTAATTAATGAGTGAAAACTTTATAAGGCTTCAAGGCCACCTAATGGGGAATCATGATTACCACATATTTTTATATTTGAGGAGTGTCGGCATTAGGTCTTCTTTATGTTTTGTTTTTTAATATCCTAACTTCTAGGATAAAAATACAAATCCCTAAGGTATGTTTTTCATGGCCATGATCACTTGATGTCATGTTTGGGAAAGAAAAGATTTATTAGGAATGCAATGTAAAATGGAAATTAACAAAATGAATACAAGTCAGATGATCTGTAAGTACTTTACAGTCAGGGTAGTTTGTACTTTAAGGTGGAAGACAGAGCAGGAGAGGTGAGGATTATACTTTGCTTCAAATAGTCACTGTGAAGCTGAGGGCAGAGCAGAGAAAACCTGGTAATTGGGGTGCTGGTGAAGCTGAGACCAGCTATGCAGAGGGATGGGGAGGTGATTGATGGGGGACGTATTTGGAAACCAGCCCTGAAACCAGTTATCCGTAAGGAATATTTGACTTCAGATGCAACATTGCCGTGCTAGTCGGTCTCTTGATTATTCATCCTCAGAATAACCCTCTGATACCTTTTCTCTTTCTTGTGACACTTCGAGAATGTAGTTAATTTAAAGAATAGTAAATGATTTTGCAATTGTAAAAGTTGTTTATGCCTTAAATTATTAAACAGGCAGGTACTTTTGGTAAACTAAGCTTTAAACCTCAAAACACAAACCAAACCAAGGCAGCCAATGGGTGGAAATCTTTCTTTTTCGTCTATTCAGCACACACTGTGAACACACCACTAAACAAGAACAGTGGTGGACTCCGCACCATTAGAGCTTCAGCTTCCTCCGTCCTCCCTCGTACGTGTATTAATTTTGAATTAGCATAGCCAAGTTACTAACTTTTAAAAAATTATGACCAAGGTACCCCTGCCCTCTAAAAGCTCCCATGTAATAAGTAAAGTAGCACGTAGATAAACATTGTTGTCGAGCAGGTGTGTAAGTCAGATAGCTAGTTCGCTATGAAAGTATTGCAAAGTTTGGAGAAGTATTTATGAAGAAAGTGGCATCTGGTTCCATAGAGATGAATAACTGAGTGAGGAGGAGTACTTCAACAGGAGGTCCTTGTAAGTAGGGCAAGGCTTATTGGGCTTAAAAAAACATTGAACTTGAATATAAGGTTATAATTTTTTGATATTTTTATTCAAATATAGGCACCTAATTAAAACTGAACTTAAGGGAAAAGTGGCTCTCCCACCTTGTATCTCTGTCCAACGTACTCCCTAGGGATGGCCATGGGTTCCATCACTAGATGTGCTCATCCAGAGCTAGTCTGTGTATCTAAGGCAGGTGTGTCTACTGCATACCCTTTGTTATTAAATAGCACACTATGCACACTGGCTTATATTTGACTTTTCTCATTTACTATATCTTAGCAGATGATCTGTAATAGACTAGATGAAGCTATGTAATTGTTTTTTAACAGCAGCATGTAAGGTACCTCTACAGAAATGATAGAGTTAAAACCAGAAAGGTGATCTCTAGAGCCAGATACGATGGGCCAGCTTAGAGGACTTGCCAGCTTTGGAAGAGAGTTTATGCATCAGGATTATGCATCAACTCATGCTGGATTGTGCATAGCGCTGTGTTGTGTTGGAATAATTATACAGAGGGGAACTTGGAAGGCTAGGGAGGCTTGGAATGCA
The DNA here is from genome assembly GCF_034190915.1 of Cavia porcellus. NCBI lineage: Eukaryota > Metazoa > Chordata > Mammalia > Rodentia > Caviidae > Cavia > Cavia porcellus. Next base: position 22,424,339 of record NW_026947513.1, on the reverse strand, counting down.
GACAAAGGACCGAGAAAAAAGTTAGGGTAAGGGAGGGGGGACACCGATGCAGGTGATATGGGATGAGAGAAATTCAGAGACTTATCCAAAGTGGTGCCTGAAGAAAGAGCCATCCAAGGTCCTAGAACTGGGGCACAGCTTTGTGAAAACTACAGTGAAAGTATTCCCACCTTCCTTATGCTTTTGTCAGTGACAATGGATCACATTGTGGGAGTGTGGTTTTTTTCTTACACTCATTAAAAAAAAAGAAAAAGAAAAAGACTTGTCAAATTGAAGCCAGAGTAGAACAGATCATTCCCATTTGGACAATGGGACGCATTATGTGTGGATCTAGACTCTCTTATCTTTTGTAGGGTGACAACATTATTTCTTTTACTATATTCTGTTTCATCATTTTTTTCTAATTCTTGGATAAGCATGTTCTTTAAGGGTTTAAGTATCAAGTAAATAAAATAGTAACCTCAAGGAAAACACTGAGATACCAAAAATATTCAGAGTATGCATCAAGTCTGGGAATTAGTTTTCTTTTTGAGATTTCTAAAGTGATAACTCAAAATTAACAAACACCTAGAAGGTATTTGTACTGTTTCTGCTACAGCAAACTTAGGCATGTCCAGCAAATACATGATTTCAGTGAAAGCAGCAACTGGGTCTCCTTATTTTGGTTTATTCTTTATAAATGCTGAGAAAATTGCCTGGCACTTGATAAGTGCACTAAAAATATATGGAAAGCAGGATTTTGCTTAGTTTTCAGTTAAAGAATTGCTTTTTTTAAAAATGTACATCAGTTTTAAGTTTGCTTATAATTCATCGTATGATATTTTTAAAGGAAAGTGGTTAGCAATCTCCTTATCAATTCAAGTGGCAGTTTGAAGATAGAGACTGTAGCTGAACGGATTAACACAAATTTATCCAACTCCTGACTGCCCAGCATTGTAGCGCCGCAGTCTGGGGCAGGTTTTTCTCCCAGGGAGTTAAGTGGCGACTTTACAGATCTGACTGTTTGGGGTCAGACCCCCCAGCGTGCACTCATTTGTCTCTCAGCAGGAAAGGAAACATCACTTTGCATAGCGCCTTCTGATCTGTGTCATAAAACCTATGGCTGTGATTTCAGGCAGATCAGGGAAGTGCTAGAATGCCTGTAGGTAAACCATTATTTGTTTTTTCATTGCCCTGGAGAAAAAAGCATCCTATCTGCATTCAAATTGTACTGATAGATAATAAGAAGATTCAGGATTATTACTTCATGAACACAAAGCATAATTAACAAGTAATGAATTTAGGAACATATTATCTTAGGAAATAAATTGTGAGTGCATGTTTTGTCAAGTGACAACGTCGATGAATGTACTCCTATTATTCTCTAAGACAACATAGTGGTTAAGAGCACAGTTCTGCCCCCTCCTAACTGTAACTGTGGGACCTTAAAAAATTAAAATTAGTTTCCCTGAGCCAGAGTATTCCTGTCTGTAAAGAGAATGTTTTCTTTGGTGTAGAATTGCCATGGTTAGCATAGTCCATGGTGCATGATAAAAAGAAATGTTACAAAATTTTGTAGAAAGAAAACTTATTTTGCTTAATGATCATCTTTGTTATGAAAATTAAATTGTTCTTTTTTCCCCCAGGATGTAAGTATGGGGTATCTTTCATGTGATATGTACTCCTGTGAACTGTTTAAATTTTCTACCAAAATCTTAGCCCAATACTGTTAAAATTGAAAAGATAAACCATTTTTTCTGATGCTGGATTTCAAGTATCATATTTGAGGATCTTAAATTTTCATGTAGTAAGTTCTTGGTGCTAGTGATCCTGCTAATGGAAGTCTTTGTCTCTCTTAAAGTAGAGGATCACTCAGAAATGCCACTGGGACTTCTTTCTCTTTTTGAGTTTGAGTATAATTTTTCCTCTCGTCAACATACAGGCTCCTCAGCACTTTTTTTCTTTTAACCTTTAAGTAAATACATAAAACCAAACTACAATTAAAGATACAAGCAGATTGAGAGTCTTCCTTTTTTTTTTTTGAATTGTTTTTATTTTTTTAATTTTTATTTTAAAGGGGGAAAAAACAAAAAAATAGAAGAAAAACAAGAGACAAATAACAATAACAAAAAAAGTAAAACAATAACATAGGCTTTCAAAATAAGGTGGTAGGAACTTAACAAAGGTGGTTATTTTGCATAGCTATCTTCAAAAGAGTTACTCAGATTACCAGATACAGGCATGCAAGATTGATCTAGTCCTATAAGTGTTAACAGTTTTGTTCCAAGAAGTAATAGAATTAGTGGTACAATCATTTTAGCTATTTTTGCTCTGCAGACCTGATGGGGAACCTTCTTTAACTTGTTGCCTCCTTTAACTCCCACCTTTCACTGTAGGAGCAGTGCCCCCTGCTGGTTGTTGCCTAGAAAGACGCTGGATGTTTTCACCCACTTACCACTTAAAAAAATCTTGTATCTGAGGTAGAAAACTTGTATTTTTTTATTTAGAAAATAAGAATTTAATAGATAAGTGTCATTAAGAATCATCTAAAGTTTATCAAAACCCAGCAGCTATTTAAAATCAATGGATCATTTAGATAATTTGTAATTTTTTAAATCATACTATTTTGAACCACTTCATTAGGAGTTCTGATAATCCTCTTTGTACAAGACATTTCCTTAAGTGTTTTCAAAGGCAATAATTTCAAAATATGAGCCTCTTGAGTATGTTTTACTTCTTCCCTAACTCCATGGCAATATCCAAGAAATATCCCACAGAATTCTCAGAAACCCCTTCAACTTAATAACCTATAGCCAGGGCTTTCTTTTTCATCTCTTTTATGTATTTCAGTGTGTCATAAAACAGTTTATTCAAAATCTATTAAAACTGTAGACATCTAAACTATGAGCTCAGAACTGAATTTCGTACTGTGACCTGTCTTTAACTCCCAATTCCTAATTAAAGTCTTTCAAAATGCACTAGAACCGTTCCAGAAGGATTGAGTCAGTGCTCTTACTGAGAAATGTGAGTGTACTATTTTCCAAGTCCTTTATAACATGCCAGTTCTGTGCATCTCTGGAAATAACTTTCAGGAAATACAAATATTATTTTTCACTGATTTGATCTAAGTTCCTGCATGATAGCAAAGTCTTGAAGACTTGTCTCATTGAGATGGCTCAGGCTTTTGTCACTGAGATGTAAGAAAACATCATTTCTTAACCCATTCACTGTGTGGCTTAAAGGAGCCAATGTGTGATGGATGCCAAGGCCATTTTCTACTTGAGTTTCTCTTGCTCTACCCTTAAGCTAAGTCTCACCTGGCTCTCACATCTCTTTATATGAGGAGTTATGGAATCTGTCCTTGTGAGGAAAGCTGGATCTTAAAAGCACTGTTACTGTCCTTCTCATCCTTTCCACTGCCAGACTTTCCCAGGGAGGAGAAATAGTCACTGTACATATACTGAATCAATACAAGTGATATTTGGAGAATGTGAATTTCCCCACTCAGAGTTAAAGGCTTCCAGTGTTCCCAAGTTTAACTCCTGATTAGCTCTGCCCACCTCTCCTGCTTGTCTGATTTCTCTAGACAGTTACTGCTGTTGACATTCACATTCATCCCAGTTAGGAGCCAATGCCTGAAGTATCAGAAGTGATAAATCATCTATCCCATAAGAAAGTATAGTTTTCTTGCTTTCTATGAAAAAGAGAGAGTCTGCTGCCTCTGCAAGACTGTCTATTGATGGATCTACTCAAAACAAAATCGATACCTTACATTTATCAACCACTTTCTCTTTTATAGCAGCCCCTCGACTAAAGACTCTATAGGGACAATTGCATTTGCACCCAAAAATGTCAGTGGAAAATTGTAAGTTTGTCTGTTTTACAGGTGAGGACTCAAGAGAGGGCGTGTTGACCAAACAAAAATAACGAAACAACACTAAGGGATACAGCTAAGTCACTAGATTTCAGAATGTAAACAAGTAAATTTTTCTTACCCTCAGCTGCCACAATTGTAAAACTAGGAGTAATGAAAATACCCATCGTCCGGGATGATACTGTGAGGGTTAAACCAAATAGTACCTGTCATATATTTAGAAAGAGGAATTGGCTTTGACTTCCAGTGATGGCCCTGCTTTTAAATTACTTAAGTTTCTTCTCTTAGTTAAGAATATGGCCCCATAACATCCATAGGTTTGATTATGAGTATGTGTTTCCTCCTCACTAATATATTTTATAGAAGATGAATTATTAACCACATTGAATATTAAGTTAACAAGCATTAAAATATATATTTTTCAACACCATGGTAAAAGAAATCCTTTATGGAATTGCTAGTTTATTCTAGCTGAACTTGACATTCTAACACCATGTAAACTTTTACTGTAAGTTATAGGATATTCAGGACATAAATGCTAAAGTTATTATCTGTACCCTTTTAAGCCCACCTCCTATGTATTATGCAGACTCTCAAATCTCACTGTTTGGGGAACCTACCACTGTTGAATGACTTCTGAAAGAAGTCCAGAATAAGCAAGGTATTGACTTGACTCCAGAAAAAAAGAGGGGGGAAAAGAATGTGGGCTACTTCGGGTTTTGTTTTGATTTGTCCCCTGAGTCTAATACAGTATATTTTGTATTGCTTTGAAAAATAGCTTAGGCAGGTTTTAAACCACACCAAGTTCTTCTCAGCCATCAGCATCATTGCTTCAACACCATGGATTTTCTTTTGCTGTTAGTGAAGATGTCTCTACTTGTGAACTTGAAATCTTAAAGTCTCAGCTGAACTTTTAAGGTGTTGCTGTTTCCCTGTCAGAAGCAAAGACACATTTCTGAATGTCACATGGTAGGAAGGTTGTTCAAATCACATCTGGCACCCTACTTACTCCAAGGAGACTTCCGTGGAGAACGCCAACTGAGTCACCTTTGAAAGAAGTAGGATATTTTTTAAAAAGGTAACATTTGAGCAAATAATCTGTTTTCCTGTCCTGTGATTTAAGACCGTGTCTGCCGCGAGCCAAAGTATGTGGTTAAGAAAAGTTCCATCCAACCCATTGTTTCGTCTCGTGGAACCAAATGTGTCCCTTTCCGGTAAACAGAGTTCAGTGAGCCTGCGTGTGTGCAGAACTCTTAAGTGTAGTTGTTCACAAATGCATAGTGTTTCTGTTTTGAGAAATTTTTCCACCCCAACTTCAGTATTCTTTACCTCATTTTGACTAAACATCTGAAATCTTCCCTGAGACCTAGAATTACAGATAAGTGCTTTTCCAATCATTCTGCCCTCTTGCCATTGATTCCCGAAACTTGTTGACATTTCTGAGGGAGCAAGCCATGCCTGTGATCTTCTTTCCAGCCATACCTTTATGAGTCAGTACAGCTCTGTAAAGGACAGTCTGTAGGAGACCTACGAGGTGGCAGATAAAGCTGCCTGCTTACTTCTCTCCCCCTGTAGGGCTGGCATTCTGTCCCAGTCACACATGGAGAGTTAGAGTTCATACAGTTAGCAGGAGCGCAGCATCCCGAAGCTCTACCTGAAACGCTCCAAGTCCAGAGCTGGGTTTTTGTTTAGTTTCATTTTTAAGTAGCCAAGCCACATCACTCTAGTGAGAGAATGGCTCAGTCACAGGAGCACACATTCGGAGGCATTCCCCAGGGTTTCCCGCTTGTTTCCCTAAACCCCCCCCCTTCTCCTCTTTTTTCCTGCCCACTTTCAGGTTTACCCCCACAGAGGAACTGAAAGAAGGGTGATCTTTGGGGAAATGTGTTGTCCAGGGTGTCTTATAATTGCAGAGTTCAATAAAGACTTACACTTAGTTTTACCCACATAATTGTATATAGATTTTGAGTGCATACATAAAATAATGGAAATAGTATGCATTTGGGACTCGCACTGGCAAGATATGTCAGGTGATTCCTCAGTATTCCTGCATTAATTAGTTCAAATTAAGAAAACCCAACATTAGCTTTCTCCGCGGTTCTTGAGACCAGTTTTTCACAGGCCCCAGTTGTTACCTTCTCTAAGCCGTTGATTTAGTAATTTGCTTATTTTCAGAAAACCAGTTGTATATTCTGAGCAACCTCTTCCTGGCTGAATTGCAGGCAGTGGAAGAGACTGGATGTCTGCCGACTCAGTTCCTCCTAGAATGCTTCCTTTTGCATTCGAATCACAGCCGCCACTAGAGAATATTTAATACCAAGCTCAAAATAAGTGTTTAGGAGACTTTCAGTGGTGGTTTAAAATAATTACTGTAAGTGCTTTGGTAAAAGGCTTTATTCCACAAAACTATTTAAATTATATAATTATATCCCCTACTTTATTCTCCCTTCCTTTCCCTGGATCTGCTTTTCTTTGCTCTATATTCCCTCCACCTTTAATGCTAAAACACAGGCTCAGATGTAGATTCCACACTCTTGTGCCTTTCCTTCTGTTGTAGCCCAAGGCAGACTAGATGCCTCATGAAAAATTATTCACCCAATGGAATTTACCATAATCCCAAATCCCAAACCTCCATGAGGAGCCAGAAGCAAATTACCCAGTGAGATAATACCCTCTTCTCACCTGCTTCCATTTTGTGACCCTTGACCTTTATCAAATGACGAGTCTTCTAAAAGATGGGACCATTTTCTCAATTACAGTGTTTTGCATCTGCCCCCACCCTAGAAAGCTCTTATGTATCAGCGAATATTTTATATTGATTTGGTTCAATATGGATATGTTTTTACATGCTATGTTCTAGTTTAGGCTAGGATTTAAAAACACCAAAACGTTTTGGTTAAAACTTAACATCAAAGAGAACTAGTGGTCTGACTGGGAGCCATTCTAAATGGACCAGTTATACATCTAAATGAAGCTCCTCTGCACTCTAAGGCATATGTTCTTTTCCTAATGCCTGTGGTAGCTGGTAGAATACTTATATATGCATCGCATAGGGATACGTGGAATGTCTGCTGAACTAATAACACATTGTAGAAAAATAAGTAATACCCAATGGTTTATCCAGGTTGCTATTATGAGAGTCATAATTCACTCTTTAGGAACGTGTTAACAATGTCCATACTTGAAATGGTCATAATGTAATATTAAGAATGTTCTTGGAATGTTCTGTTAATTTGTAATTTTAGGGTGTGAACATTTGGAGACTGTAAAAGTAGAGAAAGAATGTAACTTTGTGTCTTAGTTAATTTTCTCTCATTGCTGAGACAAAAATACCCAGTGCCCAAAGTTAAGAGAGCAAAGATTTATTTAGCTCACAGTTTGTAGAAGTTTCAGTCCATAATCAGCTGGCTCCAAGGCAGGGTGGCTCATGGCAGAGGAGCATCACAGAGTAAAACCAGTTCATGCCAAGCAGAAGGCAGCAAAGCAAGCCAGACACGAGACAAGCCTCTTTGTGTCCGTTATATTGCATCCAGGCCACTGGGGTTAGAGCAGTGCCAAACCGACCAGTACACTTTCTTACTAATCACCCACCCTTGACTTTGGGAGGACATCTAGACCAAGACCATAACACACTATTTGACCCTAAATTTATAAACACTTGATGTCTTAAATGAGGATGAGGTAGGGCCACAGCTATCAAAACAGCTAATAAAATCAATGTTTATTTAAGATATATATTTGATATTTTAAATTAACTTGTACGTTTTAAAAGGTAATTCTTTAGCAAACTAAAGTAAGTATCCCCCATGCCAGGAGAAATGTAATTTTATCTTTTGATTGACATGTTTAATAGATTCCTATAAAATGTAAATGCTGGGTACTTAGTTTATTTGACCTAAATATCAAAAAGTGCTTTGAATAAATAAGTATAGATATGCCTTTTTCCTTTACCTTTTGTGCTTGGCTTAGCCTTGCTGACTGGTACCTTCTGGGATATATGAGTGTTCACACAGTGGTTACTGTCAGTACAGGGTAGTGACAGAGTCCCCGAGCGGGGTGTGGAAGCCACTACCATCAGCTTTGTCTTTTAGACTGTTCATCTATATCCTTTGCCTCTGAACCCCTGACTGACCGTTTTCTAGTGCAGCATGGAGGCTTTTCCTTCCCTTTCCTTAGGGATATTCCCTACTCTTGGCTAGGGTGTTCCTTGGATTTCTTCCTAAGTAAATCTGCCTTTCCTATAAATCTGCTTTTCCTGACTCGGAAAAGAATCAGCAAAGAAACAAAAGGCTAGGAGCTGCAAGGGGCCATTTTTATGCAGGTGCTTTCTGCAATATTACATTTTGAGCCATCAAAAACATAGTTCTTAGGTGGCCTAACGTTCTCTACACATCTGGCCTCTGGGTTCTTCAGGCTGTTCCAAGCAGCATTATGCCAGAATGAAAGTGACAACTTGCATACTGTGATACTTTCCAAACAAATCAGGGCTTCGGGTGTGTTTCACTACAAAACTGTCAGATTTCATTGTCTAGGGCGTCCTCTGTGATTTTTATCAAGGGTTTGCTTCCTCCGGGACATGTAAAAGCAATGAAAAGGATTACCATAAAAGCTACCAGTCTCTGATTTCTCAGTGATTGCTGCTATTTAATTTGATTGGAGGGCGTTAGGTGAACATGTTATCTGTTTTGCCAGTCTGTGCTCTAAAGATCCAAGTGGGACTTCATGAAGGTCTTGTGGATGCAGTTATTTTTGTGAGGAATTCTGCTGGACTTAATTGTCTGCTAGGCATATTTTCATCTCTCCCTCTCCCCTCCCCTCCCCTCCCCTCCCCTCCCCTCCCCTCCCCTCCCCTCCCCTCCTCTCCTCTCCTCTCCTCTCCTCTCCTCTCTCTTTCCTCCTCTCTTTCCTCCTCTTTCTACCCTCTTCCCTCCCTCCCTCTCTCTTCTCTCCTCTCCATCTCCTCACCTTTCCTTTCCTTTCTCTCTCTCCTTCTTCAGTTCCCCTCCACAAGCATGTCTCTTTGTAAACCCAATAAACATTTGTTTCTTTTTGGCCCACTGTTACACCACCTGGCTTGCTCCTGAAGTTGCTAGTCCACCACACTCATTAGATAATTTTTATTACTTGTGGCAGAAGTAAAGTTTGAATCGTAATTTCTTTTGTTCTCCATTTGCTCTGTTTTTTTTAAAAAAAAGCAGATTAATATTTCTCTTATTCTAATTCAGCACACCCAGGGTTGTGGCTGAGTTTTACAGGTAGCAGAAAACTATCCTAGAATGGTCACATAAAAAAAAAAACAAAAGTAACTTTTTTTTTTCCTGTTTTATCAAAGCTGAAAACTGAGAGATGGTATTGGTTGTGGCCTAAATCTGAATTGTCAAGGCAGGAGAGCCAGGCTGGAGGCTCTGGGATGGAGGATTTTCCTTGAGCCCTTGGCTGCTCTTAGAGCTGGGCTTGGGAAAGAGCAGGCTTGAATGGTGGAACCTGAATGACCCAGTGTGCCAGCTGGGGGAGGGCGCAGGAGTCCGCTTGCCTTGAGGCTTCCTCCATCTGAACCCAGGCCTTTCCTTTGTCCCCTTGTCCCTTTGCCTGTTTGTCTTTCCAAACTATCTTTCACTTAGAATGTCTCTAATGTTCCCTTTCTTTCAACCCACAAATTAAACTGCAGAACAAAGAGATACAAAACAAACGTTTTCTTGTATTGTGCTATGTAGTCTTTGATCCTTTTTCTGAGTTAGCTTCTCATTTATGTATTTTTACTTTCACAAGTCACTAAGTTTAAATGTTTAAACATTTCCCCCCTTCAGTAGCCAAAGAGAAAACAAAGCAGCAACTAATATGGTAATAAATTTATCTTTAGCTACAGGAGATAAGCTTCCATGCAATGTGGTCATAAAGTATGGCTCCCAGGCTTAGGAGAGAAGGAATCAGCTTTCATAAATAAAAAGAGTTTTAAAATACTCCCAGCAATAAATAAGGATAAAATATAACTTGTAACTTGCAGCACTCAGCCAACAACAGAGTGGCTATAAAATAAGCAAATGTTCGCAGCTTTGTTGTTGTTACCTTGCACCCTCGCTGGGCTCATGGGCGTTCGCGGTGGCAAGTTTTTCACTCACCTCTAGAAATGTTCCCTTTCTTCTATCTCCTGACACTTCTTGATTTGCTGAAGATCTGTGATATTCACTAAGGAAACCCAGGCTTACTGATGCCACAAATAAGAGAGTTTTCAGCAAATCTTAAGATGTTGAGAATGCCTGAGAAAGGCGGGAGAGCGGCCCGCGTGTCTTCCACAGGTTGTGGGTAATGAGGGCAGGGCCGTCACAGTGCTGGGCTTTCCTTGGCTTTTGGTCTGCCTTTGCAGCGGATCTTTAAGGAAACTGGAATCTTGCTGAGGTCTTCTCCGCTTTCCTGTCAGGTTTTCAGCTCTGAAGTCATTTGGGCAAGAACTTAAAAAATAATAATAATATGCAGGGACAGTATAGTGAGCAGTGCCTTTATCTGAAAAAAAAGGCTTAAAGGACTAAGGCATTTGTTCCCTAGAAAATTAGGGCACAAAGAAGAGAAAGCTCTCATAGCTCTCCTATTCATATCTATTCTCTCTCTCTCTCTCTCTCTCTCTCTCTCTCTCTCTCTCTTTGTGTGTGTGTGTGTGTGTGTGTCCTGTTTCTCGCCAATTACAAATAACAGTAAAGGGGAAGTGAACTACTGCCAAGAGAGTGAAATCAAAGTTTATCACGCTCTCACTCAATAACTGTGTTTCCTAGGTGTTTGAGATCACAGGCCCTGTGCTGCTGGGAAGGTTAGCGGAGGTCTCTCCCTCAGGACACTGAAGAGCTGGCTGTCTCTATCACTAGGCCAGAGTGATGCTAAGTGGCGGGCAGCCAGCCTGGTAGCATCATGGGACAGCCCTCCCCTAAGTCATTCCACAGAGAAGGAAGTGCAGGGGTCAGAGTTGTGGAGGGAGCTGTGGAAGAAAGCTAGATGGGTTTACAACATGGAAAGCCTTCACTGTCATGTTAGGGAGTTGTTTTTATTTAATTAGTACGTGTTTGTTGTACGTAATGTTTCCACTTATCTTAGGGAAGAGGTCCATGAATTTAACGTATGTTGATTCTTTTTGTTCCCTTTCTCTCCCAAACCACCTTCTTCCCTCCGCCTCTAGGGCCCCTTCCTCATTTTCATGATTAGTGTTACTATATTTTCAGTCCGTCTTTGTGACCTAAAATGATTACATTCATTGTGAGTAGTTGGTACATGCACATGACATATCCTAAGTCTTTTTATGTCCCCTTTCTATTTCACCTCTCCCCACCTCCATCTCTTGGTGCTCGTGACACTTGCAAAAGATCTGTGTCTCAACTTCCTTTAATCAGTCTTGATTTGCTATTGTACTTTGGATTACTCAGATGACAGAAACCGTATGGTATTTAAGCTTGTGTGTCTGATATATTTCAGGTAACATTGTTTTCAAGATACTATATATCCATTTTCCAACAAATGTCTCAAATGTGTTCTTGTTTATAGCAGAATACTATTCTATTATGTACAGATCCTACATTTTATTTATCTATTCATCTGTTGATAGATATACAGTTTCCAAGGTTATGAATTGTGCTGCTGTAAACATGGGTATACATGTATTTCTGCAATATGATGTCTTTAGCTTTTTCAGGAAGATACCTATAAGGGGAATAGCTGGGTCAAATGGAATTTCCAGTTTTACTTTTTAAAGGAATCTCCATATTGACTTCCATAATAGTTGCACAAGTTTACATTCCACCAACAATGTAAAAAGGTTTCTTTTTCACTGCAGCCACACCAACATTTGTTATTATTTGATTTCTTGATGATTGCCATTCTTTCTGGCATAAGCTGAAATCTTAATGTTGTTTTTAATTTGCATTTCTTTAATGGCCAGAGATGTTGAACATTTTTTTCTTATGTTCATTGACCATTTTACTTCTTCTGAGAAATATCCATTCATTTTAGATGATTATTTTTTATTATTTTATTTTGGGAGACCTTAATTTTTTAGTTTTTTTGTACATTGTAGATATTAGTTCTTTGGGGAAGACTTGACAGAAATGTTTTCCCATTTTGTAGCTTGTCTCTTCACTCTGTTGATTAACATATTAACTCTGTAACGATTAATGTATGTTGATTCTTTTTGTTCCCCTTCTCTCCCAAACCACCTTCTTCCCTCTGCCTCTAGGGCCCCTTCCTCATAGCTCTTCCTGTGCTGTGCAGAAGCTGTTCAATTTCATATAATCCCATTTGTAGATTCTTGCTGTTAGTGTGCAATTTGAGTTCGGCTCAGAAGTTCTTGCCTACAATATGACTTTAAGAGTTTTATCTACTTCATTTTCTTGTAGATGAAGTGTATCTGTTTCAATATTTACATCTTCAGTCTATTTTAATTTTAGTTTAGTACATGGTGAAAGATATGGATCTACCTTAAATATTCCATATGGGGATAGCCAGCTTTCTCAGCATCATTTGCTAAAGAAACTCTTCTCTCCAATGTATACTTTTGGCCCCTTTATCAAAGATCAAATAGCTAAATATGTTTGGAATTTCTTCTGCATCTTCTATTCTGTGCCATTGATCCACATGTCTGTGTTTGTACAAGTACCATGACATTTTTATCACGGTCACTTGGTGATATACTTGAAGTCAGGTATTGTGACACCTCATGCTTTGCTCTTGTTGGCCTAGGATTGCCTTTGCTACACTGGATTTCTTCTGGTTCCATATGTATTTGAGGATTGATTTCTGTACCTTTGTGAAGAAAGTTAGAGGTATTTTGATATGGATTGTGTTAAGTTTATACATCAGTTTTGGAATTTTGGCTATTTTGACAATATTTATTTCTCCTATCCAGTAAGAGGGGATAGCTTTCCATTTTCTGATGTCCTCTTTAATCTCTTTTTTCAGAGTACTGTGGTTTTCATGGTAGAGGTCTTCCACTTCCTTGGTTAGGTTAATTCCTATACATTTAATTTTTCTTGATCTGTTGTGAATGGTATTTTCTAATTTCTTTCTCAGTGACTTCATTATTGGCACACAGGAACACTATTGACTTTTGTATGTTGATTTTATGTCCTGTTACCTTGATGAACTTGGTTATTAATTCTTGAGATCACATAAATCTTCCTCCTTTTAAGGAATTTGAATTTCGTGTCAGCCATAGGGAGCCCTGGAAAGATTGTAGAGCAAGAAGAGAGATGATTTATGTTTTAAATTTGTTTGCAAAGAGAATGCTCTGTTTAGAGGCGGATGATGAGGGACACAGAGAAACAAAGGAAGGAATAGGATGGGCGTGGTACTTGGTGCCGTGCTTGGTACTTGGTAGTTTGGAAGTTGGATTATTTTTGCTGACTTGGTTAGAGAGATAAATGCACAGAAACTTAATTCTGAGTTTGATTTCATGATGTAACAACCATAATATCCTCCAGCAAGAAACCTAACACTGTCTCATCTCTCTCATCTGCCAATGGAGGTGAGAGGTTCCTGTGCTCAGGGCTGACGTGTTAAGCTAAAATGTTGCAGTTATCCCTGGGGCCCTTAAAACTGCCTAAGATATAATACATGCTAAATATCATGTTCCTATATTTTTATCAGTTCAGTGACTTACTTATTTGTTGGTTTAATCTGTATGAATTTGCTTTTATTTAGCTCCAGGGTAATGTGTTTAGAGATTGTCATTAGTAAGTTTTGCATGCAAAATTGCACAGACATGTTCATCTCCTTTTTCCAGTAGGAAATAGAAGGGTGAGTCCTGTAAATTAAAACAGCTCCTTGCTTCTGATGCAAAGTGTGATGGAAAAATTTTTTAAAGAACTCTGCTACATGGTGGCCCCTGGTGCCATTGTGGGTAATGGGGAACGAGGGCTCTTTGGAGAAGTTCCAGGGTTGGGGAAGTTGGATAGTCTTTATGGTACAAGGTGTTCTGTTGGCTTGATAAACACATTCAGAGATTCTAGGACATGGTTTGAACTATACCTAAATACGGAGACAGGAACACCGTAAGCCCCCTGTAAAATTCTGATTACCTAGGGCTCTGACTCCTTCTTTGTGAAATAACAGTGAAATGACTGGATGAAAACCTTAAATTAAAACAATTACTGTATCTACCATGAATATAATAAAAATTATAAGTATATATTTATCATAGCTGTTTTATTGTATATATTTATTCATTATATAAATAACTGAAAGATTAGCAATCAGAACAAAGTCCAAGAAGAGGAGAGACAGTTTTTTACTCCCTGGGATGTCCTCACAATCGTAGGGCTGCCTGGGACAGGCAGTTGGCGCTATTGGGTTATAGGAAAAGTCTATAGAATTTGGAGTGGAAAACTAAATATCTTAAAATGTTTTCCTTTTGAAAAACTGGGAAAGCTCTTCTGGACAGAGGGAGACTAATGCATTCCTTCTGTAAATTTGAGGTAAACAAAGCTGTCCTTGACACTAAGGTTTTTATTGTGCCTAAAAGTAAACTTTTCATTGATGCCGAAGAGCTTCTTTTATTTGATCCATCAAGATTACCAAGGCATGTGTCACCAATCCTCACTAAAATGCAGCATCACGAAACCATGATTAAAGTTATAGAAGCCAATTCCTGAAGTGGCAAAATATTACAAATCCTACATTTCCTCCTCTAGGTTCCTGGGAATTCAGTTTCAGTAGTGCTGAGTACTTTTGAAAGAATACCCATAAATTATTTAAACTATATTCATCAACTTTTCCCCTTGCTCCATGGCAAACCAATTTGGACTAGTTCATAAATTAGAAGAGTGCTTTTCTTAAACAAGATAATTTACCGAAAATTTTGCAGTATTGTGATTGTGGTTAGAGTAATGAGCAAAGACCTCAGAGTCAGCCAGGGAATGGGTAACTTGTGGTCCAGTACCAAGACTTGCTGGGAACAGATGTGTGATTTCCAGAGTTTTTCTGATAACCTTTGTCCAGTCTGTACTAAGGGACTATTATGAGATAAAGGTTTCTGAAAGTAATTTGAAAGCACAAAGCACTAAAAATAAGAAATGTACTTGTCAGAAATTCTGAAGGAGTCTTAGAATAAATGGAATAAATGCTGATGGACTCTGCTTTATATTCCAGGGAACAAGGGAAACTCTCAGTCGGCACTGCACTGCCCTTGGGGATGCTCTTCAGAAGGAAAATGATTTTGCTCTTATAATTGATGGGAAGACCCTCAAATATGCCTTAACCTTCGGAGTCCGACAGTATTTCATGGATTTAGCTTTGTCATGCAGAGCTGTCATTTGCTGCAGGTAAGTTCTCCTCATCATTGTCAAGTTCCAGAATCAAAGTGGCTTTACCCTAAACTCTAGATTTTTAAGTGTTCCATGAAGCTGTCCTATCCAGTGTTTGTAGAGATCATATTATTTAATTCATTTGCTGAAGACATAAGGTTCACAAACTAAGATGGGATTTTCTTAGCAGAGTTTTTTTTTTAATGAGTCTTAAGGATCATTAATACATATTGTTCCTAATTTGAACCCACAGGTTTCTTGCCGCTATCTGTATTCAAAATCACCTGTTGAGGTTAGTAGTGTAGCTCATTGTTAGAGTGAGTTTTAGAGTGAGTACAAGACCCTAGGCTTGATCCCCAGCAGCCCCCCCCCCAGTCTGCTTTGTCTGTCTTGAGTTATTTCTATAGATATTATTTTCCATACCTAAATCTTTGACCCTAGTGCTAGGAATCATTTTGGGGGATAGCATGATATGAGATATAAACTGAGATTTTTCCCAAATAAATAGAAATTTTTCACAGAGCTGTTTACTGACTATGTAGTCCTTTGCCCAGTGATTTATAACATTACCTATATTCTAAATTAAAATCTGCTATGGGTTATCAAGTCCCAGTCTATAAAATAACACTTCGTAAACTATTTAGCTCTAATCTCGCATGAGTTTCTTGTTGCAGAATGTTTCTTATCTCTTTATCTAAATTGTTTAAACTATATCCTTCTAAAATCTAAAGTATGTTCATGGTGATGCCCAGTCTCCTCCCTTCCGATCATCATGAGACAGAAGGATTTTCCTTTTTGTCATCTGCTTATTGAATCTTACCAGCTGGTCAGACTGGGTCCAGAGTAGCACTTTCCCACATTGCTTCTTTTTCCTGGGAGACAGAGTGTTGGCAGGCTTCTGAAGGACTTTTCAGAATCTGGGCTTTCAACGTGATCTTTAAAACTGTTTCATTTGCATGGTGCATACCTGTAATCCTATCCTTCTGTGAGAATGAGGCAGGAGTATCACAAGTTCAAGCTCACTGCGGGCAAGTAACTTAGACCTTATCTCAGGATAAAAAAGGAGAAGAAAGGGCTCGGGATGTGGCTGAGGGTGAAAGTCCTTGGTGTAATGGGGAGTGGGGATGGAAGATGGTCCATTTGCCTTAATTATTTTTTAAAAGCTGTATTTACTATTAAAAGAATGTTATGCTTTTGAAACCTGTTTTGTCTGGACTTATTCACTTAAATATCCTATATACAAGATTGTGTCTGACTTTATCCATACTTTGCAGATATTTCCTAATATTTCATTTGATATATACTTCCTGAAATATAATTTAAACCATACTAAGTATCCTGTCTAAGCATTATTTTGACCTAAAAATTGTACCATATTGAGAGAATTAAGAGCTGCCTGTTACTCCTTAAAATCTAATTATTTTAACCATAGAATCTGTTTTCTCCATTGTAGCATATATTAATAAGTAATATTACTATAAAGCTCTTGGACACTATGTACAGATGTTTAATGTTAGTAACAATCAGACTCTTTGCTTAATCATAAAGAAAGACTTGCAAATGATTCCAGCTCTCTTATTTGGGTATCCTCATGCATTTTAACATCTGCTTTTGGGTTGACTTTTCTTGATTCCTTGCTAATATCTTGACAAGGCCTTACTGATGTCCAGCTCTGACACTTTTCCATCAGGATAATTTTGTGCCAGAATTGGTCATTTAATCGCTTTCACTAATGGGTTCATAGGATCAACAAAAGATTGCTCAAAAGTGCATGAGTGTTATGACTGTCAGCTTCTACTTGGAAACAGAACACAGAGCAGAAGACAGAGCTATTTAGATAAGGTGGCCAGTCTGCTCAAGTGACCATCTGCAGTAGGCCTGCTGCACTGGGCACAGACAATGAACAAAGATGAACACAACTGGCTACCTACTTTCCGTCTCCTATAGTATCTGTGGTTTTTTTTTTTTTTTTTTTTTTTTTCATCAGAATTACAACTCGCTTGAAAGATGTGGGAGGCCAATTCTACTAGTCATTACAGCTGAGCTTCATTCTTAGGGCATTGCTTAACACAGTTCTTCTCACTATTCTTCAAAAAGTTGAACCACAAAATTAAACAATAGTAGAGGGAGAAGAAAACTAGAAAGCAGAGGCAAGAAAAAAGAAATATGTTCTGTGCTTACAGGATTCGCTCTGAGATCCTTGCCCTAAATGCTCATAAGTTGCATGGACCTCAGGCAGGGCTCTCCCAAGCCCAGGGACCCTGACAGGGACTCACACCCTGCCCTGCATGTGTAGCTCAACTGTAAAACTGAGCTTATCAAGATGTGTGGCCCCTTCCTCCCTCGGTTCTGTTTTATGCACGTTTGAGGACCTTGAAGGTCCTTCTGCAGACACAGTCTTATGTAGAGCTTGAGGATTTGCCTCTTTTTTTTTTTAAAGTAAAATATCTTCCCCCAGCTCTTTTCTTCTAATTACCTTCATACTTTCTTTTCCCATAAGGATTGTGGTTCAGCTTCCGGCCTGGCTTTGAGAATTGGTCTAAGCCCATAATTACCTGAGTGCCACTGCCAGATTCATGTCTGTGCACCTTCTTGGCGTCGTTCCTCTTGTGAGCTGTTGGCACAGACCATCTTGTCATTTCACTTCTTGACCTCCAAGTGTAATTTCCATGAGAATGCCTCCGTCTGTGATAGGAAGAGGTGGGCAAGTCTGCCTATCATTCTTGGCAATTAAACTCCGGTGTCACTCCTGATTTCTCAGATGATTACAGTCTTCCAGCCTCAGGAAATTCTCAATTTGACTCCATTATAAGATAGATGCTTCAGATAAATACTGAGTATTATTTCAAAATACAGTACAGTACTGTTTCCCGAATTCGTTTCTGCTCATGCTGGCTTTCAGGGGTTTTCTCTCACATTTAATCTACTTTCCAGGCTATTGCTTGTCAGTCCACGCACAACGATAGTTCAGAGTCAGAGCCCCCTCTGCCATCTTCTGTGTGGCCACAGGCCAGAGTGGAAGCAGCGAGGAAAGCCTCCCCTTAGTGGGTAATAAGTTTCCCTGTCTCATTCTATCTTCAGGATTACATCAGCCACTTTCCTCTCTGACATTATCAGCATCGAGGGACGTAGGCAGTTTTCAGTGTTTGCCTAATTGACACAGTTATAAAGATGAGCTTGTTCCCTTAAGAGTCTCCAGCTGAATTCAAAGAAACAGTTGTTCTCTGTCAGTCATCACAGTAAGTGAGACGCCTCTCACTTACCACCATTTTCTGAAGGGAATATTCAAGAGACAGAATTAATCTCCTTCTCAAAATCATTCAGGGCTTCGGAGTCCTGGTTTTGGTTTACACAATGTAGGTTGCATGTTATACTTCAATTTTTTTAAGAATAGAATCTTTTTTATCAGTCTTAACATGTATTGTGTGCCCACAGACAATGTATAGCTTTTGTTTTCATGGTTGTTCTTATTTACCTGCATAATCTAAATCATTTAATAGGAAACATGCATCTGATTTGAAGGTAGTTTCTGGTAAGTGTCTTGGGGAGCAAGCATAAGCAATCCTTTAAGGTGCCCCTTCCCTTTCCTTCCTTACCTTTGGTTTTTACTTAGTGTGATCATAGACACTTTTGAAGAACAAATTAAAGATCTGGACTATCTCCTCCCAAAGAAATACTTGTGCAAACCATAGACCTCCCATCGGCTGCGCGGTTTTTTGGCTGAACTCTACTTTGGCCATTCTGGAAGGCTAAGAAGGGCCTTTCCACTGCTTGGATCTGCTTAATCTGGGGAAGCAGCTGTTCTGCCTCTTTTAATATTCCCTTCAGAAGATTGGGAATGTTGCAGTGAGTTAAATAGTGTGTGGTTTCCAGGGTCCTCATCAGTTCACATAACCCAGCCTTTCAAAGAATTTTACATTTTTTCTGTAGTTGTCAGTTTAGTTTAAACATATTTTGAAACTTATGTTCTGTGACAGTTGGTTGAAAATTGGCTTAGAGCCTCCAGCTTTTAGTCTGTCTAGTAATCACCGTTCTTCTACATAATTTATGTACTCATGTCTTCTGAAAAGAAGTTAAATTGAAGTAAGCATTTTTCCCTCCTTGCAACATCTCTAATCAGAGTTTAAGCCCCTTCCAGGCCATTTTCCTCACCATGTATAAAAAACAAAAACCACTTGACTTCAGTGAGCGTTGTCACTTGGGAGTGGCATTCCAGGCAAAACCTTTCACCTTACTCCAATCAAAGGTTCCTCCAAGAAGAGGTTCAAGGAAACGCTGAATACTTCCTGTCGTCACATGAGCATGCTAACTAAAGGGTCAGGGCAGATCTACTTCTTCAATCTTTTGGGATTTTCTTCGCCTGAAAGATTCCTCTAAATAAATTTTCTGTTCAAAAGATAGTCATAAAGCACAAAGGAAGCTAATAAATGGTCAACGAACGTTTCTTTAAAGAAAAAAATCATGAATGCCATTGGCCGCCAAGCAGATGTTTGGCTTTGAAAAGACTTACAAACTGTTAATGAATGTTGTCCCTGTATTTGCTTCCAAGAAAATCTGAAGAAATGTTGGAAATGTTGAAAGAATCATTCTTTCATGCAAGTATGGCTAAAGGAGGATACAGTGAATAAATTTTATAGCTTAATAAAATGCCTGTATTTTTCCTTTAATATAATAATCATCTACTCAGCCCTGCCCATCTCATTTGCTGTCCCACCTCTACTGAGGTCTTTTGGAGGAATTACTTAGCCATGTGAGAACCTTGTAGTCAGTGCCTATGTGCTGCACCAGAGAAGTCCCTCTCTGGCAGTAAAGTAGCTAAAAAAAAATGTGAGAAATCTAAATGTTGCCAAATTCTGCTATTATTCAGCACTGTCTAGGTTTAGGTGTAATTCTTGGTAAACAAACCACTATCTCCAGATCACTCAACCCCACTCACACATACACATTTGCACACTTCTCTAACAGAGGTACAGGTAGATAATTCTGAAAAACAAGACATAAAGCATAAGTGTACACTCTGAATTTTCACAAAATTGTTCGCTTCTCAGCCAAACATGACCAGTAACCCTACCAACTCCTTTATGCTTCCTTTCATTATGAGTATCCCAAGAATAACTATCTTGGCTTCTGTCATTATCCTTCTTCAATTATGTATTATTCAATTTAATCTTTTTCTGTTTTGTATTTTACTAACTTTGAATATACATACTTATCTCCAACAACAGCATTCACATTCTCGGTGATTTTTTTTTAGCAGTTTTTTGTGCTTTTTTTGTTGTTTTGGTTGGGGGATGGTTGTTTTCTGGAGTCAAGATCTCGCTGTGCAATTCAGGCTGGCCTTGAGCTTAGTTATGTAGCCTAGGCTGTCCCAAACTTACTGCAGTCCTCCTAATTCTCCAAGAGGAAAGGAGTACTTCATGGAGCAGGTACAGGCTCTTACTATTCAACTCTTGGACAGTAGCTCAATAAAAGTCCTTAAATTAATAATTCTTAGGGGCAATGAGAAAGTCCTGAGGTTGTCTACTTTCTTTCCTTATATTTTTCCACAAAAAGAAAAAATCACCATACCACTACATTTTGCTTCAGTGCTGAGTAGATGAGTGACACCTGAATGTTCATACCAGCTCCATACGCTAGTCCACCTACCTCACTGATGCCACTGGACTGGGCCACTCCTCTCCTAGCACAGAGCATCTGGAACTTCCCTGAGGCCTTTCCCCCAAAGGTTGCTGCTTGCCTGTCTATGTATGGTGCAACTACCATCTGAGTCATCTTTGAAACCACCTTTATTCTGAACCACTCATCCACCCAGGTGTCCTTTCTTGTCATGGCCCTCATCCTAGGTCAGATATACATATATATATATATATATATATATATATATATATATATGTTAAACACTTTCGTCCAATCCAAATTATTGTTTTACGCATTGTTTCTAGCATGTTCTTCTGTTGTTTCGAGCTAGCTGTGCCATTAAAACTTTTCACTTATGACATACAAGGGCACCAAGCATCCAACTCTCATCCATTCTGAATATACCTATTTTTTCCCTTGGGAAAGTAGCTGTTTCCTTCTCCACCTAATAATTTTTTTACCTGTCATTCCCACCCATTCTTGGAAGTCTGGAATATCCAGTGTTCTTTGCACAGTTCCCCTATCTGATTAAATACATTTTGCTTCCTAATAGCAAATGGTCGAAATAAGTGAGAGTGACAATGACAGTGTCATGGGATAATGAGATGAATTTCTCTTTCTTGGGCAATTTTCTTTTTTTTCAGTTATGCTACCATTTGTACATCACTTTGTGCTGTGTACAGTGCTATAGTCAGCATAACTAGGCGATTGTTTTTAAAGCAAATGAACATCAGCTTCATGGACAAACTGTGTTCTCTGGTAAACACTATAATAAAGTATCTCCTGCGAGTTTTCTCTTTGTGCCTTTATAAGATGTATTTGCCAGTTGGCAATTTGAAATGTCTACACATATACCTAATCTGAACAGTCCATATTTAAAATATTATCTGAACACTGTAATTGAAGGCATTAGTTTACCTATATAACTACATAAATTCCACAAAAGAAAAGTTTATATCTAAAATGCATTGAAGAAAGGCTTTTTAAAGTACCTTTCCCATTTCCCTCTAGAAAGGCTATCTGTATTTTATGCCCCTTTATTATAATGTCTCTGATGCCTGTGACTATACAGGATACCAACAGATATTTGTTTTGGAGACTAGGAAAGTGCTCACGCATCAGTCATTTGAATAGCACAGTTCTCTGACCTAGAAGTGGTTGAATGTTCCATTATGTACTGTATGTTAAGTATCATTTTAAGGGTTTGCTATATAAGCTGCTGTTTTCATTCCAGTAATAAATTCATGATGAGATCCTATCAGAGTTCGAGTGTTTATGTAATTCAGGTATATGTAACAATTTTTGCCATACTTGAATTCCTTTTCAGTTTAAAACCTTATAAATGAACCTAATAAATTTTAGTTCAAAAAGTTACAAGTAAGATCTTATAAGTTCAATTTTTCTTGTTTTTGTGATTTCTTTTTTAGTAGGATATGACTCAATGAGGGATAGTCTGGTATTCACAGGAGAGACCTTAGGAAGTTTGTTGAAAAAAGAAAGTACAGCAGATCCTGATCTCTTAAAACAGTCATTAGAAGTGGACCTCAGGCTTAGTAATTAACAAGAGTTGGTTACTCTGTAAAACACTTCAAGATAATTATATTCCTCCATGTTCTTGATTTTTTTCCTTTTCATAGGTAGTCAAAAAGAATACAATAATTTAACTGGATTATGTTTTTAGAGAAATGAGCTAAAAAAAAAAAAAGACCTTATACATCAGATTGTACCAATAAGATAATATTATAAGTCTTTTGGGTACCTATGAAAAATCCCTGAAATTATTCTTTATTACATGTCTGTGTATGTACTTGTACATAAGACCTTTACCCATATCCCATTCAGCAAGGCGATTCATTTAGCTAATCCCATTAAAGGACTGCAAAACAAGCCTCATATAAGATGGACCACCTATATACTTTTTAGCTTAAGTGGTAAAAAGTTCCAGGGCTCTGATCTAATGTTCACAAGCCCTGAGAGTTACTACATAGCAAATAAGAAAAATAATGAATAACATGTGTAGAAACGGCAGCCAGAATAATATTTAAAAAGCACATTGCATTGTATTATGTTTTTATATTATCTATTATATCCACCCTTTTGACTTGACCGATTCTGTTCTGTCATGTCACATTTGGTTTTACTCTCTTCCAAAAAAGCAATAAGAACAGTGGGAGCAATGAAACCCAAAATGTGTAATAGTCACTGTACAAAAGAGAGGAAAAGAAAATGCTCTAAACTATATAACTGCATGTATATTTAAATGTATAAGACAGAAAATGATATCACAGAGTTCTAATGGATCATTGAACAGAACTGTTTGCAGTATCATTGCTGGAATGTCCACTCTACAAACTTTAATTCTGTGACTTGAACAATTATTTCTAAGATGGCAATATGTAATCTATTAACTAGTGATTTCCTACTGCGCATTTTTTTTCTTCTGTAAATCTGTATAACTTGTACCCTTCACTGTTTTTTTTTCTTTTCTTTTCTCCTTAAATAAAAATTTAAAAAAAAAAAAAAAAAAAAAAAAAAAAAAAAAAAAGCACATTGCATTCGTATGCGCATAGGTTGCAGCACTAGGACCACCCTCTGTTTGTGGAGCCACAGGGAAGGAAAGCAAGTCTTTATGGTACACAGTAGAGACGCTGTTCTTTTCTTTCTTTCTTTCTTTCTTTCTTTTTTTGGTTTTTTGTTGGTTAGTTTGGGTTTTTTTTCTTTTATTTAGTAGAAAAATGTAAAACAACATTTCATAACAAAAGAATAGGACAACAATAATTAATACATCACATGTTGTTATCTTTAGTTTCTCAGGGTACAACATTTGGGCATAAAACTTTCTCCAATCAACATTCAGCACAACTCTCCTTTTTAATGAACTAAAAGACACTGATAGTACAACTGATTTGGATTTTTTCCCTTTTCCTTTCTGTCCTTTCCCGTCATCATCCTAGTTCTTTTTTTCTATTGAACAATGTCTTCCCATTTGACAATATCTATTGTACATTTTA
Source organism: Cavia porcellus (assembly GCF_034190915.1). Lineage (NCBI taxonomy): Eukaryota > Metazoa > Chordata > Mammalia > Rodentia > Caviidae > Cavia > Cavia porcellus. The sequence continues at coordinate 22,400,559 of NW_026947513.1, read as the reverse complement.
GACCTTATTTACTCTTTCAATTTCTCACACAAGGAAGACAATGACGATGTTTACACATGTGAGTCTGATTTATTCCACCGTAGTTCTTTTGTACAGGGCCTCATCTCTCCAAGAAGAAAAAGCACAAGTGAAAAATAAGAGAACTTTTGGTACTTGGAAAGTTTAAGGCTTAGATTTTCTCGGCTGTGTATGTGTGGTTTTTGATAAGCACTGGGGTTATTGTGGATTATTATGGGAATTGTGCAGATACAAAAAGAAGTGTACAAAAGTCAAAGTAAATAAACTAATGAGCAGAGTATCCCTTTTAAAAGATGGAAACACGGCAGTAGAAAGGAATGTATTCTAACAAAATTTATTACATGCTATTTCTTTTACCTGCAATGAGCTGTCAAAATGGATGCTTTGAACATAGTAAAGGTTGAGTATCCAGTATTTAAAATACTTAAGGCCAGAAAGTTTCCAATTTTGATTTTTCTTTCTTCAGATTTTGGAATGTTTGCTTATATTATAAGATGTCTTGGGGATGGGCCTCAAGTCTAAACATGAAATAAGTTTCACATACACCTTAACAAGTATGTGAAATTGCTTAACTTGGTTTGTTTCTGCGCTATTTTTTTGCAGTACTGGGAATTGAACTAAAGAGCCTCGCACATGTTACCCAAGCAGTCTTCCACTGAACTGCATCCCCAACCCTTTTATTTTATTTTGAGACAGGGTCTCCCTAAGTTGCCTAAGCTAGAATCAAACTTTCAATTCTCCCTCAGCCTCCTAAGTAGCTGAAAACACACAATATTTTTAGTGTGCCTGTGTTTTGACTTCGATGTATCACATGACATCATTCCTGTGGTGCTTCTTAAAGTAATTAAATATTTTGTAAGTCATTGAAATAATGTAGTGCAAGTTTTGTTAGAAAAACCAATTGTAATGTTTTGCTAGCTCTTTGTCAGAATAATAAAGAAGGAAAGATTTATTTTGGCTCACGGTTTCAGAGTTTTCAGTACATGACCTGCTGGCTGCTTTGCTATGGCCTGTCACGGTGAGGCAGAGCATCATGGGGGAAGGGTGTGAGGGAGCAAAGCTGTTCATCTCATCTCAGCCAAGAAGCAAAAAGAGCAAGAGAGCGTGAACTGACGGCTTACCTCTCTCCAGTCTCCTTACATCCAGGTTGCCAATCTGTGGGATGCTGCACCCACATTCAGGGTGGGTCTGCTCCCTGCAGTTCACCATCCCCTAAGCCAGTCATCTATGGAAACCCTCTCAGATACACACCTCCAAAAACTGTAATTTTCTAATTTCTGAGATTTTCTCTATTCAGTCAGGTTGAGTGTCAAGATTAACCATTGCAAATGATCTAGAAAGATTTTGAGTTGCAAGAAACATTTGCTGTTGAAATTTACTGTAAGATAACTATAAATGGGCACAAAGAATTATTACATGCTGGTTTCCACTTTAGTGAAACAAACCATGTATTGTTCCTTGTAAATCAAGTTTCTCCAACAAAAATACGCAGAATTTCAACCAGCAAACTTCTTGCAGGATGAGAGGTTCTTTGTCCTTCATCACAAGTTTGTATATTCATATTTTGACTTAAATGTTCTATGAATATATATTTCATTTTTAATGAACTCCCATTTAAACCCAACATCTTTGTTTAGCAATCAGCTTTTATTGCAAATCCATCAAAAATGAAGACTTCCTCTGTTTCTTGAATTTTCTTCTAAGCCTGTCAGCTTGGTAGTGGCAGCAGATCCCTTGTGGGTAGAAAAGTGTGCTGTGGGGAGTGTTTCTCACTACATCATCATTTTTAATAGGCATTGTTCTTGCTAAGGGTGCTGCTACTCCTTGCTTTCTATATCCGAGTTAGCTGTCCACTTAGAATTGTAATCACCATGAAGAAAGAGAGCAAAGTTTAGTCCAACTCTTCTGATGCTGCTTTCAGTCACTAACACTAGTTTACGACTCAGGTTCACTTCATGAAGAAAGTACCACCATGCCCAAGCTCCATGGGTTCCATGGTGTGACTTCATAGTGTATTTACACCGTGAGCCTGTGAAAGGCAATTTGATAAATGTTTTCAAATGCTTTTCTCTTTTCCTGCACGTTTCCCATTTGCTTTCTAGAACATGTGTTGGGGAGCATTCTTTCTTGACATTTACTAAATGTCAGCTACAGTCTGTGTTTAAAACATTGGCCTAGAGCCAGTAGACTTACCAATTTATATTAGCCTGTTAAGAAAAATTAAATAAAATGTGAAAATGAAATGAAAATTGCTTCAAAGAAAAATGGAGGCCAGCAGTGAAATAGCCCATTAATGGGCTGTTACTCATTCATTCCCTTGCTGAGTTCACAGTTGTGTCATTTTGTACCATTGCCAGGACCCTGAAAGGAAATCCAAAGAAAAAATTAAAAATAATTCTTTCATATAGCAACCATTTATTGAGTAGGTCCTCTGAATCAGACACTAAGAATACAAAGAAGAGCCTGATTTGATCTGCAAGCAACTCACAGGATCATGCAGTGGTTCTCCAACTTAAATAAAAGCCATACCTGCTCTGGCGCATCCCATTGGTATGGAGACTGGGGCCTACTTAAAGGCATGCCTTTGTACAGATATTCTCTGCTAGGAATTTTTCCTACACAAATAATCAGGAAAATGTGCAAAGATGTATTGATTCCTTTAGAGTAATCGTCCTCCTTTCAAAATAGAATAATAAATGATTTGCTACATGTCTCAGCAGGTGTTTAAAAGACACCTATGTTACTTACAACTGATAAGGAATTTAGCACTGAGATATGTTTCCCGTGTCCGGTAACATTGTGTATGTCAGTTGTTTCTTACTGTTTAATTATTGTCTTAATAGTTGACTGAACCACTTCATCATGTAATCTTCCTGTCTTTATAATTTCTAGTACAGCATATTTTCCTTAAAATGGCAACCAGGTTGATAGAACTAAACATTTTTAAATTTTCAACTCTTTCAAAAGGTGATATGTTGGGGCTGGGGATTTAGCTCACTGGCATAAGCGCCTGCCTTGCAAGCAGGCAGTCATGAGTTCAATCCCTGGTACCGATAAAAACGAAAAAGACAAAAAAAAAAAAAAAAGATGATATGTTAATTGCATGGATATGTTCTGTCTTGGAATTCTTCTGTCGTTGTTTTGGAATTTATTTCTTAAGTGGCTTTTAGAAGTCTGTGAAAATTTTTCCAAATGTAATACTAGCGATTTTAGTGTTGTTGCTGATGTCTTTTATTCCTGATCCACATTTATATAAAAGGTTGCTTGATGGCTACATGAGTGTTTGGAAGAAAAATGAAGCACTGTCACCATGGTGACAGAGAACAGCTTGAAAGGTTAGACAACTTTCTGTCATTAATTTTAAAGGTTTTAATTTTTTTAAGCATATACTACCTTATCTAAGACCAGCTTTCAAGCACTCAGAACTTTTACTTTCCAGGTACTATGTGTAGGATTTACTTAGTATTTTGACTGCTCTCCAGTAGTTTTTGACCTTCTGTTTATTCACAAGTGAATAATTATTTAATGTTTTTTATTGGGAAGTAATGGAATCTCTAACAAAAATGTTATTTTTGACTAATGTAAACCAAACATTCTAGTAAGCTAGTTTTAGTATTATATCTTTTATCCTTAGCTCTGAAGGCTTTATTTATTTTCCTTAAAATGGCAACCAGGTTGATAGAACTGAACATTTTTTAACCTTTCAACTCTTTCATAATGGTTCTTCATTCATTTGGAATGAACTAGTCATATTCATCTTTTGGAGGTTTTTTATCCTTTAAAACAATGGTATTTCTCTTTTCAGAAACCAGAAGTAATTGATAATCTGTTCTAATTTTTAAGGGTTTCTCCTCTACAAAAGTCTGAGGTTGTTGAGATGGTTAAGAAGCAAGTCAAAGTCATAACACTTGCAATTGGTGATGGAGCAAACGATGTCAGCATGATCCAGACAGCCCACGTGGGTGTTGGGATAAGTGGCAATGAAGGCTTGCAGGCAGCTAATTCTTCTGATTACTCCATAGCTCAGGTAAAGTGCTGCAAAACGTCCTGTGCCTTTCGGTCAGCCCACACTGTGAAGAGGGAAATACTAATTTGTTTCCATTCTTTTTCTAGTTCAAGTATCTAAAGAATTTATTGATGGTTCATGGTGCCTGGAACTATAACAGAGTCTCTAAGTGCATCCTGTACTGCTTCTACAAGAATATAGTCCTTTATATTATTGAGGTAATACATTAAGTTTAAAATCCTTGTCACTTGCATACATATGTAAAGAAATTTTTCATGAAGTATTTTCTCACTGTTTGCATTAATGCTTCATTTACTCAGTTCTTATAACTTCCTAAGCATGTTAAAAGAAAATTTTGCCAGCCATGGAGAATAATTAAATGTTTACATTCTGGCTAAAAATGTTACTTGCTAATGAGGTAAGTGTTTAATTTTTAAAAGACTGCAAACTATAATTTATAAAACTCAGAAACAAAGAAAACAATATATTGTTGAAAGCTGATGGATATATGGAAGTTTATATCTAAAAAGAAAAGTAATGATCTCCATCAACACAAAAAACAAAAAGTGTATGTCAAAATGAAGAGAAAGGAAGAAAAGTAAAGAGATGATAAACACAAAACCAAGGATAAGTGCCCTAGTTCTGGGGGAGTCAGAAATAAAACCAGAAGCGTACCTAGTAGCTTTGCTAGAATTGGTCATCTGTTACATGTTTCAAAACCTAGATCTGTGATCCATACTAGATGCCAGGCGCCAGGATTAGTGTAGCAACTACAAAGTAAATCAAGCACAGTTCCTGTCCTCCGGGAGCTTGCCAACTGCAGAAGACATGCAGGCAATTGTCAATTTTCTGGAAGCCATGTTAGCAAAACTAATGCTAAAATTAGAACCTGGATTGATTTTTAATACTGTATTTGATTAACCTATAATATTCAAAATGTTATCATTTTCAACGATAATGACTGTAAGAATTATTATTTTTTATATTCTTTACTTCTTCTGAGTGTTCAGAATCTGATGTGCTCTTGACATTTGCGGCTCCTATTGGACAAGGGACAGGTATTCTAGAGCTCTGCATAGCCAGTGGCTGCCACGCTAGACAGCATAGCGCTAGTGACCTGAAGACACTAAAGAAATTACCTACTTTTTCTGGCATTGAGCCATTCGCTCAGCAGCATCAGTGTTTGTTATAATGAAACGAGATGTGACCACTTGGATGTGCCACTTGCATTTTGGTAGAGCATGGCAAGGAGCTCCAGTAGCTCATCAAGAGAATGCTCCATCTTCCATTCCTGAAGGAAGCCACCCACGCTCTCGTAAATCTGCTGAGGGCTCCCCTACACGTGTTTGTCTGGGCCACTTTGCCCTCTATTCTGTTGACTGTTTCTACACATCTATCAGAAAAGGACATGTCCAAGCCATTTGCTGTATGGAAATAAGACCCCGTATTTTAGAGCAAAGAAGGAACACTGTAAACAGACAAATTAGTAGATTACATGTCTCCCGTGCTCACTGAGGACTCCTGTAAGTTTGACTTAGCTGTTCTTTATACCTCTGCCAAATTGTCGATCTCCTTATTAAAGTGTTGCCTATGCAGAATCCCTGATTTACACGGAAACATAAAAAGGACACTTCATGAACTTTATCATTCATTACTGATAGATTTGGTGTGAGAAAAAAGTCTGTGTTTTAAAGGCAAAATACACTTCCAAAATAGTTCACATAAAAAAAATTCTGTTCAATGTGTAATTTTCTGATTTTTTTCAAAATTATTTTTCATTGCCAGTCACTGTTTATCTGACTTTTCCGAAATCTTCTTCTTATCCCAAAACACATTCAAAATAATAGTACACTGTCCATTTAACAAACTTTTGAAGACTTTAAGGTAGGAGTTTAAAATCACTGCCACCAGTAAATATACTTATAAATTTAATTTTTTAAAGTGATGCAAGTTGAGATTTTAAATCTAGATTGAGAAGTGCTTTTTTAAAATCTAGGTTATCAGCAATGAAATGAGCAAAATTTATGTACTGATGGGAAAAATACAATATGTTAAACTGAATGAAAAGTAAACGGGCACACTATATTTCAAACCCAGAATTATATGCTTTGTGGTAGATTACCTCTAAATTTCATTTGGCTTTTAATTTCAAGCCTCTTCATGAGGTATTTAACACTGATCATATTCTTTACACATTGAAAAGGAAGTGAGTTCTAAACTTTACTATAAAATCTCATTTTTATTTTTCTTTTTAGCACTTTATGGAACGTATTTTGAATATAATTCAACTGTCTTGGAAATGAATTGAGCTTTTAAATCAATTCCCAGATACCTAACTTTTGCCAGCTAAAACAAGTCCTGCAGATGTTAATGGCTCATGTCAATACTGTGAATGAATAGACAGAAAATACATCACTGAATGTCTCTAGTGAGGACAACTGCCAGTCTCCAGTCTGTCCTTTCAGTTTTTTGTGCTGATCAAGCGTGGGAGCAGAGAACTCATTGACTATTTGTAAGCTGCTGTTTAATATGCAGAAATGCTCCATCAGGAAAATGTCTGTGAAGCTTTAACTGCCACGCCTCTGCAGGGAGATGGAATTTAGAAAATAATACCAGGAGCGAGCAGCAGGTCTAAAGTTTCTTTACTAATAAAGAAATAGTGTTGAACACTGTGGGTTTTATAGATTATTTGCAAAACTGCTTTCCCATCATTGTATTGCCAGGAATATCACTCCCAGCCCCTCCATTACCATGAAGTACAGGCCCACAAATAAATAAAAACTTAGTAGGTGGGGGTGGGAAGGTCTGTAGAAGCTGCCTAACTGCAGCTCTAGGTGTTTGCTTAAATTACTGGCTCTTTCTAAAAAAATTCTCTTATTTCTCTGAAACATCTGACTACTTCCTAGCAAAATAAGACTCTTTTTTTCCCCAATGATCAGTTACATCCAAAACTCCCAAACAATGTAGTGGTTCTAATTTCCAGAAGCTTTACATCAGTAAAGTAGTACTTTTCCAGGAATGCTGGAGATGGATTTCCTGTGAATTTAAATAATATATACACCTCCCTAGAAGGGCTGGTGTTTTCTTTCTTTATCCATGGCCTTGAGTCCAAGGAGGAACTTTTATTTGTTTATGGTAAATTGGGTGTTGTCTTATTTAGCATGGGATATGTTCCTAATATATCATTTAACCATCAATCTCAAACTAACCTGGAAACAACCTTCGAGTGAACCACTTCATTCCTAAAGATCTTCTCTTTCTCCTTTAAGATGAGTAAACTTGAATGCCAAAATATTTGTATGAAGATGTAGGGTTGTGTATTGAAAAGTTTTATCAAGTCATGTCTTTCTCATTTCACAAAAAGAAATTAAAATACAAATTTTTAAAATGCAGAGAGTAAATTTCTAAAAACATATTCACCTGCCTTTCAAGTAGGATATGTTAGCTTGCTACTTAAAATTTTTCTAACATAAAGCAGTTAATTTATGCATTTTAAAAATACTTTGACTCATTCATGTTTGCTTGCAATTTATTTTGAATTTGAAACTTTCTGTATGTATTCGTTGATTTGAGGTAAGGTCTTAAATTTAAAGTACCTTTGAGTCAGCACCAAATGTTATATACAATCCAGGCTGGGATCATCACTCAGATCATTTGCCTAGCATTGCCTAGCTCTGAGTTCGATCCCCAGCACTGAAAACAACATGAAAAATAAAAAGAAATCAAATGTTAATGTACGAAGAAGCTAAGGCACCATTCCTATTTGCAAATGCTTACCCATACACGATTTATTATTATGTATTTTTATTATGTATTATGTATGATAAACATAAAAGATATGTTTATCAAGGAATGTTGATATATATATATATATATATATATATATATATGAATCCCATCTTAATCCTTTTTATTTCCCCATACACAGATTTATTAACATAAACTTACACAATGTGAATAACTGCAAAAGCACTTGGGAATTCTAACCTTTGAGCCGGATTGTGTCCATTAAGCAAATTTGATAAAGAAGAGCACCTCAGTTATCTTCAGACCAACAAAGATTGGACTGTACTTTTGTAGACTAGAAAGACCATAATTCAGAAATTGTATTTTAAAATTCCACAAGTTTCCATCATGCCGAAGAAATCTGAAAGAGGCGCTTAGAATGTATTACCACCTCACAGTTGCCATTAGGAAAATATAACCATTACCTGAAATATCACAAATACGTGTTTCCATATTTGTCCACATCTCAAAAAGTCTAACACTTCAAAAACAACAGATGCAAAATCACAATAAAGTCTATATTATCATCTTGTGTATACTCACACAGAAAAACAGGCTTAATTCCAATGAAGGTTAAAAAAAGTCTTTCAGAGTTTACATGCACAAGCAATCTGGCTCGTTGTTTATGACAAATGTTCAAAATTTTTGTGAAAGCATTTAGCAAGCCAAATAAGGATTCAGATTTGACTTGGATTCTATGTTTTTGTTATCATTAATGTGTGTTACAACTGTAACACAATTTGGACTTATTTTTCATGTGTTACCCCTGCTTTGTTTTCTTTTCCATCTCATGAAGCAGACATTCATTTTTATACATGATCAGTCGTTCCCTTCCACTATAAAAAGAAGGAGAACAGTGGAGGTGCAGAACCTGTTCATGGGGAGGCCAGCCTGGGTACATATTGATAAATGGTGAATTTGTAGCAGTTCATGCTTCCATAATGAGGTTAAATGAAACGTGAAGTGTAGCAAAGTCCTTTCCACTGTGATTCAAAAATTCACTCGAGCCACATGTCAAGCTGTTTTCCTCTAACAGTTTTGTGTTGTTATGTTGTGTTTTTGTGTTTGTGTTTGTGTAATCTCATTGCTGGAGCAGCCTTTTACTCTTCCAGGTCAACTTGATTTTTAATTATATATTAGGTCTGCTCTTAAAAACAGTAAGATAGGTATTATTGACTAACTACCACTTTAATTTACTGTATATTTTACACATGTTGGAGAAAAATTTCTCTATACTCTTTAATTTTGTTTCTAAAATTAAGGTTTTTGTAAAATATATATATGCTCTTAGAATGGTTTCAAGTTTAAAATATTTTAATAAAAACATTATGTTCTTAGAATGGTTTAGGTTTAAAATATTTTAATGTATGATTTCATATTCATTGTGATGGCAATAAGTATTAAGAAGTGTTAAAAAATTACAAACATTGATTCCTTAAATCTACTTTTAAAATTTAATTCTAATTTAAAAATTCTTCCTAAGGGAAAACAGATGTGTTGAGATGTAGTTTAGAGACATTTTGAAAAGCAAAACTAGGTAAGCTAGCCCCTAAAATAGTTAAATCCAACCTGTAAAGGTTAACAACATCTTATGGGATATGTAACATCTTAAAGGATGTGTAACAACTTAAGAAAATGCGATTTTGTATTTTAGAGGAGGAAGAGCAGCATGTGATTATTATACCATTGGTTTCAAGACAATTTGTGAATGTAGCTTAACAAACAGTATAAGTACAGCTAAAACAAGAAATTAATGATATTAAATCATCTTCTAAATTAACAGGTGTTACTTCTATAATTAAAAAAAAATCTTCAATGCATCCTGATATATTTTAAAAGGGAATTAAAGCTGTAAAAGTTTAATGTGAGTAAATATGTTCTCTTGCAGAAACAAGATTTACCTAATTTTTAAATTAATAGTTTCTTATTCATATATTTCTTTTTTAGTTAACAAGTAGGGCCAACTCTGACTTAGAGAACACCTTATGAAAGTATCCCTTTAAATTAAAAAAGTAAAGAAATGCCATTTTCAAGAGAAGAATGAGAATGACATGTCATTGCATTAGTTGAGTATAGAATGAATTCTAAGTAATGTATTGATATTTTTGTTCTAATTTAGGGATTTGGGGTTGTTTTTTTCCTAGATCTGGTTTGCCTTTGTTAATGGCTTTTCTGGACAGATCCTTTTTGAAAGATGGTGTATAGGTCTTTATAATGTGGTAAGTTTAACACACTTGATCATTCCTGTTTTATTTTCATACTCTGACAAAAAGATTTTACCCTGAATTTGGCTACTAGGTGTAATGATCAGTTTATCACTTTAGATGTTTACAGCAATGCCTCCCTTAACTCTTGGAATATTTGAGAGATCATGCAGAAAAGAGAATATGTTGAAGTACCCCGAATTATACAAAACATCTCAGAACGCTCTGGACTTCAACACCAAGGTATGAGCTGGTGTCTGGATGTGTGATCAGTAGGGCTGCTTTCTTGTTTACAAAGCTAGAGAGACGCCAATCTAAAACAGCTCGAGAATATCTGTTACGACAAGTCCTGATTCCAGGTTCTGGTAGAGTCAGAGAGGGTTTCTTGCTAGTTTTCGGTTTTATTGTGTTGCAAAATTAAAATGAAACCACTCTTTTTTGGGGCTCTCAGCACCAGTAAGCTGATCTAGCAGACTGAGGTCATTGTCCTTCTGGTCCCTGTGGCTTTCTATCTGCAGCACTGTGGGAAAAGCTCACTCTTCACAGAGTCGAGTCATCCAGGACTGACTCCAGGTGGCTTTCCATGTATAGGGGGTGAGAGTTGCTGGATCACTCTTCATTAACTTCCTGTTTGAGAAATAACTTTGTCTTCATTAGAATTTTAGGATTTTTTGTATCAGGCATTAAAACTATAGTCTTTGGGGTGTAACTCACTGATTATAATACTCAATATTTCCAAGCCTTAAAATTACAAATACAAGATAAAATATCCAAAATTTATTTAAAATCTCAAAGTTTATATAGTCTACATAACAAGTCATAGGCTTTTGTCATCCCTTGTGACCCCCTGGTAATTTATTCATTCCAAAAAAAAAAAAATCTCATTTTGTGCATAGTTTACTTTCCTGCAAGTATATAGTCTAAAATGTTTCCACTATTGTTAATAATTCATATTTCTGTTTAGAGTGAGTAGAGGTGTTAAATTATAGCAATCAAGGTAGATGTTATTTGGAATCTGTAATATCTGTGCATCTTATTAGTGTTATAAAAACCACAAATCCAATGCACTGTTACAGAATTGTTTCCATTTAGTATAGTGCATGTCCACTAGCATGTTCATTAACTGATAATTAGATGTAACTTTAATTCAGTATATTGAACTTGGGAAAGTTAATGTAGACTATTTTTAATATTTCTTAATTCAAGAAGCTTTCTGATGCTATTCGCAGCATACAGTGCTTAAAATGAAACAGGTGTCTTGGTGCTTCTAACTTCACCACCTTAAATAATAGTGTTAAGTTTATAACTAAGAGACTCAGCGTTCATGAGCACACTGCACAAATGTCCAGCTTCACACATGCATACAGTTTGAGGGCCTTCTTTTAAATAAGTGTACTTATAATTAAAATAGCAACATCCTGAAGCATCAACTTGTAGCATTGGCTATGAAAAATATTTCTGGGGGTTTCTTTTAAAATTGTTACCATTTATAATAATGTCTAAGATTCAATTGTAATGTTTTACTTTTGAATTTTAAAAAATGCATCTATCATGCCTAACTTGTATTAAATTCTACCACATTGCTATAATGCTTTCCATAACCCATGGCGGGCATTTTTAAAGATGAAAAGCTACAGTTGGAGCAGATACAGTGGACATTTGCTCTCATTTTCCTGAAAAAATTATCTGAGAGGTAGGCAGTTCCTAGTCCTACAGGTACACTATATAGTTCTCAACAGGCTGGGAGTTGTATCCACATCAGCCGCAGGTCCATCTCCCACAGTTCAGGTTTGGTGGTGTTAGCTCAGGAGCAAGCTCCCTAGCCACTAGCTTGGGTATGTCACTCTTACTTAAAAACATAAATTGCTCTTCAAGATTAGCCAGTCATGCTGTCAAAGCTGTATCATTTTGTACTCTGTACATAACAATGTGGACACAGTTTTGTGTGGCCAGAGAAGAGGTATAGCACATGGTAGATAGTTTTAATATAGCTGTATTATTTCTTGTATCTTTCACTGTTGAAAAAGTATTTTACTATCTGTAAAACCATAGGCATCAGAGCAACTCAAGTAGGTTATACAACTTCCATATCTATTTGAATATTTATAGCTTATATTTATAAGTTGCCAGCCATCTTGTATAAGGGGGCTTTCTAATGATTTCAGTGAAAATCCTTTGCATGAGTCCTTTGTGTATGTTTTAAAATTCAGGGACAAATGGCTACAAAATGCATAGTTGTATACACACTGGTTGCTGTGGGTCCCAAGTGTAGGAGCATTGTTGCCTTGAATGATGATGCTTACGTTTGTTATGGTAAAAAGGGTCGGAGGTTCTGAGGTCGTGACAGGGGTTAAAGGATTAGCATGTGACAATAAGTATCAGTCAGGAAAATGGAAAAGTAGAACTAATTTTTCTTGCACCCACCTGTGCTTTCTGTCAAATAAAAACGTGTGGTAATGACATAGTGAGGAGAAGCGGCAAAGGTTAATGAGGAACACAAGTTCAAATGTGTAATGTATCGGCGCGTAAATGGGATCATACAATCCAGGGTGGCTGGACGAGCTAACAAAGGGGATCGAGATCACAGTGGAAAATTTTGGGAGGCAAGCAACTTAATTTCTGTTGTTTGAACAGCTTAAAACTATTAATACATGCCAATTTTATTTAGCATAAGTTTTGTTTGGGAGAAGCACTTTTAAATGCAAAACTACAACTGTTCAGAGGACCGTAAGAATTCCAAACAGTTTTTCTATAACTTAATCTTTCACGTTTGTGTTAAAGAGAACCAGTGAGACTTGCTCTCGCTCCTGAAATACAACAGACATAAAAAAGCAAAAAACTACTGAATGATGTTACAATTGTATGAAACTTGGTACTGACAGATGTTTAAAATTTGTGAAAAATATGTAGTAAATTCCATCCATGGCTTAATATTACACATCTTAGTTTAAATATAGTGTGTGCATGTGTGTGTGTGTTGTGTGTGTTTCTACAACAAGAAGGAAAAACAGCATTATGACTTGTTACCATTGAAAATTTCACATTTATATTACACTGGAGAAAGAGAAAGCGATTTCTCCAAATTATAGTCCCTTTAAAAGTCTGTGCTGGAATTATGAAAATTGTCCCACAAAATCTGCGTTTATTGTTAATTCTATTTTGGGGGGGGAATTGAAACTTAGGTTTCTTGGTTTTTTAGAAAGTTGGAAAAATTTAAGTGAACCTGAAAAAACATTTTGAGAAACATAAAAATAAATAAATGACCCATGAAAGCCTAAGAGGCAGAAAGTGTCTGTCAGTTCTATTAATTCACAGTGGTGGCCCGACAGAAACACATTTTGTGAATCTAGCTCATAGATAAAAAGAAAGGTCAGAGTTCACAGAGCTAGTTTATCGCAAATGGTTCTCATGGATTTTTGTTTTCCCTCAGGTTTTCTGGGTTCATTGTTTAAATGGCCTCTTCCACTCAGTTATTCTGTTTTGGTTTCCACTAAAAGCCCTTCAGTATGGTAAGTAGGAAGGATATGAATGCTAAAAGATGACTTTTTAAATTTTTACAAAAGTAATTCCTTGTCAATATGTGTCTAAAAAACAAGTATACCCATGTTTCATATTACGATATTTTTCTTAACTCAAAATGCACACATCCAAGAAGGATACACACTTTAAAGAATTTTATTATTCCCTTGGGAACCAAGTGATTTAATATATGCAAAGTCTTTTTCCTTTACTTCTCATGTTTTCCAGACTTGCAGGGAGTTAAGTTTTAGGGCTTTTTTCATCTGTTGACATATAGTTTGAAGACAATAGTGCTAATATTTTAGGTGGTCTATTTATTATACCTACGAGGATTATATCAAGCACTTTATTTTTTATTTTTTGTATCAAGCACTTTAGATTACGCCCAGTCAGACAAGTTAGTATTTTCAAGTGAACTTGAGGTGATGTTTTAGATGCAGTTTTTAATGTTATGTTTTTAATGTTATGTTCTTGGAGTACAAGCATTGTCTCTGCTCATTTTCAAGGGAGGCATTTTATTGTCCGTTTTCAGAGATAGAGCCATAGTGTATTTCCTGTGTACATAAAAATGATTAGCCGCTTAGGAAGGGTCCCCAGAATGCGTGAGTTGGTGCTTCTGTGTCCTGCAGCAGATGGTGCCCCTGAGATGCTGGGGAAGACAGCCACCCTTTTGATGCACTAGCACAGCAAGACAGGAAAGACACACACTCCTCCCAGGATTCAGCAGTCCTTAAGTCCAGGCCACACTGCCATGTGTGAGTTCACGGTTGCCAGCAGAAGAGCAAGGGGCTGCTCTTGCCACCTACAACCCATTCTTCATAGGTAGCCGCAGGGCCCTTGTAAGTCAGAAGACAGACTGGGCACCCCTCCGTGGAAATCCACAAGGCTTACCCGGTTCCCAACCCTCCACCTCCAGCCTGCTGCTCTAGGGCGGGATACCAGGAGCTCCCCGTGGGGTGAGTGAAGAGAAAGCCGTGGTTCCTGTGCTCACAGAGACTCTGATCCACTTTCTTTATTGATTACTCAGTAAATTACAGCCACAAACAATCTTAGTTTTTAGGCCATGGGAGTGAGTTTGTTGGTTGGTTTCGGGAGTAGAATTCATATATCATAAACATCACCAGAGGTTTTAGTATATTTTATGAATATACTAAATGTCACCATCATCTAATGTCAGAATATTTTCATCACCCAATTAAAAATCCTTGTAGCCATTGGCATTCACTCTGTTTTACCCCACCTTCTCTGCAGCCCCTGAAAATCACTAATGTTTCTGTCTCCATAGAGCAGCCTGCTGTGGACACTCACATTGTAGCATGCATCAGTACCTCTCTCCTTCTGATGACCGAATAATATTTCATTCTGTAGCTGTACTGTGCTGTTTGTGTCTGTTAATTAGTTGTAGGGCATTTGGTTTATTTCTACTTTTTTAACCAATAGAATATTGAAGTCCAGGATACAATTCAGGATGGCCTGACCTTAAACAAGTTCTCTAAGACATGTCCAGTCTATTAAACTACTATTTCAACATTCTAAATTAGAAGGACATTTAATACCAAAAGTTGTTTATTCCAAGTAGCGTATAACACATCTTAGCAATGAAGAGGTGGAAAGGAATTCCCAAGGCATTTCATTTCTGGAGAGTGGATCTCAGATCACCCAGTGAGTTTTGCTGGGAAATAACCAGAACCATTCAGCTGCAGCCATTCCAGCCTGGTAGAAACTTGCTTTTTGTCCTCAAGGATGAATGACATCTAGCCTAAACTTGCTTTACCATTCTATCAGAGAGGAGTTTTAATAAGTATTCTGCCTTGCTTTTTGTTTTAAGTAAGGAGAAATTCATAGGATTGTTTCATTTATCAGTATTTTTTTAAGATGGGAGGGGAGGAGAAATATATATACGTGCAGTGTATTACAAGAGCATGTGTTCCTTGCCTCAGTAGTTCTTAAAGAGTGGTCTCTTGAATCTTGGAGATATCTGACACCTTAAAGTTGTTACAAAGTGATTGATGCCTTAGTGCAAACAATGATAGACCTGTGCTGGCTGCTATATTCTTTTTCTCTATGCACTCAGGTTTAACAGTGTCCCAGAAGAAAGCATTAGCCAATGCTTTTATTAAATTTTCACCCTTAGTTTGGCCTTGAACTCACTTTATAGCCCAAACTGACCACCACCTTGCAGTGATCCTTCTGCTTCAGCCTCCAGAGTGCTGGGATTATAAGCGTGCACCACCATACCTGGCCTCTAAGTTTGATTATAATAATACTCTTATTTGATAGAATAGGAAAGAAGACAAAAGCATCTCTGCTGCGTACCAGAATGCAAGAGCTGTGGTAGGAATGTGTCGATGAGTCCTTCCAGGCGTGAGCTGAGCCAGCCACAGAGTTTTTCATAGATAAAATTCAAGCAGAATGAAGCAATGGGTTATAGTGCAGAAAGTTCACTGATGTCTTTTAGGATTCTATACTGGTAACTAATCTTTAAAGAAATCCCCCCTCTCGCTTTTTAAGAAACTACTTACTGCATTTGAGTTAGTATCAAAGAATATCCACAATTACTCGAAATGGTTATTAAAATACTCCCCTACTCCATACATATCTCCACCATGCTGAATTTCTCTATTTTAATCAAAACAACAGAAGAGAATCCAGCTGTCTTCTATTAAACCAGACATTAAAGAAAGAAAAATGTAAAACCATGCCAACTTTCTCACTAAACTTTTTTTGTTTGGGATATTAGCTATTTTTCATAAAAATCTGTTTATGTTACCATATATTGGGTTTACTACTGTTATTTTTAGATAAAACAAGACATTTTAATGTTGTTTTAATTTCTAACTTGGTAACTGTTGATAGCTATAAACCACATAACCAAAAGCTTTTCAGGATCTGCAGTATTTTTTTCTTTGTATAAGAGGATACAGAGACCAGAAAGGAGGGATGTGGTCACCTGAATCATCCCAGTGCTGAGCTACCGTGCAGACACCACGGGTGGTGGTATACATACATGTGTCCTCAGGAGAACCGTGGGTCCCCTCTGGCTAGGGAGTCCCATTCTGCCCTTTAGGTAAAGGAACCGAGTTCCCTGGAAACTAAACATCAGTAACTCCAAGAGAACACAGTGAAAGAACTAAGCTTCGCCTGAACACATTCCAGCTCTGCTCTCCTGCTTTCCTTCCATGCTGTACTCAAGTATTGTGCTCTTCATACTGGACTTTAAATAAATACTGTTGAGTATGTACACAAATAGAGCAGTAGGTTACATATACCATAGATCTTAGAGTTTTCAGTTTTGCAGATGATTTAGTTTCTTTCATTCAATGTTTTTATCAATAATAATTACTTTGTTTTGTTAGCTACCACTTCTTCATCCAAAGCCACATTTCTTAGTCATTGCTGGCAAAATAAAACACTTTAAAATATGCCCCTAAATTCAGCCAGACCCCCAAAGACCTGTCAGTTGCTTTTATGAATCCCTTTTGGGTCGATGCCAGCAGGTTTTTGAAACAGCACGGAGGTTTCCACAACTCTTATCTGTATTGTTAGCAAACTGCCTTATCAGGGTGCAGAATCCCTTCTCTGAATGCCCCTGGCTCTAAGCTTTCCTTGAATGATTACTTACATAGATTTAATTTATTTATCTTATCACTTGAACTCAGAATTGGTGACAAGTCAGTTTTCTTCTTCACGTTGGCTGTGTTCTTTGCACACAGGTACCGTATTTGGAAATGGGAAAACCTCTGATTACCTGCTGCTAGGGAACTTCGTTTACACTGTGAGTGCTGAACTTTTTGCTCATTTGCATGTGAAACCCTCTCATCTGTGCTCATTTTATGTTCAAATTTAAATGTGTGCATTTCCAGTGCAAAAATAAATGTCTTTAAAAACGAAGGAAGATATTTTGATTGTTAAAAAATTATCTGTACATCTTTAAAATGACAGATTCAAAGATTTTAAAGGACTTTCTTTTGATTTCAGTATTTCTTTCTTACTGCTCTGTTTTCCCTGAGGTTTTTTCCCTCTTCTTTTTTCCTTCTCTTCCAATTTACTCTACTGTTATAAATATTTTTGGCTTTTCTGAATTTGTAGCAAATGCTTTCAAAGTATTCTTGGGTGGTGCACCCAGTAATTATTCTACCAGCTCATGATAACTAGAGCGAGACAGATCTCCAGGCTGTTTACATTTACAAAGGGACTCACTGTGTGTAAGTCCCTGACACCAAGCACTAGAGGAAGTGTACAGATGAGTCTCAAGTTCTTTTCACCACCAGTGAAAATCTAAATAATAATTTTAAACCATTTTTCCCTTTAATTCCCATTAAAGTCACTACTGAACACTAATGCCAGAGGTCACACATTTGGTGTCTCATAAGTTTATGCCAGCTTTCCACTCCAAATTCTGTAGCCCATGCCCTGTTCACTTGTGAGCCTCTCTCCACAGCTTCTGTACAGGAAAAGTGTATCTTCCCACATACCACGTGGCTGTTGGCACAGCTTACTCGGCTGATAGAAAAACAGTCGTATGGTGTTTAGATATCAAGTGTTGGGGACAGGGAGTGTAGCTCAGTGGTAAGACGCATGCTTAGTAGTGCACAAGGTGCTGAGTTCAGTGCCACCACCCAGGTGTGTGTGTACATGATTGTGTGGATGTATCCGTACATGTGTGTTTAAGAGGTAGGGAATCCAAATCATTCAGTAATAGAAGGATTAAGGTTTTGGCCCGTCTAAGGCTTTTCACTTTGACAACAACCCATTAAAGTTGTAAAAGGAAGCAAGAGCATGTTGGAGGGACAAGTGATTTGTCATCTTACAGTGTAAATGTAAAAACTGAGCTAAGGAAATACCTAGCTAGACATACCTAGCACAGCTAGACATTAATCAGACTATATATCACAGGTGACTGTCGGGACATTTTAAAGTGCTCGGGTCTCAGGAGAGTGTTTTCCTTTAATTTTAGGTCAAACTATAGCTCTTATTTTAGAACTTTTTTATACAGCCTAAGTTAGTTAACATTACATTTTAGTAAGAGTTTATTTCTGCAGATATTAATCCTAAATTGGCACTGGATATCCTGCTGAGAGCCCAAGTAACTCACTTTAACCTAACTTAATGGCCACTGGGGAGGGCGGTAATCACGCCCTGCTGCACCTGGGCAGCTCTGACTGACCACTTCCTGCTGCAGCCCACAGGGCCTTCATCTTTCTGTACTCGCTGGACGTGCAAAGCAAGCAACAAAGAATATAGCCCCGAAGTGTAACTCAGAACTGTCTGTCCATTATAAATCTCACTCTTAGTCATTTGATGAATTGTCACATTTATGAAACAAGTAACATTTCTCCTCTCTGTTTTAGTTTGTAGTGATAACTGTGTGCTTGAAAGCTGGATTGGAGACATCATACTGGACGTGGGTAAGTGTTTCTCTAGTCACAACCGAGAATTGTCAAATTTGCTTCACATTTTGGGTTATTTTTATTCAGTTAATGTGTTTCTTTGTGATAGTTCACAGGTTAATTATGAGTCAGTGGGGGTGAAAGAAGGGAAACTAGGGATTGTAATATGGAAATACCAAGTTAATCAAACTTAAATTGATCATCACAAGATTCTTTGGAGCCTTTCATACATTATTTCATATTGCAAGCATCCCAGGAAATGGGAACAACTTCAAACTCACATGCCTATGCAACGTTTCAAAGAAGTGTTGCAAGACTGCCGTTCTGTAGAAAACCCATCAGAAAATTACTCTGAAAACTAGTAATACTAATGAAAAAGGTGTTCTCAGACATTTATCCATACCCAGTCTAGCTGAAACAAGTTCCATTTTCAACACATTGGTTTTACAGTAAATCCGTATCCAGGCAGAGAGACTCAGTAAGCAAAAAATTAAAAGTTCTTTGCTCCAGGGAAGGATTGGCACAAGCAATTTGGATTTGACAGGCCTTGACCAGTAGGAAATGTTCTCAGAGGAGCCTAACATTGTCAGTGAGAGCATGTGGAGCAAAAATAAGAGAGACTTAAAGATGGTAACAGATTTTTTAAAAAGAATAAATACAAGAAGAAAACCACTAAAGGAGATAGCAGTTAGTTCTAAATTCTAGTACCATGAACTCATACCTGTGGTGTAACAGCTTCGCACTTAATGTTAGACCCAGTATAATGATCACACATATGCAGTTATGTCAGATTTACTGTGAATGTGATAAAATTAATAAAGGAAACTGTGAAGGTTTCACCATTAGTGTTTGTGTATTCTGTCTGTCTAGGCGTATTTTGACTTGCATTTCCTTGCTTTCCAGTTCAGCCACATAGCAATATGGGGCAGCATCGCACTCTGGGTGGTGTTTTTTGGAGTCTACTCATCTCTGTGGCCAGCTGTTCCAATGGCCCCTGATATGTCAGGAGAGGTAATGTGTCCTAAAAATTCACGGTGCAGTGAAACCATAAAAATTGGTATTCATTAATGAACTTTCATTATTTAGCATGATTTTCAATTTTGTTGAATTATATTCAGATAGCATCTTATCACATAAAAGCTATCTTTAAATTTTGCCTTTGGGTGTGATAAATCTGGAAAGAATATTTTAAACATGAACATTTAACTGAAATCTGACTTATCCTCTCATAAACATAGCTGAAACAATAAAATATGGTTGTCTGGAACATGAATCATATTAGGAATATCCATGTAGAAGATGCTATTTTAAAATGAGACTGTAAATCCACAAGTACATTTTGGATAAGAAGTCTGAGGAAATGGTGACTTTCTGCCTTTGGGACAGTCTATCATTTCTTCTGTTATCTCATGCTAAATAGGATTAAATGCACTTTTTGAGTTGTCTTAATGACATTGGTTTGGTTCTCGTTTTGTGAAAATTAGAACATGTGACATTTCAGCCTTATCATAGTCCATTTTCAATTCTGTCTCTCAGTTTCTTGTTACCCTGGTAGGAATTGAGTTATTAGGTGTTCACAGGCGAATGTCAGAAGATCTCCTTTCCTTCAGAAGAGAATCCAGCAGTAGGAAGGTTTATGATTTCAGTTTCAGGAAATTTGACATAAAATGTATAAAAGAAAATGTGGAAAACATTTCGGGATTTCCTGTGACCTCACAGTAACTCGCAAGTCTTGGTAACGTGAGCCGCGTTTCAGTACATTGTTTTACCACAGGCACAGGAACCCTTCCCAGGGTCTCCATGCATTTCTTGCCCCTAAGTACTACCAAGCACCTTTCACTTTTGACAGTCTGGTTTATAGATCATTTTCATGAAATTTTATCCGACAGCATCCTGTTTTTTATAAATTAGCAGAATGCAGACACGTTTTTAAAATTTTTTGTGGTTAAATTTATTAGAAAGAGACATTATATACCATTACAGCAAAAACAGACACATCAAGGAGCATACATCCCACCCTATGCAAAGGCATCTTTGGAAACATACTGTGAACCTTAGAAAATGTACAACATCTATTTCAAGGAGAACAGAGAGAAAGCTGTAAATGCATTTCCCCTCTTGTCTTGATTTCTGGATCCTTTCTTCCTGAGGGAAATTACACTTATGTGTGTGTGTTGGGTGTGTGTGTGTGTGTATTAAAATGGCACTTGGAAAAGCTCAGTTAATTCTTTATTTCTATCTGATGTACTCTGTCTAATCAAGGTTAGTTCTAGCCTGATATCTTTTTCATTAGACATGAGTCTTTGCCTCATTTCATCTCATTTCTCAATGTTTATTTTATTCTCAAAGTGAATAGCCCAAAAGATTTTGAGACCCTGATAGTTTAAACAACTGTGACCAACAGGTTTGTTGACAAGAACTGAGTTTTTGACCACCTACTCTAGGACAAGTGCAAAGTTTGATTGGCATTTTGCCAGCTAACTATAATTCTGCCCTTGCCTGTGGAATTCCCAGTATTACCTAAACACAAAACTTAATACCATCTCTTGAGACTTGCGGTGATGCTGTGTTTAACTCAAAGTGAAATGAATGTCAGTACTCCGTCGTGCCTTTGTTCCCTTCTAGACTTCGTAGAAGTGCTAACAGGAGTTCTGTTTCTGGTTGTTTTATCACTGCTGCAACTTTCAACAAAATGTTTAAATAGTGAGTCACTGAAAATATAAAGAATGAATTAATTTAATTGTAGGCTTCAGTAGCTTGTCCAAAGTACAAGTCTGTTTAATTTATTCAAATGAAAGGATAATACTTAAGTATATGTAGGACTTCAGTTCTCGTAAAGCATTTTGTTGTGTGTTCATATTTGTAAATGACCTCACACTACCTCCAAAATAAGAATGTAACAAGAATGCCAGTAAAATACCCAGAGACAGATAGTATCTGTTCATTGTTTCTTGGGCACTATGGTAATAGATCAAAAAAATGTAGCTATACTCAATTTTTAACATTTTTATTGTGGGTACAGAGTCACCAGCTATATTATATATAATTCAGATAATTTTAGGAAGAAATGACTACCGTTGAGTCTACAGCTCTCTAATCTTAAAATTCAATATTTCAATTAAGAATATAGCCAAATACATGTGTGCATATACATGTATACATTCTATTTCATTTTTACGTTAATATTTATATCCATATGTATATATCTTTTTTTTTTTTTGTCTTTTTCCTTTTTATCGGTACCAGGGATCAAACTCACGACTGTCTGCTTGCAAGGCAGTCGCTTATGCCGCTGAGCTAAATCCCCAGCCCCCATATGTATATATCTTAAAACTGCTGGCTATCTTTTGGGAAGCTTTTATTCTTCTTACATAACAACATATTGTTGCATTATATACGTATTGTCACGTTACAGATATAAATATAGTATTGTGGTAACAGCAGCATAAGCATAATGATTAGTATCTGCTGCTTTGACACATTATATATAATCCACATAATGAAACAGCCTGGAGTAACCCCCAGAACTTGAGCTCTTCCAAAGAATCCCCAACATGGTGTGTGAGCCACTTTGTATCACCACCACTAACAGGATCACAAGGGTCTGATCCAAGAATTATGCCTACCCTCTGATTCCAGTTTTTTCCTGTGTTCACCAGAGAGCACTTTCTCCCAAAACTAAATAATTAACTATGTGCTTATATATGTTTTGGAGAGTAGGGAACTATGTGGTTTTGAAGAGACATTGACTTGGTAGAGAAATTGTTCAAAAAGACATCTAAGACTTGGGAAGAATCATAGCACTGGTATTTCCTAAGGAATATTGACCACTTAGCAAGCCCCCAGGTACTTCTGTAAGAACTTATATGCAGTCACTCAACCAGTTCAACAACGCCTTATCAGAGTTCTTCAGTGATCCAGACGCTATTCTAGGCACTGTGGACTCGGGATTGAATAAAACAGACAAAACTCCTACCCTTCTGCAGCTCTCTTTTCTAACAGAAAAAAGACCATAATATTTTACGTAAAATAAGTTGAAATATATGGATGGAGATAAATAACACAGAGAAAAGTGCAGTGCACAAGGGTCGTCGCCGAGGTCTGAATTTTGAGCTGTTTCTGGCGGCTTTTACTCCAGTTTCCTGGTGGCTTTTACTCGTGGTCATTGCAGAGGCCTGAGGGAGAAGTGTCTGTGCCGACTTGTTTTCACAGCAGGATTCTGACCTTGTGTTGTGAACCACTCACAAACCAGATGAGAGGTGGCACGTCAGGCCGGGAGGGCAGAGGTGCCAAAAAGTGGTCAACTTCTGAATGTGTCTCGAAGGTCAAGCCAATTGGATTTTCTGATGAAGTGAATGAGAGGAGGGAGAAAAGAAACCAGGGCAGATTCCACTGTGTTTGCCAGAAGCGTCGTAGAACTCATGAGTTGTTAGCTCACCAGTGCTCCTAGCAAACTCACTGTTCCAGTACCCATTCTACAGATAAGGAGGCCAAGGCACAAGGAAGTCAAGTCTGACTTCTCATTAACAGGAAGAAGCAGAGAAAAAGTTTGACTTGATATCTGGTTCTAGAGAAGCTCCAGCTGCTTCTCTGGCATCAGTTATTCAGAAGAATTCATGGTATTTGATCTAGACAGTGAGGATTTTGAGGTTTGCATAAATGGGAAATCTGCTGTCTGTTTTCTTGACAGTGACTCCACACTGTGAGCCTTTTTCCTGTCCACAGATGTCCTGAAAGTGTTCTCCATCTCCAGTGACCACAGACTCTCCACTGCTGGTTCACTGAGACATATTGGGGTCAGGTTCCTCATGGCAGATAATGAGCACTAAAGGAATATTGAATTAAAATTTTATTTGTTGTTAAAAAATTTTTTTAATTTTATTTATTTCTCTGTTATAGACAGATAAATAAGGACCACTGGGCCAGAGGTTACAGAGAGGCAGGTTTCTGCTAAGTACATCTTTCCCACATATAGTGATTTACAGCATGTTAATCTTTTTAGCAGCTGAACAGGATGCTGGTCTCGTTTAATCCTTCCTGTCCCAGTCAATGACAAGTTCTCAGCCACCAATGACACTTTGGCAGGGACTTATCCATTCCAAGCAGCCAAGGCCACCTCCTAGTTCCCAAGATTGTGATTCTGCTGTGGACATTTCTTTACTGGGTCCTCTTCAGAGAGACCTCCCAAGTGTTCCAAGGTACAGACTATTAACTGCAAGCCACAGACTATTAACAGGCTCTCAGGGTGCAAATTACACAAATCTTACTGGTACATGTCTCATGCTTCTAAATTCAGCTCGATGCAAACTCACACATGAATCAGGATTTTGTATTTGTTTACAATTTGTATCCTTGGCTCATTTTTGCAGCCCCTATCTGAAGACAGAACCAGTTTGTGCAAAACGTTGGAAGAAAATGCTTGTGTGCTATGGGGAGTCCGAAGAGGACCAGCCTTTATTGTGCACCCACTGGGTCCTCCATATGTGATACCAGACATGCCTTGTTTTAGTTAAATCCATATTGTAAACCTTTATGGTAAATTATCAAAAGCCAGTGACCTGGAGAATTCAACCCAGAACTTTTCTTTTCAAATCAGATTTGTTTCCTCTAACATCCTGAGGAATTCGATACCTTCTCTTCGGGGCTTACTGCAGTTCCTTGTTCCCAGGTGGGGGCTCTCTCTTCATCTTGCAGTCATCTTCTTGCATATATTCAAGCTACTATGTCTCAGCTTACCTAGGACTCTGATCAGTTTCCCCAAGGTAGCCAAATCCAAAAATGCTCCCGGCTTTTTTTAAAATTACAGACTTTTGCTCACTTTCCAGCATCTACCTTGGTCCCATTTATGGAAATTCCATCTCACTTCATTTTAACCTTTTGCTGCTTCTTGACAGCAATGATGGCATAAATAATACCCATCTCATTAAAAAAGAAAGACAGAAATTAGGAAACAAGACCCAGCCATCCTATCATTAGGAAGTGTATGGCCAGCCCCTTGCTGAATCGGGGTGGGGAGGTGGGGCGTTGACTGAGGTCCAGTGGCTACTTAGAAGCATTCCCCTGTGTCATTGAGGTAATGTTCACGGCGAGCCCTTTAGGTTGGCCCTGTTGTTTCACAGCCACAGAGTGGTTAAACCGTTTTCTCAGAGTCACAGAGCTACTGAGAATCTGAGCTGCCTTCTGAAGCCAGCCAGTACCTCTTGTGCTAACACCACGATCCAGCTGTGTTGCGTTTCTTCTCTCTCCCTTTCCTCCCCCTCCACTTTAAAGGTGGGTCTGATCCGCTCTACAGGCTTAGTGCCCTTTAGTGCCAGTGCCATCAGTCAAGGTGTTGTACTCATTTCCATCTGGTTGGCGAAGCGACCATTCTGTTATCTGTATTTAATATTTCCTCCCTCGGCTGTGCTCAGCAGCCTTGATCACTGATCAGGGTTTCGTTTTTGCACCAGTAGACAGCTTCTTTTTGCATTGCTTTGGATCATTCCCGGTGACTGAACTTGCCGGAAAACCAGTCCTCAGTGTCTGCGATTACAGCGCGCGCTCCACTTCTCCTCCTGGCCTGAGCTGGTTGTTCCCAGTTGGTGGACTGGATGTTCCCATTTGGAAACATTCCTTCCTAGGGTTTTCCACTGTGCTTCCATCAGTCACTCTGCATTCCTGCCCGTAATAGTGACTCATGTGACAATGATAAAAGGTATCGCAGTTCCACAGATTACTGAAATACTCATTGTTACCCAGGAATTATGACAGCAGTGGGAGAAAGTGGATCATACAACGACAGTGGGGGCAGGGATAAATTATTTAGGACAAAAAAATAAAGAGAACACGGCGTGATGAGTTTGGCTGTGACTTTAAATGCATCGCTCTTTTCCTCCCTTCTCACAAATATGGTTGTGATTTAAGAGAACTTTTTTTTCAGCCCTGACTTGTATTTTTTCACACCAGTGCAACAGTTTATAGGGCAAGGTAGGCCCTGGGGAGACTGCTGTGTTGTACAAACATATGCTGCCCTGCTTCTGCTAAGTGATGATACTGGATAATGTTCTTGGAATTTCTAGGAGAAAGCCTTTTAAGAGAATATAATTAGTAAACCAGATTTAAAAAGCAAAAAAAAAAAAAGCTATATCAAGGAGCATTGCATATCAAGATTAATACCGGGAGCTCCGTATCAGCAAAAGTTCTCAACGCATCATGGCGTTGCAGGCACACACTGTAAAGTCCTCCTGAGCGCCATCTGTTCCTGCTCTCGTGGCCGGAGGGATCTATAAAACTACTGGAGGAAATTGAAGTTAAGGAACAAGCATGTGTTTTACAGAATTTCAGATCTCTTGATTGAGGTTTGTAAAGTCTCTCTGAAAAACAATAAAAATCTTTGTTGGGCCCTTTGGTGTTGCCCCTGTAGGAAAGATATTATTAATAAACTACAGTTGTGATACGATTTTCCTAAGTCGTGCTGTTGTTGCCTATTTTACCCAGCATTATAAATCTCTTTCTGTATGAGGAATTTCCTGGTTAAAAGTCTTTATTCATCTGTGAGCTCTTAATGACCTCGGTAGCATATGATAATTTATTGGTCATAAGACCAGCCCTGTTGATGGGGTGAGGCGGTGTTAGTATCCAACAGTTCATCCACCATTACTGCGGTGAGCCAAGTAGCCTGGGGGAACAACCACCCCGAGCTCTGTCAGATGTCCTTCAATGAGCCCATCCTGTAAAATATGCCCAGGGTTCCCGTCCCCCGCCCCCACAGCAAGTGGCCAGGGCGACCTTCGCAGTGCTTAAGGTAGCTGGCTGATTGCCACTTCTAACCCCATTTGGTTAAGAGGAAAGATGTGCCTGTGACAAAAGTACTACAGTATTAATGGCATTTGTGCACTTTAGAGTTCTCTATAGAGTCATTACAAAATCTGCTAATTTTTTTTTTTTTGCCACCGTAATTTTCCCTACAACTTAGAGCAGATGTATATTGAGTGTCTGACATGTACCAGGCTCTGTGTTTGGCATGGAGGCTGTAAAGATGAACAGAATCGGTCCTCCCCCAGGGATCTCTCTGCTGGTGAGGGGTGTTGAAGTCATAGGTGTGAGGGGCTGCAGTGTACCCCGATGGCGCACTGGTGAGCAAGGCAGGAGAGCTGCGTGAAGCCTGCTTGTTCTTAGTGTGGGGACAGAACTCGCTGCCCTCCTCTACATCGGTTCATTCTCACATTCATGCGTTCCATAAACATGTGTCGAGGGCTCAGTGCATGCTGACCCCTGCTGCCAGCTACCAGGCCAATTCTGCAGGGTCCCCATTGCAGTGCGGAGCGAGAGGCTGGGGAATGGGCGGGAGAAACAGTCACTAGAGTTAACAAATGCCAGAAAGATGAACGAGTACTGATAATCTTACAAAGTAGTGAGTGGTGGAAAGAAAACAGGGCGAGATGACAGGGCAGGAAGGTTCTCATCAGGCTGCAGGAGTCAGTAGAAACACGGATGATACGGAGAAGAGCATGCAGATGCCTGCATTCAAAGAGAAAGAACGTGAGATTGGAGGGTGGCCGGAGAGTGGCCAGAAAGCACCTAGAGGAGGTCAGCCCCGTGGGCAGAGGGCAGAGCCTCCTGCTGACCCGGTGTCCTTGGTCAGGAGGCTGCTGCAGTCGTGTCTGACTGTACACCCAGGAGTCTGTCAGGAGCACTCACAAAAGAAGCTGCCAGTGTCCTGGTGTCCTCTGTTTCAATGAAGCTCGTAACTGGACAGTCTTGATACCATCGCGTTAGTTAAGTGGAGCATCAAAGAGTGGTCTAAAGCTGCTTTACTCTAAATTGTCATGGAAGCTTCTTCAGGTGTCATGTTAGCTTTCTGGCACCGTGACGAAATGCCCCAGACAATTACGAAAAGAAAAGGTTTACGGGGCTCACAGTTTCCAAGGTCCTAGCCCATGCTGGGTGCTGGTGCTCTGAGTCTGTGCAAGGAAGCTTATCGCGGCTTATCACCAGCGAGGGAGTAAAGAAAGAGAAAGAGGACTGTAGGCCCCAGAGTTCCCTTTAAGGGGTGACCCGTGATGACCTGAAGGCCCCACATAGGCCCCAGCTCTTACAGACCCACCGCTTCCCAATAGTGCTCTCCTGAGGGTCAAACCTTCAGCTTACAGGCCTTTGGGCATTTGGCACCTATGGGTAGAACTTGTGTCACTCAAAGCAGGTAAGTCTGTAGCAAAAGCATTCTTTTTGTCTTTTTTAAGATAATTGGATTAAACAAGATAGTCACAGTTCCCTCTCATGTACAAGAAGGGAAGAGGCAGCCATTCCAGGATAGATGTGGCAGCTGCAGGCATCAGACACTGAGATTCTTCCTACCGTACTTCTTCGTATAGTCTAAAATGGCTGCCTAAGCTCCAGCCATTTTACCACCATTCCAAGCAGCAGAATAGTAGGAGTATTATCTTTTCTCATTAGGACTCTTCTTGGAGTCCCCAATATTTTACTTAGACCTCATTGTCCAAACACTAATCATATGGTCACAGGTAGTTACAGCAGGACAGCCAAGAGAGATGCAGTCTTTGAGCTGACAGACAGGGTGTGAGACAAAGAGCCAATGTGGTTACATCTGAAGAAGACAGGGGAAGGGGTCAATTGGGTAGTAACTCAAATTCTCAGTGATTTTTCTGACTAAGGTGCAGCAACTTTTATACGTATTTCTACAATTAAGCACATTTTGGAATTTTTTTAAAATTTTATTTCCTACAGCCTTGAAATATAGGTCCTGTGTTTTGCAGGTCAAATTACTAGTAATCAAACAGTGAAGGCTTTATAGAATAGCTCTTAAACAGATAAAGGACAAAAGATAAAAATGTAAAACCAGCATAAAAAAAACTATAAAAATGATATTACAGGTAAAACCACAAAGCATTGAGGTAATGTACCCTTTCCTGAACAGCTTATTCAGTAATGTCATGGTACATTTTAAAGTTGTGTTTCTCATAGTAAAAGTACTTTTGTTACTAATTCTGTCCTCGTTTTTATGTTACTTTTAAGTTCTCTTAAATAATATAGTGAAAAAGATTAAAATGAAACAACAAATTCTGTTCTTAATTATTTTTACTATTCTGGGAGTATATTCCTGGAAAATGATGTTTCAGAACCATACATTTCCTAGCATTCTTGATGCGTTTTTAGAAAGTCTATTTTCTTTCTCACGTCGTTCTCAGTATCCGTGTGTACAGAGCCAGATGAACTTCTGATTGATCCAGCTTCCAACGCATTCCTTTTCCTTCTGAATCTCTTGCTTAGTCATTCAGTATTTCATTGTTCTCTTTGCCAGCCGATGGAGAGACAGTGATTGCCTCTTGCATCATGTGGTAACGTGGACATTGCGTCTGGGTCCTGCAGGGCCATCACCACTCTCCAAATTCTCCCTGTCCCCAAAAATGTCCACAGGAAAGAACATAAATGCTCTGGCACTTAATTTGCTTGTGTTGTATGGTTTTCGCTTATGTGTTCTGGGACAACCCAAGCCAAGGGTCTTCTTTGTCTTTGAGTAATCAAAAACTGCTGCAAATAATTGCAAGCATCTCGGGTTTATCCAAAACACTCTTCTCCAAAATCATTTTTTGAGTTTTCTGCCCTATTTTTGTGAAGAAAGTAGTAATTCATCTTGTGTAAGAGCCCAGTCCAGCTCAACTGAGATTTATGGGATGCCTGTGTGGCAGGATGTCAGTGGATCCTAATTTAAGAAGAGGGTGTGTTCTAAGGAGTTGATATTATGTGGAATAAACCAGCATTTGAGTGGAGAATAAGGTGCTAGGCATTACAGTCGGGGTATGCGAGGGCTAACAGAGGAAGGACCTTGGACCCCAAGCTATCATCTAGACAGTTTGTTTAGTGCTACTCTTACCTGAAGATGTCCAGGAAGGCCAATCAAAGAACAGCTTCTGCTGCTGAGGCAGAGAACGGTGGGCGCTAGGGCTGGACAGCTGAGCAAAGACCAGGTGTCAGATATTGACTGGACGTCATTAGCATCATTACTAAGCCATGGTGCATAGCTTCTTTATTGAATAACCTGTGTTCTAGAGAGCACCAGAAACTATGGAATAAAAATTTGGTCAGAGAAAAAGTGGTAAACAATGTTAGTAATAAGTCAGTAAGTCACCAAAAACCTTGATATTGGATGTGAATACTTATAAGTTGTGATCAAAATACAACAGATGTTTATTTTCTTTTTATACTTATTACAGTAAAAGACACATTGCTGTTAATGTCCTTCACAATACTGCCCGCTCACTTCCAACACGCTTGTCCGGTCATTCCTGAAGCAGTGCTGGAGTCCTGCTTCTGGAGGTCTTCAGTTGTGCTGTTGTGACTGCGGCGGTGCGCTGGATCAATTCGTGGTTATTTTGACTTGCGGGGAAAGCCAGGGTCAAGTACACAGGGTCAGGCTCAGTGAATACGGTGGGTGAGTACTCACCTCACTGTTTTCACAAGACTGCCTTTCTGTTGGGTGGCCCTTGGCAGCAGCAGGGACTGTTTTCTGTCCCACCTCATAAAGACACTCAAAAGAGAGAACTTCCAGAACCACTTGAGAAAGTACCAAAAAGATGGGGTAAGCGTGTCCATAGAGGGGGAGTCATGACGGTGTATCTTTTACTGTAATTTTCCTTTTCATTTAAATACTTGTCATACATTTTGATCACCCCTTGTTACTAAAACTTGCAAGAATTCTTTTCAGTTAAAATAAAGAGACATCAATGTTATTTCCCAAAAAAAGGACGTAGAACTGGAATTTGCATTCTTTTATGTTTTGGATTTCTCAGAAGAAAGTTTCAACTAGGGGGCTGGGGATTTAGCTCAGCGGCATAAGTGCCTGCCTTGCAAGCAGGCAGTCGAGAGTTTGATCCCTGGTACCGATAAAAAAAAGAAAAAGACAAAAAAAAAAAAAAAAAAGAAAAAGAAAAAGAAAGTTTCAACTAGACTATGCAAGATCTGCAGCCACTAAAAGGTTTCAGTGAGGTGCATCTCTGATAGCCACAGTTCACATGAACTTCATATTTGTCTCTGGTTAAAGTGCAGGGGGGCAGATTCTCTACTTACTGCCAACCATATGATGTTTATGTACCTGGAGTACATGAAGTTTCACTCCATTACCAAGTACCATGAATTCAGACATAGAGGACTGGCCTCTGTGAAAGGGTCGTACTTTGATGCTTCACAAGCCTGGAGCACAAAACCACTTTCAGAAACCTTCACACATTTAAATTCAAGTAACACAGCTTTTCAGTGTCTGAACGCAGAGCTGATTTTGCTGAGCTGATGTGAATTTCCTGTGCATCTCTGGCATCATTGCCAGGAGAATGCATATTAGCCTTCTATTTATATAAAGTATGCATTTTGCCATGGATGCTAAAGTTTCAGGGTTTAGTTTTCAAGGTACTGAGGTTATTTTTGTGTCTCACGTCTAACAAACCAGATCCTATCAGTTCACTGAGATGGAGAGACTGAGAAAGGGAACTTGAAAAGACCCTGTGGGTGACCAAGGCTGCGTGGGGCGAAGCTGAAACTAGAACACAGTGCAGGAATCTGCCTGTTCCAGAAAAATATCTGTAGAGCACAGACAGGCATTGGAGGTGTCACAGCCTGGCGGAGAGGGAAGAGGCATGGTTTGGTTGGAAAGATCAGAAAGCTTCCATGAAAAGAAGTAATACCTAAAACTTGGAAGTTAAGCTCTGCAAGTTTTCGAAGCACTGTTGTTTGTTTTTTAATGGTGATTTCATGAAGATGTTTCCTAATGAGACCAGAAGGATTAATGGAGACACAGGAGAAGACAGTAATGAAGCGATCTCATAGAAGAGCAGATGGTTTGAAAAGGAAGAAGAATGGGAGTTACGTTTGGGATCAGCCCTCTCAGTGCAAACCTTCTGAGGAAGTGCCCTACCAAGATGTGTCTGGGGGAAAGAACACTTAGCTTCTTGGAACTGACGTGGTCGTTGTGTAACCAAATCCTAAGAATCACACAACGCACTTGCTTTTGGAGTTTCCTTTAACTTGTTAAACTCTTGGAAAAAAACCTAAATCTTCAAAGATGAAGTAACCCTTCTATGCAGACAAAAATGAAAGGTCCTTT
Source organism: Cavia porcellus (assembly GCF_034190915.1). NCBI lineage: Eukaryota > Metazoa > Chordata > Mammalia > Rodentia > Caviidae > Cavia > Cavia porcellus. Next base: position 22,368,540 of record NW_026947513.1, on the reverse strand, counting down.
TTCCAGCACCAACAAGGAGAAACTGGCCAGACGTGTGTATGGTTAAAGGGGAAAAACTGGAAAATGAAACAAAAATGAGAGAAATTAAACATCTGTAACTCCCCTCCCCCACGAGAAGCTTCAAAATTAGCTGAACATACCATTCTCTGAATAGGGGAATAGGTACTACATGTCAGTTCTTTCTGGTTAATAAGCCATTTGGGAAGAAATTTTAAAAAGAAAACTGTATCTCCTCATGATAGTAATTTAGCCTAGAAAAACAGTTATCAATGCAGAAAAGAAGTCTGGCTGAAACTAGTGGCTTTATAGTTAATATTTAGAAAATAATAAATATTTTATAAAATAGTATAATTAATACTATACTGTTTTATAATGAATATTTTGAAAAATAGATATATTGGCAAAAATTTGTTTGGCTTATTAAAATTATTTAAAATAATTTAAAATTTTTTAAAAATTATTAAAAATAAAATGCATACCAAAATATTTCTAAGTAATTTTATCTTTTTTTTTTTTTTTTTGGTACAGAGATCAAACTCACAACCTCATACTTGCAAGGCAGGTGCTTATGCCACTGAGCTAAATCCCCAGCCCCTTCTAAGTAATTTTAGAGTCATTGAAAAGATGTGAAAAATTTTTAAAAAGGAGAGAAAAACAGCAGCCCTGTGACCCAAAGATAGTTGCTGTTAACCCTAGTCCCACCGTCAGCTGTGCTTAACCTGTATGCTTCTCCTTGACCGAGTAATGTGCCGTGTGTGGATCAGAACACTGTTCTAATTGCCAGAGGTACAGCAGCAAGTCATAATCTGGCTTTGTAAACAACTGCTGTGTGTTCTCAGGAATAGATTAGGGGACATCGAGAAAAGGGGGAAGCCCACTAGGGCACCCAGATGGATGGAAGTGACTCGGGTGAGGGCAGGGGGATCTGGGGTGAGTAGAGTCCAGATCCGGATGGGACAGGGAGCTGAGGGTCACCAACATGCATCTCCACATTCTTCTCACTCTCCCCACCTGACAGCTCACCACCAGGAGTTAAATCTCTATCCTCTCCCCCGCCCCCGGCCCATAACAACAGGCTTGCTTTCTGCCTTTGGATTTGATTCTTCTGGATACTGCCTACCGGTGGAATCCTGTAATATTTGTCCTTTGCAATTGGCTTATTTCACTTAGCACAATGTCCCCAGTGTTTATCTATGTGGTTACACCATCAGGTTTCTCCCTTTTGAATGCTGAGTGCTGTCTTACTGTTCACCACCTTGTGGATTTCCACTCATCTGTTGGCATTGTTCTGCCTTTCGGCTGTTGGGAATAGCATTTCTGTGATCATTGGAGTGTGGATTTTTTTAAGTGAGTAAGATTTGCCATTGGATTGAATCCACTTTGTGAGAAAAGTGGAAATACGAATGACCCCTCCTTCTGACCAGAGCAGCCGGAGGATAAAGTTCACATTTGCCATGAAGAGGAAGATCGAGATTTTTTATATTCTGCTGCTTTTTATTTCACATGGCAAAACATTCGTGTTAGATAGCCAAGAAAGTATCGTCATTGATACTGGCATAAGACCTTTCTTCTCTTCTCACCAATTCTGTATCCTCTCCCCTCCCGCCCTCCAAAAAAGCCATATTCTAACGGTTATACTGTCTTCGGACTCATTAAAATATTTTTGTTAATTCATACCTCATAGGGTTTAATTTTCTTAACTTTTAATGTAAGTTGCCTAGCTTTTTTTTTTTTTAACAAAAAAGACAACTTACATTTTAAAAGAATGTTTAGGGAGCTAGATCAGTCTCTCCAAAACACATAAACATCTGTAACTCCCCCCGAGAGAAGCTTCACGTGCAAACACAAAACCAAGCGAACAGTAACCACCACTTTTCCCGAACAGAGTCCCAGGGCTCTAATGTTCCTGACCTAATCTCCAGACTCTGGATCATGAGAACTTACTTATCCAACAATTATTTATTGAACATCTGTTTCATAGTTAAGTACTTGGGTTAGGAGAATTAACCAAGATATATATCTTCCTGTTACTGAAATTATACTCTTAACAGGAAGAAAAAAAGAAATTAGAAGGCAGGAAACCCAAAGTAGTGTCAGGTAACCGAGTTCAAGAGAGGAGGTAACATCGATGTGTAAATGAAAGGGCCGTGGAGGTCACAGATGCCGGAGCTGGAGCCTGAGTCAGCACGGGCACCTTTCAGTAACCGAAGCACGCAGGGTGTGTAGCTGGAGCTCGGGGCTGGCCTGGGAGATGACACTGGGCAAACTGAAGTCAGGCCGGAAAGCTCTTGAAGTCATATTCAAGACACTGTCCTCAGTCCTGGGGGTGATGGGAAGCTGTTGAATGGGTATAATGCAGAAACTACTAACAGCTACTTTGTGCTTTGGAAACGGCTCTCTGCTTGCAGTGTGGTGGGCTAGATGCAGAAGGGTGCTGGCACCACGAGCTCAGCTAGGAACTGTTTCTGATCACAGGAGCACAGGGACAGGGCTAATGATTGGCCAGAGGTGGGTAGTTCTGAAGACACTAAGACAACAGTGGTACGTGAGGTATGGTATGAAGCATTGCAAGAAAAGGACCTGTTCGTCTGCCATGGTGGCTGATGCCGAAGCTGTCCCCACATCTGAAGGGCGGGCGACAGAAGGCAATGTGGGCTGATTCCCATGTAGCCGATAACAAACTGCTAGCCCTCTGAAGGAAGGCAGAAGGCTCCTGAGAGAACTCCAGAGTATGTGGTCTTTATTTTTAATACTCATCTAAACAACAACTTTGTAATAATTTTATTCTATGAGCAGTGTCTCAAACTGCTTGGATAACACTTTCTTATATGGACACACATATATTTAATCAGCCACCTAGTGTCTATTAGCTTCATTAATGTTTTGTCATTTTTTAAAAAAGCAAGTATTTGCATTCCACCAAAATTTTTCCATGGGACAGTGGTAAGCAATTACATGTCCTGCACAGAAAAAGTGTCCTGTGGTCAGTCACTGCATCTGGGAAATGGTGGTTTGCAGACAATGTGGAGTTCTTTCTTCAGACTTCTCAAAGCTTTAACTGTACTGCGCTGCATGTGACTCTCCAGGAGGGAGCTCCTCTGGGTTCTGCTGCTGTTCTGTGTTGTTTCAGAGTGCTAGGAATTAAGCCCAGGGGCACAGTGCAACATCCTCACCCGATAGATTGACTGACTGATTGATTGATTGAGACAAGGTTTCCTAGGTGGGTCATGAGTTTGTGATTTGTGGCTGCTGTGTTTGCTTGCACCCTCACTAGACTGTAGACCCTTTAGGTAGCGAGGAGTGATTTCAGGACCTCAGAGTTCTGACCTCAGAGCACTTGGTGAGCTACCAGTTTATAAACCGAAACTGTGCCTAATTTTAACACGTAGCTCAGAAATTGAATTACCGAGTTAGCAGGAATGAAAGTTTGTGACATTGGTGCACACTGCCAGATACCTTTCCCAAAAGCTAATACATTGCTGGTAAGAATATAAATTTTAAAAAATATAGCTGTCACCCCAGTAGTCAATTTTTTAATCTAATCTAATTTGATAGTGTTTTTATGACTATAAAGAGGCTCCACACCATGCTGTGATACAGATAACTTGCTGCTGTTTTAGTGAATACTTCCCCAGGTCTTTTGCTTGGCTTTTGGAATTTCATCTATTGTTACAAAGAAAAATGGGCTGTTTTTATGAGCTGATATCAACACAGGACTTAATGTATTTGTACTATTTATTCTCTGTTACTTATCATTTACTTTTAAAGTTATGCCTTTTTGGCTATACAGAAGTTTTGCATTTTTGTAAGTCAGTTCTTTTTTGTACTGCTATAAACTTAGAAATATAAAGCTTTATTTAGACACTCAATAATCACTTTTGGGTTTATTGTTGCTGCTAACATAAACTCTTAATGCCTTTCAGATTGAGATTAATTTCTTTTTACTGCACTCCTCCCCCAAAAAAGGTTTTGTAGCACGATTTTCTGAATATTTTCTCATTCCAAGTTAATATGTTATACCTGATAGGATTATTTCCAAAAGATGTGAAGTATAAAACAAAAGAGTCCTTTATTCTGAGAACACGGAGAGAGATAACTGACACCCCCTGACCGCTGGAGTTTCTCTGGCGGACACGTTGGGGGGGGGGTAATATAAGTAGCCTAAGCTTAGGGTAGTGCCCTAGGGCCATTAGAGATGCACAGGTACCTCACTGCTACATGTTTGGCACCAGGGATTAGTAAATTGAGATATGTGGCATTGACTTACATTTTAGTATTACATTTCAGAATATAAGATGGTACAAGAATATGTGATATTTTCTTAAAAACCATGAAATTTGTAAACTAACTTGTGATTTAAAATATCCTTTGCAAAGCTCACGGGACAGATCACTAGAGAAAAAAAAGAGTTGTGTGTTTGAATAAATATGAAAATTAGAGTGAAGGAAATTGTAATAATGTTAATAACAACAGGGGCCACATTATAAATACTGGATTTAATTCTTACAGTCTGCAGCTCAGGAAACTGAGGCATGAGGCTGAGAAATTGTCTCTCCAGACTCTGACAGATGGTGTGAGCAAAGAGTCTAGCACACCTGACCTGCACAGTTGGTGCCCAAGGATGTAGCTTTAGGTTTTCCAGAAACTGCCTTTTTTTTTCCGTAAAGAATCTGTACATTCTCCAACGTGTCCCAGTAGCTCCTGAAGTCTGTAGAGCAAAAGTAGAGAGAGACAAGAACCGCATCCCGAAAGCTTATAGGCAGGTGGCGAATTTGAACTCTTGTAAGCATGAACTGGAGTGCAGTGACAGTGATCTCTGGCTAGAAATGGAGGTGCCAGTGCTAATGGATCACCCCATGTGGGTCAGAAGGTAAAGCCCTTCTTATCTGTACACACCCCTGGCTTTGGTCAAATGCTCGGATTTTCTCCACCATTCTTTCTGTCCAAGTTCACATGGAAATTTTGTAACAATTCTTCTGCCCCAGTTGCATTTTCAGCCAGTGCTGGTTTACCCTCAAAGCCCTCCTGGATGGGTCAGGAGCACAAACAAGCAGTTGCTTGTTCCCTGTGCAGGGCCCTTGTCCTCCAGCTTACCAGTTTTGCAGCAAGTCTGCTGATCCCTTCTCAAGTCCCCCAGGAGCCACTTTTGTGGCAGATTCCATTTGGTTTCACAGGGCCTTGAGGAGGGCTGCTGGGGGCCAATTGGCACAGCCCACCAATCTCCCACGTTCAGGGCAATTTGCAAACGGCTCTCAGAGGGAGCCCGAGTCCAGCCCCAAACAGGCTGCTCCTGTTACCGCCATTGTCTGATGCTAGTTCGCCTTTTCCAGCTGACCTGCCTGAGAGTGGGGAGATGTGAAAAGTTAAAGACAAAACTGGTTTCTACAGAGCGAGGGGAGCTTTCTTGTACAGAAAGGAAGGAAATACCTCTGTGGGATTTTATTTTTTTTCTCCCTCTTCATCCAAAAAATACAAAGGGACTCTGTGTCTTAAATGCGAATGTCGGCTTTAAATCTTTTAGGTTTGGATTAACTCTGCAAAAGAAAAAAATCTGACAGGCTTTCAGATATGATGCAGAAAAACTTTTCTCTCCTCAATTCATGTTGTTCATTTGTAAAGCCCAAAGCGATGAACTGAATAGTGGGGGCCAGCTGCCCCCCACTCATAGTTAGCATCACAATGGTCAGAATTAGCAGCCTCAGTCTCCACCACTTTTGCCTTTTCCCCCAGTGAACATTTAATTCAAGGTAGTGAGGGCAAGAATAAGTCTTTCTTCCCTTGCCCCCCACATTAAAATATATTAAAAGTAAACCAAGGAAACTCAGGACTTTTGGTTACATGCTTTAGAATCATACCTGATCTTTTACCACCGAAGGAAAAAAGGAAGGTAGTGTTTACAGTTGTTACAGTTCCTAGAAAGCTTCCTTCAATCCAAACAAAACCGCCCGGATTGATAGACATTTCCTAGTACATAGTTATTGTTGGTTTTCACCATTGAGGACGTCGGCAAACATGTCCAAGATCATGTTTTGCGTATTAAGTAAAGTGACTTTTATGTGAATATTTTTTACCTTGTTGGTATGTAGAATATGGGTGCCGTTCTGTGCATCAAATATTATTTTCTTTAGCTTTTTATAATGTGTTCACTTTAAATGTGTTTAGTGCTATTCAATCTTATGTAGCAAAAAAATCTCGGTGTCCAACGATTTGTATCAATAGCCCATATTAATATCGAAAAAGTTAAGCAGTTCCTGATCCTCAGTTGAGAGTCAAAGAGAATGGATAATCTGAAACATAATTTAAAATTAGTTATCTTTAAATTTGAAAAAGATTGACTAATTAGGACTATTTATGTGCAATTGTAAAACTACCTAGAAAAATTAAGCTCTGGGTCATTTTTAATTCCAACCATATCTGATAAAAAAGAAAGATTTCCTGTATGAGAAAGGATATAAATGTTCGTGTGTTATTTGGTTAATATATCACAGAATTATAACAATGTGTTTTATGGATTTAAATAGGTCCTACAAATTTACTCTAGATAAATAGACTCAAAGAAGTGAAACCAAAACATTTCCTTTGCTTTGGTTATACAATACTATTCCTTTTCAATTCTGTGTAATCTAATTATAAACGTTATGTTATAATTGCAAACAACTAATGGAAGTTTTTACTTTTTTAATCATAGAAATACTGTCTTTATGACTTGAAGGACTCTGATAGCAATTTGAGATATTCAATTACTCATTAAGAATGGAATTATTAAAATTATTTTTTAAATAGTTATTTTTAGAGATACCTTAACTATGTCATCATCATGATTCATTTGGGTGATTTTTTAAACAACTTGAAATATTGTACAAAAATAATTTTTATTTATCAGAATTAATAAATTTAGTTCCTGAGATTTATTTTATTATAGTGTAATATTATCACTTAAACCCAGAGTATATTTTGTTTGCTCTAAAAGATTGATATTCTAAGTAATAAAAGATCAAGATTTGTTACTTCACATATTGACCACTATACTAAAAATTTCATGTAAATATAAGACTCCCGTCACGTGATCAAAAAAGAAAAAACTTTGCTCTCTTAGCCACTTGAGGGGAAAAAACAGATATAACAAATGTATATTTTAATACATTTAGCTTTTAATTCCAAATATTTTCCAGGTTTACATTCAGAGCTACAGAATGTTGTTAAAATTATTTTACCAAAATCATAGACAAACAAAATGTGAATGATACTTTTCTTAGTTTTTGAAGTACTTTTGTTACTGATGCTTTTCATAGGCGGCCATGTTGTTCAGTTCCGGAGTCTTTTGGATGGGTTTGTTGTTTATCCCCGTGGCATCTTTGCTGCTGGACGTGGTGTACAAAGTGTAAGTGTGCCTTGCTCAGTTATACACACAGAAACACCAATGCATATGAATCCTCAGGTTTCTCCAGTTGTGATGGCAGCTCAAACTTGTAGGGTTTGCAGAACAGGATTTGGTAATATTAATTAATTTTAAATACATAAAGAAGAAATGCATGATTTAGAAACCAGGCATCTAAATTAGTTTAAAAGTAAGAAGTAAAGCAGTTTTTCTCAGTTCACTTCCAAGAGAAGTACATTCATTGCATTGGAAAAAATTATGTGATGGAGAATAATTTGTAGAAATGAACCTCAAAACTCATACAAGGTAAAAGATGAAATTTTGCTGTCTCCAAACACATTTAGTTTAATAGTTTTGAAAAGACAGTCTTTGCTTACTGAATTCTAAACATATGTAGAAAATGAGTAAAGAAACAAAACCTTTATAAATTTTTCTCAAGTTATAAGTTTTAAAATGTTATCTCTTCCTATAAAAAAGGTATCATTAAAGTGAATTACATGATGTTCAGTTAATAACAACTATGAGAGTTTTAATATTATAAATCTAAATCATTTAAGACTTGTGATTGTATTAATACCCAGCATCACAACAGTTTTTTAGATACTGTGAAAACACTACTTCTACTGTGGTTACTGTTGACAGCATGCTAATAAAGCAGGCACCTACTTTTGCACAGTCTTCACACAAGTATTTTCATCCTTCTTTTCCACAGTATCAAGAGGACTGCTTTTAAAACATTAGTAGATGAAGTTCAGGAGCTTGAGGCAAAATCTCAAGACCCAGGAGCAGTTGTGCTTGGGAAAAGGTAAACTACATATTGTATACTGTGTATAATCTTTGCCAAGTAAACTTTAATTTGTACCTTTTTTTTTTCACTAGTGGTTGGAAATAAGCGGTGAGACTTTTTTTTGTCATCTAGCATGGAGCTCTTGGAGTTGACAGATTTTAGAATCAGACAGGTGTGGGTTCACATTAAACCTATCAGCTGTGTGTGGCCATAATAAAGTCACTGGTTGCTACTGAGACTGTTTTCTCATCAATAAAAAAGAAATGGTATGAGAATTGAAGAATACCATAAAGAATACAACGCAATGCCTAGTGCTTAATGCCTTTAAATAAAAGGCAGTTACAAATAGTTACTATTAAAATCAAAGAGAAGGAAAAGGTTTTCAGCTGGAAACAGTAACAGTAATAATGATGATGACATAGTATGTAATCAGAAATCATAGTGTGACATAGGAAAAACTGCCCGTAACTTCTTTTGTGGTCAGTGTTATTAGGAACCAACTTACATATCATCTGTGATGTGAGTTCAGTCTTTTAAGTTTTCTTCAACCCTCCCCACCAAAAAAACAATTAGCAAATTAATTAGATGTACTCAATTCACAAGCATTATTAAAAAGAAGATAACCACAATTATGAAGATAGTCCTAGGAACTTAGGATTTGGGGTTTGGGGAATTGGGGGGGTTTGCTTGTCTGTTTGTTTTTCTCTTTCATCATACAAAAGTTAGCTAAGGTTTGTCAAAGGCATGGGAATGTTTTCCCCTGGGAATCACCTCCACTGTGATTTGGCATTTTTTACGTTTGACACAGTAGAATAGGTGTCAGACCAGGATGGAAGCTGAGCCCTTGGCCTCTGGTTCTCACTGCCTTGCACTGGACCAAAGGAGCACATCATACACCACTGTGTGCCTCTCTCTTGAGCACACGGCACTGGCATTTGTTGAGTGCTCACTCCCTGCCAGGTGCTTCACTTGCAGTGGACAGTCTTACTGAACCTTGTTACAGCCCTGTGTGGAGAGGGTCATTCATATTTTTCCAGATGAGGAAACAGGCTCTTATGACTGGTTCCAAGGTTGTCAGTGACAGACAGGGCTTGAGCCCATGCCACTCACTAATCCACCTCTTTTTCACTAATTTTACAAGAACATAGTATAGTAGCAAAAACAGCCTACCAGTAACCTGAGAGAGCACTTTACCTCTGAAGGGTGTTTTTGTGGTGTTGGAGATGGGACCCGGGGTTTTGTGCGTGCTAGGCAAATGCTCTACCACTGAGCTAAACCCCAGCCCTTTTTATGTTTTGGTTTGAGTCATGATCTAAATTGCCCAGGTTGACCTTGAACTTGTGACCTTCCTACTTCACCCTTCCAAATAGCTGGGATTACAGCTATTTGGTACCACTGCTCCCAGCACCATACTTAAGTCAGTGCCCTTTTGTTTAAATGAAAACAGGGATACTTATTTCAGGATTGTAAATGTTCTCCTCCCTCCACCTTCTCATTCGTCTAAAACTGGTGTATCACAGAGTTCACTGTATAAAAGAAACTATTCCATGGAGTGGCACCGGGGTCCCCTTGTGACTGTGTCTCTGTCTCTCTCTCTCTCTCTCTGCTTCTCTCTCATGGTAAACATTTTGAATAAGCCATTAGTAACAATTATTAGGGAAAAGTCACTGATAATGTTATTACTGTCCTTTTGAGTACATTTTGCTTGTTTATAAACATTATGCCCCTCCCAGGATACGTAGTTGATGTGATTTGTAGTATACTAGTGACACTGATAGTTCATACTCAGGCTGGAAGATGATGTGAAGACATTCAGATCCTTTTAAAGACTCAGTGAGTCTGTGATGTGTCTTACCCCTTCCATTAAATAAAGTAAAGCAAAGTGCCTACAAAGGAAAGAAGTAAATTCTGCCATAAATGACCACCAACTTCTGCATAAAAAATTCATTACATAAATTTTTCTGCGCTCCAGCCCAGCTCACTTGCTTCAAATAGCTACTCAGCTTTTGGAGAACTCAGGAATGAGTCAGCTGTTAGCGGAATACCACAAACAAACCCCCTGGTGCAGCGTGTGCCCCTTGTGGCCACTGCTGCCATGGGTGATCAGGAGGTTGGTGACCAACATAAGCACAGTGGCTTCCTGCTAGAAGAGAAGTGAATAAAATGGATCTGAGAATGGAAAAGGTAGCAACCAGTTACATTGTAAGCCAAAGACTTATCAGATTGGTTTTACTGCCAGGACTATTTTGGGAGAATAAGGCTGATGTCATTATTTCAAAGAAGTTAGTACGTTTTTGACCGCATTGCCAACGGGGAAGAAATTCAGATGTCTTAGATTCTAGCAATAGTTGTTGTCCTTTAGCATCAAAACACCATGGTATTTCATAAGATGTGATCAAAATATATGGTGTTTAATTTTTTTAAGTTTATTACAGTAAAATACACAGCCACTAATCCCTCAAACATACTCAATCGTTCTTAGCACTCTCTGAAGCAGTCCTGGAAGTCCTGTTTCATGAGTGTCATCACAAGTGGTGGTAGAAGTACAATGACTGCTGCTGCCAAGTGCTGATCAGCAGAAGGGCAGGCTCGTAAAGCTTGCTGGGTGTCCTCATCCAGCTCAGTCTGTTGGCCTGGCCCTGTGCAACTCCTGCTCTTCCCCAAAGTCGCAGTGATCATGAAAGTAAGCATTCTGATCTGTTAGGATTATCAGGGCAACTACAGCAGTACAATGAAAGACAGGAAAAAAGGCTTCCAAAATTGCTTCACGAAGTGACAAGGACAGAATAAGTATGTCTAAAGTGAGGGGAGAATATAGAGGCGGGTGAATGGCCATGTGTCATTTACTGTGGTAGTTTCCCATCATACGACATAATGCCTCCCAGACTTGGCGCATGCTTTTCCCTTGCTGTGGAGCAAGTAGCCCTCTCACCGATGGTGCACTCCAATCCCAGCTTTGAAAGTTCAGTTCAGATGCAATTTTCACCTCTTCTTATGTAAAACTGACTGTTTCCTAGTGTACTATCTGTGTGCTTTGTGTACACTTACATTGTTCCATTTATTCCATTTATTTCAATAATCCATTTATTGGATTATAGTGTTTCCCTACCAAACTGGGCCCCTTGAAAGAAGAGTCTGTCTTAGTCATAGCTGGAACTCAGTACCTTGCTCAGCTCCAGGAACATAACGGTACTGATAAGTGTTGTGGAGTGAGCAAATAAATGGTCAAGGCAGTGAATGAATAGGAGAGGATGATTGGGTGCTGGTGGTAACTTGATACATCAGTTGTGAAATAAAGTTGATACATCAGTATTGAAATAAAAATACAATCCATGAAAAAAGAATTATACATTGCTATTTCCAAACTAGGTATTGTCCAGTGGAGCAGTTCTTTACTTTGTTATGGAACAATGCAACTGTTAAGAGAGATCTTCTGGGGTGATTATGCCCAATTTTTTTATTCTTCCCTAAGTACTACACTTGAGCTCAAATTAGATGTAAAATACAGTTGTATCAGAGAAACTATAAATTGTAAGTCATAATCAAAATTCACATTTACAGTAATTTCTCTGAGAAAAATGAAAACATCCCTATTATAGTAACTGTAATCTCTAGCAGAAGTAATATGCCCCTTACCATATTATCCAGAAAATTGTATATTATATTCCATTAAGTTTTAGAAGTAAAGTATGTTTCATCAACCTCAGTATGTTACCTGTGAGCTAAGGCAGAAATCACTTTACTGAACCATGTTGCTGAATAACTGAAACCTCACTCCTGATTGGCTGTATTCCCGTAGCTTCTTGTCTGTCAGGGACAAAATTACTTGCAAACTCTGAAACCTATGCCTCATTGTAACTTTTATTTAGATTTACTCTAACATCAAAACCAAAAACACTGATAACTCCAGAAAGAAAGAAAACACTTGAGTTTAAAAGAGAGTCATAATTTTCTTTTTTTTAACGGGCAAACGTTAAATAGCACACCAGCAGTGACTGTTACTACGTAGATGTTCAGGCTGGCATCATCAGGTCAGTCCCACTGATTCATCCATCACCATCCTTTGGCCTGCAGCCTTAGTGTAGAAGAAAAATGTAGAGACGGAGGGGTATCAGGTCATTTGGTTCTGTGGATCCGATAGGGCTTCTCCTGGTCTTTCTTTATGTTTTCATCTTAATGAATACTAGCTTACACATTGCCCCAAAATAATGAGAAGTTGTATTTTTTCAGATTTTACACTGAATTCTTTATCAGTATAGCATAAATGCCCTAATGTGGATTGAAGATAAAGGAATATATCAAATGTTTTTCCTCAGCCCAATCTCATCTCTGTAAAAGTGGTTCTTCCTGACATTAGTAAAGACAAGTGACAGAACAATGAAATGCTGTCTCCACTAGGACAAGAGAGTGGCCTTTAGGGTCATTGTTCATCTTCCTGTCCTAGTACCGCACAGCTTTCACATGGTGCACATTAACACTCCACAAAGGAATGCTTAGTTACCTTCTGCAAATTCACTTTAATAAGCCAACCAAAATAGTGTGCCAGCCCAATATATGGATAAATGCAAGTTTACTGCCCTTCAAAGATTATGGAAATTACCTTAAGACAACACATTCCAACACTGTCCCAGACTGCACATGGGTTTTTACCAGCACTGTTTTTAGTGTTTCCAAAAGAAATATTATGTTTAAGCATTGTAACTTTTCACTCACCTCCACCAAATACCTAAGCTGCAACATTTTTGTGGGTTTCGAAATAAGGTAGCAATATTTAAATGGTAATTGCTATGAATTTGCATGACTTGGTGTATAAATGAAAGATCATCCAAGATTTAGGAACACTGATAATAGCAAAATAAATGTGCTTTTTATTGGAAGAAGATATCTTATTTTTCCACCATCCTCTCACACTGTTAAACTGAACAAAAACTGAACTTTTAATATGTTTATTAAAGTTAACATGTTATTGGTACATTTTATAATGTGACTTGCTAGTAATATCAGTATAAACATGAATGAGACAGAATTGCATACATTTTGAAATGATGGATCATTCCCTAAAGGTAGTATGGCGCACTGTGGCTGCTTATTTGCAAAACACAGTCCTGGGAATGGTGTTTATATGCCAGAGGAGAGGCCGTCCCTGTAAGGGCTACTGCAGAAAGCTTGAAGTAGCTCAGGAAAAACAGAAGCCTAATCCTTTTCTGAGGAACAAGGTAGAAGAGGGGACTAGAAGTGGAAACCCGTGTGCAGCCTTACACATCGCTCATGAGCTAAGCTTGGGTACAAACCAAGGCAGCACAGTTTATCTGGACAAAGTTCCATTTGTGGTGACCTCTGTTCTAGTTGTTTTTTATAATAAATTCCTTAGCATCTGGAGCACAAGAGTAGGAAGGACTAGCATTTGTTAGTGCTTCCTAAGTGTCAGTCACTGTGATGACAAGTCCCTAAACCCTCACAGTCCACCTGAGGGTTGCATATTGTCCTCATTTCATAGAGGAGATGACCAAGAAAGGGTTACCTACAGTGCCGGGTAGTAAGTAGCAGACCCAGAGTCAAACCAAAAGAAGGCTCCACAGCCCGTGCCCTCTCCTGAGAAATGTGGTGCTTTCCTAAGAAGGAGACTTTCTTTCTGTTTAGGAAAAAAAAAAATTGCATCATATTTTCTATTTCAATCACCATAGTATTTGAAAGACAGAATTCTCCTACCTACCTACCTTCTTAACGCTTTAGCGATTTAAGTATGATGGATTTAGAAAACCTGGGAAATGCCTTTTAGGAAGAAGCAGCTGGCTTAATGATACATTGCTACCCTCCAGTCTCCTGTAGTGATTTCAGTTTTAAACACCAGAGGCCTTGCCCCCCTCCCATGCTCTGCTAGCAAAATCAGACCACCTGCTGCTAAAGCTGCCGACTTCCTCCAAGCAGTTACATATTTTAGTGTCCCTCTGGGTCCCAGGCTCTGTAATGTTAGATCATTTAAAAAGTAGAGTAACAAAAGTGACTTAGCAAAGCGACCCTTTCTCGTTCCTTATATCTGTTTTTGTCCCTGGCTGGGGAAAGAAAAAAGTTTACAACTAATTGCAGAACCACTGAAGTTTTAGAGTAGTTTTCTTGTTTTAATACAGCTAATTCCTGGTGACAATAAAATATGCCCAGTAAGTACTAGTTAACATTCCTAAACTTTTAAAAATATGTGTGGAAGATTACTGCAAATGTCAACATTTCTAAATATTTTCCTTCAGTTTTTGCCTGTGTGTGTGTCTAATTCATTTCCACGATGAGTTCATCTGAAGGGGATCCTTTTTTGTATATGATAAATATTGTTCCATTTAAAGGTCTCTAAAAATTGGCAAAATACAGAGCTCACATAATTTCCAGCAACTTAAGCTTTTATAAAATGAGAAAAAAGATGGAAATTTTTCAACTGAGCTGGTTCCAGTTATTAAAACAAAACTGTATAAACATCTGCTACGATGCATGTGAGTTACTTACTTGCTCCTCTTGCTTATTAAATTCTTTGATATCAAAGCAAGGTTTAATCAACTAATGAAGAAATGGCATGATTGGGAAGATTGATGAAGTTTGTTAAGTGCATTTCAGAATTACTCAAATTCATATATTTAACCTATATTTCAGTTAGGGGAAAACGTGTGATTTCTTTTAGAAATTGCATAGTTAAGTATGTGAGTTTGTAGCTGTGGAGATGTTCTAAACATTTATGGAAAAATACTTTTCTTCATACTTTAGTAAAATTTTATTCTAAAATCATTTTAAAATGAAATTGACAGATTTTAAGCTACTAGAGTGGTAATAAATTTTTTCTACCTATAAAATGTATTATTTGTATAGTTTTATGAATCCCTTTACCATAACTAAAAATACTATTTTGCATGAACACATGTACAAAGTGTGAGAATGATAATAAAACATCTTTTTTTTCTAAAAGTGCTACGCTAAGAATATACAGGAGGTTTTAGAAATTAAAATGCTGGGTGATTTTGTGAGTTTCACTATTAATTGTTGTACAGATTCTGTGCTTCTATTTTATTTAAATGTAACAGTGATTGCAGGAGAACTGAGGAAATGTTTTTACTCATTTCTTAACTGCCCCTTGGCTGTGGGGAAAACAGCCTCAAAAGTGTCCATGTAAGATTTGAAATCTCATTTGCTATCTGAGCAAATGGAGTAAAAGAATCTGGTGAGGCCGCAGGGCTCGCGGGGGTCTTTTGTTTGAGTCCGGCTCTCCCTGCCGCTCCTGCAGCCCGACTAGGGCTCCACTGAGCTGCTAATTCACCTCACACCTTTGCACCTGCTCCGCAGCCTCACTGAGAGGGCGCAGCTGCTCAAGAACGTCTTCAAGAAGAACCATGTGAATCTGTACCGCTCTGAGTCTTTGCAGCAGAACCTGCTCCGTGAGTATTTGAGTCCTTGTTTTAAATAAACTGTCTGCCATTACCATGTCCTGGCACTTCTCAGAGCAGTGTGTTGACTTGGGGAATATTAAACTATTTTAAATTAACACATAAAACACGTTCATGTATCTGTAAGACGTTATGCTTAGAGAATCCTTTGGCCACCACCCGCTCACTTGTAATAGATACAGCATTTTAAAATACGTCTGTTTCACTTAAAGAAAAACAAGAATATTTCCACATTCTTTGTGCCTTTAAATGTTAAAAGGAACCAGTAAGATAAATCTTAACTCTTAAAAGCTGCCTCTGTTGTTATCTTTTCTACTTGAATAACTTTGCAAGGGCCTTTTCAGCTTTCATACAGCACAAGGAAACATATATTTTCCCCTCCAGAAATATTTATGAATATTTAGAGTTGTAAGAAATTATTAGGTATCTTGCCCTCTTAACATTTCAAGGATCTAAAAGAGGATATAATATATAAAGCCCTGTGGTAAATTTATTTGTGCTAGTAATATATCTTTTGTTTCATGTTGTTTCCACATATAATTTATTTTCACTTATATATACTCATGTTTAATGCTTTTGCTCACTGTGCTTCAAGGGGCCTTTTCTAAAGATATGATCCCCTTGGGGGCCGTTTCATATCCCTACACCCCATCCAGCTGAGTTGGGACATCCGTGAGTTCATTTGTAGATGCTGAGAGCCAAGAAGGTTACTCAAAGGAAGCAGACCACTTTTCCACCGTCGCCAGCCCTTTGTGTTTATCTCCTCCTCGATTTTTAACTGATAAATAATTGTGTGTATATCGCTGTGTAGTGCAATGCACTGTTTGAATTGTGTCTGTGGTGCAGTGATTCAGTCAAGCTTATTAACTTACCTACACATCACTGTGCTGCACTCATCTACCTGACATATGTCAGGACCCACTTGACTCCTTCACCCACTGCAGTAGAGGGGAAGCAAAATTAAAGGGGTGGGACAGAGAACTGAGGGGACTTGAAGAGCCCTGCCCAGTCTAGTACGAGCAAAGTTCATGGTATCTACCCTGGGGGCCCTCAGTCATCCCACTTTGTCTTTCCAGATGTTGAAAATTAGTGTCTTAGGCTTTCAAAGTGGAAGGGGTGCATGAGCTCCCAGGTTAGACAGTGGCACTCAGAACTCAGAGTACAGTGGTTTTCACTGGTGTCACGATGATGATTTTGTTTTCCTTATAGATGGGTATGCTTTCTCTCAAGATGAGAATGGAATTGTTTCCCAGTCTGAGGTGATTAGAGCATATGACACCACAAAGCAGAGGCCAGAGGAATGGTGATGGAAGAGACTGAGAGGCAGGCCCTCCTGTCTCTCAGGAGAGCTACCGCAATCTAAGGTCGTCGCCGCAGTCTGCTGACCAATTCCAGTCTGGTCCATGGAGAGGAAAGGTGGATCCGAGCTCATCTCACTGGTGGACTTCCAGATTCATGTACATTAGAGACATAAGCACTGTGCAACCACACTGTAACACCATCTCTCTCAGATTTCTTAAAGTATTTGCTAAAGCTTTGTAAAGAGAAATCAAAAATGACCTTGTATCTTGCCAGGGTGATTTCTTAAGCTGAGGAGAGGTCAGTATTCTTACACCATTGATGGGGGACTGTAACTATCAGTTCATTAACCACAAGGCGACCAACCATGAAAAAACTCTAAAATGGAGTTCAGTTAAAGGGACTGTTGTATCCAGACTTAGATATCAGGATGTGCTGAAACCAGCGTTCTTACGGACCTGACTCACCTTACTGAGCATTTCTAAACAAGGCATTATTAAGTGTTTGTGTCAAAAACCGTCTTGATAAATGTTTGCCAAAGAAGTTCAGTAAGTGTATTTCTCATTTCAGTAGTCATTTGCCCAGAAATTTTAAGAGAAAGTTTACTTCCAGTCCTGCTGTAAGATCTATCTGCATGCTTGACTTTTCAAATGTGAGAGTGATTTGCAAAAATGAATATTTCAAGGCATTTGCTACTAAAATCTGTGATGTTGCACCTTCAGCCTTACAAGTGCTTCTTTCTCTTATTTGTCCAAGTTAGAAGGCACATGTGTTCATGTGGCTGTCATTACAATACTGATGTTTAAACTTGCATTTACATCTCATTCATCTCTGGTAGTTTCATCAGGCTTTAAATTTTCTAAAAATCTGGCTTCTGCTGTGTCTAAATGATGTCATTTTGTCTTAAAGTTTCCCCTCTTCAGAAAATTGTGCTTTCATATTTATGTGGGGTTTCCAAAGCTTCTATCTCGATGTTTGGAATAATATGTCGGATCAGTGCATGGGCTTTTGTAATGTGCACAGGCTCAGCTTTTGTGATGTGTTTTGGTTCTCACTGTTGCTCCCCTAGAGATGCCTGCTAACTTACGTAGCATACTCAGTGTTACAGTGGCTGTCCCTTTACTTAAGACTAAAATTAGTTCACAGTTCACTTTCATTTGTCAAGCAGTTCCTCAGATTAATCATGTGCTACTTACTGGGACAATTAAGTAGCACATTTTCCCCATTTTAGAAATACTGTTTTACTTAGAATTGTTACTTTATGGGCAAAGAATGCTTTTCATCATGAGTAGGGTTTATTTATATGTCTTAAAGCATATGTTCAGCTTAATAATTTTTAGCATTTCCATGACATCTGAAAAATGCCTATTTTGCTACCAACACACAGTAAATGGTGAAGGGGCTGTTTAAAAAACACAAGTTTTCTATACTATTTTTGAATAATGCTTTCATTTAAAAAGAAAAAAAGGAATTCTAGCTTTGAGATATACTTCAAAGATTGAAGCAAACTTTTTGCCTTTTATTCAAAAGCCTGTTTGCCTTTAAGTGGACTTAACCAGCAAAATAGTTAGAACTATAAAACAAAAAGTCAGCTAGAATTGAGAAAGGTGATTTTTCCAAATTGCCCAGGTTTAATCATTTCACATTCTTTTCCCCCTTTTCTCAGTCTAGATTTTATATATATATATACATTGATACATTTATATATAAATTTCTTTGTATATGCCCCTGGTTACAAGTGTACAACCACATTTTCTGCAAATAAGATGTATAAATACATACAAGTATTCTAATCAAAAGAGAATAGGGAGTTGATATATTTCACTTCTCAGACTCCTCTCATTTGAGATTCAGATTAAGAAATCATGAATCAAAACATGGAGCAAGTCCTCAGACACAGAGTCTAAGATCATCTTCAAAATTCTGGAGTTTCAGGCTTTGTCGGCTGGGTGGATCTTCAGGGTATATTTTCCTGGGCTTCCAAGTGGTGATAGTTGAGATCAAACCCAGAAATAAGAATGAAGTGCATCCTTCTCCAAGTTTTTAATATCAAAATAATATGAATGAAATAGAATTGAGTTATCTGACTTACACATGAAAATTAGAAGTTTCGTTGTCATCTTGAAACACAGACTTTCAATAATGCTCTTCAACATGAAAAGAA
This sequence comes from Cavia porcellus, assembly GCF_034190915.1. Lineage (NCBI taxonomy): Eukaryota > Metazoa > Chordata > Mammalia > Rodentia > Caviidae > Cavia > Cavia porcellus. Next base: position 22,349,488 of record NW_026947513.1, on the reverse strand, counting down.
TACTCATGGTTAATCACTGAACAGCAATATGCTCAGAAATGTGAAAGCTTTATTCCTGTTTGTCCAGTGATCCAACTTTTGAATTATGGACTGTAAACCAGTTTCTTTGTTGAGTGAAGGTAGAGCATAGTGGGCAGAGAATGACCGCTTTGTTAAAACTCTCACACAGCATTGTAATTGCAGGGACTTGACAGTTTTCGTAAAATTAGAGAAAATGCTCTGAATTTTAATCTTCATGATTCAGAAGAAATAAAAGATACATAGTTTTACCAGGATTAAAATAACCAATCAAAGTGACTTTTAACATATATTTTCTAAAATAAAGAGCACATACTCTTCAGTTAAAAAGTTCCTTGGAGAGACTCTGGCAGATGCTAACACAGTTATTGATAATGTTTACAATTCAGGAAATACTACTTATAATACAAAACCTTCATTCCTTTAGCACTGAAAAGCTGGGAGTTACTTCTTCAATGCTGAATACTGCACAGTGATACTGAACATGGACTTTTTAAATGTTTTATATATTCATATAAGAATATATCAGTGTCTCACACCCAGAAAGATACTATATTACAGAGTTTATTAGCAGGAAAACAGTGTTACTCAGGAAATGTAGTAAACTTAAAATGCTAAGTGTGCTCCTTCTCCCCGCTCCACTCGTGCTGTCCTGTTGCACTGTGCTGGAAGTGTCAGAAGTGTCACAAACTCACTGGAAAAGCTTCTCTCAAATTAGGTGCATGTGTATTCTGCTGGATGAAGTTAGCACTTACATGAATTGTATAATCATTCAGTAGAATCAAGGAGGCCTCTTAATTTTCCAGAGTGGGGAGGAAGGATGAATTCTAGAAATCAATCATCATTTAATCCTCATTATAAATTCTGACATTTTAATTTTTAAATTCAGCATTCTGAATATCAACTATGAGAGTCACTTGCTAAATTCTTCTACCTTATGTGCACTGTATGGTATGTATAAAATGTTCTTTCAGAAAAGTGAATGCTAGTCAAAAAGTAATAGATGATATATTTGTAATTTTTTATTATTTTGTGTCCTAAGTGTTAGAAGGCCCTATAATCATTAGGGCTTGTTTTCATGCAATTGCCCTTTGATATTCCTGGTTTTGAAAGTTATTTCATTGACTAAGTCTTTAAATTTATAAATAATCATCTGCAAATTTTATCAAGAAAATCCCCAGCCATTTACATCACAATGAGTATCTGTGGAATGCTTTTCCACTTAGGAAACACCATGCAGCTCAGTGCCTAATAAACGCTTTTTAATGATGAACATTTCTATGATGTCTCTTAAAGTACCATTGTCTGATTTTTCTCACATTAAAATAACTGAAGTCACTTGTGAAACTTACAAAAAACGTGGCTGCATCTTAATTATCCTTCAACAGCTATTAAGGTGGAATATAAGTTAAAATTTGAAGGAGATGAAATAAATGTTTTCCACTTTTCATCTTGATTTATTTTCTGTATGAGAGCAGCTGTGTTTTTGATAGGTTTATGGTTTGCATGAATTAATATTTAAAGTGATCCAGGCCAATGCATGACTATTGCTGTAAATCTTGATGTTTATTTCTGCCTTATAAAATTCTATCATGGCCTACCTGGAATTTAATATTCAGTGGACAAATTAATTGGTCCTCCACACATCTTTTTTTAGTAAGTAGATTATTTTATAAATTCGAACAAATTTAATTGAATCTTTTGTTTAGCTTGCCTCTAAGAACTTTTCTTAATAAAGCTCACAAAACTTCTCAGCAAATAAATCTCCCTTAAGTAGGTTTAAAAAAATCTAGATTTCATGTTTACTTAGTTTGAATTAATACTTTTCCATAGGTAGTCTACTCTTTCAAAGATACGAGCAGAATATTAAATATATATATTTTTATGTTTCATGGTTCTAGAATAGAAGCCATAAAAACAGTAAATACTGTTCGTTGTTTAATTCTAGATTTGTTTTTCACATTTTCAGCTTTATTAGGGTTAAAAAGGCAGCCTTGGAAGGCAGCTATGGAAAACTGCAGTTTGCATTAAAGATAAAGTAGTGTTTTCAGCTCCATGAAAAACCATTCCTGCTGAAACTGCTGTAGAAATTGTGAAGCTGCATGAGTGGAGAGTGTTGGTTCTGTGATTGTAGTGGTTTCCTCAGGTTTGTTTATCTGATGTTCAATGCACTGTGTTTTATAAATAGTTATTAAAGTTGAGTATATTCATTTCTATGCAATGTTATGTGTCATTGGCCTTTTGTGGATGTGCATGTTTTAAACTGCAAATTTTAAACGTTTTGTCCACTAATTGTTGTTAAAAATGAAATAAACTTTATCATGACATAAAGAAATTTTTGACTTTTTGATTTCTAGTTTTAGAAAACACTGCTTTAGGAGCTGTGATTTAGCTCAGCGGCATAAGCGTCTGCCTTGCAAGTGTGCAGTCATGAGTTCGATCCCTGGTACCAATAAAAACGAAAAAGACAAAAAAAAAACTGCTTTATAAAACCTTCAAATCCACAGTAACTATAGTCTGAAAAGGGTTATCTTTTTGATAGCTTTGTAGCAGTGATATATAAAACAGCCCTTCACTTTAAGCCAGCTACATGAAATGTGAAATGGAGGGTATTAACTCCAGTTTGGTAAGAGGGCTGGTTCTGATCATTAAGAATTTTTTTAAATAAAATTACTGTATTTTGAGTGTGTCAGAAAAGCTTCATAAGATTGTCCCTATTATGTATTTAAATCGTCTTGCAAGTAAACAACTCATTCATGTTTTCTGTCTTTTTCGGTTGGCTGAATTTACTAAGTGTTTTGAAACAGTTCACCTTTTTTTAATTGATGAGAAAGTGGCTGTTTTTAGCCAATAACATTTTAAGAAAGTAACCAGAAAATAATAAAATTGAACATATGCTGCAGAAGTACAGGGGAATACGAGAATTTAGAATAGCTTTATCAAAAAGAGCATCCTTTGGTAAAAGTCAAGCCAATGACCCTTCAATAAGAATAGAATTAGTTGGGGGCTGGGGATTTAGCTCAGCGGCATAAGCACCTGCCTTGCAAGCAGGCGGTCGTGAGTTCGATCCCTGGTACCGGTAAAAATGAAAAAGACAAAAAAAAAAAGAATAGCATTAGTTTAAGAGTCCTGGCAGAACACTGGAGGAGCTTCTGATATTATTAGTCTGAAGCCCCATGTGTTCAGCTGTCTGAAGTCCCCTGCCCTCTCCTACAATCTTCCCAATGACAATTGGATCTGGATCTTCATGTGAAACCACAGCAAACCATTTATCGAGAAATTAGCTGTGAACTGTGTCACATAATTTACACCTTCAATGCCGTTCCCCTTAAATGCTTTGTTTATACTGACTTAAGATGTCTTCTACTACTACCATAAGGAAACAGCAAATTTGAAGTACACTCCCATAAGTTCAGGGCTTCATTTCCATTTAAAATCTGTTTTGTATGCTTATGGCCTTTCCATTCAGTAATATACAACCAACTTCACTTTAATAAATAAAGGTCTTGTAACCTGGATAATTTCACAAGTAGGCTAATAAAAATTGTTTGAAAATATGGAACACTTTCTTTAACATCCAGTTTTTATTAGTTTCAAGTACATAAAAACTATCCTAGCAACTGAAAAGACTTCCCTGCCAGAATTTCATTAATAATGAATTTTTAATTGCAATTTTAAAATAGCTGTGTGCATAAAGAAATATGTTAATAATTTGTTCCCTTGGTAGCTTAGCATGCCTGTAAATGCTTTTTTTCCCTGAACATATGCTAAATAAACCTTTTAGATTATGCAAAACTGAACCACTAATGTGCCAAAATCTTAGTTGTGACTCTGTCCATTTCTCAGGAAACGTTCTCATTATCGGATTTTGGGAAATTTCCACAGATTCAAGGCAATCTGAAAAATTGACTACGAGAAGGAAAAACAGATGAAAAAAGTTAAAAGAAATAAGCAATCCATTTGAACAATTAAAAAATTCAATCTGTTTGCTTTGGAGTGAATAATACAGTTTGAGACAAGTTCACTGTGTTAAATATGTTTTCTAAAGTAAATGAAAAGCTTCATGTATAGGTCATGTGTAGTTTGGATCTCCAATGTTTCCCCAAAGCCTTGGTCCTCAGTGTGACGCTATTGTAAAGTAGTGGGACATGTAGGACGTGGGGCCTAGAGAAATGTGCCTCGATTGCTGGGGACATGTCCTCCACGGGGACTGTGGGACCCTTCTCTCTTCCTCATTGCTCCCTGTCTCAAGCTGCGAGCAGGTTCTTTACGTCACATGCTGCTGCCATGATGCATCCCTCGCCATAGACTCAAACCAATAGGGTGATCAATCACGGCCCAGAACGTCCAAAATTGTAAGTTGAATATTTCCTTTCTCTTTGTTAAAGTCTATCCCTGGGTTTTTGTTATAGTGAAACAAAGCTGACTAATAGGGATGGGAGAGTGGCCCACCCCAGCCAATAAAAAGAAGCTAGCAAAAGGTTATCAGGGACTGTCAAACTGTAGGGCGATTTTCTCTGTTTCTTTCCCCTAAACAACAGTATTTAGCCTTTTTTTTTTTTTTTTTTTTTTTTTTTTTTGAACCAAGATTAAACTCACAACCTCATGCTTGCCAGGCAGGGGCTGTACCACTGAGCTATTTCCCCAGCCCCTCAAAACGTGCTCCCATAACCTGTGAAGTGGCATAATGTTACTTTATTTTTGTTTTTCCTTTTTTTTTTTTTTTTTTTTTTTTGGTACCGAGGATCAAACTCATGACCTTGCACTCTGCTGAGCCAAATACCTGGCCCTGCCTTTCACTTTTGTTCTAGAGTATTACAGCTCTTTCTATGATTTAACATTAACTTCCTAGCTTCCTCCCCACTAAAATCAAATAATATGAAGTAATATCTCAACTTCTTAACCTCAAGCAAGTAAGGTACTATTAACAGCTCCACTTTACAAAGCAGAAACAACTTAGTGCAGATAAGTTCCAATATATTTTCTGAAAAGTAGGCTAGGCTGAGAAAATCAGGCCTTTTAGACCTAATGTTTTAAGGGATACAGAGTTGCAAAGCAGACCTAGATTCAAATCATGACTCAATTTTTGTTTATACTTGGGCATAGTGGTTAATATCCCTGCCTGGATTTATTTACAGAACAGGCATGGCAATGTTTTCTACTCCAGATTAGCTTAAATGATGCAGTTCGTAAAGTACTTAGGACACATATGATGTTTATAAATATCCATTTATTGACATAACTATCTTTTGAAACACAGGACTCTTTCTCTGTGATTTTCACCATGATTATAGCCTGAGGATATTAGGACCCAAGTTCATTGTAATAGTAATAAAACCTTGAGTCAGATAAGTTCTTACATGTTTTGTTGGTGTGGTAGATGATGGTGAGCCTCTCCTTGAGAGTTTCAAGTGACTTGATTTGATCCTTGCTGTCTGATCTTCGTAAAGCAAAGATGTGATCAAGTCACAGTCCCCCTAAAATCCCCTAAGGCTCCCATTTGGTATCTATCCACCCAACATGGTGTTCAGAAGCTCCAATCTGCCCCTGCCTCTCTCTCCACTCACCCTTCTTCTGGTTTCTTGTCTATTTTCCAGAATGTTCATCCTGCCAACTCATAGATGCTTCCCACCTAGTATGCTCTTCCCCTTATTTCCAGCACTCCTTTCCTCTTTCCATCCAGTTTTCACTCAAATCCCACCCATCTCTCAAGGTTGGAGTCTCATAGGCCCTCCAGAAAAGGCAGTGCTTTGTGCTGCAGGCAGTAGTGGTTTATGAGCATCCTGTGAGCATCCTGACTGCAGGAAGATAACATAATGTAACAGCAATGTAATGCAACTCTGTAACATCTGAGTCCAAGTATTTGCTGTCATGCCTGAACCCATAGTAGATACTGGCTTAAGTCAGAACTGCATTTCATTCAGCCTCTCTCACGAGGCCTGATCCTAGGTGAGTGGGACCCAAAGTCTTATGGGATGGGACAGTGCCTACAAATCTGCCACAAGCTGGCTTTCTTACTCTGAGATCGTGAATACCAACATTACTGGCTACTTAGTTTCAGCTTCCAGAGAAAAGACATATACAAAGATATATACAGTATATCACCAAGTACATGGGGATATGATTTGATTAGGTGTCTGCAAATGCAAAATTTAAACAACTTATAGCTAGTTAACTCAATCAACTAGGGCATTCTGCTAAGGCAGGGAAATTTGCAGATGTGAACTCTGTGTAACGCAGCACTAATGAGTATCAACTATTCACCAAAGAAATAGCAAATAAAATTGTTCTTTTGGGGGAGGGGGAGGTTGCACCATCTAGAGGACATTATGGAATTGCCTAAGGGAATCTTAGTGTTAGAATGTTTTAGGGGGGAAATGAGTATGCTACTAGCATTCATTGTGAAGAACCTGCTTATAGCAGAACGAACCTACAAGGCATGAGACAGTCTACACAACAAAGACATACTGTCCAGCATGACTTTAGAATGTCCCACCACCCCATCAGTGAGAAACCCTATAAGAACCCTATAAAGAAAGTGTATTTTGCAGTTTACCTTGAATTTTTCAGATGTACAACCATGGTGCAAACAAAAGCAAACTTTGTGTGTGTGTGTGTGTGTGTGTGTGTGTGTGTGTGTGTGTGTGTGTGTGTGTGAAATTTACATTACTGGCAGCAATGCAACAATTTTGTGCCTGCCTATGAAATTGGAGAAGTCACAATGGTTTTTTACTCAGAGCTACAAAAATCTCACATTGGATGCCTCCCTGATCCTCTGCGCCTGTTACCAAATCTGTCTAATCTACACCTTCCCTGTTGGGGGTGTTGCGGGGATGGAGTTAGCACATGTAAGTCCTTAGCAGGGTGCCTGCTCGTAACAAGACCTCAGTAAAGGTGAATTTAAAACTAGAGAAGGAGCAGTATCTAGCAAGTAAAAAAAAAAGTGTTTCACCTCTTTTAGCTGTTTATTTTTAAAAAAAGACTCGAGATGAGGAAGTCAAGCCATTTTTAGACATGGAAAAAAAGGAGGAGCCTAAAACGCATGGTGTGTCTGCCTTTAGACTGGTCAGAAGTATAATGTGTTTGACCTGTTTCTCCCAACTGGAGGGCTAAGAGGCAGGGCTAATCAACTGTCCTGGGCCGGAGTTCTGACTCTGATGAGTTTTGAAAAGAACCATCGAGAGCAACATGGCAAAAGCGAATTCACATGATCTGCGCCCCAAACAGCACCATCCGGGTTAGGAACTGTAACTGAAGGAGACGGGCCCGCTGGGGAAGGCGTGGCAAAGGGCAGGAGACCTATGTTGGCCTGACCACATGGCAGAGTAGGACTCACAGTACCACGTCTTCTATGTGTCCCTAGGAGACAGAAATCCAGGTTCTTGTGTGCGATGTCCAGATACTGAAACTCTGCAAGCTAAATGACAGAGCCGAGAGATGCATGCAGCCCGCAGTCTGAAATGTCCATCACAGTTCACTTCCTTTGCTGCTTTTACAAGCCCCAGTGCACAGAATATTTCTTCTACTTTCAAAATATGTAAATAAGTAAATACATGTCCTTTTATTCACTTAAAAAGAATTATCACTAAGGGGATAAAATAAAGTACTTTGATTTAAAATTTCAAATAGAATTCATGAAAATTATTTTATTTATTCTAACCCAACAGGTTATATGCCCAAATATGTAGTCATTAGACATGGAATTCAGTGGTATTTGAGACATGTAATATAAGATGATTACACCAATAGCTTTACTTTAAACTCCAGAGTTATTATTAACATAAAAATCACAGTGTGACTACTAAATAATTAGTATCGTCAATGTGGTAAATACATTAAATTACAGTTCTTTATATTTATACATACCTCATTTTACAAATAAATGTTTTAAGACCCAATTGTCCAACTTTCATTTAAACACTAAATGTTGCTGAACAAAAAGTCTGTAATAAATATTCCCTCTGGTGGGTAGGGAAAGTGATTCCACATAGAACTTATGTTATAATGAATGTCTGAGTATATATTTAAACTTTAAACCCATGTGGTTACTGAAATCTTATATTATGACAAACTCTGGTATTTTAAACAAAATTTAGTTATTAATTTAAAAAGCGAATGTTCTCACCATGCTAATATTCTTCATGATTAGATTAGTCCCAAAGTTATAAATAGATGGTTTCCTGCCCCCCCTTAAGTTTGCTTAATAGTTAATTTTTAAGTGAACCTTTGATAATTACAGTTAGGTGTTTTCCTTTCTTACTTATATATTTGTATTTAACTTGATAAACACATAAAAAGAAACAAGTATTTCTTTTCTAGGCAGTAAAGCTGAATTTTCTGCCAGTCTGCAACTCTACAGTCAAACTGTTGTGCATTTTTCATAAAAGTGGCATAAACTGAAGTGAAATGGTCACCCATGCTTGCAAAGTCAAACCTTCTGTGACTGGCACTAAAAACCTTAAAACTAGAAGGCACGTATCTTTCTAGCACTTTCTTCCAGGACGATGAGTGTGCCTGCCATCGACTACACAGTGGCTTCATGGCCCTGTACTGTCAGGTGGAACTGAAGTCTGGACAGCTCTTCCCAGGCAGCGGGGGCTCCTGCTGGACAGGGTAGGCAAAATACTGGGATGACACGAGGAAACCTGACGGCTGGGTCAGGTGGATTGGGTGGCTTGTGGTGTAAGGCGGGGGTGGTGAGGGGACCAGGCAGCCTGGCTCAGCCCTGGCAAAAGAGAACCTGCGGATGGAACCACCTGTGGAGCTGGAGCTGGTGGCCGTGCTGGACTGCCGGGAAGGTGCCCTGAGGCTCGTGGAGGTCAAGATCATGGGCAAGGTCTCCGTCTGATAGCTGCGGAGGGAGAAGCGGATTGGCTGCTGCGAGGGCTCCTTGGGTCTCAAGCAGGTACAACAATAAATAGCCACTAACGAGCCCAAGATGATGAATGCAATGAAGATGGAGCCGACGATCAGGAAGGGGACGTAGACAGGCTCTAAAAGGCAAGAACAGAACACACACACGTGCTCAGGAAAAGGCCTCCCAAACTTTGAGTTTTGCTTGGGCAGTTTAAAGGGGTGAGAAATAAGAAGCACAACATTAGCACTGTTGTCAGCTTTAATTTTTCAAAGCTGATTACTGGTAAATTCCCAAATTCAAAGTGTGAGGAGGGAAGGTTATTGCCCCTCCTAGCAGGGAGGAAGCAAACTGATACTATAGGCTCTGTTAGCAATTAGCCATCCTATTGCACATCTGGGAGTCAGAAAAAGCCAGAATCCACCCTCCTGTTCATGCAGTGGAGGGAAAGTGTGACTTACTATAACTCTGAGTTTAAATCCAGGCTTTAGTAGTTTTATCACGGTGGGGCACTTAAGGCTTTGACCTGTCTCTTAGTCTGGCAATCCATGTCTTAAAAGTTCTCCAGTCTAATCTAAGCGAACAGGGCTTGTTAAACAACATCCCCAGAACTTTATGAGACTCCAGAAAGAGCAATTTATAGAAATCCATAGTGAGTTCACTCTACCATGTCTCCTACCCTAGCACAAACTGTCACCTCTGGCTGGTTCTTTGCAGAAACAATTTGGAATGTTGACTCCAGTGAGCACACTTCTCTCCATCCCCACCAAAGGTCTGGGAAAGTTGGGGTAACCCTGAGATGGGCCATGATGTAGGTCTTGGTGTTGGCAGCCCAGACATTATACAAGAGCATTCCTCAGACAGGGCAAACTCATTTCCTTCTCTCTCCACAAGCCAGGTACTCTATAAAATCTCCTACCTCAGAGGCATCCTGAGCATTTCTCCATGTCTCTCCCCTGTTTGATAGAAACATGCCAGGATGTAGCCTGCAGTTCAGAGGTAGAAGACAGAAAATCTACAGTGGCTACAGCCCTATTATGCACTGGCTTTTCCTTTATCTGGTTCAAGTTTCCATAGAGACCCTCTGAAATCAACAAGATCTCTCTTCTAGATGTGGAAATCACTTTCACAAATATACAGCCTATGAGTGGCAGGTAACTCTCACCAATTGTGTGCTGCTGAGTGTAAACTCTTCAGTGTCCTCCCCTTGTCCCACATAAATAACACCAGGAGAACTTACTGGGCACTGAGCTAAGCCTCAGATGTATTTATCTACAAACTAACTGCTTTGAAAGCAGTATCCCCATTGTAAAATTGAGAGGCAGCCCAGAGTACAGCTGAGTAACCTGCCCAAGGTTACACTACTGGCAAATGAGCCAGTATTTGAGAGTAGGGAGACTGACTGCCCCTCTAGCTTGCTGTCCTCTGGTACCAGAGAGGCCAGGATGACCTGCTGTAGGCTGGGCCATTAGCTTTCTGTGCAAAGAGTTTGTTTTTCCAAACAAGCCCAGGATAATCTATAGTTCCCTATTTTCCACTGTAATCTTTTTTTCACTTTCTAAGTCTTCCAAGATTGGACATTTTGAGCCCCAAAAATTAAATCCCAAGCGAGTCTCATGGAACGCTACCAAAAAGCGCAGACTTCCCTTTATCTGGGTCATCAGTTTGAGGCCAAGGCGCTTCCACAGTGTTAACTAAGGAACTCTCCAGCCTCTCCCAGGGACCTCCTCGTCCGCTGGCATCTCAGGGTCCTGGGGAGTCACCGGTTCTCAGCTCCGCCTGCTTCTCCGGTTTCCCAGTCATAAAACCAGCGCCTCCAGCTCTAAAAGGTTTCCCTGATGTTCCGATTAAGGTGGAAAACTTTTTTCAAGGTGTAAATTTCCTCTGCTGGGGTCGTGATTTATTTGGCTCTGAAGGGAGCGGAAATTTGACCCATGTTTTCCGACGTGAGAATGGGGGGCGGAGAAGCCCTCGCGACCCTAGTTTCTAAATCTCCACCTCACAGACCTGGGTATTTCTGAAAGGCCTGACAATAGGGGGTGGGCCAGAGAGGGTAATTTGATGCAGAGAAATGAAAGGAAGTCTGGAGAACTGGACAGCGACTTAGAAATGCCACCAAGGGACCGGGGCGGGGGGGAGACAGAGACATACAGAGAGAGACAGACAGAGACAGAGAGAGAGAGCTGGAAAGACTGAACACGCAGCACAAGTTCCGTGGCCCTCAGGGGGCCACGCGTGAGAGATTGACAAAAGTCACCATGCTCCTTCCCCCATCTGTCCTTTCAAAATGACCGGGGAGCGCAGTGGGGCGCCAACCACCCCTAAAAACCTAAAAGCCGAGTATGGCGCTGCCCAGCTGGCCCTTCTTTCGGGATCGCCGGTTCTTTTCCCCAGAGCCACCAGGTGCAAGCACCACGTTTTTCGCTTTTCCCTGCAAATCTTGCCTTGGACAGCCCCGTGGTGACCGCGTGTAGCAGGGAACCAGATTGCACCGGAATAGGACCCTGGACCCGAAACGCACCCATCCTCCCTTGATCCTCGTCCTCTCTACTCACAGACCCAGAGAGGCCTTTAGCGCCCTGCAGCGCTCACTCAATCTTGGGGGACGCACGAGGGCCTGGTCCCCCAAGATCCCGCACTTACGCGCAGTGATGCTCGGGTGCTCCAGCTCGCCACGGTCGTTGGTGCAGCCTCCCTGCTCCAGCCTGGCGTCGACCGCAGCGCAGCAGTAGCGGAGCGCGCAGGAACCGCAGCAGATGGTGGCGTCCAGGGTATCGAAGTCCTCTGGGCACTGGAAACCCTCATGGTAGTTGCCCTGTACGTCCACCCAGCCGTGGCAGTATTCGCCGGGCTGCTGGGCGACCGCCGGGTCCCAGCACAGCCCGCCTAGGAGGAGACAGAGCGCCAGCAGCGCCCCCATCGCCACCGCGCGCCCTGGGCGGCCGGGAGGGACGCGCAGCTGGGGCTCTGGGAGGGACGCGCAGCTGGAGTTCGGGGCGCACCACGGTTCTGCCTTCCCCGGGGCTCGGCGCCCGCTCAGGCGTGGATTAGCAGGGGCCGGGAAGGCTGCAGGGGCTGCGCCGCAGGCTCCGCAGGCCAGTGGTCAGCATGGTGCGCGGGTGCGAGTGGCACCCGCCGAAGGAGCCTGCTAGCACTGCCGCTGGCACCCTTTGCCCCGCTCATTGCGCTCCGGGCGCGAGTGGCGTGCCAAGTCCCCGGCCACCTCCCTCCCCACGCCTCGCGGGAGCCATCGCTCCCGGGACTGCCACCTTCAGGAACGCGTAGTGTCCTGACTCGTGGGTGTCGCCGGGTCCCGAGCGGAGCCCGAAGAAAAGAGAAGTGGTTCCCCACGTGCAGGTCCTCCGCCCCTGCCTGTCAGAAGAGCTGGAGACACTCCCGCCGCGGCCAAGTACAAACAGCAGCCGGGTGGCTGACAGTCCTGCCTGCCAGCGTCTTTTAAAAAGGAAGAGGGAGGAGGGGACCACGAGGGCGAGGAAAGAGTCCGCCCTCCCGGGTCGCGCCGCTGGGGCTAATCACTGCGGGCGCTGCGCGTCCTCCGCGCTCCAGTTCGCGCGCCACCTCCCCGGCCACCCCCACCCGTGGCGCTCCCCTGGCGGGTCAAACCTGAGCGGGTCAGCCCACCCCCGCCCTGCACCCTGATTCTGAAAAAGCCCAGAATACTGAGCAGGATGGGGCTGTGCGGTGCCGGGCTCCTCCGTCTGTCCCCGCGCTTTGACTCTCGAATTGGAGACGCGGCTTTGACTTTGGATTGTAATTTTTAGGAACTGAGCGCAGTGACTAAAGTTTGACATCGATCCGTTGTTGCACAGACCCAGATTCGTTCCTACGACGCGATTCGAGGAGTTCAGTACCAGCGAGGTCATGTTTAGAGGTCGCCAACCTCTGCGCCTCCCTTTGCGCTTTTTCACAAACGTGCTCACGCTTTCTCGCTCCTGCCCTCCCCCTACCCGGGCGCCGCGGGGTGCAGAATCCCGGTCACCTTCCCCGCAACCTTCCAGGGCACGACTGCTCCGTGCTCGCCGGCAACGAAAATAAAGGAGCAAAATTAATGATAACTGAGCAGATCTGAACTTCTGTTGGGGCAAAGAAACACATTTATTGAAAGGATGTGTCCCCTGTGTGCTATTTTGGGGGGCACTGCTCCTTTAGCGGCGTGAGTGCCTTGTGAAACTGGTGTTATGTGAAACTCAGGCTAAACTCAAGCTGCACCCTGAACTGCCTCCCATCGTTTATTGGCGTCTGTGACTACGTTCGCCGTCTCTCAACCTATTTGTCAAACACACCGAATACCCGTGTCACTGATTTAGACGTTGGCAAGTTAAGCTAAATAAAAGGAACAACGTGCTCCGGGCACCAAACGACAGGCGTGCGGTCAGAAGTTTGCGTCCCTCCCGCAGCTTCTCCACGGTGCGCGCCGCTGCTGGAGAAAGGCTCTTATTTAACCATGAACACAACGATTTTTCCACCAGAAATCAAAAGAGAATCTAGGAAACGAATTACTGCTGGCTCCTAATCCTAAATATTGAGATTATCATTTAGTTTTAAGACTAAAAATAGATGCCCAGCGATGCACGTGCTAAGTAAGATTGTGGAAATATTCAACTTTACTGCCCACTTTAAAAACAGGTATTTTGGGAACAACAGTAAGCTAATAAACTATCAAGTGAAGCCGAATTAAGATTAGGCAAACACATGATAGGAAAGTTTTTCTCAACTTAATCTGAGCATACGAGAAATTATTTTACAGAAGCTTCTTAAGTACTAGGGTTTTATTTACAAAAATAAAAGTTTTGGTCAGGTTTAAAGATTGTTTTAAAAGCCTACTTGTTTGTAAGGAGGGTCGTTTGGACTGTTAATATGTCCTGACCAATTAATAGGAAAAGGCATACAGAGCCACAGCAAAATTGAGGTATCCTGAACACAATAAGATGATAAAACTCAAAGCCATGTTTGCTGCTCATAAATTTCCCAGAACCACACCTCTTAAAATTACTTTTCTTAAAATTTAAAGGAATTTCATTACATCACAGCTACATAAAGTTGTACACAGCCAGCGAAAGCAACCTTAGCTGATCTCCCTAGGGTAAGGTTTCTCTCATTATCCAGCTGTTCTTTGATAGCATTAATATTTTAAGGAGTGATTTGTTGGCACTTACCTCCCATTAATTACGTTCTCCATGCCACAGTGGGATTCTTTTCCTTAGGACATTAGCTATAATTAATTTCTTCATTCAAAGCTCCAGTCTATTTGACTTATTTAGAGGGCAGTTCACCTAAATTTAGTTGGATGGTATTTATTAATGAAAATAACTAAGGCTCAGTTACTTGACACTCCATAGATCTGACATGTGTGAACACTGAAACAATTATATATCATGCTTTCATATTGAGTTCCTGATCCAAAGTGCATTTAAAACCATCACAAATAATCAGCTAAGGGGGTTGACATGGGGAGAAATATATGTTTAGTTTCTAGCCCTAGAAGAGTTCCTTGAACTACACATTGACAATTCTTCACTTCAAATATCAAGCTTTAAGAGTATTCTTTGCCAACAGTAAGAGAATATGAACCTTTTTATGATATATAAATATCTAAAATTTTGTTATTGTATTACTATTTTTAATAGTAAAGAAAGTTTGAAATTCCTCAGAGACCCCTCCCCCTCAAAGACTCTAGAGAAAAGAATGGGATAGAAAATAAACTATAATATCTGGGGTATTTTATAGAGGTTTTAGACATGTTATATTTTTCTTTATCTAAGGCACACAAATCCATATTTCAGTGAGTAAAACCATCACAAAAGATCGTTTGTCCAGTTTAACCATCCTATGGCCCTGCCTCCAGGAAATTCTGCAGGAAATTAGTTAAATGATGTATGGGATTTGCTTTAATAAACACCAGCAAGTGGAGCAGGGAGAGAAAAAGAAAAAAACAAGGAAAGGAGGAAAAAGAAACAGGGGCATCCGGGAAATGAGAAGATGGGGTCATTGAAACTCTTAACTGGCGACTCATTGTACTGGGTGAAGGGAATTTGAATAAGGGAAATCTATTTTATGTATAAATGAAAGTAACAATTTTTGGTGGTGCTGGGAGTTGAACCAGGCCTCCCGTTTACTAAGCAGGAGACTGAGCTACCCTGTATGTTTACAGAAGTCAGGGAGGGGGAAGCTGTGCTGTAACCACATAAAACAGACACAGAATCACATTTTTTAAACTTGTTCTGCTCATTTGTCTGTTTTATCTGCTTGGGAGCATAATGAATGATTTGAGTAAAGGAAATGCAGAAAAGTAAAGAAAAATAGAACTTCCTGAATGCATCAGAAGGGCCTAGGAACCAAATAGCTAAGAAAAGATGGGAAAAGGAATGCCTTAATGCAGGAAGGGACAATTCACCCTGGCTGTGGAAGTCCCCTTCAGCTCATTTGGGCCCAAAAACAAAATAAAGGTTTTCAACCCTTCCTCACATTCTTTCTGGGAGTGATTTGTTATCACTAACCTTCGTTTAATTGCTTTGCCAGTGACTTAGTGGAATTCTCTTCCTTGGATTACTCACTATAAATTTCTTGTTGCAGCCTGCTGTTAAGCTCAGTTACTTGAAAGACACTTTTCCTTAAATTTGCTTTAGCACATACTTACCACTAGAGAACAGTGAGCTGCCCAGAAGTATAGAAGTATATTCCCAGGCCTGGAGTGTCTAATCCCGACTCAGATCCCTCCTCCTGTCCGAGGCATTGGCCAGAATCAGTCTCTTCACTTACAGAAAGGAGGGGTTAGGTAGACATGGTGGTGCACACCTGTAACCCTAGCACTCTGGGAGACTGAGGCTGGAGGTCTCAAGTTTGAGTCCAGCCTGGACAACTGAGAGACTTGTCTTAAAATTTAAGAGAGTGTGGCTCAGAGTGTAGGCCCTGGATTCAATCAGACAGAGAGAGGGAGAAACAGAGAGCAAGCTATTAGAGCAATGTGTCCTGAATCACCTAGGGATCTTGTTAAAACAGATTTTCATGCATAAGAACTGTTGTGGGTCCTGATGAGATTCTGTGCTTCTAATGAGTTCCCAGTTAATGAGGTGATGCTGAGGCTGCTGGACTGAAGAACATATTCTAAGTCCCTCTGGTTTTTCTCTGCCCTGTCCCCAGCCACAGGAGAAGGACAACTAAACCCAGAAGGAGTCACTCACCTCCACTCTCTGGGACTGCTTGGAAACACACTGCAACTGAGTGACACGCTTTCACAACCACAGAGAACTGGGACAGAGAATTTCCAGGGTTGGGGTGTGGTTTAGTCAACTCCAGATGATTCGATTGCACTGTTCCATGTGTCAGCACTGTCAGAGACAGGCAGTCACCATCTCATCTCCCACAGAGACAATGGTCACACTTAACCAAGAGTATAGAGCTACCATGAAGATGTAATTGACCAGCACGAGAGAAAGAATACTGTGCTTTAAAGTCAGACAAGGATAGGTAGGGTTCCTCTCCTGACCACATCATGTTGACCACATCAAGGTTATTTCAGCTTACTGAGCCTCAGTTTCTCATTCTCTAAAATGAGGACAGACAGAGAGAGAAAATGATCCCTATCTTGAAAGATTGTTAAAGGCCTAACATAAAACACACAGCCTGACACATAATTGAAGTTTCAACCTGTATACCTACCACCAGCTGATTTGAATCTACAGTTGAGTAATTATGGCAAGCACCCTGTTAACCAGAAAAGGCCTATTTCCTGATTAATTACAGTAGATTATTTACAGTTCTCCATCATTCTTTCCCTTACTCATTAAATGTGCCCACTCATAACCACTGGCAATTGAAAGTTGATTACACGTTTGTAGAGCTGTTCTCCCGAGACATGTGCAAAACTAAGGAGAGGAGGTGGGTGCCAGATGATCACAGCGCAGGGACAGGTCCTGCTGCACAGACCTGGTTTCAGTTGGATTCCTCCAAAGTAAGTTCTCACACACAGGTGGGCATTTAATAAGTATCTGATTAGTCTGTGATTCTGTATGATGTCAGTAGAGATGTAATTTATTGACCTGAGCTCCTGGCCTCTTTCCAGTGCATGTATAATAAAATGACATTTTTCATGGAAAAATATAAATTAAATTAATTGGCATCCATATTTAATTGAAACTTCCTTGACAGTAGATGGATTCTCCCCCAACGGCACCACTTTCTTGGCAAGGGACATTTCCTTCTGAGTGCTTGCAGACTGAAGAGAAGCCAGCTCCAATTCCTGCAGCTCCCTGAGGAGCTGGCTTTCAGCAGGGTTTACAGCAGGTGAAAAGTGACCTGATCCTGGAAGAGTGGGAAGCTGCAGCTCAGCAGCCGTGTGTTCTTGTGATGCAGAGAAGGTTTGTGGAGGACAAAGAAAACACAGAGGGTCCTTGTATTATTTCTGTCTTTCTTCTGTTCTCCCCTTTACTAGCCATGATAGAATGTTTTGAAAAATTCTGTCACCTTTTAAGTTTGTAAATCACACAGAATTATTTTGAGAACTGCTATGTGATTTCTGCCAAAAGTATGTTTCTTTCTTTATTTTATTTTCCTCATCAAATAGTTTCTGTTTGTTTAATTTTGTGGGTAACACAAGAGGCCAGTGAGGCAAAGGTCCTGACTTCCACTCTTGTGGGTCAAGTAAGTTTCCTCTGTCTCAGGAATAGAAAATGTACACTTGACCTTGGCTTGCAACACCTGCTGTGAGTTATTTCAGAGACTCCGCTAAGGAACTCGGGTAAAAGAGTCACAATCATTATGCAATGTGGAGCAATATGCCCTCCAGCAAATGGGTAAATAATGCTCTCTTCACATATGATGGTGCTGGGGTTTAATACCTAGTATTCATTTGTGCTTTAAGGATTTCTTCTGCTTTATATATTTTGCTCTCTTGTTTCTTAATAAAAAAAGTTAAGCACTCCTTCTTCATACTTCTGTAATGTACTTTTATAATCAATGACAAAATGAAAACTTCTCCTTGGCATTTTACTTTGGTTTCTTTACTTGATTTAGGCTTGAAGTAGCTACAGTTGTAGCTGTGTGCAGAGCTTTTCCAACTGAGCATGTCAACAGCTAGAATTCAGTGATTCTTCAATTTATATATCATATGCCTTTCTTTATCTTCCTAAAAAGTCATAAAATATCATAAGGTCTGGTATTAAATTTAGTTTATTGTATTGATAGAGAATGATTTATGCCTCCTCATACACAGAGCCTCGATCTATCATTTAATCTATCATCAGTCTATTACCTATCTATCCCTCTATGTCCTTTGAGTTTTCTCTTAATAGCATCCCCTTTTCCCTTTCCTGTGGGTCTGGAGAGTCCATCGATCATAGTGTTTCCCTCCTGGCCACGAGCTGGGCAGGAGACCATGCTGAAGCAGTCAGAATTCCTAACCTGCCCGGATTTTGTAAATAGTTCCCAGGTGGGCAATACCAGTCAGAATTCTTCCTTAGAGTCTGCTGTGTGGTTGACAAGAGGAAAGAGGACTTCTCTTCCTATGCCATTGTGAACTGTGGAGAAGTTTGCTTAGAGTAGGCTGTGACAGACACAATCTCTGACATATAAGACCTCCTAGAATAAAGTAAACTTACATAGATAAGAGAAACAGCAAAAGAAAGAGACAAAAATATCTGAGTTCCTGGACATAGCTGGTTGGGAAGCTAAGACAAACCTGTCCCTGATACAGAGATAACACTTTTGCTTTTGGCATAGACCAGATTCTAGTGGGTTTTGGTCATGCATAACTGAAAACATCTTGACCAGTACAATAAATACTATGGAGATTGCTTTAATAAATGACTACTGCCTGTAACTGGGGGACAGTAAAGCTATCAAAACAAAATGACATAAAAACACAGCAGGCAGAGCTATGTTATGAAAGGAGAAAGGTTTTGCTCACCTCACTGGGCCTTTGGAGCAGTGGACTTCAAGCTGGAGGTCACAACATATCAGGCAGGTCATGAAATCAATTTGGTGGGACATGGATGGCCTTTGTGAAAGGCTAGAAATAGAACATACATCACACAAAGTAAAGGTAAATGTGACTTTATGACATTTTATTTCAGGCATTATATGTAAGTTAGATGTTCTTGGCAGAGGTAGAAGAAAATGCCATTTTTACTGAATAGCATGATACAAATATTTCAGAGTTGCTGCTCAGAACAAAACATCATTACAACATTGAGGAGAATAGAAGAATTGAAAATTCAGAACATTACAATTCATATGTTCTAAGAAAATAACTATTTTCCATAACTGATATTCTGTTGCTTAACTTGATAGGCATGCCTGTATGAGCAAGATGGATGGGACTCCTCCTTGGAATGAAAGTAGTTAATGAATGATGCATCTGCCTCTTCTCATTTAAGGTGCTTCCTTGGAGTTACCTGCTCAGTTTTTCCAAGTTCATCTCTAGCAGAGCTGTGTGAGCCCCTGGTCATCCCCCAGGATATAAGGACAGAGAATAGCTTTCCTCTGTTTACTAAGGCAAGAAAGTCTGCAGTGCATCTTTTCTCCAGATCCCGCTGCCTCCCATGAGGCAGCCAGTCTGACTTTTTAAGGAGCAGTTGATCTTGGTTGGTGGCTACAAGATGCATCACCCTCAACATGGTAGCCCTGCCATCCAGCACGGCAGCTCTCTTCCATGTATCCCCATGTAGCATGAGGGTTCTTGTAAACCCCTCCCCAAAGCATGTGACTCTAGAGAGCTTCTAAAGTACTGACTCAATCTCTGTCTGGCCATCTCTCCTACTCTCATGAACTGCCATTCTCCACATTGGGTCAGAGCCACACGTCAGGGCTAATTCCCTTACAAGTCCCAGATAGAGACAAGGGCAAACCCTACACTGCTTTTGTCTTCATTCTAAATTTTTAGACTCCTCCCGTCTCACTTGGATCAGAACACATTTATCTCATCAGTTGCTTCCCAAGTGTGTACACTTTCCGGTACCCAACTCCACTTGGGCAGGCAGGACAAGACTGTCTCTTATTTCCAGGGTAGTCAGGAATGTTCCTTACATCATTTATGGATGTCACCTATGATTTATTCCTAAAGTCACACAGGCATTGCTCTTAAAATGTTGAGAACAACCTAAGGGAATTTTTAAAACTTAAAAATTTTCAAGGCCTTTCTCTTTCTATAAGTGTAATTTGCTTGGGTAAATGGATTCTCCTTTCATCCATATGTTCCACTGTGAAAGGAAAGTAACTTAACCTAACTATGACATTTATTTGGGTCTTGGGAAGGTGATTAAGATTATGTTAAGTCATCATTGTGGAATACTTATAATTGAATGCTGGTGGTTTTCTAAGAATAGGGAGAGAGACCATAAGACATACACACATGCACAATCACATGTATGGTTCCTGTCTCTGGGCACTTGATGCCCTGCACAACCCTGGGTCTGTTATAGCAAAAAGGCCATTAGTAGATTCAGTGCTTTGAACTTGAACCAGAACCACAATCCAAAATTTAAAAAAAATTTTTTTTGAGACAGGGCCTTGCTCAGCCTGACCTCAAATGCACAATCCCACCTTAGCCTCCCATGTGCTGGGATTAGAGGCATGCACCACCAGGTCCAGCTAAACCAAATCTCTTTTCTTTTAGAAGTCACCCAACCTTAGAGATTTCATTTAGTAACAGAAAACAGACTAATACAAAGGCCATTTTTTGTTTTGTTTTATTTTAAATCCCATACTAATAACCAAAACTTAGGTATTGAACATTTCTCTTTTTTTCCCTGTTTCAACAAATGCTGAACACCTTGAGTAAATGGATACCCTTGATTGACTAGGAGGAAAGTGACAAAAATTGAAATATATTTAAAAATAATTGATGCACTTTAACAAATATCTTTTTAAAGGAATAATTGTAATTGTATGTTGTAAATTTGATTTACACTTGTGAAGTTTAAATACTTAATGCCTACACACATAAACCCCTTATACATTTCTACCATGATATAAGAAGAGTTCCTCACCATTGTAAGAATGGATGGAACTTCATAGACATGGAAATAGCCTCACTTCTCAATCCAAACAAGAAATTTGTAGGCATACATAAGACACAGAAAATTTATTCCCTTGGATCTGTGGTCAGCAAGCTTTCTCTGTAAAAAAGCCAGATAATAAAACTTTTAGGCTTTGCAGGCCACATGATCTCTGTCGTAATTATGCAGTTCTGATACTACAGCTCAGGGACAGCTGTAGACAAATGAATGGACATAGCTGTGTTCCAACTGAGGCTTGAACTTCATGTAGTTTTCATGTCACAAAATAATATTCTTTTGATTTTTTAATTATTAAAAAATGTAAAGCCCATTTGTAACTGGTAGGCAATACAAAATGTAGCCCTCTGTTTAAAATTAAATATCTTTAAAATTTAAATATTTTATTTCCTCTGTCTTCACCGCCAATTTATATGTAGGGTAATGTAGCAATAGTAACCACCAAGGCCAATGCAAAGCTTAGAGGAGGAAGGGTACCACACACCTGAACTGCACAGGGAGTATGTAACCTGGATGTTTTAAGCGACATCCTTCCTGATTTGCAAACACATTCAAATGACCCAAAGAAAGTGTTGAAAACAAGGATCACAGTTCTGTATGCCTCCTTACTAGTCCTCTGAGTTGTTTTCCTTGTTAAAACACTGCTTACATGTTTTTTACAAATCTATGAGAAAAGTGAATCCATCAGTGATATAAAGAAAGTCCTTCAAATCCTGAATCCATAGCAGAATCCTTGACATCTAGGCTGCAAAAGGACACAGTACAGACCATTCATGAAAGTTTGGTAAGAACCTAAATATGATCTGCTTAAGAAAAAAAAAAGGATATGATGCAATTAGAAAATGTTCCAGTCCAAACAGTTAAAACACTCACAGCCTACTTAAAACCAGCTATCTGGGTCTTTCAGTTACACAGAACAACTCATTCTCAGTGGGCCCAGGATGGCCTTGTTTTGCTGTAAAATTTCCTTCTGGGAGATTGTCACCATCACTCAGAGTGCAGGATTTGCAAGTCATTTATAGCAGTAGGTGTGAGGTTAGACCCAACTAATTTCTATGTAACACTATTTTTATTACCCAAAGAAAATTCTGACTAAATAAACCAATGTGTGAAATATAATTTCTCACCAAAATTATACTATCCATCAGACTCCTAAGCATCACTCATTTTCACATTACATAATTTAAGTAAATTGAATGAAAATATTCTAACCATTTTGATGATGTAGTCAGGCCTCAAAAGCTTCATTATGAGAAAGAAAAAATAAGTTATTCCCATAAGAAATATTCTTTTTAAGAGAACTTCATATGAAATGGTTATAATTAGTGAACGCTGGAGTTCTGATTTGCTAAAAGTAACTTTGCTGTAGCTTCTTTATTTTCATCCAGCCATCTATAAGTACAAAAGAAAAAGATTTCCCTGAATGGAGAGTTCACATAATGCTAATTATATCTCATGCTCTTTGGCTTGGAAGGTCTGTCTGAACTGTTGTAAGTTCCTACTTTGTGTTAGGTCTAAGGTAGTCATTTGCCATGTGTAACCTTGTTTAAACAGCACATCATCCCTATGAGAAGCAGTAGAATATAAGTAAACTTGTCCAAGGTTAAATAGCCAATCTACAGATTCTATACTCAGGTTCTTTCATAGACTTCAGCATCTAAATTATTCCTTGAACCTTAGGTACATTCAGCCATCTGCATTTGACAAAAGGAACCAGAAATGTGCTAGAAAAAAGAAAACATAGTTTTTTTAACAAATGATGCTGGGAAAACTGGTTCTCTGCATGCAGAAGAATGAAACTAGATGATACATCTCATCTTGTACAAAAATAAAATCACAATGCATCAAAGACCTAGATAAGGAAACAGGAACACTGAATCTATTAGAAGATGGAAGGTAAAACTCTTGAAGACATAAGCATAGTCAATAACTTTCTGAACAGAGCCCCAGTTGCACAAAAAGTAACTTGAGAATTAAGAAATGGGATCATATCAAACTAAAAAGCTTCTGCACAGCAAAGAAGAAAACCAAAAGAGTGAAGAGACAACCTACAGAGTGGGAAAAAATCTTGCCGGCTAGACCTCAAACAGAGGACTAATATTTAAACACATAAAGAACTCAAAAAATTGACACCTCCAAATAAAAGACCCAGTCAAAAAAGTACAAATAAAATGAACATACAATTCTTAGAAGAAAAAATACAAGTAACCGATAAGTACATGAAAAGATGTTCAACATCTTTGGCTATTAAAGAAATTCAAATCAAAACAACACTGAAATTCTATCTTATTTCACAAGGAATGGCTATCTTCAAGAGCCAGACAAACAAACATAAACCCACAAATGCTGGCAAGGTTCTAAGGAAAAAAGAACCCTACTAATTGTTGGTGGGATATAGGCTAGTACAAGCACATGGAAATCGTACAGACATTCCTCAAAAAACTAAAGATAGAAATTTCATTCAACAAATTTTATATCCCTTTTGAGTATCTTACCAAAAGGGCTAAAGACTTCTAATATTATTACAGTGATACTTTCAAACCTATCTTTATGTTAGCACAGCTCACAATAGCCCATACATCTATCAACAGGTGAATGCATATGCACTACTCAGCTATAAAGAAGGATAAACATCAGTCATTTGTAGGAAGATGGATGCACCTCGAGATCACAATGCTAAGTGAAATAAATGAGACACAATAAGTTAAATATCACATGTTTTCTCTTACCCAAGAAATCCAAAGTATAAGTAATTTGAAGTACAACATAAAAAATAGACAATAGGAAAAGACAGACAGGCTTTATGCAGATGGAGAACAAGGACATAAAATGGGTTAAGGTGCAATCTGTATATGTATCAACTCCCCATGATGAATGAATTCATTATGTATTGCAAACATGCACTAATAAAAACTTTAAATAAAATAAGCCCATGTCTTGAGTTCACTATAGGGATGCTATACAGTAAGAACAATAGAGAAATATTTAATCAATCATTTGATTGTTTTACAAAAATTCAAGTAGAAGATTTTTCTTAATAAATAAACTTTTCTGTTTCTATTGAACTCACCCAGTTTCAGATTTAATATACTGATTAGCTTCCATGTGGGGAGAACTGCCACCCACCAACACTTTTTAAGTCATTTGACAGTTTCTTAGTAAGCCAAAGAATTAGGTATTTCAAACACAATACACCTCAGCTAGGCTTGCAAGTCAAATGTATTAGTGCTGGAGAAAGTATCACTCCATAGTTCTGTTTTTTTTTTTTTAATTAGAAAGCTCAGTTTTCAAGGATCATAACTTAATTAAACTTTCATCCTCAAATAGTTTTTTCTGCAATTGAAAATAATTTTTCCATAATACATTGTATAGTATATTAAAATAGACTGGATATTTCTTCATTCACTCTCACTTGTGTAATATTCAGCCATCACCAAATGTTATGGGTTGAAAAAGTAACTGGCCTCTGGAACAGAGTGGTCACATAGGAAGAAGTACAGACAGGCTTCCAAGTAAACAATCTGATAACTTATAGATACTCAGACTTCATTATCCTGGAAGAGCGGGGAGAACACTCTGCAAAGGCCAGGAAGTTGGGATACTGGAACAAGAGGTGTAGTGGACATCAGGGGCTAGAGGGAAAGACATGGACACCTGTGTACCAAGCCATGGATTTTCATTTCATCCAAAATGTGATAGGAAGCCACTGAAAGATTACCAGAAAAATAGCACGATAAATTTTACATTTCTTAAAAGATTCGTCCAGTCCCTAAATCTGCTAATATTATAGAAAATGTTCCAACACAAATAGTTAAAATGTTAACTATAAAATATAGAAAGGATTGAGTCAGAGGAACAGAGATAGATGGAGATTTTGAGTAATCACAGAAACTACATGGTTCAGACCTGGAAAAGCCAAGATCAAAATGTTTACAAGTATAGACATCCCTCATTTAAATGATTGAACTCCATTTCTGCAACTAGATTGTTAAATGAATTGGTTGCTAAATGAGGAATCGTATATAATACAATATTCAGGGCAACCCACTCAGGATCCCTTCTCTCTCTCTCTCTCTCTCTCTCTCTCTCTCTCTCTCTCTCTCTCTCTCTTTCATACAGAACATCTAGTAGGTTGAGAGTTTCATTCTCCTGTATCACTTGGAGGTCTTCCATGAAGTCATTGGATGAAGGCAAGGGTTTGCTTTTGTTTCATAAACTCTAGACTGGGACTTGTTTAGGTAACAAATTTTTATACTTTGAATTTTTGCTTTTCCTTTGCTCATTGCTTATAATTATTTGTGCTTTGTCTTTGCTCATTATTTATAATTGCTTTGTCTCTTATATATTTTTGTTAAAATGATGATATATCTAAGTTAAAACATGGGCTGTTTATAAGGTTTTGTTCTTGTACATGTTGTATTTAAACTAGTTACTAAATTTACTGGCACTCTTTGCTTGATTTTATTTAGATACTTAATACTAGAGAGAATGATAATTTGAACACCTCTGATAGACTTTTAATATAAACTTTTATGAAATAGATTTTAAATAAAATCTAGTTCAGACTTAAAATATACATGCCTATAGTAAAACCAGGATTCCTTCCATCATTTAAAAAAGCACTAGACTGGTGGCTGGCCTCAAGACTTGGAGGACAGGTCTCACTGAGACAGACTGGTTCTGATCCTCCTCTACACTCTACAGAAAATGTCAAGCCTGTTCTGCCTCAGTTTCCTTTCTTTGGCTTTACGTTTAGTCTTTCCCTCACTTTGTACTTTCCTTTTTAGAGGCATATAAAATCAGAAAGAACTCTAGACTACTCCATTTCTACTCTATTTCTCCTACTAAATTAAGCCTGTAGGAAATGAGCATTTGCTAATGCCAAACACAGAGAAGTCATCTTAGGTGAGGGACACATACCCCGGGTCAGATGAGACATCAGAATTTTGCCTGTCAAGGAGAATACACATAAAAGCCACGTCCCAGCTTAGTGTTATGGGCAAGTCTCCTCTAGAGATTGAACCTGAGACAAGGTAGAAAGAACTGACTTCTGGGTAAAACCATAAGGAGCTATTTCCAAAAGCAGCACATTTATGGGAGTAAAACACATTTAGACTAAAGGAGGCTTTCCAACCTTTCATTTATATGAAAGTACAATATTCAGAACAAAGAAATGGTCACAGGAAACTCCAACTTGATGATTTTGCTTTTTTTTTATTTGCATAACTCTTACATGTAGTAACATCAAGGTGTAATTTAATGGCATTTTCTGAGAATAAAACAAGTTCAATATAATGTGTTAAATATTCTACAAGCTTTCTCACTACAAACAAGCAGAGCATACATGAAAAAATGATGACTCATACTTTATTAGAATCTCAGAATGCAGGATAATTCTCCAGAGGAAGAAAATTTTAGCAATAACCATGTGCAAAATTGACTTAGGGCCCCACTGTGTTAAGTCTGAGTGTTGGGCTCACTGCAAGTAGAAAGATCTAACACAAAATTCTCCCAGGAAGCTAGAAGACAGAAGGACTCTAACCGCCACAGATACTTTACACTACCTAATATTGGAAAAAGTAGATTCCCTTCTCTTCAGCAATACCTTCAAGCAAACATGAACTCTTTGTTTTGTTTTGTTTTGTTTTGTTTTGTTTAATTGGTACTAGGGATCGAACTTTCTGACAGCCTGCTTGCAAGGCGGGTGCTTATGCCACTGAGCTATCCCCTGCCCTCAAACATGAACTCTTAATAAAAAATCAAAAAACACTCTAGGATGGAAAAGATCATAAACAAGTGAGCAGACAGCAATGTCTGTTAGATGCTCCCCATCAGCAAAGATTTCACAATTTGAAATCATTCACTGGTGAGTATTAAAATGGTATACATTAGCTTTAAAAAAGGAAAATAGGATAAAATAAGCAGAAAAGTCTTTTTTTAATTGCCAGACAAGTAACAAATAACTTAATACAACTTTTAAAGTAAAAAATTAGAATTATTAAGATATAAAACACAACAAATGTGTTACGCAGCACATTATTCACAGTAAAGAAAGAAATAGTAAACTGGGAGATGGGTTGGAAGACATTTTTCACAATGTGATGCAGAGAGATATAATAGTAAGAACCAAAGTTTAAGAGACATTGAACATTCTGAGAAGCTGAGGCAAGACAGTTAAGTTGAATTCCAGCCTGGGTAACTTGCCTCAAATAAAACACAGGGAGAAGTTGGGAGTGGCAGCTCAGTGCGAAGGTCCTTGATTTATTCTAGGGTTAGTGGGGGCAGTGGAGACAGATATTAAAGACAGAATAAGTTTTCTGTAAATCTATTTGAGTTCCAAAAGAAAAACTAGAAATACTGAAGGACAGTTGATATTTAAAGTTATAAAGGCTGAGGATATCCTGAAAATGTGATAGAAGACATGAATCTACATATGCGGAATCCTCATATACCAGACAAAATAAACAGATGAGCATGTCTGTGCTCTTAGTAGTGACGCTGTAGAATACCAAGGAAAGAAGAGGGCTTGAAAGCAGGCAGACAGTAAAAATGGGTGATCTACAAATAAATGACAATATGGTTCATAGCCAGCTTCTTACTAATGATAATAAAAGTCAAAAGACAATGAAATGAAACTGTAAGAATATTGAGGGAAAATGATTATCAATCTATAGTTTTGTAGCCAGCAAACCACATCTCAGAAGTAAATAAAAATCAAGACATCCTCAGGAAAATAAAATCAATGGTTAAAATTAAAATATCATAAAGGAATTTTATTATTTAGAAGAGGGATCAAGATATGAACACAGTTCCTACTTACTCGTGTGTGCTAAATATGATTCCTAATATTTCATATGTACTGACTAAAGTCTAGGCAGTTCATGCCTTCATCTAGTAGGTGAAAAAACTTAAATGCAACACAATAACAAAAATAAATCTCAGTCAACTATTAAAAGAAAAGAAAGGAGAAAGAACAGTGATAAAAACAACTTTACACATTTTATCACTTGCAGTAAATATATGAATTGACTAAAGATTATCTGACTAGAAAAATATTTGAAAAGGTATAGGCTTTTTCAATAAGAGAAGCATAAAAACTCAGAAATGTTAAAAGTAAAAGGTGAAAAAGCAAAGGAAATACTTTAAGAGCTGATATTAACTGTATTAATGGGATTGTTAAATCATCTTGTCAACTTGATTGGCATGAGAGCCACCCAGAGCATTGGTAAGGTACAATTCTGTGTGTGTCAAGATGGGTCCTGGAGGATACGACCCACATGTGGTTCCTGGCCCACTCCTCTCCGGCACTGCTCCCCTGGGCTACTTCCTGGTCATTATGAACTAAGCAGCTTTGTTATCCCGTACCCTTCCACCAAGATGTTCCTGCCTTGGAGCCAACACAACACATATGGGATCCAAAACCATGTGCCAAATAATCTCTCCTCCTTTAAACTGTGGATGCTAAGTAATTTCCCCCAGCAATAGAAAAGCTGACTAACACAGAAAATTGGTCCCACAGAAGTGGAGCTATTGCTGTTACTGTACCTGAACATGTGGTTCAAAAGCATTTGGAATTAGCTTTCAGGAGGAGTTTAGAAAGGTTTGGAGACATAGGCTAGAGAAACCCTGTAATGCTGTAAACAAAGACTGATAGGCAATTGTGTTCAGAGCTCAGAAGGTTAGAATGCTTATAGGAATGTGGACAGTAAAAACAAGGCTAAATTTCAAATAAAGACTCTCGGGAAATGGACTAGAGAACATACACTCTAGCAAAAAAGAAAAAAAGTTCTATATTTTTCTCATGTCATGAGATTGCAAGATACTGAGATTAAGCATGGTCAAGTAATTGACCTGGTAGAACAAATTTCAAGGCAGTATAATGTTCAGACTGTGGCATGGGTACTGTTGGCTGCATTTAAACAGATTTATAGTGAGAATCGGGGATAAAGGCCAGAGCAGACAATTTTGAAAAAGTTAAATTTTGGTCCAAAAGAAACCACATGGTATAGGAGACCAAAGGAGATGTGGTTGCTGAAGAGTTTAGCACCATTAAAATGAAATCAAGAATTTTGAACAGGGACATAAAAGAAGATGCTTCAAAGACATCTCAGTAATCAGCAAGACACCACTTATCAGAAGCTCGAGGGTGCAAAAGTGTCAGCCTTTCACTTGAGAAGTGAGTGTCTGTGGGCACCCTGACCGAGAAGGGTCACCCCTTCTCAGACATATGGCTCTCCAGGATTCATTTTACTGTGCTCAACAATCCAGGCATCCAGAGGCCACTATAGCCATGGTTCAAGGTGGCCTTGTTCCTGTGCCTAGCAGTAGTCCTTGGTGTTGTTCTTGGGGTGATGGTTTTATCTTTGTGCAGAATGCCAGAGTTGTGGGTCATGAAGGCTTCCATCCAAATTTGGAAGGAAGGCTCCTAAAACTATTTAAGGACCAATGAGGAGGCGGTGCATGAAGCTGGAGGAATGAACTTAGGTGCGGTAGAAACCAGGAAGTCAGAGATGCCATGAACATAGGATATTTATTGAGGAAAGTTGCAGAGAGTAAGCAGAATTAGTCTAAGAATGTGAAGAGGGATGCAATCAGCAAGGCCGTAGGATAGAGTTGTCCAAGCCTTGTGAAGCTTACCTGTCACCACCGTGTCCCCCAGGTGCCAAGCATGGAGCTATAGGCTTTAATATTTGCCTGGATGGGTTTTGGTCTTGATTTGATCCTATTCTTCACTATCTCTCTATTTCTCCCTTTTGAAATGGGAATATTTACCCCATATATGATATTTTAGGCTTACTTTGTGTAAATCTTTTAAATATTATTTTACAGAGGTTCACAGCTAAGAGTTTCCCTTGAATCTCAGAGGAAACTTTTGACAAAAAGCCCAAATCAAAGTTCTTCTGAGGCTGTTGGAAAGGGGTTATTACTGCACTTCAGTTGTATGCAGGATGGTATGTTAGGGGCACTGGGAACTTGCCATTGTCGTGGAGATTAAGTATAATTTAAGGAGTTGTGCCAGAGTGTGAAGTTAACGAAGGGTAGGCTATGACATTGAGGTGGATTGTCTATTGATTGGCTTAGGAGCCGCCCAAGAGATTAGTAAACACATTCTGGGTGTGTCTAGGGGGATTATAGAAGTCAGACCTTGGGGTGCCTCACCCCTTCTTTTCTGGCACTGTTTCTCTGCTTTGCTTCACAATCACCGTGAACTAAGCAGCTTTGTATGCCGTCCTCTCCTCCATGATGTTCCTGCCTTGGAGCCCGTCAGTTATGGAATGAATCCTCTGAAATTGTGAACCAAACAACTTCTCCTCCTATAAACTGTAGGTGTCAGGCAAATTGTCCCAGCAATGGGAAAGCTGACTAATGACAATCAAATTTAGACAGAAGTCCTCTTTAGGGACTTGGCTGGGCACTAACTTATAAGAAACTCATCAGAAATGTAGAGTAGTTCTACACTTGTATGCACTCAATAATGAAACTGTCACAGGTGCAGAGAGAAACTGATAGGACCATGTGAGAAGAGGGACAAAAATCCACCACATGCGATAGGGATGTCACAGCACACGGCAGTTAATTGGGAGTAAAAATGCCATAAATTTTTGTGATGGTTTGAGAAATGAAACTGAAAAACAGATAACTTTCAGCTTGATTTTATTAGGCAATAGTAGAACTCTGCCTCTCACAGTAAAAGAATATATAATCTTCAAGAGTCTATTGTACAAAATAACTATAGTTATAAGTGTATTAAATACTTGCAAATTGATCAAAATGTTTATTTTAAATATTCTTACTACAAAAATAGGACTATGAAGTAATGTATACGTTAATTAACCTAATAATCAATGTGCTTGCCATTCTACAAAGTGTACATATTTCAAGACATTGTTATGTGCCACAAACATCTATAATTTTAACTTATTAATTGAAAATAATGATAACTTTTAAAAGAATGAATACTCTTTCTCAAATATGGAATATTTCAAACCTAACCACATATTGCTTACTACAGAGGATTTAAGATGCTTTGTGTACATGTACCAGTTCCCCACAAAAAATATAAACATTATGTGCTGCAAACATGTACTAATACAAAAACTAAAAATAATATGACTTTCTAAATATTGCATAATTTAAACACTAGTATCATACAGGTCACAGTCTACTAAAAAGTTTTCATTAATCTAAGATACTAGGTGGATTATTGATCAGCTTTCCCTTCAGAGGGACAGAATACCCAATACCTGTGATTCACAGGAGGAGAGATTTTGGCATGATTTCAGTGGGTTCAATTTATAGTTAACAGGCTCCTAGGCAAAAATGGCCTGGTGGAAGGTCCTGCAGAGGAAAGCCCCTCACACCACTGCAGCAAGGAAGCAGAGAGAGAAGGAGGAGGTTAGGGACGAGAATACACACCTCAGGGACACACTCCACCAGACAGGCTCCTCCTCCAAGCATAGACTTGGGGCACAGTTAGATCCAAACCGTAACACTAGGAAACGAAGGGTTCAGCAGCAGGGCTGCCATGCACATTCTTCAGGAAGAGGATGAGGTGAAGGGAATGTGGGAAAGAAGATGGCCCGATCTTGTAAACATTCTACTGACAGACTTGTGGCAAATGAATGGATTTGTGAATGGAACTGTTCTTATCTCTGAGATGCTTTTAACAGTACATATCTGGTTTTTAGAATCAATTATGGTAAGTAAACTTGAAGCTGATGGATTTTGGGGTGTAGTTTCATGTTTGAAATAACCTTCTGTAAGAGAGGTGAATCTCACAAGCTACCCAGAGATCCCATATATTAACCTGGGCCAGGGTGCATCCAATGTGGCAAGAAAGGATCTGATTAGCTTCACTCGTGCCTCAAACATACCTATCTCCTTTAAAGTATTAATAAACGTTAACACTGGGCAAGACCTCTGATTTGACAATTTGATCCTTTGTTTTTTTCAGACCTTATAAACAAAGTGCAGGGCTGGCAATACAGCTCAGCATCACAGCAACTGCCTGGAAATCACAAGGTTATGAGTTTGATCTTCAGTAACAAAATAAAGAATGAAAGGAAGAAGAAAGAAAGAAAGAAAGAAAGAAAGAAAGAAAGAAAGAAAGAAAGAAAGAAAGAAAGAAAATATATTTTTAGATATATATGCAAAAAACAGAAGCCACAACCTGGCAAAATTTATTTACAATACAACTAAGCACTGAAGGATTAATCTGATAAGTATATAAAGAAGTCCTACAAGGGAGGAAATAGACAAACTGTATAAATATCACCAGGATTCACAACTAGTAAAAACATATGGAGGGATGCTCACCTTTGTAAAGAATTTTAGACATTCAAATTAAAGTCAGTATGAAATGCCTTGTAAGACTACATTGCTTATTGTCAAACTCATGGAGAAATTGTAACATTTATATTGTTTTAGTGTGATTAAAAATAATTTTAAAGTAATTTGTTACTATTTACTGTATGATACATTCTATAAGCCAGAAATTGTTCTCCTAGATAAAAGCTCTAGGGAAACTCATGCATATTCCTGTATCAAGACCCAAAAATGCTCATAGAAATACTATTTGCATCAAATACAGAATGAATTATAAATTTTAAGCACTAAATAAACTACATATAATATGGGTAAATCTTAGAATCATAACATTAAATGGGGAAATCATTACATAATTCAGGACAGTAGTTATCTATGTGTAGTAGATAGAATTTTGGGCCCCCAAAGACATGCATAACCGTATCTCCAGAACTCATGAAAAAATCTTACCTGATATGACAAATGAAATCTGACAGATGGGCTTAGGTTAAAGACCTGCCTGCCTACC
Source organism: Cavia porcellus (assembly GCF_034190915.1). Classification (NCBI taxonomy): domain Eukaryota; kingdom Metazoa; phylum Chordata; class Mammalia; order Rodentia; family Caviidae; genus Cavia; species Cavia porcellus. Next base: position 22,316,751 of record NW_026947513.1, on the reverse strand, counting down.
TTTACTATGACTATAATGGGCTGACCTGTTTACCTACTATAGTCATAGTGGAAGTAGGCAGGCAGGATTATCAGACAGGAGATAGGAAGATGTAAGCAGAGGTTGGAGAAGGAAGAAAAGGTTTGCAGATGTCAAGCTGCTAGCTTTGAAGAAATGTGAATGGGCGTTGAGCTCAGGTATATGTTAGTCTCCAACAGTTAGAAAAGGCACAGAAAAGTCAGATGGGTGGTACACACCTGTAATCACAGCACTTGGAGCCTGAGGCAAGAGGATTGTTGTGAGTTCAAGGCCAGCCTGGGCTACAAAGTGAGTTCAAGGCCAGCCTGAGCTGCATAGCAAGATCCTGTCTCAGAAAGACAAAAAAAAATTAATAATTATGCCTTTTAACTTATGTAAGCCATGTAAGCAATATGTGGTCAGGTTTGAAATATTCCATATTTGAGAAAGAGTATTCATTCTTTTAAAAATTATCATTATTTTCAATTAATAAGTTAAAATTATAGATGTTTGTGGCACATAACATAATGTCTTGAAATATGTACACTTTGTAGAATGGCAAGCACATTGATTATTAGGTTAATTAACGTATACATTACTTCATAGTCCTATTTTTGTAGTAAGAATATTTAAAATAAACATTTTTATCAATTTGCAAGTATTTAATACACTTATAACTATAGTTATTTTGTACAATAGACTCTTGAAGATTATATATTCTTTTACTGTGAGAGGCAAGCCACCCAAATACAATGAAATGTATCAAATACAATGAAAAATTTTACATACACAAGAAAGGTGAATGTAGAAGTTCAGCAGGTTTAGGAGGAAAAGAATAAGGTGTGTTTTCTTCCTCCGTACACTGCATTTGAGATACTCATGAAACATTCAAGAAAAGATTCAGGTAGCAGAGATGGAGACAGGAGCTCAGGAAATAAGGCTGGGATCACCGTCCTCTAGCTGGTAACTGAGAGCATGTGTGAATTACCCAGGCAGAGTAGGCCCAGTTAAAGAAGAATCAAAGAATCCCTCAAAGCAATTAAGGAGTATAAGCCAACAGAAGAGAACATGGAGAGATTGCAGAGAATATCTAATATGTCCTTTAAATATTTTGTACTTGACAACCAGGCACTTTTAAATTTATCATGATGTTAGCCTCAAGGAATTCATTACTCATCCTACTTAGGGTCAGACTACCAGGGCCACACTAACCCTAATTGTGTCTCCTAAAATCTCGGCCACCAGACTCTACAGACAAGAACACGGGAGGACTAGAACTCTGGGGTCCATTGTCTTCTGAGCCAACTCAGAACCTGCTTTCTTATATTTGACCACTTCCACATGAGAGACAGTGATCCCTGATGATACAAAGAGACATTGTGTCAGTAGCCACTCTTCTCAAATTTTAGGTCTGCTGTCATCCTGTCTCTGCAGTGGGAGATGGCTTCAGGCTGTAGCTTTTTCACAACTCTCGCAAGACACACCATCCACTTCTCAGACCTGAGGTCAAGCAGCGGGCATAGGGAATTATGAAAATAACAATCAACTCTACTGAATACAAAAACTAACAAGGGTCACTGTTTACATATGGCAGCCTGGAGAGCATTTTACCCTGGGAACATGCAAATCACATCGGGTTGTTTGTTTCCTATCGCGTTGTATGTTTTAGGTTGGTTCTTGTCACTTTCAGTCTGAACCCACTGAAACTGTGAAATGTAACATATGTTTTCTACAGCATCATGCCGGGGCTCTGACGTATATGAAACATCTTTGCTTTTACTTCCAGTGAAGAATATTAATCTCATGGTGGCAATGAAATAGCAATTTGACTTCTTAGCACTCACAAACATTTTTATAATGATAACCTGTGGATGTTTTCTCTTTCATCTATAAGTCATTTCTTTTCAAGGTCTGTTCAAAAGAAAAGGCCTAATTTAAAGCTAGAATTCAGATATTTGCACAGACTTTATACTTGGACTATAAAATTTGAAGTAGTAAATTATATTCCTGGGAGTTCCATTTCAACTTCTAACCAGCACTTGAAATTAAGAACTGAGGGTCACAGTAAAGCGGTCTCTACAAGGCTTGCCTGTTCAGAAACAGCATGGCGCCCTCTGTTGGTGAATTCTTGAGCATTGCTTGTCTTGAGTATTTCAGATGTTGAGACTATTTATTCATTTAGTGGCATTAAGTATTTCTTATCTTTTTTTTTTTTTTTGTCTTTTTCATTTTCATTGGTACCAGGGATCGAACTCACGACCGCCTGCTTGCAAGGCAGGTGCTTATGCTGCTAAGCTAAATCTCCAGCCCCATACTTTTTATCTTTTAAGATCTTACACAGAATACTCTTAAGATACATGAGACGTAATGACCAATCTAGACTTAATGCAAATTGTTTGGTATTTGTGTTTTGTTCCAAACTTACAGAATTTTATAAACTAATCTTAACAAATCATAGTTCTACTTTAGCGAACTATACACAGTCCATTATGTTACACATTTTAGTAACCTTGAAAACAGATTGGGTATTCCTAGACCACTTGGTTCACAATGATTTTTGTAGGTCAAACTAAACACAAGCACTTCTTTAAAATTAATAGCAATCCTTAATTCTGATTAAATAAAATTAGAAGTATCCTAGCAGTTAATAGATATTTGCAAAGTTATTTATTTGGGGCAAAAGTTTAGTAGAGAATAAGAGCCTGATACTACTTCAGAGATATTTTTTTTTATTTTATTTAAGGAGAAAAAAAAAAGCAGAGAAAGGGTACAAGTTATACAGATTTACAGAAAAAAAATAAACAGTAGGAAATCACTAGTTAATGGATTACATATTGTCATCTTAGAAATAATTGTTCAAGTCACAAAATTAAAGCTTGTAAAGTGGACATTCCAACAATGATACTGCAAACAGTTCTGTTCAATGATCCAATAAAACTCAGTGATATCATTTTCTATCTTATACACTTAAATATACATGCAGTTAAATAGTTTAGAGCACTTTCTTTTCCTCTCTTTTGTACAATGACTATTACACATTTTGGGTTTCATTGCTCCCACGGTTCTTATTACTTTTTTGGAAGAGAGTAAAACCAAATGTGACATAACAGAACAGAGTCGGTCAAATCAAAAGGGTGGACATAATAGATAATGTAAAAACATAATACAAGGTGATCAACAATGGTTACCATAATGCTTCCCGCTATCTCTAATAGAATTGCCTATATCATTAGTTATAATACAATTGAACAAAACAGTAAAGAACAAAACCGACAAAACCAAAACATTGGAGACATTGTAGGTCTTCAAAAGTAGATAAAAGTCACCGAGAATAGGCGTCATAATGAATCTCATTATCTTCACAGCTGTTGCCTAAACTTTCGAACCTGATACTACCCAGCAAAACAGAATAGGAGAACATCAGTCAAAAACAAGATGGTGAGAGTAATACAGGGCTTTAAATCGAGATAATGGAAAGTCAAAGTGGGTTACTATAATATATCCTGCTATTTTTATTTATTTTTCCCTTAATTAAAAGGATAAAATTTAAAAAGTAAATAATGGAGTGGAGATTGAGATAAAAGAGGGCATAACAGCAAAACAGCGCAGATCAAAACATAACCATTTAAGCAGAATAGTGTTTCACCACCAGATAATCCTGACATAAAAGTAGTTACCATATTGTCTCTTTCCTTGAAATCCTTGAGTACAACTTTGTATACTGTAGCATTAAATATATCAAAACAATGTAAAACCATTTAAGAGAATGACAGTATTTCAGGGTATTTAGAATCGACTAACAGAAAATGAACAATGGTTTCGGTATAATCTCCTTGTCTTTAAAAGGTTTTTGCTTATACTATCGTACATAATAAAATCCAATAAGATACAACCTATTTAGACCAATGGAGACAGAAGAACAAAAGCTTGATGAGACTTCAAAACAAGATGATACTAAATCAGTATTACCTATTAATATGTCATTTTCTCCAAAATAGCTGTTCCTATCATCCAATCTTCTCTGCCTCATTTCTGTTGAGCTCTTTTTCTGTCAGTAGCTGTCAGTTTGTCTTCTTCATTTTGTTCTCTGCTCCATTCGTTGTGGCCTCCCCGCCACTATTTCTGAATTCTTTGTGTTTTTCTTTTTTTAGAATATCCTGCAATACTCTCTGTAGAGTTGAATTGGTGGTTGCAAACTCCCCCAGTTCCTCTTTATCCTGGAAGCACCTTGTTTTTCCATCAATTTCCAGGGACAGTTATGCAGGATATCCCAATCTTGGCTGGAGATTATTATCTTTCAAAGCTTGAATTATTTCCCCCCACACTCTTTGTGATTTGATGGTTTGTGCAGAGAAATCTGCTGTAATTCTGATGGGTGTTCCCTTGTAAGTGGTCTGTTTCTTGTCTCTGACAGCTTTTAATATTCTGTTCTTGTATTGAATTTCTGGAATTTTTATTATTATATGCCTGGGTGTTGCTCTGTTTGGGTTGTAGGTAGCTGGGGTCCTGTATGCCTCATACATCTGAGTATCTTTACCTTTTGCTAAATTAGGAAAATTCTCCTGGATTATTTCTGTGAGTAGCTTTTGTAGTTCATTTGTTTGTGCCCTACTTCTTCTTTTATGTTCTTAATCCTTAAGTTATGGATCCTCTTATCATCTTCTTGTCTTTGTATTATTGCTGTTTGTTTCTTTGTTATTTTTAAGAAGTTTTTCATTTCATTCTCCCATATTACAAATCTGCCCTCCACTTCAGATAGTCTGTCCTTAGTTTCTTTCAACCTGTTATGCCAGTTTTCAATAGACTTCTTAGTTTCTTGGTAGTCCCTTTGAACCTGCTTCACATATTCTATGCTTTCTCTGTTTTCTCCATCAAACAATTCTCCCCTCTTTTTCTGTTCTTCCATTCCACCATCTGTTTTTTCTTGGGTGGTGCTTAGCATTTCTCTAACTATTCTGCATACTTCTAGCTTCAGGTCATTGATAACTTCATTCCTGAACTGATCTATGAGGCTCTCTATATGGCGCTTTATGTCTATTGGTGCGGTGTCCGCTATTACCTGTTTCTCAGAATTGGGGGCCGAGGAGCCTTTCTTGTTGTTGCCTCTTCCCATATTCTCTGTTCCTTATATATGCAAGCTTATATAGGAGGCCCAGCTTCTCTCCCTGTCAGCCACAGCCTAATCGAATTGCGCCGGTTAGCTGTTCCCGCCCACCGCAGCACACCAGGAAGTTCCAGACCAGGCAGCCTATGAGGGGCCTGCCCCTCCCGGCCACCGTCAGGCTCTGGAATCTGGGTTGGGCTAGCCTACTAGGTCCGCCAGCAATTTCACATAGGCTAGGCACTTTTCACCAATCCCGCCTGAGAGGGGGATGTGTGGCTGAAGTCGCCACCGCGCCCTGCTCCCGCAGGACTGCCTGGGCCCAGAATGTCCTCCGCTGGAGCCAAACTGTGGTAGAGTGTCAGTTTCTCTCACTCACCTCACCACAAGTCAGTGCACTCCTCCCTGCCCGTCCTGTTTTCAACTCCGTTTCAGATTCCCGTTCTCAGAGCTTCCGCGCGTCTCTCTCCTTGCGGAGCCGATGTAGAGGCAGCCGCCGCGCGGCGGGAAACCCAAATCGCGGCTTCCAATGGTGCGGGCTCCAGCCTCCACACTGAGGCTTTTCTGTTCCTGTTTTAGCACCAGGACTGCATTCCAAGTTGGTTTCTCTCAGCCCAGTTCGTTCCTGAGTCAGCAGAGCATATCTCCACCAGCTTATGTCTCCTTACTCCGCACCCTTCCTGACTTCTGAGCCGAGCCTTTCAGAGAGCCTCCGTAGTATCTGCTATCTGTCTGCCATGTTCTCCTGGAAGTCTACTTCAGAGATATTATTTCCCATTGAATAAAAAACTCTTCCCTTGAACTTTCATTTGCCAAAAGTTCCATTATTGTTTTCCTCTGCAAAGTCATGTATTGTATAAAAGTGGCCAAAACCAATGTTCTGATCCTCATTTAAATTCCTTTGATTCTTCTTCAATCATTTTGTGCCCCCATCTTCAGCCCAGACATATATGCAGTGATGCCAACGAGGGCATCCAGTGTCCTCCAGGTTGCAAAACCCAACCCTTGACAGTTCCTAGAACATAATTCCTCTCATCTTCCAAAGTCAGCACAGGCGCCCTCTCCCTCCTCCTAAGGCTGTTTTTTACCTGATTTCTAGAACACCTCGCTCTCCTGGTTGTCCTGCCTGAGATCACTTCTTTTGAGTCCTTTCCACATCCCTTTCTTCTGCATTATGGACAGTTCGATCCTATTTGGTTTTGGTTACATTTCACCTTTAGTACTGCTGAGTGCTATTGAACAGGAATGTCAGGCCAACTTCTAGTAGTCACATTTGTAAGACAGCAAAAAGAGACAGGTGAATTGAACTTTAATATATTCATTAACCCAAATATCTGAAGTACTATGATTTCAACACAAATCAATATTCAAAACTATTAATGAGATAGCTTGCATTTTTGTACCAAGTCTCTGAATTCCAGTACTTATAGTATGCTCAATTTAGATGGTGCCTTTTTTTGTGGGAAATTCTTGATCTCCAATTTAGATCTTACAACGTTCACTATAACATTTTCCAAGCATACTTAAAAGTTTTCCAGCACTGAGTTTCCCGTCATTTTTTATGTTCAACTTAACTTAATTAAAACTAAGTTAATTCAGTCCTTCGGCCCTGCTGGCCATATTTCAGGTGCTCAGTAGCCACATGGGGCTAGTCATGGCTACTGAATTACATGGCACAGCACTGCATGATTATTTCCATGGGTTTAAGTCACATCTATCTGCTAATAACTCTCGAACAGCATTCCCAACCTGAAACTTTATATTCCCAGATTGATTTAGCCAATCGGACTTCTTATTTAGGAACCCAATAGGCAAATTTTAAATTTTTATTTTTGGCATCCATTCCCCCCTTGGACGTGCTTAAGAAGGAGAAAAACTACAAGTCTCCTTTGCTTTCTCTCTCTACCACATTCCACAGTCCACAACCAAGTCATCAACTCAGTTTTCACAATGATGTGCAGAATCTGGCCATTTTTCTCCTGCCCAGTTCTCTCTGGGAAGAGTCCACACTCTGGACTGCTACAGCTCCTGACCAGCCTGCCGGCTTTCATAGCCCTTTTTCTGTATCTTTTAGATGTCACCAGATGGCTGTTTAAAACAAAAATCAAGTCATTTCTCTTCATTACTATTATGTCTCTGTTTTGTTTTATTTGTTTGCTTTTGTTAGTTTTGTTTAGTCTTTTGAAACTAAACAAGAAACAGGGTCTCTCTATGTAGTTCAGTTTGGTCTTGAACTCACTACGTGATCCAAGCTGGCCTTAAACTCAAGGCACTCCTGCCTCAGCCTCCTGAGTGCTTAGGTCACAGGCTTGAACCATCATAGTAGCCCTTTTAATACTATGTTCAAGTCCTTTATGATCTGTCTTTCTCTTCACCTCTGGTTTCATCTCTGGTCACTCTGCCCCACAGCAATTCCTCCCTGGTCATGCTGGCTTGCTGGATTATGCCACACCATTTACACAGGATGGGATTCTCTTCTCTTAGATGTCCCCAGCCATCCACTGTCAGAAGAATTAAGTAGTCACTCATCATTCATGTTGGAGCAGGAGACTAGAGCAATGCAACGTGGCTGAAGCAGTTGGGGGTAACCTGCCAGCTGGAGACTTAACTATGGTGCAGAGCAGCAGCTCTAGAGCCCACTGTGAGATTAAGGAAGTCCTGCACCTGGTTCCAATCTTCTGTTAGGAAAACACACTGAACTTGGCACCTGAGGCCAATAGTCTGACACATGAATAAGCTGAATCTAGTCCCTGACCAGGTGGGGCCACCTGGGTCAACCATCAGAGAAGACACAAAATTATGGCAGCACCACAGCTGTTTTGCTCTTGCAATGGTCCATTCTGCTTGCAGGACATAACTTCTCTTTTTCCTCCAAAGCACCCTCTCCTCTCTGAGCACATCTATTGAGCTGCTGCTTCTTCTCTTCCTTCCTTCCTAAAATAAACAGTAGTCTTTGAATAGGACAATAAAAACCTGGAACATCTGGGGACTGCAGGGAAGGAGAACAAGAAGCCAACAAGAAGCCAAGCCTCCCTACGAGTCAGCGCCACACATGGGCTGCTATGGGGAGAACCAGCCCTTTCCCATGAGTTGGTACCATTTGCAGACTGTGGGGCAGAAGGGCAAGAAGCCAACAAGAAGCCAAGCCCTCCCTGCAAGTTGGCATCATGCATGGGACGCTGGGGAGAGAAACAGACACCAGCCCCTTCCAGTGCCGAGGCTGAGAAACAAGAAGAATCAACCCCACCCCCATAAGCAACCAGCTGATACAGAGAAACACAAACTGCAATGATAACTGTTGAGCTAAAATATAACTTAATGCTTATAGTGTTTAGTATTTCACTGACTTTGCAGGTCTAAAGTCTGATCATCTATTCAGAGGATAACCATATACAATATAGCATCTATGGGGAACTCTTTCTGAAGGTGCTAGCCATTATTAATTCCCTATTATCTTATTTTGAAGTCCTATATAATTTCATTGTTTTGTTGGGTTGGGTTTTATCTGTTTTATTTTATTATATCCAATGGCATGGGCAGCTATTTCAAAGATAACAAGTTATATTATAGTAGCCATTTTGGATTTACTAGTATCTTATTTCAAAGTCTTTATTGTATTCATTGTTTTGGTTTTATTGGTTTTATTCTGTTCAGTGTTGTTTGAGTTTTACTGTCTGAAGATATGAGCAGCTATTTTGAAGACAAGAGGCATTATGGTAACGATTGTTGATTTCCTATTATCTTGTTTTGAAGTCCTATGTCACTGGTTTGTTTTGATTTATTTTGCTCTGTTTTATTTTGCTTGGTTTTATTCTCTTTAAAATAAAAATTACCAAAAAAAAAAAAAAAAAAAAACCACCCTGGAATACTGGTGGTCCCTACTCCACTCAATGACATGAAGTGCAGATCACCTGACACCCAAAAATAAGGAAGGAAAAGTTTATTTAGCTCATAGTTTGTAGAGGTTTCAGTCCATAACCAGCTGGCAGGCTAGCACAGCACAGGGGCAGGACTTCAAAGTCACAGAAGACAGCAAAAGCAACAAGAGCACATAAAAAGAGAAAACAAGCCTCTTTCCGTTCCTTATATTGTATGCAAACTATGGCACTCAGGTGGGTATAGCGCTCACACCATCTCCACGTCCTCCTGTTTACAAAGTGAGGACCCTGAACCCCTGCTGGTAACTTAGTTAAATTTCTCAAGTTGATGCAATGTATCAACCATTACAAGGAGCCTCCCTATCTAAACTGAAAGCTCTGCCACTACTAGTTATGCTGGTCTGAGCAAGCTGCCTCTTTTTTTTAATTTTGAAATTATCAGCTATAATTCTTAATCATGGTGCACATCTAGCAATCCTAGGGAAGAGATATTAACATATCGCTTACTTTAAAAAATAAATAAATCTATATTTTTAAACCTCAGATTCCATTCTAACAGTATCTGCCTAATATGCTTATTTTCAGTATTGCTGTGATTGGAACCTAAAATGCCTTCCAAAGTTTCATTGTATTGAAAGCTTGGTTCTCAATGCAGCAGTGTTCAAAGGCAGAGGGCTTTGGGAGGGTGACTGGATCATGAGGCCCTAAGTTCTTCAGTGGATCAACCATTGATGGAGTCACAATTTGAAGACCCTGTTAGTATGTGATGGAAAGGAAGAAGGTAGAGCCTAGTTGAGGTGAGTGGATCATAGGGTGTGGTTTTGGGGGCTGCATCTGGTCCTCTGCCCTTCTCTCTGCCTCTCCCACTCTGCTTGCTCTCTGGTTGCTAGGAGACAAATAGTTTTTCTTTACCACTGTCTCCCACCATGCCGCTCTCTTGCGACATGCCTAAAAACAATGGAGCCAGCTAATCATACACTGAAATTTCTGAAACTATTAGCCAAAAACAACTTTTCCTCCCTGAATTCTTTTCCTCAGGTATTTTGTCACAGCAGTGAAAACACCGGATGAAATGAATTCACATATGTCAAACATTTAGAGTGTATCTGCCAAACAGAAATGGCCCGTACATGTTTGCTACTATTACAGTTGATACCTTCACCTCAGAGAAAAGCCATACATTTAGACAGAAAGTGTTAATGCCTATCTTCTTCCAACATTTAACTGATTTTTATTCAAATTATTTTTCTAGCATTTGTTCTTAAGGATTTTATTACTTTACACACTCATAAAAATTTTGTTACTTAGCCAGGCGTGGTGGCTCTTGCCTGTAATACCAGCACTTGGGAGGCTGAGACAAGAGGATTGTTGCAAGTTTGAGACCAGCTTGAGCTATACCGTGAGTTCATGGCCAGCCTGAACTGCATAGTGAGACCCTGTCTCAGAAAGACCAAAAAAAATTTTTTTGTTACTTAGATACACTAACTCTGGTATATATTTTGCAAGTGACTCAAGATAATTCCTTTTCACTCAGTACAGCCCAGGCTGAAAGCTTGGACACTCATGATTCATGATGAAAAATGTTATTTGCAGATATGATTAAGAATGGGCTAGGTCAGTTAGGCCTACAACAGCAAAATACCACAGACTGGGTGATTTAAACCACAGTCATTTATTCTGGAAGTTGGGAGGTCCAAGCTCAAGTCGCCAGAAAATTTGATGTCTGCTGAGGGCTCTCTTCCTGGATCCTCATGTTTACAGAGAGACCTTCTGTTTCTTTCTCTTTTAGGTGGCACTAATCCCACCACAAGGGCTCTACCTTCGTGATCTTATCTAACCATTCCTCTCTCCTAAGTCTTCATTTTCAAATATGATCATATTGGAGGTTAATATGTCTACATATGAATTTGGAAGTCACAAACACTCAATCCACAGCTAAGATCCTGGCGTGGGGAGGTTATCCTGCATTATCTGAATGGACTCAAAATCACAGGTATCCTTTCTGAAGCAGAAGCAGATTACTTAGACCGAAAAGGAAACAATGTGACTCTGGTGACAGATGTAGACACAATTCAGGGGTGGATCACGGTCATCAGAAATTAGGAAAAGCAAGTAGTAAATTCTCCCTTCAGCTTTATGTTATGGTTTAAATCTAAACAAACCCAAGAGACTCCTGTGTTTGGACTGTGACTGGGTTATATGGGGGACTATAGCTGATGTTGGGAGGCTGGGTCTGCTCAGAGGTGACCACAGGCATGACCCAAAATGGTCCCACGACTTTTCCTGATTCCCTGCTCCCATGAGCTGAGCAGCTTTCCTCTGCCAGACCATTCTTCCATGCTATCTTTTCTGAAGCCAGCCAATCACACAAGGACTGAAACTTTTAAAATATGAGCAAAAATAATCCTCTCCTCCTTTAAATTGTGGGTAGCTAAGATGGATTTTGGTACCAGAGAACTGGGATTATTACTGTGACTTACCTGACCACGAGGCTTAGAAGGCTTTGAAACTGGCTTTCAGGAAGAGTTTGGAAAGGTTTGGCAATGCCGGTTAAAGAAATAGGCTTACAATGATGTAAATCAAGCTTGATGGGAGATTCTGGTCAGAGATCAGAAGATCAGTATGCTAATAAAAAGGCAGATAATAAAAACCAGGCTGATTTGGCTTCAGTTGGGAACAAGGACTCCTTTGGCAGTTGGGTTCCAGCCCATATACGTTATGCTGTGGGAGAAAATTTGTCTATGGTTTGCTCATGCCCTAACACTTTGTGATTAAGATTAAGGACAGCACATCAAGTCATCTGGCAAAGGAAATTTCAAGGTAACCCAAAATTCAGGCTGTAGCATAGGTACTGTCAGTAGATTTTAGCTAGATCTACACTGAGAATCAGAAGCAAATGATACAGCTGAGTGAAAAGATATGAGTTTCATCCTGTAAATTTGGGCCTATACATTTGGAGCAGCAGAAGAGAGTTTGATTGCTGAAAAGGTTAGAAAAGGTTAACATTAAAAGGAAGCCAAGTACTTTACAACAGAACAAAAAGAAAATGGCCTGAGATCATGTGAGGAAGAATGAAGACGCACTCTTCACAGGCTCAAAATTGCAAAAGTGAAAAGACTTCAAGAAGAGCGTCCGGAGCACTATGTTCTAGAATAATTCCTTAGGCTGTAGGAAGCAGTTAAACCACAACTGACCGTGAGGTCACAAATTCCTTCAGACTAGAGCACAGCCAGTCCCAAGGACATGGAATGCCAAAGGCAAACTGTAGGCAAGTCAACCTCTACCTCAGTTTCATATCAGCAGACGTCTGGCCTTGGTGTTCTTCCTTATTAACTACAGTACAGATATCATGGAGAATGTTTTGTTTTCATTGTTCTCAACAAACACTGAGACTTTGTTCCCTAGATCCCATCATGCACTTTTTCCTGTATTATTATTATTATTATTATCATTATTTTTACTTTGTATAAAGACACTGGGGCTGGGAAATTATCCCTTCTTTTCCATCAAAGAAGACAGGTCCCTCTTAGCCCCAGTTTTTCTTTTTGTGTCTTATTTCTTCTTAATCTCCTGTTGCCCCCTCTCAGGACCCTGCTTTCCATGCAGGTCATGGCACTGGGCCAGTGGTGGCAAACCTATGGCAAGTGGTTTTTCTTTTAAGACAAAAGATGTTAATGTATGAGTTGTTTTTCCTTTCTAAACTAAAAACTTAGTACTCAGGTTTAATAGCAATGATGGCCCTTTGCAATAAATAAGAGGATTTGAGTTGCAATTTGGGCACTCATCTCTAAAAGGTTCACTATTACTGGCCTTGGGAATTTGTTCCTGGGATTTGCTTCCTAGTGCTCAGCCATCCAAGCACTTGGACACCTCTGCAACCATGATGCAAGGGAGTCATTCTATTGCTCTAGCTGATGGAAGACCTTGGCATTGTCCACACGGTCTGCCTGGTTTTTATAGGCATGCAGAATACAAGAATTGTGGCATCAGGGAGATTTGTACCAATATTTCAGAAGAAGATGTGGGAGACCGGGAAGTATGCCCATAAGAGAACAGTAAGTGAAGCTCTAAAAGTGAAGCTGACAGTACGGTGGAAACCACAGGACATTTGTGAGGCCAGAAATGTGGAATGTCTGAGAAAACCACGAGTAGTGAGCAAAGCCATCCTAAGGAAGAAATCAGGAGGGCTATCACCACTAGCAAAGCCAAATAGGTGATGGGTGCTGCCCAAGATATGTGGAGCCCATATCTTTGCCTCAGTAGCTAATTATGAAGACATAGTATTTAATGTTTACCCTGCTGAATGTCTGTCTTTTTTTGTCTATCCCTCTGCTCTTCCCCTTTGACATGGAAATGTTTGTTTACTCTGTGTCATTGTATATTGGGAGTGTTTAAATTCTGTTTTTATCTTTATAGGAGTTCATAGCTAAGAGTTTGCTCTAAGTGTCAGAGGAGACTTTGGACTTAGACTTTTCAGCAGTGCTGGAACTCTTCAAACTTTGGTAATTCTTAGAGAGGGACTAAATGAATTTCTCATAAAGAGATGTAGGTGAGCCTTTTGGAGGTGTGGGTCATAATGGTTGAGATCTAAAGTGCTTCACAAAGACTCATATTTTTGGAAGGTGACTAGATTATGACAGCATTATAGCTGACTTGGTATTGAGAAATGTCTGGTCAGAAGAGGCAGATCATTGTGAGTGTGATGCAGAAGGGTGTATCTTCCTTACCAGGTCTTCCCATGACTCTGCTTCCTAGCTTCCATGAAGTGAGCAGGTTTTCTCCACTGGACCCTCCTCCTTACCACTTTGGCCTGGAGCCAGCTAACCATGCAAGGACTGAAACCTACCTCCAGAGAGGGAACAGTCTGATTGATACATCAATTTAGTAAAATGAAACTGATTTCAAATTCCTGACTTCCAGAACTTTGAAAGAATCAATTTTTGTTGTTCTAGACACCAGTTTTTGTAATTTGTTACAGCACCCACAGGAAACTTAATACAGGTAAGAGTGAAGGCCTTAAGAAACACATTATGAGACAGAAATGGGTTGGGAGAGATATCATGAGTCAAAAGATGATGGGAGGAATAACTATACATTCAGGAAACATTGCAAGATCAGTTTACTAGTGAAACTGGTATGCGTGGAGCATGTGGGACATACAGTCCTTCGAACTGCGTGATCTTTTCCCATACTTTCTAAAGGTTAACAAGTTCAGGGTATTTAATTCAAAAGTATTGGAAGGCTTGATAGAATATGCTGTCTTCTATTGGTTTTCTATATTTACTTTCAGTGAAATATAAACAAGCTACATAATCTACGTAAAAAATAGCAAGTTTAAATCTCATGTATACATTTTTCAGTGAAAAGCCAATTTACATAAAACAAACAACAACATCTGTGTATATCTCTAGTAATATATTAAGTAATGATGATATTCCATTTAACTAAAAATGTACTTATGCATTCAAAATTGCCGTTTACATAGAATTTAGGGGGAAACACATGTTTTTGGAAAAGAAATTACCCAAATGTGTTTTAAAATATGTAAACATGCCATAAATATCAGAGTGGTTATTGTGAAATATCACACATGTTAAATGTTTATCCATATTTATATGTTATACAGCTTTTAAAATGGTGTGATTCTCTGAATACACTCACAAATGCACACACATTCCTCACACACATACAAACAGGGATGTCAAACTTCAGATTTGAATGTAGTGTTGGTTTAGTCCCTTTCTGAGTAATTAAGACATGGAGGATTTGAGGAACTTTTTCAGAAATAAAACATGCATCTTTTGGTGCTGGTGAAATGGTACAGTTTTTATTACACACTCTCTGAGCCCCAGTGACTAAATATCTTGATTATTCAGATTGCTGAGGTTTGTATACCTCATGAATAGAAGGGCTGGGCTTGAAGAAATCAGTCACAAAGTCACAACGTCATCTCCATAGAATGGAACCCTCAACTATCGATGACATCGAAATTCAAGAGTGAGGTCTTACTTACCTATATACTATTCTTCTTACTTAAAATCTGTTTTCTTTTGATACCTATTTACCTTCCCTAAGTAAACACTGTGTTAGTGACCTACTCCTCACTGGAACAAAGAAAAACCCTCCATACCCACAACTTAAAGGAAAAGCAAGTTATTCTAGTCCACAGTTTCAGTCCATGATCAGCAGGCTGAAGGGAACAGCAGATCGATGCTGTTCAACCCACAGCAGCCAGGAAGCAGGAAGCAAAAAGAGCAGCAGGAGATAAACCCTTCCAGGTCACACGCCCAGTGAGCCACCTCCAACCTTGCCCCACCCGCTAGCAGCACATTTAATTTTTGAACTCATCAGTGCATGAATCCACTGATGAGTACAGAATACCATTCCCACGATGCAATTACTTGGCACACCCATGAGACTTATGGGACTTTTTAGGTGTAAATGATAACAATCACCAATACTCTTTCTTCTCCAAAGACTCTTCTTGGAAGAGGCAGGGTGACACATGCACCTTAATTCATGAACTTTGATGCCACATGGACCTGCATGCAGTTTCCGGCCTCTACACTTCAGCAGGATGAACTTGGGCAGGTTAAGCTCGGAATCCTTCTACTGCAGGTCAACTGACTGTGGGGACCAGAGGACCTGAAAGGAGCTGAATCTCATGCACTTTCTCCTCTTGCTCCAAGTAGGCACTGAGCCTTGTGTGCACGTTGTCTGTTCTCAGCAAAACACCTGGCACAACGCAGAGTAACTGTGAATAAGTGAGAGCTCTTTCTGTACTATATCACAACTAAATGCATCGATGGTAAGAAATGACACTAAATAAACACCAACAATAAAAACGCTCCCATTAGGCATGGTGGTATATGCATTTGTAGTCCCAGCCACTTGGGTTTAAGGCAGGAGGATCCCTTGAACCCAAGAGATCAAGGCCAGCTTGGGTAACACAGGGAGACTGTCTCAAAAAAGCAATGGTTTTTAAAATCACAATATCATGATATGTTATTGATTTTAAGATACTCTAATTTTAAAATATTGAACTACGAAAATAATGTGTAGTCTAGAATTTATTGAATATGCCATTATTATGAGGAAATGAATAGATACATAAAAAGGCACTGAGTGCCTTCTCTGATTAGAAAAGAAAAATGTTTTCTTATGATTGCAGCAGTGAATTTGAATATCAATATACATAAGCTTATAAATGGCATCCAATTCTATCCCTGCATAATCATTTCCCATAGTTATCCCTCTCATTTTTCCTGTTGCCATTTGGCTGCTGACTTAGTTGGATCAGTGTTTAATTCCCTTTTAGGCACCTCTTGTTCAAATAATCTGCATTATTGCTCTCTTTTTCTACCCTACCTGTACATATTTTTCTTACTTTGATAGTATTCAAAGATCATAATCTCATTTTTAAAAAATCTTTGCAGTAAGTAACAGTTACTAAATGTTCAGTTTGTTGTCTAATATTAGAATTTGTTATACATGATTAATTCTAGGGTTTTCAGTTTTAGGTTGGAGCCTTGAAACAAAGTAGACAGGGCCCCCCATCTTCACTTTCCCCAGTGGCTCTTGGGGCTGCTCTTGGGGCTGCTTTTTCTCAAAGGCACCCCTGTGCTACTAATAGGGGCTTTTCTAGGCAGTGGCTTCGCCTGTGATTAATTATCATGAACCCAACTTGGACCTTTGGCTTTCTGGCTCTTAGCTGAGTAGCCAAGATATTTCTCTAGCCTGAGATAGTTGGCTTCAGTTCTAATTAATGATCAGTCGTTATCAGCTTAGTTTAGACTTTTTGCTCTCTGACTTTTTGGCTGGATAGCCTAAACACTTCCCAGATCCAAAGAGCTGGCTGAAATTTATGTTCCTCTTTCTGGCACTGTCTTGATAATTTTGATGCTTTCCCGGATCTGCAAAAAGATTTTAATTGTTTACAGTCTTGATTAATGGGTTTGCTGTTGCTTTGATAGTCCATTATTTATAATGATAAAGAAACCAAAAAACAAATGGGCATTTTATATTGCTCTTCTGGGATCTTTTGGTCCACCTTTTTAAGGAGTGATTGTTTTGTTTCCTTCCCTATTTCTATCAAGTTACTAATAATTTCATTATAATTGAACTTTAAACTATCACTATTTCTAACTCCTTTCTCTCTGAAGTATTTATTTTGCTGTAGAATTTCTCACTGTTATTTCAACAAAGATCTTTCCCAGAGCCTTCTGGTTGAAAATCTGAATTAGCTGCTTGCAAAGACAGTTTGGAATCAGCTTGCTTATAAACACCATGTGCGCTTACCATTTCTTTAGCATCTATCACAAAACTCAGTGAACCTTGTCTTTTTGCTCTCTGTCAAATAAATGAATCCCATAGATTTTGTAATTACTTTTTAGCCAATTACCTCATTTGGCCCAATAACTACCAAGTTTTATTTCCACACTATCAATTTGTTCTGTAAGTTTTAGTTTGTGTCAGAGGATTTTGCTATCCAACTATTATTTATAAAGGCTATCAGTGTTGTATACTAATGCACTATTAACCTGGGTTTAGATGGCCTCTGCTTTAACAAAAACTTGGCTTAGATGGAAATTTATTGTTCTCTTCTAGAATTCTCTATATCTACTTTCTTTGTTTCCAAAGGGAGTTGAATGAAGAAAGGAATAATACAGAATATTTGAATGCATTGACTGTCCTTTTACCTATTTCTGAAATTATTTTTGCTTATCTAGTTTCATGTAACACTTTCTTGTCAATAACACTAGAAGTCAAATTTTGCTGTTAGATATGTTTCATACCTTAAATTCACAGAGACCTGCCTCTACAGTTGAATAATTTCTATAAGCATTTCAACTATCTCTACATTTTCTGTTTGATGTTAATGAAGATTTCACACATGGTAGAAAGTGTCTGAGTTCATCACTAACTTTCAAGGGAAATTTTAGGCTTTCTTCTTTTTCTATTATTCTTTTTGGCCTCTGGTGTAATTGATACCATTGACTTTTCACTCTTTCTACAAACTGTTTCCTCCCTTGACTTGCAAGACCCTACAAAGTCCTAACTCTCCTCCTCACCCTTCAATCATTTTTTTTCTGTGTCATCCACAAAAATCTTCTGCTATGCTTTAGATTTAAAGTCATGTTCAGAGGTCAGGCTTTTTAGAAGGAATGAAATCATGAGAATGTTATACTAATTGGTGGATGAATCCATTGATGAATTCTTAGTTAAATGTTCTATTGGAAAGTAGAGCCTGATCAGAAAAGGGAAAGCTGAGAGTGTGACCTGGAAGGGCACGTTCTTGTCCCTTCTCTCTTTGCTTCCTGGCTACCATGTTTGTGTAACTTCCTTCTATCAGGCCCTTCCACCAAGCTATTTTGCCTTGGAATCATCCGACCATGGATTAAACCCTCTGAAATCATGAGCCAAAATAAACCTCTTCTCTTTTATGTTGTGGATATTGAGTATATTGTTCTAGCAATGGAAAAGTCACTAATACACCTTCTTAATTCTCCCACCGCCTAGTACCAGGCCAGTGGGGACCTGTCTTTGCCTCAAGTAACTCTGTCTCTATACCTCCTCTCCCAGAATACCTAGCACCTCACAGTTTTAACTACACCACTACACTGATTGATCCTATTATCACTAAACTCAGTTGTCTCATCTGAACTTTGATCCCTATTTCTGTTTAGAGAATTTCCTCCTAGATCCCAGGATCATCTCATATTTCACTTATTCCTGTATTTCTCCTGTACTGATGACATGTCTATGATGTGCCAAGTACTGTGCTAGGCTCTAAAAATAAAGTGGTAGGGGCTGGAGATTTAGCTCAGCGGCATAAGCGCTTGCCTTGCAAGCATGCAGTCGTGAGTTCAATCCCTGGTAATGATTGAAAAAAAAGATAAAGTGGCAATCAAAATATACCATTTCTGATCTCAAGGTATAGAGAGGTAGTGAAATTTTAAGGTGAAAACTTCATCAATATTGATAAATCAGGACAAAGCAAAACAAAATTATGCTATATTTCTGGTCTCCCAAATTTGCTCTGTCCATCTCTTCCAACTCTCTACTTTCACTTTTAAGTTTTTATTCTTCTGGTCATCCAGGTGTTAATTCTTAGCCTTGATCTTTTCTTATTAATCAGTGTTGTTCTGTAATAATCTATGCAACAAACATCCTCAAATTCATCAGCTTAGAACAAGTATATTTCATAATATAGGTCTGCTCCTGAGTTGCAACTCAACTGAGCTCATCTGGGAGAGCTGGGTTAGGCTGGGCTTCAGTTGGGTTAAGGTCTGCCCCATGGGTTTCCATTCTTGGGCCCAGAGTGAAGGCCTAACAGACTGGGAGCATGCTTTTCTCAAGACAGAGGGAGGACATTTGAGAAGGATGGATAGAAATTTGGCATGCCTCTTGGAGTTTCCATTTGGAACCAGTCACAAGGCAAGTCCAGTGTCAATAAGATAAGAAAGTGACCCTCCCGGTCATGAGGTGAAGAAGGAAGTGAGTCCTTGCTGAATAAGCATTTAGTCTAATCCATATTCTTTTCCTTCAGCATCAGTAACAACCAATCAGTCAATAAATTCTGTCCGTTTCTGCTCCTGTGAGTCTCCTGCATTTAGTATTTCTTCAGCCTGTCTGTCAGTCATCAATGCTGCAGTGGTAGAATGGATCTTAATGTTTCACGCCTCTCTCTTTTCAAAACAAACACTCCAAACTGCTCTCAGAGTGGCTGTACCGTCTTGTATTCTAATTACAAATGTACAAGCTCCATTTGCTCCATTTCTTCACCAGGGCTGTATTCTCAGGTTTTTTTGTTTGTTTCTTCCTGTTGTTGCTTGTTCTTTGATTTTTTTTTGACATTCTAAGAGAGGTTTAGTAGTGTCCCACTTTGCTTTTAATTTACATTCCCCTAGGGACTGATAGGGAGTAATTTTATACACGCTGATTTACTGACACGTATCTCTTGTAACTAAGTGTCTATCGGAACTTTTCATTCACTTTTTGTTGAATTGCTTGTTTTTTTATTATTGAAGAAAGATAGATAGATAGACAGACAGACAGGTATGCAGTTGCAAATGCTTTCTCATAATCTGTGGCATATCTTTTCATTCTCCTAACAATGTTTTGTCCAGTAGAACTTTTTTTTGCCCAGGTCATACTTATCAATATTTTTTATGGACCTTGGCTTGATGTCATACCTAAAAAAATTTGCATAACCCAAAGTCACCAATTTTTTGTGTTCTAGAAGTTTTGTAGTTTAAGGTTTACATTTGACTTTATGATTACTTGACCGGAGCCGCGGGAGACAGGAGACCAAACTCGAGCAGGATCAGCTCTCAAACTTTATTACGTACAGCGAACCGGACCTGACAAGGTCCGCCACCCTCGGTGTTGATTCCTCTTCCGCCGTTGGGGGCAGGAACAACCTCTTATAAGGGGAAGCAGTATCCAATCACAGAGAAGCGCGCCTAACAAGCTGATAGGCTAGCGTCACGGGTAACTGGGCAGATATGACAATTTGGCGGGCTTGTTCAGGCCGGGAAGAACCTGGAAGCAGGAAATGGGCGCCATTCATAGGCGGCTTCCCACATCTCCCCCTTTTTTATTTATTAAAA
Organism: Cavia porcellus; assembly: GCF_034190915.1. NCBI lineage: Eukaryota > Metazoa > Chordata > Mammalia > Rodentia > Caviidae > Cavia > Cavia porcellus. Next base: position 22,296,163 of record NW_026947513.1, on the reverse strand, counting down.
TAGGATGGTCTGTGGGTCCCTCCAAGGTGTCTATGACCTTGTTGCTGTTAGACACCTAGGAGTGGGCCTACCTTGTAGGCCGAGGCATGAGAGAATGTGGAGGTCTATACCCTGCTGTGCATCACCCTGTTTTGTGCATATCCTTGCGCCAGGACCATGCTCAAGGTGAGTGGTTCATTTTTTCGCAGGGCCAGGCTTTTGTGAACCGAACCTGGATGCATATAGACATTCATTCCTGCCTTCCCCCCAACCTTTGAGGCGGATGGCACTGCAGTACCCTTGGTCTCGCATCTCAATGCCAATAATTTGACTCCAGAAGGGACCCCTGGCCTTATAGGCCATGTATATCTGAGTGGAGCCTGTCTTAGGTTGACCGGGAGGGCTTTTCCCGTCTTACCCATCATTGGCTTGCCCACTCAGCTCTTATAGCTGATGTTCTGCAATGTGAAGGAGATATGCGGCGGCCTGCTGGCCTGATGGGCCACCTGCTGCCATTTGCATGGCTGCCATAGCTGTGATCTTAACCTGCTGCTGAGTTTGTATGAGGCGATCTAACAAGCATTTAATAACCACAAGCCCCACTAGGAAGGTCACGGCAATCAGGATCCAAGTAGTCAGGTTGGGCCAGGAGAACCAGGAGGTGACGCGTTCCCACAAACTGGCTATAACACTGCCTAAAGTTGATAAATCGAACCTGACTGGACCTAGTTGGATACCATCCATATTGTCAAGTTCCTGACCGACTATGAGGGACAAATTGTGAAACTTAGGTAGGTAGGTGTCTTGCAGCCAAGCTGTCATATTTTTAACAGTGTTGGTCAAATTTGTGCGAACAGGGGTGATTAATAGGAACCCACAGAATAGAAAAAGCTCCAAACCAGACATTTTAGTTTGTAGATGGTCTCGGGTGCTGAGCGTCGGTCCCAGAAGGGTCGAGTTGACTTGTGTCCGCGGGCTTATCCTCCTGTGCTTTATCAGGAACTGGTGGGGAGTTTACTGCTCGCGTCAATCTTTCCGGGACCCACAGCGGTTCACAGCCTGGTTCCTGTGGGAAGACACAAACCGCACCTCGGGTCCAGCTAATCACTGGATCCGGGCCCATCCATTGTCCTGTAAGGACATCTTTCCATCTCACCAGCCCTTTGTCGGCCGGGGACGGGTTATTGTGCTCCATGGCAGGGGAATGATTATTGTGATTAAGATTTAAAAAATTTATGGTAAAGAGTGCCAATGATATTCTTCCTTTGGGCGTTAGGCCATGGCCTATTCCCTCCTTTTGTTTTTGTAAGACATCCTTGAGTGTCCGATGGGATCGCTCAATGATGCCTTGTCCTTGGGGGTTGTAAGGAATGCCATGTTTAAGAATGACTTCCATTTGTTGACAAAATGTCATAAAAATTTTGCTGGTATAGGCAGGACCATTGTCTGTTTTTAGTATATTGGGCTTTCCCCAAGCAGCCCAGGCTGCCAGGCAATGATTAATAACGTGGGTGGCCCTTTCTCCGGGTTCTGCCGAGGCAAACATAACCTGGGAGGCGGTATCTACCGAAACATGAACATATTTAAGTTTTCCGAATTCTGGGATGTGTGTAACATCCATTTGCCAAATATGATTTGGGCGAAGTCCTCTTGGGTTAATGCCAATAGATTGTTGGGGTGAAGAGATCACACAAGCTGGGCAATACCGTACAATCTCTCGTGCTTGTGCTCTCGTGATGTTGAAGCGCGCCATGAGGGTGCGGGCATTAACATGGAACTGAGAGTGGAATTTTTGGGCTGCTTCCAGAGGGTTGGGAAAGGTGAAAACCCATATCGGGCGCGTGGCCGAGTCTGCCAAGGCATTGCCCTCCGCCAAGGGCCCAGGTAAATTAGTATGGGCTCTGATATGTGAGATGAACACTTTTGAGGTTCTATTCCATAGCTGATGTTGAATACCTAGGAATATGGAGGCTACCGTTGAAGAGGGTTTAATGGGACCCGCCGTCTCCAGAACTTGGAGAGCATTTACCACATACTTGGAGTCTGACAGGAGGTTAACGTCGCCTGGGAAGCGACGTAAGACTTCCTGTATTATCTGGAGCTCGACCACCTGGGGTTGGTCTGGAGTGAATTGGATAGTTTTTGGCTCTTGACCCATAACCACATATGCGCCTATGCCTGATTTGGAGCCATCCGTGAAGATTATTGGAGCTCCAGTTATGGGGTATGCGGATGTAACCTTGGGAAAAATCACAGGGTGTACTGTAATAAACTGAAGTAGTGGGTCTTTTGGGAATTGATTATCTATGGTCCCTTGAAATGTACACCGGAGAATCGCCCAGGAATCTAGACATGTTGTTAAGGTCTCAATTTGTTCTCTTGTGTATGGTACATGTAGGGAGGAAGGAGGCACCCCAAAGTGTTGTATGGCTCGTGAGATGCCCTCTAGAGAAAGGGAAGCGACCGCGTCTGGATAATGGTCAATAGCCTTAGCAGGAGACATTTTTGGGTGGACCCAAAGCAAGGGTCCTTGCTGCCAAATGACAGCCGTAGGTTGTCTAGCTGTTTTGAGAACGCACAAGGCGAAGGTCTTTTCTGGATTAATACGCCTTAAGGCGGCCGTGGTCAGGGCCCGCTCTACTGCTTGTAGTGCCACTTCTGCCTCCGGTGTAAGTTCTCGGGATGAATTTAAGTCAGGGTCTCCCTTAAGTAAGTCAAACAGGGGTTTTAATTTGCTGTTAGGTAAGGCCAAGTACGGCCTGATCCAATTGATATCCCCAACTAATTTTTGCATGTCATGTAAACTTAGGATCGTATCACGCCGGATAACCAATTTTAATGGTGATACCTGAGAGGAAGTAATTTTTGTCCCTAAATATTGGGCTATCTCTGACCGCTGGATCTTGTCTGGGGCAATGTGCAGATTAGCGGCTCTAAGAGTAGAGACCAGCTGTCTAAGCATTTGCTCTAAGCTCGGGAGGTCCTTTCCTGATATTAGGATGTCGTCCATATAATGGAGGCATCTATTTTTTGGGAATTTATGTCTTATGGGCTCTATGACAGCGTCGACAAACAATTGGCACATAGTGGGACTGTTGGTCATCCCTTGGGGTAACATTATCCACTCATATCTAAGGTCTGGCTTTTCCTGATTGATAGTGGGCAAGGTAAAAGCGAAGCGAGGTGAATCATCTGGGTGAAGAGGGATGGAGAAAAAGCAATCTTTAAGATCGATGACATAGACCGGCCAATTTTGTGGGAGCGCTGATAGTGCAGGCATGCCTCTCTGAACCGCACCCAGGGGTTGCATCTGAGCATTGACTGCCCTCAGGTCATGGAGGAGCCGCCATTTTCCCGAGCGCTTTTTAATGACAAAAATAGGGGTATTCCAGGGGGAGGTTGATGGTCTGATATGTCCCGCCTGGAGTTGGTCCTGAATTAGCTCCAGAGCGGCTTCTGCCTTCTCCTTTGGTAGGGGCCACTGTTGAACCCACACAGGGGTGTCAGTTTTCCAAGTAATTTTTATGGGTTCAGGTGTGAGAAGGCTTTCAGTGACCCCTAGGAAAAACCCAGTCCTTTTTTGTCTTGTTTGGGGCTGCCTTGAATAGGTGAGGTTCGGCCTTGTAGGTGAACACCTAGGCCCTTTCCAGGGATATACCCTTGTTTTAGCAACATGGAGTGAGCTTTTTGGGAGTAGATGTTAGTTAAGGTGATGCCCATGTCTGTCAAAATATCTCTTCCCCATAGAGATACGGGAAGCTGGAGTACGAAGGGACGGAAGTGACCAGAATGACCTTCCTTGTCGCGCCATGTCAGGAGCGAAGCACTCACCTTAGGGGCGTGGACAAACCCAAGCCCCTGTAGGCTCTGGGATGCCACATCTGTGGGCCAAGAGCTAGGCCAATCTTTTTGTGAAATGATTGAGCGATCTGCTCCTGTGTCAAGCAAGCCTTTAATGGGTCTGCCATTGATGTCAATGGTTAGCATAGGACGTTCTTGCAACGTCAAATGTAAGCCTTCAAAGGTATCCCCGGAAGAGCCGAAGCCCTGAGCGCCTCGGGTTAGGTTTCTCGCGGGGAAGTTTTTATGAAGGCTTGGTAGAACCAACAGCTGGGCTATTTTATCTCCTTTATTAATGATAATCGTGCCTTGTAGGGCTTGAACCATAATTTTGATTGTGCCAGTGAAATCTGAGTCAATTACACCTGGGATGATTGTAAGGCCCCTGAGTGCCACCGAGGACCTCCCCAATAGAAGTCCGACCGTGTCTGGCGGAAGGGGATTTGGCAGGGAGGTTTCAACTAATTGTACTCCCATCTCAGGTGTTAATAGGAGGTCGGAGGTGGCACTGAGGTCCAGCCCTGCTGAGCCTGGGGTTGCCCGCCTAAAGGGACCTGGGGTGTTTGTGGTTGCTGGGGCTGGAACTGAAGGAAGGTTTGGGCCAGAGGGGGCCCCGCCTGCAGGAGGGGCCCCCTTCGGCCGTTTTTTGGCTGATTGTCTGGACGTCCTGAAAGCCTATTGCCATCTTTATCGAATATCGACCAGCACTCGGCTGCTGAATGATTACCTTTTTGGCATCTTGGGCATAATCCAGGGCCAGGGACTCCTCCCTGCCCGATCTGTTTGTTGGGGCAATTACGCTTAATGTGTCCTAGTTGGCCACAGCCAAAGCAAGAAGTGTTGTTTCTATTTTTATTTCTATTGCCCCCTACCCGAGGCTTGCCTCCGTTGGCAGCGCCTTGAAGGGCAGCGACCATGGCGGCAACGAGCCCGTGATTAGTTACCGGGCCGCCCAGTTCACGGCACAGGCGTGTCCACTCTTCTAAAGACCTATTTTTGTTGGACCTTAGGACATCACGACACTCTTTAGTGCACTGTTCGAAAATCAGTTGTTTTATGAGAGGGTGAGCCACCTCAGTGTCTGGAAAAATTCTGTTAGCGGCCTCAAGCATGTGGGCCACGAAATCGGAGAAGGGCTCCCCCTGCTGTTGTAAAATTTTTGTGAGGTGGCCCGTATGCTCTCCCTTTCCAGCCAGCCGTCTCCAGGCCTGAAGGCCACAGCGACTGATTTGTTCATAAACCTGGCGAGGGTACTGGGTCTGATCTTCCTCGAAAGCTCCTCGCCCTAATAACATGTCTCTGTTCCAATCTCTTTGGCCATGTTCCCGGTTAGCCGCCGCCTGCTCTACGCAGAATTCCTCATTCCAAGACTTCCAATCTAAATACTGTCCGGGGGAAAGGCAGGCACGCGCCAGCTGGGTCCAATCTCCCGGAGTTAAATACAGGCCAGCCAATGCCTCTAAAAGCGCCATGGTAAATGGTGCATTGGGCCCATAAGCTGAAACTGCATCCTTGATAGCTTTAAGTTGTTTAATTTCTAAGGGCTCATAATATCCTCCTCCTCCCCTGCCTCCTACTTGTACCGGGAATGCATGGAGACCGGGACACTCAAAGGGAAGCCGCGACCATACCCTCTGGTGGAAGGAACGTCCTCCTCCTCCCCCAGAAGGGGGCGCAGGAGGTAACCCAGGAAATAGCTCTCCCTCTAACCAGGGCGGTGCCATGGATTGTGGGCGCCCTCCGGCGGCCACGGGTGGAGGTGGCAGCCCAGGGAGCAACTCCTCTTCCGGCCATGGCGGTGCAGTAGGGCCTGGCGTCCTAAAGGGGGCGACCATGGGTCGCGAGCTTGCCAAGGAGCGGAAGGGCCTAAGTTCCTCCCTCGAAGCGGAGTAGCTCGGGCAGGGTGGTGTTTGGTTCCCCTTTTTATCTTCCCGAGCCCTAAGTTCCTTTTTTAACGGTGTAGGAGGGTCATGCTTAGCAAAGACGACCTCCTCTTCTGAGCCCTCCGAATCCAAATCAGAATCGGAGCCCTTGTGTTTCTCTGGAGGCCCAAAGTCAGGTGTGACTTCGGGCTCCTCCGAGCACTCGGATCGAGCTTTGTCAAGAGCCTGTCGGGCTGAGCAAAGCCCGGGGGTTTGTTTATCCGTCAGACAAGCCCTAATCAGTTCCCACAGGGGTAAAACCATGGGATCCAAGCGTCCCTCTTCTCGGGCGCATCTAAGATCCCCTCCTAACTTCTCCCATGACGGGAGGGTTAGAGAGCCCGTGGGCCAAAACCAGGGGGCAATCTCATTAACACTATCCAGAAACCTCGAAAGGGTGACCCGGTTTATGTAGATGCCTCGGGTCCGCAGCAGGACTCTTAGGGAGTCAGCGAGGGGTTTGCGAGCAGCGTTGCCCATAATGGCAAAGCGAAAGCGAAACAAATGCAAGGGGAAAGAAAGAAAAAAAAAAGGACTGGCGTCCACCCGTGTGGCGCTCAAAATCTGTTAGGTGCGTCCACCCAACCCAGGCGATTACTCACCTGTCCCGGGAACCGCTGTATCTCACGTAGCTGATCAGGGTGAAGAGAAGAGGTGCTCGGGGCCTTCCGTTGTTATTGAGCCGGGTTCTCCGTCGTACCGCAGGTGACAGCAGTCGCGCCCGCGCGTCGCTGAACCTTCCCCGTGCGGGCCACCAGATGACCGGAGCCGCGGGAGACAGGAGACCAAACTCGAGCAGGATCAGCTCTCAAACTTTATTACGTACAGCGAACCGGACCTGACAAGGTCCGCCACCCTCGGTGTTGATTCCTCTTCCGCCGTTGGGGGCAGGAACAACCTCTTATAAGGGGAAGCAGTATCCAATCACAGAGAAGCGCGCCTAACAAGCTGATAGGCTAGCGTCACGGGTAACTGGGCAGATATGACAATTTGGCGGGCTTGTTCAGGCCGGGAAGAACCCGGAAGCAGGAAATGGGCGCCATTCATAGGCAGCTTCCCACAATTACTGGAGTTAATTTTTGCATACATTGAGAAGTATTGGTAAAGATCCATATTTTTTTGCACATGAATGTCCACTTATTTCTTCCTCTAATAAAATCTGTATGCTCCTGCCAAAACGAGCATCCCTAACACCACGTTATCATGGCTTCCTTCTCATTAGAACTGACCATTTCTCCCTGTTGTCTATTGCTAACAGGTAACACTTCTCAGCCTCCATTCCCTGGTACCGCACTGCTCACCCCACCATTTGATTCTCCCCAACTTTATTCCCATTTTAATGCCAGAATCCTCACTATCTTTAATGGCTCTGTGAGGTATTTTTTAAAGTCACTCACACTGCTTCCTAGGTTTACCCCCAGTGGAGCTGGTGAGTTTAAACAGGGCTAACACCATAAGGAAGCAATGGGGGGTCCTGACAACAGACCTCCGGCTTTCATCTCTTAGAGCTGGCCTACGATCCAGTTTGCCACAATGGCCAGAAGACCAGGTCTCGAACTTTAGCAGACAGAGGCTCACCAAGACGCAAAATCCAGATGGTGCAAGAGTCCGCAGCTCTTCCTTTGAGCCTAACCCTCTCCTCCTCTCCGGGTGCCCTCGCACACCTGTCTCCAGAGTCCTTTAGGGTCTATTCCTGACTCTTCCTTCTCGTGGCCTTCTCTTGCTCCTTCCTCTCCTCCTCTTTTTCTTCCCCCTTTCCTTCTTACTGTTGACTTCCATTCAGAAAGCAGTGAGCTACATAACCAGTGCTAATGAGGAAGGACTGAGGGAGAAAAGTCCTCCTTTGGCCAGACTTCAGAGTGAGCCATCCGTAAACGAACACGCTTAAAGAAACAGATGCGAAGTTCATTCAGCGTCATGTTATTTTTATAAATCAAATTAAGTCTGACTCCCAGACCACATGCAGTAAGATGATGAGAAATTTAACTAACGCAGTTTAATTACAGTAGTGAAAAAGAAGGCAAAACTGTGTAAGTTTACAGATTTTGAAAATCTAGCTCGATTAAAGCACATCTGGAAATTAAGGTGATTTTAGATGCATTAGGTGGCTGGATTCTGACAGTCAGCTGGACTCCAACTTGTTGCTGGTTAACAGACATATAGAGACAGAGAAGGGAAACCTTGATTCTTACCTGTACCCCCGTGCTTCTTCCCAAGCTCGGCCATTTGATGCCAGCAAGCACAGGAAATGTGGTGTACAGAAGGATAACTTGTAATTTCCTCCCTGTATGTTCGCCTGACTAATTGATGGCTGTATTTTAAGTTGGAGAAAAATATCCTACTACCCTTCACTGTTAGGTGAAGGGACCAGTGGTGAAACTTTCTCCTCCTCTGATTGGACCTCCCATCTGTCCTGGAGTCTGAGTTCACCCTGCTATCACCTCCAACAAGGACTTCCCTGTTTACAGATTTGACAAATCACATGGCTAGTTATTGTGAAAGTGAAGAGATAACCTTTTCCTGATGGCACTCTTTTCATCTACCATTGTAATTAATTTGAAAATTCCTCTGTAAGCGTAGGCACATGTGAGCACCGGACAGTCCCATACACGATCTTTGCCGGACTCCCCCTGAGGGGACATTGTGTGACAGGACCGCTCCCTGCTCCCATTCTGTGATGTCTGTAGACATGGATGTAACATGTAATTCTTCTTTTTCATGGGGGATAAAAGTCTAAGTAGATAAAGAACTGACTCATAATTGTGATTTACTGTGGCTTTTTAATTTGAACATTTTAATTGCTTACTTTACAAATTAAGCTTTAAGGAAGTGAAATAATAAAATAAGATTTATAACTTTGTCTACCTTGAAAAGCTTTGCAGTTTCTCTAAGAGGGGAGCGATGGGCCCCTCTCTGGTCATTTACTCTTGCCCATTTCCTCTTTGTATGTCCATGTTTATTCTTTGTCTCCCTTAATATTTAAGAACATCCCACTTAAAAAAAATACTCCACTGACTTAATAAGTATAGCTGAAACCAAGTCACAGAGAAAAGCACAGTGAGCACCCCTGTGTGCTCCTCCCAGGGTCACTCACTTGCTGTGACTTCTGGCTTCCCAGGCTTTGAGCCCATTGACCCTTCCACCACCAGCTCTCTCCTGCATGGCTGTCTCCTTCTCACCCAGAAGCTTCACCTCAAAGTGTGCCCCTCTGGGGAGGCCTTCCTGACAGCCCTACACGGTTCATCTCCCTCCCTGTTTTTTTCTCCTTCCCATTCTGTTTCATTCCATGGCTCACATCACAGTGTTTAATTATCGTTTCCTTTTAGCTTCTTGATTACTTTTTGTTTGTTCCTGTTTTTTTTTTTTTTTTTCCTTTTTTTTTGGTCACAGTCTTTCTCTGACTGTGAGCTCTGAGGATAAGGACTAATTATGGTGATTGAATCTATAGCTCCTGGCATAATGCCTGGTGCATAATAAGTCCTCAATAAACACCTAGTTATTGAATGAATAAATAAATAATTATCCTGACCAGAGAGGCCCAGTAGACCACACTACTCTGAAAGCTCCTTGTTTTGATCCTGAATTCCATTCAAGGAAAACTATAAGAAAGTTTTTGTTTTTTGTTTTTTAAAGACCAGATCCAGAAGTTATCCCAAGCAAAACTTTAGGATAGAGTGAAACAATCCCTGAATTTCCTAGATCTCAAGATAAATCAGTCGTCCAACATACACAGCCCAAAGCTATCCATTTTTATTAGCTACTTTCATGAAAAGACCCGTAACCTATGCTCAGAAGACCCTGAATACCATGCCAACCTCAGCAAGACAGAATACCATCCCCAGCTCCAAGACAGAAAAGTTAATGTTCAGTGATTCTGAGGTCAAGTCTCTGAAAAAGTGCCAAAGACAATTATTTCTCTCCTCTGAACATGTTTAACACTAACCTTGAATTTCTCAGAGGTATACATTGTAAGACTTTACATCCCAATCCCAATCCTAGGCTTAACACTGTAGGTACAGTAAAATTTGGGCATCATAAAAGTATATGATTCCTCAGTGATATTTGTACTCCATCACTGGAATGAAAGTTTTTTAAAATTAATTTTCATTGCTACATGTTTGTCATACATAATCACCATAGGGACTTTTTACCAGTCCATAATGTATCTTAGTTCTTCTTTTCCCCCAGTCCCCTCTCCTCTCCTCCCCATTTACAGAAGCTTGATTTCTGTTTTTTGCTTTCTTTTTTTATCCCTATGCCTTTCCTTCCTTTCCCCCACCTCCCTCCTTTGTTCCTCTTTCCATTTCATGTTCTTCCTGCTTCCTAGTATCTATTCTTCCTTTTACTCCTAATTTACCTTTTGAGCTTCTCACACAAGAAATAATGCAATATTTAAACATATGTGTCTGATTTATTTCACTTAAAATTATGTATGATTTTGATACTCTAAAATGTCTCAGATTTATCCTTCTTATTGACAAAGTAGCATTCCATTGTATACAAAAACCACATTTTCTGTATCCACTCATCCACTGATGGGCATCTGGGCTGTTTCCAAGCTTTAGCTATTATAAATTGTGCTGCTATAAATATGGGTATGCATATATCACTGTGATATGATTCTTCTCAGCAAGATACCTAAAGGGGAACAAGCCGGGTCAAATGGAACCTCTAGTGTTAGTTTTTTGAGGTGGTTGGACCAACATACACACCTACCAACAATGGAGAAGGATTCCTTTTCCTCACAGGCTCACCAGCATTTGTTGGTAGTTGATTTCTTGTTGATAGCCATTCTTTCTGGAGTGCGATGGAATCTTAGTGTTGTTTTAATTTGTATTCCTTGAGTCATCAATGATGTTGAATAGTTTTTCATGTATTTATTTGCTATTTGTACTTCTTCATTTAAGATGTCTCTATTCTTTTCAGATGTTCATTTTTGGATTGGGTCTTTAAATTTGGAGATTTGAATCTTTTTAGTTCTTTAGATATTCTGGGTCTTTTGTCTGAGGTGTATAAGTATAACAATACTTACACCATTCTGTGGGTTGTCTTTTCGCTCTGATGATAGTTTCTTTCCCTGCGAAAAAGCTTTTTAATTTGATGCTATCCTAGTTACTGATTCTTTGTAATTTTTCCTGTGTAATCAGAGTTTTGTTCATAAAGTCTTTGCCTACAGCTGTGTCTTCAAGGATTTTACCTGTTCTGTCTCTGAAAGGAAATTAGGTAATGTACACAAGGACCGAGGGGTGGTGAGAAGTAATCTTTCTTTTGCTTATAGAGTCAGCGTAACAGTCTATAAAGAACCCACCTCGAATGGGCACCTGGGAAGGACGCTTTGTCCGTGGTCTCACCCCACCTCTTTATTCTGTCCTTTGCCCCCCTCAGCGCCTCCGAGCCTCATCCCAGGAAATAATAGTCCATCTTCATCATGTGCTGCAGGAATAGCTGGTTAGCTCTCAAAATACTTCAGAAAACAGTATTTATAGAAGGTTTTAAGGCTGGATTCAACTGTTCCTAGCACAAACCTTGATAGTGGCTTAAAAAAGAAAGATATTTACTTCTCTCTTTTCTAAAGAAGTTGAAGGAAGGGGGTCCAGAGCTGATAGGGCAGCTCCACAGTATGAAGGGCCATGTGGCTGTGAGTCTCTCAGACCCACCAACCTTTCAATTCTGTCTCTGTTGTTATTTGAATGTGTCCCAGTTTGCATGTTGGAAACTTAATTCTTCTCTCTGCCTTCTTCCCTTCCAGGTGTTTCCAGGTGATGCTTCAGCTGCTAGTTTGAAGACCAGACTTACAGCACTTATAGCACTTTGAGAACCACTAATGTTATCTTCTAAGCAACGCAACTTTTTCCCTTCAACTATTGATCGTCTATTTATTTTAATTCAGTGTTACTTTATTAACAAAAAGCCTCAGACTCTTTACCAAAGTGACCATTGCCATCAGAGTTGAGAAGAAATAGAAGTAAGTTAACAGAGAAATGAAATCAAGCTTTACCATATCTCTCAGGGCTGGAAATCTGCTCTTAAGCACCATTTGTGAACTGGAAGATCTAAAGTAGAGTTAGGAAATACACGAGAGGCACTGGCCTGCAGCAGCCTGAAATATTGGCATTTAGCAAATGAAACAAAAAAAGTAATTGATGGGAGCCTTGGAGGGTCAGGGAACTTCCAAAGACCCTGTAACTCTTCTTCCCCTGACACTGATGAAGCAGGGTAATTAGGTGGACGGGTGCTAAGCAGAGAGACAATGCTACACACCACAGAAGACAAGAGGAGGGAAAGAAATCAAGGACCATGAACTTGCAAGCAGTGCCCACCAGCCTGGAGTCAGGATTCACAGCCTTGGGATTAGTTGTCTGTTCCCTGAATGCTCAGCTGAGTGGTTTTCCGCCTCCACTGTAAACCCATTTCTCCTAGTTTTCTGCTTTTCAAGATTTTGCTGACCAAAAAGAGGAAAAGTAAAACTTTTTTTTGTTGTGATTCAGTCTAAAGGAGTAAAGATCTACAAATGCTTGGAGACCAAGTGTGGAAGGGAGAGGGAAACGTTAAAGAAGCCCATGGGAGAAGTGAAAACCGGGGCCAAGAAAGTCAGAGACCGCTCACGCAGGAAGATTTGCTGAGTTGTTTATCACACAAGCTCTTTTTCTTGCCTTTTGGGGAATTTTGGGATTTACTTTATACTGTCGTTCCCACACAAACTATTTGTCTGATGGAGTCTGATTTGAAAATCATGATCTGTAGATCCAAATTCCGTGTGTGTGTGTGTGAGTGTGTGTGTCTGTGTGTTCATGCATTTCTCCAAAATTGTTCATTATCAGAAAAGGAAGGTGACACGGATTCCTGTACTGTCTTTTTCTCTGTAGGTTTCAGAGTGCAGAAGGCATTGAGTAGCACTTTTTAAGTTCAATATACTTGGGAAAGTCTACATGGAAAATAGAAACTCAAATTCATTTAAAGCTTATTTTAATCAAGTTGCAGTGTAATTTAGACCTTGCCCTTCTGCTCACCACATAATGAGGGAGGCATTTTTTAAAAAAGGGCATCTTAGGTTGATGTGGTAATCCACTCCCATGATCCCAGCTTGGGCAACTTGGTGACTAAGTAAGAAGACCCTGCTTCCAAATAAAAAACAAAGAGACTAGAGAAATAGCTCAATGGGAAGGCTTTGTCTTCAATCCCACATACCACCACTATCACCAAAAAAAAAATAATCTTGCAGGACTCACCAACAGCTATGAAAGTAGATAATGTTAGCATGCAACAGTCCTTTGTTGGATCAGAATTTTCACTGGGACACAGAAGCTGAGGTTTTGGTTAGGGAGGTGACAATCACTAGAAGTGGCTTTTCAGTGTATGTATTCTACTGTTCCCACATTTGTAGCTACACCATTTTATCACACTTCTCCACAAGCACTATGTAAATCTTCACACCATTCTTAAACTTCCTGAAGATTTTGGTAAGTTGAGTTATTATTTATGATTAATTAAAGCAACTTCCTTTCAGACATTGAGCCAGGGTTTGAGTAAGGAGGAAAATCAATGCCAATACTGCATTGGCTTACAAGGATTCTTAATCTAGAAGGAGGCCTAAGATGTACCCAGTAGTTGCCATTTTGAGTAGAAACATCCCCTGCCATAGAATTGCAGAGATAAATCCATGGGGATGCTGCGGAGAGTGCTTCTCAGTGGAAAGAAGTGTCCATGGAGGAGGTGGCTTTGGCATTCCTGCAGGGAGGAATTAGAGATGTGACACTGAGCAGAGTAAAGCAGGGAGGAGGCCACCCACAGGAAGGGAACAAAATCAAGACCTGACGTGACTGTGTTCATGTCAGAAGCAGAATGCTCCACCCCACCGGAGAACACCAACACCCTACCGCCTGCACCCAATAGCATATGAAAGCAAATCTCTTAAAATATAGAGCTATTTTATTAAGCCTGTCATAACAAAATGCCACAAACTGGGTAGCTTCAACAGACATCTATTTCTCATAGTTCTGAAGCTAAAAACATAAGATAATTCTCTGTCTGTCTGTCTGTCTCTCTCTCTCTCTCTCTCTTTCTCTTCTAATGAAGACAGCAGTCCTATCAGAGTAGAGTCCCACTCACGTCCCCTCACTTAACTTCATTATCTCTTTAAAGACCCTGTCTCTAAATGTGGTTACCTTTTGAGATATTGGGGGCTAGAATTTTAACACATAAATTTAGAGGAGATATTAAATCAGTCCATTAATAGATCACTACTCTTTATAAACTGCATATTCTTCATATTAAGACAGATAACACTCCTAGAATCTACAAAATACAATTAAAAAGTTTATTAACACAGGTTACACATTTGATACCCCATATATTTTATGAATCTTTTATTCAAGTATAATGATTAAATATAGGATTCAAACACTTCATAAGTCTATAAGAAAACAACCTTATATAGTATTTCTACTCCAAGAAACTTACCCAGAAGAAATACATGACAAATGTCTACCAGAGATCCATATGCAAATGTTCATAAGAGCCTTATTGCAGTAACTATAACCCAAATATCTGTCCATTAACTGATTTACAGAGAAATACAATGTGGTGTCCATACAATGGAACATTATGGGGCCACAAAAAGATCAGGTGCTAATACAAGCAATATGGATAAATGTAGTCAACATTATGCTACATTTGAAAAGTCAGATGGAAATAATTGCATATCATGATTCCATTTATTTAACCTTTTTTAAAACTTTTTTTTAACTTTTCTTTTTTCCAACTTTTTTTTATCGGTACTGGGGATCGAACTCATGACCGCTTGCTTACAAGGCAGGTGCTTATGCCGCTGAGCTAAATCCCCAGCCCCCATGATTCCATTTATATGACATGTCCAGAAATGATAGATGTGTAGAGACAGAAATCACATCAGTGGTTGTCAGGAGCTGGAAGTGGGAAAGGAGACTAATGTAAATTGGCATAAAGGAACATTTTAGGTGAAGAAAAAGTTTTAAACTCGGATTGTGGTTGTATAACTCTGCAAGTTTACTAAAAGCAATGAATTATATGATTACAGTGGGTAATCACAGCATGAAAAGTATTTTCCTGTAATTCTGAAAAGTATTCATGAAGAAATACATAGAAGGAACTCAAAGAGTACAAGAAAACAAAAAGAACCTAAGAAATTGCCTGCAACCAAACAGGAAAGTTCCCTCTTTCCATCTGTGCTCTGTACAACTCCACCCCTATCCCAAGTGAGTCCTTGGTTTTGCACTGTGTGGGGTAGAGGAAAAGAGAGGCTTTTACATTATGCATCAACTGACCAGTACTCCTGTGAAGTCTGGCCAGTGTGACATCCTGTAACTGTAACACTGGGAGGCCCTCAAGGACCATCTTGTGCACTCTTGTCAAACAGTGGAAGCCGAGGCAGAGGCTCCGGAAACTACAGAACTGACTGGATCAAACCCAGTTAATGTCCAGCTTGGACTCTACCCTCAGTACCCCAATTTCTTGGCCAACATCTTCCCTGAGCTGTTTCTCACCTTTGCTATCTCATCAACAAAATGGGGAAAGGAATAGCTGTTTCTACCTTTTTCTCAGGACAATGTGACAGTCAAATAAGATAAATAATGTGAAACTGCATCCAAAAAGCAGAAAGTCTTCTACACATGTAACGTGCTGTGTTCACAGATCAGCTGTGCATTGATCTAGCTCAGAATCCAGACCAAAGTGCTACAACACTGTGCTTCTGGGAGACATATTCATTTATCCTGATATAAATGTGAGTCTTTTGCAACATGAAGGTTGAGAGGTCAGGTGATGAGCAGAGGGAGACAGTGTGTGATATCACTCCTTTAATTTTCCAGAACAGTCCCTCTTTCTAGAGCATTATTATCTTCCTGCTCTCTCTCCATGGCACTCTAATGAATTTGAAGACACTCTAATGAATTTGAAATTTAGTCTGTGTGTGTTAAGCTGTAATATCTCAAATAACTAAGATGAAAACTGAATTAAAGATCTATAACCTAAAAGTTATTTTAAGTTTATTTTAACCCCCTCCTTTGAAAACTTATCCATTCCTACTGGGAGACCATAAAGGTCCCTCTGTGTCTAATAACACCTGGAAATCCCCAAGACTGAACACCAAGTGTATTTTGGAGAGTATTAATCTCTGCTGAAGGATGTCCTTAACCCACCCACTTCCCTGAACCTCCCGCAGCCCACACAGGGACAAATCTCGCTGGGAACCCTCAGTGAAATGAGAGCCCAGCAAACCAGTCATGCTGCTGGCCCAGGAAAAACACCAGGTGCACAGCCCAGAGCAGGATGGGAACTGGGAAAACATTTATAAATCAAGCAGGTCACAGCGAGTGAAAGAAGTTTTTTAAAAAAGCCAAAAAAGGAAGAAAACACTAAAATAAAAAAATAAGACCATAACAAAGTGGCCATGAAATGTTCAATCAGACCAATGCAACAGCAGGTTAATTATAGTGCCCTCTATAAAAAGCCCAGGTAAAAACCAAATGATAGGCTAGGAAAAAGCTTTCCTACCTTCTGCATCCGATGACTTTTTATACATTAGGAGTACTGGCCCTTTAACTGCGATACATGTTGCAAACCTTTATTCCCAGTGATCAGTTGTTTCATGACTTTTATTTCCCATATAAATATGTGTCATTTTTAGGAAGTTTAACTCATTAGTCTTTTCTTTTATTACCTTAGGATTCTGAGATGTATTTAAAAACCACCTCTTTGCACCATGCAGTAAAGTTACTACATTTTCTCCTAACACTAGCTGAGAATATTTGACCTGTGTATTTATTCTTGTGTATGATTATCTAGTGCTCCTAGTGCCATTTACTCAAAAGCTCACTTTTGCCTCAGCAGTTGAAGATGTTGCCATTTACATAGACTAAATTTTCCCACACGCTGAATCTGTTCTTGGACTTCTATCCTGTCCTGTTAGTCTGTCTATCCCATGTACCATCATGACACTGCTTTAATTACAGACGCTTTACAGGACGTCATATGGTAGATGGATCTTTTTGCCAGTGTTTTTTCAACTATCCTTGCATTTTTGTTGTTTGTTTGCTTGCTTTGCTATGCAAACTTTAGTGTTTGATTGTCTGGCTTTAAAGATGTTTTTGTTGGGATCACATTATTTCAGGAAGAACTGATATCTTCATGATATTTATGATAATCAATCACCAGTTCCAAAAACAGGGATGTTTTTCTATTTTTTCAAATTTGCTTTTATGTGTTTCAGGAATATTTTAAAGGTTTTTGGGGTTTCCCACAATATAAAATGTACACATTTATTATTCAATTTGTTCTTAGATATAATATCTTTTACATTGCTATATCCTTTATTTTGTGAAGCCAACCTAATCTCCTGAGTTGATCTCTAATTCTCAATAAAGTAACACATTTTTTCCACCTCCATGTTTGTTTTTCTTTTCCCTTTGTTAGGATTTCGGGGTGTCTCTACTGACCACATTGCAAGAAGAAGAGACGATAGTAAGTCCCAAGTTTAAAAGAAGATGACATAAGACAGTGGTGAATAAAGTCTTCAGGTCTTAGCAAGAAGGAATCCACATGTGTCTGGGGGCAAAGATAAGAAGTTACAGGACTCACATACTTAGAAATCTGAAATTGGATTTAACTGGCCTCCTTTCTTCCATCAAGTAAACTCTATCAATCTTTGTGACATCTTGGACAATCTTCTAAATCCTCTTTCCTCTGCCTAGCCTGATATAATACAGTATACCTATGAGTAATAGTACTGAGTTGATAAATCCCTACTATAAATTCCCCTTCCCCTATATTTCCCTGGAACTTTCCTAATCTGCACTCCATGTGGACACAGGAATCTGATAGCTTTTCTCCAAGGCTATCTGTAAAATTAGGGTAGAGGCAAGCCCAGTGAACTGTGATACACATCTCAGAGTGCATATTTCTAACCAATTTCAGACTCAGGAGTCCCTAGCTGATTTTCTCAGGTGGTTAATATATGGTGCCGCTGAGACCAGGGTGATGGGTTGGATTATTCTGCCCGCCAGCCAGTTGTCCCCTCTCCCAGTGCCTCTACGGCAAAGGTACTTTCATTCCTTAGACTCAGAGAGGATTGAAGGAGGAATCTAAGCAAGTTATAGGAAATGTGGTATTGAAAAAGCAATTGGGACTTTAAGACTTTGATAGGAATAAGAATAAAGACCCCTACTGGGACTTTTGCCTATTGAATCTTTCTTTACCAGTCACCGTTGAACTCCTAAACATCATCAACCTGAATCATCACCTTTGTTTATAATTTTTTCATGAGATCCCTCTACCTATCAAGGAAGCCACTGCGCCTTCATTTTTTTCCCCATTAAATTTTCAGTATGTTCCTATTATTATTTTAATCACATTTGATTACAGTTCTCTCATTATTTGTTTGTGTCTCTGTTGACCAACAAGGTTTTAGATTCCTGGAGAGAAAGCTGTGTCTCATCCATCTCAGTGTCCTCAAGATTCAGCAATTTAATTGAGTTAAATTAATCTCAAGGAGAGATTTGAACTTTTTCTTACTCACTATTCAAGATTTATTAGTCATGGCCACTGCAGGAAGCGGTGGTCTGAGTATTACTGGGCTTGGCCTTATCCCATGAGACTCAGAGAACACTTCCTGTGAAAATATGAAATGTCCTCTGTGTCTTATCTCCCCTTCAGCCTACAAATGACTATTTTTGTTTATTCATATTTTGATTGCTTTTTTTTTTTTTGCTTTGCTTTATGATACTTGAAATTGAACCCAGTGAGAACTGAGCTACATCTCCAGCCCCTTTTAAAAATTTTGAGACTCCCTAAATTGTCTAGACTGGCCTCAAACTTGCAATCCTCCTGTCTCAGCCTCCTGAGTACTTGGGGTTACAGGCATGCACCGCTATGTCTAATTTAATGAACCTTTAGTTGGCAAAATGGGAAATATTATAAGGGTTAAATAAGATGATATAAACTAAGGCATTTGGTGAAACATTAATTGATTATATTAGTAAAATGTTTGTAATTTTATTATATACAGACTGATGAGAAAATTGGATGACAAATAGTAGAGCTACTGAATTAAAATAATTACCTTAATGGACAGTAATCTGATCAATGATCAGTAGCTCTCCACCCTTTTTCAAACACATGATACTTACACGTGTGAGATACATTCCCAAGTATGGACTGGTACCCTGTGGATAAGGATTTGTGCTCATTATGGGCAATTTCTTGTGCATTTGCTGGAATTCCTTATCTCCTTTCCCTATGTCTCAAGAAAACATAGTGGAATATATATGAGTAAAAATGGAATCATTACAAAAACACGCTTTTCTTGTTCATTTACTTTTTTTAAATCACAAATCTCAATCCTTCATTATTAGTAATAAACCCTCTGGTTTGATACACTAGTGTTTTATACAACTGAGTAGCTCAAATCCACTGCTACAGACCCTGAATGGTCATGGTGACCATTAGTACACTATGCAATGATTGCAAACTCTTAACTAACCACAACCATTAGGAAAAGTAGGCTCTATAAAAAGCACCATCAAATTATTCTCATCAGTAGCTGTGATGCTACTGTCCCAGGAGATGTTTTAAAGTTCAAGGTCCTTGTGGGAAAGAGATGGCCAATTCAAAAGGAAAGATTAAAATGAGTTTAAGCAAAGTATTTCCAAAGGTTTAAGGAAGTTCAAGGGGAGACAGCAAAGGAAATACCCAGTGGCTAGCCCCAGCCAAAGGCTGCTGCTTCTTGTACCCCCCAAATCTGAAGGGGAAGACAGTGAGCCACTTGAATCCTCCAGAGAGAGTTGCAGCTGTAGGAAGAGGCTGCCCACACCATGTGGCTGGCCACCTACTGACCAGCCTGAACCCAGCAAGAAGTGAGCAGGCCCAACTAGGATTCAGAGGGCACTGACGGAAAGCAGGGTGAGGGACAGAAAGTGTATCTAGAGGGGAAAATGGAAAACAACCAGGCACTGATGGCACCTAGGCACTGATGAGCCCACGTTGAAATTTCTATCCTCTTTTTTTAATGTACTGGACAAGCTCTGAGTCATCTTCCACTTGATTTAAAAGAAAAAAAAAACTTTTTAAACTCAGCAAAACTCGGAACAATTAAATTCATAAGTGTGCAGCTAACCCCTGCAAACATAGCTTCATCTTAAAGCTAAAATAAAAAGAGCTCCATCATATCGTCCTCAGGCCATTTAAATTCACTTTCTTGGCAAAATTCTGAATGTCTCACTCTCTTTATCTTCGTTTTCAAATTACCATTGGGCAGAAGATAAAGATAAAATTTAACAGAAGTATAACTAACGGGGAAGAAAAACTTCTGAAAAAGTCCAGGAATATTACAGAGAGTTTTTTACACTCTCTTCTTTTTTAATTCATAGCATGCTTGCTCAGGAGGATGAAGGTCCTGCACGCTGAACTTCATGTGGTCCCTGCTCCCAGTGGAATCTCTCAGGAAAATGCACAGAGGTTACACCGACCTGCTTCTTGCTAAGAGATGGGTGAGGCCTCCATTTGCATTCAAATGTAGCTTAACTGAAAATTCAGAGTGCAAATCCGTTATTCACTTTTTTAAATCACATTTTTGCTGCCTATTAACATAATGTGTACAATAGTCTCCCTTTGCCCATGAGGGGTATGTCCTAAGACACCCCTCCATCCACTGGATTTCTGAAATCACAGATAGTAGTGATCACTACACACACTAAATTATTCCTGTACATACCTAGCTATGATGAGTTTGACATAAATTAGATATAATAAAAGATTAATTACAACTTATAATAAAATTAAACAATTATAACAATATATGGTAATAAAAGTTATTTAAAGTGCTCGAATTATTTATTTCTGGAATTTTCCACTTAATATTTTCAGACTATGGTTGACATAGGAAACTGAAACTACAGAAAGAGAAACTACAGAAAGAAGAGTAAGCTAGTACTACTTTACATGTTAATTATGTATAATTTGGAAAATACAAACACATAGAAAAAAAGAATATGAAAGCCATGAATATCCTCACCACACAATGGTAACATCATTAACTTTGTATTATATCTTTTTCATTCTTTTCCTTACATACATTTTCCATACAGGCATTCCACAATGTGTGCAGTCTTCCATTCTCCTTTATTTAATTAACATTAAAGAAAAAAAGCAAATTTCAAAATAATAAAATCTAAAGGCTGTATAGTATGTTTATTATATATGATTATATTCCTATTGTTTTAACACTGAGTTTTTTCCTAGTTTCTTCCTGACAAATGACATGACAAAGAGTACTTCTATTTATATTTTTAGTTGGTGACATATTTCCTAGAACAAATTTGTAGAAATGAAGTTTCAATGTTAAAATTTTACTTTAGTTCTCAACAAATTGCTGTCCAAAAAGATTATATCAATTTATATTACCCCCTACAGAGCAGAGAAGGTGCTCATTTTTATAGAACCTGGCCTCAAGTGAATGTTGGGATTTATTTTTTACTCTGCCAATGGCATTTTGTTGTGGGCTTAGCTGAGTACTTTTTTGTCATCGTTTGAGGAAGTTGGGCAGTTTTTCACAAGTTGTAGGTCACTGCACTCCCTTCCTTATGAGGTTCTGTTTCTGCAGCTTGGCAGCTAAGCTTTCTTCCAAACTTTTGTTCCTCTCTTGAGGTTCACAAAACTTTGTAAAACTTTATTCCAATTCATTGAGTGTTTTCAGATGGTTGGTTGCTTTTACAGAGTGAACTGACTCCAAAAATGTCATTTCAGCTTGATTTTTGACAGAAAAAGACTATCTGTTCAGTTGAATGTTGCCAAGTTTTCCAAAACCATAACTAAAGTTATCTTAATTGTCTCTCTGAATGTATTAAAATACACAGTAGCCTATAGTTTTCAGTCCATAAATCCAAAGCCCTTGGAAATGATACTTTTGTGGGCCTCTCTAGACCTAATTAGGACTATATGATTCTTTTTAGGTACTGGAAAAAGTGAGGAAACAAAGCCAGTTTAGGCATGCACAGTCCTCTGCCATGAGTTTTCAACTTGAGTTGAAGCCCAGAAATGTTACAACTCACATGTCCTTGGGTGCCTGAGCATTCTTCATGCTTCCATGGCAGGTGATAATGAGAACATTTCTATGCTTGTGCACACTGTGCAGTGGCTACTACAAATTAGTGTTCCCAAAGGAGAAGCCAAGAGAGCAAGGTGGGATTTAAGTAACTAGAAACATTTCCCACTGCAAGTTGACCAAGAATAGCAAGTAGTATTCGTTCAATGCTTCCCACTGTATCAATCACTTGCCCTCCGTAATCTCATTGGACACTCACAAAGACTGCGTAGGATACCATGACCCCCACTTGGTAGGGATAATTAAATGATTGGCTCAAAGTCACACAGCTAATAAGTGACAGTCAGTATTCAAGTTCCTGGTTTCTCTATATGAAAATGTGATTCCAACTTTATTCTGTCACCCTGGTACTTTGTTTTTTGAAAGGTATCAGAATCACAGAACAAACCTAGGAAAACAAAAAACAATGACAATAAAAATACAAGTTACAACCCATTCATCATCCTAGTCAATTGCCTGGAAAAAAGAAAGATGGATTTTGTGCAATTTTCTCAATAAGGAGTTACCCTGGTAGTGTTGTTGTATTTCTCTCGGTGTGAGCTATTCTTAGTGATCATACACCCTGTGTCCTACTAAAGGTTTTGGCTTTCTTTTTTCACCCTATCACTCCAGTTTGGGCTTGTACAGTGGAACAGTCATTATTGACTCAGTGAAATGCTATAGGATCTGTAGGCCAGAGCATGAAGAGAGCTGGCTAGAGGAGGCCTGAATAATCACATTGGGAAAAGTCCCACTTCTTCTGTGAAAGTCTGCAAACCTTTCTCATCAGCACTGCATTTGCCATATTTGAGGAATTTTGAGGATGAAAACAGATGTAAGAAGAGATTTTTGCTGGACTTTAGACCAATGGTAGCCCCACTGGTGGATTTGGGAAATACGTTTCAGCTATATCATTTTGATTTAGGACTTGGATACTTGACAGTGAATGAGATGAGTGGGATTTTTAGACTTTGTTTGTTTTGCAATCTGAACATTGAACTCAGGCCTTACACATGCTAGGCAAGTGTTCTACCATTGGGCTATATTCCCAGTACCAACAATTTTCCTAACATATATACACACATCAGCACAGATTTCGTAACTGTGGGTAAACTTCCTGGATCAAAAGAAATATAGAAATTTGGTGTGAATTTAGAAGCTCCTATAATCCCAGCATTCCGGGAGACTGAGGCAGGGGACTTACAAGTTCAGGCCCAACCTGGGCAAGTTAGCAATTTAGCAAGACCTTATCTCCTAAAACAAAAGAATTAGACTCTAAATCTCTGCTTCCATTATCAAGAAGATGCAAAAGAAGAAGCTGGTCTCACACTAATGTTTCAAGATGTTTCTCCTCTGCAGGCCTCCAAAAGAATGTTAGAGCCCCCCCCCCCAAATCTGAATAATCAGAGCCCTCCATATGAGCTGGCACTGAAACCCACCATAACCATCCAAGATGTGCATTTACCCTGATGTTATTACTGGTAGCTGCATAATTATTGAAGGAGCGGGAACACTTTGGGGCCCAGGCTGTGTTCCTATGATCACCAGTTGGCTGTGCACAACAGAAAAATGGGGGAGTCTCGTCACCACCGGTTTCAAAGCAACTGATGAACGCTCAATGTGATGATCAAGGAAACACAATTCACTCTTGGGTAGAAGGGAGATAAAGTGAGAGCCGCTCTATGGCAGGAATGAGATCGCATGATTCTGTTTTACACTTTCTGCCTGAGTGAATGACATCATCATCCTTCCAAAAAAAGCCTGCAAATCAAGAGCAGAGTGGTATCTAGAACCAAAATTGCTGTTTCCTGTCTCCCTTCTCTGTGCCTTTTCCTTGTCCCCCTCACTACTTCCCCTTGACTGTATGGGTTTTTGATCTGCTCTCAGCAAAATATTTGCGAAATGGAGTCTCTAGAATTTTACCTCTTTCAAAATTATGTGATTCTAGAAGAGGAAAATTGTCTTTATTTAAGAAAGGGATTTCTGCACCCCCACCAGGCAGCGCATCTGCCTATCAGCTCACATCTGCCTATCTTTTCATCCCCCACATGGAAGTCTCCATCCCAGCATGGGATATTGATATAAACTCACAGCACCTTGATGGAACATACATCAGCCTAGAAGGCAGAGGGAGGGGCCTCAGCAACAGGCCTTCACAGCATCATGGAGGCCCTTTAAAATTGGCCATCTTCAGATAGACACTAAGAATCAAGCATTACCTAGAGCCATCATGGATATTTTATTTGGAAATGCAAGGTAATTGTTTGGTAAGCTTTGTAGCCACTTCTTATTCTTAGAAATTAAAAATGAGATAACCTTTCTAAGTTTCCAGATTTAAGAATGTTTCTCCAGACATTTCAAAATGATAAACAAAGTCCCCGCCTAAACCTAAGTGATCACCGGCCTAGCTAGGTGGGAGTTAATACTGAATCCTGCCACAGCCCAGCCTGTGCATTACTCAGGGGTAATTGATGATGGCTGGGTAATTATTGAGAGACTCATAAGTGAAATAAATCAAACTCATGTGTATAAATACTATATAGTCTCCCTAGTATAAGAAATGGTAAGAGTACATAAGATTTTATGGTAATCATGATTCCCCATTGCTTTGAAGCCTTATAATGCTTTCATTCATTAGTTGGAATGGTTTTATTCTGTTTTGTTTGATTTTCTTATGTGTGATGGTATGAACAGTTATTTTGAAGAAAACAAGACATTATGACAGCCATTGCTGATTTAATATCATCTTGCTTTGAAGTCCTACCATGCTTTTGTTCTTCTGTCTCCATTGGCTTTATCATGTTGTGTCTTATTGGATTTTAATATGTGTGATAGTATAAACAAACTTTTTATGGAAAATAAGATAGTAGCCATTGTTCATTTTCTGTTATTTGGTTCTGAATGCCCTGTAATACTTTCATTCTCTTGAATGGTTTTATACTATTTTGTTATGTTTAATACTATTGTATGTGAGGGTATACTCAACTATTTCAAAGAAAGAGACATTTTGCTGGCTACTGTTAATATCCAGTTATCCTGTGGTGAAGTGTTGTGTTGCATACATTGTTCTGTTCTGATCTGCTTTGTTCTGTCCTCTTTTATCTTAATCTCTTTAAAATAAAATAAAAAATTAAATAACAAAAAACCCACTCTCAAATAAAAAAACAAACCTGGCAATTTGACTTTAAGCTACCATGCATCTACTGAGAGTGGGAGATGTCCAAATTCCTAGGGTCCACAGATAAAAAGAACTATGTAATTTAGACTTAAACTTATACCACACTGTTTAATCTCACCAGGTGAGACTGATTGTGTTCCAGCTTTATATCCTCGTCTTTATGAACAGAGATTGAACTAGACTTTTCAATTAGCTGTCCCACCTCTTTTCTAGGGAGAGGGTTGAGACAAATTCTTGCTTTGCAATCTGGCTAGCCTACCATTCTTATTCCTCCTGCCCCAGCCTCCTCAGTGCTGGGATAATAGGCCTGTACCACTATGTCCAGCCCACTCTCCTTTCTAAATCAGTTTTTTCTGCTTTTCTGGAACTGGTATTCAGCTGGAATCTGATCAATAGAGAATATCAGAAAATGTGTGGATCTGGAAAACCAATCTCTTTCAGTTATCTATGTCCAACTTCTATAAATAACTAATGAATACACCAACTTTATGGTAATTTTCTAAAGTAATCCTAGTTATAGAGTTTTAAAGTTTTTTTTAAAGGTACTTATTCTGTGCTTTTACTTATTATAATCCTACTCCTTGTTCTACATATTCTTATATGGAAAATAGATAAGAGAAAGGGGATGATGGAGGGGAAAAAAGATAAGAAAGGGTCATAGGGGAGGTACATATGATCCAAGTATGTTATATGCATGTATGAAAATGTCACGATGAAATCCTGTACAATTAATATGTACCAGTTCAAAAGGAAATTACATATACTTTCTGGCTATTAATGTTCTGCATGGATCATTGCATTATTCACTTCCTAACTGTTTTGCAACATCTGGGGTTTCATCAATTTCTCAAGACTCCTCAAAGTGAAATAAATTTCATATCTAGTTAAATGTTTAAAACAAGCACATATGCCTCATAACACTTTCGGAGAATGAAGTCATTCTGAAATCTAACAAATGACACAAGGGCGTCCCAGTTCTCCCTGAGTTGGAATCACGGCACTGAACAGCACGCCTGACCTCTGGAAGGAAAACCAACTCCCCCTGGTGACTCATTCACCACCAGGACATAATTTCTCCACAGGGAGACTGTATCAACAAAACGCATTCCCGGTGTCCTCCCAGGCAGGGGGTGATCTGGGTTCACTCTTCCCAGGAGCAAAGCACCCCTCTGATTCCAGTAGGGGGTCTACAGAGGGGAGTTCTCCTGAAGTCAAACCGCCCAATTCCTCAGGATAATACTTTGAATCTCAAAACAGCACAACTCCCGAGTTTCCAACAATATTTTACATGATATAAACATTCTCATTTATAACAATCCAGGGGATTAAAGAAACCATGAACAATTGTCAAGAGCAATAAGGAGAGAAAACGTCCTATACCTGGATTACTTCTCCCCTCGGGTCCAGCTGTGCCCTCATCCTTTATATTCACTGAAACATCTTTGCTTAGAGACAATTTTGTGGACCACTCCCATAATTCATTATTGCTCATGACAGCCCGTTAGCTCTTTCTTCCATAGTCCTACCATCAAATCACAATTATTTTATTTTTTCTTAGTTGTCTTCTCCTTGTGAATATAAGCTTCAGAAGACAAAGAGGCTTTCCAGTCCTTTTCTCTAGACCCAGTCCGATACCATGCCTGATACTGAATAGATCCATGCTCAATAAATTCATGTGGGGATAATTAAGGTCCTAAATGACAAGCAGGTGAATCTGTACCCTCAGAGCCTGGCTGACTGATGTTCAAGGTGTTAGTCCATACTGTAAACTGGATCTGGCAATAAAATATTGACCTGAAAAATATTACTTTCCCGAATATTCACTCTGGCCTAAACAAACAGAAGGAGCCCTGAGGAATTACCCTACAAAGCTGATTTAGTAGAATCATTGGCACTTGTGTAAAATTTTGGAGAATAATGTCCTCAGCACAGATGCTATTTTTAAGAACTTAACACCGGGTAAAACCTTCTGGGGCCAGCTCTGTGGGAATGAGGCCCTTTTTGTGTCATGGGTGATATATGAACTGATGGCTCATGAAAGGTAAAGCTTAGACTAACTTATCGGACTTTTTCCTTCTGAGTTATAGCACAGCAAGAAAACTTGACTGATTGCAGTCACTGATGAGAGTTGAGCAATCCATGGCTTGTTTATATTACCAAAAAGCAGTGACAATATGGCCCAATTTAGTGCCTACAGCCCAGCATAGCTAAACAAATCCTTTTTCCCAAGTTGAAACTCACCTAAGCAGAGTTGGATTTATGAGAAACAAATGCCCAGGAGAGTTGATCAAGCTACAGTACTTGTTTGGAGCCAAATTACTTTAAAAGCCACAAAATAGAAAGTTGAAAAAGAAGAAACTCTTTAAACAGAACAACTAGATTTCTGGGGTCAGAACTTGTACACTTGAGTAAGCCTATTTGCAGGCTTAAGGGAAGGTCACAGGGTCTCCCAGAGGCAGGGATGCTTAGTAATTTAGAGCGCAGGAGGGCTTTTGCACAGCCGTGCACACTTAATGACAGCACCCATTACAGAATCAACAGTTTCAGGACAAATTTCTTCTAGAAGAGGCAAGTTATCTGCTCTGTGGGCAGATCCACAACTGGGGTCCACTGGGCCGAAGACAAAGGGCTTCCTCTCCTGAGAGCAAAGACTAATACTTGGGGGAAGAAAGTGTAGCAAGCATTTTAGTCTTTTTTAACTGTTGCAACTTCTGTGTTAAAGAAAATAGGAAAAGCTCCAGTGACATCTGCCTCTGTCTTTTCAAAGAAATAAGTGGGTTTAGGCCCAAACAGAACAACATTTCCTCATCTGTCTTCCTCGGAACAGTTGGGGTGGGAGGATCACGGAGCTTTGGGACCAGGTGGACCCTTTAACCGAAGAAATGGGGAGCTGGGATATAGCTCAGCAGCAGAGCACTTACCTAGCGTGACAAGGCCCTAGGTCCCATCTCCAGTGACAGGAAAAAGAAGTACGCTACTTGAAAAGTATTTCAAGGGGCTTAGAAACTTCATGTTTTAAATCCACCCATGGAGCTACTAGGCATTCCTGTATTCTTGGAACAAAATTTCCCACCACTTGGTCAATTTGACAACTTGGTCAAAAAATAAAAAAAATGTTCTACAGAGCAAAAGATGAGAAAATAAGGAAGAGACATTCACCCGGACAAATCTCTGTCCTTCTAAATTCCTGGTCCTCAAGTCAAATTACTATGAAGTTTAAGTATTTGCCAACAGCATATAGGTGTGCCTTTGACAGAAAGGAAACTGGACAAATTCTCCTAAACTACAGAATGACTAAAAAAGAGTCAAGTCACGTGATTTTCTTTCCTCCTCCTGCAGTTGTTTGTGAGCTAACAAGATTTATGGCTAAAAATATTAATGAAAGGTATCATGGACACTGGGATTCGTGTTCTTCTGTTGCAAACCTGGGGAGATGAATATTACTACTATTATTTGACAGACAATGCAGTGATCTGTGAAGAACCCTTTAAATTCATTAAAGATGAGTAGCTCATAAAATATGGGTAATCCTGTGTACTGTATACCATTTTTATTAATGAAAACTGAAGGCTTAGTTGACTTTCCAAGGTCACCAGTAAGTGACAGAGCTGAGAGCTAGCTCCACAATTGGCTCTTTCCCAAGACCCTGTTGCACACCCAGCCAGGGAATTCAGCTCTGACTCGAAGGGCACGTTCCAGTCCCAGAGCACACCTCCTGCTTCCCAGCTTTCACATTTGCATTCTCTGGGAATTGCATGACTCCGTTAACCGACCCCCATAGATCAGCTGAGTATGATCTCCTTCAGCTGTACGAACACCCTATGAGAAGGTATTACCCTCTCCCTTTCTCAGACAAGGACGCACAGATTAGAGATAAAGTGACTCTCAAGATCACAGGGCTGCATCTCTAGCTGCAAAATGTGTTCTGTGCATTTTGCTCATCATTTTCTGCAGAACTTAGAACGCCTTTGGGCTGTGTCTTCTTTAATAAGTGCTTATCACACACTTATCTTCTGGGTGTTCGTGCTTGTCAAATGCCAGGCATCCCTGCAGATCAATCCACCAGTTCCAAGATGCCTGAATGTTTGCTCCCAAAAATGTGGCCAAATTAGAATATGCCTGGCATCCTTTTTCTCAGGAGAATTTAGGATGCTCACAGTGCAGCTGCTTTGGGAGTGCCTGTGCACATTTGACAGCACCAAAAGATGCAGCTCTTAGAGACAGAGCTGCAGAAGGACTTTGGTTGGGTTTTCATGTGCTTGCTGCATACTATGTCAGATAATATCACGGAGGGAGAGCAGAACCTGCTGCTTAGAACAGACTTGACACTACAGTGTCTGACTCCTCTTTAAAACTGGGTCACTTTGGACAAGTTACTACCCACTCTGTGCCGTGGCTTTCTTATATAAGCAATGGGCAGTTTCCCACAGAAGGTTAAGAGACTTGCAGAAGTTAAATTGTATAAAACACTCAGAGAAGGGTCTAGCATGTAGCCCATGCTAAACAAGGATGGGTCAAATAATATATGCACACATTGGCAGCAAGCTGCTGAACCGTTTGAGTATCTTTCACTCTTGGAGAGTGACAATCGTTAAACTTTCTTCAGTCCCAGAGTCCTAAAGGGCAAGAACTTGGTCTGGAACTTGGCTCCCATGAAGGCAGAGGCTGTACACTGACTTTGCAGTCCAGACAAAGCTGGCCTTTTCTACAGGCCAGGAAATCAACTCGGATCTCAGCCTTGACTATGTATTCCCAAGAGGTTGATTCATCCCGAACACCTGTCATTTTCAGGCTCACAAAGTCCGATGGCGCTTTAGAGAAAACTGAGGAGTTTTGACAGCTTGGTGGGAGTGGAGGGTGGGGACACACAGGACCTTCCACGGAGCAACATTCCTGCTGGCCCATCTGCTTCTTTCCCTGCCCACGGGCCTTATCCATGTAGTGGGGTCCTGACGACCTCCAGGAGTACCCTGCTTCCACTCACAGGGAACAAACGAGCATTTCTAAACATTCACTGAACAAAATCACTGCCTTGGGGTAAACTTTACTCCTCGTTCCCCTGCTCCTCAATGCCTCTCCCATCCTGGAGAAGACTCTGCCGAG
Organism: Cavia porcellus; assembly: GCF_034190915.1. Classification (NCBI taxonomy): domain Eukaryota; kingdom Metazoa; phylum Chordata; class Mammalia; order Rodentia; family Caviidae; genus Cavia; species Cavia porcellus. The sequence goes on along the minus strand of NW_026947513.1, from coordinate 22,266,030 downwards.
GAGCTGGTCCCATGGCACTGACATCTGGAGGCAGGCAGATCCAATCCCATGAACCGGGAGGCGTGAGTTCATGCCCACGGCCAGGGCCTCACCCATATTTGCAAGTGACTTCTGAGCAGTCTTCACCTGGGCGAGGAGACAGCAAGTGACCATACCTTACAGCCCTGTTCTGAGGGGTCACCTCCGGACTGTCCAAGAGGTTTATCTTCCTGCTACCTTGTTTTGCGTTACTTTTCCCTTCATTGTGGTAAAGTGTACACAGAATGAAATACATCACAGAACCTTCACAGGGGCAGCTCTGCAGCATTCCGTGCATTCACACTGGCATACAACTGTCACTACTGTCCATCTCCAGAACGTTTTGTCTCCCCAACTCTGCACTTGTTAAATAATAACTCCTTGGCCCCTACCAACTGCCATTCTGCTGTCTCTGTGAATGTGACCAGACTAATTACCTCAGATTAAATCATACAGAATTTAGTTCATGTCTGGCTTATTTCACTTAGCATAATGTCTTTGGGTATATCTATGCTGTAGCATATCTCAAAACTTCCTTACTTTTTAAAAAAAATCAATAAAAACAATGGTATAAAATTTCAAAACAACACTGTAGGGGAGTAACAATGATTACTACATTGCATATTGTTGTCTTCAAAATAGTTGCTCACATAAAAGATAAAGGTGTGAAAAATTGTTCAAACAACATTGTCGTAAAACTTTCTTTTCAATGAACTAATAACAATTAGTAGTATGACTGCCTTAACTATTTATTGATTTATTTTTCTTTTCCCATCCTTTTCTCCTTTATTTCTTGGTGTTTGTTCTGTTTTCCTGATGTGGGAATTTATCGCAATCGATTTCCTCTCAGGACTTCTTTTTTTTTTTTTTTTTTTTTTTTTTTTTTTTTTTTTTTTAATTTTTATTTAAGGAGAAAAGAAAAGAAAGAAAAAAAAACAGTGAAGGGGTACAAGTTATACAGATTTACAGAATAAAAAAATGCGCAATAGGAAATCACTAGTTAATGGATTACATATTGCCATCTTAGAAATAATTGTTCAAGTCACAAAATTAAAGCTTGTAGAGTGGACATTCCACCAATGATACTGCAAACAGTTCTGTTCAATGATCCAATAAAACTCTGTGATATCATTTTCTATCTTATACTTTTAAATATACATGCAGTTATATAGTTTAGAGCACTTTCTTTTCCTCTCTTTTGTACAGTGACTATTACACATTTTGGGTTTCATTGCTCCCACGGTTCTTGTTGCTTTTTTGGAAGAGAGTAAAACCAAATGTGACATAACAGAACAGAATCGGTCAAGTCAAAAGGGTGGACATAATAGATAATATAAAAACATAATACAAGGTGATCAACAATGGTTACCCTAATGCCTCCCGCTATTTCTAATAGAATTGCCTATATCATTAGTTGTAATACAATTGAACAAAACCGTAAAGAATAAAACCGACAAAACCAAAACATTGGAGACATTGTAGGTCTTCAAAAGTAGATAAAAGTCAACGAGAATGGGCGTTATAATGAATCTCATTATCTTCTCAGCTGATGCCTAAACTTTCGAACCTGATACTATCCAGCAAAACAGAATATAGGAACCTCAGTCAAAAGCAAGATGGTGAGAGTAATACAGGGCTTCAAATCGAGATAATAGAAAGTCAAAGTGGGTTACTATATTATATCCTGCTATATTTTTCCCTGTAATTGAATGGGTAAAAATAAAAAAGTAAATAATGGAGTGGAGATTGAGAAAAAAAGAGGGCATAACAGCGAAACAGGGCAGATCAAAACATAACCATTTAAGCAGAATAGTGTTTCACCACCAGCTAATCCTGACCCAAAAATAGTTACCATATTGACTCCCTCCCTGAAGTCCTTGAGTACAACTTCATATACTGTAGCATTAAGTATATCAAAACAATGTAAATCCATTTAAGAGAATAACAGCATTATAGAGTATTTAGAATCGACTAACAGAAAATGAACAATGGTCTCTGTATAATCTCCTTGTCTTTAAAAGGTTTTTTCTTATACTATCGTACATAGTAAAATCCAATAAGATACAACCTGTTTAGACCATTGGAGACAGAAGAACAAAAGCTAGATGAGACTTCAAAACAAGATGGTACTAAATCAGCATTACCTATTAAGATGTCATTTTCTCCAAAAAAAAGCTGTTCCTATCATCCAATCTTCTCTGTCTCATTTCTGTTGAGCTCTTTTTCTGTCAGTAGCTGTCAGTTTGTCTTCTTCGTTTTGGTCTCTGCTCTATTCGTTGTGGCCTCCCCGCCCCTATTTCTGGGTTCTTTGTATTTTTCTTTTTTTAGAATATCCTGCAATACTTTCTGTAGGGTTGGATTGGTGGTTGCAAATTCCCCCAGTTCCTCTTTATCTTGGAAGCACCTCGTTTTTCCATCAATTTCCAGGGACAGTTGTGCAGGATATCTCAATCTTGGCTGGAGATTATTATCTTTCAAAGCTTGAATTATTTCTCCCCATGCTCTTCGTGATTTGATGGTTTGTGAAGAGAAATCTGCTGTAATTTTGATGGGTCTTCCCTTGTAAGTGATCTGTTTCTTGTCTCTTACAGCTTTTAATATTCTGTTCTTGTATTGAATTTCTGGAATTTTTATTATTATATGCCTGGGTGTTTCTCTGTTAGGGTTGTAGGTAGCTGGGGTCCTGTATGCCTCATACATTTGAGTATCTTTACCTTTTGCTAAATTAGGAAAATTCTCCTGGATTATTTCTGTGAGTAGCTTTTGTAGTTCACTTGTTTGTGTCCCTACTTCTTCTTTTATGTTCTTAATCCTTAAGTTATGGCTCCTCTTATCATCTTCTTGTCTTTGTATTATTGCTGTGTGTTTCTTTGTTATTTTTAAGAAGTTTTTCATTTCATTCTCCCATGTTTCAAGTCTGCCCTCCAATTCAGATAGTCTGTCCTTAGTTTCTTTCAAGCTGTTATGCCAGTCTTGGGTATACTTCTTGATTTCTTGATAGTCCCTTTGCACCTGCTTCACATACTCAATGCTTTCTCTGTTTTCTCCATCAAGCAATTCTCCCCTCTTTTTCTGTTCTTCCACTCCACCATCTGCTTTTTCCTGGGTGGTGCTTAGCATTTCTCTAACTATTCTGCATACTTCTAGCTTCAGGTCATTGATAACTTCATTCCTGAATTGGTCTATGAGGCTCTCTAAATGGCGCTTAATGTATATTGGTACAGTGTCCACTATTGCCTGATTCTCAGGATTGGGGGTCGAGGAGCCTTTTTTGTTGCTTCCCTTCCCCATATTTTCTGTTCCTTATAAAATGTAATCTTACACAGGATGCCCGGCTTCCCTGCCTGTCAGCTACAGCTTGATCGAATTGCGCTGGCTAGTTGTTCCAGCTCACCGCTGCGCCCCAGGGAGTTGCGGAGGAGGCAGCCTACGCGGAAGTCGGTCGCTCCTCCGGGCCACCGTCAGGCTCTGGGATCTGGGCTAGGCCAGCCTAGGGAGTCCGCGAGCAGCGTCCCTCCGGCCAGGCACCTTTCACCAATCCCGTCCGAGAGGGAAATGCGCGGCTGCAGTTGCCACCGCGCCCTGCTCTTACAGGACTGCCCGCGCCCAGAAAATCCTCCGCTGGAGTCAGACTGCGGTAGGGAGTCAGTTCCTCGCTCACCTCGCCACCAGTCAGCCTTCCTTCCTGCCCGTCGCGTTTCCGAGACCGTTCCCAGACGCCCGTTCCCAGAGCTCGGGGGTCGCGTCTCTCCTTGCTGAGCCGCTGTGGAGGTAGCCGGCCGCCGCGCGGCGGGAAATCCAAGCCGCGGTTTCCAATGGCGCGGAGTCGAGCCTCCACACCGAGATTTTTCTGTTCCTATTTTAGCGCCAGGACTGTATTCCAAGTTGGATTCTCTCAGCCCAGTTCGTTCCTGAGTCAGCAGAGCATATCTCTACTGGTTCGTGTCTCCTTAGTCCGCATCATTCCTGGCCTCTGAGCCGAGCCTTTAGAGAGCGTTCAGTAGTTGCTGTTGTCTGTCCGCCATGTTCTCCAGAGTCTCCAAGACTTCTTTTATTGCATCCCGTAAATTCCAGTATGTGGTATTTGCGTTCTTATTTAGTTGTAGATATTGTTTAATTTCTTCCTTTGTTTCATTGGTTGTTTGGGAGAGTGTTATTTAATTTCCATGTGTTTATGGGGTTTTTGTGGTTTCTTTTCCTATTAATTTCCATTTCATTGTGCTGTGGTCAGATAAAATGCAGGAAATAATTTGAATTCCTTTGCATTTTACTCAAGTACATACTGTGGGCTAGTATTTTGTCTCTTCTAGAGAACATTCCATGTGCAGCTCAGAAGAATGTGTATTCTGCTGATATTGTGTAGAACACGCTAAAAACATCTGCTAAGTGAATTTGTTCACAGGTTTGATTCAGTTCTGATGTTTATTTGCTGATGTTTTTATTTGCTGATCTTTTTTCTTTGTGACAATGGAGTATTAAGGTCTCCCATTACAATTGTATTATTGCTTACTTGATTTTTCATGTCTATTAACAATTGTCTTATATGGTTGGATGCTCCCATATTTGGTGCATGCATATTTATGATTTTTTTTTTCCTTTTTATCGGTACCAGGGATCGAACTCACGACTGCCTGCTTACAAGGCAGGCACTTATGCCACTGAGCTAAATCCCCAGCCCCTATATTTATGATTGTTATCTTTTCCTCTTGAGGTTTTCCCTTAACAAGTATGTAGTAACCTTCTTTATCTATTTTGATTATTCTTGATTTGAAGTTCACATTGTCTACAAACAGAATTGCTACTCCTGCTCAATCTGGGTTGGGAGTTGTTTTCTTTCAGGACTTGAAATACTTCACTCTAAGTTCTTCTTGACTTGAAGTTTTATGTTGAGAAGTCTGCCATGATTCTAATGGGCTTTCCTTTCTAGGTAATCTGTTTCTCTTCTCTAACAGCTTTTAATATTCTGTTCTTGTGCTGAATTTCTGAAATCTTCATTGTTGTGTGTCTTGGTGTAGTTTTATTTTGGTCAAGGCTATTTGAAATTCTATATGCTCATTTACTTGTATGTCAGATCCTTTGTCTATGTTTGGGAACTTTTCTGCTATTATTTCTGTGAAGAGTTTTTAGTTTTTTGTTTGCTTCTTTGTTTTGTTTTGTTTTGTTTTCTTGCTTTGGTGCCGAGGATTGAACTCATGACCTTGTACTTCCCAGGCAGGCACTTACGCCACTGAGCTAAATCCTTGGCCCCCCTTCTTTTTTTTAATGGCATTTGCACTGTCTCTGTTTTCTCATTGACTCCAATTAATATTATATTATCCTTTTTTACTTCATCTTGTAACTGTTGGATTGGTTTTTCATGGTCTGTTGCTGTTTTTAAAATATATTTCTTTTCATGATCACTAGCTACAATTCTGCCTTCCAGATCTGAATTCTGTCCTCTCCCTCTATCAGTCTGTTGCATGTTCTTTCAGTGGAGGTTTTAATCTTTTTGAATTTCTGTTTGGATCTGTTTCATGGATTCTATTTCTTTCCTGTATTGGGCATTTTAAAATTTCCATCATTTTTCTAAACTCATCTGTTCTTTTATCTGTGTCTTCTTTAATATCTTTGATTTTAAGCATCATTTCTTTTGTACTTGAGAGATTATTTTCTCTGTGACCTTTTCCACTTGTTTTTTCACTTCTGTTCTATCATTTCGGAAAGTTCCAGCATTTGACTTCCAATTTCATCTGTCTTATTGAGCTTTGGGCTTGTCCTGGGTGAGCTGTGTGTTTGGGGTTGTGTTTTTCTTTTATGTCTTGTCATTTTCTATTTTCTCTTTTTTATTTTATTTTGTTTTCTGATTATTTTATTTTATTTTGCTGCTTATATCTTATGATATATAGCTTTTCCAGTAGCATTGAGGCTTCCCAAGGATGATCCCTAGATGTAAATGGTTCTTTACAACTATCCCAAGAACCTATCTTCCCAATTTGTAAAGGATGAAAAATTACTATTTGGCTCAGCTCCCAATCCTTTGATACTGGGCTTTGGTAATGATTGATTCCATACAATCACAGTGTTATCACACAGTGAAGAAAAACCATTTATAACACATATGACATCCTATCTAAAGAAGTATAGTTAGTAAGAACAATAGTTCCAAGTACAGTTTAACTACTGATAAACTACAGTAACCATTAACCCACTACCTCTACACACAGAAACAAATTCTAGTGTTATACAACAAAATCAAATATATGCTATGCACTTGAATGCAGTGATATTCCCATAGTGGAGTGATTTTATCCTTCTTCGGGGGTCGGGGGGTTAAGATAAGTACGGTGAAAGCTAAGGCAACGAATGAGGTCAGCTTTGAATATAGTAGATTCAAAGCTGAAGGTCAAATGATGATCTCCTGAGCTTTGGGAAACTGGAGGACACAGGAAGGAAAGACAAATAGAATGCAAAGGAGTAATCAGAAAGAGCAGAAACAGTGATTAACCACTTGAAAGTTTAAATTCAATAAGTAGCTGAGGAAAGAAAGAAACAATAGAAGAAAATGAAAAAGAAAGGTAAGAAACTTAAGTAGTGAAAAAAAGAAGGAAGAAAGAGAGCAAAAAAGAAAAGAAGAAAAAGGAGACCAGAGAAAGAGGAGAGAGAAAAGAAAAACTCAAATACAAAAATACCCACAGGATACAAAACCAAACAAGACAACATCCAACCGAGAGGGACAGCCAATGAGACAAAGGAGAATAAAAGTAGTGAAATACTTCTGGTGTTTACTGTTCTGTGATAGGGTCTGTGTTAGATCCCAGAAATGTGCTGACTATGGAGCTGATCTTGGTCTCTAACTGTGCAGGCTGGCACTGGTCTTCTGTTGGTGAAGTTCTCCAGGGTCCAACTGCCCGCTTCTGGCTGCTGCTTAAGATGCTTCCATGTTGCTTATCTCACAGATAAGCACAGGGCTGGCTGTTGTCCTGTGTCTTGTGTTTGTGGTCAGTCCACCTGCCAAAGGCAAGGGTCCTTACATTCCTCTTGCAGACACTGACCTGCCAGGGACGATGAGGAAGTACAGAGTGGGGACTCCAGGCTTCTCGAAGGCACTACCATCCTGGAGCGATGGAGTGCGGAACACAGATTCACACTCCTCACAGGCATCGTCCTGGAGTCAAAATTTCCTTCCTGCTTAAGTCTCTGTAATATTCTATCATGTATATTACACATATGTGTGTATATGTATATATGTGTATATCTATACCATATTTTACTAATCTATGCATCTATTGATAAACACTTGAGTTGCTTCAACTTTGGACTGTTATAAATAATGCACTGTGGATATATTGTATGAATTATCTTTTTGAGCCCTTCTAATTTCTTTGAATATATATGCATAAATTGAATTTCTTTATCATATGTTTTCAATGTTTAGTGTTTTGAGGAACCACCATGCTGTTTTCCAGAGTAGCTGCACCATTCTACATTCCTGCTAACAGTCCACTCAAGGCTTTCATCCCTCCTCCTCCTCCAGGGCGCACTTATCCACTGCCCTCCTTTTTCCTTGTCACCTCCAGAAAACCACCTTCTCCATGACTGCCTTTGGATTCCATGTAGAAGGGAAAGCCTTTTTGGTCAAATAAGTCTATATTTGAAATAGAAATTCAACATTTTGATGCTTTGTTTTATTTTGTTTTACTATGCTAGGGATCAAACCCAGGTCCTCGCACATGCTAGGAGAGTACTCCATTGCTAAGCTACACGCCCAGGCCTTTCCTCTTCCATAAATGCTCAAGAATTACACAGTCTTCTAGAACGATAAATCAACTGTGAGACTATAAGCTCCATACATACGGACTGTTTTTTGTGTGTATATCTGAACTGTTTTTGTTTTGCTTTCTGTCTTGTTCATCAAGAACCTAGAAAAGCCTTGGCACAGGATACCACTAAGTAAAACTGTGGCACATAAATGAATGTTGAAATCTCAAGCTCTTTAATTTTTTCAACTTTATTGAAATATAATTGACAGATAAAAATTTTTTGTGTAATTTGATATATTGGTGACCACCACAATCAAGCTCACTAATATATCCTTCTTACATTATTTGTGTGCAGCTTTTACAATCATAGGATTGCATACACAAGATTAAGTTAAATGTTTTTCTTAACTGCAAAGTCACATGTCAATATAAAACATCCTAAATGAGATTTTTAAAACTTTATCTTCTACCCTCTAATACCTAGAAACTTTACACAAAATATAGCGTTTTTTACATTTTAAAAAGGTTAGATTTTTTAAAAAACAGAGTCTGTCCTGTCACATTACTAATCAATCAACATTTATAACACAGTAAGTACTATAAGGGGTACAAAAGAAATGTAATCAGGGCTGGGGATTTAGCTCAGCGGCATAAGCACCTGCCTTGCAAGCAGGCAGTCGTGAGTTCGATCCCCGGTATTGATAAAAAGGAAAAAGACAAAAAAAAAAATGTAATCAATGATTTCTACTTGAGAATGTTTATCTTGTTGCAATAGGCAAAAAATAAATCCACCAAATCATGGAAGGCTATAAAGATGACAAATTCGTGTGACATTGCCCAGGAAGGGGTTGACGAGGCACGTGCAGGGTCTCTCTGCATTGAGCCCTTTCTGTGTTATACATGCCACATCTATCTCTACAGCAATACTCTGTGCTTCCTAACTGGCACTTAGAGGAGTTAACTACTCCCAGTGACAGCTAGTAAGTATTGGAGCTGGAGTCAAAATCCACAGCAGCATCACCCACTTTACCTGAGCTCTTCATAATGTTTGTCTATGTGAGGTTTGGGGGGACAGGCCTGCCCAATGGAGGGAGAAAGGACGGACTGGCAAGGGCACAGCATGGTCAGCCACTGTGAGGTTTGTCTTGGTTTGTTCAGTGTGCTACAACAAAACCATAAACTGGGAGGATGTAAGCAACAGAAATTTATTTCTCATGGTCTGGAGGCTGGAAAGTCCAAGGTCAAGGTGCCAGCACATTCAGTGTTTGGCAAGAGCCCACTTTCTCATGGATGGTGCTCTCTCACCTAGTCCTTGCACAGCACAAAGGGCAAATGAGGATCCAAGATCCCCTTATAAGGCCACTGATCAGATTGGAGAGGCTTCACTGTCATGACCTAATCATCTCCCTGGGTCTCATTTCCTACCACCACCACCACAGGAGTCAGGATTTTAACATATGAATTTTGAGGGAACATAAATGTTCAGTCCATTGCAAGGCTTAACCCAACTAAAAAGTTTGTAATGACGTCAAATCAAGGCAGCGCTCCAATTCTTGAGAGTCTTCAAGTCAAGAGGAATCTAAATATTTCTTTCTCCTTTCCATCCTAAACAGTACAATATGTTTGTAGAAAATTAAATTCTGAAAGGGTAGAGCAGAGAACAACATTCTTAAGAGGAAAAATATCGCTGCTGCTGTGTGCCGACCATGAACCGAGACGGAAAGAAGGTGTGAACAGGTCCAGCAGACATCAGACGGTCCCACGAGGTTCCCGGAGGCTGTTAGCCCGCTACCAGGATTGGGCAGGGAAGTCTTACCACACATCTACATGCCTCCCAATTGCTTCTTGCATCTGGTTACAAAACACAGGCAGTGACAGGCTCGGAGCCCTTGAGACAGCCACTTGAACTCCCTCACTCAACCCTTTCAAAGAAAGAATTTGAGAAAAATATAGAGTAGCATGGAAATCCCTATAGGTATTTCATCAACTCTTCCCTCTCAGCAACTTCCCTTTAGTTCCATTTGTTTTCTTTTATTATTCTTTTTTTTGGCTTATGGTGTCTTCCAAATACTAAGCATTGCTTTGCTCCTGTGAAGTTCAAAGAAAAAGGTAAGCTTTTATTTTCCTAAGGAGACATAATGATGAAAACGTCCGGACGGGTTCCAAGTCAACACTTAAATGCTGGTCTCTACAGACCTAACTTGGCAAATGATTCACTAGGAGAGAATTTACCTGGTCATCTGCTTGCTCAACAAGTCTTTAGTGAGCATTTACTATGTGCCAGGCACTGTCTGAACTGTGCAGGCTCAATAGTAATAATGAACCTGCTCTTTCTGGAACTGAGTCTAATTAGTAATGTAAAGAATATAAAGAAACCAAAAGATAATGACATAGATGTTCGGGAAGATAAGTTTTAAAAGGTATGGCAGCATGTCAGAGAGATTATCATCTTTATGCTGGAGATTTCAGATTGAAGTATTGCCGCTTTATGCATCTATGCCTTGGTCATGGCCTTGGTCTTAAGGCTTACCATGTGACTTGTTTTGGACTCTAGTATGTTGGCAGAAATGGTAGTAAACCAACTCTGAGCCTCGGACTAAAGAAGCACCACCTATTTCCAGTTCTCTCTGGACCACTGCCATGGTGATGAGAAGAACATACCCTGAAGGCCCATGGGTCTAAGAAAGATGTGGGGCACTTGGAGGCCACCCCCGTGAATTCACAAGGTAGCAGTGACATCAGGGACTCAGCAGCCAGCACATTCTATAGCAGAACCACTTAACCTACCAGCCCAATATGTCAGTCATAGACATGAGATCAATAGTAAATATTATTTTAATCCACAAGTGTTGGAGTGGTTTGTTAGGTAGCAATATCAAATCTTTACAAAACTTGGTTCTACAAAAAAATATTAAAATATATGACATAGGGTTGAGCATCATAATCCATAATCCAAGTCAGATACATAGAATGTTTCAAACCTGAAACTTCTTTAGTAACAACAGGAGGCTTTCCTAAGGCTGCTCAAGGTTGATCAAGGCGGATAATGTAAGCATCCTGCCATTCTCATTCTTATCGGTGTTATCCATTATCCCCAGTCTTTGTCCTTCCCTTGTGTGACTTCATCATCTGTTCCCCTGGATTTGAAGTATGACCGTGTGACTTGCAAGCACCTATTGTATGTAGGCAGAAACAGGAACATTGCACATGAAAGGGCTGTCTTCCTGTCCTCCTGCCCCTTAGGACTGGGTATGTAAGGGGACGATATTTGTCTACAGGGTTCTGAGTCAAGAGATACCATGTACAGATCAGCTATAGATCCTGATATCTTGGTCTTAATCTGCTGTCATGACTTGATAATACCCTTTGGGGCTTTGGGATGGGGGAAAAGGATATTTCTCATGTTGGAGGGAAGTGAAGAGCTTTCATCAAGGTGGAAGACTATGGTAGATTAACTGTTGCCCTTGATCGTTCACCACCACCACCCCATTTCATCAGGACCTCATACTGTCCATTAAATCTGAATTTGACTATGTGATTTACAAGGCCAATGCTAGGGATCAAAGACTTAAGAAATTTCATGTTCCCTCTCACCTTTCTGTGCCTTTGCTTTTATCACAAGACCATTTGAAGCCTACCTCATCAGTCCAAACATGGTGGACCAGAGTTACCCAGCAGGCCCACAAGTTCACAGTTAGAAGCCCAGAAGCTCCAGCCACTTGGACCTAAAGCTGAGCCACTCAGCTCAACCCAATCTACAACAGCCAAACACTACAGATAAGAAATAGCTGTGTTAAGCTTCTATATATTGGGGCAGCTTGTTACCCAGTATTGGGGACCGCTGCAGTGAGTCTCCAATATCTTGCAAGATTAATGGCTAGGTAGGCAAGGCTTGTAAAGAGGGAAGGAAACACTCTTGCAAAAGGAACAGAACATCCATACTCAGGTTGGGATTAACAGGTAACCTATTTTGTAGTCAGTTCTGGGGATGAATCTCCTCTGGAGTCGCACAGACCTCAGTGGAGACATTATCTCCTATCTTAGCCCCACAGTCTCACAGCCTGCTTCTTTGAGCTCAGCCATGGTCTTTGCCGAGGGGCAGTGCTGACCCCACATACTACCTGTTTGCTTCCCTGAACACACCTCACAGCCTCAGTCAGACTCACTGTTCAAATCAAAAGCTAATTTAGGAAAGTCACCTCTACACAGCCTACACAGCTCACAAGTAAGAACAATTACATTTGGGTGTGGGGAGGGCGACGTGATAGTCCTCCACATCCAGGAAAGGCTTTCTCATACAGTAGGGGAGAGCAGCCTCCCAGCAGAAAACACTGACTAGGCTGATGGCCAAACCCGGACGAAAAGGGCAAACAGGCATATACAAAGATGTTCAGTATGATTTGTCATTAGGGACCTAAAAATTAAAACAAAAAAATACCAGTCCATACCTATTAGAAAAGCAAAAAACCAAGATTCTTGCAGCACCAAATACTGGTAAGGCTGAAGGAACAACAGCAACTTTTACTTATTGTTGATGAAAATGCAAAATAACACAGTCATTTTGGAAGAAAGTTTAAAAACTAGTTTTTTTACAAAGCTAAACACAGTCTCTCACCATGCAATCCAGCAATCGCACTCTTTGGTATTCATCCAAATAAATTGAAAAGTTGCATTCACACAAAAACTCTCACATGAATGTTCGTAGCGGCTCCAGACATAATTGCTCAAACCTAAAAGCGAACAAGATACCTTTCAACAGGAAAATGGATAAACACAACGTGGTACATTCATACAATGGAAAATTATCAGTGATAAGAAGAAAGGAGCTATCAAGTCATTAAAACATACAGAAAAATCTTAAATGTGTGTTTCTAAGTGAAAGAAGCCAATCTGAAAAGGAAACTTACTGTATAATTCAAATTTGATGATATTCTAGAAAAAGTATGACTAAAGAGATTTTACAGTGGTTTCTAGGGGTGCAGTGAAAGATGGAGGGATGGATAAATAGGGGAGCAAGGGGCAATTTGAAGGCAGTGAAACTGTTTTATATGATGCTGCAGTGGTGCATATGTAGCATTATGCATTTGCCAAAATTATAAATTATGCCACATAATGAGTGAATCATAATATAAACCATGAACTTTAATTAATTATAATATATCAAGATGATGAAATTATTGATAAAACTATGGAGGGGTGGAAAGGAAGTACACACATGATTTGTACTTTCTGCTCAAATTTTGTAAACCTAAAATTGCTCTTTACAAAAAAATGTTTAGCTGGGGTGTGGCTGTCATGTGCCTGTAATCCCAGCACTCATGGAAGCTGAGCCAGCAGTATCACAAGTTAGAGCCCAAGTGGGCAAGTTAGCAAGGCTCTGTCATTAAAATAAGTTTTATGACTAGGACTGGAGGTGTAGCTCAGTGTGAAGACCTTGGATTCAATACCTACTTCTGGAAGGAAGGAAAGAAAGAAAGAAGAAAAGAGAAAGAAACAAAGAAGAGAGAGAAAAAGAGAGGAAAAAGGAAAGCAAAAGAAAAAGAAAATCTGTTTTTAAAACTCAAAAAACGAATAGGAAAAGAAAAAGAGGGTAGCACGCCAGACAGTCTTAAAAACAACAGAAGCATAATTTAGGTGATTTAGGTGGGTGGGAAGGCTTGGAGAAAGGCCTGAAGACATCCAGGTATGCAGCAGGCAGAGGGCACAACTAAGCTCGTGCTCAGGCACGGTGGTGCAAATGAGTGTGTCACATCCTCAGAACTATACACAGTGCTCATGCACAAACACACACATGGCTCATGGGACACGGGACACCATGCTGAAGCGTGCTGGCTTTATTTTGAAAGCAATGGGGAGCAAGCGTGTGAGAAGAGGGTGACGTGGAGATTTTCCTTTAGAAAGAGCTCTCTTGTCACACTATGGAGACTGAGCAGGACAGGAAACAAGCCTGGAGGCAGGCAGGTCCTCGGAAGGTCATTGCATGGTTCCAAGCGTGGGGAGCTGAGCATTGGCTACTTATTGTTCATTGGAGCCTCTGGACCGGCTCTCTTGTCCCCTCTGTGTGCCCCACTCTGCTTGGGGAGATCTGAAGTTCTTGGGCCACCTTGATCTTCAGTGTCAGCTGTGTTTGGCCCATAGGAGAAGCCAACAGGCAACTGAAGACAGGAGGAAAGAGGTTGGGGCATTCACCCCTTCCCAAACTTGGGGAAACTACCTCCCTACACTTCCTTCCACAAGCCCACTTTGACCACCGCAACCACTGGATGCCCACTGCCCTCAGTAACCTCTTTCCTTTGTTCTCATTGGACCTTGGGACACCGTATCGGCCCGTTGTCTTATCACTGTCCCTGCCAAGTGCTCCCCATGCCTTTTTTTTTTTTTCTCTTAACTCTGAATTCACCTTTGCTAGATTTTTTTTTCAAGCCTGAAGATTGAACATAGGGTCACTGCACTAAACTAAGCTACATACACAGTCCTTTTCTCTTTCACTTTGAGACAGAATCCCATTAAGTTTCCCAAGATGGGCTTGGACTTGCAATCCTCTTGCTTAGCCTCCCAGAGCACTGAATTATAGGCAAAACCTGCCTATATGAAGCATCCAGGGTGCATTTAGGTTTTTACCAGGCCTGATTGATAAAAGTGCCCTGACTTAGTTAGTGGTGGTATTAGGCAAAAGGTAACGGCTGGAGAGATACTAGGGCAATGAACTTGAAGACAGAGGGGCTGGGAAGGGCACACAGGAAGGAAGACCTTGTGAGTGACTGTGAATTTCTGCCCCAGCCCCCTGGTGCCGCTTCTTGATGCTGGTCGGACAAATCACAGTCCTGGTTTGTCCACTGTAACTTAAACATTAGTTAAAATTGCTTTATGCTGGCATGTTACATTTAAAATACACAGTTCAATGATTCTCCTCACTTGAGAGTGAGTAACTCTTCTAAGCCTATTTAAAAAGTTCCCTCAAAACATCTGTCCTCGATTAAACAGCAGATACCACTCACAGACCATGTCTGTTTCCAAGGGCTGCAGAGCAGTAATTAATCAGGCAAATGAAAAGGCACAGACCTCATCTTTTTATCCAATTAGAGAAACCTCTGGAAGTCCAGAGCTCCAAACTGTTTGGTTTTGCTGAAATGCATTGTGATGAGTGACTGGTTTTACATCTTAGAAAATATCAATGTTTACTTTAGACTTACAGTGAAATTAAAGAAAAACAAAATATACTAGTTAACTGTCACAAAATATATAGTGGCAGCTATTGAGTTGCTACTGCAGGGTATCATGAATGAGAAAATAGGCACATGAGACTTTGGACTTTGCCCCAACTGGGGGGATATTCCAGGTTTCTTCTTTTTGTTTTGATTGAGTGTCTCCCACTCATTATCTGCATGTAATGGGCTTGCATGCCCATAATTCTAGACTTCCCTCTTTCCTACATACCCCACGTACATCCTTCACTGCCTTAACAATAGCATGCCAAGCACCAATCCCAGGAACAGCCCGCCGGATCGCTGCTACTTGAGGGCTCTTTCTTTGCTCCACACCGGGCACTGCCCCTCCGATGCTTGCTTTGAACTACCAGGAGCCTCAAAAAGTCAGATCACCATAGACTAACAAAGTCAGCTACAGGCTAATTGTTGCCCATTGATTTCCATAGGACACAGAAGAGCCTTGGGAGCTCAGGCCTAGAACTGGCAATTTGGACCAGTCTGTACCTTGGCTTTACCAATGAGGACACGGAGATGCTCCGTGTTTGGTGGAGCCAGGAAAACTTGCCTTTCAGATGTTTGCTCCAAAGCTCTTTCCCGACAACCCTCAGATGGGAAACTGCTCAGGCCTGTGCTTTTGATTTCTCATTTGTATCCTCAGCAGAGAGAACTGTCCTAGATAAATCTGAAGGAATAAAAACAAACACTATCAGTGTCGCTCTAAATAAAAGTCCCACCAGATACAACTAAACAAAACCCATACCAACAAATATAATCTACCTTTCTGTAGTGCCCGCCTGGCAAGTGTGAGGTCCTGAGTTCGATCCCCAGTACCCCTCTCCTCCAAAAATCTACCTTTTGTATTGCAAATGCAACACTATACTTTCTGATAATAGAGAGAAAAAGTAAAATAACCCATAATAATATCGCCCCCAGACTTTTTTTTCCCCTAGAAGTGGGTTTAAAACTAGGCCCTTCACACTGACTACATCCCTGCCTGTTTTAAAATTTTTTTTTCAGTTACAGCCTCACTAAGTTGCCCAGGCTGGGCTTGAACTCATGATCCTCCTGTCTTAGCTTTCTAGAGTGCTGAGATTATAGCAGTGTACAACCACACCTCATCTCCAGGAATTCTTTTTAATGACAAAAAATTCTAACTGCATGTATAAAGGAGAAAAGCAATATTTTAAATTTGAAAGTCCCAAACTCTTTAAAAATAATAGTTTACTATATTCAAAAATTGATAAAACAGTAATAGAGGGAAAAAAGCACAAAAATATCTCATAATGTCAGGCCTGAAGGTGAAGCAGTTTTCTGTGGAGGAAGAGAGAAGAGGTGCTGGCTACTGTGGAATTCAGACGTGTTCCCTCAGCATTGGGGTGGCTGCTGTGGCATCCAGGATCACCCAGGCTGTGCCTGCCACTGCTTTGCACATTCTCAAGGTCATCTTGTGGGTCATCTGGGAAGCAGAACACAAGCAGATGGGCAGCCAATGGCTTTCTCCAATGGACCAGTACCAGGGTTCATTACCTACTCCTGGGCCCCAACTGGAGTGCTGACAGATCATCCCACTGCCCTATGGACGCCAGACTGGGTCAGACAAGGACAGGGTCAACAGGAGGACAAAGAAAGCACTGCGCTGGTTGAGAAGGTCTCCCTATTCTCATCTCTAAAACCATGACCGAAGACAGAACTGCTAAACTCATCCTGAACAGTAAAAGCAGCCCCATGACTGAGTCCTGAGCTGGGCCAGGGCCTGGATAAATCGCTTACACACAGAAGCTAAATGGAGGCAGTGACACATGCCTGTGATCCCAGCTTTGGAAGGTGGAGGCAGGAGGATCACAAGTTTGAGTCCCACCTGGCCAATTTAGGGAGATGCTATCTCCAAATAAAAAATAGAGGAATAGGGGATGAAGGGAAAGGGAAATAAAAAGAAATAAGGATATGTTACGTTCATGGACAAACTCCCCACAATGAATGTAGTCATTGTGAACTGCAAACCTTCAGTAACAAAAATTTTTAATTTCTTAAATTAAAAAAATAAAATAATAAAAATTAGAAAGCTGAGGATGTAGCTCAATGCAGACCCTGGGTTCCACCCCCAATTTTTAAAAAGGAAAAAAAAAGCCAGTGTCTCCAGGCTGGGGGAAGAAATGGGTCATATTAACACAGACACTCAAAGTTCAGTGAGTTTTACAATCACCGGCTCCTAACAAGGGTCAGAGACAGAGCTGGCACTGGTCCAGGTTCCCCGGTAAGGAGGCAAAATGAAGTCACAGCTAAATGTGTGGTTCATCTCATAATCTAGATTCAAATCCCATTCTGCCAGTCACTCTCTGTAATGCTGCGAGAGGTTACTTACTGTAATCCCTCTATGCCTCTAGTGCCCCTCTATAAAATCAGGATAATAAGAATCCTAGTGTTAATGTCACAGAATTATTGTGACCAGCACAGTGATAATGTTTGCAAAGTGTTCTGGCAGAGTGTTTGGAACTAGTGCTCTGTAGTTTCTAGCTGTGAGAGTGTGCCGGGTCTCCACCCACCATCCCCATGTTCCAGGCTCCCGCGTGAAAGCGTGCAAACCTGTCTCCCTGAACTTCAGGGCAGTGCAGACCTGCCAGGCCTCTCTGTCCTCTGCAGAGCAGCTCCAGGATGCAGGTCAGAGAGTGTGGGGCTACACTTGGCCTAAAACACTAGATCTTGTGCCTAGAGTTTCACATTGAGCCCCTGGATGTTTTCTTCTGCCTCCTTCCCCCTCTTTTTCTCTCTCCTTCCTCCGCTCCCTGTGTCCCTGTCTTCCTCCTGTCTCCCTCTCCTGCTCTCTCTTCTTCCTATGTAGCTCTCTCTCTTCTTCTGCTGGATAAAAGGGCCTCTCTGGTATAGTACCTCTGAGTAGCTCTCTCTTTCTCTGTGCATCAGGAAAGATGCTGACACGCAAGATAATCCAGCCTCATAGGCAGCTATCGGCTTCTGCCTCACTTGCCCCACAGCTGAGCCCTCATTTACAGAAGGCCTTTGAACCTCATGGCCTAAGGAGAAGATGGAGCCTACAGCTTTTTCTGCAGAATCTGACTATGTTCATAAACACTCTTCAAGTACATCCTAGCTAATATGATCCAGCTTCCCAATGGTAAAGGCAAAAGCTACTCAAAGCAATCAGATATTAAGATGTAATCAGATATTATCAAAGCAGTTATACAAAGAACACTGGGAAGTAAATAAAATATGAGTCAATATATTTATCAAAAATGATCAAAGTATGATTAGGATGGGTATTCAAATCAGTCAAGTATTAATATGCACCAGCACTTTCAACATCTAATTATAGAGCATGTAATCAAAATATAATAGTGACAGGGATAATAGCCACTCTTTTAAAAGTTGCTCATCTAAAAATTCACCATTCTTCACCAAACAGAATCAAATTCAAATTCTAATAAATTATGTGGATATCAGAATGTTTCTCTGGGCCCATGGGGATCTCTCTAATTAGGGTGCTTAAATAATTCATCCTTTAAGTTTTGAGACTGGAAGAGACTTTATTAATAATTACATCAGACCAATAGGTCTGATAGATATAGATAACATAGATATGTGAACATTTTAGAAGTACAATAACTCTGTTCCCAAATTTTTAGAAATTGTCCCAAATTTTTAAGCATAATATTTAAGCCAGAATTTTGTACAAGTTATATACTACACATAATGGCTCACAAAACATCCTTGTTGGTCTCATGTTTTCTACTAGAAAAACAGAAAAGTTTAAAAAATTTAAGAATTTTTAAAGAACATTAACTACAACGTGATAAGGTTGCATAGGGAGGAAAGATCAAGTAGAATACTGTGGAAACGTTTGTAAAGAGATTCATTGCAGTTATCTATTGCCACAAATGCTCTAAAAAACTTGTGACTTAAAACAACAGCTATTTTTATTATAACTCATGACTTTATTATAACCCATGATAAATGCAGGCAGGGCTCAGCTGGGTGATTTTTCTCCTAATCATGGCCTCCATGGAGATCACTCAGGGGAAGCCATTTGGTTGGGTGGGTTGGTCTGGAGAGTACGAGATGCTCCAATCCACCATGTGTGTCTGGCTCCCCAGCACAGGTGGCTGCATGCTGGGTCCAAAGAGAACTGTCTGCTGAAGCACTGGTGTTAGGCCTCTCTGTCCTAGTCATTTTTCTTGTCTCTGGAACAAGATCTCCAACAACCACAACTTAAAAGAGGAGGTTAATTTTAGCTCACACTTTATACAGATTTCAGTGCCTAGTCTGGAGGCTCCAAGGCAGGATAGCATGGCAGAGGAACACAGCAGAGGAAAACGTGCTTGTGACACGGCAGCCAGAAAGCAGAGGGTGAAGGGTGGAGTGAGGGAACCAGCCTCTAACCGCCTCTTCTGACCACACTCAGCGTCTATGATCACAGGAGGCTCTTGGGGGCCATCTAGGTATAAATCATAATACTCTCCAACATAGTGGCTTTGAGTTCTTGGGTATATTACAGGGCATCTCAGGGCACCATAAGTGTTCCAGAAAATAAGAACGGAAAACTTCTTGGCATTGATGACCTAATTCTAGGAATTACAGTTTCTTTTCCATCATACTCTGCTGATCAAAGTCATCACAGGTCTACATAGTCTCAAGAAGAGGTGCACAGTCCCCATGTCTCAATGGGGCATACATCAAAACTCGGCAGTCTTATTCTAAAATTGCTTCCAGAACAAATAACTGTCTTTAAAGATATGGGAAGGAGTCTTTAACCAAGGGATAGGCAGAGATTAGGTCACAACTAGGTTTTACAAAGACTCTCAAAATGAAAGAAAGCTTGGATTTGTTTCAGGAAAGTGAACATAGTGAAGGAAGGAATGTAAGGAAATAATGGAGAGAAAAATGGCACAGAAAAGACGTACTGGATGATGATAATGGATTCAGAATACCCCAGTGTCAAAGGTATTGAGGAGGGCAAGTTCAGGACCTGGCATTCCGATATCTATATGAAATTTGTACCTTAAATAGAGGTATCAGTAAAACCATGACCATGATCTGTGATGTATCTGTATTTTTTCTTGTTGTACATTTAAATAACTTTTATAAACATCTAACACACACACACACACACACACACACACACGGAGGGGTTTTTTTATTTTTTGTTTTTGTGGTTTTTTTGTTTTTGTTTTTTGCTTTTGGTACCAGGAATCAAACTCAGGACCTTGCATTTGCCAGGCAGGTACTGCACCACTGAGCTATAATCCCCAGCCCTGTGCAAAATAATATGTTAAAAGAAAAGTAGCTGTTGGATGCTATTTAAAGTTGCCTCACTGGCTTTTATAGGTAAATGGATGCAACTTGAGACCACACTTACGAGTAAAATAAGTCAGACAAGCATGTGTAAACATCACATTGTGTCCCTAGTATAAAACACTGAAAGAGTAAATAAGGTCTAAAACATACAAAGATACTGTGAAAGGGAAAAGGAAAGAAACTGCTCAAAGTGAAGGAACACCTGGGATGGGGAAAGGAGAAAAAAAGAAAGGAAAACAACATATATACAAGGTAGATAATTACACTACTAATCTTTATTAGTTTATTGAAAAGACTGGTTTGTGCTTACATTGTTTGATCAATTTTTCATTTCTGTATCTTGTAATCTGAGCAACTATTTTGAAGATAACAATACACAACATATTAACCATTGCTAATCTCCTATTTGTTTTGAAATTCTGTATCATCATTTTTGTTTTTTCTTTTAAAAATAAAACATTTAAATAAATAAAATAAGTTGTCTCACCTACCACAGATGGTACATACATCATACTTTGAGAAATGCTCGTTTAAAAAGGCCTATTTTAGGCGTGTAAGACATGGTCTTTGCCAGCCCAATGCTTCACATGTTCTAAGAGATAAAGGGAGAGGAAGATGCACAGGAGATGGATGGATGGTAACGAGGCAGACTGTGATTCAATTTCAAAGTGCGCGGCCAAGGCAAGAAAGAAAACAAGACAGAGGACAGAGAAGCTATGAGAGGAGGGTTGATGGGTAGTGAAGGGTTAATCCACACTAAATGTAAGGATTTGGAGGTGAAGCTTAAAATCTCCCGTAGGCCCCCCCCCCCAAGTACAGGACAAAGGGCAAAGTTCTCGGCACATCCGTCCCTCATGATTGGCCATTGTCCTCGCTTCTGGGCTCTCCCTTCCCCAATTCTCCTGGACAATCTCTCCACAAGTGGTTCATCGTTCCTCGAAGTCACCTTTTTCTTTCCCTCCCCTGAGCACAAGTGGCTCTGCTGCCAGATTCCTCCTTCACTGCGCCCTGGCAGCCAAAGTTTATCCAGAGCTTTAAACTCAGATCACACTCCCCTCTTCTCTCAGAGCTGCTTGTTAGGTTTCACAGCACACTGCACACGTTAGGAAAAGCCATTCCTCTGAGTATAGTCCAGTGAGTGATAAGCACATGGAACCCTGTAGAGATAAAAAATCCAACCCTTCCCCTGAGTGTACGCAGCCTGGGTCAGCGCATAAGCTGGATTTCCGCCCTGCACCCAGGCCTGGCACCCTTAGACGGTGCACACCCTGCAGACATAAATGGTAGCCGTGCCTGGCAGCTGCTTGCACAAACTCATCACACAGCCTCATTCCCTCCACAGTGTTTATCGATTTATTCATGTCCTCCAAGAGACAGTGAACAATCTGAAGGTGGAAAGGGCCCCATCTATCTGTGTAACTTCAGCAGCTAACAGAGTATCTCTGAACAGGAGCAGAATAAATGTTTTCTGGATGATGATTGAACAACAAATACATGTTGGAACAGCTCAGTGGCAGCAGGCACAGGACAACTGCAGGAGAGAAAAGGATTCAAACTGGAATGATTTTTAACTCAGTGTGTTCCCACACTGCCAACACAAACTACATTGTGTGTGTAGAAATACCTCCCAGTGGCTAAAAGGTGCAATGATCAACGATGGCAAATCTAACCTAGACAGAAAAGTGACTGACCAACCTCTGTTTCAAAGATGAATTTGTACCTTATGGTAGGGACTGTGCCTGTCTTATTCTGTGCTGTGCACTTAGTGACCACACAGAGTCCTTGTTCAACAAATTCTGATGGCACAAATAAGTTAAAGCATATACTTCTTGTCTATCATATCATAAATCCACACATATACATTCATATAAATGAAGGCTGAAAGGTGCAAGGGTCAGTAAATCTAACTGCCTAATAAGAGCAAAGTTTACACAAGGCTTCAGATATGCTATTTTTAAAAGATTTTGTCAAGTGTAACTGCTCACTTCTTGAGCCCCATTCCTTAGGTTATAGAAAAAAAACTTGCAAATTAAAGGTAACTCGATCTCTTATAATTTAAAACAGACCTGTTTTGGTCTATCACAGTCTCCTCTGAGAAATAGTCACTTGATTCAAAGAGCAAATCATCTTTCAAGCTATTTAGCCTCTTCAAAGCCCCCACCCGTGGGTGCAAAGGGAGGTTCACAGGCCCTCCTGGTGGCGGTGCTCTCCGAGGGTCTCTGCTGGTTGCTGCTGCAGCATGGCCCACTCTTGGTCTGTGGGTCCATGCTGAGGAATGGATGACCCTATCTGGTTCTCTCAAGTGTAGTGTGGCACCAGATTCTTCTTCACCCCTCTACTCAGCCACGGATATGGTTCCTGGCTTCTTAGATCTATCAGCCCAAAACCTCACTTGGGCATTTTCAAATTATCCTGAGTGTGCCAGGAAGCTCCAGCTCCATTAAGGGCTGGGAATTTTCCAGGTTACCCGAGACATGGGGAATTAGCTAAAATGGAAGCTCGTGTACCTGTCTGGACTTCACTTTGTTTCTCCTCCCTCCTTATGTTACAAAAAGAGCCAGGACCCCCACTCCCAGTTCTCTTTCTTCTATCCCCTGACTGTCTCCTGCCGCCAGAGGTGGGCAGGGAATGTCCTCAGAGCTCATCGTGAGGGGCACAGCATATCTGTCCCAAGTGGCCAGTTGCTACACATTCCCGACTCACGGGTCCCATTTTCTTCCCTTGAAGCCTGGCTTTCAAGATAATTGCTCCATTACGGAATTCTAGGCTCTGTTTCAAAACCAAAGCTGAACACTGATTCCTTCTTTTTGAAACCCTGCCAGGATGTTTGTGGCCGAATACGGAGAAGACACTGTTCAGGAAGGTGAGGATGTTCCAAGAGCCAAAAGAGCTGCCACAAGGACACCTGGCAATAAGCACGTCTGCGACAAAATTCAGAAAGGTTTCTCTGTGCAAACTAACCTTAGCTCTCTGCGAGCTAAGAATAGGAGAGCGTTCTACAATCACATATGAAGGGGGCACTTCACTTGGTCTTTGAGAGTCAGGGAAGTCTTCTTGGACGAGGGAGCAACCAAGCTGAGCCCTGAAGGATGAAACCTGTCCGCTGAGAATGTATATGGCCTGGGGCTGAGTTCCAGGTGGACGGGACAGCATGGACCTGGAGCTGAAATAGAACGGTACCCTGGAGAGCCACATGTCCCTCCGGAGGACAAGCTAAAACTGTAGGACAGATCATGACAAGCCCTGTCCGTTAGAGATGCCAAGCAAGGAATTGGAATTCTTTTCATGGCAGTGTGGAACCACTGAAAAGTTTTAAACACACACACAAAAAAAGCCACAATGTAGCCTGATCATGGTGACACACACCTGTTTTCCCAGCACAGGGAAGTTGAGGCAGGACTTCAAGTTTGACCCCGCTTGCATGACTTGTGAGATCCTGTGTTAAAATGAAAAAGCCCTGGGCATGTTCAAGGCCTGCATTCAATCCCTGAGTACAGTAAGAAGCAGCGGGGAGTGGGGAAGAGAGGAGAGTAGGAGGAAGCCATCACCCTCCGATGTGTATTCTAAAGAGGCATAGGCATCCTGCTTGCTGGAAAGTGACTTGGAGAGATACAGCTGGAGGTGGGGACACAGTCCCACCATTTACAGTGCTGAAATCTCCCTGATTCACTTTCCTGTTCTATTCATTTTAGCGCCTGCAAATTCATGGAATCACAGAACCTAAAGGTTGAAAAGAACCCTTAAAATCGACCAGGCCAGTCCTGTACTTCTCTTGCTGACCACACCACAGACCAATCAACTGAACCCTTCTCCTGCCCTTAGGACTGAAGAAAGGAGAAGGGCAGAGGGCTGAGCAAGCTCCCCTCGCTGGGAGATGGGGGCGCTGGGAGGCAGAGCAGATTTTAGGCAGCAAAACTCTACTTCGACCTGCCACCCAAGCCGTGACTGACTCCCCTCTCCACGGAGCCGGTCCAAGTAAAACACGCGCCTTTCAAAACACCAAGAAATGTGCACCAGAGTGTGTTTTAACAACTCCAAAGCCAATTACAGCTCATCTAATCTAACCGAAGCTGCTTTCCACAGGTGGCCCAGGAGAGGTCAAATGGCCACTCCTGAGCAGTTCACAGTACTCAGGCAGAACACGCAGTTCCCCTCGCATCCCTCGGGCCCACGGGTCAATTGCTGAGGAGTTAAGCAGCTGAGTCTTTTAATTTCCCTTCCTCTCCTGGTAATTATAAATATGACACTGCGAACTCCCCAAGTGGGGAAAGTTCACTATTCATTCACAAAGGAAACAGAGAAATCTGCCACGCTTTGCTTTCCCACGTGTGCATGTCTTTCTCTGATCTGATCCAAAAGACAAAGCAAGACACTGAGACAGTATTTGCTGATGAAAATATGTGCACATCCAGATTCATCTGTTTATCAATACCGCTTTCTCCTTGGCCCTCTGCAACTCCCATAGTGCTGCAGGTTCCCGAGCTCTGGATTCATGGAGAGTCTGCGAGTGCCCTCTAGAGGAAGTTTGTTTCTATTGCATCCACACTGGGGCATACTAGACAAAGCAGCCGTCTGCTCTGAATTCTAGAGAGAAGGT
This sequence comes from Cavia porcellus, assembly GCF_034190915.1. Lineage (NCBI taxonomy): Eukaryota > Metazoa > Chordata > Mammalia > Rodentia > Caviidae > Cavia > Cavia porcellus. Next base: position 22,241,161 of record NW_026947513.1, on the reverse strand, counting down.
TTCTCAGGATACACATGCAAAGTAGGTCCATTTTCAGCCTCTTTTTATGCATGGCATTTGTAATTCAGAGCCAAAGCCAGTACTGCTGATAAGGGTAATAGCAAGCAGGCTAAAGTTTAGCAATCAGTATTAACCCAATTGAAAAGATGCTTAGGATTTAAACAGAAGGTCTCAGAAAGTCACCGTGTGACTCTTTATTCAATTCTGACAAGCACCATCATTGCTGAGAAGGAGAATGTCTATGCCTCTCCAAAACACCTTTATTGCCTTTACCCTGAGTTTGCACAGTCCACAGCAGAGGCCCAATCTATTCCACTGGAGCCACTCCCAATCCAGATGACTTTAACTTCTTAAAATGATAGGTGAGGAAACTGTCGGTTTGCACTCATAGTTGCAAAGGTGAGGGGAAAAGAATCCCTTATAACCCTTATAAATGCCTTCTGAGCCGGGGGTACAGCTCAGTGGAACAGTGTGTCTACCGTGTGAGGTACTGGGATCTATTCCTAACACCAATACATGCATCCATATATACATCCATATCATTTGAACTGTTCCCTATGAACACCATCCTAAGAAGTGAGGATGAATAGTGTAAAACTTCACTTCAAATAATGAGTAATTCATATGTCAAAAGTGCTAACGTCTAATGTGATGGGGAAATGTAATTTATTTTTCTAATGTTATCAGTTATTTAGGTTCTTGGTAAGAATTTTAAAACATCAATTTGTGAGGGTAAACTCCCATTTGTCAGAGCAAAACAGAACTCATGTAGCCCCAGAACTGAGGAATAGCTTTGATTTTTGATAAAACCTGTTTTTTTACCGCTTTCTGATCAACTTTGGATTGCTCTGAAATCTAGTCTCTGCCTGTTTCAGTGTCGAAGATCTCACCCTCCAGTGTCTGGGCTTCCGCAGCTTCTTCTGCATCTCTGGTTCCTCCGTGGAGCCCTCGCCCGGCAGCCTGGAGTCCCGTCTTACTTTGTTACCTCTGCACTCTGCAGCGTCTGAAATCTGTCTGTGATCTCCAGCTTCAATACTGTCATGCGGAGCATCCTTCCCGGAGATCCTCTGGGAACATCTGTGCCCCTCCTGAGCTGCAGAAACACACGGCCACAAACCTCAGGGTTTTGTTTCCACTTGGAATGAGAATCACAGATCACTCTGCATGGAGAAGTCCGCCTCATGAGACTAGCTGGGCACCTTGTTCGCCGTCCACATAAGAGCTGTCTTCATCCACCTCGCTCCGCCTCAGCCAGAAAACCTGTCTCCTCTGAGGTCGCCTTGCAGTGGGGTCCTCACAATTACCTATTATGACACGCCTTCCAGTTTCTGCAAGATGCCAAGGTGCCCACACGCTGCAGGAATTGGTGAAATGTCAGGAATAACTGCAGTTTGGAAGAGAGCATACATTGCTGTTGCAAAATTGTTGTGAATGTTAGACAAGTTCTTGATCCTCCGTTCCTTAGTCTGTCAGCAATTTTGGATACCAAAGGATACCTGAGCTCCAGAGCCACTGCTCTCCAATAAAGAGGAACAGCAGCAGAAAAAGTTCCTGGACACCGCTGCCCCTTCGCCCACCCCACCCCTCAGAGACTCCAGGGCTGGCACAGGAATCTTGGGAACAGGGAAAGAAGGAGGCAAACATTCTAGAAAAGTCAAGGTTATTCCTGGAGGCTTACCCAACCTGCGGCACATGGGTCGCTTGCCCTTTCTATTATAGTAAAAATATTTTAAAGGGATTATTTATTATATATATGTTTCTCCAAGAAAATTCTTCTTCACTTAATGTGGCGAAGCCAGGCCAAAATGTTGGATTCCCATGGTCGTCACCTGAAAACAGGCAGAGTGACCAGGCTGTTCCAGTCACGTCCAGGACGTCCATCACCTCACAAAGAGGCCCCAGAGACTGCTCAGCCAGGTCCATCCATCCGGACTTTAGCCAGGCTGCTACCGAGGCAGCGTTTAGGAGACTGACCTAGCTCAGCAGCGCCTGTGGGCTTCTTGAAGCCTCACTTCTGCCACCTGCTGGGAAAAACTGTAAGATGCAGCCTTTCTGATCTACTCTGGTCTGATCATTTTCATAAAAACCTGTCATCTCACCATTTCGCTACCCAACTTGTCTTGTTTTCTAATGACACTTCTTTGATTTCTTATATCCTTAGCAGCAATATCTCATCCAGCCAATTAGAAGATAAGTAAAGAATTTCCAAGGCTTTGGTTGCTTGATGTCAGAAAGCCATTCATTTTCCACAAATGCATGTATGAGTCCTTTATTTCCATTTATCCTATTTGTATACAGCATTCCATTGTTCCAGAACCTCAAATTACTGATTTTTATGCTTCTTCCATAGCATTTAATGCAGTTCATAAATTTCACTCTAAAAGTTTAGGCATAAATCATGCTAAAAGCTCAAGTTGCCAAAGAAAACTAGCAGCGTACCAAGCTTGCAATATCAAGCCACCAGCTTCAATTCACACACTTCAAATGAATGATTTTGCTGTTATTTAAATGTAATTTAAGCTTTTCTTACAACTTTCCTTGACTTTGTATCAACCTCAAAACTAAAGAAGAAAAGATTATTCCAAATGTTAACTTGTTTTTTGTTGTTTTTCAATATTGAACTTCCTGAGATAATCAGCACTTTACAGAAATAAACTAATGAAAAACATATCCTTGAGAAGCCATTATTCACTTTGCCAAGGTAAAAGTCTGTAAGTTCAAAGTGTTTCGGTAAGAAAAATAATTATACATACATCTCCAATAGTCTCTAGCATTGAGGTGGGGATCAGTAGCATGCGAGGTGACAATTGGCTGACAAAGTGAGGGGCCTTTTTTATCATTATTGCCTACAGAGAACAGGACGAAGTCCTCGCTGACATAAGGCCAGACGTCAACTCTAACCATGATGCCCCAGTTACATTGCTCGATGGTGACTTAGTCACATCATTTAAAATGGACGAATAGGCTTCTATCTTCTATGTGAAGACAGTTCATTTTCTCGGTGAATCAATATCCAGCTGGGAGAAGCACAGCATCAAAACTAACCATTAGTGGTCATTCTGTGACTCCCTTTCAAAGGCAGAGAACGAATCTTAGGCAAAAGAGTAACAATAATAATCCGCCACTGTTCTTCCTCGAGGCAACGTTTGAGCATTAACTAACCGATCTGTCCAGCATCTGTGTGAGGTGGATGAATAAGGACACTATTTCCATCAGGAGAGAGCAAAATGATGGAAGAAGCTGGGTGGCCTCGGCTCAGCTGAGGTCAAGACAGCCCTGCTCTGAGATTCCCAAGACCCTGCTTCAAGAATGGTCTGTCTCTGGGGCTTTAGGCAAGAAAATAGAGGGTAGAGATCAATTAGGAGATACTGCAGTATTCCGGCTGAGCCTTCTACTCTCCACATAGTGGAGACTGTAGTCAAAATTAAAAAGAGAAGCCTGAAATTAAGAGACTGCTGTCGTTTCGTTGTGAACTACAAATGTATGTGAACTTTGAAACTTATGTTGAGCAGGGTGTGGTGGTGCACCCCGGAAATGCCAGCTACTTGGGAGGCTGAGAGAGGATGATCACAAGTTCAAGCCCAGCAATATAGACACATCCTTTTTCAAAATAGAATGAAAAAAGAAGGAAGGAAGGAAGGAAGGAAGGAAGGAAGGAAGGAAGGAAGGAAGGAAAAAGAAAGAAAGAAGAAAGAAAGAAAGAAAGAAAGAAAGAAAGAAAGAAAGAAAGAAAGAAAGAAAGAAAAAGAAAAAAAGAAAGAAAAGCCCTAAGACAGGGTCTATGAGAGCCTATTCAGAAAGCACTCATTTAACCTGCTGGTTCATTACCTTAGCACCTGGCTCTGGCTGATGAGGTCTTGGAAAAACAAGGAAATTTTTCTTACTTTGTATCATATGTCTGCCCAGAACTGCCTTTAGGACACACAAACAGAAAAGACTCAGCCCCTAACCCTGAATTCCCTGGTATACAATACTGGGGTGAAAAAGGCTGCTCACTGTCCGAGAGCACAAACCTCTCAGCTCCGCCTCTCAGCCTCCCCAGTCCGCTCTTTTCTTTATCTCCGTTGCTTCTGTTCTGTGTCCTCATCATCTGTGGCTTCTGCTTGTCCTCAGATCCGTTTTCTTTTTTGTCGCTAGGGTGTTTTTTTTAAAACTTCAAAGTGTGATGCTAGCACTCTTGCTTAAAAGCCTTCAGTTGTAACTCATGTTTCAAAATAACATCCAAACAAAGATGCCTTTTTCTCTAAGCTCATGTTGCCCCCTCCTTGTTCCTCAGCCTTAAGAAGCTGTATTCAGGTCCCTGAACACAATGTGCTGGGATGTTTTGCCCCTACGACTTTTATATGGTTTTTTCTCAGCCCAGAATGCCTTCTCCCCCATCTCTCTGTCTGCCTGTCTGGGGAATGATCATCCTCTAGCTCTTTCCTGCTGCTGTTTCTCTTCTATGACCTTTGTAGGCAGCATCCACATGCTCCCTTACCTTATGCCCATGCCTCTTAAAAATATGGGTGTCTCTGGTTATCTGCAGACTCAATTTAACATTTTCCATAATGACTTGCAAAATTGTTCACCCAACAGTCTGTCTCCAGACCAAAACCCATCATAATAAGTCTGCCTAGCGGGCATATAAATGGCAGTGAGCATGCCCTGAAGTCAAATGTCAACCATCCTCCCAAAAGGATCTTATCTTGAGATTCCTTTGTTTTGTATCATCAATTATCATTCTCAGGCACACTGTTAAGTAAAATTATGGGCCACAATGTATCAGAGAAACCAGGTAAATGCAGGACCCCTGGAAAAGTACATACGTCAGAAGTGACAATGTACATTGAAAGAAGTCAACACACAGTGGACACAACTTGGCCATGCATACATCTACATTTCTTTATTCTCTGCAGGAGAAAATGCAGAAGATCCTTGAAAGTGTTTCTCATTTTGTAAAATATTGCTTATTCTGGGAAGTATTAATCATTTCTTATTTTTTCAATGTAGAGAAGTACTGCATGCAGATGATCAATAGCCATAGTGAGTGTGGGATACATTGAGGATATTATCTTTCTACTAAAGTAAAGCATGAGTCACATATGATGCTTTTCAGAATCTGCATACACTGTACAAAGCAATAAGGGAGTTCATTGAGTACTAAAAATTAGATAATTACATTTATAATATCATATTAAATCATACATTGACTAGTTCTATGGATGTTTACAAGTTTGAGAAATTCTTGAAGAAATTTATTGAGATTTTTGGTGGGATACAGACACATTATTATTTTTCCAATTTAAAGCAATAGAATATAGATTGTTTATCTGAATGTGTGCAATTCGTCTTTTGAAGACTAGATGTGGATGTAAGGATATCTACCTTTGCTGGCACGGCTGCCAACTCTTCACTCCTACAAGACTGTGAGCTTCTGAGCCAGGGATTTATATTTTGTTTCTCTGTTGTATTCGTCAGCTTTCCCATCACTGGGATGGAATACCTGACAGACACAAAGAAGATGTTTATTTTTGTTCATAGAGTCTAGGGGTTCAGTCCTTGGATCTCTGTCTCCAAAGCGTAAATGGGCCTGGCAAACGAAAGCTGCTCAACCTATGGTACTGGGAAGCAGAAGCAGCAGGAAAGAGTCAGGGTAAAAGACGTATCCTCCTAGACACACAACCAGGGGACCACATCGTGCAGCCGGGCCCCATCTCCCAACAGCACACTGAGCTGGGACCTCATTCAAGGACTGATCCACTAATGTGTATAGAGCCCTCATGATCCAATCACCTCCTGAAAGCCCATCTCTGAACATGTGAGACCATGGGGGGACATTGTAAATGTGAAGCATAATGCTTGTATATTTCCCCATCTAAACTAAATACAGGCCCTGGTGCTCAGCAAATGAACAATGGATAGCTCAATGAACAGCTGTTTCAATTGCAACGTTATTAGATGTTTATTCACCTGGGATCTACCAATAGACAGTCAGCCCACTTCTGTTCTCATGCCCAGCCTGGAAAATGACTTTATATGACATGACAGTGATGGGGAAAAAAGACTTTGGAACAGTATCCTAAAAGCACAGTTTGTTGCATAAATGTAAGTGACTTAACAACTGTTGATGATAAGGTAAAATAGAGCAGAATTTCATGCTTGTCTCTGGTTTTTGTGTTTGATCCAGTTGAGAAAGAAATTTCCAGAACTGCACCCCCATCCTTCCAGTAGAAAAATCAACATGGTTGTTTCCCAATAGGAACTTCCCCCCATTAGGAGAATTCTATGCATTACCAACTCCTCAATGGAAAAATCATGTTTGTAATCTGGTCAGGACTGTCTCTGTAGCCACCTATAGGATTTGCAGCCTGTTAGTTATTCCTGGAATCGGTAACCACCAAGCCATAGGCTACACTGAATTCTTCATCAGTTGAATATTTATAAATAAAAATAACATGATCCTCCAAGGGTTGAAGGGTTAAAAAATAAAGAATTCTGTAATTTTATTTACAAGTAAGTCCTACAACCTATTATATCAGCTGAGATCCCAGACACCAGTTACTAGAAATCAATATGTACTCAAATTGCACCATCAATATGCACAGTCCTTTATTCCCTTCAAGGTTATCTTGGCTCCTTCCGGGCAGACACTTATTGTCTCTATTGTAGCCATGCTCTTTTGGGTGGGGAAGATGAGTGAAAGCAGGAAGCCTCTGTCCAAGGACATCAGCTTGTAGATTTGCAGCCCTGGGAATCAGGCAGGTCTCACTGGTAAGAGAGGCGGGAGTCTGTGGCCGGTATCTGCATCTGTCCTGCATCTGTTCTATGTCTCCTGTGTTTAGTCAAGTGCTAACTTTCTGAATTCAGGAAACATAGCACCTCTCAGATTTCCCTAGATAGATGCTGTGGATGGTAGAATACACGGCCCCAAAATATGACACTTTAGCACGAGGATTATCTTGAGCTAAAGTCATATTAAAAAACAACAGTAACAGCAGCAACAATACGATGACAGGTGCCAGAAGGGTGATCTGACCCTCCTCTTTTTTTTCTCAAAGGTAGACATAAAAGCCCCATAGAGAAGTGTCTTCTCTCTACCAGAAAGAAAGAAATATCATAAATGCTAGGAGGTTGAAATAAGAGAATTCTGTGCACATCTTGTTAAAATAATTTTTATCTTCCTTGGTCCTCTGCACATAGTTACTTTTGTCACTGCCTCTGTGAAACCTAGTGTAGGATCTCTTGTTCTGTCATGTTTGGCATTTTCATTTCTTTACAAAGAGCCTCCTACCATGTTAAATTTGTATTGAATGAATTTTATGTTTTTTTTCTTGTTAATGTGGCTTATATCTGTTTAATTCTCGGACCCAGCCCCCCCAAAATTCAAGAAGGTAAAGTTAGAATTTGACCCCCTAACATCAATGTCACCAACCTCATAGGTAAGGTTATGCCTCATAGGCATAACCATATCAACCTACTTTGTATCAAAGAACTTGATACTTACATGGCATAATCAAATAAATAATCATTATAGGAATAATATAGTCTATGAGGAAAGACAACCAGGGTTAGGAATAAGCCTCTGCTACTTACTAAGTTCATGTTATATAATTTATCTGAGTCTCAGTTCCCCTATCTGGAAAAGGGACACAACAAAATCTGCCACATTAGGTTGTTATGAAGATTAAATAAAGGAAGCTTAATAAAGTATCTTCTATAGTGCTTGAAAGGTAGCTGGACAGGATTGGCAGCCCAGCCAAGAGTGGCAGCCTAGATCCTTTGTCCAAGCTGACAGAATTCTATATCAAAAACACCTAAGGTCATCAGGCCTGTTTTAGGAATGATTATCATGCTTCAGGAGTTACATGTAAGGAATTTAAAATTTTTGCCTTTCCCTATTAGGTTCAAAACATTTAGTCTAGGAAATAAACTGACAATAGGTTGACAGGGAAAAACGTAAATTTATTAGAGTACATAAACATATAAGTCATACACAGTATAAGACTCAGAAAATGGTCAAAGTACTAACACTCAAATCCTCTACATAGGGAAGAAGGATAGAGAGCTATTAGATAATAATGATGACACAGGAGACGGATATTAACTTGTGAATGGTTGTTTGGAGTTTGGCACCATGGTTTGAATATGGATAGCGTTCTTCAGTGATCCATGCATTAAAGTCTTGGTCCTCAGTGGCACAATTGGGAGGTGTTGGAACATTTAAGGGATGCAGCCAGTGGGTCATTGGGGGCATGACTCCAAAGGGGCTGTCTCTCTGCTTCCTAGTTCATAACATCAGTGGTTTGCTCCACCATGCACTCTGATCACAATGTACTTTCTTTGATGAGGGCCCAGAGAAGGAAACTGCCTAATCATGGCTGGGAGCTCCAGACCTGTGAACCAAAATAAATCTTTCCTCTGTGCAATTTATTGCCACAAGTATTCCACTCAGTAACTCAGAGCTAATACAGCTGAAAGGCAGACAGGCTCTTGTAATGACAAAGTTTTTCCAACCATGGTTATATTGCTCAGTCTTCTTTACTGTCACAGAGAACAAGATTCTGGGAAGAGGGTCAAAGGTAACGGTGTCCTCTTTGCCAGTTCTGGTCTGGGAAGGATTCCACACACAGCCCCTTCCAAGAGCATGATAGGGAGAAACAAGACAAAGTTAGAACAATCTTGGTTCTAAGCTAGCTACTACTAAGACCTCTTGGAATATCAAAGTGCCAGTCTTTGGGGCTCCATTGTCTGAGATCCACCAAATGTCTGCTAGAGATAGTGGAATTGAGGGCATAGTCCATGAGTCATGCATTTTCTGACCCTGTAATAGGTGCTCAATAAATAGGAGCTATTATAGTTTAGAGGTATCACATTATATTAAGGAAGAATTTTCCAGGTTGTAGATCACTTTGACAGACAGTAAGTTCTTTGCCTTTTAATGATTCTGAGGTACAGGAGAGGTATTGTAAATTCTCGTTTTTACAAAAGGAAGTAAAGGTCAAAGAGGTTAAGTAGCTTGAGAACAACAACAAAAATCATTGTCAGACATCAGCTCTCTATTCTGTCAGTTTTTGACCCTAGCATAGATAGATAGCAATTTTTCTTTTGCTAACACATGTCATCAGCACAACCTGAGAAGTGAAAGTCAAGTACATTTACTGTGCTTAGAGAAAGTAACACCCAACAGTGTGCTAAAAGCATGTTAGAGGGAAAAGATGAGGTTAGAATTTATTGAGGACTGGGAATTTCATAAGGCAAGCCTTAAAAAACCAGATTTGGTATCAGGTTTAAAATACGAATTTAAAATACACTGCTACCTGGCACCTACCCTAGACCAGTAATAATAATCTGTCCAGGAATGTGACATGGAAACCACAAAAATGTAAAGAAGTACCACAGTTGAATCCAATGTATGGACAGGGTTGTGGGTCTTTTCTACAGCTCTGATTTTTCAACTTTAATATGCATAAAAAATATCTGAGTCTTCTGCTTCATATCCCTCAGAATTACCCAAGGAAACTGTGAAAGTTCAGGTATGCAGAAGGATCCAGAGGTTCTCTTCAAAGCAAAAGTTCCTAGAGTAATTCTGAGCAGTTGATCCAAGGACCCCACTTTGAGAAGCAGGGCTCTACATCATGTTGCTAACAAAAGCCACAAATGCAAAAAGGCTTCACACAGGTCTCACCATTTTATCTAGGATGTTCATATCCTAAGTCTGACCTTGAAACCAATGGCAGGGAGGCACCCACATGGTTCAGTTGTGGGAGTGGCAGAAAATTCCATCATCCCCAAGTTCCCAGTAATAGGGAGTTCCCAACGCCCTTATCTTAGAAACACATACATTTGCATCTTTAACAATCCAAAAGTAAAAAAATTCAAATATTCATCAGAGATAACACTGTAGCCATCATTATTAACAAAATACTTTAATAGGGTGCCAGGGACAGGAGCACTGATTCACTTGGGGAAGGGGAAAACGCTGGGAGGGAAGGTGCCAGGGACTAGGTCTCAAGCAAGGATTTGCCAGCACTGGCCTGCAAGCGCAATTCATCAGCTCAGGGTCCCCGAAGGCTAGCTCTGAAAGGGCTTCCTAATTACCTCCCAAGGCAGAAAGCGCTTGCTCTGTTGCCTTTTTTCTCTCCTGTTGTTTCCCTCACTTTGTGTGTTCAAGTTTCTTTGCTCATTATTGAGGTGCATAGATTTCATTCCCACAGACTTGCATCAAGGTTCTGAAGTGAAACATTACATACAGTTAAGGACAATTTGTAACATTGAAGGGCAACATGTAACACCTATCGGGACCCTTTTCAAACCAGGTGTGGTTTTGTTGTTGTTGCTGTTCTTGTTATTATAGAAAATCTTTTTGTAAGAGTTAAACCTAAAGAAAGAGTGCAGCAGTTTTAAGTTCATGGCCAAACTGAACATAAAACAGTGTTTCATTAAACACAATACCTCCCAAGTACTGATTTGGACCACATTGGTGTATTTGTTGCAATTAATGAACCCACACGGACTCGCATCACCCAAACTCCATACCTTCATTAGGGTTCACTCTTGCTGTTTACATTCTATGTTTTGCACAAATGTATGACAAGTCTTCACCACTGCAAAATTGGAGAGATTAGTTTCATTGCCCTAAATATCCTCCGTGCTCTGTCTATACCTCCTCTCCCCAGTCCCTTGCACACACTGATTGTTTTCTTGTCTCTATAATTTTACCTTTTCCCAAATGCCATCTACTAGTTGGAATTGCTGGTTACTAGACAGATTCATTTAGGGACAAGTATCTATGCTGAGGGGGAGGATGAGGACGTTGCTACTTCTTTAAATTACCTTTAGTGTTCCTTCAGAGTCTCTGTTTATTTCAGATAAAACCCTCCAAAGAAACTTGGAAGGAACCATCCAAAGTTGCTGAGTCACCCTGATTCATTCTTTTTAGGTGTTGTAGAGTAACCTTTGCTCATAGTACCACCGAATTCACCCAGAAGCATTGCCTTCTGCCATTTTTAAAAACATGTAATATATGACCTTGAATTTGAGCATACTCAGGAACGTTCCTGCCTCTACATGTAATGAATAGTCTCTCCTATATGGATATGTGTTTAAGTTTTCCCAATAAAAGCCCTTGCATGCTTTGTTTTTTTTTTTTGTTTGTTTGTTTTTTTTTTTATCTTTTTTTTTAAATTTTATTTAAGGAGAAAAGAAAAAAAAAGCAGGGAAAGGGTACAAGTTATACAGATTTACAGAAAAAAAATGAACAGTAGGAAATCACTAGTTAATGGATTACATATTGTCATCTTAGAAATAATTGTTCAAGTCACAAAATTAAAGCTTGTAAAGTGGACATTCCATCAATGATACTGCAAACAGTTCTGTTCATTGATCCAATAAAACTCTGTGATATCATTTTCTATCTTATACACTTAAATATACATGCAGTTATATAGTTTGGAGCACTTTCTTTTCCTCTCTTTTGTACCATGACTATTACACATTTTGGGTTTCATTGCTCCCACGGTTCTTATTACTTTTTTGGAAGAGAGTAAAACCAAATGTGACATAACAGAACAGAATCGGTCAAGTCAAAAGGGTGGACATAATAGATAATGTAAAAACATAATACAAGGTGATCAACAATGGTTACCATAATGCCTCCCGCTATCTCTAATAGAATTGCCTATATCGTTAGTTATAATACAACTGAACAAAACAGTAAAGAATAAAACCGACAAAACCAAAACATTGGAGACATTGTAGGTCTTCAAAAATAGATAAAAGTCAACAAGAATGGGCGTCATAATGAATCTCATTATCTTCACAGCTGATGCCTAAACTTTCGAACCTGATACTATCCAGCAAAACAGAATAGGGGAACATCAGTTAAAAACCAGATGGTGAGAGTAATACAGGGCTTTAAATCAAGGTAATGAAAAGTCAAAGTGGGTTACTATAATATATCCTGCTATTTTTTTTCCTTTAATTAAAAGGATAAAGATAAAAAAGTAAATAATGGAGTGGAGATTGAGATAAAAGAGGGCATAACAATGAAACAGCGCAGATCAAAACATAACCATTTAAGCAGAATAGTGTTTCACCACCAGATAATCCTAACCTAAAAGTAGTTACCATATTGTCTCTTTCTTTGAAATCCTTGAGTACAACTTGGTATATTGTAGCATTAAGTATATCAAAACAATGTAAAACCATTCAAGAGAATGACAGCATTACAGAGTATTTAGAATCGACTAACAGAAAATGAACAATGGTTTCTGTATAATCTCCTTGTCTTTAAAAGGTTTTTGCTTATACTATCGTACATAATAAAATCCAATAAGATACAGCCTATTTAGACCATTGGAGACAGAAGGACAAAAGCTAGATGAGACTTCAAAACAAGATGATACTAAATCAGTATTACCTATTAAGATGTCATTTTCTCCAAAATAGCTGTTCCTATCATCCAATCTTCTCTGCCTCATTTCTGTTGAGCTCTTTTTCTGTCAGTAGCTGTCAGTTTGTCTTCTTTATTTTGTTCTCTGCTCCATTCGTTGTGGCCTCTCTGCCATTATTTCTGGATTCTTTGTATTTTTCTTTTTTTAGAATATCCTGCAATACTCTCTGTAGAGTTGAATTGGTGGTTGCAAATTCCCCCAGTTCCTCTTTATCCTGGAAGCACCTTGTTTTTCCATCAATTTCCAGGGACAGTTGTGCAGGATATCTCAATCTTGGCTGGAGATTATTATCTTTCAAAGCTTGAATTATTTCCCCCCATGCTCTTCGTGATTTGATGGTTTGTGCAGAGAAATCTGCTGTAATTCTGATGGGTGTTCCCTTGTAAGTGGTCTGTTTCTTGTCTCTTACAGCTTTTAATATTCTGTTCTTGTATTGAATTTCTGGAATTTTTATTATTATATGCCTGGGTGTTGCTCTGTTTGGGTTGTAGGTAGCTGGGGTCCTGTATGCCTCATACATCTGAGTATCTTTACCTTTTGCTAAATTAGGAAAATTCTCCTGGATTATTTCTGTGAGTAGCTTTTGTAGTTCACTTGTTTGTGTCCCTAATTCTTCTTTTATGTTCTTAATCCTTAAGTTATGGATCCTCTTATCATCTTCTTGTCTTTGTATCATTGCTGTTTGTTTCTTTGTTATTTTTAAGAAGTTTTTCATTTCATTCTCCCATATTACAAATCTGCCCTCCAGTTCAGATAGTCTGTCCTTAGTTTCTTTCAAGCTGTTATGCCAGTCTTCTATAGACTTCTTAGTATCTTGGTAGTCCCTTTGAACCTGCTTCACGTATTCTATGCTTTCTCTGTTTTCTCCATCAAACAATTCTCCCCTTTTTTTCTGTTCTTCCATTCCACCACCTGTTTTTTCTTGGGTGGTACTTAGCATTTCTCTAACTATTCTGCATACTTCTAGCTTCAGGTCATTGATAACTTCATTCCTGAATTGGTCTATGAGGCTCTCTATATGGTGCCTTATGTGTATTGGTGCGGTGTCTGCTATTGCCTGTTTCTCAGAATTGGGGGCCGAGGAGCCTTTCTTGTTGCTGCCTCTTCCCATGCTGCCTCTTCTTCTCTGTTCCTTGTATATGCAAGCTTATATAAGAGGCCCAGCTTCTCTCCCAGTCAGCCACAGCCTGATCGAATTGCGCCAGTTAGGTGTTCCCGCTCACCGCTGCGCACCAGGGAGTTACGGACCAGGCAGCCTACTCGTCTCCCCTCCCGGCCACCGTCAGGCTCTGGGATATGGGTTGGGACAGCCTACCAGGTCCGCCGGCAGCGTCACGCAGGCCAGGCACTTTTCACCAATCCCGCCCGAGAGGGGGATGTGTGGCTGGAGTCGCCACCGCGCCCTGCTCCCGCAGGACTGCTCGGGCCCAGAAAGTCCTCCGCTGGAGTCAAACTGTGGTAGAGTGTCAGCTTCTCTCACTCACCTCACCACAAGTCAGCACGCCTCCCTGCCGTTTGCAGATTGCTGTTCTCAGAGCTTCTGCGCATCTCTCTCCTTGCCGAGCCACTGTAGAGGCAGCCAGCCGCCACGTGGCGGGAAACCCAAATCGCGGCTTACAATGGTGCGGGGTCCAGCCTCCACACCGAGGCTTTTCTGTTCCTGTTTTAGCACCAGGACTGCATTCCAAGTTGGTTTCTCTCAGCCCAGTTCGTTCCTGAGTCAGCAGAGCATATCTCCACCTGCTTATGTCTCCTTAGTCTGCACCATTCCTGGCTTCTGAGCCGAGTCTTTCAGAGAGCCTCTGGTAGTTGCTGTTATCTGTCCGCCATGTTCTCCCCGCATGCTTTGTTTAATGCATCACTGCTTTGTGAATTACCCCAGTATGCTCCTTGCTTGCTGTAAGTAGTAAACCATTCTTCACTCTTTTATTTCGTGGTTGTGCTTATTGGCTTTGCACTCATCCAAGGGCAAACTCATTGCATTTGGTTACATAGTCATGCAGTATGTGGCCCTTTAAGATTGGATTATTTCATTTAGTAATAAGCATTTAAATAGTTTCATGTCTTTACAGGGCTTGTGAGCTCATTTCATTTTAGTGCTGAGTAATGTTACTTTTTCAGGACATTCCACAGTTTATTTATCAGTTCACCTATGGAAGGACATCTTGGTTGCTTCTAAGTTTTGGCAATTACAAACACCACTGTTCAGGTCTCTACACTAAGTTTTCAACTCCTTTTGGTGGAGCACCAGGGAATATGACCTCAAGGATCCTGTGGGAAGGGCATGTTTATGATAGGATTATTTCCAAAAGATAAAAAGTATTTCCAAAAGATGAGAAGTATAAAACAAAAAGAGACCTTTATTCTGAGAACACGGAGAGAGATGACCGGCACCCCCACCGCTGGCGTCTGGCGATCTCTCTCGCGGACACGTGGCGTGGGGGTATGTAAGTACCCTTGGTTTGAGGTGGAACCTAAGGGAGCATCAGGGATGCACGGGTAGCCCATTGGTCCTAGGTTTGGCACCATAGGCAAATTCCCAGGGGCGGGGAAGACAGAGTCACATGTAAATTCCTAGGGGCAGGAGAGATAGGGGCTTCCTGGTTCCCTTTGAGGTTTTCCTGGCTACAGTGTCCTGTTTGGGCCAAAAACCTTTCAGTTTAATTTTTAAGAAACTGTCAAATGGAGGCACGGAATCCTGCCCCGGTCTGGGGGACCTCTCTTCGTTGTCTGGGGATCTGCCTGCGGTTTCCTGCTGGGACCAGTGAGTCAGGTAGGCACAGAATCCCGCCCCAGTCTAGGGGAACTCTCTTTGTTTCCTGGGGACCAGAGTGCGCTTTCCTGCCGGCACCAGCCAGTCGGGCCTAGGCACAGAATCCCGTCCCAGTCTCGGGGAACACTCTTTGTCACCTGGGGACCAGCGCGCAGTTTCCTTCCGGGCCCAGCCAGTGGGGCCTAGGCACAGAATCCCGTCCCAGTCTCGGGAAACACTCTTCCTCGCCTGAGGGGCCAGGCCAAGGTTCCCTGTGGGCCCAGCCAGTCGGGCCTAGACACGGTCTGGGGGAACCCTCTCCCTCACTTGAAACAACACTTGAGGCTCGAAAATATACGAAAATGACAAAACGAAAGACCAAAATGCAACATCAAACATCCAGCCCATTTGACGAAAGCCTAGGAACCACATGCATAGAAGAAAACACATTCCACGTACCTGAAATAATAGTAACTGAAATAAAGAAGCAACCCTGGGAAACCTTAAAGGAATTCAAACTAGAAATAATCTCCCAGGTAAAAGAAGAAATGATAAAAGAAATGAAGGAAATGCTGAACATATCTAAAGAAGACACAGTTAAAAAATTGGAGAACCTAAACAAAAAGATAGAATCCCTGGATGAACAATATAAGAAACAAACAGAATACATAAAGCAGATGCAAAGAGATATACAGGAAATCAAAAATTCCATTGAAAGTTGTAAAAACCGTCTCAATGAATGTGAAGATAGAATCTCAGACCTTGAAGACAAGATTGCAGCTAGTGAACAGGAAAGAAAAGATCTTTTAAAAATAACAAGAAATCAGGAAATAACAATTCAACACCTGCAAGATGATGCAAAGCAGAACAACATAAGGTTGATAGGGATAAATGAAAAAGAAGGGGACAACGTAAAGGATGTCAAGAGGATAGATATTTAGAGAAGTAATAGCTGAAAATTTCCCAAACACGAGATTAGAAACTGATATCAAGATCAATGAAGCATATAGAACTCCAAATAGCCATAACCAAAATAAATCTACACCCAAACATATAATAATGAACATCCCAGAAATTGAACAAAAGAATAGAATATTAAAAGCTGTCAGAGAGAAAAGACAGATCACCTATAAAGGAAAACCTATCAGAATTACAGCAGACTTTTCAGCACAAACAATAAAGTCAAGAAGAGCATGGAGTGAAGTATTTCAGATACTAAAGGAAAATGATTTCCAACGTAGGCTGATGTACCCTGCAAAACTATCCTTCAAAATCGATGGAGAAATAAGATACTTCCATGACAAACATTAGCTGAAAAACTTCATGAGCACCAAGCCAACCCTGCAAAGAATACTGAAAGACAGCCTAGATACATTTAAGAAAAAACCACTAAACAAAGCAGACAATTAAACAGAGCTGAAAGATAAAGATGCAACAGCAAAAAGATAACATGTCAACAACAAACCAATATATAACAGTTCTAACCATTAATGTATGTGGTCTCAATGCACCAATTAAAAGAAACAGACTGGCAGAATGGATCAAGAAACAAAATCCAGCCATATGCTGTCTACAAGAAACCCAACTAACCCAAAAGGATACTCACAGACTAAAAGTCAAAGGATGGAAAACAAGACTTCATGCAACAGGAACCCAAAAAAAAAAGTAGGGGTAGCTATTCTGTTTGCAGATAATCTGAATTTCAAGCCAATAATGATCAGAAGGGATAAAGAAGGATACTACATACTGGTTAGGGGAAAACTTCAAAAGGAAGAGATAACTATCTTAAATATATATGCACCAAACTCCAGAGCACCCTGTTATATAAAACAAGTACTAACAGAAACGAAAAACCAAATTAGCAGTAACACAATTCTAACAGGAGATCTTAATACACCATTGACACCAATGGACAGATCAACCAGACAGAAAATCAACTAAGAAATAAAAGAACTGAATCGCACCTATGAACAAATGGACTTAATAGACATATACAGAGTATATCACCCAACAATAACAGAATGCACATTCTTCTCAGCAGTACATGGGTCATTCTCTAAAATAGACCATATATTAATTCAAGAACATATTTAAATAAATGCAAAAGGGTCAAAATTATCTCTTGCATGCTATTGGACCATAGTGCTATGAAATTAGAAATTAATAATAAAAGATACTGCAAAAGTCCCACAAACACATGGAAACTGAATAACACACTCTTGAATAATCAGTGGGGCACAATGGAAATTAAAGAAGAAATTAAACAATACCTACAAACAAATGAAAACACAAATACAACTTATCGGAATCTGTGGGATGCAATGAAAACTGTCCTGAGAAGAAAATTTATTGCACTGAGTTTCCACATTAGGAAAACAGAATGAATACAAATAAATAACCTGATGTTACACCTCAAACATCTAGAAAAAGAAGAGCAAGTCAAGCCCAAAGCCAAAAGAAGAGAAGAAATTATAAAAATCAGAGCAGAAATCAATGCAATGGAGACCAAAAAAAAAAAAAACAAAAAAAAAATCCAAAAAATCAACGAATCAAAGAGCTGGTTCTTTGAAAGAATAAATAAAATTGACAAGCCCCTAGCCAATCTTATTTTAAAAAGGGAAGAAAAAGCTCAAATTTATGCAATAAGGAGTGAAAGAGGCGAAATTACTACAGACCCTATAGAAATACAGAAGATCATTAACACCTATTTCGAAAACCTCTACTCTCAAAGGTTTGATAACACAGAGGAAATATACAGATTCCTAGAAGCGTACGAAGTACCAAAGCCAGGTCATGAAGATGTAAAACTACTGAATAACCCAATTTCTATTAATGAAATTGAAAACGTAATTAAGTCTTTATCTACAAAGAGGAGCCCAGGCCCAGACGGATTCACTGCAGAATTCTACAAGAAATACAAAGATGACCTAATGCCAACACTCCTCAAACTCTTCAATGAAATTGAAAGGTAAGCAATCCTTCCTAAATTGTTCCTAGAAGCAAATATTACTTTAGTACCAAAACCAGAGAAGGACCCAACTGAAAAAGAGAATTACAGACCAGTCTCCCTAATGAACACAGATGCAAAAATACTCAATAAAATATTGGCAAATAGGATGCAGCAAATCATCAAGAAGATCATACACCCTGACCAAGTGGAATTCATCCTAGGCATGCAGGAATGGTTCAACATACATAAATCAATAAATGTAATCCACCATATCAATAAAGCCAAAAGTAAGAATCATATGATCATTTCTATAGATGCAGAAAAAGCCTTTGATAAGGTCCAACATTCATTCATGATAAGAACCTCACAGAAAATTGGAATAGATGGCCTTTACCTCAATATAATTAAGGCCATCTATGACAAACCAACAGCCAATATCATACTAAATGGCCAAAAATTGAAGGCCTTTACTTTAAAATCAGGCACAAGACAAGGATGTCCCTTATCACCGCTCCTATTTAATATAGTACTGGAAATACTGGCCAGAGCAATTAGACAAGAGAGAAAAATAAAAAGCATAAAGATAGGAAAAGAAGAGGTTAAATAATCATTATTTGCAGATGACATGATACTCTATATAGAAGATCCCCAAAACTCCATTGAAAGACTCCTAGATATAATAAATAAATTCAGTAATGTAGCTGGATACAGAATCAATACTCAAAAATCAATAGCATTCCTATTCACTAACAACAAAGTCACAGAGAGAGAAATAAGAGAGGCAACACCCTTCACACTAGCAACCAAAAATATGAAATACTTAGGAATTACTCTCACAAAAGAAGTAAAAGACCTATACAAGGAAAATTATAATACAATGAAAAATGAAATTGAAGATGATCTCAGAAAATGGAAAGACATCCCTTGCTCATAGATAGGAAGAATAAATATTGTGAAAATGGCCATTCTCCCAAAACTTTCATACAGATTCAATGCAATCCCGATAAAAATACCATCAACATACCTCATAGAACTCGAGAAATCACTCCTAAAATTCATCTGAAGTGAGAAGAGACCTAAAATAGCAAGGACAGTTCTAAGCAGCAAAGGCAAGGCAGGAGGTATCACAATCCCTGACTTGAAGTTATACTACAAGGCAACAGTAGTAAAATCAACATGATACTGGAACCAAAACAGAGCTGAAGATCAGTGGAATAGATTAGAAGATGCAACCACAACTACAAACACACTCAACCATGTTCACTAGAAGAACGACAGTCTCTTTAATAAATGGTGTTGGAAAAACTGGCTCTCCATATGATGAAAACTAAAACTAGACCCATGCCTATCACCATGTACTAAAATAAAATCTAAATGGATCAAAGATCTGAATATTAAAACAGAAACACTAAATCTATTGGAAGACAAATTGGGTAAAAACCTTGAAGACATAGGAGTAGGTAAAGAATTCATGAACAGGTCTCAAACCGCATGGGAAATACTTCCCAGAGTCAATAACTGGTATCGCCTCTTATTAAAAAGTTTCTGCACGTCAAAAGAAATCTCCAGCATACTGAAAAGAAAACTCACAAACTGGGAAAAAATCTTAGTGAACTTCCCCTCAGACAAAGGACTTCTGTCTAAAACATATAAAGAATTTTAAAAAATCAGACCCCCAAAATTCAAAGACCCAATCCAAAAATGGGCATCTGAGATGAATAAACAATTTTCAGATGAAGAAATACAAATGGCAAATAAATACATGAAAAAATGTTCACCATCACTGGTCATTAGAGAAATGCAAAGTAAAACCATACTGAGATTTCATCTCACTCCTGAAAGAATGGCCAAGATCAAGAAAACCACCAACAACAAATGCTGGAGAGGCTGTGGGGAAAAAGGAACTCTCCTGCACTGTTGGTGAGAGTGTAGACTAGTACAACCATTGTGTAGGTCAGTCTGGAGATTTCTCAAAAAGCTGGGACTGGAAGCCCCATTTGACCCAGCTATTCCACTTCTAGGCTTATTCCCAGAAGAACTGAAAGCATCATACCACAGTCATTATGTGCACCCATGTTTATAGCAGCACAATTTGTAATAGCCAGATCTTGGAAACAAACTAAGTGTCCATCAACTGAGGAAAGGATAAAAAAGTTGTGGTATTTTTATACAATGGAGTACTACTCAACTATAAAGAATGATCACATTGAGATATTTATAAATAAATGGACCCAGCTTGAGACCATACTCATAAGTGAAATAAATCAAACTCATATGTATCAATACCAAATAGTTTCCCTAGTGTAAGAAATGATAAGAATAGATAAAAGTATGTGGTAATCATGATTCCCAATCATATTGGTTTGAATCCATATAATGTTATCACTCATTAATTGCAATGGTTTTAACCTGGGTTGTTCGATTTTAGTATCAGTGATAGTACGAATAGCTATTCTGAAGAAAACAACACATCATAAAAGCTAGTGCTGATTTAATATCATCTTGTTTTGAAGTCCCATCAAGCTGTTGTACATCTGTTTCCACTGGTTTTAACATGTGGTATCTTACTATATTTTACTATATGCGATAGTATAAACAAAATTTTTTATAGGCAAAGAGATAATATAGAAACCATTGTTCATTTTCTGTTAACTGGTTCTAAATACCCTGTAATTTCTTCATTCTCTTGAATAGCTTCAGACTGCCTTGATATGCTTGATGCTATAATATATGAAGTTATACTCAAATAATTCAAGGAAGGAGGCACTAGGGTGACTACTATTATGTTAGATTATCTGGGGTATACACAGGGTATACAATTTAAGCATACACAATGATGCTTAAATTGCTTGGTTCTGACCTGTGTTGTTCTAATACAATGTCCTCTTTTACCTCAATCCCACCCTTTTTAAAAATTAATCTATTTTTTTCTTACATTTTTTTTCAATTAAGGGAAAACTAAATTAAAAAATAACGGGATATATTATAGTAACTTTTTTGTTTTCCTATTAACCTGACATGAACCCCAGTATTGCTCTCCCCATCTTGTTCTGTCAGATTTTACTATATTCTGTTTTGTTTGATAGTATCAAGTTTGAGGGTATAGGCAACCACTTTGAAGGCAATAAGATTCACTAAGATGCCCATTATGATTTGACTATTATCTTCTTTTGAAATCCTGTAAGGTCTCCAGTGAAGGTTTTATTGGTCTTGTTCTGTACTGTTTTGATCAATTCTATTATACCTGACGATATAGGCAACTTTTTAAAAAAATAGCAAGAGGCACAATGGTAACCATTTTAGATCACCTGATATTCTATTTTTACATAATGTACTATGCCCATCCTTTTGTTCTAACCGACTCTGTTTTGTTTAGCCACGTTAGGTTTTATTCTCTCCAAAAAAATAATAAGAATTGTGGGAGTAAAAAAACCCAAAAAGCGTAATTGTTATTAAAAAGAGAGGAAAGGAAGGTGGTCTAAGGGATATAACTGCATGTATGTTTGAGTGTGTAGGATGGAAATCCATATTACTGAACTTTTGTTGGATCATTGATTGGCACTGTCTGCAATCTCATTGTATGAATGTTCCCTTTACATGCTTTAATTTTATAATTTGGACAACTATTTCAAAGATGACAATATGTAACCTATCTTACTGTATTTTTTTCCTTGAAATTCTGTATTATTTGTACCCTTTTACTGCTTTTTTATTTTTTATTTTATTTCCTTTCTTTTTTTCCCCTTTAAATAAAAAAAAAAAAAGAAACTGTCAAATGGTCTTCTAAAATGGCTATCCCATTTTGCATTCCCACCATGAATTAGATTTTCTGTTCTTTCACACCTTCACCAGTGTATTTACAATATCACACACACACACACACACACACACACATATACAATAATACATATATATTTTGTGTATATATAGTTTGTATATATATTTACAATATACTATATATATGTATATGTATGAAGGTAGAAAAGAAATGCATTCTCTGCAGAGTGAGAGCAGGCCAGTGATCAGACTTACAGTGGCCACAAGGATAAAGGAAAAGGTCTTTGTGTCTGGAATTCCTGGACTGACTTCTCCCTCATGCAAATCAGGTATTGGGTTGGCTGCCCTCTGGAAAACTCTTTTGGCCTGGTGCTGTATTTAAATTGTCCTATGGAAGACTACTTGGTTTTATGTCATATGTAAAGAAGAATTGAAAGTGGCACTCTTCTGATTGGTCCCACATAGAGTGGTCAGAAACTGCAGAATCATCCTGCATCCTGTGCTCTATGGGTAGGCTTGCCTGAGTCACCATGATTTTAACAGAAACCAGTTGTTTGACTGGATTTGTCCCAGCCTTAATCTTCTACCTGACTCTGAGTTCGTGACCTAATCTGATGAACTTTTATCATTTGTTGGAAGACCAGTCTACCGGCAACAAATTCTCCCATTTTTGTTTGAGAAAACAAAGTTTACTTCTGTCTCCCTTTTGAATGACAATTTGGGTGGGTACAAAAATTCTAGGTCAGGATTTTTTTTCCCATTTATTTAATTTTACTCTGTTTTTGTTTAAATTATTTTAAAGAAGTTATTCGTAATTCTGGTATTTCTCCTAACCCGGCTTCTTTCATGATTTTATCTTTGATCCTTCTGAACTTTGAATATAATGATATGCTTAGGTATTGTTTTGGGAGGCATCTATCATGCATGGCATTTTCTGATCTGTAGCTTTGTTTCTGACATTAATTTGGGGAAATTCTCTGTCACGGTTATTTCAAATACTACTTCTGTTTCATTTACTTATTCTGATATTGCTGTGTATAGTTATCTCAGCTTGAATATTCTGTTTTTTCCTCAGTCCTTTTTTGGTTTTGTTTTTTTTTGGTTTTCAGTGTTTGAGTTTCTATTCTCATATCCCCAAGCTTAGTGATTCTTTTCTCAGCCATATTCATTGTACTAATCAGCAAATCAAAGGTACTCATATGTCACTCTGACATAGTATTTCTGATCTCTAGAATTTATTTTTCATTCTTAGAATTTATTTCTTTCTGCTTATATTATACATCTGTTGTTGTCTAGTTTTTTTCAATTAAAACTGCTAGCATATTAATCATCATTTTAACAAATTTCCAGTCTGATTATTATTCCAGCAATCCTACCTACAGTAACTGACGCTGGTTTTGATGTTTATCTAATCTCTTCAAATTGTATTTTTCTTTTCTTTTTCGTGTGTGTGTTTTGTTTTTGCCCTTTAGTATGCTTTGTGATTTTCTTTGTTTTGGTTTGGTTTAGGGATATTTTTGTCAAAAAAATATAGTCATATACTGCAGCTGAGCATGGCGGCACACACTTGTAATCCTAGCCCTCTGGGAGGCTGAGGCAAGAAGCATCAAATTTGAGCCTAACCTGGCAATTTAGTGAGACCCTGTTTCAAAATAAACAAATTTTAAAAATGGCTGGGGATCTAGCTCAGTTCAGTGGCTATTCCCAGTTCAATGGCTATTCCCAACGTAACATTAAAAAAAAAAAAGATTTACTAAGTTAACGGAATTTAAAGAGCCCTTTGATAATGTAGGGTAGAGAGGGAGAAGACGGGGAGGTATTCTAGAGTCTCATTACTATTAAGTTTCAGTCTTTTGGTGATTCTATGCCCTATGACTGTAGACTTTACAAGTGTTTCTCATTTCTTCCCCTTCAAGTGAAAAACAATGGCTATGTGGAACTTGACCTAAGTGTCATGGTTTATGTCTGTGTCCCCCAGGCCTCATGAGTTTGCATTGAGCTTTTGTGATTGTTTCATTGTCTACTGCTTGGATTGATGGTGTCAGTGCTCCACCCACATAGGGGTGGAGCCAGGATGTGATGTAATGGCAGGAAGGAGGTGTGTCTTGCTCTTTGCTGGTTCCTGCTTGCTGTCTGCAGCTGCCATGAACTGCGGCCCAGCCATGCCCGCCTGCTTTGGAGCCAACTGAGTGTGGACTGAAACCTCCAAAAACTGTAAAAAATAAATCTTTTCCTTCCCAACTTGGGCTTCAGGTATTTTGTCTCAGCAACGAGTAAAAAGTAACTAAGACACTAAGTATCTCCCTTTCCCCAGGAAGATTTGACACTGATGAAGCCTCAGTGGGTTAGACTGGTAAAATAGTTTCTCCTAAGAAAAGACGCTGCCAAGAACAGAAAGCTATGGAGTTCTTCCAAATGATCACTTTTCTTCTCCATTTCAAACCAGGAACATGACTGGATTTTTCTCAAGTATTCACTGTGAAGTCTTCATAAGCATGTATGTAAACTCTGTAAAAATGTGAGCACTTCCATATGACTATCTTCCCCTGGGATTTTTAACTCTGAAAATTGTCTATACAGTCTCCAGAAAATTCATCAATTACATATTAGATTGTCTTACCTGGGCACTGGTTCTTATGAAGATTTCTCTTGAGGGTTTCTGCTCTGACATGTGATGCTTTAAATCCTCTGATGTTGGGAGCAGTAGTTTAAAACTTCAGTTCTCTGATAATCTAAGAAGAGTTGCCAATTTTTCATTTTTTTTTCAGCTTTTTACATGTTGTTAGGACAATATCTCCTTAAAATCAGAAATTAAAAGCATTGCTTTTTTTTCCCAGAAGTTTGGAAAAGCAGGAAACATCTATTGCTTTATATTTCTTCTATTTATAAAATATGACAGTAACTATTTTAAGTGCTTTATAAACATAAAACTATTTTATCAAAAATGACTTCACAAAAATAGTTCAATTTATGGTTGGAGAAATAGTGTTAGAAAAGTTAACTAAGAGAATACAGGATTAAACTCAATTTGATTTAATTAAATTGAAGTTCTCATTCTCCAAGTTCTTTTTCCTGCTTGGGGTGGGGAGAGATCTGGGAATCCTATTTGGAGACCATTGGGGAGGAACTTTCTGATCTTTGTCCTTGCTGATGAGCACCTGGTCCAAGCCCATTCATTTCTGGAACATAAGCAGCACTACGTGCATGTGTCTCCTGAGTGGGCCTAAAGTTTATTAAAGACTGGCATAGTAGTATAAATATGAAATTTCATATTTTTCCATCATTATTTCCAATTGAGCTTATTACATTCTCTCCCTTGTTCCTTAATGATATGGTGTGCAGATTTTATAAATCTCAAGCAATTTAGATTATTAAAAGTCCAATTCAAGGTGAGTGTTACAGTATATGCAATCCCAACACGCTGGAGGCTGAGACAGGAAGATAAATTCAAGACCAACCTGGCTGCATAGCAAGAGCTTGTCTCAAAAATAATGAATCCAGTCTAGTTTCAAGCCTAGCTCAAAGGAGCTCTCAAAATTCAGTTCTTGTCTTTTTTTAAATGCAGACTGGGTGAGAACCTTGAGGAACCTGAAGTGTGTGGCTCTGAAGCATCTCCAGCCCCTTGCTTGAGGCTGACTCTCTAATGGGAGAGTGGCACAGCACTACAGGGTCTTACACCTTATTCTGATTTAGGCTGGTTTTAGGTGGTAGCACCCGGTGGTGATGATGGAAGTCATTTTCTTGGGGTGGTGTTTGGCTTCACCCCAGCTCTTCTGTCTCTAAGACTATCATGATGAGAAGCCCCATCTGGAATCCATGCCTTTAGCCACATCTCTAAGGCAGTGCTTGGCCAGATGCCGCAGCTACCTACCAGGGTTCCCTGCCCTGGCCCTTCCTCTAACTTTAACCTCTTTCCTGGTAACCTTGGTTAGCACTCGGGTCTTTCTCTATTTCTCCATGGCCTCCAGACTCCTCTAAGAAATGCGGGTGGATTTCACTTTGTTCTTTCCAGGTTTGTTCTACTGTTCTCCACACTTCCTGAAGAGCAGTAGCATTAATTTCTGTGATTCAGTTTGATCCTCACTTTCAGGTTCTCAGAAGTTCTCCCTCAGAACCCCTCATTCAGCTCCAGCAGCAGCTTCTAGGGGGACAATGGCAGCCCAGATGGCAAGGTACAGTTTTCTGACTGCAGACATTCCTGTTTCTACAAGAGTATCTTACAGCCTCCCCCAGTTAGGCCAGGAGGTGGGTGCAGAATGCATTTCCTTTCCCTGCCACAGGGATGAGGGGACTTTTATAGTCACCTACTACACTCTCAGGCTGAGGAAACTGGTGATTTCTTTACTTCTCCTTGGTCCTTTCTTTCAGGAAGAATGGCTGGTAGAAGAAACTTTTGAGAATGATGCTGAGACCTCTTCGGAAACTTGGAGAAGGGGCAGCTGAAAATCAGAGTCATGTGATCTTCCTTCAGGATGGCCCGTATATAGTTTCTCTTGTTTTCAGCTCTTGTTCCCAATGACAGGGTAGAAGGAAGTCTCTCTGGACCTCTCTGAGAGCATGGCCAGTGCTGCTTCTCTCTGCCCACTTTTAAGGAACAGTCAGAGTTACTCTGCTTACCTGGCACTGTTACCCCAAAGCCCACTGAGGGTATTTCTTCCAAAAGGGAGGAATGCAGGATGCGTTCTCTACAGGTTTTGAAAGAAAGAGAAAGAAACAGAATGGAAATTGAGCACTTTATTACTGTCCTTTTAACATGCATTCCCATATTTGTACTTGATAATTCTATGAGTAAATACAGACTTTGTAACTGAGGCCACTACATTGCCCAGTTTTCTAATACTAACCCATGTGAAGTCTCTCTTTTTCTAACACAGCCTGTTAGACTGTGGACCCCTGAATTCCAGAGAGAGTCAAGGAAGACATGACTTAGCATAAGATGACTTTTATTTTATTGGCACATCCTGTTATTAAAACTTCTTTATTGACACTAAACACTTTGTGACTGTGTATCTTATCTCCATAGCACAATGATGATTTCTATGAAATCCAGAACACGTTGATCGTTCATTCCTCCTATAGCTGTTACAGCAGCACCTTATGAACTTATGTGGAAGGTTTATAATATGTGTTGAACAAAGAAATGACTGACTAGGAAACAAAAAATATGTGAGTCCCATAACTGGATCACAACACTAGCACAATTAGAAGAGAAAGTAGTCAATAAACTATTGTGAAATTAAGTAAATTGTACAGTGTCTTATGTATGTGGTAGGTTTATGTCAAAAGTGAGTGTCAGAGGACACACATACAGATTTCACTGAAAAATAGATCTTGAACACCGAGATATAGGAACAAACCAGGTACAGCTTTAACAGAAGTTAAATCAAATATTTTGGGCTTTAGTAGTGGAGCTTTGCTTAGCATGGATGAGGCCTTTGGTTCAATCCTCTGGACTATAAAATGATAGTAATGTTTGGTATTACATGTATATTACTGTCAAAAGTTTTACAGACTAACCTGTTTCTTTCCAGTGTTTTCAACTGAACTATTGGTCTTACAGTAACAAACAAGTTATGATTCCTGAAGCATTTGTTCAGTGCTGAGTATAACTCAGCCATTTCAAACCTTCTTTTGTGAAGGATGATTATAAAATAATGAGACTCTATGTAAGAATTATAGAATCTATTTTTGTGTTGTACAGCCACACATCATATTTTCAAAAGATTTTTCTTTTAAATTCAAAGCAAAGGCAAAGGGTCGATATTCAATCACTTTGTGTGGAATGTGATGAAGATTTGAGATCGCTAAGGTCTGGAATAGTTTGATGACAATAAGTCAATAAATCTTATTTATTCATTCAACAAACATCTATTATATATTTATTTGGCACTGAAATATAAAGATAAAAGATGTAATTCCTTTCTTCAAATTATTTCATTTACCTGGAACTCAGTTGGCAAATAGTTTCGATGCCATGTGTTAAGTGTGATGGTAGAGGTAAGTGGCACTGTCAGTCTGGGTGAAGCCTAATTCTGACTTTGGGGTGTCATGAAAGGATTTCTTGAGGAGGAATGGATTAGGAGTTGTTTGAAGGAGGATTTATTTGCTAGTAAAGGAGACAAAGTATAGCTGGGCACAAGAGGAAGACATCTGAAAGAAGACCATTATGTGATGTGATGATGAGATTTCTTTCCCCAAAGCTGGCCAGAGCAATAGGGAAAAGATCAAAGAAGAAAATAAGAAGCCTTGTGCTTCCAGGAGGGCCATCTTCCTAACCGTAGTCTTCCTGGACACAATAGTTTGTCGCATTCCAGGATAACTCACGCCCTAAAGGGCTAGAAAAGTTAGTCACAATAATTCAGGGACCAGAAGCAAATTAGAAAGCTGTCAGACCCAAGAGTTATGTTCATCTCTGTGAAGTTCTAATTTCTTACAAAGAGAATTAGGTCTAGATACTCACTGTTTAGGACTGCTTTATGGCTGTAATGGATGGCATATGAAATGGCTTGTGTTGTGGCTCAGTCTGCAGTTTAGCAGTGTTCAGAGGTGGGGAATTTGGAAAATGAATGTATCATGTGAACTTTAATATTATCATTGGATTAATCCATTGATGAGTTTGTGATTTGATTGGTATTATTTGAAGATGACAGGAAGTGAAACTTAGGAAGTAGAGCTAGTTGAAGGGAGGTGTACTCTTCGGGATGATATCTTGCTCCTGACTCCTTCCTGTCTCCCTCTGACCCCTCTTCCTGGATGCCACCAGTTGAGCAACTTTGCTCCACAGCGCCTTTCCCCTACGGTATTCTACTTCACCACAGGCACAGACAAGACAGAATCAACTAACCATGGCGTAAAACCTGTGAAACCATGAACCAAAATGAACACATCTGGCTTTCAGTTTTTATTTTGTCACAGCAGTGAAAAGTTGACCACCACCATGACCAAGGTGTAATTCTCCAGAGATTAGAGCTTTTTAAACAAGTGAGGAGGTGCTATATAGCATTTCCATTGGACATAACCTATAAATGAGTCATGAAAAAAATTAGTGAACTTGTTCAAAACTTAGGGGGTGGAAAGAAATGATCCAAATGAATTCAAAGATTTCAAAATTTATAAAATTCATAGATTTCAAAATTTATGCACATCACAGTATGTATTTCTGTTTTAGTTATTAGCCTGTGTGTTTATGAGCATGCTGAATTATCATGTAAAATGTGTTTCTATTATCCTTATAGTGAAACATTTGGTAAATGATGCCTTACAGGTATCTAAGGCTTGATTATTTGGGGTAGAAAACTTCCTTAAACCTAGAGAGCCACCATGTGCTGAGTGGTACAAAATAAAGACCTCCATAGCAAATTCTAAATAGCTGTGCAGCCGCAGAACCTTTCTCACAACCTGGTAGGGCCCCACCCAACATTCTCAAACAGTCTGGGACCTTTGGTTTGTCACTTGGGTCCTGCTTGAGCCCCATCCAGTGACCCCAACCCAGTAACTTCAGTGGGCTGGATGATGCAAGCTGAAGGCCTGCACAGTGAACTCCACCAAGCCGTGCAGTTTTAGGATATTGTGCGGAACCTGGTAGGCCCTACCCAGAGACCCTAAGAAGTTGGGGAGCTTTGGTGTGCTGCGTGGCATGAGCTGCAGGCCTGCACAGTATATTCCATCTACTGTTCAGCCTTGGTACACCACTCAGAACCTGGTAGAGCCCTGTACAGTGACCTCAAGCAGCTGAGGAACTTTGGTGAGCCATGTGGGGTGTGCTGAAGGTTTATCCAGCATACTCCTTCCATTTAAGAATCTTAAGTGCCACTAGGGACCCAGTAAGGGCTGCCTATCACTCCCCCACTCAACTGGGAAACTACTTGCAGTATAGTCAGCCATTCTTAATCCAAGAAACAACTGAGACTTTGCATTCAACTACCCCATGGAAATACAGGAAAATGACAAAACAAAAGAGCAAAATGCAATCTCAGACTTCCAGCCCATCCCAAACAAGCCTAGGAGACATGGAAATAGAAGAAAATATAAGTCATATACCTGAAACTTCTGAAATGATAGCAACTAAAGTAAAGAAATGACTTCCTGAATCTATAAAGGAACTCAAATCAGAAATAATCTCCCAGGGAAAACAAGAAATGATAAATGTAATGAAAGAAACGTTGAACACATCTAAAGAAAACATAGTTTAAAAAGTAGAGGAACAGCAAAACAATTGAAGCCTTGAATGAACAATATAAGAAAGAACTAGCAGGGGCTGGGGTTTAGATTAATAGGTATAAATGACAAAGAAAGTGGCAACACAAATGATATCAAAAGACTATTTATAGAAATCAATAGCTGAAAATTTTCCAAACATGGGAAAGAAAACTTACATACAGATAGGTGAAGCATATTGAACTCCAATTAGCCATAACCAAAATAAATCTACACCCAGACATATAATAATCAAAACCCCAGAGATTCAACCTAAGAACAGAACATTAAAAGCTATTAGAGAAAAGAAACAAATCACCTATAAAGCAAAGCCATTCAGAATGACAGCATCTCAACACAAACAAGGAAGCCAAGAAGAGGATGGAGCGAAGAATTTCAAATCCAAAAGGAAAATGACTTCCAACCCAGACTGATGTATCCTGAAAAACTATTCTTCAAAATCAATGGGGAAATAAGATATGCCATGATAAAGAACAGCTGAAGAACTTCATGACCACCAAACCAACCCTGAAAAGAACACTAAAATATATTCTAGATAGACACAAAAATAACTACAACTTTAAGAACACCAACAGAAAAATAAACACATTTTCATTTCTTTCCTTCCTCACCCCTGTTTCCACTCACACTCCTAGTGACGGATAGGAATCATCTGTCCTTCACTTTTCCCCATGCTGGCTGGAGGGAGTGTAGCTCAGTCAGCTGCTCTCTGCCCCTGTCCATCATTTTGCTTTGCCCCCGTCCCTAAATGGACTGGGACAGGATTCTAGGAGGATGGTGGAATAGTAAGCAGCAGAGTAAATAGCCTCTCTGAGAGAAACAGCCCAGATGCTGGAACATAGCATTCTGCAGAAGACCAGAAGGAAAGAAATGGGTCCCCTCAACCCAGAAAGAAACTAAAGTGAGAATTGAAACCCCCAGAAAGAATTAAAAAAAAAAAAAAAAAACAGAAGGTGGTAGCCAGAAGTGCCCTCACCAGAGTCAGTCTCACTGTGTGAGAAGCGCCACTGGAATCTGGAGACACATGGTGAAGTGGGTGGCTGACATGCCTGAAGGCCTCAACAGGGAGACACAGTGACAGAGGGGAGCAGTGGACCAGAGAACTGCACTGTCCAGCAGTGAGTGTGGGGGACGCAGTCCTCCCATGGGAGTGGGTAATTGGCTGGGTGCCATTTTGGAGTCAAGCAGGATAAGCCTGGAACCAGAACTGCAGCTGGCTTCATTCAGCCACTCCTAGTGCAGAGCAAATTGATGAAAATTGCTTGGACTGAGTCCCCCCAGCTCCCATGCACAGTCCAATACCCAATGCCAAGGTTTTCCTAAAGCTATCCCTAACTAACCCCACCCACGTGGCACACACTATATGGTGAAGACTCCCTGTGTTTAACCAGCTCAAGAGGGAGGGCCCAGCCTGCCCTACCCCTGCTTATACTCCAGTAGTCACCAGCAGATTGGGGAAAGCAGCAAACAACAGAAATCCCTAGCCAGCACACTTCAGAGTAATTATAACCAATACAGAAAGTGCCGGGAACCCTACTACCCACTTGTCTGGAAGAAACCAGGAATGTGACAAGAGGAAGAAACAAAAGGCAGTCTCTGGTCTCCAACCCAAGCAGTACTGGTCCAAGAGAGGTAAACATAGAAGAGATCAGGAGTTTCACACTTGCAGTTTCTGAAGCAACAGCAACTGACATAAAGAAATAACTTTGAGAAACTATAAGAGAACTTAAAACAGAAATACTATTACAAGTAAAGGAAGATATAAGAAAATAAAAGAAATGCTAAGCACCTCTTCTTTAGAAGACACAGATGAAAGAATAGAGGAGCATAGAAAAAGGAGGGAAATCATCAATGAAGAATATAAAAAAATTTAGAATACATGAAACAGATTCAAAGAGATTACCAGGAAATTAAAAACTCCATTGAAAGCTAGAAAAACTGCTTGAAAGAAACTAAAGCTAGACTGTCAAACCTTGAAGACAGATTTGCAACTTGTGGTCATGAAAGAAAAGATTTCTTAAAAATAACAAAGACCCAGGAAGTTATAATACAAAGGCTAGAAGATGACAAGAGAATCTATTACTTAAGCATAGAAAATGTGAGTGAATAAGCTGGGGTAAACACAAATAAAATACAAAGGCTATTTACAGAAATAATTAAAGAAAACTTCCTAAGCATAGGAAAAGGAAATAAATTCAGACAATGAGGCATACAGATTTCCAGCCAGCTATAACCAAAATAGATCTATACCCAGGCATATAATAATCAAGATCTCAGAAACTCAACATGAGAACAGAATATTAAAAGCTTTCAGAGAAAAGAAACAGATCACTTATAAAGGAAAACCCATCAGAATCATGACAGACTTCTGGACACAAACCATCAAATGAACTTGGACACAAACTTCAAGAAGAGCTTAGAGTTAAGTATTCCAAGTCCTGAAAGAAAATAACTTCCGATCCAGATTCATGTACTCTGCAAAACTATCTCTCAAAATTAATGGAGAAACAAGATGATTCCACAACAAAGAGGAACTGGGGGAGTTCATGATAACCAAACCAACCCTACAAAAAATACTGAAGGACATTCTAGGGAGAGAGAAAAAAAGACCGTGGTTTCAGGAATAGTGGCATAGAGAGCTCACTGAATGGAGCAGACAGTGGAATGAAGGAGAAAGATAAACAACCAATGGCAGAAAAATAGCATGGCAGAGATAAGGCAGAGAAGGTTGGACATAATTACTAACACAGATGGCCTTGATACACTAATAAAAAGAAACACAGGCAGAGTGGATCAGGAGAGGGTCCATCAAGATGTTCTATATAAGAAATATAATTAACCTGAAAGAGGGTTTAATGACTAAGTAAAAAATGAGAAAACAATGCTCTATGTGACAGGGAACCAGAAAAAAAGTGGGTGTAGCTTGCACATAGCTGCAGATTGGTAGAAAAGACATGACAATTTTATACAAAGGAAAATTACTCAGCTATATGGAAGGAAGTCCTTGAGGCTCTTGTAGGTAAATGGATACAACTTGAAATCATGCTTAGGGGTAAAAAAAAGTTCAGAATCACTTAGGCAAATAGGTCTCCCTAATCTAAAAACTAAAGGAGTGGTATATGAAATGTACAATGCACCCTGTGAAAGTGAAAGGGGGAGGAATTGTTTAAGAAGAGAAAGCAGTGGCCACTGTTAATATTCTATCATGATTTGAAACCCATATTGTTTTCATTGCTCTGTTTAGTTTGGTTATATTCTGCTCCAGTTGTCTATTTGTGCTAGATTTGATGGCATAGACAGCTACTCCAAAGATAGTAGGACATACTATAGTAACCAATTTTGATTTCCTAATAACTTAATTTGAAGCCCCGTATTGCTTTCACTGTCTTGTTTTGACTGATTTTATTTGGATCTGTTTTGTCTGATCACTGTCTTGTTTTGACTGATGTTATTTGAATCTGTTTTGTTGACAGCATCAAGTCTGACGGTATAGGCAACTACTTTGAAGACAGTAAGATTCACTATGATACCCATTCTGGTTTGACTATTATCTTTTGAAGTCCTATAATGTCTCCAATGTTTCATTTTTATTGATTTTGTTTTGTACTGTTTTGTTCAATTTTATCATGCCTGATGATATGGGCAATTCTTTTGAAAATAACAAGAGGCATTATGGTAAACACTGTTGATCACCTTGTATTTTGGTTTTAAGTCATGTACTATCTATGCCCATGTACTTTTGTTATGTACTTTTGTTTTGACTGAACCCATTTTGTTTTGTCTCATTCAGCTTTATTCTCTTAAAAAAAACCACTAAGCAAGGCAAATAATTAAACAGAGAGGAAAGTAAAGAACCAACAGCAGAAAGATAACATGACAAAAATATGTCAATATATATCACTTATAACCATTAAAATACATCAATTCACCAATTAAAAGAAAAAGATTGGCAGAATGGATCAAGAAACAACACCCAACCATATGCTGTATACAAGAAGCCCATCTAACCCAAAAGGAAATTCATAGACTGAAAGACAAAAGATGGAAAACAATACTCCATGCAATAGGATGCCCCCCCCCAAAGGCAGGTATAGCTGTTCTGTTTGCAAACACTGTGAACTTCAAACCAAGAATTATCAAAAGAGACAGAGAAGGTCACTACATACTGATTAGGGGAAACTTCAAGAGGAAGAAATAACAACCTTAAATATATATGTACCAAATTTGGGAGCACCCAGCTATATAAAACAAATATGAATAGAAATGAAAAATCACATCAGCAATAACACAATTATAATGGGAGACCTTAACACTCCATTGACACAAAAATACAGATCAATCAAGCAAAAATCAGCAAAGAAATAGAAGAACTGAATCAAACTTGTGAACAAATGGACTTAATAGATGGGTACAGAGTATTCCACCCAACAATAGAATATATATTCTTTTCAGCCTCTGATGGGACTTTCTCTAAAACAGACCATATCATAGCCCATACCACATGCTTAGATAAATGCAAAAGAATTGAAATTGTCCCATGCATATTATCTGATCATAATGCCATAAAACTGGAAATTACTGACAAAAGAAACTTCAAAAATTCCATAAACATATGGAAATTAAATAATATACTCCTGAACAATCAATGGGTCAAAGAAGAAATTAAACAATACCTACAAGTAAATGAAAATATAAATACAACTTATCAGAACCTGTGGGATGCAATGAAAGCAGTTCCCAGAGGGAAATTTACTGCGGTGAACGCCCACTGCAGGAAGACAGAATAAATACAAATAAACAACCTGATGCTACACCTCAAACATCTAGAAAAGGAAGAGCAACTCAAGCCCAAAGCCAAAAGAAGGGAGGAAATTATAAAGATTGGAGAAGAAATTAATACAATAAAGACTAAGAAAACAATAGAGGGAATTAATGAATCAAAGAACTGGTCCTTTGAAAGAATAAATAAATTGATAATCCACTAGCCAATCTTATTTTAAAAAAGAAAAACACCTCAAATTTATGCAATAAGGAATGGAAAGGGTGAAATCACTACAGACCCTGTGGAAATACAGAAGATCATCAACACTTATTTTGAAAATCTCAACTCTCGTAGGTTTGATAACATGAAAGAAACGGACAGATTCTTAGAAACATATTAAATACTAAAGCTCAAGAAGATGTAAAACTGCTGAATAACCCAATTTCAGTTAATGAAATGGAATATCTAATTAGAACCTTACCAACAAAGAAAAGCTCAGGTCCTGATGGATTCACAGGTGAATGTTATAATAAATTCAAAGAAGATCTAATGCCGACACTCCTCAAACTCTTCAATGAAATTGAAAGGGAAGCAGTTCTCCCCAGTTCATTACTGGAAGCAAGTATTACCCTAATACCAAAATCAAAGAAAGACCCAACAAAAAAAGAGAGCTACAGGCCAATCTTCCTAATGAACATAGATGCAAAAATTCTCCATAAAATGCTGACAAACAGAATGCAGTAAGTTATCAAGAAGATTATACACCACCATCAAGTGGGATTCATCCCACGAATGCAGGGATGTTTCAACATACACAAATCAATAAATGTAATACATCATCATATCAATAGAGCCAAAGAGAAAAATCATTTGATCATTTCAATAGATGCAGAAAAAGCTTTTGATAAAGTCCAACACTCATGCATGATAAGAACTCTATGGAAAATAAGAATAGATGGTCTCTACCTCAATGTGATAAAAGCCATCTATGATAAACCAATAGCCTGTATCATATTAAATGGTCAAAAACTGAAAGCTTTCACTCTAAAATCAGGAACAAGACAAGGCTGCCCTTTATCACCATTTCTATTCAATATAGTATTGAAAATTTTAGCCAGAGCAATTAAACAAGAGAGAGAAATAAAAAGAAAAAGGATAGGAAAGGAAGAAGTTAAATTATCATTATTTGCAGATGACATGATAGTCTACATAGAAGATCCCCAAAACTCCATTGAAAGACTTCTAGATGTAATAACAAAATTCAGTAATGAGCTAGATACAAAGACAACACTCACAAATCAATAGCATTCCTGTACACAAACAAAACCTCACTAAGAGAAAAATAAGAGAAATCACATGTTTCACAATAGCATCAAAAAATGAAATACTTAGAAATCAATCTAACAAAGGAAGTAAAAGGTACTTTCAGTGAAAATTACAATATTCTGAAAAAAGAAATCAAAGAGGATCTCAGAAAATGGAAAGACATTCCTTGTTCGTGGACAGGAAGAGCAAACATTGTGGAAATGGCCATTCTCCAAAAATTGTTATACAGATTTAATGCAATGTCAATCAAAATACCATTAGCATAATACGTCACAGATCTACAGAAATCACTCCTAAAATTTATCTGGAAACAGATGAGACAGAATAGCAAAGGCAATTCTGGGCAACAAAGGCAAGGCAGGAGGCATCACAATCCCTGACTTGAAGTTATACTACAAAGCTACTGTGATAAAATCATCATAGAACTGGAATAAAAACAGACCTAAAGATCAGTGGAATAGATTAGAAGATACGACAAACACACTCAACCGCCTTATCTTTAACAAAGGGGCCAGACAGGTCCACTGGGAGAAAGATAGCCTCTTTAATAAGTGGTGCTGGAAAAACTGGCTTCCCATATGCCAAAAACTAAAACTAGACCCATGCCTATCATTGTGTACAAAACTAAAGTCAAAATGGATCAAAGATCTAGCTACTAAAACAGAAACACTAAATCTGCTGGAAGACATAGATAGAAATCTCAACAGCATATGGGTAGGTAAAGAATTCATGAACAAAAATTA
Source organism: Cavia porcellus (assembly GCF_034190915.1). Taxonomy (NCBI): domain Eukaryota; kingdom Metazoa; phylum Chordata; class Mammalia; order Rodentia; family Caviidae; genus Cavia; species Cavia porcellus. Next base: position 22,204,200 of record NW_026947513.1, on the reverse strand, counting down.
AACTGCATGGGAAATACTTCCCAGAATCAATTAGGATCTCATTTTATGTTTTTTTTAAATTTATTTTTGTCATTGATATTTTTATTTTGTTTTTACTTTTTTAATTTTAAAGAGGATAAAACCAAGGAAAATGAAACAGAATAAAATCAATCAAAATAAACCTGAATAAGTGATACAGGACTTTCAAACCTTATGAAAACAACAATAGTTACCATAATGCCTTTGTTGTCTGCAATATGGCTGCAGATACCACCTTTGGACATATTAAAAAGGTAACAGGGGCTGGGGATTTAGCTTAGCAGCATAAGCACCTGCCTTGCAAGCATGCAGTAGTGAGTTCAATCCCCAGTACCAAAAAAAAAAAAAAAAAGGTAACAACAGAATAGAAACAATAAATGCAATAAAGGATATCAAAACAAGCCAATAGTAAGTGCATAATGGCTTCCATAAGATGTCTTGCTATCTTTTAAACAGCTGCTCATGCCATCAGAGTTAACACAAACAAAACAAAATGAAAACCCAACAAAACAATGAAAATGATATGGTTTCCAGGTGGGGATCTTCTCCTATAGGGCCTGGTTCTCTCCCTCTGCAGTCTGCTAATGACTCTGACTCACAGAGAGAGGCCTAGGTCTGGTTCTCCCCACAGGGATCTATCTTATTAAAAAGTCTTTGAAGGTCAAAAGAAATCTCCAACAGAGTGAAAAGAAAACCCATGAGTTGGAAAAAAACATTAGTCAACTATCCCTCAGACAAAGGACTTCTATCTAGAACATAAAAACAAATTTTAAAAAATCAGGCCCCCGAAATTCAAAGACCAATCCAAAAATGGGCATCTGAGATAAGCTGAAGAAATACAAATGGAAAATACATGAAAAAATGTTCAGCATCATTGGTCATCAGAGAAATGCAAATTAAAACAACATTAAGATTCCACCTCACTCCTGAAAGAATGGTCAGGATCAAGAAAACCACCAAGAACAAACGCTGGAGAGGCTGTGGGGGAAAATGAATCCTTCTGCACTGTTGGTGGGAGTGTAGACTGGTGCAACCACTGTGAAAATAAGTCTGGAGGTTCCTCAAAAAGCTGAGATTAGAAGGTCCCATCTGACCCAGCTATTCCACTTCTGGGCATATTCCCAGAAGAATTGAAAACATCATACCAAGAATATTTACATGTACCTGTGTTTATAGCAGCACAATTGTAATAGTCAAATCTTGGAAACAAACTAAATGCCCATCTAACTGAGGAATGGATAAAAAAGATGTGGTATTTTTATATGATGGAGTACCACTCAGCTATAAAGAAGGATCACATTAAGGCTTGTCATGGTTTATGTTTGTGGCCCCCAAGACTCATGGAATTATGGATGGAACTAAATCTGGCATTTATGATTGGTTCATTGTCTAGCTCTTGGATTGGTGGTGTGAATGTTTCACCCACCTAGGGGTGGAGCCAAGATATGATGTAACAGAGGGAAGAAGGTTTCTGCATTGTTGTTTGCAGCTGCCATGAACTGTAGCCTGCCATGTCACTTTGCCTTGGAGCCAACTGAGTATGGACTGAAACCTCCAAGAACTGCAATTAATAAATCTTTCCTCCCTTCATTTTGGGTGTTGGGCATTTTGTCCCAGCAGCTAGTAAAAAGTAACTAAGACAAGGCTTTTATAGGTAAATGGATGCAACTCGAGACCATACTCATAAGTGAAATAAATCAAACTCACATGTGTAAATACCATATTTTCTCCCTAGTATAAGAAACTGAAAGAGTAAATAAGATATAAAATGTACAATAAATATGGTGGAAGGGGTAAGAAACTGCTCAAAGGGGAAAAATAACTCAGAAAGGGAAAAGGAGGAAAGGAAGAGAAAAGAAAAAAGATATAAATTTGTATTATACCCTTATTAGGTGATTATAGTATTAATTCTATTATTTTTTGGTCAAAACACTTAGCATTGATAGGATTAGATCAATTTTGCATGTCTATGTCTGGTAATTCAAATAACATTTTTGAAGATTGCAATGTAAAAAAAACAACCTTAGTTATGTTCCTTCCACCTTGTTTTGAAAGCCTATATTGTTATTGTTTTGGGCTCTGTTATTTTTATTTATTTGTCTGTTTTGTTTCTTGTTTTTCGTATACTTTGTTTGTTTGTTTTGTTTTTCCCTCTAATACAGAAAGGATAGACGTACATGTATACGCTTATATGTGCCTAGAGCTTCTCTTAAAGAGTTTATAAGAACTAATTTTATTATGTGTGATGGTATAAACAACTACTTTGAAGAAAACGAGATTACTATGGTAGCCATTACTGATTTCCTATCATCTTGTTTTTAAGTCCAATAATGCTTTTATTCTTTGTTTTGATTGGTTTTAGTCTGTTTTCTATTATTTTATTTCAACATATGAGGGTATGGACAGCTATTTTAAAGAGAATAAGAGATATTATGGTAGCCATTATTGGTGTCCTATTGTCTGGTTATGAACACATGTAAGGCTCTCATTCTTTTGTCTTAATTGGTTTTACACTATTTTGTTTTGTATTAATTTATTGTGTGTGAAGGCATGGACAACTAATTTGAAGAAAACAGACATTATGGTAATCACTGTTGATTTCCTGTTGTCTTATTTTGAAATCCTGTTACTTGTATTGTTTTGCTCTGATCTGCTGTGTTCTGTTTGTTTTGTTTTATTCTCTTTAGAATAGAAAAGAAAACTTCCCTATAGAGTCAAGAAAAATTCAGTATTCTCAGAGTCTGAACTGAATCTGTGGCACAGAATTTCAAGCAGGTCTAGATGCAGCAGTTGATGTCATGATCTTCATGTCACAATCAACAATCAACAAGAGAAGTCTGGAGTTGGAAAGCCATATCTCAACAATGCGAATGGAAAAGACAAAGCAAGAAAAAGAACTAAATGACCTTAGTGAACCATTACAAGAGAAATTCAAGCAAGATGAGTCCCAGGAAGGGGAAGTGTGAATGTAGATGATCTTCTTAGACTGATGTTGCTAATCAGTTTAGGGTTCTTTTGCTCAGTTCTGCTGGAAATTATAAATCTGCAAAGTGCAGCTCTGCTAGCAGTCACGATGTAACCAACTGACACCAGATAATGCTAGATGCCAAAAGCTGACACACTCGGTAGCTGGTGACTGTCACTACCAGCTGCCACCAACCAGTGCTGGCTTGTGCTGGACACCACGAATCAACTCTACCCAGTGCCGGTCTCTGCCACTGCCTGCTGGAGAAGTGCTTGACTTTCCCATTTTTCCCATACCAGCTGAAAGGGGGCATGACTTGAACTGTAGCTGTCATCTTGCTCTGTCTTGCTTCCCTTTGCACTCCCCCTCCCCACCAATATCCTGGAATAATTCACTTTGGTGTTCTTCCTGGCTATATAATGGCTACTATTCTCCACTTGACCACAGCTGAAGTACAGCTTGACTGTTAGCCTGAAGTTCCTTCCATTCTCCCACCACTTCAAATGATACTGTTACCTATTTAAAGAAGGATGAATGGGTAGGGCCCAGCCTTGTGGACCCTTAACCCTGCCCTGCTTACCTTGGAGAAGCACTGAACAAGAATCCTGGCTACATCAAGCTCCATAAGGTCTGAGCAGCCCAGAACATCTCCAAGAGGATCGCCACTTCACACAATCACAGTGGACAACCTCGTGCTGAGCCTCCAGGATGAAAGTTTCACCTGGGGAAGCGCCAGTCTCATCAAAGGTAAAAAATGAGCCTAGTCACCCAGAACTCTGCCCCAGAAAGGAAATAGCCATTTCTTCTCTGAATCTTGAGGAGCAGCTAGGGCTCTGGCACCCACACCACAGCCTGTTTATCATGATGTTGTCCTCTGCACCTGTCATCTGGGACCCTCAGAAGACCAACCTTTGAGGATGACTTCCTCCTGTAATGTCAGCCAAGGGGGTCAGGACCTTGTGTGATTTCTCAGTGATTTCCTACAGTGTTGTTCCCTCCATCCAGGTGGGAAGAATAATCACCACCACAGGAATTCTCAATAAACTTTTATTACTTAAAAAAATAAAAAGAAGATGGATGCTCCTAGCCTGAGTAAAATCAGAGACAGAAGGATTTGGACCCATTGTTAACTTTCCCAACCTTCCCAGCTAGCCAACCAGATTTTCTGATTCCAGCTCTGCCCCCTCATTGAATTGCTGTCATGACAAATGAGGCTGTTCTGGAATCCTGAGGCAATCATGGAAATCTTCTTGAACCAATCACAGGGCTACTGCTTCTATATAAGCTGCATTCCACACCACTTCTCCAGTTAGTTTAGGAGGGCTTCCTCCAGGATATTAACCCCACTGTACTGCAGTACAGCCCTGTTAAAGACTCACTTTTGTGGTGCTGTAAGCTTGCTCATGGTTTATTTCTTGAACAGCATGGGTTCCAAATGTCCTATGCTAGGGATTCTTATCCTGAGTAGTGTATTCAAAGCAATCATTTAAAAAAAGAGAGAGAAACAAACATTAGGGGATATTACCACTGAAGAGCTCCAGAGACCAGCACCAAATGAAGATCAGCAGCAGAGGCCAGCACTGTGCAGAGCTGACCTATGGTGTCCAGCACAAGCAGCACCAGATGGCAGTGGCTGATAGTAACAGTGATCAGCAGCCAGCTGTGTCAGTATTTGGCATCCAGTATTATCCAGTGTTACCTAGTGACATCAGGACTGTGTTAGCAGAACTGTATTTTGTCAATTCATGTTTTTCCATCTGAATGGAGCAAAAGAACACCAGGCTGGTTGGCAACATTATGTTATCTTTCACAGTGATCCTAACCTCAGGCATCAGTGTGAAAGTACAGTGGAATCTGCCAGGAAGCCTGTAACAGTCCACCAAAACTTGACCACTGGGCATCCTGCCACCTCAATATAATGCTCAGCAAAGAAAAGACAGGCAGCAATGTCCCAGCCAGAGTGGCAAACATAGCTGTAAGTCTCTATTGTGTGGGGAAAAGAGATACTGTTTAATTTTAGTGTTCAAACAAGCAGAAAACTCAGGCTCTATCTGCATTGGTTGAATCTGTTGCTGAGGTGAGCTCACAAAGTTTCTGGCAGGAAGGTGCAGTTATTATCAAGGATAGGGTGTGCATTTGAGATGGAACAGGATCTCAGTCAAAGACTGCAGAAATGGGAAGTGGGATCCAAAGCGACAGGAACAGAAGTCAAAAGCCCGGGCCAGCGAGTCCAAGGCATCAGAGTAGTTCCAAGTGTGTAATGTGTTTAGGATGAGAGCCCTCCTACCACCCAGCTTCATTTTTTGCGTAAGTCTGCATTGAGCATAAATACAATCCCTGGTAGCAGGCCTGCCTCCCTCTCCAATTTGCGCATTTAAATTCTGATTTTTCCGTATTGCTAAGTTACAGACAAGAAAGACTTAAAGGATGCCCTTTACTGCAGCATTTATCCAGAATTCCAACATTACGTCAGTTCCAACATTATGTGCCAATTCATTGCAAAGTTCTCTTGGCTAGAGCGGGTCTGGGAGGGGAGCTTGTCTCTTAGCAGTTATGCACAGGCACCTATATCAATGTTGTGAAAACCATTAGCACTTGACCCTAAGTCTAGGAACATATGAGTAGGCTGATTCCCTTCAAGTTAGAAAACTGTTAGACCCCTTTCTATTCCCACCCGCTTTGTGCTGACTCATCTACTATCACAACATAAAAATCCAGACCCAGAAGTGAAACCATACTAACATCTCCCTTGGCACCCAGCATTGTTAGATTGCAGCTAGTCAGATAGAAACAGGTTTAAGATACATAGCTTTAGAAGTTTTTTCAATGATCACATAAGTTCAATTTAAATAAAGGATTCAGTTCTCAGCAAGGCACAGTCAAACTGTGAGTCCCATTTTGTTTATTATATGCCAGTAATGCAGTAGATAGAACTACAAACACACTATACATATTTTAAATTTTATGGGACCCTCATGAAATAGAATTTATAGAATTCCTATATTGGTAGGTTATAGTAGTACAGCAGTGAGTACATGCTGGATCATGTTTTAACATACTTGACACATCTTGTCCTGATGAAGTCTGGCAGTTCCAGATAAAACAGCATGCAAATTTGCCACTAACCACAGCAAAAGTGAGCTGAAAATCAAGTATCCCAGGAACAAGATCTTTAAGTCACTACATATAATGTGAGTAATTGGATAACAAAATTATATAATTTGACAACATAATAGACTTCTAAAAATGCATTTATGTTCCTCTTTCATATGTCTTAAGTTCATATTTGTTTTGGATTTTTTTCAGGTTATTGATTAAATGTAACAAAAGGAAACATTCTGAAACCAAAAACATGATCTGAAAAAAAAGTTTTTGTAATTGTCCTCTTAAATATTATACACCACACACCAAAAAACAAATAAATAAACAAAACCATGTGAGGTGATGAATAAATTAATCAGCTGTTGGTGGTATTCACCTCACCATATGTGCATATACATCAAAGCATCATGTTGTACACAGTAAATATATTCAGTTTTTATTTCTCAGTTACACCTCATGAATGCTGGAAAAAATTATGATTTGTAGTGATTTATTTTCTTACTCTAAATAAATATTCACTTTCTGATTAAAATGTCTCATTTTCCATGTGTAGTTTTGTATTTCTTACTAAAACAGGGCTCCCAAAATTGTGCAAGCTCCAGGTTCCACAAAACTGGGTCCTAGTAACTAGCTATTGTGATGCTGATTTGTCACACTAGATTTGCTTGCTTTTATCTATAAATATGAATACTTACTATGTGTCATGCACCATGTGAAGCACCGGTACTTGCTTTTCAAGGTTAGTTCTTTTTGGAAGCTATCAGAGTATTTTCCTGATGCATATAGAAAATCTTGCAAACATCTGGAATTCAGTACATGAAATATAGTTTGTGCTCTCATTATTTGATCATTTTTTCATACTTATATCTTATAACCTATAATAATATGTAATATTAGTATTAATTATATTTTTTAAAAGTCTGTATGATTTCTATCTTTTGGTTTATTTTGTTTTTAAAATAAAAAAGAATAAAAACATCCACTTCCTTTGAAAAAAATTATTGATTCCTAGAATACACTTTTAACTAATATCTAATTTTACCATGCTTTCTTGGAGCTGGACATTTTCTAGTTTTGTGTATCCTAATCATTTTTAATTAGATTGATATGTATAATGGCCTGAATTTTAAAAAAATTAAATGAGTGAAATTTGGGGATTGTTAAAATATTAAACATAACATTTTTTTAAAAGTACATGAAATAAATCAGTATCATTTGCATGCAATATAAATTTTAATTAAAATTTTGCTGTATTTATGTGACACTGAATAGTTTTTAATGGTGGCAACAGAATTACCTCTTTTTCATGAAGATACAAGGTGTTTTGTTTTGTTTTGTTTTGTTTTAACAGAGAGTCAATTCAGCTTTCACAATGTAATATTTTTCTCTTTGTGACTTTAGTAGGTCCTATTCCTATGATTTGTCTAGTATTTTAGAACATGTGTGGCCAAAGTAAACACAGGTTTGTCTTGTTTGCTAGTGTATTTTTCATAACCAAACTGTTGTCTAGCACGTACGAAGCACTCAGTAAACATTTTCTGGATGAATGAGTGAACCATGTCATAACTTTCTATTTAGGAAATCCAGCATTTTCCATGCTCCCAGCCAGATACCATTGGCTGTTACAAAACACTACTCACTAGATTGTTAGACCATTTGTTTCTTTAATCCCTAAAGTCAGCTTCATAAGCATTATTCCAACACATAGTGCCTAGATTATGTATATTATGATTATTTTTACTCTCTGTTGACGTTCAATTCAGAAATGATAGCCTTACATTTTGTAAACATCCAGCCAGTTTGTCTCTCCAAACTTGTGAATTTCAGCAGGCATCATAATGCAGCACGATAAATTCTTATTGTGAAATTCCAGCCACACAAATAACAATGGAAGTGATCAATCGCTTTAACAATGTTAATAGCTCTTTCCTGATGTTCAGTAGTTTCTGGCTAAAGTACTTAGAGTTTGACTACAGTGAGCAATTATTACCTTGTCAAGAATCATATAGTATCTACTGTGTTTTTCTTCTGGGCAAAAAGACCCCATCAATCCTCAAATCACCCACACTTCATTTTTCTTTCATTTGTGCTCATTTCAGCAGTGCATACACATTTTTCTTTCGTTTTTATCCACTATCCTCTTTCTTTGCTTTATTCTTTCAAACTCCGAGTTACACTTTCTTGTCTGGAATGCTCATATGGTGACTGTATTTCCAGACTCCAAATTTGAATTCATATTCTAACTATACTTTTAATTTGTCAATTTATTTGTAGGACATCTCAAACATTAGAAAAATTAAATTTCATGAGTGAGACATTTAACTACCACTTATATTGACAAGTGTTAAATGTATATCACGAATACAAACGTCTGCAAAAAAAAAAAAGTGACATACGGCTTAACCTAATTTTTGTCATGTCATTTTCATCTCTCCTGTTAAAACAGATGGCAGTTTCCTGCTTTTGTGTTAATTTGTAAAATTCAACTTGTGAAGTGAGTTTGTTCTTTATTCTTTTCAAACACCTCTTAGAAAGTTTAAGTGACTCATTTGGATTATCAAGTGAGATTTGTATAATAATTTCCTTAGTAATCCCAAAAGTTGTTAGCAAAAATGATTTCATGAACAAGTCATATCAAGTAGTGTGAGGTATCAGAATAATAATCTGTTCTTTCATGAACATCTTTCCAGAAAATTTTGTTTTCCTCTGTTACTACTTTATAAGTAGTTAATAATTTAGATAAGGATGTCATTTTAGAAAGTCTTCGCAGCAACAAAAAGTAAAATATCCTGGAAATTATTTCTTAAATCATCCTTCTTATTTTATTTATTTTTTATGTTATGGAAAAAATAAAACAAAATTTCATAACAAAATAATAGAATAACAATAGTTAATACTTTGGGTATTGTTACCTTCAAAGTAGTTATTCAGAGTACAAGACACGAGCAAAACAATATTGGCAAAACTTTTTCTTTTCAAGGAACTAGTAATATACTATCTTATATTTTTTTCCTTTTCCAGTCCTTCTTTTTCCATCCCCCACCCTAGTATAGTTCCTTTTCCTTTTGAAACATTTCTTCTCATTTCACAATATCTATTACACATTATGATCCTTATTTACTCTGTCAATGTCTCACATCAGAGAGACAACACAATGTTTACACATGTGAGTCTGATTTATTTCACATACGAATATGGCCTCAAGTTGCATCCATTTACCTATAAATGTCTCCAATTTATCCTTCTTTATAGTTGAGTAATACTCCATCATGTAAAAAGACCACATCTTTTTAATCCATTTCTTGGTTGATAGACATTTGAGTTTTTTCCAAGATTTAGCTATTACAAATTGTGCTTCTTAAATATTGGGTGTACATATATTGCTGTGCTACAATGTTTTTAATTCTCAGAAGATAACCAGAAAGGGAATAATTGGATCAAGTGGACCTGTAATCCTGGGTTTTTGAAGAATCTCCATATTGATTACTACAGTGATTGCACAGTCTACACTACCACCAACAGTGAAGAAACATTACTTTCTCCCTACAGGTCCTTCAACATTTGTTATTGGTTGGTTTCTTGATGATAACAAATTCTTTCTGTAGGTAGAAAGAATCTTCACTATTGATTTAATTTGCATCCCTTAAATGACCAATGATGTTGAACATTTTTTCATATATTTATTTGCTGTCTGTCTTTCTTCATATGAGAAGTACATACTCATCCCAGATGTTCATTTTCAGATTGAACCTTTGAATTTGAGGGTCTGAGTTTTTTCAATTCTGTGTATATTCTAGGTAAAAGGAATAACTGGCTAACAATTTTTTCCCACTCTATGGGCTGTCTTTCCACTCTATTGGTGATTTCTTTAATATTTAAAAGCCTCTTAATAAGATGAGATCACAGTTGTTGATTCTTTGCATTGCTTCCTGCACAATCTGGATTTTGTTCATGAAGTGCCTGCTTATACATCATCCTTTTTAGGGCCTTGTAATAAGTTTTTGTTTGCTATTTTTTTTTTCAAATAAAGCACAATTGTTAACATCTTTTCAACATATGCCTTCAAAAGAAAGGTAATTCATTTTCCATTCCCTTATTTGCTTCACTAAATCCACACCACATCAAATATTTATCATTATTAACAATTTTATCCTGATATTCTATTTTTAGAATGAAACTTTAACATTTTATCTTTCTTTTCAGTTCTGATTAAAATGCAAAGATTCACATAGGGAAATACTCAGCTCTTCCATTGTAGAAAAAGTGTCATGGAAAATTGCAATGGCATTGTTTTGATTTAGTGTCTTTAGAAAATGTCTTGACAATGGAACTTTTTCAACTGATAGAAACTAAGCATGTGATGGTTGAAACATTATTAATATTCCTCTCAGAGCAGGCATTTATATCAGAAATCTTATGTTTGAATAGGACCAAATTTGTCTTTGATAAAATCACACAATATTTCACTGTCTTCACTCATATTACAGAAATGTAACAAATTTTGAATAATTTTATCTTAACAATTTCTACATCAACGGAATAAATCTGATGAATTATTAGTACAACTGTTGCAAATCTGTGCCATGCAACTGATCCCTACTAAGATTCTGATACTACATTACTGGAAAAGAATCTCAAAGCTAGCATTAAAAACTCTGGGTGGCATGTTGCCAGTTGACCAACAAGTCTAGGAAGCTTAGACTGGAGGAAAGATGGTCTCTAGTTGACCACTTTAGTCACCTGGAAGGATGTCACCTTTAAGAATTGTCATACTAATTTCAAGGTTTTCATTCAAGTAGTATTTGTATGCCATGAATTATGGCAGCATAGTCAGGAAAGATTGTATTATTGTTGTTACTACTATCATGTGCTGGAGAAGTAACACTGGATAGTAGTTAAGAAAAAAATCTGGAATGAAATCGCTCAGGTTGAAATTCCAGTTCATGCAGAAGAAACTGGTCAAGTTACTTTGCTCAGTATTTCAACTTCCTTATCAAGGATAATATACACCGTCTTCAAAGGGTCATTATGAGAACTGAGTAAACTAAAATTCGTATAGTGCTTACAATAATGCATGTCCCATAGCAAGCAACTGGGAGGTGTTGGGCTGGGGAACACGTGCTGAACACAGCTTCTCATATGTCCCCTTATCCTCAATAGGATACACCTATAGCGACCTCAGTCGTCTGTCTGTTGAGAGTTAGATACTGCCCTGTTACAGAAAGCAACCTATGACAGAAGACACTGAGTGTCTTCTACTCCAGACAGGTCACTTTTAAACACCAGCACTGCTGCCACAGAGTCCTTAGCCACATTGAAAAATCTAATACACAGTCTAGGGGCCAATTCCTACCAGGCCACCAACACCACTGCTCTCTGTTCATCACCACTTATATTAGGGATGACAAACTACAGTCCATAGGTCAAATATATTCCACTGATTGTTGTTTTTATTTCCCTTAACCTACAATTTAAGAATAGTTTTTACATATTTCAAAAAATAAAGAAGAAATATTTTTGTAGCAAGTGAAAAATTACCTGACATTCACATGTCAGTGTCCACATGGTGTTCATTTAAACACAGAAGTGTTAGACAGAATTCTAGAACAGCCTTCAAATTCACACATCCTGGTACACATAATCTCTCTTCTTAAGTGTGGGCACAACTGTGAATATCACAAGTATCCCTCACATGATTGTGCTGCAGCAGAGGTGAAGGGATTTTGCAGATGAATCACGTTCCTTAATCAGTTGACTTTGAGATAACCAAAGAAAATGATTCTGGATGGGCCTGGCCTAATCATGTGAGCCCTTCAGGATGTCTTAGGACCGCTTTGAATCTCCTAATGACATGGACTTTCTTGCTGATATTGAAGAAGCAAGAAGACCTGCCTCTGCCTACCCGAAACCACCACCAGAAGGCCCTTTCCTCCATGTGCACAACATGGATAGGGAAAGACAGAAGACCTCCTCTGCCCGACAGGCACCACCACCAAAGGTCCTTTCCTCTGCACACCCAGCAGGGGCAGAGAGAGCCAGAAGATCTGCTCTGCCTGCCGGGTGCTGCCACCAGAAGGCCCTTTGCTCCACACACACAGCAGAGGGCCAAGGGAGACACAGACAGATCCATCTCTGCCTGCTGTGTGCTGCTATCAAAAGCCAACATCCTGAGGGGGCCAGCATAGTCAGAGAGAACCAGCAGATCCACCTTCACCCTCAGGGAGTTTCCACCAGAAGGCTCCTTCCTGCAGGCAGCCAGCAGGAGCAGGGATACACATCCAGGTAAGCCCGGTGCATCAGTAGGTCACCATTTGAGGCCCTTGGTTCCCTCAGACAGCCATCACTCACTGGCGCACACCCCTGTGTGTCTGCCACCATTGTGGGAGTCCCAGTGAGGAAAAACAGGCTGAGAGAAGCAGCCCAACCTACATGCACCCCTGATCATCAGCAAAGCCATAGTGTAGCTGCATAGATCTGGAGAAGCCAGCTCCACACCCTGCTACCTCCCTGTAAATCTGGAATTACAGGAACACAGGTGCCTGTCCCAACCCCCTACACTGCCTAGGGGCAGCCAACCTGGGAAGTGCCTGGGGCCCCACAACCAGTTTGTTGGGAGGAACCCAGGAGAATGTCAAGACAAAGGAGCAAAAGGCAACTCTGACCTCTAGCCCACACACAATAAGTGTGGGAGATACAGTCATGGAAAAAAATGGAAGTCATAAAGGGAAGTAAAGAAAACAACTTCATGAGATTGTAAAAGTAGTCAAATCAGAAACAATGTCTCAGGTAAAAGAAGAAATCACAACATACTAAAGAGTTGTTCAGCAGGTCTAAAGAAGACATAGACAATAATATAAACAGAAGCACAGGAAAATAATGGAAACTTTGAATGAATGAAGAAAGGAATTACAATGCATGAAACATTTAAAGAGAGATGCAGGAAATTAAAAATTCAATCAAAAGCTAGCAAAACTGCTTGAAAGAGACTGAAGATAGACTTTCAAACTTGAAGACAGGATTGCAGCTATTGATCATTAAAGGAAAGATCTCTTAAATATATCACAGAATCAGGAAATAACTCAATGGCTGCAAGATGATGACAAAAAGCATAATATAGGAATGATAGGTATCAATGAATAAGCAGGGGTCAAAACAAATGAAATTAAAAGGCTATTCACAGAAGCAATAGAAGAAAACTTCCAAACATGGAAAATGGATCTGGCATGCAGATAAGTGAGGCATATAGGACTCCAACTAGCCATAACCTAAGTAAATCTACAGCCAGACACACCAATAATCAAGATCCCAGAAATCCAGCAGAAGAACAGAATATTAAAAGCTGTTAGAAAAAAGAAATATACCATCTATAAAGCAAAACCAATCAGAATCACAGCAGAATCACAGCACAAACCATCAAGTCAAGAAGTGTTTGGAGTGAAGTTTATCAAAACCTAGAAGAAAACAACTTCTAACCCAGATTGATCTACCCAGAAAAACTATCTTTGAAAATTGATGGAAAAATAAGATACTTCCATGATAAAAACAACTGAAAGTATTCATGACTAACAAACCAACCCTACAGAGAGTGCTAAAGAATATTCTAGAGAGAGATAAAGATGATCATGGTTCCAGGAACAGCAGCAGAGGAGGATTACCAAACAAGAAAGGTAATTGAATGAAGAGGAGAAGTGGAGGGCCAACACAGGAGTATAGCAGTGCAGAGACAAACCAATGTATGCGGGTTATAACCATTTATGTAGATTGCCTCAGGTCAGCAATAAAAAGAAACACAGGAAGTGTGGATCAAGAAACAAGATCCATCAGTATACTGTATACAAGAAACACATCTAACTGGAAAGGAAATTCATAGACTGGAAATCAAAGGGGAGAAAACAATTGTTTCTTGTGACAGAAGACAAAAAAAAAAAAAAAAAAGCAAGAGTAACTTGCCCATCAACCACAGAATGGATAAGAAAGGTATGGTATTTTCATGCAGTGGGAAGCTACCCACCTAGAAAGTAGAATAATTTCAAGGCTCTGGTAGGTAAATGGATGCAACTGGAGATCATGTTCATGGCCAAAATGGTTCAAACTCATACATGTGAGCTGAAGGAGTTAATGGGATCCAAAAGCAAAATAGTTAATGTAAGAGTAAAGGGGAGGGAACACCTGGGAGGGAAAGGTGGCAACTACTGTCAATTTCTTATTGTCTTACCTTGAACTCTCACATTGTTAACACAATTTTGTTAGGTTTGGCTTTGTTCTGTGTTGTTTGTTAGATTTTATGGTAATGGAAGCTGTTTTGAATATAATGGAATATATTATGGTAATCATGGTTTCCTATACTATTGCTTTGAAGTCTTATAATGCTTTCATTCATTGGTTTGATTGATTTTAATCTATTTTGTTTGATTTTATTATGTGTCATGGTATGAACAGCTACTTTGAAGAAAACAAGACATTATGGCAGCCATTGCTGATTTACTATCATCTTGTTTTGAAGTCCTACCATGCTTTTGTTCTTGTGTTTTGATAGGTTCTATCTTTTGTGGTTTATTTGATTTTATTATGTGTGATGGTATAGTCAAATTTTTGGAGGAAAATAAGATATAGTAGCCATTGTTCATTTCTTGTTATTTGGTTTTGAAGTCCTGTAAATGCTTTTGTTCTCTTGAATGGTTTTATACTATTTTGTTATGTTTGATATTTTGTGTGTGCAGGAATGTTCAACTATTTTGAAGAGTAGAGACATTATGGTAGCTACTGTTGATGTCTGGTTGTCTTGTTGTGAAGTGCTGTGTTACTTGCATTGTTCTGTTCTGATTTGCTTGATTCTGTTCTCTTTTGTTTTATTCTCTTTAAAATAAAAATAAAGATACTGATGAAGCAATCTGCCATGACTTATACAGCTACAAAGGAATGAATTTGTCAACAAGCCTATGAGCTTGGAAAAGAATGGCTAGCCTCTGATGGGAGTACCGTTGGCATTGACACTTTGATAGTAGCCTTACAAGATCTTGAGCAGAAGACTCAGATAAACTGACTCCTAGCCTACAGAAACTTTAACATAATAAAAGAGTGTTGTTTTAATGCACTAAGTTTGTGATAATTTATATAGAACAACAAAGCAATACAACAGTCAGGCTTAAGTTTTGTCTATTGTTAATTTGGAGCTTCAAAAGTATAGTTGAGTAGCCATGAAAAACTGCATAGCTTGTTAAACAAAATACAGAAAAATTCACAAACACCTAGGTTATGTAATTATGTCCTAACATTACACACATACCAAAGATTAGTCTGTGGTTGCTGGGTGGTAGTTTAAGAAATAACATATTTTAGTGAGGAGATTCCTCAAAACACTAGGATTGGAGATGCCATTTGATCCGGCTATTCTACTTCTGGATATCTTTCCAGAAGAATTAAAATCATCATACCACAGTGATATACGTGTAACCATGTTTATAGCAATACAATTTATAATAACCAGGTCTTGGAAAAAACCCGAATACCTATCAACTGAAAAATGGATAAAAATGATGTGGTATTTTTTTATACAGTGGACTACTACTCAGTCATAATGAAGGAAAGATTGAGACTTTTATAGATAAAGGAATGTACCTAGAGACCATGCTGATAAGTGAAATAAATCAGAAATGTATGTGTAAACATCATTGTCTCCCTAGTGTGAGAAGCTGAAAGAAATAATGTATATATAGTTATATATATAGTTAAGAGTTATACTAATTTCTCTTAGCTCATTGAAAAGTTTGTGCTGATATTTTTTGAACAATTAAATGTATGTATCTTGTACTCTGAGTAATTAATTTAAAAATAACAATATGTAGTGTATTGACCATTGTTATCCTCTAATTATCATGTTTTGAAATTTTGTTTTCTCTCTCTCTGTCTCTCTGTCTCTGTCTGTCTCTGTCTCTGTCTCTCTCTGTCTCTCTCTCTCTCTCTCTTTGGTGTCTTTGAGACAGGGTCTCACTATGCAGTTCAGGTTAGCATTGAGCTCACTTTGTAACCCTGAGTGCTAGGATTCTAGGCACGAGCCCCCATGCCTGGCTAGTTTTTTTTTTTCTCTCTCTCTCTCTTCAAAATAAAAAAGAAGCAACAGATTTCTTGTTATAAACAAAGATTATAGTGTCACTTTAGTTATAAAAATTTACATGCAGATTATAATGTCTCCTAGGTCCTTAGTCATATGATGGATTCCTTAGTCCTTCTTTTCTAGCCTCTGTACTCATTAGAAACAAAGAAAAATTTTACAATTAATTTTGAACTTCAAACAACTTTAAACTACAAACAAAATAGCTATGCATGGTATCAATTCCACAAACTTTTCCATAAGTACTGTTTGGAGAATCTATCAGGAGGTGCTTGGTACGCACACCGTCCTTCATAGCCGCAGAAGAGCCAGGGCATGGGTATGTGGGTACAATGTCCTGAGTCACCACACTGTCCCTTCACTCTGTGATCTCCCTTCCACACCATGGTTCAGTGGATTCATCTGTTCAGAAAATATGATGAAATATTTATTTTCTGCCACCTAGGATTCAACAGTAGCAGGACAAATGTGATCACTGCTGCTCACTTATCAACCTAGTAGAAAGTCAGGGATTCATACAAAATTAGTGGTAGAAGTAATAGAAACATAGTCCAGGTGCCTAACGTAATGGGTGCCCTGGAAGTCTCTTCAATGACAGTGCTAACTGCTTAATCTGCGATCTAAAAATCTACCACATAATCAGGCCTGTTTATAAACTAGTGGAAATTTTGGCAGCCTCGTTGTGCATTAAAAGCATCTCGGAGCGCTTCTTTAAAATCTTGATGCCCAGAATCTATGACAGATCAATAAAGGAGAATCTCAGGGCTGCTTTCTATGTAAATCCCCTAGGTGACTCTAACACACATCCAAAGTGACAACCAGTTTATACTAAGCTTTTCCTCTTCCCTTCTGTCACAACAAAGGAGATTCCCTCCACCGAGCTGACGCTGAGAATCCAAATGATTCTCAATAATCCGTCCTTCCCTGCTTTCTCAGGATATCTATTGATGATCTGTCTCCTACTTCTTCACCTTTTTCTATCAGCATTTAATCACGCTCAAGTTTCACACATATTTAACAAAAAATCCCCATGATCCCACGCTGCCCACTTCAGGTACCCCCTTCTCTGCTCATCTCTTCTTTTGGTGGCCAAACTCCCTCTAGGAAAGATCTTTCCTGTTTATCTTTACTGTCTCTTCAGCAAACTGTGACCTGCTATCATTCCACACAATCTCTCAGCAGCATTTGCTAGAAACATGGAGTTCATTCCTCTTCTTGATATAATCTTACCCTGAGGAACTTCCTAAGATCCTGGATTGGTTCTTTTTTTTTCTCTCACTCTACTTTCCTCTATTCTTTCATAGATAATCTTTTCTCTCCCATGACAGCAAGTACTGTCCATGTGCTACTGAATTTTCTAGACAAGTGTTTATCATATGACAATCTCTTAATGCATAGGAATTCAGATCCCAAGCCTAGCTCCAGGTTTATGTGATTGGAATCTATGAGAGTTAGATCTAAGTATCTGAATATTCGTCAATCTCCCCTATGAGTTTATGCAAAGTCACATGTGAAAGGTATTATTCCAGAACCAATTCAACTGCCTGTGAGGTATTTTATTTGGCCACTTCACAGGGGGACAAACACATCATATGTAAAATGACATTGGAACTCACTAACATTCCACTTGCCTCACAGAGGACTACCCCGCTAGACCTTTCAGTTCAGCAAAGTCTTGCAATAAACCTTGCACAAAGAATGTGAACAGGAGTGACATATGTCACTTTGAGAAGCAGGGGAAATGAATGCCAGCTCTCTATTCTTCCCTGGAAATCTGAAAGTGCTGGGGACAGAATCACACGCTGAAAGCTACTAGATTTCTTTGACTGCTCAGGTAATTTCTGCCAAGTGCAAAACAGATATTGTAGGAACAAGAAGCAAGAACTAAATCTTTTCTGGGTTAAGTCCTTGAGATTTTGTGATTAACTTACAGTAGTATAATTTAGTTTACCCAAAATGGAATTCATCATCTCTTTTTCTTGTTCCTCTTTCTAGTGTTCTGTCTTTACTTGATTGATGGGGCCAGTAATTTCATGTCTGCAGTGAGTGATATTCTCATTCATTTTTCATATTTTCTTAGAAGACAGTAGTCATGCTGTCACACCGCAGAGTGCAGCGATCTTGGACAACGCCTCACTTTCTTCCCACCATTAGCCACCACTGTCTTTACCTTATTAGTATGGCGGCCTTATTAGTGAGCTCATTGAACAAAAAACTGAATGGTTACATATCTTACATGCCTTGACACTGTAATCCTCTTCTAGTTCTTTGTGTGTCAGCACAACTGACATAGAAAAAGAAGGAAGGAAATAAAAGATAACAGCATCCCTATACTCACAGAACAGAGAGACAGAGGTCACAGATTGCTTCTTTCGCACCACCTTCCCAGCACATAGCATATGGAAGGCTCGAGTATGTGCTGACTCACTGGCCAACTTCATCATCACTATTTGCTGAGATACTGGAATTTCCATGATATTTCAACTGTTACAGTTGAAAGAGTAAAGATCATTTCTAAGGGACACTGTCATACAAAATCTCAATCATATAGACACCATGTTTTCTTTACCACCAATGCTTTTCCACACCCATTTCATACTTAATCGTTTAAGAAAAAAGAAGTAGAATATGGCTCGTAATATTTCTTCCTGTTTGTCATATTTTTTGTTTTATATTCTTGAGGTGGCTGAGAACATGGTCATCTGTGTCTTTGTCACTCTGAATATTGTACTTCTATGTTTATGAAGTTTTCTGAATTTTATTACATGGTGCATTATCGTATTCTAGATCTTTCTGTTGTTACTCTTTAAGAATTTAAATTCAGTGCCACCAACACGACATCTTCTCCCTTAGTTTAAATTCCCTTCATTCTGTTTTTGTAAGGTTCATGTTTAGTCATTTCAGTTACTTATTCAACTTATTTTATGAGAGCCTGAAAGGTGCCAGCCACTGGGCTAGATGTAAAGAATAAAATGATGAACAAAAGCAAATATAGTCCCTGTTTGAAGGAATTTAGAGTCTACCAGGAAAAGGATATGGGATATTAATTCACCTCACTAATGAAAGCAAAATTATAAACACAGGTAGGAGTGCTGAAGAAAAGAACATGATTCTGTGACAGCATTTTAACAGTCATCTGACAAAGACTGCAAACTTCTAGGGAACACTCACAAAGGCAGTTACAAAGGAGGGTGAAAGTATCACTGGGATACGTCCAGTGCCCAGGAAGGGGAATGAAACTGAGCAAAGGTTAGTGACTGAAGCAGGGGTGGGGTGCAGGAGTTCTGTGAGGGTCACAGGATCATATATATGTTGAACTGACTTCAGCACAAAAACCAGATGGCAGGGACTGTGACTAGTGAGTACAAAGAGGTTAAATGAGGCCAATGCATCTTCCCAGGACAAGATAATGATGACTTGTTTTGAAGAAATAAACAAATGACCCATTAAACAATACTTGGAAGGTAAAATAATAGATAACCCTCATGTATCTCTGTTCATTAGCCAGTAGCCACTGTGGTTATGAAGCACAAGACATGAGACTAGTCCAATTTGAGATATTCTGTGTAAATAAATACTTTATTCCAAAGACGTAGGACAAAACAAAAAGAACCTAAAATATCTTATTAATAATTTTTACACTCATTACATATGGAATATATAACATTTTAGATATGTTGAGTCATATAAAATATGACTAACTTCACCTGTTTCTTTTACTTTTTTAAGAAATGCAACTGCTGGGGAGAACCAGCAGTGTCTTTGAGATCCATGCCATGTTGGAACTTAGGACTCTAGGAAGCCAAGCAAGCACCTCCCCTCCCTGGTAATCAGTGGCAGTGTGGCAGACTGCAGGCCTTCCAGGGGGAGAACCAGCAGTGTCTCCTGAGATCTGCATCATGGTGGAACTTAGGACCCTGGGACCCAAGCAAGCACCTCCCCTCCCTGGTAAGCGGAGGCAGTGTGGCAGACTACAGCCTTTCCAGGGGGAGAACCAGCAGCAGCTCCTGAGATCCGTGCCATGTTGGAACTGAGGACACTAGGAAGCCAGGCAAGCACCTCCCCTCCCTGGTAAGCAGTGGTGGTCTGACTGCAGCCCTTCCAGGGGGAGAACCAGCAGCAGCTCCTGAGATCTGTCCCATGTTGGAACTGAGGACGCTGTGAAACCAAATGACCAGCCTGCCTCCCTGCTAAGCAATAGTGAACCTACTGCTACATGGCCTAGAGTTAAATATCCCACTTCCCCTATCCCCCCCACCCCATTAGCAAATGGGAACCAGAAATCTGAGCATCTCCTGGGAGGTTGACTATAGCAAATAAGGGGGACTTCCTTCTACCATTTCTTTGAAGGCAAATATTTTTATTACTGTTTTGCTCTTTTCTGATTAATGGTACTGCTCTATTCAATATTCTGTTTTGATAAGTTCTATAGTGTTCCATCTTTCATCTCATTTTGATATACGTGATTGAAAGAACAACTATTATAAAGATAACAAAATATACTACCTATTACTGTTATCCCGGTAACCTGCTGTGAAGTTCTGTACCAATTTCACTGTACGATCTTAGCTGGCTTTATTCTGACTTGTTCTGTTGTATACTTTCAAAATAAAATTAAAAAAAAAATAAATTAAAAAAAAGAAATGCAACTGTTAAGAATTTTTAAATTATATATATAGTTCACATGTTTACTGTTTGATAATGTGGCTATAGACATCCCAATTCTCTTAATTTTGAAAACAACCTTTGGACTGAATTCTGCTCACTGGAACCTGAGATGCAGGGGCCAGCTGCACACTGCCCTTCTACTAGTTATAGGTGAGCTAAGATTTGGACTCACACAGCCCAGTGCTAGATTCTATGTTTGTAATCACTATACTTGCACTGCTTCTTGGAAACATTGGATGTCAGGCACCAAAAATTTTAGATTTTAATATAGTGACCTAAACACTGTTCAAATAATTGGAACACTATTTATCAGGCTTCTCTACATAAAACTCTGATTTAAAATAAATATATATTATTATTCTTATGCACAAATAATAACACATAAATTGATAAATTTAATGTGTATTTATTAATATAATAGATTACATTAATAATAGAATTGTCATATATTTAATTTTAATATATAATAATACATAAATAATAATAAATTTATATATAAAATATACATATATTTAATGAAGAATTAGTTTATATGATTATGGCTGCTGAGAAGTCTCATGATCTGCCATCCACAAGGTGCAGCCAGGGAAGCCAGGTGTATAGTTCCACTATGAGAAGGAAGAGCTTAAGAATGAGGAAGGAACCAATTGTCTATTTCCTGCTCCAAGGGCAGCAGACACCTGGCCCTGCTCAAGCAAGAAGGCAGAAAGAGCACAAATCCTTTCTCTCCCTGCTTTTTGTTCTCTTCAGTTCCTCTATGTACTGGATAATGCCCACATGGCTCGAGGAAGGCAGTATGTTCCACTTAGTCTACCAGTTCAAATGCTAATCTTTTCCAAAACAACCAGAAAAACTGGGCATCCTGTGTTCCAATTAAATGCAGACCCCCCAAAAATGTATTAACCATCACACACACACCACACACACACACACACACACACACACACACACAGAGGATACTAATTATAAAAATCAGCTTGAAATCTTTCTTATGTATTTGCTAATGTACTTTTTTTGTATAGTACTGTTATCTTTTTGTGACTTTATTTTCTCATTTAAAGATACTAATAATAAAAGAATCTCAGCATTGTTGTAAGGATTAAGTAAGATTCATATCAAGTACTTGCAAGAGTGCCTGCCACATAGTGAATTAGCATTATTATTTTTATTAAAGAAAAAATAAGTTTATGGTATCTGTACTAACTAACATATTTTGCTTCAAGGAGAAATTGTATCAGAAAAGCTTTTTAAAATGTAGTTGAATCTAGAGTGCAACGCTGGAATTAAGGGGGAATGATTGCTAAACTGGTCCATTGTTTGGTTTGGCAGAGCTCTGAGAGTGGATTAGGAAAAGGCCTTCCCTGGCCAGGTGTGAGTGCCACCCACGCTAAGGGCATGTTGCCTACATAGACTATACGGGGCAGGGAGAGGGCGGTTGCTGTCTCTTGTGCTTGTGACTTGGTACTTTACTGCCTACTGCCTTCAGCCTGCCATGCTTTGCATGGACTCTTTCTTCTCTGTGATGCCTTGCTTTGGGAGCCAGCTGACTATGGACTGAAACTTTTATGTACCGTGAGCCTATTAAGCTTTTCCTCCTTTAACTCTGGGTGCTGAGTATTTATCTCAGCAACAAGAAAAGTAACTAAGACAGGGACCAAATGGTTTGACCCATGGGCACCAAAGCTGTGTGAGGACAGAGAGGCCCATCCTTTGGTGATTACATATTAGGAGCCAACAGTTGTATCAGCTAACGGATATTCATGAAGTGCCTATAACTATTCTACACAATTTATCAAGGATGCAGAAAGGATTAAGATCCAACCCTCACTTTGAAGAGACTTTTATGGCTCTTGGCTAAGGATTTATGTCATTGCCTGCACCTTGCCTGGAGGTCCAACTTTGAACCCTCACTCTCCAAATGCTTAATTACCTTGAATCGTTCCAGAATTCTAAGGTAAGTTCCTGCTCTAAGTATTTCATTCTTCATAGATTTCAGTAACAACAGTTAAATCGAAGAGCTCCTCCAGCTCTCTTTGCATTAAGAACTGCAACTTCTTGCTTTTTGCTGGTGATCTGATGTAGACAGGGCAGAGATGGGGGTTGGAAGAAAGGGAAAAGGAGAGAATTTATCTAGACATACATTTTGTTTTACTTTTTTTAAAAATGGATTAAGATACCCATATTACCTGCCATCCATTCATAATGATTGATGAAAGCATACTAATTTCCTAATAGAACTGACCCAAGGGGCCTGGAGGAATCCTAGTAAAAGTGTATTTTGAATAACCAGTGGCTTCTTACACTACCAACTCTCATCCATTTTGATACCACTCAGCCAAAAAAGCATTCATAACCGGAATCTGAAATCACCAAAAGTAATTCCATGATCTTCATTAGAATCTTGAGAAATTAGCAACTCCGTTCTCCAATTCAGACTCCTCAGTGAGACTGATTGCTAGTAACATGCCCTAAAGCAGTGCATATCAGTACGGACATAACAGTTTGGCCATGAAAACAGGAGTGAAGAGTAAAATTATAAAAGTGTTCACTGTCTTTCTAGCAATAAAGCCCAAGATCATAGAATAATATAACAGTGCCTGCTGCAGCAACAAAACTGACAAAAATCCAAGGTGTTAATAAGAGTGGGTATTGAACTATGCTGGTCTAAATGACCATAAATCACCTACAGGAGAAAGAGAATTAACATCTATATTGCTTCTATATATTAACCTAAATTTAACAAGATTCCTAGCAGCAAGTAAAAGTTTATTAATGTTAGATGCTTCCTTCTTTTGCCTTATGATTTTTTTCCCTGAGCCAAATAATGAAAAACAGGGAAATTTTTATCCAGTGTTTTAAACCAAGTCCTTTTAGATTATCTGTAAATGTGACATTTGCAGTATAGTGTGCCTCAGTATCTGTGAGAGATTGGTTTCAGAACCCCTAACGATACCCAAATCTGAAGATATCCAATCCCTTGTACATAATAGTATGGAATTTGAATACTACCTATACAGCCTCCTGAATATTTTAAATCATCTCTCCTATTACTTTTAATACTTTATACAAGACCTATACATCAGTCCCTTGTGTATGGATTCAGCATAGTACTTGGCACACAGAAAATTCAAGGTTTTTTTCCTGGAAATTTTTTCCAGTATTTTCCATCTGTGATTGGTTGACTGTGAATGCAAGATCCACAGACAGGCAGCCGACTGTAATCATATCATCCAAAGGTCACATATGAGATTAATGGTTAAAAGGGGAGAACGGACAACCGAAACATTTCAGCTCAGTTCTCTATGGAGCCTGTTACACAACACAGAGCAGTGAGCAGTTACAGGCCTGACTTCAAATTCAGCTCTTTTTCGTGTGTGATCAACCATGAGAGAACACATTCTGTAAGCCTTGTTATTTTCACCTGTAAAATGGACAATGATAATCTGGAAACTGGAAGGAGTAAATGAAGTAATGAAAGCAAATACTTAGGACAATGCTTCATGCATCACAAGTGCACAGTAAAATATTCAGCAAAGGTTCTCAAAGAATCACTTTCCCCACTTGTCCTTTTCTTTATTGATAAGACAAGATCTTGCTTTTTGAAACCAAATGGGAATCAGAACATACTTGACTAGAAATGAAACTGGTGTATTAATTCCTTCATAATAATTCATAGGACTCAAGAAGAAGATTGTTTTTCAAAAGAAATTCATAGATCTAGATGCCACTCTGAGACCCATCCTGTGGCAGGGACACTGTATCATGTGTTATGGTCAGGCGTGCCTATGGGTAGTGTACACAAAGGAAAAGCCTCAGTCCCAGCAGAGAGGACCCAGAACACAGACACACAATGGGGTAACACAATATGCTGAGTGGCAGAGTAGCAGCCTTCACCAGAGGAAAAGGTGTTTGTGGATGTTGATGTGACTGGGGCATGAAAGGCATCAAGCTCATGGTTCCCTGTTCTCTTAGGGATCTTGAGTCATCTTTTTCCATGCAGACCATCAAAGCTGCCAGACTGAAGTGATCAATCGGCCATGAGAAAAACAGAAAGGAGGCAGAGAAAAGCTATTTCTTTCCATCTGTACTCTTATTAAGGGTAAGTCCTTTAATTTACATTTTAGCAGCTTTGATTATAAGTCAGAACCAAAGTGATTGCCAGGCTTTGTGGTGCATTCCTGTAGCTCTAGCACTTGGGAGGCTGAGGCAGGAGGGTTGACATGAATTTGAGGTCAGCCTGGGCTACATAGTGAGCTCAAGGCCAACTTGAATTACATACTGAGACTCTATCTAAAAAGAAAGAAAGAAGAGAAGGAGAAAGGGAAGGAGGGAAGATCAAAGCAATCTTTTACCCAACCTCACACTTGGTCATGTTCAGACTACATAGGCACCAGCCCTCCACTTCATCTCCCATGGCAGGCATTTCTAATAGACCATAGCAGTGTCCTGCTGAGTCCCCTCTAAACCTTCTGAACACTCTACTCAAATAGCTACTGCCATCCAACCAGAGTTAACAAGTATGGTGGACCTAATTTATCAGCCCTGACCAAGACTGAGATGTATGCAGAAGACTGAGAAATACTAAACAACTCTAGGTTAAAGGAATTAGAAAACCATAATCAGTTTTTGATATCACATTTTTGAAATGAGGATTTTTATTGCATTCCTAGCATTCCAATCTTATGCCTATTTTAAAGTTCCCTCTCTGTTTCCACAGTGTCTCGGATTCATTCCTCTCTCATATCCTCTTAAATGTGACTTTCAGCAGCTGGATCTTCCTCTCTGTCTAAGAGCACCTCTCTTCCATTTTAGACCTTTCAACATTTAATACTCTCTCGGTGTCACTATCAATAGAGCTTTGAGCAAGCTCAACCTTTCCCTGAAAGTGGTGATTTAATATGTGAATTATATGGTTATTAGAATGGG
The DNA here is from genome assembly GCF_034190915.1 of Cavia porcellus. Taxonomy (NCBI): domain Eukaryota; kingdom Metazoa; phylum Chordata; class Mammalia; order Rodentia; family Caviidae; genus Cavia; species Cavia porcellus. The sequence goes on along the minus strand of NW_026947513.1, from coordinate 22,178,410 downwards.
TGTCAAGGAAACAGTGTAATATATGCAATATGGAGGCTGATGGGGTGAGAGACGCTGAATCTGTCTGGATGATTTCTAGTGCTTCTTTTAATGCTTATGTCAATTATTCTTATGACCGATCATTCAAAATTGTCTATTACCTTCTAATAATAATAATAATATTTTTCACTTAATGTTGCACCTTTCACCAGAGGATTTCAAAGAGCTTTGCAAACATTCATTAACACTTTATGAAGTGGGCAGGTAATATATAAACACCAAGTCACATGTCTTTGAACAGCAGCCATTTATAGTTCCCTTGACACCACATTCATGTTAAGGAAGAAACTAAAAAAAGTCCCATAAATGAAAAGTCAGACACCATCAGTATCATCATTCACTAGGCATCCAGAGGGCTGCCTGAGATGAATCTTGTTTTCTTCTGAGTATGGTGGAAAAGAGGGGTCATTTCCTTTCTCTTGGTAAGTTTCCTCATACACAAACCCCTCTTCCTGAGGCATCACACAGGATAACATACAGAGAGAACAGACAACCAGATTCCTGGGTTCTTTGTGCCACCTGCTCTTAGAATCCCTGCTAGGAGGTGGCTGTTTGATGAGAGAAAGTTCTAGTTTTTCCATAGATGGACCTTACACAGGAACCCTAATCCCCTCTACTCCATCCTCAGGACAAAACAGAATGAATGGCAAGATATAATAAGATTAAAAAAGACATAGATCAGGCCCTAGGTAAGGATAATTAGAATAAAGGGAATATGAGCAATGGCTTGGATATGAGCATGACAATCTACCACACGAGGGTCCATAAATGCCAAGGTTATGGGTACCCAGGTAAGCAGCTAATAGGAAAAGACACAAGTCACTTCTGAACCCTGTTGTCTGTATAATTTATATATATAGGGAAAATATACTTAGACTTAGAATTGATAACCTATTTTGTATGTTCCTTTGACTTTCTGTGGATGTGTGTAGATACCCTACTAGTATGCTCATAAAGATAGCCTAGGTCATACTGTGATAATAAACATCCCCAAACTCTTCTCTGTGCACCTAGCACAGGCAGAGAGAAACAGGAGTTCTGCCTCTGCCTGCTGGGCACTGCCACCAGAAGGCCCTTTCCTCCATACACCCAGCACAGGCTGAAAGAGACAGACAGATCCACCTCTGCCTAATGTGCCCTGCCAACCAAAAGACCATGTCCTACAGGCAGCCAGTGTGGGCAGAGAGAACCAACAGATTCACTTTCACCTTCAGGGAGTTGCCATCAGAAGGCTCCTTCCTGCAGGCAGCCAGCAGGAGTAGAGATACACAGCCAGGTAAGCCCTGTGCATCAAAAGGCCACAATTTGAGGCCCTTGGTTCCCTCAGACAGACATAATCTATGAGCAGAATCAGACCAACACACCCCCGTGTGACTGCCACAATTGTGGGACTCCCAATGTAGACACACAGGCTGAAAGAAGCAGCCCCATTTACATGCACCCCTGATCATCAATGAGGCCTAATAGTGTAGCTGCATAGCTCTGGGAAAGCCCACTACACACCCTGCTACCTCCTTGTAAATCTGGAGTTAGAGGAACCTAGCTACCTGTCCCATCCCCCTACATTGCCTAGGGGCAGCCACCCTGGGAAGTAACTGGGGCCCCAGAACCAGCTTGTTGGGAGGAACCCAGGAGAATGTCAAGGAATGACCAAAAGACAACTCATACCTCTAGCCTACACACAATAAATCTGGGAGATACAATCATAGAAGAAAACAGAAGTCACACACCTGAAATCTCTGAGAGGATAGCAACTGAAGTAAGGAAACAACTTCATGAGATTGTAAAAGGAGTCAAATCAGAAATAATGTCTCAGGTAAAAGATGAAATCACAACATACTGAAAGAATTGTTCAGCAGGTCAAAAGGAGACATAGACAATAAAGAGGAGCATAGAAAAACGATGGAAACCTTGAATGAATGAAGAAAGGAATTACAATGCATGAAACAAAGAGAGATGCAGGAAATTAAAACTTCAATCAAAAGCTAGCAAAACTGCTTAAAAGAGACTGAAAATAGACTTTCAAACCTTGAATATAGGATTGCAGCTATTGATCATGAAAGGAAAGATCTCTTAAAAGTATCACAGAATCAAGAAATAACAACTCAATAGCTGAAAGATGATGCAAAAAAGCGTAATTTAAGAGTGTTAGGTATCAATGAATAAGCAGGGGTCAAAACAAATGAAATTAAAAGACTATCCACAGAAATAATAGAAAAAAACTTCCCAAACATGGAAAATGGATCTGGCATGCAGATTAGTGAGGCATATAGGACTCCAACTAGCCATAACCAAAGTAAATCTACACCCAGACATACAATAATCAAGATCCCAGAAATTCAGCACAAGAACAGAACATTAAAAGTTGTTAGAGAAAAGAGACACATCACCTATAAAGCAAAACCAGAATCACAGAAAACTTGTCAACACAAACCATCAAGTCAAGAAGAGTTTGAAGTGTTTCAAACTCCGAAAGCAAACAACTTCCAACCCAAACTGATCTACCCAGAAATACTATCCTTCCAAATTGATGGAAAAATAAGATACTTCCATGATAAAGAACAAGAAGGAATTCATGACTTACAAACCAACCCTACAGAGAGCACTAAAGAATATTCTAGAGAGAGATCAAGATGACCTTGGTTCCAGGAACAGCAGCAGAGGAGGATTACCAAACAAGAAAGGTAACTGAATGAAGAGGAAAAGTGGAGGGCCAACAACAGGAGAATAGCAGGGCAGAGAAAAACCAATGTATGCTGGTTGTAACCATTAATGTAGATGGCCTCAGGTCAGCAATAAAAAGAAATACAGGGAGAGTAGATCAAGAAACAAGATCCATCAATATACTGTATACAAGAAACACTTCTACCTGGAAAGGAAATACATAGACTGAAAATCAAAGGAAAGAAAACAATTGTTCCTTGTGACAGAAGTCAAAAAAAAAAAAAAAAAAAAAAGCAAGAGTAACTTGCCCATCAACCACAGAATGGATAAGAAAGATATGGTATTTTCACGCAGTGGAAAGCTACCCATCTAGAAAGTAGAATAATTTCAAGGCTCTGGTAGGTAAATGGATGCAACTGGAGATCATGTTCATGGCCAAAATTGTTCAAACTCATACATGTGAACTGAAGGAGTTAATGGGATCCAAAAGCAAAATAGTTGATGTAAGAGCAAAGGGGAGGGAACACCTGGGAGGGAAAGGTGGCAACTACTGTCAGTTTCTTATTGTCTTACCTTGAACTCTCACATTGTTAACACAATTTTGTTAGGTTTGGCTTTATTCTGTCTTGTTTTTTAGATTTTATGCTTTCAGATGATAAGGGCAGCTATTTTGAATATAATGGAATATATTATGGTAATCGTGGTTTCCTATTATATTGCTTTGAAGTCTTATAATGCTTTCATTCATTGGTTTGATCAGTTTTATTGTTTTGTTTGATTTTACTATGTGTGATGGTATGAACAACTATTTTGAAGAAAACAAGACATTATGGCAGCCATTGCTGATTTACCATCATCTTGTTTTGAAGTCCTACCATGCTTTTGTTCTTGTGTTTTGATAGGTTCTATCTTTTGTGGTTTATTTAATTTTATTGTGTGTGATTATATAAAAGTAAATTTTTTAAGTAAAATGAGATATTATAGCAGCCATTGTTCATTTCCTGTGATTTGGTTTTTTTTTGTTTTTTTGTTTTTTTTTTATTGGTACCAGGGATTGAACTCACAACTGCCTGCTTGCAAGGCAGGCACTTATGCCACTGAGCTAAATCCCCAGCCACTGTGATTTGGTTTTGAAGTCCTGTAATGCTTTTGTTCTCTCGAATGGTTTTATGCTATTCTGTTATGTTTGATATTTTCTGTGTGAAGGTATGTTCACTATTTCGAAGAAAAGAGACATTATGGTAGCTACTGTTGATGTCCAGTTGTCTTGTTGTGAAGTGCTGTGTTGCTTGCCTTGTTCTGTTCTGATTTGCTTTGTTCTTTTCTGTTTTATTTTCTTTAAAATAAAAAAAAATTAAAAATCACCAAACTTTCAGGGTGTTAACATAACAAACAGTTTTGTTCACACTAAATCACTTCAGGTCCACGTGGCTCTTTGGGACATTTGTCCTCACATGGTGGCTCACCACTCCAGACTTCAGTCTTGAGACTCCCTGCTTCCTCACAACCCTTGCTGGTTCACCATGGTAGCAAAAAGAAAATGAAAACTATGCTAGCTTTTACATGTATTCATCAGAAGTGATACACATCAATTTTATTGCTAGCTTAAATGGGTAGTGAGAGTGTTTCATCCAGCCTATAGAGAGGTGGGAAAACACAGTCTGCATATGTTCAGAGGGGAGAACTGAAAATACTTGTTAGCATTGGTAACATCTTTCACAACTATTGCTTTAGCTTGGGATCAGGGCAGTGAAATTTTTTCTGTATCTCATAGACAACACGATCCAGCATGGGACAAGAGAGTAACAGACTAAATACAGAGGCACATCAGTTCCCAGACTTGATTTATTATACAATTTTGGAAAAGATGACTATGTTCATGTTTATATGGGAAAGATGGCCTGGTTGCTTGTCACCTGATGCTGAGTTTACAAAAGAAGACAAACTTTTGCCAAATATTTCTGTTTGAAAACCAAATTGTTTGTAAACAAAAGCATTCATGAACCTAGGTACCACTGTATAACTATATATGCCTTTAACATGACATATTGACTTGTTTCTTCCTACACAGACTTAACTTTCTCCCAACATTATTCCTATTATGTTTTCTTTATTATTATACATTAATAAAAGTCTTGGGGCATCATATTTCTCTCCTTCTCCAGCACAAACTGCCTTTACATGATGGGTATTTTCTGATTGCAAATGTATCATGCAATAAGGAAAATCCTGCCAACTAATATTTGCAAGTTTGCTTTAAAAAAAAAGTTGCCACATTTCCTTCTTGAAATTCAACAAATGATGATCATTACCCTGACTTATGCAATGTTCACTCTTGATTACCCACCAGTGCATTATCCATATTGCTTTCTAATCATTGTTGACACAATTGGGTTAGGAAGATATTTTTCACCCTAATCCACCATCTCTGCCTTTTTTTAAAGAAGACACTTTTTATAAAAGATTTTTTTCTCAAGCCAAAACAAATTTTGTATTCTTTGTATCGGAAAAAGCATGAAGCAAAAATCTATCATCTCCCTTCTCAGCTCATGACCAGAAGCCTCTATCTTCCTCCCACCTCTTTTGAGCTCGGTGGCCCAGTTGGTCTTCCATCCTCATCTGGAAGCTGATTCAGAACACAGTCTAGGTTTTTTAGGAAAAAAGCCAAGGAGAAAAAGAAGGAAATGAAAATTCTTTTATGTCACAATCAGGTTCCTGGTAACCTTTCATTCTAAAGTTTTTAGCAGTGGGAAATACAGATTTGAGAGAGAAAAAAGATGAAAGACAGCTCATTCCACTACTCCTTAGCTATGGGATTTGAACAATTTGCTTAATTTTTTTGGCTCCCCATTTACCAATTGTTAGAAAGGAAACAAGACTGCTGAGACTTCAAGACTCACAGGGAATATATGGAGTGAAATATGTGAAATGATACAAAGATGATATTAAAAATCTCTTCAAAAAGTTTAGTCTCTCTCCTCTCTCTCTCTCTCTCTCTCTCTCTCTCTCTCTCTCTCTCTCTCTCTCTCTCTCTCTCTCTCTCTCTTCCTCTCTACCTCTAATCCTTCCCTTGGAGAGATGGATATGATCACAATTTGCCATTCTCTCCATGGCAAAACCCTATTAGACATGACCATGTAAAATTCCATTAGAATCTAAGTAAAAAGACCAGACTCATTAAATATATTAGGAGACATCAAGAGAATAACTCCTAACAAATTCCACCTGTATTACTTATTGTCCTTTAATGAAAGTATGCATACAGGGGCTGGGGATTTAGCTCAGCGGCTTAAGCGCCTGCCTTGCAAGCAGGCAGTCGTGAGTTCAATCCCCGGTACTGATAAAAAGGAAAAAGACAAAAAAAAAAAAAAAAAAAGAAAGTATGCATACAGTGACCCTCACCATCTATGCTTTAAGAAATATACTTTTAATGCTTATATCCTATCTTGTGACTTGACAGAAAAAGTATTATACAACAGACAGATAAAGGGTTTCAAGGGCCAGGAGGATAGAATAACAAGTTAAATCTTTCCCAAGGTACCTTCTGCCTTCAGGTTTGCATATTCCTTTGTGCTTCTAACTCATGGACCTCAGTCCATCTTTTGGGGAACCCTAGTTTTGCCTCTCAAGTTTTGTCCTCAATCCCAAATCATTCCTTCCCTATATATCAATCCAAATTAATTTGTCTAAGTCTTAGTAGTGAAATATATAGCAATATCTTGACCAGGGCTTCAGCAAAAGGGTTAAAAGAAAGTCACAGATGCACTGTCAAGCCCAGGATAGAACTAAAGCCAACCCACTTGTGACTCCCACCCCCATCATCATGAACTGAAGGCACATCCATCTAGTGTCCTAGTTTTGTATCTAGTAATTATTGGGCTAAACAGATAGCCCTCTCCAGGTATAAAGAATTCTTGTTTATTCATGAACTCACAAGGATTTACTGAGCACTTCTGTATGCCAAGCTCTCCTCATGGGGGCAGGGTAGGGGGCAGTTGCTCCTCTCTGAAGTTTGTGTCTGGCAGAGTTGTGTACTGGATATGCTCTGTGTGCTCTACCAAATCTTCTCTCAACTCTTCCCAAGCCTGCTGTGTGTTTTTTGTGACCCACCTTTCTGGATTGCATCAACTGGCTGCCTTGCCTGTGGCTTCTGGTTGGTTACACCAATGAGAAGCACTAGGACATTAGATGAAAGCAGCAGAATGAGGTCTGTGGATCCCTCACCACACCCTGCTGGACCACAATTATGACAGATGGCCTTTTCCATGAAGTACAGCTGTTCTTTCCAGGTTTAAATAACTGCTCCCTGGCCTTGCCCAGTTGAGGCCTACAGGTGATGCCAGCTTCCTGTTGTTAAAAGGAGAACCATCATCCTTGGGTAGTTTCCCTTTACCATCATACATCTTCGAAAATGGACACCTTATTAACTTCCTCTAGCTCTCCCAAGATGTTTTGTGCTGGAATCTTAGGGAAAGAGACACATAATCAAAATGATTCTCAATACTGCTCATAAAATCTAGGTATTGTTAGACTGGGCAGGGTGTAACACAGCTGTAATTCCAACACTTAGAAGCCTGAGTCAAGAGGATTATCACAAGTTCAAGGCCAACCTGGGCTACATAGCAAGTTCAAGACCAGCCTAAAGTATATAATAAGACTCTGTCTCAACAAAACAAAGTGAAACAACAACATTAGTACTGTTAAAGGGGCTAACCTGTGGATAGAAAGGCATTACACAAGGTAGTAAGAAAGTCTCTTTGAGTGGGTAACCGGACTGGAGAACAGAATTCAGCAATACTCTGGAGTAGATCATCCAGTAAGAGGGAAGATTATGGGCAAAGTAGGAAGAGCTTTGCATGATCAAAGAATAGTAAGCCAAAGTAATTAAAGAGGTAGAATGTAATGCATGATTAGGCAGAGATACCAGCAAAGGGTTTAAGCAGGAGAGTGACTCACTATCAGCTTTACCTGTTTCAAGGCACTGCCTCCCTCAGGCCTATCTGTGAGAAGATTCTTGGGAACAGGGAGGAGGTAGGAAGATCTATAGAAGCCTCTGAGTACAGTGACTGGACCAGGAGATGGTGATAGAGAGTGACAGCAGTGAACAGGGTCAGGCTGAGACTTGCCAGTGAGTAAGATGTAAGGGATAAGGAAAAAAAAAATCAGGAACAGGGGATTTGGGACATTGGCAGCTACTATGGAATGGCCCCAAGCACAGAGGTGGTGCAGAGCAGGAAGAGGAAGGGGAGGGGGAGGGGAGGACAATTTAAGAGACATCCAGGTGGAGATGCCAGGATAAGGGATATAAATGTGGGCATCGCTAGCATATTGAGGGAGTTTAATGCACAGGGGCTAAAGCAGCTGACAGAGGGAGGGAAGGAAGTTCATATGCACCATTTAAATCTGGGAAGATGAAGAGAAATTGCCTTTTAACTGCTGGTACATTTCAAGGTGCTGCTCTCTCAGCAAGTCAGTATGTCACATTAATATGCTGAACAATGTTTAGTTTCTTTCGCTCATTTCCTTCTTTCAAATTGTATGTCTTCAGGCCTGCAGAAAATAAGAAAGAGGCCCAGCTCTGAGACTTTAACAGTTGCTCCCTTAGAAATGTGAAGAGCGTCTAGAGCTCACAGGGGTGATTTGATTAATTTATTTTCCCATGGACTGACTCTCTCTCTCTCTCTTTCTCTGTTTCTATCTGGGAGGAAATGATGGCTTTACTCATTCACGTTTTCAACAAACATTTACTAATAACCAACATAGGGGCTCAGAAAAGTGATAGCTCAAAACCCAAAGAAGGTCAATTTTGAACTGAAGGAAGTACCTCAAGGTTTCTCTCTGACCTTTCCCTAACCACTGCCCTATCTTTAATTTTCTCTTTCAAAGCACAGAGCTCTACCCCAGAAAATGCAATCAGTATGAAGTTTCATTCATGAGAAAAGACTAATTACTAGAAAAAGGAGAGGCTATCGGATTTGAAGCCCAGGATACCTCTTGCCCACTAACAGACTTTTCAGCTAAGAAAATTTGAGAGCAGCTCTGAGAGGCTGCATCTGTGTAGTAGATGATTCATGTTTGTGTGCATCCTGCCACTCAGTCCTCATAGAGTGTCACCTTAACCCTCCAAGATACCCTCAAATGCTCCCTAGCCAAGTCTGTTCTGTGCTGCTCAACTTCAACCATCTGGCCCTTCAGGGAGCCTCAGACTTTGTGCATCACATCCAGGCTGTGACTTTCCCTGTGTAAATTAATAGATTTGAATATCTTTCTTTCAATTCAATCTATTATCAGTTTATTCTAGATTTCCCTACAGTACTATAGGTCAGCATATAGGTATTAAGGTTACCAGAAGGGAAGAAACAAAAATCCCTGCCCTTAGGACATCTGTTCTTTTTCTCCCGTCTCTGGCCATTCTATGTGTCGAGAAGATGCTAGACAGAGCAGAAAGGTTATGGGGCACATTCTTCAGGACTAGGGCCACTCCTAGTCCTGAAGGATCAGCTTTGGTCTTCTCCCTTTTATTTTGTACTTGGCCTCTCAGATCCGTTTGTTCATAACGGGCAGCTATGATTCCTCTCCCAAACAGTAAGCAGGCATATCAGGCCATTCACCAGACTGGACTAGGTCTTGACATTCCCAGATTGAGAACGGCTAGATCAGCATTGGGATGGTAAGTAAGCATTAGTTTGGAAAGGGAGGTAGAAGCCTTGCCACTCTTCCCCCACTCTGATCAGCATTGTGCTTTTCTTATTCTCAATCAGCAAGAACCTGTAGAAGCCGAAGGGTGATTAATTAGACTTGCAACATAATTGAATTCTCCTGATAACAAAGGCATGCTAGAAAAATACCTAAGATACTTAAATGTTCAAACGTATCAGCATCTATCTCATGATAAAAACTACAGAGGAATCTCCAATTGTTTCTCCAAGAAACACACAGATTTGTGTGTCTACTGTTTCAAGTAATAAGATTTTCAAGGAGATTTCCAACTAAGAAATAGTGTGCAGTCTTCATTTTAACAAATAAGAAATAAAACTACTAAAAATATAGTGTTCATGAAAATTTTCAAATTGACATTAAACATCTCCTGTGATGTATCACTGAGATAGATATAATGTCACTTTAGTGATATTCCTGACAAAAAAATTCCATAACATGAAACAAATCATAAGGAAACAGTCAGACAAACCCAAATTGGGGAAAGTTTTATGAAATAGTGTACTATCCTCTTCAAAAATGTCTGCATGATAAAAGACAAAGAAATGGTTGCAGATTAAAGAAGACTCAAGAAACACAAAGTCATGAAGGAAAAACAAAAAAGAAACATGAGATCTAAATGTAATTGAGGAATCCAAAAGGAGGCAAAGACAGTTCCAGGTAGAACACTTTAGAATAATTGCATATTGTTGTCATAATGTTGATGCACTAATGTTCTTAGGAAATATTTGCTGATACAGGTATGATCTGCATAATTTATTCTCCAAGAATTCAGCAAAAGGTAAATAAATAAAATGTGCCATATATAAATAATTAACATATACGATGTATACAGAAAGCAAGTGTAACGAACTATTAACAAGGGACTGACCTAGGTGATGAGATACAGCATCTCATTTTACCACTCTTGCATCTTTTCAGTTAGGGCAAAACATTTTCAAGTAAAAAAGTTAAACTAAAAAAATAAAGATATTCTCCAAGAAGATACCATAATTCTTATGTAACCTTAAAACTCCAAGTGATAACTGAGTAAGTCTTGAGGATGCTATATGCAATTAGGTCACATTGCATGAGAATCTACCTGAGCACAGCATCCCAATTTACATATCAAAAACAGACACTTCTAAAGTTCAGGTCATAAAGTGTGCTTCCTTTGACTAAATCTGTTATTTGGCCATTACAGCCCATCTCGCTCTCCATCCCTCCCTGAGTTTATATCTTTCCATTTTCTACATCCTAATTGTGTCTACTGCTATATTATAAGCACAGCTGTGGCTTCATGATGGCATAAAAAACTTAAGAATTATTCGATACTCATAATCACAAGTATCACAGATTCTGTTTTTAAAATATATTCACTTTGTCCTCAGGCCTTTGTTTCAGAAACATATGTGTAAATCTACTTTATGACAGTCCTGTTTGTTATGCTAGTTAAAAAAATATTTCCTTCAGAGTAGTTCAAGGTAGACATAACAAACAATGTTAGAATAAAATTTTAATCTATAATTATGACTGTTTCATATAATTAATTTCCATCACTAGTGTCAGGTATTCTGTAGATTTTTAGTTACATGGCTGCAGCATCTTTAGCTCCTCTTTACCAGCTAAATCAATGCTACATTTGTGGACCCTTGATGTCAGGTACTATGTGTTATAAACATTATCTTACTGGATATTCACTACATTGTTAGATATATTTCTATTTTTTAAAAAATCAGCTTAAATTGCTAAGTTATTTGCCCATGGACAAACAATTTGTTGACAGCAGAGTTAGAACATTTGTTTTTAGAAAGATCCTAACTAAGCTGCTGAGATACCCAGCCTGGCTCAAACTTATGATTCCCGTGCCTCAACCTCCCAGAGTACACACTGGAATTACACAGTCATGCATACTTAGTACCAAACTCTTGAATCTCCAGGTGTGTGAGTGGAGCAAATTTATTTTCTTTATCACGTACCAAGCCTGAAGTATTTTGTTATAAGATCCCAACTACCAAGTACCACCTTGCATTTCATCAGACAAATATGTGGCCATACAGAGACATCAGAACCTTAAGAAAACTCTAGAATATGCCAAAGAAGAAAACAAGGACATTTCTTACAAGAGAAAGAATGAAAGTCTTTTCTATAAATTCTTACTTTTTTATCTAGATTGTTTGAACTACAGATTAAAGGAAAAAAGAAAGTTTTATTTTTCTTACTTTATTTTACTGCCATTTTGTTTTCTTCCTGAGATTTTCATGGACAATTTAAAATGGCCTTCTGAACAAACTCATGTTCTTCTGCCATCCATCCAAAAGTTCAAACTACTTACTTCTTTATAGGCTGCACCAGAAACTTTAGAACACAACTCACACATTAAAAGTACCAACACTGAATATGAAAATCTGAAATATATACTGCATAAGTAATGGCAGTAAAAATCCAATGATATTTTAAAGATACTTTAAAGATTTAGTATTTATCATTGTAATACAGCTTTTATGTTTGATGTTGTACAAAGCTATGGGCTTACTTCTGAATCAATGCTATTTTATTGCTTGCTATTATATTTATGGAATGTTACTGCGAACAAAGCAGAGCAGGCCAACTATATTCCCAACATAACCTATAAATAATGTAAGTAAATAAACCGAGCAAATCTTCATGAAGCAATACATTATTTACTATTTCTTGTTGCTGAAATATGAGTTTAAATTTTTGTTACATATTAATGTAAGATCTTAGCCTTTTCTAAGTCTTGCTGGGGAATCAAATCCTAAAATTTACCTCAGAATTAACCTCATAGGCTTCCAATTCTATAACTAAAAGCTATATTCTTGCCCTGAGTCAGGAACCAGAAGCAGGACAGTGGAAGCCATATCTCCATCACACATTAATGACCTACAATTATCCCCTCAAAAGTTTACATTAGATCATATTCTAAGTAGCCCACGTAAGTGTCTTTAACCAGATGGATTTTACAAGACAAAATCGTTGGGCTAGGAATTTATCTCACTGATCAATGCTATTTTAATTTTCCTATATTGTATTCCAAATAATCACTCAAACTTTCTTTAAACTCTAAAGAGTATTTAATGATTCATTATTTTGTTCCAATAAACATTGAGTCCTACCATGATGTCATCTGCTAATCACATTAGGATATCAGAGTAAGTGACGCAGTAAGGGTTTCCTCACAAAGAAAACATACATAGAGGAGTAGAGAATTGAACAGTGAAAAAGTAAGTAACCAAAATGGTTTTATTAGTATTGAAGACACTGAAACAAAATGATATGAAGAAAACTGAGTGGTCACCTTAGACAGGGAGGTTAGAGGAGGTTTCTAGAAGGAAGTGTCCTAAAGACAAATGAGTATTTTTTAATGAGGCTTTTCATTTTCACCTTTCTTTCTTTCTTTCTTTCTTTCATTTCTTTTTTTATTTTAAACAGGGTAAAATTGAACACAAGAGAACAGAACAAAACAGAATATAAGAAAACAATGTAAGAGACATAAATTTCAAAGCAAGACAATCAGAGATCTCCACTATCTATCATACTGTCTTTTGTTTTCTTCTGAATAGTTGTCCATATCTTCATATACCAAGAATTCACATGAAACCACATAGTATGGAACTGATCTGAACAAGATGAGGAAGGCATTTTAGGTCTACAATATCAGACAACAGGGAAGTCAACAATGGCTGTCACTGTGTCTCTCATTCTCTTCAAAATAGCTGTCCAAACCTTCATGTATGTTAAGATTAAACAAAACAGTCTAAAATTACTTTGAACAAAGAATAATAGTATTGCTGGATTTCACACATCATGACACTATAGAATCAGCACTGGGTACTGTAGTGTCTTGTTTTCTTCAAAGTAGTTGTTCATTCCATCATGCGTTGTATAAACACTCATAAAGTGTTTTATAGGTTCCACGTATGCATGATTCTCTACATGAGTTTTTATCCTTTCTGTATTAGAGGGAGAAACAAAACAAAACAAGACAAAACAAAACATATTCCTATAAAAGCATGAAATGAAAAAGTCAGATCAAACCACAGTACAAGATGTTGGTCTACAATGGTTACTGTGTTGTCTCTTGTTATCTTCAATAGAATTGTCCATATCATCAGGCATAGTATAATTGAATATAGCAGTACATAACATATTAATAAACACAAAACATTACAGATAGTGTAAAACTTCAAAAACAGATAATAATCAAACCAGAATGGGTATCCTAGTGAATCTTGTCATCTTCAGTGTAGTTGTCTATACTCTCCGACTTGATACTATCAATCATAACAGATTTGATTAAAATCTGTTGATACCAAACAGCAATCTAACAAACTAGATTCAACTAACATCAGTCATGGTAAAACAGTATAAATTTTACAGGGCTTCAGATGAAGTTAATAGAAAATTAAGGATGATTACATACTATATCCTTCTATTTTTGTGATAGCTGTCTGTGCCCTCAAATCTAGTGCAAGTAGACAAACTGGAACCGAACATTATCTAAACAGAGTGTTGTGAGTAATGTGGGTTTTAAGTCCTGATACACTTAACAATATCCTCTGCCTTCTTTTTTTGGACTATTCCTCCCCTTTCACTCCCACATGGTGCACTGAGCATTTTGGGTCACACCAACTCCCTTAGTTTTTAGATTGGGGGGGTAACTTGCTATTTACCTAAGTGGTTCTGAACCTTCTCATTCCTGTACTTGATCTCAGGTTGTATTCCTTTACCTACAAAAGCCTGTCTTTCCAACCTATCTGCAGATGCTGGTCAAGTTGCCCCTACTACTCTCTGGTTTCCTGTCACATGGAGCATTGTTTTCTCATATTTGATTTTCAGTCCATTCAGGTTAATAATATTTCCTATACAGAGCATCTTGGTGGACCCTACCTCCTGATCTACTGTGCCTGTATTTCTTTTTTTTTTTAAGTGTATTAAGACCTTCTATATTAGAGATTATAGCCAATCTTCTCTGCCTCATTTTTGCTATGCTATTCTTCTACAATTAGTTGTATGCTTTTCTCCTTCATTCCACTTTCTGCCCCATTCATTGAGGCCTCTCTGCCACTGTTCCTGAAATCCTGGTACTTTTTTTCTCTCTCTAAAATGTCCTTCAATATTCTCTAGGGTTGGATTTTTGGGGTTGGATTGGTGGTCGTGAACTCCTCCAGTTCCTCTTTGTCTCAGAAGCACCTTGTTTCTCCATTACTAGAGACAGTTTTTCAGGGAACATCAATCTGGGCTGAAGGTTATTTTCTTTCAGGGTTCGCTCCAAGCTCTTCTTGATTTGATGGTCTGTGTCAAGAAGTCTGTCATGATTTTGATCGGTTTTCATTTATAGGTGATCTGTTTCTTTTCTCCTAAGGTTTTTTTTTTCTGAAGGCTTTTAATATTCTGTTCTTATATTGAATTTCTGGGATCTTGATTATTATATGTCTGGGTGTAGTTCTGTTTTGGGGGTAGCTAGCTGGAATTCTTATGCCTCATACATCTGAATATCATTTCTTTTTCCTATGATTGGGAAGTTTTCCTTAATTATTTCTGTGGATAGCCTTTGTATTTCCTTTGTTTTTACCCCTGATTCTTCATTCACATTCTTTATTCTTAAGTTATAGATCCTCTTGTCATCTTCTAGCCTTTGAATTGTTACTACCTGTTTCCTTGTTATTTTTAAGAGACCTTTCTTTTCATAATCATATATTACAAACCTGTCTTCAAGTTTTGATAGTCTATCCTTAGTTTCTTTCAAGCAGTTTGGCCAGCTTTCAATGGAGTTTTTAATTTCCTGGTAATCTCTTTGAATCTGCTTCTTGTATTCTAGGTTTTCTTTATATTCTTCATCAAACATTTCTCTCCCTTTTTTGTGCTCCTCCATTCTTCCATCTGTATCTTCTTGAGAGGTGCTTAGCATTTCTTTTATTAATCTACTTATATCTTGCTTTACTTGATTAAATATTTCACTTGAGTTCGTCTATGAGGTCATAAAGATATCTCTTTATGTTCACTGATGTTATACCTGATATTGCATGTTTGCTGCCCTCATCTCTTTTGCATTTACCTCTTCTGGATCAATGTTCTCAGAGCTGGGGGCTGGGGACTTTTTCTTATTTCTTTCTCTTGTCATGTTTTTGGTTTCTTTCATACACGTATATAGAGGAGGTCCCAGCCTCTTTCCTCATTGGTTATGGTTCTTTTGAAGCACACTGGCTAAGTATTTCTGCTCTTTCCAGTTTGCTGTTGGTCACTGAGGTGCAAACAGGGGTAGCCTGTGCTGGGCCCTCCCCTCCAGGTCAGTCAATCTGTGAGGGCCTTCGCTGCATTAGTGTGTGCCATGCAAACAGAATTGGTTTGGGGCAACTTACTGGGTCCCAGCCAGGGATATGACCCAGGCCAAGCAGATCCCACCAACCTGGTCTGGGAAGGTGTCTTAGTTCCTTTTTACTCGTCGCTGAGACAAAAATACCTGAAGCCCAAAGGTGGGAAAGGAAAGGTTTATTTCTTACAGTTTTTGGAAGTTTCAGTCCACACTCAGTTGGCTCCAAGGCAGGCGGGCGTGGCTGGGCCACAGTTCATGGCGGCTGCAAACAGCAAACAGGAACCAGCAAAGAGCAAGACACACCTTCTTCCTGCCATTACATCACATCCTGGCTCCACCCCTATGTAGGTGGAGCACTGACACCATCAATCCAAGCACTAGACAATGAACGAATAACAAATGCACAGTTCAAACTCGTGAGACCTGGGGGCCACAGACATAAACCATGACAGAAGGGAACAACCAACTGAAGTCACCTCTGTTCCTTGTTCCTGCCCATCCTGCCCAATTCCAACATGTCATCCAGTTGGTCGCCTCTTTCCCATGGGAGGAACTTATTCCCAGCACCCACCAATGCAGGTCCCTTGCTGGTTCCGTTCTTTGTTGGGCTTGCCAATCTCTGACTTGAGTGCGACCGTGGCTCCAGCAAGTCACAGTGGCGAGAGTTTGGGTGGCTCTGGCAAGTTGCAGAGGCATGAGTTTGGGCACTCAGGTGAGAGTACCATGGCCACTAATCTTAGCTACTCCAATGGTAGCCCTGGGACTGCGTTTTTGACTAGCTCTTTTCCCTTTGGGTCAAGAGGATCCATCTCCCTCTGTCCGGACCTCTCTGTGATGTTTTATTCCTGTATCTGAGTTGTCTGTCTCAGGGAGCCCCTGTATTCTGCTGCTTACCAATCTGCCATCTTTAGCTCCTCCCTGCTTTCTTTCTTTTTCCTTCTTTCCCTCCCTTTCTCTTTCCTTCCTTCCTTCTTCTTTCCTTTCTTCTTTTTTGCCTATTTAAATGAATCCCTGATACAGGATAGTATGGTTTGAATGTGCCCCCCAAATTTTGTGGGTTGGAAACTTAACCCCCAATGCTGTTGGGAGGTGGAGCTTAATAAAAATTAATAAGTCATGAATGGATTAATGTCCTTGTAGGGGTGAGTTGGTTACCTCCAGAGGGGCTTATTACAAAAGCAGCTTCTTGCTGTTCCTTGCTCTCTGACTCTCTTGACCGCCTGTCTTCTGCCACAGGATGGTAGAACTTGAAAGTCCTTGCTGGAGCTATACTCTTGGACTTATCAGCCTCCAGAAATTCACTTTAAAATCTAGTTTTTCTTTTCTTTTTGCTTTTGTTAGATCTTTATTTATTTAGGGGAGTTATTTTTATTTTTTGTTTTTTGCAGTACTACAAATTGAACCCAGAGCCTTTGTACTGAGCTCTATTCCCATCCCTTTCCTAACTTTTTATTTTTTTTGAGACAGAGTCTCAATAAGTCACTAAGTTGTCAGGACTGGGTTTGAGTTTGTGCCCCTCAGCCTTTCAGACACTAGTATTGTAAGTGTGTGACACAATACCTGCCTACCTCTTTTCTTTGTGAGTCAATCAGTCTCAGACATTCTGGGATGTCAGTACAAAATAAAAACACATCAAAAATAACAGAACAAGCCCTGGTAAGGAAACATAGTAAGGAAACCTGGGTATCTTCTTAAAGAAAGGAGATGAGGGTAATGCTAGGCATGTACCGAGGATTAGATGTCATCCCTTGCAGAGAACAGTGGTTCAAAATGACAGTTGAGAACAAAAGTCAAGGGCAGGAGAAGGATCAGGGAATGGTTGCCAAGTGATCAAAACAGAAGCAGGCTTGAAATGAGAAAGGTGTGAACAATCGAAAGGGAAGTGTATCCATGTCCAGCTTGGGTGGATTCAGGAAGAAGGGGATGTGGGGAGGGGATGTGTATGCAAGCATCAGGAGCTGAAGAGACACTCCTGAACTGAGGCTGTTCCGAGAGGAAAGCCCCAGCCACCTTGATCCCAGTGTACCCCTGCCAAGCTTCTGCTCCAGAGGAGCAAACAGAGGTGATCTTAGCACAAGCCTGGGAATCTAGAGTATCACTTAGAAAAATTTGTTCTCATATCCCAGTGATGCTTGAAAAGTTCTACAGCTTTGCAATTCATGTTTATCAATCCTTGAATTCTCTGAAACCAAAGGGACAGAAAAAATCTACAGAGGTTTCCTGCTTAATGTTCTGCCTCTGAAGAAAATAAATAAACAAACTGCTCAAGACAGGGGTAGAAAACTTAGGTGACCAGGCCCTGACCAAATTGATGAAGGTGAAAGTCGACTTTTACCTACAGTTACAGCACCTTTCATGGTGTGAGGTTAATGAGCCTTCCTGATTCCTAGTATTTATTTCTGTACCTGTTCTCTCCATGAGGCCTCCCCTCAGTAAAATCCTACAGAAAAAAGACTATAAAATAAATAAATTCACTCTAAGTAGTCAAGTATTCAGAGCAGTTAATGTTAATCACTTGTAACTCTTATTAAAGATTTACTCATAGGATGGAATGGGGTAGAAAAGAGAACAGTTGCCATCTACTGAAGACACTAAATAGGCCAGTTAAAGGGAAGGTAAGAAGAAGACAGGAAATTGATTCTTCAAAACTTTTCATTGATACATATGAGAAAAGTATGCTTATCTCAAGTGTACAAGATTTTTGAAAAAGACTCAGCACCTAGAAAGAGAAACTGAGCGTCATCAGCAACATCCTGCACTCTTTCTGGTCATCACTGCACCCGAGGCAACCACTTTCCTAACTTCTAAAATCATTGATGTGTTTTGCCTGTCTCTGAACTTTATGCCAATGGGAATCACAGAGTGTATCCTTTGTGTCTGGCTTCTTCTGCTTAATGTGTTTGTGAGCTTTGTCCATTCTATCGCTTGCAGTGACAGTGATTCGTTCCCACTGCTTTATAGTATAGGAAGTCATTTTGTAAATGTCAATATTGACCCTCAGGACTGAATTCCAAGCATGCTTACAGAGAAAAATATAAACTCATCCCTAGAGTAAAATTAACTCCCTTGGCTGAAATCATTTTTATTTTGTTCATTGAGCACTGAGCTCATAATGCATTCTTTTAGACTCTCTTATTTAATTTGAAATTTACAACTGAGCTACTCTTAACATCAGGATACAGACAGATAAGTTCAAGTCACAACCCTTTCCCTCTATCAAAGGAATAAAGCCAAGCTGCTCTCCTGCTCCAATTTTATTTCTTCTATTACAAGTTACCACGCTTGAAGATACATCAACAACAGCTGCCAGCGACTCATCCTCTAGGGGACTCTTCCAGCTCAGCCAGTCATTCTGTTGTTGGCATTTGTTCACAGGTTGCAAACATCAAAAAGTGTTTGTGATCATTATCTGGACAATTTTAAGCCTTGCAAACACATATACACAAAGCCATGGCCCTCAGCTGCTCTCTAATTCCTGAGTGTGTGCTTTGTCCATTCTGCCAGCTTGACTCCCCTATATAACTTGGCCCACGTCAGATACCTAGGGAACAGTAGTATTGAACTAAAAGGTCCCCAAGTCTCACTAGACTGCAAATCATCCCTAATTTTTGCTTTAATGGCAATAACATGTAAAATAAGACAGGTGGAAGTTGGCATCAGTTTGTCTTTAGGCATCATGCCAGGTCTGGCAAAGTGGTCATGGCCAGCCTAGAAAAATTTCTGTTTACTCAGTATCTTGGAAACCAAAGGGTTTGAAACAGTAGAACATTTCCAGGACTGTGTGATAGGTATGGCTCACTACAATATCCTGTAAAATCCTCAAAGGTTTTCCAAATGGGCAGGGGGAAATAATTTCCATTTTGAATCGACTTAGTGCCCTGTGACCACACTGAGAGGCAGTGTGGGGAAGGGGAAGAGCACGGTGTTCTGAGTCAGATGCGAGGCTGAAGCTCAGTCTCGTGAGCCAGGAGACCAGTGCCCTTTAAGGACTTGATAGGCCCCAGCCCTCATCAAAGGCTGACCCTACATCATTTCATAACCAATGGATGTTTCATTCTAGTTTTATAAGCTGTTTTCATTGTCTAATGTGTGGGGAGTTTTGAACATTGGTAATTTGGTGTAAAGGGAAATATGGGGTTGTTGAGTATCTGGGCTTTAGAACACTTGGGAAGTTTTGGATCCTAGAGTATTCTTGAAAAAATATTATACACTATGTGCCCATTCTCAAGAAGCTAAATTTCTAATTCTTGACTAAATAAGTAAAAATTAACAGCATAAGAAATAATACTTATCAGAGAGGGAATCTCATATTCATTATCTCATTTGACCATTTTACCATTTTTAATGATTTTTAACTTTTAAATTGTCATAAACACTCTAAGACATACATTTCTCATTCTGTGTCCCTTGATACTTACTTTCTTCCTAGAGAAAATTGACATTAAAAGCCTGGGTCTAGATTTTCAGACTTTTTCTGTGTGTAAAAAATATAGATACAAAATTGAATCATTCTCTTCACATAATTCTGTAGCTTGCATTTTTCCCCCTTTTAATTACCTTATGGATATGCCTCCAAGCCAACAGACACAGGTAGAATTCATTCTTTAAATGAAATTCCAATGCATAGATATTTCTATTCAATAGCTCTGTTGATGGACAATAAGGTTGTTCCCAGTTTATCTTTTTGTTTGTTTATCAATAAAAGCAATGCTATAATAAATATCCTAGCACATGTGTTCTTACTGAACACTGCATTGTTTTTATTGGCCAGAATCCCACTTGATTTTCAGGTTAGAGCTAAAGTACGTTTTTCATTTTAATAGATATTGACACACATTTCTTTCTATACTCCATCTGGACTTTATATATGATGAGGTCAAGAGTATAAGGTTTGTTTTCTTCCACATGGGTGGACAGTTTTGCCCGCATCACACACTGAATAAACCAGCACTTTAAAATGCCACAAAGCCACTTTTAATATGCAATAAGGTTTCATAAACACCAGAATCTTTCTCTGGAATTTCTATTCTGTTCTTTTGATTATTTATTTTATTTAATATCAAAGACAGATGATTTTTATCACAGTGACTCTGAAGTTAATGTCTAGTAAGTTATTTATTCTTTTACATAATTTTCTTGCTTATTGTGATACCTATTCTTTCACTTGAACTTTGTCTGAAAAGCTGCCCATTTCAGTTCTGAGTGGAGTCGCAAATATGTATTTATTAACTTTGAATGAACTAAAAACTTTCTTTTTAAACCTCCAATGTCAATGACTACAACTTCCATTTATCAAATGTGATTTGTGAGTGTGTGTGTGTGTGTGTGTGTATGTGTGTACTGGGGTCAAACTCACAGCTTCGTGCTAGCCGGCAGACACACCACTGACCTAAATCCCCAGCTGAAATGTGATTTTTAAGGGATATAAATCTTGTAAAATTATTTCTAGGTATTTTAAATTTTTTCTGCTATTATAAATGTGATATTTTTTCAAGGTTCATTTTTAGTTGACTGAACTCAGGAAAAATTATAGTATTTTGTATTCGTCATATATCTGAACACATTTTCAAAAGCGCTTATCAAATACAGTAATTTTTAGTCTCTTGGGTTTGCTAAATATCCAGTCATATCATTTTCAAACACAGCAATTTAAACTGCCATTTTTAAAAAACAAGGTCTTATTATAGTCTCAAAATCATGGAGATCCTCCTGCCTGAGATTACAGGCACGTACTATCACACCTAGCCTAATTTCTTTAATATAGTATGTATTCACTTTTCTCATTTTATTGCATAGTTCTTTCAAGTCAATGTAAGTAATTGTGGTCATAGAAGGGAACCCTGTGTTTAAACAAAATAGCTTCATCATTAGATTGCTTATCATATTTGACTTTCAGAGTTTGATAGTGTTGTTGTATTTAAGAAAGGGTCTCACTAAATTGCCCCAACTAGTCTCAAGCCCAGGATTTTCCTGTTTCAGTCTCCCAAGCAGCTGGGATTACAGGCTCATATTACCACACTAGGCTAATACTTTTGTTATGTTTTAAGTAATATTTCATATATTTCCATTTTGCTTACAGTTTTGTCAAGAATAGCTATTTAAGTGTATAAAATTATAATATTGATCATTTAGTTCTGATTCTTTTAGTTTGCTATGTATTATTTCATAGATTTTCTGGTATTAAAATATTTTACAGATGGGTATGGGGGCATATCTGTAAACCGAGCTCTTTGAGAGGCTGAGGCAGGAGGATCACAGGTTCAAAGTCAGCCTGGGTAATTTAGTGAGAACTTGTCTAAAATTTTTAAAAATAACTTGATGTGAAGTTCACTAGTAGAGCACTACAAACATGCATGAGTCTCCGAGGCTCGACCTCCAGTACTGCAAAAAACAAATTGTCTAATGAATTTTTTTTTGAGGTAGGATCTCACTATGTAGTTCAGACTGGCTTTGAATTCACTACGTAGCCCAGGCTAACCTTGAACTCAGTGATCCACCTGCTTCACTGCCTCCCAAATCCTGGGTTTAGAGCTATGCATGCGCCACCACGCATGGCTTATTTAAGTAAATATTTTTAAAATGCTTACAGAAATAAGCACTGCATTAGTAGACATAGCATGCATATATATGCAAACTATATATATCACATATGCATGCTATATACATATATATATAGAGAGAGACAGAGAGAGAAAGAGAGCAAGGATTGGCAAACTAAAATTTGAGTTAGACTTTCTGCACCCATATTTATAATTGCAGTGAATATGAAATTATCAGATTGCTCTAGTTTTGAAAAATAATTGGAGGAACCCTCCTATGATCCAAAAGTATTTAAATAATGTAAAAGTTTTCAGTTTACTTTGCATAACTTAGGTATTAAAGTATTATTGTCATACATTTTAAATGTGACAAGGAGCCAATACTCCGAAAGTATGTAATTAAAGTCTAGTAGCCCAGTCAGGGACAAAGCTAGGAGTGGAACACAACTTTTGATTCTAGGCCTCATCTCATCTCTCCAGGGATGGTCCGAAATCCTGACCTATACAAAGGTGTGCAGAAACACCTGACCTAAACAAAGGCAAACAGAAGAAAGCCACCTTTGGAGAACACACAATAGAGCAGCCACAAGTCTTACAAAGAATGATTACGAGTTGCTGGGAAACTATAATAGATTTCTGTGGTGTTCGGTCTTTTGAAACGAGAAGGCCCAGATGGAGCAAACAGACCCCTGCCAGCAAGTCAAGAAGGCAGAGTCACAAGGGGCAACTGTGTTGAGAAAAAAGCAAAACAACAACAAAAAATCCTAAAGTGATGATAGTCCATTTGTACATATTCCTTTATAACTTACAAAGAATTAGTTTAGCAAGGTTAAATTATGTGACAAAGATTGTATTCTATTATCTCAGGAGTAATGGACCACTCCATAACCCTTTGAATCATATTCTTCATGTGTTTTTTATTGCACTTGTCATTCTTATTGCAATGATTTTACTTATTTGTGGTATTTTTTCTTTTCCTGCCCACCCTGCTCCCCAATAAAAATGCAGGCAAAATAATAACAGGGGCCATCCATAAACCTGGACACAGTGAGCAGAACCTCAAAACATTCATTCTAAAGAAAGGAAACAAAAGAAACATATTTGTCCTATAACTAAAAACAAAACCAAACCAAACATTTCCAACTAAAGTGACTCTGCTTGAATCCTATGTAGGAAGGACACCATTTTTCCTTCTGCTCTAGAGGACAAGATTTGTCACATTGTTTGGTCTGCTTCTCCAAATATAAAATGTGCAGTATACCCTCATCAGAGCTCTCCATATCAATCTTACACAATCACCTTATTTGACAGTGACATTCTTTTTAGAGGCAAATCAGTGTGAACTCTCAATATCCCAAATTAGATCAAGCACACAAGTTCAAATGAGTTGGCCATTAATTACTTACCATCACTGGCCTAAGTTTGAAACCACCAGATCTAATTTTTCACTGGGCTGACATCCTGAAAGGCACCATTTGTCAGGAGACCGCCCTTGTATTTTTTTCTTTTTCTTCCATTGTTTCATTGAATTAACCCAAGCAATATTAAATAAGTTGCTAAATACAGATATTAGTTCATTTGTAGCTCATTATTACAGGTGAATGGTGCGGTAAATGAAGCACCCCTGCAACCTTTCTGGGTTTTTTTAAGCTTTTGTGATGTTCTCCAGGTAAACCCCATGCATAATGTAAGAGTGGCAGTGTTGTTTGCATAATAAGCTATTTTCTACCACAGAAGCAGAAACATTTTATCGCTCTAGAGAAAGCTCAAATTATGAATACATTTTCATATAAGTTGATTTATGTGAAAATTACAAATAAATGCAGAGCCCGGCTGCAAGTGAATTGTTTGTTCCCAGTTCAAGGAGTGGTGTTATTTGAAATTAAAAAAGAAAACAACCCTACCACATACTGCTAGGAGAAATATTTTTAGTTATTCAGGCGGAAGCATACACAATGAGATCCAAGAAGAAAGATGCTGCCTGGCCGGCAATAGGGTCTGAGGTTACCAAAGCTAAAACAAAGTTGTTTGTTGATTGAAAAAAATGCATATATGCATATATTGCATGACATAGTATTTTTCCTTGAACTTGGACCACATAGATTCATGATGAACTCCATTTCTTTGATTAGTCAAAGGAGGTTGAAAAAACAAATGCATCTCCACTGTCACCTCTGTACATATAAAAGCGGAATATGGGCTAAGGACATGAAAATGAATTCTTATAGGACCCAAAGCTTCCCAGACACCTCCAAGGTTCTTAAAGTGAGATGCAAGATCTTAATTCCAACAAAATTGTCTCTGAGCCATTAAGATGTGTTGTAAAAGCCAGGCATGGTGGCTCACGCCTGTAATCCCAGCACTCGGGAGGCTGAGGCAGGAGGACTGTTGTGAGTTTGAGACCAGCTTGGGCTACAAAGTGAGCTCAAAGTCAGCCTGAACTGCACAGTGAGATCCTGTCTCAAAAAGACCAATAAATAAATAAAAAAATTAAAAAAAGATGTGTTGTAAAACCAGAGGTAAATATGGTGCAAATGAATCAGCCTTTAGATCTGAGACCTGGTCCCTGCTCGTGGTCCCAGATTCAGGTGTTAAATGCATAGGCAAGGGTCTCTGCCACACCCTGCCTGCTGGGTTTTTTGTTTTGTTTTATTTTTAACCTACTTTCAGGTTCTGGGTTGATGCTGTGCTTTCCTTCCAGTGTTAGGACAACAGTGTTCATGGCAGATAAAAACATACAATGTTGAGTAAAACACTGTCTTACTACATTGTCTTGGATTTTCCCATTTAGCATCTCAGTGGAGAGGATAATATAGCCCTCCTTACCGGTAGCATTTGGACTTTACTGCAAATATGGTCCATTGGGACATAAAACTCAGGAATCTGAAGCTGAAGATCTGTCTATGTCACTTCCTTTTTTACTAATCTGATTCGTAAGTACAAATAGGCCAAGAATAAGCACAGTGCTCTCGATGAAAACAAAATGCTAAAATAGCTCATATGCCTTGTTAATTCAGAAAAAAATTAAAAGATCTTTAAAGTACAAATACTCTATGATGCCACTTATACAAGGTACCTAAAATCTAGAAATTCATAGAGATGGAAAGTAGGATGGTGGCTGGCAAGATCAGGAGGACAGGGAAATGAGAATTATATTTTAATGATACAGTTTCATTTTAGCAAAATAAGAGTCTGTGGATGGATGGTGGTGATACCTACACAAGAATGGAATGAATCTACTAATATCACTGAATTACATGTTTTAAAATGGTTAAATTGGTTTTGTTCTGCTTCATGTTTGTTTTTGCTTTTTTGGTTTGTTTTGTTTTGGTAGCATTAAAGATTGAACTACATCCCAGGCTCTTTTTTTTTAAATTTTCTATTTTCAGAAGGATATTGTTTAGTTGCCCAAGATGAGCTCAAACTTGTGCTTCTCTTGCCTCAGCCTCCTAGAATACTTGGATAATAGGTGTGTGTTAACATAGTCAGCTAAACTTTATGTTTTGTGCATTTTATCACATACAAAAAAGAAGAAAGGAGATTTATTGGGTTGTATTTGGAGGGGACTATACTTTTTAAAGTACGTTTTACAAATATCAGATTTTCAATATTTTTCTTTTTTTAGTTTAGTTTTTGTTTTGTTTTGAGTTTGAGACAGGGTCTTGCTATGTAATCGAGGCTGGTCTTGACCTCACTATGTAACCCAGGCTAGCCTTAAACTCAGAGGGATTCTTCTACACCAGCCTTCTGAGTGCAGGGATTACAGATTTGTGCTACCATATCAGGCTTATTTTCAAATTTTAATAGAACAATTATTGTGCCATGGATTTGTTAGCAGCTAAGCAGGTCATTTTTAAGAACTATGCTTCACAAAACACACTCTTGTTCCTTTAAGTGATAGCAAATGTGCCTTGTACTGTACAAGTTTTATAGATCAAGCCCTCTGAAGAAATTTATAAGAAAGCAGC
Organism: Cavia porcellus; assembly: GCF_034190915.1. Lineage (NCBI taxonomy): Eukaryota > Metazoa > Chordata > Mammalia > Rodentia > Caviidae > Cavia > Cavia porcellus. Next base: position 22,152,167 of record NW_026947513.1, on the reverse strand, counting down.
CAAAATTGTTGTCATCTTGCCTCACCCCTTTTGCATGACTTAGAATGAACTTTGCTCATTATAATACTAAAGTCTCTGGAGGTGTAGTTCACTGTGAAGAGCTAGGTTTACTCCCCACTACAAAAACAAAGAACAAAAAGCAAAAAAAAATCATGATGTTGAACATGCCAAGAATAGGCACCTGTACATTTGATGAGTCTTTCTTGCGTTAATATGTGTGAGCCTCTTTAAGAAAAGCCCTTGCTTTGTTTGCTTAAGAAGATACTACCTTGAGAATCATATTTACTGTGCTCCTTGTTGCAATCTTTTATCTCCTGATTGTGTTTACTTGCTTGGAACTCGCAAAGGGGATGGAACACACATGTGTTCAGTACACATTCAACACTATTAGCATCTACTGTATCCCAGTGTTCTGATATATTCTAGAGACTCGGCATTTATTACACAAGACATGTGCCCTGCTCTGATAGAGTTGAGTGCTGGGAGAAGGTAAGTATAAAAATCCATTACAATGTTTGAGGCCTTGGAAAGAAAAATGATAGCTGTCCAAGACCCTTTCAAGCTGTCTGTTCTTCTAACCTTACCTGATGGATCAGAAAAGGATTTCCTCTGGTGTTATATCTCACCATAATCTTGTATTGTATACTCAACATATATGAAATTTTACCCTGACTAACTTTGTTCATATTTGAGGACAAGATGTTCATAGGTCACAAGTCCATCTCTTTTTTTTTAAATTTTAAAGATAGTAAAATTCACCAAAGCAAAAAAGAACAAAGCCAATCAAAACAATGCAGCAAAATTGGTACAGAACTTCAAAGCAGGAGACCAGGAAAACAATAATAGCTACTGTAGTTTATCTTGTTATTTTCACAATAGTTGTCCATTCCATCAGGTATAGCAAAATCAAACCAAAAACAAAACAGAATAAAACCAATCAAAACAGAATATTGAATAAAGCAAAATAATCAGAACAAAGCAAAACAGTGAGAAAAACATTGGACTTCAAAGAAGATAGACGGAAATCCCCCGTATTTGCAATGTTGCATACTGTCATCCTTCCAAAAGATGCTCAGATTGCCAGTGCCAGGCCTGCAAAATCGACCAAACAACGCAAGCATTTAGTTGCTTTATGTACTTTAGTTGCTATCAGCTCAGCCTGTGCTCTGAACTAGCCAGTTGCTTATGGCAGTGGTGGTGGGAAGACACGGATTTTGATTCTCAGCCCACGGGTGGCGCTATCTAACTTTTCCCTCCCTGGAACCCACGCAGCTTGCGTGGCTTACCAGAATGGCTGATTTTTTGTGGCTTCTCCCAGTCCCAGCACCCACAAGTCCATCTTTATGTAGACCACCAAAATGGGTTGGATTAAGATGGCTACTACAGTGACCCCAGACAACCACTACCTTCATTACAGCCATCTGCATGTTAGGTGACATCCCATGACAGATGACAGTTGCCATGACCACCACCACAAAGGACCATAAAACGAGCGAAAAGAAGTGGCACCCAAATTCTCTTAAATCTCAATCAATTCTCAGAAAAGTCATGACTCTTCTCCTTCATTGGATTATCTCTCCTCCCCCCAGTTCTTTTATCCTACATCCATAACCTCTCTTCCCACTTCTATTCTTGGTCAAGAATGAGTTTCCTTCAACATCCAGCAGGGGCCCAGGCTTATTATTGGCTGCACAATCCTAAGAGAAGAAAAGGACCTAGTCCTTTCAAAAACTGGAAATAGAGGAGGCACTGACGCTAAAACGTGAAGGATGAGGGAAAGTCTAGTAGGGGAGAAACTTCTGAGAGAGCTGAGTGCCGAAATTCTCAGTGTACTGTCTCCCCACAAAGGAAATTTGGATCTCAAATGCCTGGCACTGGGAAGTTTCCTGAAGATTCACAAAGAAGACAAATGTCTCTTGATTTAGTTCCAAATACCAAAGGGAATCGGGCCTAAATTCTAGGTCAAGGTCAACGGTAGAAGAAATGGCAGGTTACTTTATTTCACTTTACTTGTAGTAATGGGGATTGAACCTTGGGCATGCCAAGCAAACGCTCTGTACTGAGCTATTTCCCCATCCCTTTTATTTTTTACTCAGAGAAGAGTTTCGCTAAGATGCCCAGACTGGCCTCAGACTTGTGACTCTTTTCTCTGCCTTCTGAGTAGCAGCTATTACAGGTGTGTGCCACTGCAGCTGACGGAGATGGCATTGTAATATTCTGCTTTATCTTTCCTTTCCAAACCTCTCAGTTGACATACACTAAATAGCAATTCCCTAAGGCTCAATAAGGTCCTTTCATAAAATTACAAGAAATTCTAAGAAGGAAAAAAGGTTAGATAAAAGTGTGTCATTAGCAATGTAATAGTATATTGCATATTTTTAACTGTGTTTCTATACCTGCTTTTCTACCAAACACTCACTTGATCATAGACCTACAGCAATTTTTCATCATTTGCAGTGTTTGCATTATTCCCCAAAATGGCATGTTTAGAAGCAATATGCCTCTCAATTCTTTCTCCCTCTTTATTCTCTCCCTCTTTTTCTTCCCCCCATCCTTCTCTCTCCTGTCTCTCCTAAACTATAAACTTCCAAAAGTAAGGTCTAGTGTTGATTTATTCTGTAATGTATATTCTCTCAGTATTTCCTATGGCATCATAGACATCTGATGAATATTTCTTAACTGAATCCCTCCTCAGTCCCAGTTTCCAAAATCCCTGTCAGGTACTACTGTGTAGCCTGTTTCATATATAAATATCAAATACTATGGCTTTGGGAATCAGATGAATCCAGGCTTCAATCCTGGCTTTGCCTTTTACTAAAATACAACTTTAAGTCAATTACATTAAGACTTCCAATGTCAATGTCCATTTCTGTGAAATGGGAATAATAATAAATTCTCCCTTATGTTAAAGAGGCAAACACATGCTATATATGAATGGCACATAAAGACGCTGTGATAGTGTACAGGTGATTAGCTCATTTTATATATGATGACAACACAGCCCAACAAGATGCAGGAACTTCCCTAAGGGTATAACTTCGTCAGTTTCCTACACTTAATCTGAAGGAAATAAAAAGCATGAATAGTTGAATAACAAAGATTGGGGCTAAATTCTAGTTTCTTAAGTGAGCATGAAGTTCCCTTTTCTGAGAGAGTCTAAAAATCAAACACACAGAATAATGTGAAATAAACCAGGAGTGCTTCTTGAGCTTTAATTTATGTATAAATCACCTATAGATTTTATTAAAATACAGATTCAGACTCACTGAGTAGGGCCTGAGATTCTGCATGCCTAACAGATACTTTTCCATGTTCTTGTAGTCAGCAGATCATGCTTCTGAGTAGAAAAGATTTAAAGCATTATTATTATTGCTTTAATATTATTACTTAATAATAATATTAAATAATATTAATATTTAATTAAATAATATTAATATTTAATTAAATAAATTAAATAATATTATTATTTAATATTTAATATTATTGCTTTATTATTGTATTATTGAGCCTTCCCGCTCCAGAAGTCATACTATTTTCATGAGAATGTAGAAGTAACTCATTTCTCACTCTATACAATAATTTTCCTTAACTGCTCTGATTTTTCTCTCAATGTCTTTTAAATTCTGGAATCACTCTTTGAGTCCGATAATGAGCGTGATACACCCATTTGAATCCCGACCCCGGAGCGACTGTGCACAACATCTTTCAGCTCAGGGGCGCCAGGTTGCTTGTTGCTACCACAGCTTTTCTCCTCTCCCATCTGTCAGGTCAGCTGACTGGATTCACATCAAAGTCAATTTAAATTCATTTTGTACAATTTCAACAGATTCTATTTCAAAAGGCTCTGCTAACTTCAAAAATAATATTCATTACCTGGTCGTTGAAGGAAACTGCTCTCAGGATATTGTACCCTGCCATCCTCTAATTTGGTAATTCTATCAGGAAAAGCAATTAAGTTTGTCTGACATGACTTGTTTTTATAAATCCATGATGCTTACTGCTCTTAATTTAATTCTCCTCTTACCACTTATAATTTCATTCTCATCTGACAGTTCATATTTTCTCTCCGAATAATTTTTCCCCTTATATCACTAATCACAGAAAGCACAGTGAATAACATCAGGCTTTGGGAAGGAAAGAGACTGGAATATGACAAGTGCTGCACAGGCTTACCAAGGGGAGTGAGGAACCTTTTCTTTATGGTTTCTGCAGCCCCTAGAACAGTGCTTGGCACATAGATGGTGTTTAATAAATATTTGGTATGAGGCATCATGACAGGCACCACAGGAATGCACCACATGTCACTTTTATTTATTTATTTACTTATTTATTTTGGTACTAGGGATTTTTTTTTGGTCTTTTTCCTTTTTATCAGTACCAGGGATCGAACTCATGACTGCCTACTTGCAAGGCAGGCATTTATGCCGCTGAGCTAAATCCCCAGCCCCGGTACTAGGGATTGAGCTCACAACCTCACACTTGCCAGGCAAGTGCTTATGCCATTGAGCTAAACCTCCAGCCACATGTCACTTTCAAATAATGTTTTTCTTCTTCTCCTTCATCTTTTACTATTCCTCCATCTTCTTTTTGTCCTTCTTTTTCTTCTTCTCCTCCATCTTCTTTTTCTCCTTTTTTGAGGGAGAGAGGAAAGGAGAAAGGGAGGGAGAGAGAGAGATAAAGGGAGGGGGAGATACAGAGAGGCAGAAGAAGAGGAGGAAGAGGAGAGGAAAGGAGAAAGAATAAGTTGCTCAGGCAGAACTCAAATTTACCATTTTTCTGTCTCAGCTTTGCAAGTAGCTTCGCTTACAGGTAAGCAACACAACAGCTTAACGACATAATGATGAAGCAATCTGAAGGGAAAAAATGGCTCTATAATTCCACCAAATAGGAATCTATAATTTACTTTATTTTCAATTCCAGAAAAACTTCCATTTGAAACACTCTTGGCAGTTTCTGTCCCATTGACTGGAGACCTCTACTGCCTATGATTATATGTAAGGTACAGTGGCACAAATGAGGATATGTATGTCAACCACCTTAGAGATTTTTTAGTCAAGGAAGGTGGCAGGTAAGAGAAGTCATTTGATGAGGATAGAAAGAAGGATGAGGGGCTGGGGATTTAGCTCAGCAGCATAAGCGCCTGCCTTGCAAGCAGGCAGTCGTGAGTTTGATCCCTGGTACCGATAAAAAAAAAAAAAGGAAAAAAAAAGAAGGATGAGCTGGAGTTGGAGGATAAAGAGGTATGAATATTTTTATACAGAAAGAAGAGTCTTTGCAAAGCCATAAATGTGTGGTATATTGAAGGAAGCATAGAAATTTCTTGAGATGAACATGGATTTCAAATAGTCAAAGTTGTATTTGACTTTGAAAAGAAGCTAATCCTGGAAGACCTTGTATAGAAACTCCACTAATAGACAGTAGGATTAATCAAAGGAGAAAGATAATAAAATGTATAGTGTGAGAAAAATTAATGACTGGAGTAATTTAAAGGCTGAATTTGATGGGGACAAGACTAGAAGTGAGAAGATGAGAGACTATTCTCAGCAGTCTAGGTGAATGCTAACAAGGTTTTGGAGCAACCAGCAGGAGCAGAACAGCTGCCAAGCATGATGTGCTGACCAAGTGGCAACCTAGAGCCCATAATTTTCAAGCTCTGTCTCACTGAATTCATAGAGTAAGAGCAAGAGAGGAGAAAATACTTGACAGACATATAAATATCCATAGCCAAGCACTGGATATGATGATAAATGGGATGTAGGATGATCTTTCTGTTTTAGGGCTTGTAGATGGCAGTGCCTTTTATCACTTAAGAAAAGTCTTGTGGAAATGTTTTCAAGGCTCTAGGTTAATTTTAGATATAGCGAGTTTGAGGGTTTTGTAAAAACTGCAAGTAGAAACGTATAACTGAAAAAATGAATAAGCGCCATCTGGGGTAGGAGACAGCTTTGGAAACTCCCCGTATACAAATAAAAGTAGGAATGGGAGGCATGGGAAGAACAGTATGCAGAGGAAAAGAGCAACCAAAACAGAAGTCAAAACATGAATATTCCACAGGTGGGCCGAGAAAGAAGCTTGGAAAGAATATTAGAGAAGTAGGAGAAGACAGCATGGAGACAGGAGAAGAAAGATTTTTAAAGAATGGAAAAGTCATCAGGATCAAGTGCTGCTCAAGTTATATTCATTTACTTTATTTTAGGGAAAAAGGCATCATTTATTAAGTAATTCTTACTGAAATTGTTCTTGCCATAAAAATGGCAACAGTTCGATGAAAAAAAAACACCTCTTAATCCGAAGGTATTAAGGAACATCTAGTTCTTCAGATAAGCCACCTGTCATAAGTAACTCAGCTTAAGATGTACCACCAGGAGAGGACATTGAAGTATCATGAAAATATAAAGAAAATCACCACTGGTGACTTGCTTAGCATGAATCTGATCCGGCCCACAGATCAATCCGTGGGATGTACCTGGAGGGGGAACGGGGATGAAATAGAGACAATGGGGAGACAGAGAGATGGAGACAAGATGAGGATTCCAATCAAGTCTCATTTATTCAGGAAGTGATCACATTTTTTATAGGCCAAAGGCGGGCTGGTGGGACAGGAAGAGGCTAAGGGGATGAATACAACAGGGTCATTGTCACGTCTGGGTATATGACGTAAGCAGGAGAGGATTATGGTTAATGTAGGCAGACGCATCATATGTCCATAGGAGAGATGCGAGGAGGCAGCAATGGGACGGTCGTGCCGCTCTCTACATGAATTGGTGGAATGTGAGAGTTGAGTGGAAGCACTGGACTTCCTAAATAATAAAAATATGTATTTAGAGAATAAATGACCAATAAACACAAAAATGCTCAATATCATTAACTATGATGGAAATTCAAACCAAAACTACAATGAGATATCACTTCATAGCTATTCAGATGGTTATTATCAAAAGAACAGGAAGTAACAACTATTTTCAAAGACATAGAGAAATTAGAACACTTGAGCATTGTTTATGGAAATACAAGTCATGAAAAACTGTACAGCAATTCCTAAAATACTAAACATACAATTGACAAATAATGCATCAGTTTCACTTTGGGTATCTAAAAAAATTGAAGGTAAAGACTTATATAAGTGATGCAATCCCAGTGCTACTATTGGAACAGCTAAAGGTCCGGTGCTCCTGCTGCAGTGCCACAATTCATGCAGCTGTGACTGAGCTGCCTGAACTACTGCTGTTTTGACTCACTGGAACCACATTCATACCAAGGTCAGGGGTTGTTAGGCCCAACAGAGTGCCAAGTTGACGGGAGACCTGCATTGACCTGCAGTGAGTGTCGGAAATAAAATCCTCCCATGGAAAAGTGTTGCACATCTTGGAACCAGGCAAGACTGGCAAGAACAAGGAACAGCAGTGGCTTCAGTCAGTAGTTCCCTTCCCAGACAGGACAGGTGGGTTGTCCTTGGGGTCACACCCCTGGCTGAGGCCTAATAAGTAATCCCAAGCCAATTCCTTATGCGCACGGTGCACACTAACACAGTGAAGGCCTCAGCAGGTTGACTGACCTGGAGGAGAGGGGCCAGCATTCACCACCCCTGTTTGCATCACAACAGTACACTGGAGGGGGCAGGATCACTTAGCCAATGTGCTCCAGAAAAGCCACAGCCAACAAACAAAGAGACTGGGGCCTCCTATATACTCCTGTATGGAAGAAACAAAAAATATGAGAAGAGGAAGCAACAAGAAATAGTTCCCAGCCCCCAACCCTGAGAACATTGATCCAGGGAAGGTGAATACAAAAGAGATTGAGGACAGCAAACGTGCAATATCAGACACGACATCACTGAACATAAAGAGATATAGTAAGGACCTCATAGATGAGTTCAAAAGTGAAATATTTAACCAAGTAAAGTAAGATATAAATAGATTAATAAAAGAAATGCTAAGCACCTCTCAAGAAGATACAGATGGAAGAATGGAGGAGCACAAAAAAAGGAGAGAAACATTTGATGAATAATATAAAGAAAACATAGAATATATGAAGCAGATTAGAAGAGATTACCAGGAAATTAAAAATTCCATGGAAAGCTGGCAAAACTGCTTGAAAGAAAATAAGGATAGACTATCAAAACTTGAAGACAGGTTTGTAATGTGTGATCATGAAAAAAAATTTCTTAAAAATAACAAGGAAATAAGCAGTAACAATACAAAGGCTAGAAGACAACAAGAGGATCTATAACTTAAGAATAAAGAATGTGAATGACGAAGCAGGGGTACAAACAATGGAACTACAAAGGTTATTCACAGAAATAATTAAGGAAAACTTCCCAAGCATAGGAAAAGGAAATGATATTCAGATGTATGAGGCATACAGAACTCCAGCCAACTACAACCAAAACAGAACTACACCCAGGCATATAATAATCAAGATCCCAGAAATTCAATATAAAAACAATATTAAAAGCTGTCAGAGACAAGAAACATTACTTATAAAGCAAACCCATCAAAATCACAGCAGACTTCTCGACACAGACCATCAAATCAAGAAGAGCTTAGAGTGAAGTATTCCAAGCCCTGAAAGAAAATAACCTCCAGCCCAGATTGATGTACCCTGAAAAACTGTCTCTAGAAATTAATGGAGAAACAAGTTGTTTCCAAGACAAAGAGAAACTGGGGGAATTCACAACCATCAATGCAACTCTACAGAGAATACTGAAGGACATTATAGAGAGAGGAAAAAGTGCCAGGATTCCAGGAACAGTGGCAGAGAGGCCTCAATGAATGGAGCAGAAAGCAAAATGAAGAAGACTAACAGATAACTAATGGCAGAAAAACAGTACAACAGAAATGAGGCAGAGAAGGTTGGCTATAATCTCTAATATAGATGACCCTGATACACTAAATAAAAAAAAAGAGAATCACAGACAGAGTATTTCTTTATAGAAAATATAATTAACCTGAAAAAGGGTATATGGACCAAAAATCAAATATACGAAAACAATGCTCTATGTGACAGGGAACCAGAGAGTAATAGGGGCAACTAGACCAGCATTTGTGCATAGGTTGGAAAGACAAGCTTTAATAGGCAAATGAATACAACTAGAGGTCAAGTCCAGAAGGGAGAAGGTTCGGAACTAGTCTAACTTAGTTAAAGTGCCCCCCCAATTTAAAACCAAGGATATTGGTGAAACCCAAAAATGTACCTTTGTGCCTTTGTGTTCTAGGAACAGAATACTCTGGCACTCTTCCAGGGAAGATCAGTCCCAAATGGCAGCAAAACAGGAAAATCCCTTAAACTGATAATATAAGCCAATGACATATATGTAGGTGCTCTTAACAGTATTATTCATTAGAGCCAAACACTGGCAGAAGCCCAAAGAGCCACGTAGCAACAAAATGGTAAATGAAGTGCAATATATTCATACAATGAAACACTACTGAGTAATGAAAAAACCAATTATGCCCACATTTAATAATATAGATGAACAAAAGAAAATAGATGCAAAAGAAACTAGGCAGATCATATGATTACGTATATAAAATTCCAAACAGGCAAAACTAACATATTGAACACAGAGACATTATGAACAGAGAGATTACCTCTTACATTAGCTTTGTATCACCATAACAAAATAGCCAAGATAATCAACTTCTAAGAAGGAAAGATTTATTTTGGATCATGTTTCAGTCCACAGTCACTTGACCCTACTAGCTTTGGGCCTGTGGCCAGGCAGTATATCATGCTGGGGAGTGTGTAGTGGAGGAAGCCTATTCATATCATGGTCACAACACAAAGAGAAAGAAAGGAAGGTGGTGGGATTGTATTATCAGCTTCAAGGACACACCTCCAGTGACCTAACTTCCCTCAACTAGAATTATCCCTTAGTAAAGGTTCTATCAATTCTCAATTACACCATGGACTGGGGACCAAACCTTTAATATATCAGCTTTTGGGAGACATTCAACATCCAAATTATAGGACCTCTGTTAAGGAGGAAAAGAAGTTAGAAATCTCTGGTTCAATGTGGGATTAGCTCAGTAACACAAACCCCTGCCTGGCAAGCACAAGGTTGTGTGTTGTGTGTGTTTGAGGGAGAAAGAGAAAGAGACAGAGATAGACAGAGACAGAGACAGAGAGAGATATTTTGTTTTTTTATATTATTTTTTGACTCGTGTTCATAGATGAGTTTATTTTGTAATAATTCATTGAGCTGAACATTTATGACATGTACTTTTCAGTATGTATACTTCAATATACATGGTTTCTTTAAAAAAAACAAATTGTAAATAAAGCAAAACAAAAAAAGAAAAGAAAGCTAACCCAAAGCAAAAGAAAAATGTACAATTGAATCAGACATTTTGACTTCTTAAATGTTTATAAGGGCCCCTATGTACTAGAGAAACAAGTCCAAATTACTTAGCAGAAGGTCAAAACTGCTAAGAGTAATACATCTTCTCTTCATTTGCCTAACATTAATGCCCTACTAAGCCAAGATAAGAAGACAGATGCCATCACCTATGTGGCAAAGCTCTGTCACTTCAGTGGGCAAATGGTCTCCCTGTATTAAACCACAGTTGCTGCTTTTGGTTCACATATCAATCACTGGCCTAGGCATTTGTACCATTTTTTTGTAAAGTTTATCCATTTACAGTCTATAAAATTCAATAACTATAACACAAGTCAGCAGGATTACTGTATATAGATACCCAAAATTTGCTTTAGAAGTCCTATATCTTTACGTGGAGAGGTGAGGGTCTCCTTTGCTATTTCTGGGGTTGAGGTCTACACAGTTTATTGTTGAAAGGGTTAAATAATCATACATGATCATCATAGACACACATGATGATGAAAAAACTAAAATCAAGATCATGGAAGCAGTGGTTACAAGCATATCTTCCCAATCCCCCTGCTTCAACAATCTGGTGTGCTACTAGGAGTTCACAATTTTGCCCGGAATTGTGGGATCGCTCAGCCTTTGGGTAGGCAACAGGACCATCACAGACTTCCAGCTAGCTCTGACCCAGGCAGCCTTAGTAATGACTCTGCAAAGCATAATTTAAGCACAGTGGCCTGTGAGCATGCCCTTCATGGTCCCTAAAAGGGATTTACTTGCTCAGTCTGAATATACTGACCATAGACAAGGAGAGGCTTTACCACCTGAGACATCTATCTTAGCAATCAGTATCAGAGTACATGCTGCCCACTCTGAAAATGGGGCCAAAGAATCATTGCTGAAGTAGTTCACATTTCAGATGCCCAAACAGCACAGTGTGTCTCCCTGGTTCTGCTGCAAGATGGAGAAGGTGTAAGTGGAAAGAGATTGGACAAGATCGCCTGTAAATGTAGTTCTGGTGATGTCCAGAGCCTCTTTATTCACATTCACTAAAATAATTCCTTCTGGTTACAAGATAAGTATCCCCATAACCTTGGAGATTGCCAAGGTCTCTTTTCACCTCTTGTCAGCTGTAGTTCTCAATATAAATATGAAATGGAAACATATATAACACTTTGAGATAAGGGGGAAATATCTGGAACTACTCAGGATCTATTTCTCTCCCTTCTAGAATAAGATGTGCTATAACATTTCAGCTCCAAAAGTCATGCCATCCCCAGGTATAAAACCCACTGATCCCAGCAATCTAGGGGGCTGAGGCAAAAGAATTGCATGGAGCTTAACCTAGGCAACTTAGTGCCTTAGCAAGACCGTGTCTCAAAAAAGAGTGGTGGAGGAGAGACAGTTCCCGGAGATGCTGCTCAACGTGAAGGCCTGGGTTCGGTTCTCAGTAACAAAACACAGAGAGAGACAGGGAGGGAGGGAAGGAGGGAAAGACTGAACAGATTGCTTTGAGCTCTTTTCAGCTGTATTGTGATACGAGACAAATGAAATGCTATCTCCCTTATGCATGTTCCTAAACTTAGTGGGCCTTGCTAATAGTGGATACTGGGTCGTACTGTCCCTTGTTGCCTACCTATAAGTAAGAAGAGTGTTATGGTTACTTTGTGTAATTACTCTGTCTCAACAGACTTGGCAAAGAGTAGAAATTACAACCCAGGATGAAACCGGCTAAAGTGACCACCAGTGCACAATAAATCTGCTTCATACTTATGGGGTTGATGCACCCTTTCAGAAAACAGCCACACAGTTGGATGACCATGCTAACAAAGTGCACACATCCTGCAAAATAAAGCTTTAACATATTTAAAACTATTTATTATGAAGACGTTCAAGTGAGTTAGAAGTCATTGCGCATTTACACCGTGGTAAATTTTACACATGTTACATTTGTGAATGAATATATAAAAAGAGCTATTAGAGACTTTCTTCACTATTTAAACAATTACAAAATTTTGGAAGACCGTAAAATGGCTTTAATATTTTTTTCAGTATGGGAAGATTGAATCCAGGGACTGTACATGGAGCTATATCTTTGATCTCCCACCCCAACCCCCCCTTTTTTTGTTTGTTTGTTTGCAACTTTTTTGTAACAAGATCTCACTATTTGCTAAGTTTCCCAGGCTGGGCTCAAACTTGCCATCTTCCTGCCTCAGCCTCTCAGACTGCTAATATTACAAACGTGTGCCACCATGTCCAGCTTGGTATTAAATTTTTTAACTATGAATTTCTGTTTTTCTGAGAAAGTAATGAGCTTTTACATTTCTAATATTAATATTAAATTTTTAATCACAGTTTCTTGGCCACGAAGACTATGAAGAATTTGAAGAAGGCTTGTGTGATGATGCATACCTGTAATCTCACCACTTGTGAGGTTGAGGTTCTACCCAAATATTATCATTTTCAATGTCTGCTTTAGTGTTCAAAATAATGGGACACATTAGTTAAAGAACTGCTGATGCAGAAAGACAGGAAAAATTGTTATGGAATTCTTCTTCTTTTTTTTAAAGTATACCCATAACAGTTAACATAGATCCTCAACTGAAGGCTTCAGGACAGTGGATATCAGTTAAGCCCTAAGGGTCAGCTCTACATAAACATAGCAGCCAGGATGTTCCAACAGACTCTAGTCCTTGTCCAGATGTCATATATGGAGATTTGAACTTCAGAGCACAACAGACCCCAGAAATCTGTAAATCCTCTCTTGTCCTTTACTTATACTGTGATTCTATACTAGCCATCATAACCTTTTGGTCTTTTTCTTGATATCACTTAAATTCTCAGTATAGAAATCAAAAGTCATCAAACAATATAAAAAGTCATCCATATACCATACCTGATAGAAAGATTTTGCTATAAGATGGATCTTACACACACCAGAGCATATGCACTGCCTTTATCATTTAGAAAATATGGAATGAGATAAATAATGGCTACAGTGCAGGGTTCTAGTCTTAGTGGATGATTGCACTCATTAGGGAAAATTAATTCACTTCTAATTTAAGTTTTTTCTTAGTATAAACTGGGAATGGAGTAGGGAACCTAAGTGATCTCTGATGATCTTCTCAATTATAAATTTTAATCAATATTATATTCCAAATATAACTTTGTTTTGCTTTATTGTTCCACATATATACAATGAACATAGAAGTGACCTCTCTCTGTGCAGGGTGATTGTTTATTTGACATTTCCTAAGCATAACCCCTGTGTCAGACTCTGTATATTTGGACTCAAATAACTCAAACTGTAATAGAACAAAGTAGAAAATGACATGGTTAATTATGGCCCAAAGAGGTCCTTGAAGGACCCAAAAGGCACTAAAGTAACTTTTAGTTTATATGAAAAATAAAGATGTAGAAAATAAAATGAATGGTGAGCAACAAAGAAATGCAATAATTTCTCTCCCTGACTACAAATCCTATAGCAACACAGCAATAGAATGGCCTTTACTATTTTACTTTTACTGTTTACTATTAGGCTATTTTGTGTGCCCATATTAAAAAGTAGGATAGACAGGAAGTAGCTATGTCATGACCTAGGATTTCCCCAAAGAGACAGGAAATGAGAGACTGGAGTTTGAACAAATGATGATCAGTAACATCAACAGGAGAGATGCCACTTGTTTTACCTGTAACAAACTAAGGGGGTTCGTGAGAACTTAGTAATGAAACACCTGGAATGTGTGTGTGGGGGTCACTAAAGGCATATACACATGCTAAAAAAGACCATATTGACCAACTTGGTTAAGAGAATACAGGATCAGTAACTGAAGATAAGTTTTGCTAAGGTCACCCAAGAATTCCAGTGCCACTATCCATCTTAAGGTATCACATTGTATCTTCTGTTCATTTATCAACTTAATATAATTATAGAATAAAATGTTGCCATAATAATGTTTGTTCAATATGCCAGGCAAACTCAGCAATGCTGTGAAAAGGGCATTGTCTCCTGGCAATGTTCTTCAAAACAAATGACTTAGGAAATTCTTGAACAATGAATAGAAAGAGGAGAAATAAGACCTCATTTCCTGCAGTCATGGGATTCAAAGGCTAACAAGTGCATGGATATGGACACAATTATTCATGCGAAAACATCACGATGATCAAATGGATAACTTAAGTAAAACAATGCTGTAAACTATCAATCACAATACACGACACATATGAAGCACATTAGTATTAGTAATGGCAGTAGTGCTATTGTCACAGAGCAATTTCTGATTTGGATGAACTTCCCTATAATGAAGTGGTATATTCTTTCTCTGTGATCATTGGAGTAGCATCTAAATAGTGTTTATTTCTAAAAATCATTATTCTCTGCATGTCTATGTTTGTCACTCAGCTGTGCATTAATGTTTTAACCAAGCCTTATAATACCAGTTCAGTCAGTAATATAATCCTCCACTTATTCCCCCCATTTTGAATGTCTCTTTTTTGTTTAATGCTCTGCTTTCACACAGAACTTGTCAATGGTTTGGATGCTTTCTACTGGGCCTTATCAGAGATCATGCTTATTGGAACTCTCTGTATTTTATAGCTTCCATCTCATTAATGCCAACACTAATTTGTGGTCCTATCCAATATCACCCCCATAAGATTTGCATGAATACACACTGGATTTCAATCTGCCATTCAACAAGCATGAAGTCCTTTATGTTCATTACCAGCCAATCAAAGAGCGCCAGATTCTTTTGTCTGCAATTTTTTCATAGTGAAATCATTTTATTATTATCCCAAAGCAATTTCCTATTATTACCCCAAAGCAGTTTCCTGGTGAGAAATACTAGGAAAAACTTAACAATAACAGCTCTTCCTCCTCTTTTTTAGTTGTAACCAAATACAACTATTTCAACCTGGAAACTCCAGTTCAAACTGATGTGTCAACTTGTTTGCTAAATCCTCTATTCCTAAAATAGCTCTTACTCAGGACTATTTTATAGTATATTATAAAATGGACTATTTTATCACCCTTCAAGGAGCAAAAGGACTACTTTATGCTGTAGCAGAAAATCAAACCAAGTTGACAAACCCAAGTGATCTGGTAGACCCAATGCCACTTGTGCCAAAATGACCTCATTTTCAGTGTCTACAGTTTTCTCCTCCACAATACTAGGGCCTGGGATCATTATCATGGAATTCTTCTGTGTTTAATTTACATGGTTAACTGATTTCTCTTTTACATCATTTCAAACCCATGCATCATTACCAAAAGTATTCCAGTCTGCTATAATGTTCTGCATCTCCTATTCCAACAAATGCATTGTCCTTCAAGTTCCTCATGTAATTTTCTGTTCTTCAACAAATTTCAATTGCAAACTTGGTTCACAGAGGCTTGTCTGTCCATATTCTGAGATAAATTAACTTGGTAGGACAAATGTTAGTAAATAAAGGGAAATAACAAATGGCAGAGGATCTCATTCAACAAAAAGGTGTGGTAATCTTCAAGAGGGGTACTTTTTAGTGCTGTTTTTAGTGATGAAAAAAAGCTGACTCTTTTCTCACATGATAAAGACCTGGGAACTACTTCCTTCTCTCCCACTGAGACCTGGGTTTTCACATGTTGTTTTTTCTAGGAATTGAACTCTGAGAAAATGACTTGCGTGCAGAGCTCTGTTAAAGACTACTCAGGATTCAGCAGCTATGGAGAAGATGGAAAAAGCCAGGAATGGGCAGAGGGAGAAACTGGGCTATGGTATAATCACATTAAACTCAAGCCAGCACCACAGAGAGGCCTACCGCAGGAGTAGCCCTCTAGAGTTGCTCCCAGTTTAGAAAAAGAGATCAGGCATTTTTACCTCAACAGGGACCAGTCAAGGAGGGTTAACCTTGGCCAAGAATGTTCTCCCTCCAGAGAGAATAATTCCCAGAGAGAGACATCAGCCAACGATCCTCCAGCCATTAAGAGGGTAAGTCCTTTAGTCCTGCAGGGTGAGTGTGAGGGATGCTGCCCAGCTTGCCACCACATGCCAGCCCTTTATTTTATGAAATACCCAATCAACCACCTTGTGCTCAAACTCTACAAGATCTTTCACCACAGTCACTTAAATCTTGTTTGATGGATGGCACCAATCTGCTTGACTGCTTACTGTTTATCAGTTTTAAAATATGTATTCACTGCTATTTTCATGAAGCACAAAACTCAATTACTTGTGGCATAGGCAAAAGAAGGGAAATTTGTTTTTTTCCTCAGGTTAGCTACTTCTGTGTCTAAAAGTAACACTTCAGCCGCAGAACTTTGCTTCTTCAGCAATATAACATGGATAAAGGTATTTACCTTCCTAATAGGAGTATAAAATGAAACCATGTACATGAACCACTGTATAAACAATAAAATGCTACCCAGAGTTGGTAACATTTGGCAGAGTATATGCTCAAAAATATGTATGCTGAATGGCTATATGAACATAATTACAACTTCCTCCCAATTGCAGCAAGTCTATGGCCCCTGGCTTCCTTCCAGCACAATGCCAGTCTGGGTCACTCAATCTAGCAACTTGTAAAATTCAAGTGAGATTTACTGTGACGTGAGGACCAACCCTCACAGCACAGCAGGAATTGTGCCTATCCTGCATCACAGCTTTCATACTGAAAACCATAAGATGTCTCCAGGAGTCACTTATATCATTGCCTAATTGAGCCTAAAAATAGCTCTTTATTAAATTATGCCTAAAAATGTTTTGTAATACGTATCCTCTAAAATTCAAGTGCTAAATATTCAATTAGCTCTGCTTGCAAGATAACTTGTTCTTAGATATCTTGAAAGCATTATCATTCAGTACAGGTCTGGATCCTTTATCCAAAATTCCCAAATCTAAAAAGCTCTGAAAACCAAGTTGTTACCTAATTCATTTGGTGGAAAACATTGACCTGTACCTATTTAAAGTTGTTAATGAATTTAATTACTCCCTTAGTGTATTTCAAACAGAAATATAGCTGCGTTTGATTAAAGGTGGTACTCAGACCCAAATAGTGTTATTGTAACCTACAATACATGTACCTTAAGGCTTCAGATATGAGGCTAGGCCTGTATTTATTAAGGAGCTGATACTGTCTTGCATTTATTAACTCAATTAACTGTCATATAATCTCAAAAGATACTGCTGAACACCTGCCCCACTCTACAAATGAAGAAATTGAGCCAATAGAATATGCAAACCTCCCAAGTCATACAGCATAAAAGTAGTAGAGCTAGGAATTAAAAGCAAGCATTATTTATTGATTTAAGAGAAAAAAAGACACAGAAAGAAAAACAGAAATCAAAAAAGACAAACAATAAACAATACCCAAAACAATAACAATATTGGTTTTCAAACAAGATGATAGGAATTTGGCAATTGTTGTAATATTGCATATTGCTACTTTCAAAAGAGTGGCTTAAATTACCAGATATAAACACATAAAGTTGATCTAATCATGAATATTAACTGTTCTTTTCAAAGAACTAATGCATTAGTAGTATAGTCATCTTAGCATCTTTGTATCTTATGTATGCGTATACAAATTTATGTCTTTTCTTTTTTCCTTCCTCTTTTCCTCCTCTCTCTCTCTCTCTCTCTCTCTCTCTCTCTCTCTCTCTCTCTCCCTCCCTCCCTCCCTCCCTCTCTCTCTCTCTCTCTGTCTCTCTTTTTGTATTGGAAATCAAACTCAGGACCTTACCACTGTCAGGCAGGTGCTTATGCCGCTAAGCTATATTCCTTGCTATTTCCCCATTTTGCAGCAAGCTCAGCTTAGTGAATCTTAGTGAATAGGAGGTAGCAACAGGCAAAATGAGTCACCTCTGAGGACACATACTGAGAATCTGATGATCTGAAGAACATAGCAACTTCTATTTGCATAGAAAAGAACCACCGGAATGTGCATGTATAAAGTGTGTACGTGTGTGTGTGTGTGTGTGTGTGTGTGTGTGTGTGTGTGTGTGTGATGGCTTGTATCCAGATGCCTGCTCCCCAAATCTCATGTGGTCATAGGTGGGGCTTTGTAGCGATGGCTGGGTCTAGAGAGTATGATGTTGGAATTAAGTGTGTGATATTGGGGTCCGGGGTGTGTGATTATTAAATTAGATCATTGATTGTTTTAGCCATTGATAATTCTAGAAGTAGATAATGGAAAGGCCCTCCCTGGACATGAGGAACAACCTGGATAGAATATAAGGGGGAGAAAGAGGGCTGCTGGGGCTGCTTGCTGCATTGCTCCTTGCTTCCTTCTGTCTGCCATGCCACCTTGTTTTGGAGCCAGCCAACAAGAACAGAAACCGCTAAGGCTATAAGCTACAATAAACTTTCCGCCTTTAATTTTGGGTGTCAGATATTTTTGTCTCAGCAATGAGAAAAGTAACTCTGTGTGTGTGTGTGTGTGTGATGAAGAGAGAAAGAAAGAGGGAGAGAGGGAAAGAGATACAGAGAAATTTTCATAAGTTGCTTCTCACAACTGAAGGGATTGGCAAATCCAAAATCTGCAGGGAATACCAGTCAGCTGGAGAAGTCCAAGGGTAGAATTAATATTGCAACTAAGGTCAAGCAGAATTCTCTACTGGTGGTGGTGGGGTGGTGATCAGGTTTTGTTTTTATTGTTATATTATTGTTATTATTGTTGTTTGTTTTGTTATTTTTTTCTATAAAGGTCTTCAGCTGTTTGAATGAGACCTACTCGTGCTATCGAAGGTAATCTACTTTATTCCAAGTCTACTGATTTAAATGTCAATCAGTTCTAAAAATGTCTTAACACGAACATTAAGTTAGGTATTATACTAAATGCCTGGTAATAACCTATTATAATAGCCTAACCAATTTGACATACAAAATTATTCAACACCTACTCTATGATAATTATATACCCAATGTGGCCCCTGGAAAACGAGTGCTTGTAGACATAGGCTCTCTGTGACCTGCTTTGTGTTAAAATAGCAAGGGACTTGATAAGATATAAGTTGGGCCCCTCGGCTTTCACCAATAAGGGTATTACATCTGCGGTATTGTGCTCGTTAGTTCTGCTTGGTTTTGCCAATGGCAGAAATACATCTGGAGCCAGATTCTTGTGATTTAAAAAATATATATTATTAGTATATATTGGTTACATCCTTTGCGAAGTGTTGGTGCATATACATAACACATCTTAATTCTTTTACATTTCCTTCTCCTTTCCTTTTTCCTTCCATCTCTTGATCGAAGGAGTTATAATCAAGATGCCTGGACCAATGAATTTCCCTACTTCAATGTGTACAGTCAGACAGCTGAAATTTCATCAGTGACAATCAAATAAGGGGCAGCTCAGGAACAAAGCAGGAGTCTCTAACCAAACACAATCTGAGCACGACCTTTCCCCTCCACCTCCTCTACCACCGACAGTCTTGGCCCATCAGTTGTATTCATAAGGAGTCCAAAAATCTTAAACTACAATCACTCTATTTCAAATTAGAAAAGAAATAAATTGAAGGTATAGTATGTATTTCCATTTCCCCTCTTTTGATTGGAGAGACTAGAAATTGCTTCAAAGGAGAGATGCATGAAATGGGAGAAGACCCATTTTCTTTGCCAGAAATGAAGGTTTCAGGCCTCTTCAGTTAATTGCAGAGGGATGAATGATGGAGGTGGAGGTTTGGAGGGGATTGGAAATACCCTGGAGTCCTTGGCACATGGGAGTATGATCCACCCAAGGTAGTTGGGATGAGTCAGAATACAGAATAGAGCAGAGTTATTCCCATGGCTTCACAGCTACAGCCCTGTCTTCCCTGTCTTCTTCCATCTTTTTTATCCATTCTCAAGGGCACAAAAATGTATCAGTGGCCCTTAAACAGCTCACTGGAAAAAGACAAGATTCCAAATACAATGGAAGGGTTAAGGGGAATTCCTCCACATTATGTTAGAACATGTGTGTGTGTGTGTGTGTGCGTGTGTGTGTGTGTGTGTGTGTGTGTGTGTGTGTGTGTTTAGTTGTTGGTTTTGTTGTTGTTTTTAAGGTATGATGATTGCCCTCAGGATCTTCACACTAAGTCACTGAGTTGCCCAGGCTGGGCTTAAATTTATGATCCTTCTGCCTTAACCCTCAAAGTGCTGGGGTATAAGCAACCATTCTCAGCTTCCCAGAGGGATACTTTATAAAATCTACTCACAGTAAGAATTTTAAAAAGCGAAACTAGATTACATGAAACTATTCAAATGCACCACAGCAAAAGAAGGGGTGAAAGAAAGGGGAGGAAAGGAGAAGAAAGGGGTGACAGGAGGAAAAGAGGGAAAGTTTAATGGGCAAGGCCTGGAGATGTACTTTACCAGTTGCTCCCGAGGCAGGATGGAGGCTGTTTTTCTTTAGCTTGGTTTCTCTCCATCTTCTGAACAAGATTCACTAGCATTCCCACCTATGAGCCTCCTAATATCCTTCTGATCAATTCCTTTTTCTATTTAAAGTAACCATAACTGTTTGAAAGTAAGAACCTACACTGGCACACAGCAAGAAATTAATTTATTTAAATATAAAACCAAGTCACTGACAGAATCAGTACTAACAAATAGATGTAAATGTTATAAATTTCACCAATATATAATAAAATAACTAATAAAAGTAGGAGCTGGGGAGGAAAGAAGAAAGTAGGAGTGCTAATTTCATCATCTTTCTTAGCAGGGAATTAATAGATACCAATTCAAATGGAAACATGCAGTTTTAAAGACATAATGACTCATAATGTCTCTCATAATCATTTCATAAATTTGAGAGTAATACTTTAGGGAATACAGATGAGGAAGTTTAAGTTCAAAAATAATAACTGAATTAACTAAAATCTAATGGCTGGTCCATTCCATCAAAACTTCAGCAAATGGGACTACTGGGTATGCTAAGAGCCAAGCAGTATGCTAAGTGCTGGGGTACTGGGACTGTGCCTACTATGGTCTCCATCCTCATGTGGCTGACAGGCTAGTGGGAGAATCAGTCATAAAGCAAACAAAGAAACGCTAAGTATGAAATTACAATAGTGTTAAATGTCATGAAAGGGAAGAACAGGGCATTGTGAGGGAGAATAGCAGAAATGGAGCTCACTTCACATAGAGTACTTAAGAAAGGTGACATTTAAAAGGAGACTTCCAAGTTGGGAAAGAACCAGCCTAACAGACATCAAATGGAAAATAATTCCAGGCAAGGGAAGCACCATTAAAAAAAAAAAAAACTTTATAGAAAGAATAGACTTGACATGGTAGAAAATAGAAAGAGGACATGAGTAGAGAGAGTGAGGCCCCAGAAGATGAAATAAGAGTGGAACAGGTAGAAGGAGCTAAATCATGTAGGGAAAGCTTGTGTGCACATGGGGTGCCATTCGGTTTTCATGCCAAGAGCATGAAAGTCTCTAAATTCTTTTCAATGGGGAAGGACATAATGAAATTGACATGACCAAATGTGCTATAACCACATGGGTGGAAGATGGTTTGTTGTTGCAAGAGTAGAACCGAGAAGTTAGATTAGGGGCAGTCTAGGAGAGGGCTTGAAACTGGTTGGTGATAGTGGAAACTGAGACAAGTTGATGAACTGGAAAGGTATTTTGGAAGTAAAATCCAAAATATTACTGAGAGGAGCCAGTACAGTGGCACAGCTGTAATCCCAGTTACTGGGGAGGCTGAGGGGGAAGGTTGGGAAGGTGGTGCAAAGCCTGAGAAATTTGGCAAAACCCTACTTCAAAATCAAAGTGAAAAGGGGTGGGAAGGTAATCACTGTAGCGTTGTAGCACAACTGCAAGTCTAGGATTGTGACTCCGCCTGCTTTCTTCTCGTTACCAGGATTGCTGTTGTTATTCTGAGTGTCTCCTGGCTCCATATGAATGTTAGGATTGTTTTCTCCAGTTCTGTGAAGAATGCTGTTGGTATTTTTATTGGGATTGCATTAAATGTGTATGTTAGTTTTACAAGTATGGCCATTTTGACTGTACTGGTTCTGCCTATTCAGGAACAGGTAATATCTTTCCATTTTCTGATATTCTGACGAGAGTATTTTGGGTAGAGCTGTAGAGAAAAGTAAGAATGCATTTTCATGTTTGACAACAATGAGATGCAGATATGAAGAATTACTAAAAATGTTTGGGTCACTGCAGGAATCTGAAAAATGTCAAGAGACAGTAAAAGGAACAGGGCTTTTTCTGCGGAGGGCTCATAAGTTTCACACTCAAGGCTGGCTTAGGAGAAAGGGATATAGTAGAACAAAGAGAATCAGATAATGGAGCATGAACCTTGACTCTAAGTAATGGGGATTCATCTATTAAAAGGGAACAGTCTTGACTTTTTTGCTTCCCACAGAAACTCTTCACTAGGGATTGTGGCAACTCCATAGAGTATAAATAGCTCAGGTAAACCTGTAAGATCTACCAATGACTGGAAGAAAGGAAGATGGAAATAGAACAAGAAAAAAGATGAAACATGCATTAAATCATCACCTACCATGTGCCCTACTTCGTGTTCTCATTAGATGTTTCTCTGCAAGTTGTGTACTACACAAAGGAACCACATTCAAAGTATAGATACTTTTAGAAGACATTTAAATGTTTTGCTCTGATTATCAGTATATTAGGATATTTATCTAGCAGGCAGAACTAAAATCATTGAGCAAAGGGTGGTGTTATTCCTAGTATCCAGATATCCCACCGCCCAAAGGCTCATGCACTCATAGATGGAGCTTTTTGGAGGTGGCTGGACCTGGGTTACACGAATGTATACTAATGGTACTGATAATTAGATTGGTGCATTGACTAGTTTAGAAATACACTAAGAGTTCTGGGTGTGAGTAATGAGAAGCCCTACTCTGGGTGTGAGTGGCACCAACCAAAAGCCTTGTACCCTGGATGGAATATAAAGGGAAAGATGGAAAGCAGGCTGACTGCTTTCTGCCTGCCCTGCCCAGGTTGTTCTTCTTCTGCCATGGCTCTTTGCCATGCCACCCTGCCTTGGAGCCAGCCAACTATAGACTGAAACTTCTACAAACAAATGAGCTGAAATAAAGCTTTCCTCCTTTAACTAATCAGTGTCAGCTATTTTGTCCCAGCAATGAGAAAGTAACTAAGACAGGTGGATTTTTGCAACTCATTAAATAAGCCATCCAGACCACAATGCCCTCACTGCCATGGTGCCAGATGCTTTCTTTTATGTTACATCATTTTATAAATACACAACCTTACCAAATAAAAATTTTAAAATGAGGAAGAGAAGTTCAGTAAGTTGGCATGAAGCTGAGCTGAATATCCAGATCAGCCAATTTCAAAACCAATCCACGTTTCTCATTCTACCACATTGTCTCACACAAGGAATCCTAGTATAAAAGATGCCACTAATACCAATTGTGTTTTTACTGTGCCTCACACAGCCTTTTATTTCTGGAGATAGAACAGAGGGTACATGCTAGGCAAATGGTCTAAGCTATGCTCCTATTTCCTCACACAATCTTCTGAATGTTTTCACACATAATAATAAGGTAAGTCAAAGCTAGCCCAGAAAGATCACATCACATAGTCAACATCACACAGTTAAACAAATTGTTTATTTATGTTGTCCCTTCCTCCCTTTCCTCACCCCACATTTCTCCACCGCTCCACTGAACATTCTCACTTCTCACACCATTCCTTCCAACAACCCCTAAACACAAAATAACCTTTTTCCTGTTTATCATATTGTGTATTTCCCTTAAGTACAATCATCAAGATCAAAAAGCATCTAAAAAATAAATGAGGTAGCAATTCTCTGATAATACACTGACTGCTCCAAAAATAAATAAATGAAAATCAAGTTAGAGTGAAGCAACAGCTTCATTTCATTGAATAAATTTCAAGCTCTCCTTATACATACAGCTTTTATTTGAATTATGAATTTCACCCTAAAGATTAATTTGACCTTCTATAAAAAGCATAAGAATTAATATTCATCCAAGATATGAATCTTTTTTCATTTTCATGTTAGTGGAAATACATTTGTTAAACTATTGTGGAGTGTAATTTTTACTGATTCACTCCCACTTTTCTGCTCAAGTTGAAGAATTTTGAAATATCTGTATAAACACTTTCTGTCAATACTATAACGATTTATTGTCGAGTTACTGTAACCATTATCTCCATGAGAGCTATGAATTATGCCTTGTGATGCTAGATTTTATTGAACTTAGGCAATACAGAAGTGATCAATTTAAAAAAAAAAACCTCACAATGCATTTTACAGTTTCTAGCAGGTAACATAGAGAAATGATTTCTAGATGAAAACTACACAGCAAAAAAACTGGTTATGACTCTTTTACTGTTACCTACTCAGTTTCCAGGTACTTCTGTACATTCCTTAATCCATATTCTTTGGATCCTGAGAATTAGAATTTATTTAAATGTGCATGTTCTTCTCTCCCTCTCCCCTTCCCTTTCCTTCCTTTGTCTTCCCTCCTCCTCCTCCCTGGACTGCTATAACAAAATACCACAAATGATGACCATAAATACGATAATTTAAATACCAGAAATATATTGTTTCACAGTTCTGGAGATAACAGATTACAGTTAAATATCAGTTTACTGACAGGACATGCTCCATCTGAAGATGCGAGGGAGGCATCTGCTCCAAGCCTTTCCCAGCTTCTGGTACTTTTCTGGCAATCTTTAATGCCTTTGACTTATAGGCACATTATCCCAAGCTCTGCCTTCATGTTCACATGGAGTTCCCCATTGTGTGTTCATGTCCAGATTTCTATTTTTTAAAATAATGTTTATAGGAACACCAGTTTCATTAGTCCGCTTCCTGTTACTGTAGCAAAATACCAAAAACAGACTAATTTTTATAAAGAAAGGGGGTT
The DNA here is from genome assembly GCF_034190915.1 of Cavia porcellus. NCBI lineage: Eukaryota > Metazoa > Chordata > Mammalia > Rodentia > Caviidae > Cavia > Cavia porcellus. The sequence continues at coordinate 22,126,990 of NW_026947513.1, read as the reverse complement.
GATTTAGCTCACCATTTTGGTGTGTCAGAATCCTAGTACCAGCACCAGCTCAGCTCTAGTGAGGCGGGCTTGGGGTGCATCACCTCATGACTGCTGCAGGAGTCTTTCCTCCAAAGACACAGAGGTAAGCCTTTCTTTTTTGTTCCCCTTTTTATTCCAATGAGAATGGCAGAGCGGAACTCTGTAACAGTGGATAAGGCATTCTATAAGTCCACAGATGGTAGTTTTGGCAGAAACATTATGTCTAAGAAAGCCAAATCCATATGCAGAATAAGTGTCTATAACAGTAAGGAAAAAGTGCTATGCTTTCCATGATGGGAGTGGTCCAGTATAATCAAATCACCACCAGGACACAGGAAATGGTACCATATTAGGGATTCGGTGTTGGTCTCTGCTACAAGTATTATTGGACATCCAGCAGTTGCTATAACCAGATCAGGCTTGGTGAATTGGAGTTCACGATGGCGAGTCCATTCATAATCTCCATCCCTGTCATCATAGCCACCCTATTCATAAACTCACTGAGCAATGACAGGGGTAGCTGAAGAAAGAGGATGGCTGCTATCTTCAGAATAGGTCATCCCATCCAACTTTAGATTGCTAAAGTTCTTTTCTACTGAAGTCACATTTTGGTGAGCATATACATGGAACACAAATATCTTTACATCCCTTGCCCATATGGAGAAGTCTACCATATACCTCTTCCCCAAATATCTTTGTTGCCAATTTTCTAGTCATATTCCTTACAAGTTACTTACCAACTGGCCAAACTGGCTTCAGTCCAACAATCAGTATATAGTTGAACATTTGGTCCTTTTTCCCTCCAAGGAAAATGTATTACCAGGTGCCCACTGTGAAAAGTTCCCTTCACCATTGTCCTTCAGGGGCTGTAATGCTGCAACTGTCCATTTGTGGGTGGGTGCAGAACTATGTAAACTAGGCCTTAGCCTTCTTTTCCATTGACAGCTGATCATTTGGTATACACCATGAGACCATAGGTGAATTCTGGGAGACACAAGGCAACAGTGGGAATTATGGGAATCTAGGAATCTTCTTCATGTAACCTATTTGTGCCCTCTGAACCAGCTCTGGCTCGATCACGTATTTACTACTTCCACTTAATGATAGACTGTGCATATCCAACTTCATGACTTGATAGATCAGATAATACTCATATCATGATGAGTAACTCAAATTGCTTTGTAACCTGGTGTACCGGTTACTTTTTTCTCATTGCTGGGACAAAATACCTGACATCCAAAATAAATGAAGAAAAGGTTTATTTAGCTCACAGTTTATGGAGATTTCAGTCCATAATTAGATGGCTCCAAGGCAGGTGATGCTGCAGAGGGGCAAGAGATAATGGTGACTGGAAGACAGCAAAAGCTGCAAGAGCCAAAATGTGAAGAGAAGAGAGAAGACTCTATCTGTTCCTTACATTATATGTAAGCTACCCACCCTAGGGTGGGTGTAGCACTCAAACCCATAATCCCAGCATTGGATCATGAATCAGCCACAAACTCTAGAAGCCTGCACCCATGAAGCATGAGGCTTTGTAAGAACACCTAGACATAAACCATAACACCTGGTATCCCATGGTCAAATGTTCAGTTTTCACTAAAATTCAGTAATAAGCCAGGAGCTGTTTTTCAAAGGTAAAGTAGTTTACAGATGATGGCAGACCCTTGCTCCAAAGTTCTAAAGGCTTCAACTACAATTCATCTATAAGGGCCTACCAGAGACTCCAAATAGCATCCTTACTGCCACTGATACTTTAAGTATCATCAGAACTTCTGATCATATGAATCCACTGGCACAGCAGCACGGACTTGCTGCAGAGCCTTCTCTTGTTCTGAGCCCCACTCAAAACAAGCAACTTTCCAAGTTACTCAATAAATAGACCAAAGTAAAACACCTAAGTAGAAATATGTTGCCTCCAAAATCCAAATAGGCCCATTAGGTGTTGTGCCTTCTTTTTTTGGTTATAAGAGGAGCCAGATGCAGCAACTTATCTTTCAACTTAAAAGGGATATCTCTATATGTCCCATACCACTGGACTCCTGGATTTTTCACTAGCATAGAAGAACTTTGAATTTTAGTTGGATTTATTTCCCATCCTCTGGCTCACAATTGCGTTACTGACAAATCTAGAGTGGTTGCTACTTATTTATAACATGGTCCAATCAGCATAATATCATTAGTGTAATGGACCAGTGTGCTAGCTTGTGAGATAGAAAGGTGATTGAGATCCCTGCAAACTAAGCTGTGGCATAGGGCTAAAGAGTTCATATGACTTAGGTGGGATAGTGAACGTGTACTGCTGGCCTTTCCAGCTGAAAGAAAATTGCTTCTGATGGGTTTTATGAATAGGTATGGGAAAGGAAGCATTTTTCAAATCAACAACTACATACCAAGTGCTGGGAGATGTGTTAATCTGCCCAAGGAAGGAAACTATATCTAGACCAGAGTCACCACTTGATTCAGTTTATAGTAACTCACCATCAACCTCCAACACTCATTTGTCTTCTGCACAGGCCAAATGAGAGAATTAAATGGAAATATGGTGAGAAGGATGGGAGAAAGATTGACCATATAAGTTTTTAATGGTTTGAAGAAGATATTAGACAATGGAAAGATACCACTTGTTCTTGAATAGGCAGAGCCCATGTAGTGAAAATAGCCATACTTCCAAAACTGGTATACATATTTAATGTAATCCCAATCAAAATACCAAAATCACATATCACAAAACAAAGGAAAACAACTCTAAGATTCATATGGACCCAGAAAAAACCTAGAATAGCAAAAGCAATTCTGGACAACTAAGGCAGAGGGCATCACAATCCCTGATTTGAAATTATACTACAAAGCTATCATGATAAAAAAAAAAAAGCAACATAGTACTGGCAAAAAAAATTTTTAAATAGACCCAAGGATCAGTGGAACAGAAAAAAAAAATGCAGGAACCACTCCATGCACACTCAGCTATCTTATCTTTGACAAAGTAGCCAAATACCTTTACTGATAGCCTCTTGAAGAAATGGTGCTTGGAAAACTGCTTTTCCACATACTAAAAACTGAACCTGTACCCATGTCTCTCACCATGCCCTAAACTAAAATCAAAATGAATAAAAGCTCTAAATATTAAAATGTAAACATCAAATCAGTTACAGGATAGGATACGTAAAACTCTTAAAGACACAGGTATGAGCAAAGATTTTATAAACAGAACAATGATTACACTGGAAATATTACAAAGAATCAAAAGCTGGGGTCACATCAAATTCAAAAGCTTTTGTACAGCAAAAGAAACCACAAAAGGGAAAACCCACAGAATGAAAATAATTTTTACCAGTTAGTCCTCAGACAAAGGACTAATATCTAAAATATATAAGGCACTAAAAAATCTGACCTCTCAAATTTAAATACCCAATCCAAAAATGGGCACCTGAAATTAATAGACATTCCTCAGATAATGAAGTAGAAATAGCAAATAAATATACGAAAAAATGCTCAACAGTATGGGTCATTTGAGAAATGAAAATTAAAGCAACACTGAGATTCCATCTCACTCCAGAAAGAATGGCTATCATCAATAAATCAGCCAGTGGGGTTGGGTTTGGTGGACTACCAAAACTAACCCAAGAAGACATAAATATACTTAACAACCAATCATAAATAATGAAACTGACTCAGTAATAAAGAATTTACTTACTAAAAAAATCTCAGGACCAGATGGATTCACAGCTGACCTCTACAAAACCATTAAGGATGTTCTATCACCAATATTCCTCTCAAGCTATTTAAAAAATTTGAAAGGGATACAGTGCTCCCAAAGTCATTTATGGAAGGCAATATCACCTTGAGGCCCAAACCAGATAAAAACCCAACTAAAAAAGTGAACCATAGTCCAATCTTTTTAATGAACATAGATGCAAAAACCCTCCACAAGATATTAGCAAAAACAATGCAGCATATTGTCAAAAAGCTGATACACTATGATAAAGTAGGTTTCACCCTGGAGGTTCAACATATATGTCTATAAATGTAATATGTCACATAAACAGGAACATGGTAAAAATCTACATGATCATACCATAGATGCAGAACAGGCTTTTGAGAAAAATCCAACATCCCTTCATGATAAAAAACCTTAAAGAAAACAGGTATAGAAGGCTCATACCTAAATTTGAAAAAATCTATTTATGCCAAGTCAACAACTAGCACCATGCTAAATGGAGAAAAATTAAAAGCATTCCCCCTAAAATCAGGGACAAGACAAGGATGCTCTCTGTCACCTATGCTATTTGACATAGTACTTGAAATATTAGCCCAAGAAATTAGGCAAGAGGAAGAAATAAAAGGTAAAGAAATGAAAGAACTCAAATGATTACTACGCAGGGGACATAATACTCTATATGGAAGATCCAACAACTCCATGGAGAAACTCTTAGAATTAATAACTAATTTCAACAAAGTGACAGGATACAAGAGCAACACACATAAATGATTAGCACTTATGTCATGAACAATGAAAGGGATAAGAAGGAAATTATGAAAATAGTACCACTCACAGTTGCTTTAAGAAAAATGAAATACTTAGGAATTAACCTACCAAAAAAAATGAAAGACTTCTGCAAAGAAAACTATAGTATTCTGAAGAAGGAAAATAAAGAGAACATCAGAAAATGGAGAGCTCCCTTGCTCCTGGATAGGCAGAATCAATATTGTCAAAAAGGCCATACTTCCAAAACTGTTAAACAGATTCAATTCACTCTTAATAAAAATATCAACAGCACATTTTTACATCATAAAATTTATATGAAGCCAGAAGGGATGCCAAACAGCAAATGTAATTTTGGGTAATAAGAGCAAAGCAGGTGGCAGAGCCCTACCAGACTTCAAGCTATACTGTAGTGCAATAGTGGTAAAAATAGCATGGTACTGGAACAAAAGCAGCCATGAGGAGAGTGGATCAGAGCTCAGGATACAGCAGCCTTCCCAGACATACTCAACTATTTGATCTTTGACAGAGGGCCCAAAAGAATAATATGGAGAGAAGATAGCCTATTCACCAAGTGGTGTTAGGAAAACTAGTTATCGGTAGAAGAATGAAATTGGACCCTTATCTCTCATTGTATACTAAATTAAAGTCAAAATGAATCAAAGATCTAAATATTAAAACATCAATTTTAAACTTTCTGGAAGACAAAATGAGTAAAACATTTGAAGACATAAAAGTAGGAAAAGTTTTTCTAAACAGAACCTCAATTGCAAGGAAATAGCAAGAATCAACAAATAGAATTACATCAGACTAAAAGGCTTCTGGACAGCAAAACATTCAATCAGTAAAGAGACAACTTACAGACTGAGAAAAGATTTTAGCAGCTACTTCTCAGACAGAGAACTAATATCTAGAATACACAAAACTAAAAGAAATTAGATCACTTAAAATTAAAGCCCAGTCAAGAAACAGGCTAGAGAAATGAATATACATTATACAGAAGAAGAAATATAAATGCCCAACAAATATATGAAAAAATTGTCCAACATTTCTGGCCATTAGAGAGATGCAGATTAAAACAACACTAAGATTCCATCTTACTTTGGAAAGAAGGGCAATCACTAGGAAGTCAAACAATAACAAATGCTAGTATGGCTATGGTGAAAAAGAAATTCCCCTACATTGTTTGTGGGAATGCAAACTAGTGCACCATTATGGAAATCAGTATGAAGATTTCTCCAAGAATTAAAATTAGAAATTCCATATGACCCAGCTAACTCCCTGCTAGATATTTCCCCAAAGAGCTTAAGTCATAATACTACAGCAATATTTGCATACCAATGTTTACAACAGCACACTGACTAAATGCTGGAAGCCCATCAACAGAAGACTGGATAAACAAAATGTGGTATCTATATATGATGGAATACTACTTGGCAATAAAGAGTTACAAATTTGAGGCATCTGCAGGAAAATGGATGCGCTTGGAAAATATAATGTTGAGTGAAATAAATCAGACACACAAGTTTGAATACCATATGGTATCCCTCATTTGAGTGAAGCAAAGCACAAAGAAAATGATGAAAGATGATAGAAAAGGATAAAGAGACAGATCTCTTTCAATAGGGAAATGGTTCAAGGGAACAATGATTGCATGGGAGAAATGAGAGGAATAGAGACACGCCATAAACAGAAACCTAATAACCTCAGTCAATATAAACATTATAAGCAATAACATGTGCTAAGACAAACAGTATTAACATGTATGAAAAAGGTGATTGGTGAACAAGAAGAGGAGGGAGAGGGGGAGGAAAGGGAAGAGTTTTTAATAAAAAGTCATAATGTGTACGTGTAACCACTCTCTAAAATGACTGTACACTGCATGAATTACAAACATGTAATACTAAAATAAAATTTAAAAAAAGAAAAGAAATCAGACACACAAGTTTCAGTATCACGTTGTTTCTCTCGTGTGAGAAACCTAAAGGCTAAACAAGCAGTATAAAGGAGGGTAGCTATTAAGAAGTAGGAAGCACACCTTCAAATGGGAAGGGGAACAAGAAGGGGAGAGAATAGGAAAGGAAAAAGGGAAAAGAAAGAAAAGGAATAGTGAGCAGACAAAAATGGAAACAAAGCTTTGTAAATGGGGAGGGGAATAAGGATTGAAGGAATGGCAAAAAATAGGAATAAAAAAAGAATCAAAGCATATTATATACAGGTACATTTTGCTGTGATGAATATGATCAAGTCCTCGCTATAAAATCTGGCATGCAGAGAAGAGCAACGACAATCCTCAGGGATGCTGGTGCTCCCCTCACAGGTCTGTTTCTCAAGGTGTGAGAAGGGCACATCTTCTGGATCATCCCAGTGGGGAGGACTAGATTTAACATGATCAATTCACTCCAGATTCCCATTTTCAAACACTTAAATCCCATCATCAGTAGTAAACCATAAAATATCAGACACCTGTAACTCATTCACAGTGGGCTACCTTTTAATCCATAATTTTGACAACCAGTCAAGTAAACTATTAACACCTTTTTTCACTCTGTGAGCTGCACTATCAAATTCAAAATATTTAACAGGCCCTTATCCATAATGGGCCCCATATGCAAAAAAACTCAGCCTAATCTAGGTGTATGTTTTTGCCACCATTATCCCACAGCCTTAAGATCCATCCCCACACTCATTCATCAGGCCTTTGCTTATATGAATTAAAAAACTCCTAAATGATGTTTTTTTAGGAGGATAAAAGACCTCCTCATGGGTCACACTGTATCTGACCACAGGAACTACTGACCTAAAGACAAAAGTAGGTGATAGGCATGGGCATGAGGAGAGTAAGTATTATTATGCTTGGTCAACACACAATTAGTTTCTTCAGGTACTGAACAGAGGCCAACACCACAGAAGGTGTGAGTGGAGGTGATTTTGCCAAGGTGAACAGGGAAATCTCTTTCTCAGGCAAAATAATCTTATTAGCATCTAGGAATTCAACATCCTCAGCCTCATCAGAATCCCCTCCCAAACATCTCCATCTCAATTTACAGGATCCTATTCTTTTCTGGTCAGTGCCCTCAGCTTTCCTTCAGATAACTTCATGGCTGTGCATTAAACTTACTGTATTTCAGCTAATCAGATTATAAGGGCCTTCTGCAAGCTCAGCCCTGTGGCTAAAGGAGAGAAGATTCTTTTAGGACATACTTATAAAATTTTAGATTCTGTATGTATGTCTGGAGCTGGGAATTTGAATCTTTTAGTTCTTTTTTTTTTTTTATTAATTTCTCCTCACAGTTAGAAGGCTTTAGACTTCCCATGCATGTTTTGAGCTCATTATTTGCCTTCACTAGTTTTTCCAGAGATGCTAAGAGCAACCAAAAACTATTCAAAAGTATCATAGATGGAGTCACTAAATTCTCTACATCTCACAAGTGATGAATTGGGATAATTAAATGGATCTACATTGCGTGTTACTTTAAACAGTTCACACCAAGGACTATCAGTATTCCCTACATTATCAGGAGAGATCATGGCACCTTTAGGTCTCATTAAATTAGAGAGCCAACTTCAGGAACCACTAAACCCATAAAAGAACTTATCTTTACATTTCTGTTTCTCTAGGGCCACAGGCAGTACCAAAATTTGTATCAAGCAGTGCTCACTGCAGAAATACAGTTAATATAAGATATATAAATATGTAAGGATATGTAATGTAGGCTTACAATGGCCACCTGCAGAGTCAAGTGTGAAGTGCAAAAGGATTGTCAGCGTGCTGGAGATCCAAAGGGTCCAGTCAATGTTCAAAACAATATCCAGTGTGAGTCTGTATGAGGAGGCGTAAGGTTCTACACTGGAAGGCTGCGCTGGAGACCAAATAGTTTGCACTGAAAGCCAGGAGATGATGTCCAAGGTGAGGGTGAAGACTGGAGCTTCTCCAACAGAACAGAAGCAAACCTTCCTTCTTTGTTCTCCATTTTACTTAATCAGATTACAAGCCAATTGGTTGGTGCCATTCACATTCAGAGTGGTTCTTTCTTCAGTAAATCCCTCAGCCACACCCAGAACTATGCTAATCAAATCAGTAAGATGTTTCTTACTCAAACTGACACAACACTTAACTGTTGTATCATCTTACTTTGTAATCCTGATTTTGCTAAACAATTCCACAGGTTATTGAAACTGTGAATCATGTCCTTCAGAAACTGCATCCTCTCTCAGACAATGTAATCATTTTGTGATTTTCTTTATTCCTGTTGTAAGTGAAAGAGTTTTGCCCTAGAATAAGTTACAAGACATTAGGGCAGTGGGAGGCTGAATCAGGGGAGGCAGAATCAAGGGATGTTTACCTTGAGGTCATTTCCTCCTTCCCCTATTACAACTTCCTTTTTCCTTTTCCAGTCATGTGAAAAAAAGTTCTAACTGACTCCTTGCACATCACCAATGCCTGCCCTAAGCACCACCCCCAGTCACAGGTTATATATATATATCCCATATCCCATGCTCCGGTCAGAGGAAGCTAGACCGCCTATGCGAACTCCTCTCCATGACCTTGAAATAAAGGCTACGCTGACTTTATATTTTGCTCTTTTATCATGCAGAAAACACTAATATAATGATGCCACGACTCGGATGGCAGAGTGCATTAGTTCCTAAAAATCCCTCCCAGTTGGAGCTACACTGCCTATGAATCATCTTATTTTTTCCTCCAGGACTGTTTACTTGCCACCGCTAACCCACATGCAATAGCAACCTTCCTCACTCATCACAGGTGAGCTACAGTCCAGGGTTTTCTGTTTCCATTCCTAAAATTCTCAAGCTTGCATCAAAAAACTATCTGTTGTTGCCTTGCTGGACAGAGATAACAGTTTTCATGCTCCTTAGGCTATACAGCCTGAGGCAAAACTGTTATTTTTGTTCCCTGGAACCCCACCCTGCACTCTTTGGTGCCGGCAAAGGAGAATGGGTGTTGGGACTTTCCGAGTCACACTTTTAAAATAGGTGACGATCTCTTTTGTTAAGTGTGATCTGGGACAATTTTCATGTTCCTTGGAGGGGGGAGCTAAAGCTCTTACATCCTGAGGCAAAATTGTTCTTCTGGCTCACTTTTAATTCAGTCAAGAGGAATACTATTTTCTTTCCCCCAAAAAACACATCTCTGGGGTGCTGGGTTTATAACTTTGGTGCTTTGCCCTCTAAAAGGCTATGAATACCAAAAGGCTGATCTTTTACTTATGTTTTTGTCATAGTGGCAGCAAGTTGGCAAAACCCCTTCATTTTTAGGCCTTTTTCACTTTAAGGATGTGTCCTTCTCTCACTCTGTCTTATACAGTGGCCCAAATACTTCTGACTCACTCTCTCCTCCAGATCCTTTAGATGATGCATCTTCCCTCTTCTCCTGCATCACCATTTTCTCTGCTGGCCACCATATTGGTTTCCTGCATTCCAGCATTCCAACAAGCCAAGTAGTTCTCAGCAGCCATCTTGCTGCAGCTCGCACAGAGGACAGTCAAAACATAAATTAGGTTCCTTTTCTGCTATACTTATTTCAAGATATCTCTATTAATTAACCTACAAAAAGGTTCACACTCGTCTATTTATTATGGTTCAAATTGGCCAAATATATTTGAGTGCACTCTGATTTTGTAAGATGATTGTCAGTCTACGTATCTGTTGTCTGTTTGTCCAGTCTGTTTATACTGTACGGGCCATCTGCCCATGTTTGTCCATTTGCCTGCTCTGTAAACAGCTGCTCCTTTTTATTTCAGCTCAACAATTTTTTCCTCCACTTTTACATTTTCAGATCATTTAATCAAGGTTTATTTGGGTTATAGATTTAAAAAACATGCTTCCACCTAGATTGCCAGCTGGTCAAAATGATGCTAGAATTGGTTAGACAAATCCCTTGAGGTGAGGAGACATTGGAAAGGACTTGAACTGATGAATAAGAAAGTGGCCACCTGGTAATTTTAACCAGCTCTTGTTCATTAATCGGAGGACACAATAATCTCCATAGCCTTATGGGAGACACCTCAACTAAAGTTCATATGACTAAGGCAATTCATCGTTGCTGATATGATGGTATATTCATGCCTTCAAATATAAAATTGTAATTGTTTATGATGACAAGTGTTTTCTTTCAGATCCAGATATCTGCCTTTTTCTTGTGCTCCAGCCAGGAGATTCAAGTCAGACCAACATGAGGTCACCATCCTTTTAGATAGGGATCTTCTTCAAAGGCTTAACTTCTCCTTTACCTTCTCCCTCTCCACAGCTCTAGTCCTCCAGACACCCTCACAGTGTGCCACAAAGTCATCCCCTCCCCTTCCTTCTTCTCTGGTTGATCCCATAGTTTGGGATACCTCCAATGCCACCCGCACTACCCATTCCATGCTTATTTTAATTAATCTTAGGGATCCTTCAATTTTTCCTTGCATTCCCCAATATCCTATAGCTCCCAAACATTTACAGGGACTTAAACCTATGATCAAGTGCCTTTTAGACAATGGTTTTCTTTAACCTACACATTCCCCCTGTAATACTCCCATTCTCCCAGTACTCAAGCCTGATGGGTCTTATCATCTAGTGCAAGACCTTAGGATAATCAATAACACCATCACTCCAATCTACCCAGTAATGCCAAACTCATAAACCATGCTCTCTCATATCCCTCCCTTCACCACTCACTTTACAGTCAAGGATCTTAAAGATGCATTTTTTACCATCCCCCCTACACCCTAATTGTCAGGATTTATTTATGTTTATGTGGACTGACCCAGATCCTCTGAGGTCTCAAAAACTTACCCCTGTAATCTCGATAGTAAAACCTCTCCCTAGGGGGACACATACCACTCCCTTCCTTTCCTATTCATCAATTTCACAGACACACCACTGGTCAGGACTGGCAGGTAGATTTTACACACATGCCCTGCCACAAAACTTTCAAATATCTTCTCATCTTTCTTTGTATTTTTTCAGGATAGATAAAAGCCTTTCTCACAACCAGGGAGATTGCTAATGTAGTTACTAAAGTCCTGTTACAGGAAATCATCCCAAAGACTACAACCAAGTTGGAGCAGCCCCTAACTGGTCTTCTTGGCAACCTCAACAGTGGTCAAAGTTGCTGGACTGCCATCCTGGTTCCACATCACTCAAGCTAAGCAGTGCCCTCCCAGCTCTAAATCTAACCATCCTGAGTGGTCATCTCATCTTCTATCTCCCACCCATCTCAGTCTCACCAATGCCTCACAGCTAAAACTCTCAGGCACCATGTTTTATTATCCAATTTGGTTCCAAATCCCTTACATTTTATTAGTTTTTTTTTACAGCAGGATTCTTAACAGTCTTTCCTAAAGACTCCCATATTATGTGTAGAATCACCTTCATATTTTCTCTACCCTCAGCTGTTTAGTTAAATGTGAGATCCCTGTGGGTCTAGGCTCTTATCTTCCTTGCAGTGACACACCCTCCCGCCTCTACACTGTAATTTCCCAAATATGATTTAATCATCAGGCCTTATATCTCTTATGCTTCTTATTCTTTCCAGCTCTCCAAGACCAGAGATAAGCCCTACCTACCTACACTTTTAACTTTTACCTCTCATAATTATCTCTCATAACTTCACTCCTTCTAAACCCATACTTATTTTTCAGATTCTACCTCACCATGATCCTGATGGAATGGCATATTTAAATCAAAGATACCTTTCCTTCTATCTCTCCTGGGTCCTTAAATATGATAGTGGCCTGCCTCCTCATAGCACCTTGTCTCTTTGTTTTTCCAATCTAGGATGGGGGCATCACCAATGATAAAGTTGTCCTGGCTGAAACCCTTGGTACCAGCTTCTACATGGGCATCAAGCATCATCCTGTCAATCTTCCTAAACTCCAATACAGCACCCCCTCTCAGCAGGAAGTCATAAGAGAGAGACTTTGCCCTTTTCCTAACAATAAAAAGACGGGAATGAAAGAGTTTTGCCATGGAATAAGTTACAGGACACTAGGGCAGTGGGAGGCCGAATCAGGGGAGGCAGAATCAAGGGATCTTTACCTTGAGGTCACTTCCTCTTTTCCCTACTACAACTTCCTTTTTCCTTTTCCAGTGCGTGCAAAAAGAAGATCCAATCAGCATCTCACACATCATCAATGCCCACCCTAAGCACCACACCTGGTCAGAGGTTATATAAATACCCCATACCCCATGTTCTGGTCAAAGAAAGCTAGACTGCCTATGGTCATAGACTCCTCTCCACATCCTTGAAATACAGGCTACTTTTACTTTATATTTTCCTCTTTTATCGCACAGAAAACACTAACAGGGTTTTCTGCAGAATCCTCTGTAGTGCTTCATAAATTCTGTTTCATGCACTTCTCTTCATTATTCATTAATGTCTCAAATCCATAGGTCTAGCTCACATCTTCCCTGGGAGAACATGACCAAGGTCTTTAATTCTCACCTCCTTCTGCATGTCCCAAGTCACCTAAAGTTTAAAGTATTTAAATAGTAATCTCCTTCCTCCCAATTTCTACACCAGAGAGTACCTCACCATTGAGGCCCTTCATCAGAAACCTGTGTGTCACCCTTCCTCTTGTTAATCCCTTACCCCAATCAGAAAGTCACATAGAATTCTAAGCCCGCTTCTCATAAGAAGCCTTCAGAACATGATGCATGTTTCCAAGCAGGGCTTGGAGAAGACTGCCAAGGAACTGAAATTTAGATTGTTCTCACAAGGACAAACAATAAATTATAGGTGGTCAATGCACTAGAAGAGCACAAGCATTGTCTATCCTAAAATTTTAGAATCCTCCTCATTCACTGCAGCACATCCTTCATCCTTGGGCCCTAAGTGCCTAAGCCTCCCAGTTGGGCCCAGGGCCACCCCTCCATCACACACCTCAGCACAGTGCCTATGGCTAAGGCCCTTTTAGGAGCTTACAAAAAAGTTTTCATTTCTTTTCAAATCAGAAGGAAAAATTCAATGTAATTCAGCCTAGATTACATTGACCAACCCAATTATTAAGTATTTATTTTGTTTTATTTATTCATTTATTTAGGTACTAGGGTTTGAAACCACAGGCTTTTGTTCTGAGTTACATCCCCCATTTCTAAAATAAAATATATTTATTTTGAGATAGGGCTCCACTCAATTGCCTAGGCTGGGCTTGGATTTATAATCCTCCTGCTAACTTCCAGAATGTTGGGATTATAGGCAAATGCCACCACAATTGGTTTTAGCTTTCATTTTTTTTAGAATAAATTCCACCAAATACTTCAGGCATATGGTATCCTGCTTCAGTATACGTTTCCTGATTATCCTGTCCTGGGTCACTGTCTTAGATAACAAATGAATAGACACATATATTAATTCACATTGCAGCACCAAAGGCTGATAATGCAGTTGGGTAGGCATCCAAGGCAACTTTGCTTCAAATTTGTCTAAAGCCAAAGAGAAGGCCCATTTTTTAAAAAGACCTCTCTCTCTCATCTCTCCCCTTTTTTTAATCCTTCCCCTGCCTCTGTCTCTCATCTCCTTCTCCTTCTCTCTGAAATGAAGTCTCACTATGAGCAGTCTGGCCTCAAGCTCCTGGGCTAAGATTATAGGTGCCTGCCACCATGACTGCACTTCTTCCTTCTAAACAACACACGTAAGCTTCATACAAATTTCAGAGAACAAATAAAAGATCAAAGATATAAATGAAAACACATACAATGCCAAAGATACTATTAATAATTTGATGTATTTTCTTAAAGTATTCATGTATATACATGCTTATGTGTATGTTATTTTTTAAACCATTATATTAATGTGTAATGGATACATAGTTTTTGTTAACACAAATTAAGATTATCTTTACTTAAAATTTTATTGTGAGAGCCAGGTGCAATGGTACATACCTGTAATCTCAGCACTCTGAGAGGCTGAGGCAGGAGGATTGCCAGTTTGAGCCCAATCTACATAATGTAGCAATTTAATGAGATACCATGTCAAAATAAATAAAAGAGAATTGGGGACATACTTTAATAAAAAAGCCTTAGGTTCAGTCTCTAGTACTGAAACACAAATACACACACACAAAGTAAATTCTCAGCATTAAGTATTTGATTGCTAATATATCTGAACAAATATTTTTGCACATATTTCTAGTTTTTCCTCAGAATTAATATTCTCAATGAAGCTGTAACCAAATGCTATAGACCTGCTTCTTGGTGAGTGCAAAGGTGATAATCACAACCAGAGCATAAAATGTTAAGAGAAGTTTATTAAAACACACAAGATAGGTATTGGGGATGAGGAGACCCATCATTACATGTAGAGATAGGCACATTCTTGATCCCCCTTAGTTCAGGGTCAAGTTTCTTCATACATTGCACATCTCAAATAGTGAACCAGAAAACAGGAAGAGAATTTAGTATTTAATGAGCAAAGCATACTGTAGATCAAAAGAACTGGTCACACTCAGGAATTCTAGCAGGTGCCTTGCAAGACTCTCTGGAGGAACTTTTCTGAAACTAAAAGCAACTGTAGAGGCACATTTATAGTTATCAAAAGGGGCAGCAACTTTTCCCTGAAAGCATAGGTCACACTTCTGAAAATACATACTTAGTCACTAACAAAACTACTGGGTCAAAAGCTATAAACATTTTTAGTTTCTAATACATGTTGCCAACATTTTCATCAGAAATGTCATACAACTCTTATCCATGATGTCTATTTCTCTATATACTGTCAGGTTTAGATATTTTGCTTTGGAATCTTTAAGAATCAGATATCCAAAAATACGAAATTTCTTCATTTTGTTATTCATATATTTACTTGTGATATTAAAGATGATTTTTTTTAATATCTCCTCAGGAAAACACAGCACTACTGACTGACTATAGCATATTGTGGAGAATTTCATTCTCTCTGGTCCACTGCATTAAAGGGTAATTTTAAAATAATTGCTAAATAACTATCTTTCTTGAGTCAACTTTATTTATTTATTTATTTATTTATTTATTTATTTATTTTTTGGTGCCAGGGACTGACTCATGACCTCACGTTTACCAAGTAGGCACTTATGCCGCTGAGCTAAACTCCTAGCCCTTGAGTCAACTTTCTGTTCATGAACTTAAATTATAATGATGGTATGATGACCTTTTCTACTTAAAATAGACATATTATAAGTATCTTTAAATAATAGAGATATTAACTGTATATAATTGCTCATTTTGTCTAAATGTATAAGCCTTTCAGCTAAGTATTATATTTTCATTAATTAGAAATTCCTATTAAAACATAATAAAGTCAAGCAATATTTGTTTCTGCTTCAGGGTTATACCTTAAAAGTCTTCTATCATCCTAAAGTACTTGTTCTAATATTTTATAGAATTTTGTTACACAATTGATTTTGATACAGGCAATGAGAAAATATTTTTACATTCTTCTTTTCCTAAAGAATCGGCAGTTACATAAATTATCTTTGAATAACCCATGTAGACACGTCTAGTTGATTCTGCTTTCCTTTACTAAATTGGAAGTGAGTCTGCCTTTTGACTTTCTAATTTGATTTATCATCTGGTGCCCAATTTCTAGCCAAATATAGGTTTAATCTTTGTAACTTTATAAATATATTTTTAGATCTGTTGGGCTAAGACTCTACTTAGGATGTTTATCTTGACAACTGATTGTCAATCTGATTAGCTTGAGAGCCACTTAGGATGTGGGAATTTGGTGGTAGTGACTATATCTGTTCCCTGGCCCCTTTCTCTTTGGCACTGATGCCTTGTTTTGATTCTGGGCTGTCAAGAAGTAAGCAGCTTCAGTTCCCCATGCCCATCTGACATGAAATTTTGCCTTGCCTCAGACCCACAGAAGTGCAACCAGCCAACCATGGACCAAGCCCTCTGAATCCACAAGCCAAAAATAAACCTCTCCTCCTTTAAATAATGGGTATTAGATATTTTGTCCTAAAGTCATAAAGTTGATACTTTTTATCCTAAATTTTTCTGAAATTGTATTTTTATCATACTGCCTTTATTCTCAGATGAAGGAAAGGCAGAAGAGACTCAGAGATAGAGACCCAGATATAGAGACAGATATAAAAAGGGAGGGCAGACAGAGGACACTGACCACAAATTGATTCTAGTGTTGAGTCCTTCAACAGCCTAAATTTTCTGCAACTGAAAAACTTCAAATTCCACTGCATTTACTGACTGTGGCATAAATATATTCATATCCATCATAACTGTTCCTCTCCTTTTCATGTCAGTATCTAATTTTCAGTTACAAATGTTTTGTACTTTAGGGTCCAAGAAAATAGACAAAACTTTTGTATTTTCAGAGCTGTACTATAAACTTGCTAGAGCACTGATCATTCTAAGGACTAATATTTCTAAATTTATCCATTTCTTGAGACAAAATGACCAATAAATGTATCTACTTTATGCATATCAAAAATTCTGAAGTTTTTTTTACAAGAGTTTAAAAAATATATTCCAAACAATAAATGTATCCCCTAAAAGAATACAAAAATTCTAATAAGCCCCATGATTCAGGACATTAGAGCAGTGTGGTCACCAAATGAAGGGCTTAAGTTGATTTTCTTTGCCACTTGAATCTAGACTTCCACTTAAATCATTCCAGATAAGCCACCTTTCCCATCCTGGGAAATACCGTAACTCCCACACAATCAAAGAGCAGCCCTTGAAATCAACTGATCCACCTGCCAGGCTCAATTCTAACACTTTGTTACTTCATGGTGCTCAGTGAACTGCTGTGCTTTGTATGATCCAGTTTCCTTATCCATTCAATGGATAAAACAATGTCAAAGTGCGAATTATTGTAGGAATTAAAAGGAGAATGGTGGTGTGGATGAAACTCATGGTACAATGTGCTTGCTTAGAATGTGTGAAAGTCTGAATTTAATCAGCCTAGAGAAAAATGAGAGTGTTCAACATAGAGTAGGATTATTGTAAATAAAAATATATGTTTGAGGTTTTGGTTTCAAAAGAGTTAGGTTGGAGTGGGTTTTTTTAGATCTATTTGTTTGTTTTTTGGGACAGGGTCTCACTATGTTCCAGGTTGGTCTTGAACTCACTGTGTAATCAGGTTGGGCTTGTACTCATGGCAATTCTTCTACCTCAGCCTCCTGGCTCAGCCTCTCAGGTTCTGGACTTGCAGGCATGTACTACCATGCCTGGATTCAGAAGTTATCTTTTTAAAGAAATCACATTTAAAAGAAGAAACCTAGCATATCGTTATCATTCAATAAACATTAGGCAACAACAAGGTGGTGTTTCTCCAGGATAAGGAACTGTGGAATTCATGATAATGTCTTACAATATGCATTTTTTAAAACTCAAGCATTAAATTTTCTCCCATTCACCAAAGTAATGCAAAGGAGAAAACACTGCAAAAAGGCAGAAAAATATAACCTATGGAATAAAGAAAAACCAACCAATAGAACTCACTGTAGAATAGATATATGCATTGCAATTAGCAGATAAGGACATTACAAGTTATTATAACCACATTTTATAAATTAAAAAAAAAGCTGGGGCCATTTGTGGACTGTGAGGGAAAAGAACAAAAAGTCACCAAGATCCCTTGAACTCCAAGCAGCTAGCAGGGGCCCGAACTGAGTCCCAGGCCCACAGTGTGTGCAGGTTGAAACCCAGAACACAGGGAAGCCTTGGAACTTCACTCCCAGGCAGTAAGACCATGCCCTGCATCTGAAGTCACCCAAGGACACCAAGGAGGTCCAAGCAGGGCTAACTGGGCAACGCCCAGAAAACTCCAAACAGCTGGCAAGGGCCCAAATTGAGTCCTGGGCCCAGAGCATGCACAAGTTGAAACCCAGCACACAGGGAAGCCTTGGAACTTTGCTCCCAGGTGGTAAGACCACCCACCATGTCTGAAATCACAGGAGGTCTCATGGGAGTCCCCATGGCCTAACTGCCCCACTCCCAGTGAACTCCAAGCAGCTGGCTATGGCCTGCTGTCTTCCCCAGGAGCCAAAAGTGGTGATTCTCAGTGCATGGGGGAAGCCTTGAAACATCGCTTGAAACCCAGAAATATAGGAAAATGGCAAAATGAAAGAGCAAAATGCAACCTCAAACTTCCAGTGCAATCTAAGCAAGCCTAGGAGACATGGACACAAAAGAAAATATATACCATATACCTGAAATACCTGAAATGATATCAACTGAAGTAAAGAAACAACTCCAGGAAGCTATAAAAGAACTCATATCAGAAATAGTCTCCCAGGTAAAAGAAAAAATGATAAATATAATGAAAGAAATGCTGAACACATCTAAAGAAGACATAGTTAAAAATTAGAGGAACAATGCAAAAAGATGGGAACTCTGAATGAACAATATAAGAAACAAACAGAATGCATGAAGAAGATTTAAAGAGATGTACAAGAAATCAAAAATTCCATTGAAAGTTGGCAAAACTGCCTCAATGAAAGTAAAGATAGAATTTCAGACCTCAAAGAAGTGATTACAGCTAGTAAACAGGAAAGGAAAGATCTTTTAAAAATAACAAGGAACCAGGAAATAACAATTCAACAACTGCAAGATGATGCAAAGAAAAACAATATAAGATTGATAGGTATAAACAACAAGAAAAGTGACAACACAAATGATATCAAGAGGCTATTTACAGAAGTAACAGCTGAAAATTTTCCAAAAATGAGAATGGACATACAGACCAGTGAAGCATACAGAACTCCAAATAACCATAACCAAAATAAAACTACACCCAGACAGATAATAACCAGTATCCCAGAAATCCAACATAAGAACAAAATATTAAAAGAGACAGATCAGCTATAAAGGAAAGCCTGTCAGAATCACAGCAGACTTCTCAACACAAACAATGAAATCAAGAAGAGCATGGAGTGAAGTATTTCAGATCCTAAAGGAAAATGACTTCCGACCCAGACTGCTGTACCCTGGAAAACTGTCCTTCAAAATGGATGGAGAAATGAGATACTTCTATGACAATAAACAGCTGAAGAACTTCATGACCACCAAATTAACCCTGCAAAAAATACTGAAAGACATTCTAGACAGACATAGGAAAAAAACCACAAAGCAAGGCAAACAAACAGGGTGGACAGGTAAAAAATCAACAGCAGAAAGATAACATGTCCAAAGTTAAATCAATTATAATCAGTTATAACATTAATGTAAATGGCCTCAATCCACCAATTAAAAGAAACAGACTGGAAGAATATATCAAGAAACAACATCCAACCATATGCTGTACACAGGAAAACCATTTAACCCAAAAGGAAGCTCACAGACTGAAAGTAAAAGGATGGAAAACAGTACTCCATGCAATAGGATCCCCCCAAAAAGCAGGAGTAGCTATTCTGTTTGCAGAAATTGTGAACTTCAAACCAAGTATGATCCAAAGAGATGAAGAAGGCCACTACATACTAGTTAGGGGAAAGCTTGAAGAAGAGATGACAATCTTAACTATATATGCACCAAATTTGGGAGTACCCAGCTATACAAAACAAATATTAACAGAAATTTAAATCAAATAAGCAACCACAATTATAACAGGAAACCTAACACGCCATTGACACAAAAGGGACAGGTCAGCTAGACAGAAAATCCGCACAGATATAACAAAACTGATTCACACTTATAAACAAATGTACTTAGTAGATGTATACAGAGTGTTCCACCCAACAACATCAGAATATACATTCTTCTCAGCAGCGCATGGAATGTTCTCTAAAATAGACCATATCCTAGCCCACAAAACATACTTAAATAAATGTAAAATAATTGAAATTATCCCATGCATGTTATCAGAGCATAGCACCATAAAACTAGAAATTAATGACAAAAGAAATTGAAAAACCCCAGAAACACATGGAAACTGAATAATACACTCCTGAGTAATCAGTGGGTCATAGAAGAAATTTAACCATATTAACAGGCAAATGAAAATACAAATACATCTTACTGGAACCTGTGGAATACAATGAAAGCAGTCTTCAGAGGAAAATTTATTGTGGTAAACTCCCACATCAGGAAAACAGAAAAAATACAAATAAACAACCTGATGCTACACCTCTAATATCTAGAAAAAGAAGACCAGGTCAAGCCCAAAGCCAAAAGAAGGGAGGAAATTATAAAGCTCAGAGCAGAAATCAATGGAATAGAGTCTAAGAAAACAATACAAAAAATCAATGAATCAAAAAGTTGGTTCTTTGAAAGAATAAATATAATTGACAGGCTTCTAGCCAACATTATTTTAAAAAAGAAAGAAAAAACTCAAATTCATGCAATAAGGGATGGAAAAGGTAAAATCACCACGGACCTGTGGAAATACAGAAGATCATCAATACTTATTTTGAAAACCTCTACTCTTGTAGGCTTTATAACACTGAAGAAATGGACAGATTCCTAGAAATATATGAATTACCAAACTTGGGTCAAGAAGATGTAAAATGCCTGAGTAACCCAATTTCAATTAATGAAATTGAAAATGTAATTAAATCCCTACCAAAAAAGAAAAGCCCAGGTCCCGATGGATTCACTGCAGAATTCTACAAGAAATTCAAAGATTTAATGCCGACACTCCTCAAACTCTTCAATGAAATTGAAAGGGAAACAATTCTCTCTAACTCATTCCCAAAGGCAAATATTACTCTAATACCAAAACCTGAGAAAGACCCAACTAAAGAAAGAGAACTACAGGTCAACCTCCCTAATGAACATAGATGCAAAAATTCTCAATAAAATTTTGGCAAAGAGAATGCAGCAAATCGTCAAGAAGATTATACACCACAACAAAGTGGGATTCACACAAATCAATAAATGTAATCCACCCATATCAACAGGGCAAAAAATAAGAACCACATGATCATTTCTATAGATGCAGAAAAAGCTTCTGATAAGGTCCAACACTTATTCATGAAAAAAACACTTAAAGAAAATTGGAATAGATAGTCTTTACCTCAATATGATAAAAGCTATCTATGACAAACCAACAGCCAGCATCATATTAAATGGGCAAAAACTGAAAGCCTTTATCCTAAAATCAGGAACAAGACAAGGATGCCCATTATCACCATTTCTGTTAAATATAGTGCTGGAAATACTAGTCAGAGCAATTAGACAAGAGAGAAAAATAAAAGGAGCAAGGATAGGAAAAGGAGTTAAATTATCATTATTTGCAGATGGCATGATACTCCACATAGAGAAGACCCCCAAAACTCCATGGAAAGACTCCTAGGTATAATAAAAAATTCAGTAATATAGCTGGGTCAACATTCAAAAATCAATAGCATTCCTCTTCCGGGAGAACATGGCGGACAGATAACAGCAACTACCGGAGGCTCTCTGAAAAACTAGGCTCAGAAGCCAGGTATGGTGCGGACTAAAGAGACATAAGCAGGTGGAGTTATGCTCTGCTGACTCAGGAACGAACTCGGCTGAGAGAAACCAACTTGGAATGCAGTCCTGGTGCTAAAACAGGAACAGAAAAGTCTCGCTGCTGAGGCTGGACCCTGCGCCATTGGAAGCCGCAATTTGGGTTTCCCGCCGCGCAGTGGCTGGCTGCCTCTACATCGGCTCGGCAAGGAGAGAAAAGCGCGGAAACTCTGAGAACGGGAGTCTGCGAACGGAGTCGAAAACAGGACGGGCAGGGAGGCATGTTCTGACTTGTGGCGAGGTGAGTGAGAGAAACTGACACTCCACCACAGTTTGACTCCAGCGGACTTTCTGGGCCCGAGCAGTCCTGCGGGAGCAGGGCGCGGTGGCGACTCCAGCCACACATTCCCCTCTCGGGCGGGATTGGTGAAAAGCGCCTGGCCTGCGTGACGCTGCCGGCGGACGCTGTAGGCTGGCCCAAACCAGATCCCAGAGCCTGACAGAGGCCGGGAGGGGCGGGCCCCCGCGTAGGCTGCCTGGTGCGCAGCGGTGAGTGGGAACACCTAACCAGCACAATTCGATCAGGCTGTGGCTGACAGGGAGAGAAGTTGGGCCTCTCATATAAGCTTGCATATATAAGGAACAGAGAATATGGGAAGAGGCAGCAACAAGAAAGGCTCCTCGGCCCCCAATTCTGAGAAACAGGCAATAGCGGACACCGCACCAATACACATAAAGCACCATATAGAGAGCCTCATAGACCAATTCAGGAATGAAGTTATCAACGACCTGAAGCTAGAAGTATGCAAAATAGTTAGAGAAATGCTAAGCCCCACCCAAGGAAAAACAGATGGTGGAATGGAAGAACAGAAAAAGAGGGGAGAATTGTTTGATGGAGAAAACGGAAAGCATAGAATACGTGAAGCAGGTTCAAAGGGACTACCAAGAAACTAAGAAGTCTATCGAAGACTGGCATAACAGCTTGAAGGAAACTAAGGACAGACTATCTGAACTGGAGGGCAGAATTGTAATATGGGAGAATGAAATGAAAAACTTCTTAAAAATAACAAAGAAACAAACAGCAATAATACAAAGACAAGAAGATGATAAGAGGATCCATAACTTAAGGATTAAGAACATAAAAGAAGAAGTAGGGACACAAACAAATGAACTACAAAAGCTACTCACAGAAATAATCCGGGAGAATTTTCCTAATTTAGCAAAAGGTAAAGACACTCAGATGTATGAGGCATACAGGACCCCAGCTACCTACAACCCAAACAGAGCAACACCCAGGCATATAATAATAAAAATTCCAGAAATTCAATACAAGAACAGAATATTAAAAGCTGTCAGAGACAAGAAACAGACCACTTACAAGGGAACACCCATCAGAATTACAGCAGATTTCTCTGCACAAACCATCAAATCACGAAGAGCATGGGGGGAAATAATTCAAGCTTTGAAAGATAATAATCTCCAGCCAAGATTGAGATATCCTGCACAACTGTCCCTGGAAATTGATGGAAAAACAAGGTGCTTCCAGGATAAAGAGGAACTGGGGGAATTTGCAACCACCAATTCAACTCTACAGAGAGTATTGCAGGATATTCTAAAAAAAGAAAAATACAAAGAATCCAGAAATAGTGGAGGCCACAACTAATGGAGCAGAGAACAAAGTGAAGAAGACAAACTGACAGCTACTGACAGAATAAGAGCTCAACAGAAATGAGGCAGAGAAGATTGGATGATAGGAACAGCTATTTTGGAGAAAATGACATCTTAATAGGTAATACTGATTTAGTATCATCTTGTTTTAAAGTCTCATCTAGCTTTTGTCCTTCTGTCTCCAATGGTCTAAATAGGTTGTATCTTACTGGATTTTATTATGTACGATAGTATAAGCAAAAACCTTTTAAAGACAAGGAGATTATACAGAAACCATTATTCATTTTCTGTTAGTCGATTCTAAATACTCTGTAATGCTGTCATTCTCTTAAATGGTTTTATACTGTTTTGATATACTTAATGCTACAGTATACGAAGTTGTACTCAAGGATTTCAAGGAAAGAGACAATATGGTAACTACTTTTAGGTCAGGATTATCTGGTGGTGAAACACTATTCTGCTTAAATGGTTATGTTTTGATCTGCGCTGTTTCGTTGTTATGCCCTCTTTTATCTCAATCTCCACTCCATTATTTACTTTTTTAATACTTTTTTAAAATTTTTATCCTTTCAATTAAAGGAAAAAAAATAACAGGATATATTATAGTAACCCACTTTGATTTTCCATTACCTCGATTTAAAGCCCTGTATTACTCTCACCATCTGGTTTTTAACTGATGTTCCCCTATTCTGTTTTGCTGGATAGTACCAGGTTCGAAAATTTAGGCATCAGCTTGAAGATAATGAGATTCATTATAACGCCCATTCTCGTTGACTTTTATCTACTTTTGAAGACCTACAATGTCTCCAATGGTTTGGTTTTGTCGGTTTTGTTCTTTACTGTTTTGTTCAATTGTATTATAACTAATGGTATAGGCAATTCTATTAGAGTTAGAGGGAGGCATTATGGTAACCATTGTTGATCACCTTGTATTATGTTTTCACATTATCTATTATGTCCACCCTTTTGACTTGACCGATTCTGTTCTGTTATGTCACAATTGGTTTTACTCTCTTCCAAAAAAGTAATAAGAACCGTGAGAGCAATGAAACCCAAAATGTGTAATAGTCATTGTACAAAAGAGAGGAAAAGAAAGTGCTCTAAACTATATAACTGCATGTATATTTAAGTGTATAAGATAGAATATGATATCACAGAGCTTTATTGGATCATTGAACAGAACTGTTTGCAGTATCATTGATGGAATGTCCACTTTACAAGCTTTAATTTTGTGACTTGAACAATTATTTCTAAGATGACAATATGTAATCCATTAACTAGTAATTTCCTACTGTTCATTTTTTTTCTGCAAATCTGTATAACTTGTACCCTTTCTCTGCTTTTTTTTTCTTTTCTTCTTAAATAAAATTTAAAAAAAAATCAATAGCATTCCTATAAACTAACAACAAAACCACTGAGAGAGAAATAAGAGAAGCCACACCTTTTACAATAGCATCCAACAAAATGAAATACTTAGGAATTAATCTAACAAAAAAAGTAGATCTAAATCTACAAAACAAAAAAAAGTAGAAGATCTATTCGGGGAAAATTATAATACCCTGAAAAAAGAAAACTAAAGAGGACCTCAGAAAGTGGAAAGACATTCCTTATTCATGGGTAAGTAAGAACCAACATTGTGAAAATAGCCATTCTCCAAAAAATGTGAAACAGATTT
This sequence comes from Cavia porcellus, assembly GCF_034190915.1. Classification (NCBI taxonomy): domain Eukaryota; kingdom Metazoa; phylum Chordata; class Mammalia; order Rodentia; family Caviidae; genus Cavia; species Cavia porcellus. The sequence goes on along the minus strand of NW_026947513.1, from coordinate 22,101,767 downwards.
AATGCAATCCCAATCAAATACCACTAGCATACCTCACAGATCTAGAGAAATCACTCCTACAATTCATCTGGAATCAGAAGAGACCTAGAATAGCAAAGGAAATTGTAAGCAACAAAGGCAGGAGGTATCACAATCCCTGACTTGAAGTTACACTACAAAGCTATCTTAATAAAATCAGCATGGTACTGGAATAAAAACAGACCTGAAGACCAATAAAATAGATTTAAAGATACAACTACAACTACAAACACATTCAGTCACCTTGTCTTTGATAAAGGGGCCAAACATGTCCACTGGAAGATAGTCTCTTCAATAAATGGTGCTGGAAAAATTGGCTCTCCATATGCCAAAAACTAAAACTAGACCCATGCCTATCACCATGTACTAAACTAAAGTCTAACTGGATAAAAGATCTAAATATTAAAACAGAAACATGAAATCTGTTGGAAGATAAAGTAGGTAGAAATCTTGAAGACATAGGGGTAGGTAAAGAATTCATGAAGAAGAATCAAACCACATGTGAAATACTCCACAGAATCCATAACTGGGATCGTGTCCTATTAAAGAGTTTTGAAAGAAATCTCCAGCACAGGCAAAAGAAAATCCACAAACTGGGAAAAAATCTTAGTGAACTGTCCCTCAGACAAAGGACTTCTGTTTAAAATATATAAAGAATTTAAAAAAAATCAGATCCCCCAAAATTCAAAGACGCATTCCAAAAATGGGCACCTGAGATGAATATACAGTTCTCAGATGCAGAAATACAAATGGCAAATAAATACATGAAAATAGGTTCAGCATCATTGGTCATTAGAGAAATGCAAATTAAAACCACACTGAGATTCCATCTCACTCCTGAAAGAATGGCCAGGATCAAGAAAACTACCAACAACAAATGCTGGAGAGGCTGTGAGGAAAAAGGAACTCTTCTGCATTGCTGGTAGGAGTGTAAACTGCTGCAACCACTGTAAGGTCAGTCTGGCGGTTCCTCAAAAAAATGGAAATCCCATTTGACCCAGCTATCCCACTTCTGGGCATATTCCCAGAAGAGCTAAAAACATCATATCACAGTGATATATGTGCACCCATGTTTATAGCAGCACAATTTGTAATAGCCAGATGTTGCAAACAACCTAAATGCCTATCAACTGAGGAATGGATAAAAAAGATGTGGTTTTTATATAATGGAGTACTACTCAGCTATAAAGAATGATCACATTCAGATATTTATAAGTAAATGCATGCAACTGGAGACCATACTCATAAGTGAAATAAATCAAACTCACATGCATAGTTTCCCTAGTGTAAGAAATGGTAAGCGTACATAAAATACAAAAAACTCAATAATTACAGTGAAAGATAAGAATCTGTTTAAGGGAAAAAATAATATCTCAGGGAAATGAGGAAAAAGAAAAAGGGAAAAAATGTCTAAAATTATATAACACACTTAGGATAGCTAAGATGATTGCACTACAAACTCTATAGGTTCTTGGAACAAAATAGTTAATAACATTCATAGGATGGGAACAGTTGTGCATATTATTGTATAGTGATCTGAGGACTCTTGAAGATCATTATGTATAATAACAAGCCTAGTTATGCTCATACCACCTTGTTTTGAAGGCCTATATTGTCAGAGTTCTGGGCTCTTTGATACTATTATTTACATGTCTTTTTCGTTTTGTGTTTTTCTAGGAATTTGTTTTGTTTTGTCTTGGTTTGTTCCTATCCTTTCTGTATTAAAGGATAGGAATAAATGTAGAGACTCATGCATGCACAGAACTTCTAAAAAGTTTATGAGAATAGATAATATAATGCACGATGAAATGAACACTACTTTGAAGAAAAAGAGACATTAAGGTACCCAGTGCTGATCCCGTAGCGCCATGATGTGAAATCGAGCAATACTATTATTCTTTGTTCAGAATGATTTTAGTGTATTTTGATTTGTTGGGTTTTATTCTATTGTGTTCCATTTGATTTTATTATATCTGATGGCATGGGCAGCTATTTCAAAGATATCAATATATTATGATAGTCATTTTGGATTTATTCTCTTCTTGTTTGAAGTCCTTTATTGCATTCATCGTTTCATTTTTATTGGTTCTATGCTGTTGCAGTTTTGTTTGACTTTTCATATATCTGAAGGTATCTGAAACTATTTTGAAGACAACAAGAGGCATTATGGTAACAACTGCTGATTTCCTATGGTTTTGAAGTCCCATGTACATACACTGGTTTGTTTTGATTGGCTTTATTCTGTTTTATTTTGCTTGGTTTTATTTTCTTTAAAATAAAAAAAAACCAAAGCAATGGAAAGGAAAAGAGTAAAACTGACCAGTTCTACTTACAATGTACTATATGAATTTTTAAGATTTATGTGAAAAATAAAACTTCATAATGAATAATAAGGATAGTTAATACATTGTGAATTACTAGCTTTAAAGTAGTTACTCAGAGTACAAGATACAGACATAAAAGTTTTTTTTCACAAAACATAAACAGCAATAGTACAAAACTTTCTTTTAAATGAATTGAGAAACAAGTACAGTAGTATAAATGAAACAAATTACCATTACTTTATATGAGACCATATATATAGATATACATAGATATTTATACACAAATAAAGAGCAAAAAGAAAGATAGATAAATAGAAGTATAAAGAGGTTCAAATACAGTGGTACCTTGGTTCACAAACTTAATTTGTTTTACTATTCTGGAGAAAATGGCCACTGTTAAGTTTGTCACCTGATACAAAGTTCATAAAAGAAAGTGAAATTTTGCCAAACACTTCTGTTTAAATCAAATTGCTTGCAAACAGAAATGTATGAAAAAATATTGCTGCAATTACCTACTCCAGTCGCAAAAGTATTTTAATGTATGTTTTTTTAAGCCTTCAGTCGGCATTATACTCTATCCTGGCCTTGATTACAAAACATGTCCTTAAAGATAGGTGTGAACAATGCATTCCTTTTCAATGGATTTCGTCACCTATAAAACTCAAAATGTTGTAAATTCCTATATAATTCCACACTTTTAATTTTGTCCTTTTCCTTTGTAGCTAATATAAAGGACTAGAAGGCGACCTGGCTAGTGGACAGTGAGTCCATGCTCTGCATCCCTCCATCACATCCATCAAAGGGTGGGCCAGCTAGAAGACAGTGAGTCCACGCCCTGGGCCCTTCTATTACGTCCTGGATGGTGGGGCCAGCTGAAAGACAGTGAGTTTGTGACCCTGGCCTCCTCCATTGCATCCCAGAGAGCAGGCCAGCTGAAAGAGTGTAAGACTGATGGGAACCCCAAGCCCTAGGAAAACAGCCCAGCACACAGACACCTCTGCAAGGTGAAGTAATCAGTGAGACCAGTATCATGGAATATGTGAAATAGCAGTGAGGAGATAGCAGTTGTACCCTGGAAAACTCTACCAATGGATCAGTCCCATCCCCAACATCTAAAGGTCAAGACTGGCTCCATCTCCAGCTCTTCTCTGGGATGCAACATGGACATTATCACAGAACTGTAAACACCAGAAGAAGGTAAGTTCTTGGGATAGCTATAATGAACCAACTGTACCTGGAGGACATCCCTGAGGAAAGGACATTTCTTTGCCACCTTGAGAGATGCCTCAATGCTAGTGGCAGAGCTATTATATATCATGGGAGATTGGCAAGCATCAACATAGAAGATAAAATGAAAGCAAATAGAGAAGGTGGAGAATGGAAAGACACAGAGATGAGGTGCAGCCCCATGACAGGTCTGGAATGCATAAGACAGATAAATTTAGAAGCCAAACACTGAACTTTCTGAAATGACAACAGAAGTGAAAAGACAAGTGGAAAAGGCTATAGAAGGAAGATGGTCTCTCAGGTACAGAAAGAAATGATGCTCAAAATCAAAGATATTTGAAAAGATATAAATGAAAGAATAGATAAGCTTAGATATAGATAGAGATAAAAAATAGCCAATATAGGAGAGAAATGGAATCCATAAAACAGACACAAAAAGACATCCAGGAGATTAAAACCTCCAATGAAAGTATATGCAACAGCCTGAATGAAGGGAAGGTACAATTTCAGATCTTGAAGACACAATTATAGCTAGTGATCATGAAAATACAGGTATCTTAAAAACAGCAAGAAACCATGAGAAATCAATCCAACAGCTAAAAAACAAAGCAAAGAAGAATACCACAAGATTGGTTAGGGTCAATGAGAAAGCAGAGACAGCATAAATGCCTTGACAATCATAAATATATATGCACCTAATATGAGAGAACCCAACTATATAAAACAGTTATTGGTAAACATGGAAAATCAAATGAGCAATAACACAGTTGTAATGGGAGACCTCAATCTCCCATTGTCACAAAGAGACAGATCAACTAGACATAAAATCAGCAAAGAAATATCAGAGCCAAACCAAATCTGTGAACAAATGGACTTAATAGGAAGAAGCCATGCCCCAAGGCCCTACATCAGCAGCTGGGAAGTACCTGATGAGCCCAGCACATGCCCGGAGAAGAAGCCACACTCTGAGGCCAAGGGCCAATGACCCAGAGAAATCTGGCAAACTCAACATTGGACAGGAGAAAAAGCCACACCCCAAGGACTCATCACCATCAGGGAAGCATCAGTGAACCATTAACCCATGCCTCTCCACCACTCTGGGAATCCTGGACTGGAGGAACCTAGGTACTTAGTCCAATCCCCTGCTCTGAGGGACTGGCAGGAAATGCAGGAAGCACCTGGGATGCAGCAATGAGCTGATTCACAGAAACACAAGAAAATGTGAAGACGAAGGAGCAGGATACAATCTCAACCTCTAGCCCACACAGAACAATTTCAGAAGACACAGACATAGTAGAAATTAGCAATAACACACTTGAAATTTCTGAAAGATAACAACTTTAAGTAAATAAGCAACTTAGTTCTTATACTGATTGGTTAATTCTCCATGCCTATGTCTCATGGTCTGGACAGCTATTTCGAAGATAACAAGAAATATTATGGTAGCCATTGTTAATTTTCTTTTACCTTGTATTAAAGTCTTGTATCATTTTCACTGTTTTGTTTGTTTGATTTTATTATGTCTGATGGCATAGGCAGTTATTTTGAAGATAACAAGAAACATTATGGTAGCCATTGTTGATTTCCTATTACCTTGTTTTGAAGTCCTGAAACAATGAAACAAAACACTTTCATTGTTTTGTTTTGATTGGCTTTATTCTGTTTTATTTTATTCTCTTTAAAATAAAATTTAAAAAAAGAAAAAATATAAAGGAGCAATGTAACTAATTTAAATACAGATGGATCCTAAAGTGGTTTTCATCTTGTCTCAAAGGAGTAAAATTTACATGATTAACCTCCCATCATTTCAAAATACTCACTTTCCACACACTTTTGCAAACATCACAAGCAATATAAAACAGTAATTATCAAAAATTTATAAACAAAAACCTTGTATGTAAAAATATATCTAGAAACCTGATATGTAAAAATATATTCAAGGTATGTAGGTTGAAGGGAGGTGAAAAACCTGAACCCTACTAGTAACATTTTCTCCTAGTCAAGAACCAGTGTCTCCACCCCTCCTGAAACTTCTTGAATAAAATACAAATCACATCCTACCATATTTTCAAGACCTACCAATGGCTTCCTGTCATATAGTGAGATTAAACCCATGCCTTGCCCAATTTATTTTACTTCATGGTTTTTTATATCCTACCAGATTTTTCTTCCCACCCTCTGCCATTCCATTCCACCATCCTGACAATCCATTCTACTCCTGCTTTATCTCCAATGTATGGTTACCTTGGTAAAAAGCCACAGGTTCCTTTGGGGAAAGAAGGAAAAAAAGATTAACAGTATAAATTTTTGGCTTCCAGCAGATTTAGTGTTTCTGTTTTAATATTTATATCTTTTGTCCATTTTGACTTTAGTTTAGTACGTGGTGATAGACGTGGGTTTACTTTTAGTTTTTGGCATATGGAAAGCCAGTTTTTCCAGAATCACTTATTTTTAGGCTTTTTTCCAATGAACATGTTTGACCCCTTTGTCAAAGATAAAATGGCTGAGTGTGTTTGTAGATATTATTCCATTGATCTTCAGGTGTTTTTACTCCAGTACCATGCTGATTTTATCACTGTTGCTTTGTAGTATAACTTCAAGTCAGGGATTGTGATGCCTCCTGCCTTACCTTTGTTGCCCCGAACTGCCTTTGCTATTCTAAGTCTCTTCTGGTTCCAGATGAATTTTAGGAATGATTTCTCTAGATGTGTGAGGTATGTTAATAATATTCTGATTAGAATTGCATTAAATCTGTTTAACAATTTTTGGAGAATGGCCATTTTCACAATGTTTGTTCTTCCTATCCATGAATGAGGAATGTCTTTCCATTTTCTGAGATTTCCTTAAATTTTTTTTCAGACAATCGTAATTTTCACTGACTAGATCTTGTTTTGAAGTCCAATTCTTCTATGCTTCTATTCTTTGTTTTGATTGGTTTTAGTCTGTTTTCTGTTATTTGATTTAAATATATGTGAAGGTATATTTTGAAGAGCTATTTTGAAGAGAACAAGAGACATCATGGTAGCCATCATTGATTTGCCTTCTGTCTGGTTGTGAAAGTCTGTAATGCTTTCATTCTTTTATTTTGATTGGTTTTATGCTATTTTGTTTTGTTTGAATTGATTGTGGGTGAAGATATGGACAATTAGTTCAAATTAAACGAGAGACATTATGGTAGCCACTATTGCTTTCCTGTTGTCTTGTTTTGAAATCCTGTGTTGCTTGTATTGTTTTGTTCTGATCTGCTTTTTTCGGTTTTGTTTGTTCTCTTTAAAATTAAAAAAATAAATAAATGTTTGGTAATACACCAGCATTCTTTCTTAAGGGGACCTGGTCTTCCTTTCATTCAAAGGGTTTTGAGTCTGTAAACTGGCGTAAGTCTGGGAATTGGTTAAGGGGCCATGATTCTCTGTTGCTACAATCACAGGCAAATTTTTATTTGCCCTAAAGTTTTTGTTTATATAAATCCAATAATAAATTTGTAGGCTACCTATTTTCCTTCTGGGAACATTCTGATCAATTAGCCAATGCCATACCAAGCCACTCTTATCACTGATTTGCTGTTGCTATCCATTATGGTGAGTATGCCCATCTTGACTCTGGAGGTTGAGCACTGCACTTAGTCCCTACCACTCCAGGATCCAATTAAAAACATCATATTTAAATCTTCAAATTGAGTAAATCCAGCATCCCCTGTAAGGCCAGGCATACAGAGAAGGGCAATGATGCAGCCCTTCAAAGATTCTGGTGTTCTCCTCACAAAATCTTTTTCTTAAGTTATTAGTGAGGGGTATGTTTTATGGACACCCCTCCCTGGTGTGGAGGAGTAATTTGTACCGTCTAATCCACTTTTCCATTCTCATTTCCCTGAGCCTTTGAATATCTTCATCAATGGTAAACCTGGAGCATCAGGTATCTCCAACTCACTCAAAGTGGGTCATTTTTTGATCTGTATTTCAGTCAACCAACCAAATAAGCTATTAGTACCACTCTTTAACTCTATGAGCTGTGACACTAAATTCAGAATCTCTATTTAATGGACCCATATCAAGAAATTCAACTTGACCCAGGGTTATGTTTCTTCCACCATTATCCCACCACATCCTTCAAATCCATTCCTATACCTGTTACCAGTCCTCTCCTTGTAAGAATTAGAAAGCCCAAGAAGTTCTCTGGGGATGCAGCACACCTCCTCATGGGTCATGCTGTGTACCTCATCTTTAGGAGTCTTCTGAGATTTGAGCCTGGTTATAGGCACAGAAGCAAAAGTAAACAGTGAAAAACTCAGTGTAGTGGTACACACCTGCAATCCCAGCACCTGGCAGGCTAAGGCAGGTGTATTGCTATGATTTTGAGGCCAACCTAAGCTACATAGTGAGTTCAAGTCAGCCTAGAATGGTGAGACCCTGTCTCCAGAAAAGTGTTAAAAAATAAAATTAGGCAGTAAAAGTGGTTCCTGAGGATCATCATCATTATCTTTCTTAATAACTGAATCAAGGGAGGTCAGTACTGTTTCCAAAGGAACCTCTGTCTCTTCTTCAGAGTGGAGAGACCAACCCAACAGGGGGTGGAGTAGGGGTTGACTCTGCCACTGAATATCTCTTCCTCTAGCAAAATAATCTCATCAGAATTTAGGAACTCAGCATCTCAAGGAACTTAAGTTCCTCCCAAAGATCTCCATCCCAACTTACGGGATCCCTTTCATTTCTGATTAGCACCCTCACTTTAACTGTAGACATTCTTCAAGACTGAGTGTTAAACTTACACTGTAATTTAGCCAATTGTATTATGAGGACTTGTGCTTGGTTCTTGCCAACTTCAGACTTATGGTTAAGGAGAGAAGATTCTCTTTTAGTACACATTTAGAAGCCTTTAGATTGTTTATGTATGTCTGGAGCTTTGATTTTGAATCTTTGAGCTCATTGTTTTTCTGTATTACATTGTCCACAGATATTAAGAGCAACCAGGTAGTATTATTATATTTCTTACTCTTCCAAAAATGTTCAAAAGAATTGTATACAGAGTCACTAAATTTCTTCCATCTAACAAGCAGCAAATTAGGATAATCAAACATATCTATACTGCATATTACTTTAAACAGTTAATACCATGATACCCAAATCTGCATTTGTCACTTTCCCATCACTGGGATAAAATACCCAACGCCAACAATTTAAAGGATGAGAGGTTTATTTGGGTTCATGGTTCAGTCAACAGTCAGCCGATTTTAAGGCAGAAATATTATAATGAATGGGCATAGTAGAGGAAAGTTGTTCAGCCTATGAGAGCCAGAAAGCAGAACAAGAGAAAGGAGTCTAGAATAAGAAAATATCCTTCCTGGTCTTGCTTCTAGTGATCTACCCCCAATCAGGCCCTACTTCCTAAAAGTATATTTATCTAGTGAATTCATCAACAGGTGAATCTACTGATTAGTAGTTAGTCCCCAAGATTTAGCCACCTTCAAAACCAATAAGATTTTTGGAGAATATTTCAGATCTGAAGAGATTTATGGAAAATGGAAATGAATCCCATGAATACAGATTATTTTTAGTCAGATTTCATTGGGCACCAAAAAATGAAGTGTGACTGACAGCCATTGGCTACTATTGGATGTGTCTTACCAGCATCCACCAACACTTACACTATGGTCCATAAAGTAAAAGATATCCACCAAGTCCAAAGATCTTTGTACCAATGAGGTCACTGGATTCTTGCTTCTACTCTTGCCCTGCCAATCACGTCTGGTCATTACTTTGCAAAATTCGTATCTTAAAATCCTATCTTCCAAAATGACAATGAAGTCGGATCTTTAGAAGATGAATGGATCACTTGCTTGAACCAGCTAACCCCTTCCATCATATGAGGACACAGTAATTAGGTGTCATCTATGAACCAAGACGGACCCTCATTAGATATGAAATCTACTATTGCTTTGGTAGTGAACTTCCCAACCTCTAGAACTGTGAGAAATAAATGTGTGTGCTGTTCATAAGCTACCTAGTTTACGGCATTTGTTTAGAGTCATCCAAAACCAGTTTATACTCACATACAGGGCATTAATTATGCCTATCATCAAGTTATATACCCTACATCTGACACACAGTATCTCCATTCTGAAATTCTTATCATGCTATTCTTATGCAATATCTTTCTTCTTTTACCTATACCTCTCACAACCTAGCACTTTTCCTTATTTGTGTATTTAGAGGTTTTCCATGTGCTGTCCCAGAATATCAAATCACAAAACTAAGACCCACTTTAAAAATACATTTAGAGATTTAAGCAAAGAAATGATTTAAATGAACAAAACTACATCCCTAAAATATCACTCAACCAAGTATCCTGACATTTTCATTAACATTCATACAATAAGAGTTTTACCACAGGAGGAAACAAGTCCAAAGAAATGTAGCCCAAGTCACCCAAATAAGATGAGTCTGGACATTGCTTTAACTCATATTTAATCTGAAGTTAAGCTGGAACCTTCTATTCTGTTATTGATAAATTAAGGCTTGATATGTTTATAAATCCTGGATCTTAAGAAATACTTTAAATTGTTTCCTCTGTCTGGAGCATTCTTCTACTCTGCTCCTGGATGACTCATACTTACTCTGCAAATAGGTGTTCTCCCTTTCAGAGCCTCAGGGAGGTTGCCTCCTCTCCCACACCCAGAAGACTTTCCCCTTGCCCCCTCCCACACATTCCCACAAAGCTTCGATTTTGCCTTCAGTGCTGTTACCTCCTCTGTAATTAACGTGCTCTTACCTTTCTGTATCTTGTCTACCCTGCAAGACTACAGATGGGTTTCAGGTGGCCAGAAGCCATGGTCTTTCGATCACTATTGTAGTCTTTGTCACCCAGCATGAAATAAATGTTCAATATGATGAATAAGGAAATGAATAAAATACAACCTGAATTATGTAATACTACTATGAATATTTGTGAAAGCCTTGCTTGTTAGGGTAGAAGCTTCTCCACAAGAAAAAAAAAAGTGATCCTTGGAACAAGATGTAGAGCATTTTTTAAGGCCGTCACTTCCATGTGACACTTCACTATTCTTCATAGGATAATTCAGATCCTTGAAGGAATACCTGTAGGGTTAGGAAGCCTGTGGAATCTTGGTGAGGTTCTGAGCAAAACTGATCTTAATATTTTTGAAACGCTGGTAGAAATCAGGTCAATTGTCTTTCCAAAGCTTCAAACAGACAATTTAAAAAAAAACAAAACAAAAGAAAAGAAAAAGCCAAGCAGCTATTTTTAATGTCTAGAGGACTAAATGCAGCAATACTCTTGGCACTGAGTCATTCCTCCACTTATAACTTACTTTTTTTCTTGGTACCTAAAAAACTGACAGCTTTGCAAGCATCAGGAGGCAGCATTCTTGGCATTATAGTGTGCTTCCAATGGACACTATTGCTGATGTTGGTGTGACCTTTCTAATAGTGTTTTGATAGAGGATGTCAATTAAGACAAGGAACATGGTAGTCACTAAATGGTGTCAATGACTGTTATTTAGGTTGTGGGGTTTACCTTTGAAGACTTCTAGAAACATTTGTTACTTGAGGTTTTTCAGAGCATAGGGCAAGTAAAGACAGGATCATAAAATCTGAATTTCTAATGTCCTGACTTCATTTTTGTCTATAAGGTGATGCTAACCTTTGGATAATATCTTTATACATAAGGCACAAGTATAGGGAAAAAACAGGAAAGTTAAGAACATTATGTATACGGAGTGAGGTAACTCTAACAAAAAAAAAAAAGTCTTCCTTGGAGAGCTAGCATTAGAATTGCCATTATTGGCTGAAGTTCCATAAAGGAACAAGAACTGATACATGAATGCCAAGGCAGCAAGCAACCATAGCCTGACACTGGTGTCCAGAATGTCACAGACCTGGAAGTTTTCCTAATTGTTTAATCTCCTGGGAAATTTCTTCCCATAAAAAAAATCCATAGTGAAATTCAAGAGGCAAATAATTCCATAGTGAAAATCAAGAGGCAAACAGATTTTATTTTATAACCAACTTACAAAAAGGTATCTATTCCATTAGTGAGTGGGTATCTATATTTATTAAGGGACGGGGTTCTGGTGATCATCATTTCACCTCTAGAGAAACTCTTTGATTCTATTTGACAAATACTGAGCCAGGCACTATTCTAGGTGCTTGAGATACTGCAGTGAGCAAAACTCTTAGCTTCCACAGTTTACACTCCAGTAAGGAGAGGTCAATCACACACATGAGAACAAGCAGAAAGGTTATTAGATGGTGATGGAAGCTGTAGGGAAAGCAGGGGAAAAGAAAAAAAGCAGAGAAGTGTATGAATTTTAGGGGCAGGGTAGAAAGGTGTCACTGAGAGGATGACATTAGGGTCTTTCATTTAGGGATCTGAAGGAAGAATTCCAAGTGAAGGAAACAGCAAATGCAAAGACCCTGAAATGGGGTTTCTTCTCAAGTGCCCAGGAAGGGCAACACTGGTGTGGATGGAGGATGGTGAGTTCAAGAGGAGGAAGACAACAGAGCGGTGGGAATGTGAGTCAGATAATGAAGTTCTTGCAGGCATTCGGTGGGCCTGGGCAAGGGGTGAGGGCACGTTACTGTCAACTCTAAGCAGAGATGTGACATGACTTTTAATAAGCTTTAGTGGATGGATATATTATAGGTGCTAGATATATTTGATCTGAAGCCCAAAATAATAAAACAAAACAAAGACCAAGACTTAAAGTTCCAAAGTGTTCCTACCATCCACTGACTTACTCTCAACACTGCCACTGAGATTTTCAAATCTGGGCTGAGAGAAATTTTTACAAAGATGCATAAAAAAGATTTCTGTCATTTAAAATCTACTACAGAGCCACACAAGACAATGAAAATGGAACACAGTTGTCTCTTCACGATAAGTCAAGTAATTCCCTATGTCTGAGTCTACTACAGCTTCTCGACCATGTTCAGCAGAGTTTTGATCCACTCAGGAGTCTGGAGGAACAATGGCCTAGGAAAAGATAAAGAGAGAAGAATAAAAGAAACACAAGGACTCTGCCTGACCCAAATCCTAAACTTCAGACCTCATAAAAGAACCAAAGATCACTTTTCCAAGCAAACTTGTGCTCTGTCTACCAAGATGCAAGTGATCACTTTTGCTTGATGATGGCCCTTGGTCCTAGTGACTTCAGAAATCATAATTTCATATAATATAACCCATTAGCTCCATAACTTATCAAAGTGTCCAAAAAGAACCTCACAAAATTACAAACAGAAGGCATTAGGAGTTTCTGTCACAAGGGAATAGAAAGCTGGAGGAAGGAGAGTGTTATTTTCAGGGATGGACCCTTAGGAATGAAGAAGAGACAAAAGGAAAGTTTGGGCAATGCAAAAGGCAGAGTCCTCAAAAGGCACTATGTTCCCAAGTTCCTTGCTTCGGAATCCTGATTAATCAAGAGAATGTGTGTATAATGCTCTATATTAAAAGGCCACCTCCCTGCCTCTCCCCTAAGCCAGCCATTACCATCTTTTAAAGAGGCATGGGGAAGGGGGAACCATATTATGGGTAATATTTTTATTATTCATTTGTATTTTTTCCCTTCATAGAATGAACATGGATTACTCTAGTTATCAGACAAGGGAGTATGTAAAATATTACAGAAAAGTTTCTAAAGCAAATGGTTCACATGTAATAGGAAATCCCTGAAATCTAATGTTTCATCATGAAATTACAGATGTGTGGAAATAGCTCCCAAATCACTGGTCAGAATTAAAGCATGGCTTAGATTCTGGAATATATATAGCCAGCACATCACTCAACCCCTAAACAAACTGACTTAAATATCGCACGAGCTTTAGGGATTAGAATCTGTTTTACATCTCCTCTAGAAAACATACTCTTCATAGCATTTTATCATAAGCTTGCCAATAACACCACTTCAGATCAAGTAACCAGATTTTTGGACTGAATTTGCCAGGGCAAGGACTCACTGCTATCCCTGTCCAGAAGAATGCAAAACAGGGAAAGACTGAAAGTTGCTACATTTTGCATTCTATTTTTCCTTTTTCTTTTTTTATTTAAAAGGTAATAAAACAAAACAATAAAATGGAACAAAACAAAGCAGTGAGAATGATCAAGAGAGAAGGAAATGCCCCGTACTTGCTATATCGCATACTGTTACCCTGAAAACAGATGCTTTAGGCTTGCAAAGTCAATCAAACAATACGAGCATTAATTTTTTTTTTTAACCTCAATTGCTATCACCTCAGCTTGTGTTCCTCTGAATCAGCCAGTTGCTTATGCGGGGGCAGCACTTTTCTTGTCTCCAGGACCACCTGACTGGCTCACAGGAGGGAGCAGATTGGCTTCTCCCAGCCCACAACTGTCACTGGCTAACGAAGGGTACAGGTTGGTTTCTTGGTTCTCCTCCTAGCCCGTGACTACTGCTCACACGAGGGCACAGGTTGGTTTCTTGGTTCTCCTCTTGGCCACAACTCCATTTTTCCCTTTTAGTATCTACTTTTCATTGGATGTATCCTTTTTTACCACGAAAATTGTATACCTGATGTTTTGGAGATGATTAATCACAGGTTGGCATATCATAAAGAGTCATATTTGAACTTGACCAAGTAGAAAAGGCATCACTCAGAAATGCTACCCTTGGAATCAGTAACTGAATGTGACAGTTAGGCTGGTTCTCTTACAGGGAATGTCTGAACACACTTTGGTTAAACAGAAGACAGCTGTGATAAGTGAGTATATTCTCAGGCTTGTATGCATATGAATGGCAGATAAGGGGTGAAATGTGCTATCGGAATGATAACTATAATGTCTTTTTGTTCTAGGAACACTCAGCACTGGTTATGTAGTAAACATTAAACCTAGGTTAACCAATAATAGTATCTGTCTTTTGGCAAACTGGTCCAGAAACTGAGTGTAAGTCCCAAAGTAAAGTGAATCGGTGTCCTCCTGTAAGATTTATATATAAGCTCTTCTCTTGCTATTATACTAAGCTGAGGTTGAAGGTGATCCTGATATATGAACAAGGTCAATCTGTAGAAAAAGAGAATGAAACTGATTCTCAATGGGAAACAAAAACCAGAAATGAGAAAACTGGGAAAAAAGCAATCTTGCATTGGTTTCAATTTGTAATGATTTGATATCACTGTATCTTTCCAGCAGTACCAGTAAATAGGTTCCTTTTTCTCTTTAAACTAGTCTAGAGTTTGATGGTTCATTTTACATGTTACCCACTCTGGGTCATGGGTGGCCAGATACTTAGCTAAGCATTATTCTCATTGTGTCTGTGAGGGTGTTTCTGTGAGGATGAGATTAGCATTTCAATCTACAGACTAGGTAAAGCAGACTGTCCTTTCTAGTGTGAAAGAACTTCATCCAATTCAATAGAGCCTAAAGAGAATAAAAGGGGGGAAAAGAAAATTGTACCTTCTCTGCCTACTTCTAAGCAGGGACATTCACTTATTGAACTGGAATCTAGACCAGTAGCTCTCCCAGTTCTCAGACCTTGTATACTTGGACTGGAACTGTCACCACTGGCGCTCCTGGTACTCTGGCCTTTAGAATCAAATTGTAACTCCGCTACCAGCTCTTAATTCCATGTTCAGTTTGCAGACAGCAGGTCATAAGATTTCCCAGTTTTCATATTATGTGAACTGACTTCATAGTATGAATGTGCATCTATCCATCTCTTATGTATTTACCTATCCATGTTCTTTTTTCTGGAAACCCCCAATACATTTGAGTTTATGGAGACTTCTACTGAAGGACTCAGCTGTAATAACCATTATCAAAAAGATAAAAGATCCAAACCCATGTTCCTCTGTCATAAAAGTAGCTTAACTAACTTATTTTTTATTCAACTCCATGCTGATCTTTCTATTCTGCATTTACCTTTGACTGGTGTTGAAAGGCCCTGGGATTACAATGAGGTGTCAAATAAGGAATATAAACCTCTGCCACTGGGATACACTTAAATAACATTTCACCCAGTAAAGACCATTCTTCAGAGAGACTCATGTTTCCTCTGTGGGACCCCCTGACAACTAAGCATAAATAAAGAAATCAGCCCTGGGAAAGGTACTCTGGGTATCCACTAGGGTGGGTAGGGCATGAGCTGGGGGTTTGGGAAAAACAGCACATTCTGTGCTACCTCAAAGGCCCAGGCACCTGACAGAAGTGCAACCATGACAAATACACAGACTGTAGTCTCTCACCATAGGAATTACCAAAGAGGCTAAAAACGGAAACATGCACTGCATAATCTCTAACCTCAGGGGACAACAGAAACAGAGAATTGCTGTGTCAATCTCATTTCCTTGTTAGGCACATTATCATAAGTGAGGGCCTTTCATTCTGAATGCCACACTTCACTAACATTTACCCAGCTCTGGCTTCTGAAATACTGAATTCCATAGTAATTTTATGTTTTGCTTTTGATCTTTACTGTTTTGCTCATTTATCCATAAACATGAGCTCCTAAAACTAACTTTAAATTAAACACCTAAGGTTAAAACCTGAAGCCATCCAGACAGGACTATCCCTGTAGCCCAAGGAAGACTTCAATGCTGACAGGAGAAATAACAATACATGTTAATTATCGATCTTTCAAACATCTCCAAAATGTACCATTTTGATGTAAGAATCTTGTATATAAGATTATTTGATGATAATCCATATCTGCTCCTGTGATTTAGAATGGGAAGAGATTTATACCATATTTCTATCAGGATGGCAAAAGGAATTCTCCTAATGTGAATTTTATCAATCCTTACCTTTTTCAAAACACTGTCTTTACAGGATGGTTTTGTAAAGGGGAAATTGTTAGAACCACTCCGCAAAGCAGTATTTTATCACTCGACTAACTTTTTTTATCACTTGACTAATTTTAAAAGAAGCTCTTTTGGCCAATTTTGGCAACTGAACTATTTTCTGAAATCTAGAATAGAAATAACTTGAGAGTGAGACAGAGACAAAACAGGAGACTTAAAGATAGTCATAGTGCACTGTTTGGTGTTGTCCCTTTACTGAAATATTGTCAGTAAATGAAGGAGAAACTGAGGCACATGTGAATGGATCTCTTTACCCACTTACTCATGCTGCCTACTGTGCCAACCTCAGCCTGGGGAAGCTGGCGAATATGACCTGCTTAATCTGCCCTCACGGCAGAGGAGCAAGCTCAGTGTGATGACTCATCTCTACAGAACTACACAATTCTCACATCACAGCAGAAACACAATTAACGTCCAGGGCTGTTGCTTACAACGTCTATACACATTGTGTGGCTTGTGGAGAGGCCAACAGAGGAATCTAAGCTTAAAAACAACAAAAACAACAACAAAGCTCCCATGTGAGCAGTTTTTATTTTGCAATGATATATACACAGAAAATGTAATTTGATTCTAACTAATGAGAAGGAGGAAGAGAAAGATAAAAGCTGATCTTTTCTGAGGGTGGTATGTGTGTCAGACACTGTTTATATAGTATGTGTTAATTCCTTTGATCCTCAGAACAATGCTGATAAATAAATACCATTTTACAGAATGGGAAACCAGCTCACTGACACAAGGACACATTCCTGGTTAGTTAAAGGAGTCACATGAAACCCAGGCAACTACTTCCAGTAACTCTGTCTTTAAGTACCTCATTATGGTCTGACTTCTCCAACACGGAGATGAGTAGTTAACAAAGCTCACAACCTTGTAATTCAATAATGTACCACTGGACTTTTATTCGGAACAACATTCATGGTACCTTCCTACTGCCAAAAATGAGACACCTGGGACATGGAGTGGTTTATGCGTTTTTAAGAGTTAAAGAAAAAATCACTTTCAACTTTACACCATAGAAAAACAAATCTATATTTGAAACCAGATCTGTGTCCTCAGAAAACTAGAATACCTACAGAAGTTCAACAAGCTGAAAACACATATCCTCACAGCTTTAAGGAACGGTTTCCCAAGGCAGGGGTCATTCATACCCATGGGTCTGTTCTTATCTTCTGGATCCATGGAAGACCTTCCTGGAAAGTCTAGACATGTTTGTTGAAAAAGAGTAAAATCTAGGCTCTTTCAATAAAGCACTTAGGCTTTCAAGAAACCTAACAAAAGCATTGTCATGTATATTACAGAAAATATATAATCTGCTTTACTAAGTGCAGTATGCAGTCCGTGGTCAAGTTTCTGTTTATGCAGGTGCACTAGTCTGTGAGCAAATAAATTCAGAGGAATCTTCCTAAATTTCATCACCTAAAACAGGGAAACAGCAAGGCACAAAAATCATCCCACTATTACTCTTTATAGTCATGATTATCTGCTTTTGTCCTTTTATTTGTCCCTTCCAATTCTACAAAAGATTTTTTACTTGATTTAAGGAACATTTTTATCCCTCAAGCATACCTCCAATAAATGAACTCAGGGCTTTCACACTGAGTTACATTCCTCTGTTATGAATGTGTTTCTTTTATACCCAACACACCTGTTGTCTTATACCTTAGTCCTCTTTGCATTCAATTTCATTTCTTTTTTGTTTTGCACTAGCCCAGACTTCAGAAAAATGTGTACTCTGTAACTATAGTAACTGTCTTTGGGGTTACAGGGAGAAACACTCTTTGTTCACAAACAGCAAAATGCTCAGGCATCCCAAAGTATTCTGCTCTTCCAAGTGGTCACCTTGATACTATGATTGTTTATACTTGTAATAATGCCATTACTTGAAGGAGTGATTTATAAGACAGCTGTATATTTAAATCACCTGAAGAGATTTTAAAGCCATCAATGTCAAGGTCTCCTCCAAGAAATGACTTTATTGGTTTAGAGAAGAGCCCAAGTATCAGTAATTTTCAAAATTCTCTCAGCCACGGTTAAGAATAATTAAAACTATGCTTACATATGTCTTCAATAATTTTTATAAGTGACTCAATGAGAATAACTTGCTCTCTGTTCATGCTTTTTGGTGAAGGAGTTTGCCATAGTAACTGTCCTTCAGCATTTCTTGGTATGTTCATCGAAGCATATTGGATATTTCTTAGAGGTGTGACAGAAATGAGAAAATGTCTGTTTGTTTGGTTTTCAGTACTGGGGAATCCAGAGTCTTCACACGGATCCATATCACCAGCTGTTTTTATTTTTATTTTGATACAGGGTCTTGCTACATCGCCCAGATAAATTTTGAACTTGCCCCAGCCTCCCAAGTGCTAGGATTACAGCCAGCTAGGGCTAGATGTCTGTTCTAAACTGTCACTTTTACATGGACTCTGTATACTGTGGCCTCCTGAGAAGTCACAGTTGGCATCCAAATATGAGTATCTGTTGTGTGTATTTAAGTCTTGTTACGTATATATATTAAATCATGCAAGTTCTGGAAGATATGATAAAAATCAAACATTTTACCTTTTGACCTAATTCATTCTCATTAATGGAGATAATCACATATATATATATATATATATATATATATATACATATATAAATCATATCTATCTATCTATATATATGCTAGTACTGTAAGAAAATACTACAAACTACACGATATTATAGATTATATCTAGATGTCCTCCCAAAGCCTCATACACTCATAGCTGGGGCTTTTCTGGGGTGGCTGGATCTATTGGTGGCTTAGTACAGTTCTGGGTGTGGATAATGGGAAGGTCCATCGTGGGTGTGGTGGCACCAACCAAAAGGTTTGTAGCTTGCATGGAACAAAAAGGGAAATAAAGTAGAAAGGCTTACTTCTGTTTCCTCAGAAGAACTCTAGTCTTTACCTTCACTTTGGCTTTTAATGTAGACCCTTCAGCCACCAGCACATTCTTTAGATTTTCATCACAGACAGCCTCTTGATACAGACTCGTATAGAAAACTACCATGAGAGCCAGGCTTTCAACTTTTGACTGGATCCTTTAGCACTCCAGTACACAGAGAGCCTTTTGTACTCTTCCGTACCTGATTCTGTAGGTGGCCATTGTAAGCCTATCTTGTCAATCCTAATATATTCATACCTTATATTAAGTATTTTTCTCCAGTGAATACTGACTTACCATAAATTTGAACAGAGATAGGCACACAAAGATAACGCCATTTGAAGGCAGAGACTGAGGTGAATCTTCTGCAAACCAAGGTCAGCAGAGTTTGCCAGCCAGGAGGTAGCATGAAACAGATTCTTCCTCACACTCATCACATGAGCCAATCTTCTGTTTAGATCTTACACTTTCTCCTTTTTTGAGCAAGGGTTTCACTGTGTTTCCCAGGCTGGCCTCAAACTCCTGAGTTTGGGCAATTATCCCGTATCAGCCTACCAAGTAGCTGAGACTACAGGTGTACCCCACTGCTCATGGCTTGGATCTTGGACTTCTAGCCTCCTGAACCTAAAGAAAATAGATTTCTGTTTAAGCTACTCAGTTTTTGGTATTCTGTTATGGCAACCCTATAAAACTAATTTAACACCTTAATGAAAAAAGAGCAAAGACTATAATCACTCATCTTTGAAGCTGTAATGGTGAGGAGGGCACCCAGGAGGTTGAATGACCAGAAACACTAAGTTAGAGGCACTGTGGATCTTTATGCATTTCCTGAAGTTTACTATCAGCTATTTTCTCAGACGCACAAGAAGAGGTTTAAATCAAAATAACTCTTTTCCCTAACCCAAATAATGCAAAAAGGCCAGCATCCTGTACATTACAGAATCCAGTTAAAAAATTATCACAATTTTTGCAACAAAAACATATCCCTATTTTTCAAATGGGTGCTAACAGGAAGTTTTTTTAATCAAACCATGAAATACTGTAGGCAACCAGAACACAAAACAAATCTATTTGCTTTCTTAGATAGGGACAAATGACATGAGTTAATTCGTAAAAATTCCAAGAAAGTATATAATATGTTTTGTTTTAAAACATCAAATTGCCAATATTTACTATTATATTTGGCCAGGTATATTGGCATATGCCTGTAATCCCCGCATTCCGGGAGGCTAAGGCAGAAAGATTTCCAACTTGAGCCCAGCCTGGACAGTTTATCAAGATCTTGCCTGGGGATATATCTCAGTGTGAAGGATCTAGGTTCATTCCATAGTACTAGGTTAAAAAAAAGACTATTCCCCTGAAACATCTTAGAACATTTTTGATGTAAGTTTGTCCTCCTACGATACTATAGAATAAAAGCTTGACTTTTTACTGATCCTTTCCTGTTACAACACAGTACTTACACAGAGAAAGCTATGACAAGGCAGAATGGAAATTGATCTGGCTGATGGAGAGGCAAATTGTTCTCAGAAACTATATCACCAATTATTTGACTTACTGTTGTCATATCTTCCCAATTTTCTCTTAATGATATTTTTCCCTTCTGGCATTAATATCCAGCTTTATTCTCTTAGATATCTCAAACTTTGAATGTTTGTGTGTGGTGCTTTCAGTTCTCTGGGTGGGATGTTTTCTTAGAAATTGATGAGAAGCAAAGAACAGAGAACAAAAGATTAAATTTTCAAGTCTCCTTTGGTTGAAAAGAAAAACTTTGAATTTAATACTTCAAGGATTTGCTTGTGCTGATGGGGACATAACTTCAATTTTTTGTTCTTCAGCCCTCTTCACTTTAAGGGAAACAGCATCAACTGCATAATATTGGGAATATCAATAGACAAATAAACTGATCCATTCCCAAGACCCAATTATACAATAATGATTAGTTCTGGTACTTCTGGTGGAAACAGTTGGTGACAGTAAAGACACTACAAAGAAAAAGATAGAATGTAAGAAAATGAATCAACATGAAAAAATAGGGCAGTAAAGAATATATTACTAATAATATCACTGGAATATCCAGATAGATCTCTATAGCACTCGATTATATTTTTTAGTCTTTATGATTATATTATGCATAATCACCTTTATGCTCATCACTTAATATTAAAAGAGTCCTAATGAAGTTGGATGTGAGAAGATAATATCTATAATCCAAGCTCTATGGGAATCTGGTGTAAGAGAATCACAAGTGTGAAGCCAACCTAAGCAATTCAGTAAACTCTTGTCTCAAAATAACATAACATAACATAACATAACATAACATAACATAACATAACATAACAGAACAGAACAGAACAGAACAGAACAGAACAGAACACAACACAACACAACACAACACAACATAACACAACATAACATAACATAACATAACACAACAACAAGGGCTTGGAATGCAGCTCAGTGCTCCTGGGTTCAGTATCCCAGTACCTCTTTTTTAAAAAAAGTCCTAATGAATCTAAGATTCTATTAGTTAGAGAAAAGTACAAATCTGATCAATGAGGACTGTCCTTTAAAACTCTTTAAAATGATATATACATTCCAAAAGGGTCCTAAAAACCTCTTCAGGAAGGAAATGTTTCACTGCAAAGAGAGGAATGGGAGGGCAGTGAGCTCCCTCTGAATAATCCCAAAGATTATTTGAGTTCAGAAGCAATTTGAGTTCAAAACAAGAGAACCTTTTCTACCGTTTAGAATTGTGTAAAATGGAGTAGGTTGCTTCTAAAACATAACATGCACATGTTCACTTCCTTCTGTCATGACTACTGACCATTCATTACATTGGCCCAAGCAATCTTAGCTCTCATCTCAACCTTTGCCAGAGAACACTGAAGTTACTCACTCATCCAACAGATAGATGCTCACTGAGCATAAGAGACTTAAAATTTTTTTTCTTAAATTTAAAACAGAATCTTTCTAGGTTGCCCACATGAGACTCAAACTTGCAATCCTTCTACCAACTGCTGGGATTACCAGAATAGATGCAGGCCAGGCAGGATGGCTGTGTCTCACAAGAGAATTCTCAGCTCAATCTGAGGTACCTCAGCTTAACGTATCCACTGTTCTCAGCCAGTCTATCAAAAGCAATGCTCCCAGCTTACCTTTCATCATTGTATCTACTTAATATATTTCTAAGTTAGTAGTTGTTTTATTATCAGTCCTCCATCTTCCCAATTCCATAACAGTAAAACCTTGGAATCTGGTCACTATATCTCTTAGTGCTCAGAAAAGTACCTACCATATAGTAGACACTGAATAGCTACTTGTTAAATAAATGCTATCTGGATGACTGACGTATCTGCAGGCAGTAAGATCCCCATCACTGGAGGTAAACATGATTTGGACAAACACTTGATAGGGTTGCTGAAAAGCTATGAGTATAGGCTTACCACTACAATAAATTTTCTTCTAATCCTATATGTCTATGAGTCTATGGCCTCCATATCCCTTCTATATGCAATAGGAAAGCAAAAGGTTTCCCTAGTCATTTTACACTGAATGATAGCATGCACACTCCTGTTCCTGCTGCAATATCATCTCAGCATTAAAATGTTGAAGCTAATCAGACATTTAATTTCAAAGTGGAAGGTCATTATCTTGTCACAAAATTTTATTCCAATTACTTTTTTCCCCTATTATATGAAATGAATTAAAAGTAGCACAAAACATTGGGAGATCAAACAATCAATCAGAAGCTCATTAAATATCACTGAAATTGGTACAATAAAAAGCATTTCCCATGGCTGAGTCATTATTTAAAAGCTATATTTTGGATGCCACACAGAATTGACATACTGTCAATCAAAAAATCTCCCTGTCCATAAATAGCCCCTTGACTTTAAGAGTTCAGTCTTTCTTTAAGATAAGAATATCTGAAAAGAATTAAAGCATGAGTGTAATTACCATGCCATCAATCCCCATGAGAAATACAAGAGAATGTATCAGTAAAGTCACTATCTGATAATTTAGGCTACAATTTAGGAGCAAGATGTTTACTGAGTGCCAACAGTGATTTCATTTTTTTACAAACACTTTAATATATTACACCTTGCTCTGAAGAGTTGTAAAATAACAACTCTGTTTTAAAGAAAACAGGAAAATGGCTTATTCTGAGCAAAATGTAAGTGACCATGGCCCAGAAACACAAATTTAAGTTACCGTGAATAATATATTCCACTGTAGAAGAGGTGTGAACATTCATGATGCAGAGAAGGTAATAAATTAATAAATGTTCCTTGGTGGGGGCGTTAGGCATGCTCCAGCATAAAAATCTCTTCTGTAGGTTTCAGATGTTAATAACTTTTTTAGCTTTATAGTGGATAAAGATTAGAGGTCTGCTAAGCTAGCGATACATTCTAAATTTCACCTAGTCATCTTGAGGGTGTTAGATCAGATATAGAGGGGAAAGTAAACGATCACTAAGGGGACTAAGATCACCCAAGATAATTTTGCCTTTCAACCTACAAAATCCCATCTCTTCATGTCAGAACGTGCATCTTAGTCAAGGGCAAACAGTCTACAAAATCATTAACACAGAATTTCAGTGCCACACATTAAATACAATCTGCAATTAAGTACAATCCCGGACAGAAAAGACTATCAGTTATAATGTTAAAATTATGTATAACTTTACACTTGGAGTAGATGCCCACTTTTTTTTTTTGGTGGTAGTGGTAGTACTGCAGTTTGAACCCAAAGCCTTCACACTGAAGCACATCTCTAGCCTTTTTAATTTTTCCTTACTTTTATTCTTTTTTTTTTTTTTTCCTAATTTTTTGGCAAGTCTCAGTAGTCCACTAAACTCAGTAAGTCACCAGTCCGGGCTGGGCTCAAATTTGCAATCTTTCTGCCTCAAACTCCTGGAGTAGTGAGATTACAGGTGTGCACCACCATTCTCAGCTCCATTTCTTTTCAAATCAATGATTATTATGCACTCCATTTTCCTATGGACACAAACACAAGTAACTTCTCTTTATGTAGCTAACAAATATCTGAAAGCTGATCGCTTTGAAATTTGTAACATTCTTCCTATGGAAGCCATTTTTGGTTTAATTTTTTTTTTTTTTTTTTTTTTTTTTAGATAACCACTGTCAATTCTCTTTTGTGCTGCCATAATAAAATCCTTGAGGTTGATAATTTACAAACAATAGAAGTTTATTTGGTTTATACTGTGGGAGGCTGAGAAACCCAAGATTAAGGAGTTACATCTAGTGAGGAACTTGCTCCATCATAACACAGCAGAAAGCATTATACCCTTGAGATTGAGCAACAGATTGAACTCAGAACCTCAAATCCTTTACACTTACCATTAATCCATTCATGAAGATGAAAGCCTCATGACCTAACCATCTTCCATTAAGCTTCACTCAACATTGCTAAACTGAGAATTGAGTTTCCAACATATGCTTTTTGATGGACACATTTAAACCACAACATTCTCTCCCCAGCTCCCAAATAATATCCTTCTCAAATATAATTCATTTCATTCTACATATATTCATTTCATCCCTATGACCCCCAAAGTTTTTAGTCCAGTATCAACTTAAAAATCCAAAGTTCAAAGTCTCCTCTAAATTAGACACAGATGGTACTCAAGGCACAATGTATCCTGAGGCAAATTCCCTTTCAGCTATGAGTCAGTAAAGTCAAACAAGTCATCTAAAGTACTTCTAAATTGGAGTAGTGGAGTGGGCATTAAGTACGTCCAAAGCACAGTAAGACGAACAACATTAAATCCTAAACCTCCAGAATAATCTCTTACTCCATATGCCACTCCCTGGACTCACAGAGGATTTGTGTTCCCCTAGCATCAGGCATCCCACTCCTAAGCTGTGCAACTCTCCCAGGCTGGAGCTCAACACTAGCACCTCTACTTCTGTAACACTACTAAGCATTGTGGCTAGCAGGAACTTTCGGTGATGGCTCTGTCCCTCTGACAAGTCTGCCTGGCCCCCCCAGAATGTCCAATACATCTTTGGAAATCTAGCTGGGCACAAAGCCCCATAGCTTGTGTACTTGGCACACCTGCAGAGTTAGCACTGCATAGGTGTCTCAAAGGCTTCCCACTGTGCTCTCAGGGCAGGAGCCCAGCCACTCCTGCATTCACTCCTGCCATGCCCTGGGGTGGCCCCGGAGCACTGCACCAGAATGAGTAAACAAACTTTTAAGGGGGCTGAGCTCCCACACACACCTGTCTGGAAACCTTGCCCTCAAAATCCTAGCTTGCCTCAAAGAGCTCTGAAATGCCTTCAAGGTCATTCTCTCAATATCCTGATGAAAAGAACCCAGGGCTACCTTCTATCCAGAGTAAGCGTCCCTTTAGCAAAAAGTCATTTGGTCACAATCTTAATATTCTTTCCCAAACATGCTTTTTCATTCTTCAGATGGCCAGAGTGCAAATTCCCAAATATTCCTACCCTACTTCTCTTTTAATTATAAATTCCACCTATAAGCCATTTCTCTCTTCTCTCTTTTTACTGTAAACACCAAAAGGAGCAATGAACACCTTCAATGCTTTGCTGCTAAAAGTTCTGTGAGAAACCTAGTTCACTGCTCTTAAATTGGGCCTTCCAGAAATGCCTAGGACACAATTCCACCAAGGCCTGTGCAACCAAATAACAAGAATAGCCTTTAGTTTCTATATCTTGCTTCTCATTTCCATTTGAGATCTTGTAGCTTTTACTGTACATAT
The DNA here is from genome assembly GCF_034190915.1 of Cavia porcellus. Classification (NCBI taxonomy): domain Eukaryota; kingdom Metazoa; phylum Chordata; class Mammalia; order Rodentia; family Caviidae; genus Cavia; species Cavia porcellus. The sequence goes on along the minus strand of NW_026947513.1, from coordinate 22,075,717 downwards.
TTTTACTAGCATTTTGATCAAAACTACTTAAGTAATCTCTAAGAAGTTCCATATTTTCCCAATAGTTCTCTTCCAATTGCCTTATTAGAATCACCATTAATATGCCATTCATTTTATCTAGTCTGTTCCTCCAAATTCCTTCAGCCTCTACCCATTACCTACTTCTTAAAGCCATTTCCATATTTCCAGGTAATTTTTATAGCAGCAATCCCACTTTTTTATTACCTACTTTTTCTTAGTCTGTTTTGTGCTGGTATAGCAAAATACCATAGACCAAGCAATTTACAAAGAACAGAGATTTATTTCTTTCAGTTCTGGAGGCTGGGAAATCTAAGATTGAGGGGTCACATCTGGTTAGGACCTTCCTGCTGTGTCATAACATAGCAGAAGGACTCAGATAGTGGAAAAAAACACTAGAGATCAAACTCTCAGACACTTAATAGACATGAATCCCTTCATGAGAGTACAGCCTTTATGACATAAGCACCTCCCTTTAACCTTACCTCGCACTACTGTTGCCTTGGGGATAAATTTGCCTACACAGTCCTTTTGCAGGATATTCAAACCAAAGCAACCACTGGGTAGAGCATTCAATTTTATAGAAAGGGCCACTTTTTGATAAGGACTGCAAGTCCGGTTGGTAAAATATAACAACAGAAATATTGTTTCCAATTTTTTAAGGTGTTTAAGGGGTAAAGATAACACAAATCAAAAATACCTAAGCAGAAGACAAAGCCCCGTAGTCCACGAAATCATTTCTTCAATAAAAGAACTTTAGGACATCTCTCCTTAAATCACCATACTACTATGTCAATTTCTTTTCAAAAGCCAGACCGCCCTGGCAAATCAGGGGGGAATAAAGTGGGAGGGACAATGTCAATGCAAAATTCTGAACTGCTCTATAGAAAGTATGGATAGGCTTGTTATCATTTACTTCCTGCAGTATATCATTCAATTTCAGCTGTCTCCCGTTTCAGGTAGCTCCCCATTTCTCACTTATGTGCTTGAGAAACATCTCCCTGGCATCTCATTCTCTCCCTCTGTCTTTCACTGGCATTTCATTATTTCTTAACTGTCCCTCTCATGCTCATCTCCTTTTTTCCCAGTGACCCACGTGTCCTCATTTAGCAGTTTTCAGAAGCCAGAGAGAAATGTTGCAAATAATGTTAAATATGATTAATATCTTGAATTCCTTGAAATATGACATGCATGAGTTACAATGAAACCTCTTTTATTTCCCCATGAAATGCTTTTGCATAATGAGAAAGAAAATGTCCTCTATGCCCTAATCAGCCCTGACAGTTCCTGGACTCCCAAATACTTTTATTTATGGCATTATTTATTTCATCTCTAATAAATGGAGGGGGGAACAGCACCATCTGAAGAGGCTACAGCAGAGAGGGAGACAGTCTAGGCTGGAGAAGTACAGAAGCTGAACCAGGAAAGAAGCAAGAGAGTGCTTCCAAAGGAAGGGAGATCTGGGAAATGAGAGGCAAAAGACCTGGACCCCAGAAGAAGCAAATGGGTCACGTTCCCAAGGCTAAAAGGAAAGCTAGCTTCAGAGTGGAGAGATGAGTGTCATACATCAAGGAGCACCCAGAGTTCTGACCTGGATAATGAAGAATCAAGGCTGGAAACCGAATCAGTATGAGGATGCTGATACTGCAGTTGGCCCCAAGAAAAGGACATCTTGGTGGGTATTTAGCTCAGTGGCATAAAAGCCTGCCTGACTAGGGTAAGGACATGAATTCCATCCCCGGTACAAAAAAAAAAAAAAAAAAGAAGAAGAAGAAAAAGATACCTGAGCTAAGGAGAATAGGCTGCTCAAAAAGTGGCTGAGGGAAGCCCAGGATACCCACCATGTTTGAAGACATCTGTACCCATGGGGTTTGTCCTCCAAACCATTGAGATCTTCTGTCAAATGACTACTGGGATTGTGGGTTCTTCAGAAACTCAGGCCTGGCGGCACCAGTTACACTAAATACTTTACTGGTCAGTTCAGGAGGTGAGAGCCCTTAGGCCATCTCGATCCTGTAGGAGTGTGAGATACACAGGTAGAGAGATAGATCTCATATGTATCACATGTATAAAATATATATATATATAACATTTTCAAAAACTAAAGTATATACATCATTTTAAAATTATTAACATGCCCAAAGGAGGTACTGTTTTCTCCCCTTCTACGCTGTACTTGCTGTAATAGAGATTTGAATTCAAATGTGCTCAATTCATCTGCACAACTCTGTCGTCCACACCTGACAATCCGACTTTGGCCAATTCCTTTCAGTCTTGCACAGCCTCAGTTTTTCTCATCTGTACAATGGGTAGACATTAAGAGTCAGGTATTCTCTTGGAGTCCCTAAAGGAAAACAAACGAAATACCATGAAAGCACAGCATGGTGTGCACTTTTAGGATCAGTATATACTCAGAAGCCTCGAGGCAAGTAACAGCAGGACTCCGAGGCCGCGCAATCACTCAGACACGGGATCTTCCAGATACCCTCTTCCTAAGGTTGAGGGGGCAATTTCCGTCTGGAAAGACTCGCGGTAGCACACACCCACTCGGGCGGCCCCGCCCTCTCTACGCACCACCCCCTCGGTGCAACTCCGAGAGTTCGAGGTCACGCAGGAGGGCGCCAGGAGCGTACTTCGGAAGCTAGACGCCGCCGGCCGGCCAGGAGACCCCTCAAGTCCACCTCGGAGGCACCGACCGCTCGCTCTGGCCAGGACCCCGGCGCCCACCTGGTTGACCCGTTCCTAGGACGCCCTCCAGGTTTCTGCTCTCCTTTCCCCTTCCTTCCCCCTCCCCCCGTTTCCCCGTCGTAGGCGCCGACCTAGAGTTCAGACTCGAGGGCTGGCGGGCGGCTGCAGCTCCAGGCCCCGCCCCCGACCCCATTATCATTAGCAGATATTACCCTAAACACTTGCTCTTTACCTCCTTTCTCCCTCCAGGCATTGGCGAGGCGGCCTGTCAATCAGCGCTCGGGCGGCAGCCCCCCGCGCGGGGGCTCGGAGATGCCAGCCTCAGCGACAGGCGGCGGCGGCGGCGGCAGCAGCCACGGCACAGACACACACCCTCCCGCACGCGCGCGCAGGGGCGCAGCCTGGGCGCGGGCGGCACAGGCACCCTCGGAGCCTGGCGCCTGGCAGGGAGGGGACGCGCGACGGGGGCCCGGCCCTGAGGCGCGGCATGGAGGAGGAGATGCAGCCGGCGGAGGAGGGGCCCAGCGTCCCCAAAATCTACAAGCAGCGCAGCCCCTACAGCGTCCTCAAAACGTTCCCCAGCAAGCGGCCGGCGCTGGCCAAGCGCTACGACAGACCCACCCTGGTGGAGCTGCCGCACGTGCGGGCGCCCCCCCAGCCGCCGCCGCCGCCGCCGCCGCCGCCCTTCGCGCCGCACGCCGCCGGCTCCATCAGCAGCAGCGAGCCGCCGCCGCCGCCGCCGCCGCCGCCCCAGTTCCCGGCGCAGACTTCCTACCCCCCCGCGCCTGGTGGCCGGGCCGCCGCCGCCGCCACCTCGTCGTCGTCGCCGTCCTGCACGCCCGCCGCGCCCCAAGGCCACCTGAGGACTCCGGCGCCGCCGCCCGCCGTCCCCGCCCCGTCGTCGTCGTCGTCTTTCGCCGCCGTCGTCAGATACGGGCCTGGCCCGGCGGGCGCGGGTGGCAGCGGCGCGGGTAGCGACGGCGCCAGCCTGGAACTCAGCGCAGGTACCAACTCTTGGGCGCAACTTTGCTTCTCGCCGCGGTGGGGAGGGGGGGAGTTGGGCACCGCGACGCCTTCCCGCGCGCCCGGGCTTGATGTGAGGGACGCGGGACAGAGAGGGTCGGGGCGTCTGTGCGCCTCACGCACCGATAGCAACTTCTAGAACATTCCCGGGCGGCGCCGTGGCGGGGGCTTCCGACGGCGCGCGGTTAACAGGTGGCTCCGCGGCCCAGATCCCGCGCGCGGCACCGCGGCGCCGGCGGCTGGGTCCTCGAGGTGGGCGCGGGGCGCTCCGGAGTGACAGCTGCGACCACTCCGGGGCCAGGCTTGACGGCCCTGCGTGCAGCCCTCTTTTTCCCTTCCCGCTCTCGATTTTCCACTCGTTTCCGCCCCTGCCGCTTCCTTCTGCTTTTCCTTCTCTCCGGCTCTTCTTTGCGTGTGGTGTGTTCCCTCCACCTCTCCGAGGCGTTCTGCGCTCGCGGTCCACTCCGCCGGGCGCTTTGGCTCTCATTTCTTTTTTCTCTTTCTCCTCTTCTTCCTGTGCGCTTACGTTTGCTGTGCGCTCGCTGTGGCCGGCTCTTTGCGGGCCGGCCCCCAAGCACCCACAGCCCACCCGAGACACTGGGCCCCGCCGCACCTCCTGCAGTGCTCTTGGGTTTAGGGGATGTCGCCCCTCCCAGGCGTTCGGGTCCCCGCCGCCCGTGTCATAGTCTACACTCGCTGCGTGGCGTAGGGTCCTGACTCTCGCTAGTGTCTGAGTTCTAGTCTCGCAAAGATACTTCCAGGGGCCCCCACCCCAGGTGCAAGACCCCAGACGCCTCCCTCTCCCCACAGCTAGCGCACTGCTTGCCTGCCTGCCAGGGACGCGGGCTGGAGGAGGCAAGGCCATGGCTGGAGCCTGCACCCAAGGACAGTGTCAGCTCCCTAGGGATGCGCGGCCACGTTTATCGCACATCAGAACTACAAGTTCTGTTCAGGCCTTTTATTACACATTATTCCCTCCCCACAAAGTCTAGTTGTCAGTGAACCTGAGGGGGTTTCTTTCCCCCAGTAAAAAAAACAGTATTGTCTCTAAATGGGTTATAGATGCCTGTGCTAAATATTCTGTTGCTTGTCAATATTTTGACAGTGAGAGATTGGTTTTGAGAAAGGAAACCTAATTACAGGTTACAGTAAAGCCTTACTCTGTCATATCCCTCACTGATTTTAAGATATTTGACAGTTTCGAGTGGGTTTCTTAGGTGGGCTGCCTTATTCTTTGTAGGGTTTTTGCCTTTTTCTTTAGTTCTTGGCTGAGTAGTCCATTGTGTTTTTATATTCATTGTTAGGCTGCTCGCTCCATTTTCAATTTTTTATTTTCTCACTTAATGAGGTTCATGTTCTCTCTCTGGATTTGGAGTCTTACTCTCCTATGCTGCTTGTTCCTATTTGTGTTTATTACCTAGTGTAGCGTCTCTGGCTTGTTTATCTTACCTTGTTTCCCAGCAGCTTGGGTCTTTTGGCCTATTTACTGTATTTTACTTTTTTGCATAACCTCGACTCTACCATGTACATTGGCTTTTCCCCCTTTATCTGCCTAGTTCAGTTTTTGATCTTTATCCTTTAAGGCTTTGCTGTCTTTCAGCCTTTTACTTTATATTCTGTACATCTACCCCGACTCATTTCCTTCATCCCTAAATTCAAATTGCTTTTGCTACCAGATTTCCGATATTGTTTCTTATTTTCTGCAGCAGTTGGTTCCCATCCTTTCTGTGGTTCCTTGTGTTCTGGAAGTGTCTCTGCTGTCTTTCCTAAATGTGGAATTTTTTTGGTTCCCCCTTACCTATTCTGAATGTTTGCTTTCAGTATTTAGTGTAATGGCTTATTGAGCTTATCTGGTCTCTGTCCTCAGGTAGGAATCCACATCACTGATTCTAAAGATACAAAAGGGAATTTTCTGATGCGTTTCAAACTTCTCTATATTGCCTTTAATTGTCAAGGCCTGTCTGCCAGCCTTCCTTTCTACCTCCTTCTTAGCAAGGTCCTAAAGTTGGTAGCACAGAGAGGAGGATACTTGTTGGAAAAATGGGAATTGGATAGTAGATTTCTGCTATGCAATGAGGAAAATAGTCCAAGGGGGAAAATAAGCTGTGGGAGTGGACGTCAGTAATTATGGTCATAATATGAATCATTGATGGACAATGCCATCTTAGCGGGTACGGTGATGTGAGTAGCCATCAGAGGGACAGACACCTGAAGAGCTGATTGGTTCCTTGAGGAACTAATGGTTCCACTTTGAACCAATGAGCTTGTGTGCACACTACAGCCATTTAAACACGTGGGATAGGGGTGGGGTGGTGCTTTGCCTGTTGCAACCTCAAAAAAGTGCAGTTGCAGTGTCCCTGCCCACCTAGGAAACTGAAAACAGTCAAAACAGCGAGATGCCGTGAGTCCAGGCTACAAGAGGCCTGACTGTTCAGGGTAAATGCAGTGAAAAGATGAAGGGGCTGAAGTGAATCTTATATGCCATTAAAGGCCATAAACCATTGAGAAGGGAAGTATGGGATTAAAAATATATTTTTTTCAACAGTCTTATAAAATCTCATGAAGAGTATAATTTTCCTTAAAAGAGGTAGTACACCATGATTTTAAAAGCGTATTTTTCCTCTGTGGGAGGCTTAGAGTTAAAACCCACGTAGATCTTGATATGCAGCCTAAATTTGGCATCAGGAAATGGGAAATTGCATCTTTAAGCAGAGTACAATCAAAAATGAATTACAATAAATCCTATATAATTGCATAGGTCATTCTCTTTAATGAGATTTTATTAACCTGACTGTCAAGCTTTTGAGTCAGGCAGATATTTTATCTTCTTCAACTGATAAAAGTGTCAGCTATAAACCACCATATAAATATTCATAAATCTACACATCTGTGGCAGCCTATCAGCATCATTCTTTTGGACATTAAAAGCATTCTAATTACTTTCTGTCTAGCAGAGCTGAAATGCTGCCTGTTATAGTATGTGCTTGGCAAGCATGATTGCTTTTGTTTGCCATCACAAATAGCAGCATCCTATTTTATATACCGATGGTCCAGAAAATATTCAGGGATTGACTGAGCAGGATGAATATTAGGAAGCACCATCTGGTTTTGATAGCACTGAGTATATTAACTCATCTGTTAATTTTTGACACATCATTGATTTATTTATTTAGAAAAATTGCATCCTGTTTTGCTGTGTTGATGTTTGCCATTATAAAAAATTGGATGGCATTTTTTTTAAAAAGACATCATACATTGATTTAAGACAGGGTGATGCTTCTAAAGATGCTTTCATTTTCTAGCTTCCGTTTTCCAAGATATAAAGTCCTCTCTTGAAAAGAAGTTGCATCACTGTTATAAGGAAATCATCTATTTTGAACTATTTAGAAATTTTCTTTGGTAGATATAATATATGGATACATAATGGTGGGTTGCTGAAAAATTTCTGCTTCTACATTTTCAGTATTAATATATTTCACCCTTCACTGGACTAAAATCAAAAGGCTACCACTAATCTTTAGTACTGTGATATCCCTTCCTAGAAACAGAATTCTCCTGGGGTTCTGCTGTGATGGGCACATTCCATTCAAGGCTTTCTTACAAAGAAGGACCTTAAAGTAGAGAGACTGTGTTTGATTGTTACTCCCTATCCCTCTTCTTAATCACTTATCTGGTTTAGGATAGATTAAGCCACTTAAGTCCAGAAGAATTTTAAGAAATGAAGTTTTTAATTGAAAAAATAATTGTGGGTTAGAGGTTGGAATAAGGCTAGGCACACTTTGCAGCATGATATTATCTCCCAACAGGTTGCACAATAAAGCAAAATAAGCTAGCAGAAATGTCATTTTAGAGTGCTTTGTGATTTATTAATATTTTATAGTATTTAATTTTAGAGGAATTAGGAATAAAATGGGCAATTTTAAAACCTTTTTTTGTAAGCTGTTGACTTTGTACTTTGCTGCCATCCCTTGAGTATGGAGCATTTTGTGACCAAAAAAAAAACAGTTCAGAAGAATCAATATGTTCATACTTTGCTCACTTAAGAATCATAGGTCAGGGCCAGGGATGTAGCTAAGCGGCACAGTGCTTTCCTGGCAAGTAGAAGGTCGTGAGTTTGATTCCTAGTACCAAAAAAAAATCATGGATCAGTGCCTATGAAATTAACTGAGAAGAGTTGCTATTTTCCCTATCAATTGTAATAGTATACTTTTTTTTCATCCTTCTCCATGTATTGTTAAAATACAAAATGTGACTCAAATATTTTAAGGTACTGAAGAGAAATTCAACTGTAGTATTTACAGTTGCTGTTTTGTATTTACCAATTTTGAGAACAAATTCATTCAGAATGAAGCATTTTAAACACTGCAGGCAAGAACAATTTTATGATTGTAACTATCCCTTGATATCCTGAGTGCACTTTAATAGATTATCTTCATAATATAGCATATTACATAATGATTTTTTCTCAGCATGTTATGAGTTTATCTTTCAATTAAGAAAACAAATCGCATTTGTCCCTAAGTCAGATTGTTTTCCCTTAAAATCTATGCCATGATGCGATTCATCAATATGATTAAAACTACTATTTTATAGGACATCAAATATATTCGAGCAGCTCCTTCTAGGTAATCCTATTTTAGCCTCTCCTTGCTTATTTGTCCTTTTCATCAAGGTTATGTTAAAGGTGTATAGGCTGTAAGTCATCTGGGTCTACACTGATTAAAATGCAGACAGTAAATATAACTTTAGGTCTACAATGGGATTATAGGATTAAAATGAATGAAAACTGCTATTGTGCCAGAATTAGCATTTCCAATCAATATCATCCTTTGATTTTACTAATAAAAAAACAAAGTAAAAGTAAAAAATGAGAGTGCCAAATCTGCCCCCCCCCCCCGGTCTTTTTGAGACAGAGTCTCTCTGTGCAGTTCAGGCTGGCCTTGAGCTCACTTTGTAGCCCAGGCTGGTCTCGAACTCCCAATGATCCTCCTGCCTCAGCCTCTCGAGTGCTGGGATTACAGGCATGAGCCACCACGTCTGACTGAGAGTGCCAAATCATAAACCGACTCACTTGTACAGTTCAGCTGTTTACTTTTTTATTTGGTTTAAGGCATTGTAAAGAAATGGCACTCAAATATTTGTGGGACTAAATAATTTAAAAGCATGAGTCAAGCTAACAAGTAAGAGTATATTATATTCACCTGTCTTGATGAGTATACCTTCATAATGACCAGGTTTAACTGAGGGTTTCAGCTAGTTCATCTTCTTTTCCCATTGCCAGCCTTTGGGGTTCCACTAGGAGGCACCTCATATACACGTGGTTTCTCTAAGCCGCACTGGAAGCTTTGGGACCATGGTCTGTTTTAGTCTGTAGCTCAGGAAGTGGCCAGCATAGGCCCTTCAAGCAGTTTGCGTAGGAACTTCTAGGTTTTGGGTGCCTCATGAAGGGGCGAATATTGACTGGAAATGAAGGGCCACAAGAGGAATACATACTGTATGCCAGGCACTGTGCTTTGCTGAAAGTACTAAGAAAAAAGTGGAGCATTGAATACTGCATGCAGAGGCCCCCTGTACTCCCGTATTTTGGTACTGTGGATTCAGCCCAGTGCCTGTACACTGAGCAACAGCCCTACCCCATCCCCTTGTAAAAGTTTGAGTCATGGTCTCTCATTGAGTTGTCTGCGCTAGGCTTATACCTTATTTCTTGCCTCAGCCTGCCATATATCACCATACTCAGCTGCATGGAGGTTCTTATTTCATTAGTTAGATGGCCTGGATTTTCTAGAGAGGGCTTCTTATTGCCAGTGTTCTGGTTCTTTGTCCCATAAAAGCCCTCAAGCATCTCCAATTTTTGTCTTAAAAGTAACCCCCATCCCAGGGGGAAACTATTAGTCAACACTTTCAGAGGGATTACTGTAATTAGTCATATAAGACTTACTGGCATCTAAAATGTCCAGTGATTTTATTTGTTTCCATTATTCTGGGTAAGGAGAAAAGGAAATAAGCATCCTCGTGTGATTGTGTAAGTCACCTGTGCATCATAGCTCATTCTAGGAGGTAGCAGGAAAGAAGAGAATCTACCTTATAACATTTACATTTAGGGTGAATTTTCAACAATCTTAGACTGTAATGTTAACATTTTCACATTTTGGGAGTTTTTTTCCCTTTGTTTTTGCAGTGAGTTGATTGGTTTCTGTTTTCTTTTTACTTTTCATTGCTTGGTAGTTAATATGCTTTAGTTCGTGTGTATAAGCTACCCTAGCACCCACACCTTGTGCTGTTTTGGGAGATTGAACAATCTCATGGAAGTGGCTCTGAAAAGAGACATTCATGTTTTACAAATGATACTGATGTAGGTCAGCCCAAAGATGCCTTTGACAAGAAGTCCAACTTAGGAGGTAAATTAAAAGAATAGTGAGCAGAGCAGATACTGGCTAACACATACGGTTTTGTTTTGTTCGTCCTTTGCCTATAGGCTCACTCTTTGTTTTATGTTAGATTTCTAGTGCACTCTTCAAAAAGACTTAGCTTTCTCCTCCAGTTTGCATCTGAGAGCTACGTATTCTCAGCAGAGATTGTATCAGCTGATTAATAGCAAGAGCATGAGGGCACTCCAGAAATAGAAGTAATGATTGCGTTAAGCCTTCCTATCAATGAGGCATTGAGGGTGCAGTGGCTGGCTCAATTCATTAGAGTATGGGTATTAATGAAGCCAAAGGTGTGAGTTTAGATCTGTGCAGGCCAGTTGTCACCACAGAAAAGGAAATGTCCTTATGATGCTCTCAGAGTTGCAGTCCAGCTCTTTCTTACAGTGAGGGGCTAGGGTGACTCATCAGGCAGGACAACAGGAAGCTATTTGGCTGGGAATTGTGAATTCATCTCGTCACTTTGATTTTTCACAGTAGAAATACATATTTTTAACATACTTGAGTATTAAACTCTAAATTGAAGACCTTGCTTCTTATTTGCTTTTGGCTGTCAGTAACTGATGTTTCTTCTTTCATTTCAGAGAGTCGTATGATCTTGGATGCCTTTGCCCAGCAGTGCAGTCGAGTACTTAGTCTCTTAAATTGTGGAGGAAAACTTCTGGACTCCAGCCATTCTCAGTCTATGATTTCTTGCGTAAAGCAGGAAGGCTCTAGTTACAGTGAAAGACAGGAACAATGCCACATTGGGAAAGGAATCCACAGTCAGACCTCAGACAGTGTAGACATAGAGATGCACTATATGCAAAGGAAACAACAGACTTCTGCCTTTTTGAGAGTTTTCACTGACTCTCTCCAAAATTACCTGCTCTCGGGGAGCTTTCCAACTCCAAACACCTCGTCGGTCAGTGAGTATAGCCACCTGGCCGATGTGGATCCTCTTTCAACCTCCCCTGTGCACACACTAGGTGGCTGGACCTCCCCAGCGACATCTGAATCCCATGGCCACCCATCTTCCTCTACACTGCCCGAGGAGGAAGAGGAGGAGGAAGAGGAAGGCTACTGTCCTCGATGTCAGGAGTTGGAGCAAGAGGTTATTTCACTGCAACAAGAAAATGAAGAGCTCAGAAGGAAATTAGAGAGCATTCCGGGTATGCTGTCATACTACTTGCTGGGCACCTAAGCTCATTACTTTCAGGTGTTTCAACTGTTAAGATGAATAGGTGTGTGTGTACTTTTTTTCCCCCACCAGTGATGTAGAAAAGTTGGAAAAGTGGGCATGCACAAGGAGTCGTTAGGCTTCCCTTTGCCAAACCGGTTTCAGGATGAACCACTAGCGTGTCTTGTCTGTGTTTCAGCTACAGTGTTCTTGAATGTAGGTGAGGAGAGCATAGTTTTCATGAAAGACATATCTATTGATAGTAAAGTAATTCCTGGATGTGGGGCCTTGACATTGAAATAAATCAAGTGCTATGAGCCTGAGTTGTGTTCATAAAGTGTCAGTTAAAATGGCTTTTACACTTTTAAAACTCAAACATCGATAAAAATTAAAACGAAACCAATCTTTTCAGCAGTAGGACTTAACTAGTACTGAACAAATGAGATGATCTCTTCTGTTCCGTTAATTTCTCTCTCCTTTCTTGTTAAGTTTCAATAAGCAGTCCCTTTGCAGCATGCAGTCAGTTAATAAGAAACTGTAAACTAACAGGCCAGAGATAAACCAGGCTAGCCCTAAACTATTTGTGCCCCTGGCTAAACCCGAGGCATTTCCTGCTACTTAAAGACTACATTTCTAGAGAAGCAGAGTTGTTTTTATACCAAGACCTTCTCTGGATTGCTAAATTGTTTTTTCACTCCTTGAAAACAAAACTTTGGATTTCACTACTACCGCTCATGTGTGTTGTCAGGGGCTTAGTGGAATAATATCTTTGAATCTTTTGAATCATGCATCCTGAGGAGAAGAGATTTTGGAGCATGTTCCTGTCAGTCTACATGTTTAATGGTTAGTTACAGACTAAAGTGGCTATATTAATATATTATGTTAATAGTATGACATGTATAATTTAAAAATTAAGACTGCATATGTACATACATAAAATGTATGTATATGTTGTGTTGTTTTCTTGATCCAGTGTCTTCATACCTCTCAATTTGATAGCTGATCTAGAAGTACAGAGTGCTGAAGAAGTCCCCTTCTTGTTTATTATGACACATAGAAGCAAACAAGTGTTAAGAACTGCGAGTTAGAGGGGAGAGAGGGAAAGGGAAGGAAACATAAAAAAGAATTGCCAAATTAGAAATTAATCAGTTTTCCACTCTCTTATTGAAAAAAATTACCCCAATAGAATCAAAACTTGTTTTGGAACATACGAGAATTAGATTAAGTAAAGTAGTTCTGGGGGATGAGAATCAAGAGGGTGTAGTAAATCTAGTCTTTATTTTTGTGTTTGAGCTCTGAGGAATAGGTGCATGGTGTTGCCTCAAGCCAGGTAGGTGCTCACTGCCAGAGATAAGCCAGCTAGAACCTGAAAGCTTATAATGGGACCAGAACACTGCTCATTTCCTCTAAGTCAAGGAGGTAGGGTGCAGATAACATCCGGGGTTTTGCAATTCTCAGAGCTGAAGTGTGGTCCACTCACCATTTCAAGGGGTTATTTTTGTATCTTTGCACTGGGGAGAAAAGAATGTCCTGGAGATGACTCCAGCTGCAGTGCCAAAGAAATGGCATTGGCACTTTGTCTTTCATATTAGACAGTCACAGCAGAAATTAGAAAGTCTGTTAAAAAGGTAAATGTTTTGAAAAGAAATGAAAATAGATTAAAGGAAAACCACAGGAGGGAGAGATCCAGATCAGGAATGTGAAGTGCTGAATACTTACTAGAAGGAAATGACAGGTGAAACTTCCCAATGGAGAATGTCGGGTTGGGGTACTCATACTTATTTAACCTCCAGACTTTTCTATGATAGCTGCACCAATATACATTCCCACCAGAGGGGACAAGAGTTCTAACCCTTTCTCTGTGCCCTTAGCAGTGCTTGTTAACTTTTACCTTATGATAATCGTACTCAGAGGTGTGAGATAATGCATTAGTGGTTTTCATTTTCATTTCCATAAGGATTGTTTGATGTTAGGTACCTTTCTATTTACCTGTTAATCTTTTTTCTGTAGAGAAAAGTGTATGTAGGTCTTTTGTGCATTGAATTGGTTGTTTTCTACTGTTAAGTTGTATGAATTCCTTTTATTGTCTTTTTTTTTTTTTTTTTGTCTTTTTGATACAGGGTCTTGCTGTGCAGTTTAGGCTGGTCTCAAACTTGCAACAATTTTCCTGTTCCTCCTGAGTGCTGGGATTTAGATGTGTCACCACACCCAGCTCTTTATGAATTCTTTATAAATTTTAGCTATAAACACTTTATCAGATATGTGATTTGCAGATATTTTTTCCTAATTTGTGGGCTTACTGTTTCATTATGTCGATTGTTTTCTTAGCTATGTAGAAGCTCTTTGGTTTAACATTGTTGCATTTATTTTAGTTTTGCTTTTGTGGCTTGAGCTTTTTGGAGTGATATCCAAAAAAGTAACTGCCAAGGTAAGTGTCTAGGGGCCTTAAACCACCCCTCCCCTATGTTCTCTTCTGGATTTATAGTTTTAGGTCTTTTGCTTAGGTTACTGCTAAAATCAATGTCCAGAAGCATTTCTCTTTTGTTCTCATAGATTAGTAGTTTCTGGTCTTATATTTAAATATTTTACGCATTTTAGGTTGATTTTTATGTATGGTTTCAAAGTAAAGGTCTGATTTAATTCTTTGCATATGGAAATCCAGTTTTCTAAGTATCCTTTATTAAAGAGTATTTCAGCATTTTTGTAAGAAATACCATTTTCTAACTGTGTATTTTTGATCATTGCCATTTATTGTAACTCCAAGGCCCCACAACAAATACTAGTATCATTCCCATTTCATAGATAAGTTGAGGCTACAATAAATAGGTAGAGACTTGAAATCCAAGCTCTTTGACTCCATACATAATTTGTTACCCTATCCCACCCCCAGAATACAGCTGGTGCTTCTTCACAGAAGTTACATCCTTAAGCATCACCATGAACACAGAATTAGCAAATACTTGAGAAATTACTCTTGAGGGAAAAGCAGAGCTAAGTTCCCAAGAGCCTTTGCTCACAGCGTTTTCTTTCTTTTTTTCCCTATTATTTCACAGCTAATCAATACATAACCTTGTTTTATGTGTGTTCATTTGAAAAGACCTTATTTAATATTTATTGCTGGTTGATTAACATTGAACTCACAGGCATCAGCATTATAACTCATGCTTGAATGAAGCTTATCTAATGTACGTGTTTTTCCATAAGACACATCACAGCCTTCCTCAGCCTAGAAACATAAAAAGCACTTCAGCCATACAATTGAAGGCCATTCAAAGTAGTGACACCACCAACAAAAATAGAACATAGCACTAAATAGATCATGACAAGACACTTGTTTACAGGATGAGAGCTCAAACCAAGAGGGCAGAATCTTTCTTTTCAAGTCTCAGCTGGGAGTTGGGGATGTCAGGTGACTCAGGTTTCCTGAGGCTTCATGTGTGTCTGCCAGTGTTGATTTGTACATTTTACAGAGACATTTTAGTAAGCAGGCAAAATCTGCAATCCTTAAATGTGGCTTGACCATAACTCACAAGGCTACAAAATAGATTATATAGTTGGATTATGCAATTCTGATCCTATTAGTCCACTATTGTCACTTTCTAAGTAAGAAGATTAAAAAAATCATAAATCAATAATGTCACTTGTTGGTTAAAGGAATTTTGCAAGAACAAAAAAACCCCTTAGAATAGGTGCAGTATAGGTATAGGATAGGCCATTTACTGGCTGTGCTTTTCGTGAATCATTTCTGATCCTCAATTTCCCCTTTCCATAAAACAAGTTTAATAACACTATAGGAATAATGAAAATATTAAAGTCAGTAAGTGGCAAGTGAGTGCCTACTGGGTCTCCAGCGAGCCCTCAGTAAATACCAACTTTAAGAAAGGAGAGGGCAGCTGTTTTGTGCCTAGCAAATGGAGACTTCAGTGGTTTCCCTGGATGGTAAGCAGTGTTCTTACCTGGTAAAGAGGTAACACTTCAACACCCAGGTCAGGTGCCTCAGCTATAACTGACCTCTCTCCTGTTTACACTCAGCTCCATACCTCTGGATCCCACCTTTCGCTATTCCCAGCATTACGCAATATGCATTTTCAAATGCTTTTACAAACAGGGAAGAAATTACAAATACTATCAGGCTAAGTACTAAGTACTTAGCATTTACAGAGACTTTTTCTTCTGTTGGTTTGTTTGCTGCCAGGGATCGAACTCATGACCTCGCCTTTGCCAAGCAGGCACTTACCCTGTTGAGCTAAACCTCTGGCTTTACAGAGACTTTAAATAGTTTTAGATTCCTTTATAGCCTGATTCCCTTTTAATAGAAGTTTCTGGTAGTTTTTGTCAAATGAACAAGTGAATGAATGAAATCTACTCAGGGATGGGAGGTTGTAGTCTTCATCAGCCAGGATGATTCACTTAAATTCATAATTCACATGAGGCAGTTAGGGGTGGGGCCTCTAGGAGCTTAATCAGCTCCTTGAGGACCCTGCTACTGATCTTTTTCTAGGTTAAGCTCTGACCTGGCTCTCTTTCCATGAAGACGGAGGAGTGACGTGGTGGCAGAACGCACAGGACTGCTGCACATGGCACCTTGGCATGTTGCACCCCAGTCTGCGAGGGCCATGTCCTCCCTTGGAAATTATGATAGTCATCCACAGAACCAAGGGACAAGAGAACAGGTGCTTTTCCACTATGGCTTTTCAGTGGCTCATGTAACTGTGGGTCGAGGTTGTATGTTTCAGCCTCACTTCATTGCACCTATTTCCACTTCCCAGATTGACTGATTTGGTTTTTGGGGTTTTTTTGTTGTTGTTGTTGTTGTTTCCTATATACACACATACCCAGCAGAAAACATTTCACTTAGTTGTGCAGCTCTCCTGTTTCAATCTAGGGAACTATCCAAAAAACTTTTAGTCGTAAATGAATGTTCCACAGTCTTGGCAAGGGCACACTCTGACCTTGGGTTGCAGGGGCATGTGGAGGGTCTGCCGTATAAGAACTGGGCAGGAAAAAAAAAAAAAAAAGACCTGGGCAGGAGAATGTTAGGGGAGATCCTGGAAGGAGGGAGTCACTGTGAGTGCCCAGGGCAGTGACTTTCACACAGGAGGCTGAATTTGCGCTTTGTCCTCCATCTTTTTGGCCTTTATCCTTATACCCCTAGATACCGGTGTATAGAACCTACTTATCTTCTACCCCCCCCACACACACACACGATATACAAATGCACATAAGACTTCATTTTCTTCCAATATAGGAGCCAGCAGTCCTTGATCAAAGCTTACTCACTGTGTTTCCCCAAAGATTAGACTTAGCTGGAAAATACGTCTCAAAAACTAGAAACCAAAACCACCAGCCCCAGTCAGTCTATCTTTGCCTTGTCTTCCTTACAGAATAGCCACCAACAAAAGAACAGGAATAGCATGGTGTGTTTTGTTTTGTTTTTGTTTTTAAGATTTAGGATTGTTTGCATATACAGTGATGTTTTGGGTTCATGAATTTAATTCTTTCCACATTTCTGGTTTCAAACCAAACTGGACAAGAACCAAATCAGTATTTCCCCATAAGGTCAACATTGAACCTAACCATTGAATTTGATTCAGTTCTTGTCCATTTCAGTACATAGTGAGATCTTTGGGAATGGGGCCAGGTCTAAATAAGAAATTTATGTTTCATACAAACCTTGCCTAAAGCTCATTTAATACATTTTTATAAGGACAACAATGTAAAGGAATAGTAGCTATCAGAATCCCATGGCTGAAGTATGAATCCTTATTTATTGTTAGTAATACTTTGGCTTTTTTTCTTTTACACATAATTATTTTTAAGACCATAGAAGTAACACTGGATATTTGGTTTCATATGCTGCCTTGTAAACATTTTTGTGCTTCATTTAAACATGTTTTAAAAATCATCTTCATGGCTGTAAAATACAGGGAAGGAATCAAAGGAAATTCACTCTCCTAATTAGTCAATGGACATTTACAAGTTTTGCTAAAATTTCCAAGCTAAAGCCAAGGTTATCCATTGTGCATCTTGTATACATCACTTGGCTAGGTAGTGACCTGTATACCATTGCATTTTATCCTAACCATCATCTGTGGAAAAAGATGCTTTTTTTGGATGCTTGTACTCAGCCCCGTGTAGAAAAACTCTTTGTTTAGAAGTTTAGTGAATTCTAAAGATTATAGTGAATGAAAAACCCAGAACTAAAATTCGTGTCTCCTTGCTTTATTAGTTTCTCAATTCTTACGTTTTGTTGTTATTGTTTTCATAATTAATGCCCAAAGCCAGAGGATGTAGTCTTTCTTACTATGGCATTAGTAATGTGGGTTTTAAAGACTAGTAAAGACTTTTCATAGACTGGTGAAATTAGGACGGCTTGACAAGTTGCATTAAACTTCTGTTATGTAACTTTCTGCTTCATACTGATAGAAAAATGACTTTTTTTGGTTGGCTTCTGTGGTTGTTCAGCAAATGCTTCTTCAATTTCAAAACTTTTCTGGTCACTATTTATGGGCAGCCATGACAGAGCTCTGTAAAGGATGGTTACTGAAGAAAATTTTTGGCTGGGTCCTATAATCTCAGCACTCCAGAGAAGTAGGCAGGAATATTACCATGAGTTTAAGACCACCATGGTTTACATGGCAAGACCCTATCTCAAAAAAAGGAAATAAAATTGGCAAGAAAAAAATGTTTCTAATCTACTTCCTGTTATTTATACTTTTTAAAAGAATATTGGGGGAGTTTGGGATTTATTACATTACATGATGATGTCACCTAAAAACCCAAAGGCATTAGCAGTGTTAAGTTAATTACTTTTGTGTGCTGTCTGGGAAGAAAAATAAAGTGAGAAAAGGTGAGGAAAGGTCAGTGGTGACACTTGTAAACTGAGACTGAAGTTCAGTATTCATTATTTTCTTTAATGTGATAAAAAATATATTAAGAAAATACAGAGCTAAGGAAGATAGTGGCAGCAATCCATATAAATTAGTTTATTAACCAAGCTACCTTTAAAAGGAATTAGTTAATATTTATGAAAGAGCTGTGATACAAATCTTAAGCTGTAGGCATTATTTATGCAGTGGTACAAAAAAGTCACATTCTATATTGTTAGTATCTGTTCAGTTTTATTAGAATTATGCAATGTGTAAGACAAAGTCTCAAAAAAGAAAGAGCCAGTGAAATACATATTAAGTCTAAATTGGACCAAACTAGCTCAGCTTCTTGAAGAAGACAACGGATGCATTCAGTAAGAACTGCATCACCAGTTGTATTCACGTTGGGAAGCAGATCTCAATTGAATATAATTCCTACTCCTTGATGGCACTTAGGAGTAATTCTGTCATTTAAAAAGGATGGATTTGTCAATTTTTCTGTTTCCATAGCAAAATACCCAAAATTGAGTAACAAAGAAAAGGATTTCTTCCAGCTCATCATTTTGAAGACGGATAGTATAAATGTGATTCCAGCTCTAGCAAGGACCCTTGCAGCTGGATCACGTCACGGAAGTTGGCACTGTGGTGTGGACGGATGTGAGAGAGAGATCACTTAGTGAGACAGGGAGGAGCCATACAAACTCTTTTTTCGCAACCCCTCTCTTGGGAACTGATTTAGGGTTCCTGCCTCCGTTCTTTCAGGGCTTTTCTTATTCACCAGATTACCTGGCACTAGGCCCTGTCTCTTAAAAGTCCCAACATTTCTCAGGGTCAGTATACTAGGGACCAAGATTCTAGCATGTCATACCCAGTGCCTGGCAGTGAGTAATATATTATTGATAAAAACTAGTGAAACAATAGTTCTGGGAATTAATTTTTTAAAGCGCCATTAGGTGCTTATGCTACAATTGGAGTCAGATCTGTCTCCAGTCAGTTGTTCATGGTTACTATTGTTGACCTACATTGATCTTGGGAGTAAGTTGGAGAAAGTTCTCATCAAATTGTGCTGATCCTAAAAACTGTCCCTAAACTATAGCATCTGTATTTATAAACTGAAATAACTACGGATATCAAATAAAGAAAAATTCTGTTTCCTTTAGAAAGAAAATAAATCCTTTTTTATTTTTTTAGACGTTCACATCAACAGTCTCTTTAGGCCTCAGAGTTTTCTGTTGGCGTATTGAGAGGTTGCTTGCACGTGACCCTTGTCGTTCCTTCCCCCCAGTGCCCTGCCAGACGGTGCTGGATTACCTGAAGACAGTACTGCAGCACCACAACCAGCTCCTGATGCCCCAGTCAGCTGACCAGCCAACTGAGGTGAGTATCGGATGGAAGGAGACTGACATGCCCGGTGCACCTTCCTCAAGATGCAGCCTCTTGCTAATCAACCACTGTGCCAGAACAGACGGGCCGGCCAGATGGGTTTTGACTGGCAAGTTTATGAGTCTGTTACTTCTAGGGGTATGCCCTGTGGAGAAACATCACATGTGTTCAACTCACAGGGATTTAGTCTTGCGGGGAGGGGGGTAGGCCGGAAGTTCGGATAGCAATTTAAATGGGCTTCCTTTCACCTTTTCTACTCTTTGGTGGAATGAGAGCTGAAATGGAGACAGCAAACCAGTTCTGCTCTCAAGCAGAGCCAGTGTTCATGATGACTCGCCCTGTTGGGATCTCCCACACTGGCACTTAGAGAGAGAGAGAGAGAGAGAGAGAGTGAGAGAGAGAGAGGGAGTGTGTGTGTGAGAGAGAGAGAGAGACAGAGACAGGCTGGCCTTCAACTCAAGGCAGTTTTCCTGCCTCAGTCTTCCAAGTGCTGGAATTTTAGGTGTATGCCACATTCCCAGCTTCCCCAGGGTTTAAATAACCTATTTTCCAGAGCCCCTAAACATGTGCTAGTCTCTTTTGCTGGCCCTCTAGAAGAAAGCAGTCTCCTAGGAACAATTTGTCAACTTCGATAAATAATAGAATGTTACCAGTTTAAACTGTTAAGACAGGGTCTCACTGTGTAATTCAGGCTGGCCTTGAACTCACTACGTAGCCCAGGCTGGTGTTGAACTGATGGCAGTCCAGTCTCAGCTTCCCAAGTGCTGAGGTTATAGGTGTGCACAACCATGTCCAGCTCTGAATATTCATTTTCACAGGCTACCCAAGACCTTATTTTAAATACATTATTTTCAGTTTAGAACTTCAGAACATGGGCTATTCTTTGAGTATCACATATACCCATCTTCTCAACAGTGAAAAAAAACTCCATTTCATTTGTTCTTCGTTGCTCGATTTTTGCCTTCACTTTGCCCGTCCATCACAGCAGGCTCCTGAAGCATCTCCTACCAATACTTTCATGGTATCCTCCCTACTTTTATGGTAACGGGAATTGAACTCAGAGCCTTTGCACTGAGTTCTGTATCCCCAGGCCGTTTTATATTTCTTTTGAGGCTGAATCTCAGCACTTGCCCAGGCTAGACTTAAATGCACAATCCTCATGGCTTAGCCTTGTAGAGGGCTGGACCTGCAGGCATGCACCAGGATTCCTGGGGGACTTTCCCCCTCCTTGAACACTGGGGCAAAGTTTCATCCCTCTTAGTATTCCCAGTGCCTTTCCTAGAAGGTACACAGTTCATCCTTGCAGACCTTGCAGACCTCATTTTTTTTTTAATGATTAGATACTTGCAAGACTGGTGTATATTCATCCTCTCAGCTCATTACATTCCAATTTGCTTGTCCTCCCTGTTATCCTGCTTGATCTTCACCATTCCCCACAGAGTTGTGCAAAATGCTCCCGCTGCGTGTTCCAGCTGTCTGACTCAAGGACCTTGTCTACATCTCCTCCTCCCTGGCCTTTGTGTCATTGCTCTCTTGAGCTTCTGGTCCTTTTCTCACAGAGCTTTTACAAGTGTTTCCTCCATAGTTTCAGAGTTTGATCCTTCATCTTGGCTCGTCTCCACTGTTTCTCTGCTCAGTCATGTTCTTTCTCTAGACATGTACCGGGTTAACCAAGTCCCAAATGGACATCAAGAACACTGCCTCATATCTCACGTCCCCCCAAAATCCATGCTTTGGTGTTCTCTGAAGGCTCCACCAAGTCCAGGTAGAAATTCCTGACATACATTGGCTTTATTTCCTCTTCCTTGTTCCTGATAGCCAGTAATTATACAATTATGTAAATTGTCTCTCCTCTCTGGTTGGCTCTTAACACTTTGCCTGGACTTTATAATGAATTGTTTCATCTTCAGCTTCCACCTTTAATAGGAAATTGACTCTCTAAAATTAAAGATCCAAACTAGATGTCAAATGTTTGAAATTCTTTCATTACTCGACACTTTGTTAGTATAAAAGCACAAATGAAAAGTACACTTTCTCTAAGATGTTCTCCCTGATTATTCCTACCCGGCTTTCTGCTCATGTAGCATACTGCTCGAAAGTCTAACCCAAAACTGCCTATTTTTGTCTTCCATTTGCTTATGTGAGCCTATGAAGACATCGTCCTGATTTGTTTCAAAGTGACTCAAAAATTGGTTATAGGGGGCTGGGGATTTAGCTCAGCGGCATAAGCACCTGCCTTGCAAGCAGGCGGTCGTGAGTTCGATCCCTGGTACCGATAAAAACGAAAAAGACAAAAAAAAAAAAAAAAATTGAAAAATTGGTTATACTAATAACTTACTAGTGGCTAAAAAGGATATGGAATCCATATTCCATAAAATAGGGAAACTATATTTTCCCTAGGTAGGAGTATTTAAACTTTTATCGCCCGACATTGTCATTGTTACTATACTACTTTGTCATTTTAGGCCATGAGCGTGTTCGCATTTTTATTATTTATCTCATTTTATTTCTATTAACTGTGCTAAAACAGGATTGTAACTGTCACCCATAACCCACAGGACATTCTGAGTTGTGTTTCAGGCTGTAAATTACTTGCCCTGTTTCTTTGCCTCTTTCTTGATGAAAATTACTTCCAAATAGTACTCCCACATTTTATGAAACCAATATTTTATGTAAAGCTTCTGTAGTTTGAGAGACTGTTAAATTTTTTTGTGAATGGATTTTTTTAAGGATTTGAGAGGGGTCCTTTCTTGTCACTTCCTTAATCATAAGTACCTCCCATCCTGAAATTGATTATAGGTCCAGCACTAAACCAAGAGTAAATGCTAAATTTGAGAATAGTGTTCCCAGCTTTGCCGTTGGATTTGGGTCTTGCACACTGAGGGAAACAGGTTGTCTTTTAAAATTCTATAGTAGTAAAAGTAATAGGGGCTAGGGATTTAGCTCAGTGGCATAAGCACCTGCCTTGCAAGCGCATGGTTGTGAGTTCGATCCCTGGTACCGATTAAAAAAGTAACTATATAGTTTCCTTTTCTCAGGCTGGCAGGTGTACATTTTTATAGGGTCCATAAGAGCACAATTTTAAATTAAAGGTGGAAGTCTCTTTTTAAATGGCCCTTGTCTATATGGCTTTCAAAGTTCTTTCACTTTGCCAATTAATATTCATTCAAAGCTCAAGTTTTCCAGTACCACGGTGGTTATAAAAGAAAAAAACCCTTAACTGTAACCATCATTACTGAATGTCTGTATGTGCCAGGCAGAGTAGTATGTGTTGTGTGCCATCAGTCATTTGGCAAGTGTGCGCTGCACCCCCTGTGTGTCAGGCATTCTTCTTGGCTGTGGGAGAAGGGCCTTGTTTGCGTAGGACATAATTTAACCCTCAAGAGTTTTTTGTCTGGTGGGAGATTTGTGGATATCTCAGGACAAATCAGATAGCTGGGATTATTTTTCTGTTGTGAGAAAACGAAGGTGAAATTTAGAGAAGTTAGTCACCTGCCTGAGGCTAAACCGGAGCCCAGCTTTGTAGTACAAGTGGCCAACTGCCTGGGAGGAGAAAGGGCTCCTGCGGTGAAGAGTGCTTGGGGCAGGCACCTCCCGCTGGTCATCAAGTGCTCAGTAAGCAGGGACAGTTACTACTGGGGAGCCTGCCACCGCCAGCCTGAAATTCCACCACCCCAGTCTCCACCTGGCTCCTCCCCTGAGGGCAGAGAGGTCACAGGGCCAGAATTTGGATTTTTCCCTTCCAGTGCCTAGGAAGCAGAGAAGTTATTTCCCCTGCAGCCTGACTCCTCCTCGCAACCATACTCTTTTCACTATTCTGTGAGAATCATTAGCATTTCATGTGACAAACCATCTCCCCGCCTCAGTGTTTTGTGCTCTGGCTCATTGATGGTACCTGGCTCCTCAGTTCTGTGTCTCATTCTCTCTTCATCCAAGCCACCCTAGACTTCATTCAAACCTCGCCTCTCAGCGACCCTAGAGGGCGAGCTGGGCTGAAGGAACCTGTGGATTCTCAGTTCTCACACATGTTCTGTTCACCTCTGGGACTCAGGGTCCCCTATTATACAAGAGCCAAGTGTTGTGGATACTCCCAAATGTACACCTCAAAGACCTGTGCTCCTATTCCACAGATGCGGAAACTCGCTCAGCAAGTTCCAGTAACTTGGACACATTAACAAAACCAAATTTCATCTAAATGTATTGTCAATCTGCAACACAAGCCTTATACTCAGTTCCTCTCTTAAAAAGGGATACGAAGTCACACTGTTACCTTCTGGAAAATGTGAATACCAAAGCAGTGAATTTCCATGTGCACAACGAATTTCCATGTGCACTATTCAGCAGTGGCTTCCTAGGCAAATCTGGCTGCCTCTTCTGTTGGCTTCTATTTCATTTACCCTTCTCCATGCTTAACTAGTAGAGCGCTTTTTGAAACAACATCCTGTCAGACCCAAATACTGCCAAATTTATAACCTCTAGTAAATTTGTAGAGTTGTAAAACTGAATGAGTTTCCCCTTTTTTATTTTGTACACCTTAATTACTGAGGAAGGAGTACATTAAAACTGAGATCATGGGTTAATTTGTCCTGGACTATAGAATTTTATAGACAGCCAGAACTAAAATAATGGTTGTGTAGGTGCAATTGGCTAAACATGGCTTATAAATGTTACAGAAATTCCGTAATTAGTCCCACTGCAGCTATTTAGCCTGGGAACTTTATAGCAGACATAAATTATGAAGGTGAAAAGTAAGAAGAATTTTGAATTGACATAGTGTCACTTGCAGAAGCAGTAGTTTGAGGAAACCTGTTTTGCATTATTGTTAATGTTTTTTTTTTCAGTTTCTGTAGTTCCTCCATTTTAGAATTCACTCTAATGTTACTTGCATCGTGAGGCAGTGGCTATCAGGTGTTAAGTCATTAAGCACAAGTAATACCTTATTAAAATAAGGCCACCAACATCATTTCTAAAAGAATTTAACTGCCAACCAAAGGATGAAGGGACCTGTTTGATCATACTCTTCAAAGTCATTTTTGCATATTTTAATAGATTGAAAAGGAATGTTACAGGTTATATTTAAATAGCGTTTGCTGTCATTGGATCTTGACACATTTTAACCTACCTGTTAAAATACAAGTTATAAATAGCTCCTCTTTCAAAGGTGTTCATTATACCTCATTGGCTCTTGTGATAGAAAATGCAAATGTAATTTGAAAAGTGCCCCTTCTGAGTGTGAGCAATTACTGGTGCTCTTCAGTCGCTGGTTCATTGTCAGCATAGCCACTTGGTTAAAAGGCACGTTTGCCTTTGAAATGGAGATTGCTTTGGCTTCTGGCTGCCTGGCTCAGTAGGTAATGAGAAAATATTTTGCTTTTCCAGGGAAGCAAGCAGCTGTTGAACAACTATCCTGTCTACATAACAAGCAAACAGTGGGATGAGGCGGTAAATTCCTCAAAGAAAGATGGGAGAAGGCTCCTTCGATACCTCATCAGATTTGTTTTCACAACTGATGAGCTTAAGTACTCATGCGGCCTTGGGAAAAGGAAAAGGTCAGTGCAGTCAGGAGAGGCAGGTCCTGAAAGACGCCCTCTGGATCCAGTTAAAGTCACATGCCTCCGAGGTACTGCATCCTTCCGCTCAGTGTCCACCATCCGTGATCCCATTTCACTGCATTGGCTGTGGCTCCCCGTACAAGTGTTCAGCCTCACTGTATTTTGATTTCTTTCCACTGAGACCTTACAGCCGTCATGTGGCCCATCCACTTGGTATTGAAAAGCTCTGTAAAAACTTTTATTTGCTTTAGCCTCGTTCTCACTTAGTGGTACATAGCCTTGCATAGCACCTCATGTTTCACGCTTTAAACACAGTTTTTCTTTGCTGTCAGAGAAGGCCTTTTCTGGCAGAACTGGAGCATAGGAAGTACACACAGAAAGGGAAGACGGTGGCTTTTTTTTTTTAACTTGGTAAAATGATACCTATTTCCACTTTAGCTTGGGCACCCCATCTATCTTCCTCCCCAAGAATGCTTGGCTCAACTCCTTAAATTTGTTTACAATACTGCCTAAAGTATACCTTACTCAGCAAAACTTTTATCTTTATCTTTTAAAAAATTTCTGCATTACACATACTACTCATATATTAATACTATTTCATCAGTGTTAACAGTGGTTACTTTGAAGTGCAGGCCAGGCAGACATGTGGGAGAGAGGATCAGGAGGGACTTGGGTGACTAAGCAATTGCAAATAAATAGAGAATTGGACAAGTAGAAACATTACAGTGCCATCCAGAACACACCTGAGAAACCCTTATCCAAATCTCAAGTACATTTTTTAATCTAATGTAATACAATTAGATACTAATATAAAAATCACTCTTCTGTGAAAAAACAGTTTCATAACAAAATAAGGCATAATCTCAAATATTAACCTCTATAGTTGTGTTGTAATTTTATTGGCTGAAAAGACATAATATTGATTTAATCCAGATAGGGATAAACTTTATCCCAGTAAGGAATTCACAGTTCTAAAGAAGTATCATTGACAAGGGTTTGGGTTTTGGAAGGGATATTCTTACATTTGCTTCTGGAGTGCATTGGTACTGAGGCACTCAAAATTTTGCAGGCTTAGGTGCCTAGTGTACATATGTAGTATTTGTTGTCAGCTAAGATACCCTATCCCATTTCAGAGATATTCATTCACTAGAGAGAGGGAAGATACAAATGGCTCTAGATACAGTCACCCTAGGTGTTGGTGGAGTGGGTTGGCCATGTCTAAGGAAGCCACCAAACAGAAAAATTAACAAGGCACCAGTGCTCCACAGCACCTCCTGTTGGCCATTCTGAAAATTCCACTTACTTGGAGTGATTAAATAAATGATGGGAAATGTCCAAGCCTTATTTTGATACTATTAAATTATTATGTAGTATTTTGGCTACTTTCCCTTACTCCCCATCATTATCACAGATGATGGGGTTATTCACCAAGAGACCATGTTAAGCGTGGTGGCTCAAATGGGAGTGCTGTGTTTACTTACTGAAGTTGTTCTTTGGTATACCAAGGAGTCAGGATGAGGAGGAGTAGCACAACAGTATCCTTCCCCAGAAACTTTGCTCACATTTTAGAGAACAGCGCCACGCCCTGAATGCTGCTGGCCTGCTGTCACACTGATGCAGTCCATGCTGCCTATCCAGAGTTCACGATCTCTAGCACATTTCTCATGTGGGCCGTAGCCCATACTTCCATCCATCCATCTGAGATGTGGAAAATGCATAGGTAAAAAAATGGTGACAGGTTGACTGCTGAAAAAACTGAAACTTCCCTCCTCCAGGCATGGTTATTGCTTTCTTGTGAAATTAAACATTTAGGTAGAACTACAGTTTAAAAATACCTGCCAGGCTTGAGAATGTGGTTCGGTTGTGCAGAGGCCCTGGATTCAGTCCCCAGTACCACCAAAACAAAAACAAAAACAAAAAACCTTGCCAGGACATGTGTAGGTGTTACCAGTCCAGGAAGAAATGAAGCCTAACTTGCAACATTTTAAGAATGAGGAAACCTTTTCTGAACTTAAACAGGTATTTTCTCACTCATTTAGGTCCTGATAGGTTATTGTACTCAATCTTCAGACTAACAGTTGGTTAAAGAATACCATACTAATGATATTTGCTATCCTTCCAGAGATAACTTTCTCAAAATACAAGCAAATAGCAACATGGGTTTCGAAATGCACTCCCTAACTCATCAGGCACAGTGCCACCTTCTCTTACTGATCAGATTTACCTTTCTTTTCAACAGCAAGTGTTTCTTAGAGAGATACCACTCAGTTAAATAATTTTTACTTTTCCATATCAAAAGGAAGTTGGTCTGGAATACATTGGGTGTGTCACAGTGGCTTCATCATGGCATTGCATTGGATCTCCCATATAGCTCTTCTGATAGAACTTATGTCAAAGTTTAAGCAGGCTGCCACCTTCTGTCAAAACCAGTTGTGTATTTCTCTCTCTTTTTTACTGTTGTGTATATTCCCACAGAATTCATTAGGATGCACTGTACCTCCAACCCCGACTGGTGGATGCCCTCAGAGGAGCAGATAAACAAAGTGTTCAGCGACGCCGTGGGTCACGCCCGGCAGGGGCGGGCGGTGGGGACTTTCCTGCACAACGGTGGCTCATTTTATGAAGGGATCGATCACCAGGCTTCACAGGATGAAGTCTTCAATAAAAGTTCACAGGATGGATCTGGAGATTAGTGGACAGAATCTTCCCCACAATAGCAGCCAGTCCTTTCGAGAGCTCCAGTTGTGAATGTCTGTGTATCTGTCCCCTGAGAGTCCAAAGCATGTTATTCTGTCATACTTTACACAGTCTCAATCTTAAAACTCTTGATCAACTGCCATAGTTCCAAAATAGAATTCTACTCTACGGTTGTTTGGGAAGTCTGTGGCACCTACAAGCAGATATAAGGAATATTGTGAAAAGTAAAACTAAAGCTATAGAATGATTGTTGGCTGAATGGTGAGGGTGAAAAAATAGGTGAGCTCCCCATCACCTGCCCCATATCTTGAGGCTAGCTGTTTACTTTGCAGAGCTGGTCTCTAAGGGAGGTTAGGTTAGTGCTCATGCCTATGGAAGAAGGTAAGATGAGCTGTTTAAGGATCAAGGAATAAATGTTCTCTTAGTTCAGTTCAAGAAAGTTGTCTTTCTGTTTTCCAAAGACTTGAATTTGAAGTTCTCAGCGAAGACTCGGAATAGCTGACATTATATGCTGTCTGTGTGTCACCAGACCTGCTGTTAACAAAAAGCCAGAGAACAGAGGCCATCTGTATAAGACAGTGGTTAATTAGAAGCCAGCTACTTTTGTGTTGTTTTATAGAGAAAACTTCCACCTTGTTGTTCAGAAAGGCTATGTGATCACTGGAGTTTACAAACAGTAATAGTGTTTTGTTATGTCAGTTAAGAAACATCCAAAGATCCAAAATTATTTTCAAATGCCTGACTTCATAGATTCATAGATCCACAGTTTCCATAGCCTTAAACTAGGTTTTGTTGACACAATGCCAAAGTAATGGTTGAACAGTGAGAAGTTAGTTGTTGGTGCATATCTGTGATGCGACTGATGGTATTTGCTGCCTTGACCAGATATTCTGGAATGGTAGACACATTTTCAAGGCCATTCTGACAACTATGCAATGGATTTGTCAGTGATTTTTCTGAAATTTGAAGGTCTTTCTGTGCTGTTGATCTTCAGAATTTGTATGAAACTCGTGTTTCCCTTTGTCATTGATGAAAATGTTTGATTCCAACTGTGTCTGTGCCTCCTTTTTCCCAGTATTCTCCTAAAAGCCAGACTTTGGCTAAGTTTACACTGTTGACTTTCACCCACTTTCCCTTTTCAACTTGTTGAGCTCCGTGTGTGAAAGTAATGCTTTCCCTTGTCAGCAGAGGCTGCAGAGGTGCTAGAATTTGTGAGGGTTTAGCTTTGGGTGTGAGGGGAGTCTCCCTGTACCAAACTAGTTGGGATTGCTGCATTCTTCACTGTGCAAACAGCTGAGTTGACAGCATTTCTTGAGGACCATTATCATCTACAAACACAACAAGAAAACTCGATGGAAATTTAAATCTATGAGCATTTATGAAATACGTTTTTAAACCTTTCCTGTGAAAGTATAACCATAAATTAGCCTTGTGTTCCGTAATTGGTGAGCATCCGAAGTATGTATTCCTTGAAGCAGGTCCTTCTGTACCTCCTTAATGATTGTTAGCTTCTGTCCATCAAAAAGTATAATGTGTATGGAGATGATCATTTGTCAGATTTGTAACAGGTATAGCAAGAACTAATTCTAGTCCTGTTTTGGACAAATGAACTAAAGTTTGGGAGTAAATGATTAACAAGGCAAATGTAATGTCACTTCTTACAACTGGTGAGACCAAAGTCTCTGGCCATCCAAAGAGGATAATTCCTTGATGTGTTTGTAAAGCTCTGGGAAGTCAGTGTCTTATGAGATTCTTTGATGACACGAAATCGCAGGTAGAAGGAAAACATCACATAGCCTCATCTGTGTTTTCATTTTACCTTTTCTTTTTTTTGGCCCTGGGCTGTGTTACCCTTACTGCTGAGTACATTGTCCTTATTTTCTCTTAAGCAGAAATATTTGACCAATCCTTTAAGTAAAATACAATAGCTTTGTTTCCTGTTAAGTTGTTCTAGCTGTGTTTTTCCGTTAACTTTGAGGGTTTTGCATTTTTCTTCACATCTGAGCATCAGTGAAGTTCAGTGTCATGCTGATCTTCATTGATGAGGACAAGCACACCTGAGTACACATTCTGCATAGGCTTACAGGTGACATGGCTGTACCAAACCTGTGAGTAACCATGATTTTTACTACTTGCAAAGGCTACTCTAGTGGGCTTGCATGGCAGCTTTGCTCCAGAGACACACTAGATCCTCCCTCATTTGCTCTCACTTCAGGTGAGTTATATCTCTGGCACATATTTCAGAATGTTAGAAACATATGTTGGCTGTTTCCATATATGGAAACCAAGGCCCACAGGACGAGTCACTCGGCACCCCACAGCCAGGTCTGGGGTCTTTCTGGGTGTTCTTTATACTTAACCATTGTTTGTGTGATTGCTGTATCTCTTTAGCTCACCTGCTGGCTCAGGGGCGTTTATCCACTAATGCTGTGACAAAACATCGGCTCAGACACTCTGCTGGCTCCACTGTTAGCACACATCCATACTGCTGTTTGTGCTTCCTCTTTAAAGGTGGTGTTACTGACTTCATGGTAGTCACCTGGCTTTGAAATCAGAGCTTACAAAGAATATTCAGCATTTTGTTTTTGTTTGTTTTGTTTTGGTAACATGTAGGTGGCTTTAGTGTGGCAAGGTTAAAAGCTTATCACTAGCCAGATCTGGTGGCACATCCCTGTAATTCCAGCATTTGGGAGGCTGAAGCGAGAGGAGTGCCGTGAGTTTGAAGCCAGCCTGGGCTACATAGTAAGTTGAAGCCCAGCCTGAGCTACATACCAAGATCCTGTCTCAAAACAACCCCACCCCCGCAATAAAAGTTAAAAAGCTAGGACACCATTGTTGCTGTGTCAGTCTGTCTTTCAGTTATCTGTTTTGAGATTTCATTGAAAATGTTGCTTATCTTGATCTTTGATTTTCCATATCTCTGACAGTTGGTTTCATAACAAATTTAGCCTGATGTCAACTTTTAGAGTTGTCCTTGAGTCATAGCATTGGTGGAAACTGGATTGAATGGTAGTAGCTCAGGATGCAGCTGTGCTCACTTCATTGGTGAGAGGAGGTCACAAGGCTAGGTAGGGCTAATGCTGTGCTTCAGTCAGTGAATAGCTAAGTCCAGAGTCCCAGCTATCAGAATAGTCCATGCTTACCCGCAGTGGCCATATGTACGTTTGTCCTGTGTTTTCCAAGTTAGACCATCTCAGAGCATGCCTGCTTGTCACAGTGAACTGAAGCCTGAAGCCAGGCTGCGGCTAACCTGAGGGATCTGTGTTGGAAGACTTAGAGCAGGAACCTGTGGAGGGGACAGTATTCTGCTAGCAGTACATAAAGTCATTTCTTTTTTTTTTTTCGTTTTTTATCGGTACCAGGGATCGAACTCACGACTGCCTGCTTGCAAGGCAGGCGCTTATGCCGCTGAGCTAAATCCCCAGCCCCTATAAAGTCATTTCTTAACTGTTTTTTTTACTAGTGTGTTGTTCAAATCTCATGGTTCACCTTTAGTGTTAAATGCTTTCAAGAAAAACTGTAAACATCTCAATTAGTAGCTTCCATTTTTGTTTGAAAGTGTTTTCCTCCAGCTCTTAAACCTGGGCCTTGCTTTCTTGGTAATCCTCACTCTATCACAGCATTTAGGTGCTTGTCACCATTTTTGTTTCATAAAGCTTCACTGGGAATGTAGGAAATAAAACGAGAGTATAGAAAATTGCTGTCATTTCCTTTGGTAGGGCAGTTAAGATCCCTGTGGCTGCTTCACGGATGTAGTGTAATTGGGGGATTTTGTATTCTGGGTCATTCCTTTTCATCAAGAGTATAAGGACATAAAAATGATTACAATCTTTTATTTGACCCAGCTAATCCATGTGGCATCAACTAATGCTAACTGATGTCAGTAAAATTTTTTAAAGTTCAGTTACCATTCTTGTAACTCCATGTGTTTACACAAAATCTGGACAGTAATACAAACTTGGGAATTTTCAGGTTCAAATTTCTGCATTTCCCTGCCACTTTTAGTCACCAGTGCCTGCTTTCTCTTGTTCTCAGTGAATGGAGCATCATGTACAGGTGAAACATGCACGAGATTAAGAACAGCAGACATACATCGCCCTTAGTTGGATTTTGTCATTCAGTATGTGCTCTGGACCTTACCCTAACACCATTGACTACCTCTAGATACCAGTTACTTTTGTTTGAAAAATTTCATCTGAGATGACTTCATTTTTAGAAAAGATGTGTAAATGTGTAACTTTTTTCATTCATTACTGTGTCATTCCATGGTACAGATTTGTGCTTTTGACTGTTCTTCTATGTGAATTTGTAGAAATGTAATAGAAATTGATTTTTGCACATATGGTGCAAGTCTTGCTGGTGTATGTTTAATGTGGCAACACTTGCCAAAACTGCTTGGCAAACATGTCAAAGAGAATGCTTGAGTCAGAACTCTAATGTAAATGTGTCTAAACAGCAGTATGTATCATTATGGTGTATTTTTGTAAACAGAGTGATGGCTTCTTTCAGTAAGTACTGCATAAAAATAACCACTTCACTTGGAATAAGGAGGAAAAATGTCACCCAGCTGATGGCAAAGTTACTTGCATTGTCAGCATTGGTTCTTTCATGTTTTTTTTTTAGAGGAGAGTGAAGAACTGACATCAGACAACATGAAGGGCAAAAATAATACCCCATCATTACTTCTAAATGTAAATTTTAAAACCTTAGCAGATGTCATTGTGTGCATCATAGTATAATAAATTGAAAAAAACGTTTGAGGGTTGGTTTTCCCTCATCTGGTAACAAGTTTGGTTGGTTTCATTGTTAAAAGCATTGTTACTAAATCTTTGCAATAATGGTGACCACATTAGTTTTCTTTATAACCAGCTGGCTAATGTGTGGGCTGTATTTTCACTGAATCACAGTTCCCCAAATTGCAGTGAAAAAACATCTGCTTAGTAAGACCAATTCAGAAACTTATTTATTCTCAGAACAGTTACACCAGCCCAGTGGCTGTGTGTCTTGGCCGTGTTGGAAAATAATTTGGGCCTATTTAAAACTATTTACTGCAATAATAGTTAACCACAGGTAAGTAGTAAATGTAACGGTTAAGTATTTATGTGCCTATTGCTTTGGTAAGTACTTGCCTGGATCCTCCTTTTAATTCTGTGGCTGCCCTGGGAGGCTGTTTGTTGCCTCCGTTTAATGGATAAGAAGACTTCCCAGGATACTAAACTAAGCTCACTTTGAGCTTAGAATGACCAGTTCAGTTCTCCACTGTAGTCAAAGCACAGTTCACAAGGCTTACCAACCCTTTTAAGTTGGTTTTTTGTTACAGTCATGCCATCAAGGAAAAGTTAGTATCTGTGTTACTAAGAATTATTTCTAAAGTATATTGATTCTGGAGTAAGCAGAGCATGTGTGCTCTGGAACTGCCAGGTTCCTGAACATGGCTTGATCTACCTAAAATCCTGTGATGGTGACCTGAAAACTGTTTTAAATGGGGAAATTAAAGCCACTGTTTATTTACATTTGTTTTATAGTCTCCCAGTTTTAAAATGTAGGGATATAAAAGAAAAAAAAATTGAAATTAGAGAACTGATAGTCCCCGGGAACTGCTAAAAATGGCACTGGATGTCAGCCAATGAGTGTTCTATCCTCCTCTCACATTTGTTATTTTGTAGCTTCAGAGTTGATGAGTCTGGTTTGGAAGAGGGCTTTCTTACATGATGTCACTGTGAGAATTGTTGCGTATTTTTTTTAAGGAAAATTCAGTTGTTTGTTGATTATTTTCTGTGGCTTTGGCTTTCCCATCCCTTTGGCTTTATTCAAGAGCATGCCAAGGTCTTGAGGGACCTGGCTTGAGCTTGGGAACAGGGCCTGCCAGAAATTGTTCATGAGCCTTCAAGGTGCACCCTGATCCTGCCCAGTTTAAGCATTGCCGTTATGACTATCTTCTCTGGAACTTCATGTAGCAGCCTAACACTGGGGCCAATTTGCCTTTACTCTCTTTTCTATAATGAACACTTGTGGCGAAACTGTGACAAATCCATTGATCCTAGTATTTTTATTGTTGGAGTCTTGTGGATTCTCTATGAATAATTTCTATTTGATTGTACTGTGTAGAGTTAATGCCCACTAGGGATATGTTAATAAAACTATAAATGCATAGTGTAATATAGAATAGCAAAAAAATTTTTGTGAACAATTTATATAGGAAAGTAAGTTGTTTTTTAAGTGTTAGACATATTTCTTTTAGGAACTTAAAATGTTATAAGAGTTTTTTAAACATTCAATATTTTTAATTATCAGAGACATTTGTTACTAGAGCCAATTATTTCAGGTGTTCTAATTGGAGTATTGATTTTATTACCTCATATACCTCTAGAATGCCACATGTTCTGTTGGAGATAAAAATTGCACAATAAATGTCAAGTCTCTGTTAAGTGTTTTAACTTGCTGTTTTCTTCTTTCTCCAGTTCATTGTAAAAGTGTGTCGGTTCTTTGGGTAGAGAACTTTTTTCCCCAACACTTAAGTCTTTTTTCCTGAGGACAAAGAAAATACTGTGTGCTTAATACTCAAAAAAAAAAAAAAGATACTTATGTCAGAGAAGTAACCAAAAAATCATCCAAAAATTCATTTGATCTAGTGAGTAAAAGACAACCAGAAATCTTGGAAGCGACATGTAAATAAGAGGATTTTCCAGCCAGCGTTTTGTGCATGCACACATGAAATGCACATGCTTCCCATTCATTGTACTATTCTAGAAGGAAGAAGACACTTTGCCTGCTATTCTTTACCTATAAAAATGGACATATATTGGTTGTTAATGTATTTGAGCAGTGCTCTGAGTATAAAAGCAAAATGGGTGACATGGTTATAGTTTCCTACTTTTAGTTACTACATAAAGTATAAATCTATCCGGGTATGGTGGTGCACACCTGTAATCACAGCACTCAGGGGGCTGAGGCAGGGGATAACCGTAAGTTTGAGGCCAGTCTGGGCTATAGAGTGAGTTGAAGGCCAGTCTGGACTGCATAGTGAGACCTTAGCTTGAAAACACACATGTACACAAAAGCATAAATCTGAGACATAAGCATTATAGAACAGCAAGTCAAATAAATGTTATTTCATAACAAAGTAAGTAAAAACCAAGACAAAACAGTTTCATTTTAAGGAAAGTATAAAGTTGTTTTGATCGTGCTTTAGAGTTGTGAAGTTCTAATGGGTAATTTTGGGTGAGAAGCAGTGATTTAGTTCAAACAATATAGGATAAAATTGGATTAGCAAAATGAAGTTAAAGGCTAGACATGGTGGCTTAAGTAACAAGAAATAGACTTAAAATGAAAAATTGGGGGGCCTCAAAGGACACGAGGAAAAATGAAAAGCACAGAATGAGAAAATACTTGTAAATCACATGTCTGTTAAATCTGGTAGCTAGAATATGTAGAACTCAATAATGACATATTGCCTAATTAAAATCGGGCACAGAATCTGGATATCCATGCTTTAAGGAAGATATAAAAATGGCAAATGAGTATGAAAATCATTAGAGAAATGTAAATCAAACTAGTGTGAGGTGCTACTTCCCTAGGTTGGCTCACATGAAAGATGGTAAACATCAGTGAGGATGTGAGAGACCCAAACTCAGGCATTGCTAATAGACCATCAGGTTGTACAGTCACTTCAGGAAAAGGTTGGCAGGTCCTTTTTAAAACATTAAATCAGAGGGGCTGGTACAGGAGTGTTTGCAAGACTCCAAGGATGGGGTGGGCCTGGAGGTAGGGAAAAGGTAGCATTGGAGTCAGCACTTCCCCTCATGGAGTTGAAAACTTGTCTAAAAAAATTGTACACAAATGTTCATAAAAGCATTGATTGTAATGGCTAACAAGTAAAAGTAATCCAAATGTTTTATCAGATGGTACATGCATAAACAAAAATACATGTCCTGTAATATAGTTTTAGCCAAAACAGTAGAGTACTGCCAACACACAACATTGGTGAGCCTTTAACACATGGTAAGTGAAAGAAACCAGAAACACAAGGTTGCCTGTTGTATGCCTATTTATATGAAATGGCCAGGATAATAAAAATACTGAGTAGGCAGCAGCACACCATTTATAAGATTAAGGAGCCAGATGTTCTATGTAACCCTTCTTAAGTGTATTGCACATACATGCAGTATATCAAGAACCTGTTACTCCTTGTTACAGTCAAGCACACCTACAGGCCCAGCTACTCAGGGCACAGACAAGAGGATCTCTCCCACCCAGCAGTTCAAGGCTAGCCTGGGCAACAGCAAAACCTTGTCTTAAAAAAGAAAAAAAGCTTGATACGTCAATGGCTGAATAACTTTGAAGAAAAGTAATAAAATTGTTGTAGGCAGGTTTTTCCTTGTCCTTAATTGTCATTTTTTAACGAATTAGGTTAAATCGTGGTTTCAGAATAAAGTTTTAACATCCTAATTTCACGAAGTACTTTTTGACCAGATTTTGTTGTTTGCCCCATTTGTCATCCTGTCATAACTCATTTCAGGAACTCAGCTTGGTTACAGGATTCTGGGAAGATGGCCACGCTCATGTTGGTGTGGAAGGATGCCACAGTCGTGGCACCCAGTGTGGAGTTCACAAATGGAAGCAAAATTTTGCTGAATGTTTGTGTTTGCCAACTGAACTGTTTGTGGACAAAAGCACCTGTGAAGCAAGGTGTTATTGTACTAGAAATAATAGTTTATTCAGGCATGGTGATACATGCTTGTAATCTCAGCAGTTTGGGAGACTAAGGGAGGAAGATCGCAAGCCCAAGTCAGCCTGGGCAATTTAGTGAGACCTTGTCTCAAAAAGGTTAGGGTTTAGCTCAGTAGTAAAGGGCCTTTTTGTTTGATTCCCAGCACCAAGAAAATCAAATGCAAGAGTGTTTAACAATACTACTGATGCAAAAGAAATAACATGAACAGTCAGGTATGAGGATGAATAGGAGCAAAAGGACCAAAAATGTAACCATAAATACAGACATCTTAACATTAAGTGATGTTTAAATTAAACTTTCACTCTCCATCACATTCTAGGGAGAAACAGGCCCTACTGAGTTAAGAGGAACTGGCCAAAAGAATTTCCAAGTTATTACATAACCTGTAATCCTAGCACTTGGGAGAATGAGACAGGAAGATCTGGAACTCAAGCCAAATCCAGGCAACTCGGTGACTTAGCAAGACTCTTAAAATTTTTTTCAAAGACTGGGGATGTGGCTCCATGTGAAGGCCCTGGATTCAACCCCTACTGCTACTAAAAGTAAAAGCATTTCTTTTAGAAGCTTTGCACAGAATCAACTCTTTCCTGTTATATAATTTTTCATTTCTTCTTTTAGCACTTGTCTATAGAGAAAGACCCACATTATTAGCCTAGGGAGAGGGTAGCAGAAAGCTAAATGGATGAGCCTGTTCCAAAAGTGAAAATTCCACTATCAAAACAGCACTGTGGTACAATCATTGAAATGAAGCCATTTGCTGTCAAAAAGGCCCCTAAAAACAAATGCATATACCTTCTTAAAATTATGTCAAACCATAATTGATCAATTTTTTAACATTAAAAAGTAATATTCTTAAAAAATGTATAAAGAAATGTTTTAAGGATGATTATTCCATGTTCTGTTAGCCCGACAAGCTTGCCCATTACTGCAGGCCTCACACACTGCAGGCTCGGCCACCGCCAGCCCTGCAGGTCTTGCCCTCTGTGCTGTGCTCTCCTCTGCATTACTCAGGGAAATAAATGGAATTGAGTGTCTTCACTTTGTGCAGTAGGCAGATATACCCATCGCCTAGGTACTAAGTGCATAGCCATGAAAATACTTGTGAATATTTAAAATCTGACCACTTGAATCTGTTACTAAAACGCTCTTCTCTTTTTGAAAAAAACAAGTAGGCATATAATTCACTGCTTGTATCTTCCTCCCCCATCCTTCCCTGCCCCTTCATCTTTGTTTGCATTGAGTTTCATCCCCAGCTCTCTCATTTTAAACAATTTTTTTTGTTTTGAGATAGCGTTTTGTAATATTACTAAACTTCCCAGCCCAGGGTCAAAATTTGAATCTTCTCACCTTAGCCTCCCAGAGTTCTGGGGCTACAGGCATGCACCACACCCCAGCACTTTTCAAAAATTTTTTTTCTTTAACATTATCAAGTTCCCTATGCAAGTGGTCATCCCTGGACCCTGACCATAGACCTGTAGTTGCCTATCACTAGCAAAAAGATGTGCTGTGAAGGAAAGATGCTATGATCAGTGAAGAACAGCTCTGGGGCACCTACACCAGCTGCAGATGGTCACTGGGTTCAGGCCAGTGGCCTCCCGTTACGGAGAAAAAGAAGTAGCCCCTGTAAGGTCAGGTCCTGGCAAAACAGAAATGAATCCTGCTGTGAACACTTAAGAGGAGCTCACTGTGCCTTACTGGATGTAGGTTACACTGATGACAGCTTATCTTGCAAGTCTTTTGAAAAAATGAGTGCAAGCCATGTTTAAAAATGGTTCATTTTAATGGTTCATTTAAAAATGGAATACATGAAGAGTTAAGGGGTTTCTTTTTTTATTTTTACTAAAGTCCTATGGTGAAAGACTGTGTTATAAGTTGACAGTAAATTGTTCTTTTTGCAGTGTAGAAAGCAAAGGATGAACAACTTGGAACAGTTGCAGGTAACAGCTCTTTCTACTTGACTATCCCAGAAATGGTTTTTGAAAAAATAAGTCACTCATACCAGAAATACACAGGTGGGATTTGAATTTAAAACAATGCCATTTATATTAGCACTGCCTAGAATTAAATAAAACCAATTTCACAAAACAAATAGAAGACCTGTATGAGGAGAACTACAAATCTGAAGAAAGAAATCAAAGTAATAAATGGAGAGAGATTTCATGTTCTTGAATGCAAAGACTTGATACTGTGCCTTGTCAAATTCAGTTCTTTTGAATTTGATCTAAAGATACAACAAAATCCCAATGAATTGTTTCATAGATTTTTTTTTTGCCTTTTTGCTGTACTAGGGATTGAAGTAGGTCTTTACATATGTTGGGCAAGTGCTCTGCCCTCAACTATACACCCCAACTCTAAAGTTTATTATATAAAAGGTAAAAGACTCAAAATAAGAAGCTCACTACTGGAAGATAAGGATAAAGTCTAAGTACTAACACTGCCTGGCTTGATACAAAGCTACAGTAATCAAAACAGTATGGTGTTAACAACAACAACAGAAGTACATACATGGAACAAAATGAAGAGCCTAGACACACGTGCACATAAATACAGTCAACTGACTTTTGGCAAAGGAACAGACAACACACTAATACAATGAGAAAGTAATATTTTTAACAAATGGTGCTGACATCCACATGCCAAAAGTAATCTAGACACAGACCTTACACACTTCATGAAAATTTTCTCACAACTTAGAAGAAAATCTTGTGCAGCAATGACTTCTTAGACCTGACACCAAAGCATGTTTCATGAAAGAATTGATAAACTGAACTTTTTGAAATTAAAATTTATCCTCTGTGAAAAGAATGATAACATAAGCCACAGTTTGAGAGAAAGTACTTGAAAAAATTGAAAATAAATGACTCAGTTTTTAAAATGAGACAAAGACTTTAACAGACACCTCATCAAAGATACACATACAATAAATACACATGTGAAAAGATGTTCCCCATCATAGGTCATAGGGAAGTGCAAACTAAAACAGCAATAAGTTAATCTTTTTTTTGTCTTTTTCCTTTTTATCGGTACCGGGGATCGAACTCACGACTGTCTGCTTGCAAGGCAGGCGCTTATGCTGCTGAGCTAAATCCCCAGCCCCTAAAACAGCAATAAGTTATCACTGCAGCGTTAGAATGGCCGAAATCCAGGATCCCTAAGACACCAAATGCTGATGAGAATGTGGAGCAGTAAAAGCTCACGTTCATTGCTGGTGAGAATGTGAAGTGATGCCATTTTGGAAGACAAAACTACACGTACTCCTACCATAGCCATCAATCATCTTTTTTAAGTATTTACCCCTATGCCCAAATGAGCTAAAAATATCCACACAACAACCTACACAGAAAGAAAAAAAAAATTTTTTTTTGGTATTGAAGATAAAACCCAGAAATTTGCACAAGTGTGGCAAGGACTCTACCACTGAGCTGTATCTCCAATTCTTTATTTTTGGTGACAAGATCTCACTAAGTTACCCAGCCTGACTTCAAATTTAGGATCCTTCTGCCTCAGTCTCCTAGAATGCTGAGTTGAGAGGTGTGCACCACTGAATCACTAGCTTTGGGAGCTTTACTCTTAATTGCCCAAATTTGGAAGCAAAAAAGATGTCCTTCAGGAGATGCACAAAAATGGTCATCCATTCAGATTCAGTGTTTTTAAAAAAGCTGTCAAACCGAAAACAAACGGAGGAAACAAATATAAAATACTATGGTATGGTTTATGTCTAGATGTCCCACTAAGGCTTCAGGTGGGCATAGGACTTTGACTGATTTTTAATGCAACCCCAGGATTTAGGGTGCTGGGATGAAGGGTGGATGACACTGACTGGACTGGCACTATGCTAATCCTGGTAGACTGGAGCCATATGAGGGACAGAAAGAGGCTTGCCTCCTGCTCTCTTGTTGTTTAGCTTCTTCCCCCTCCATGAACTGTTGCCCCTCTGCCATATGTCACCCTGCCTTGGAGCCAGCTGATTATGGACTGAAACCTCTGCAAACTGTGACCTCAAGAAATCCCTCTTTTCTTAATTTTGGGAAACAGGTACTTTGTCTCCTCAGTGACAAAAGTAATTTAAGACAAAATATGAAACAATCTGAAAAGGCTGTGTATTTCTTACCATATGACATCCCAGAGAAGGCAAAACACTGGGGACAGAAAAGAGTCACAGATTGCCAGGGGTTTTGTGTGCGGAAGGTAAAAAGGTGAAGCAGAGGTTTTTAAGGCACTGAGATTACGCTCTATGAAACTATAATGCTCATACATGTGATTATAAATTTGCCTAAGCTTTTAACATATACAATCCCAAAACTGGCTCCTAAGGCAAACTGTCATCATTAGATGAAAATGACATGGCAGTGTGGTTTGTCATTCTTAGCAAATGAACTCCTGCAATGGAGGATACTGATAATGGATAGGCAAAGTAAGTGTTAGCGGAGGGGAAGAGGTTTATAGGGAAGTTCTAAGTTTTTCTCTAAATTTTGCTATGAATTTAAAACTGCCCTAGAATAAAGTTGATGAATAATAAGTTGGACCCAAGCATGCTAAAATTTAAAGAACTTTTATTACTAAACAATGTTTAATATTGTCAACTTCTGGCTTGATGGCTTTGTGATAGTTTGAGTCTTCAATGTGCTCAATGAAAGAACTGGCTGTCTCCACTGAACACGTGAATCACAGTGAACAGCCATAAAACATTCTGGAAACCTGAAAGGAAAACAGGCAACACAACTATGGTAACAGTTCTCTCAACAGTATGTTGAGCATGAGGGATTCCTATTTCTCATGTTGCTCTGGACAGGCCACCTCATTTCCATTGT
This sequence comes from Cavia porcellus, assembly GCF_034190915.1. Classification (NCBI taxonomy): domain Eukaryota; kingdom Metazoa; phylum Chordata; class Mammalia; order Rodentia; family Caviidae; genus Cavia; species Cavia porcellus. The sequence continues at coordinate 22,034,361 of NW_026947513.1, read as the reverse complement.
GCTTTTCTGTCCCTTCATAGTTCTTATGACTATGTATTTATGTATGTATGAATGTATTGTACGAGGGATTGAACTCAGCCTTTGCACTGAGCTACATCCCCAACCCCTTTTTAAAAGTTGGTGAGACAGTGTCTTACTAAGTTATTCAGGCTGAGCTCACACTTTCAGTCCCTTTGTCTCAGCTTTTCAGAATGCTAAAATTACAGATGTGTACCACAATGCCTGCCTGACATATGGAAATTTAGAGATCAGCCCACATATACGCACACAATATAAGAGCTTTACCTTTAAGTGTCTAAACCTTGGAAGACATGAAGTCTGAATTCAAATCCCAGCCACGGTATTTACTGGGAATATCATTTTGGGAAAATTATTTAAAACTCTCTGAATCAGTCTTCTTATCTCTAAAATAATTTCTACATGTGTTACTTACTTTTTTCTAGTTGTTGAGACAAAATACCTGATGACCAAAATGAAGGAAAGAAATTTATTTCTTATGGTTTTGAAAGTTTCAGTCCACACTCAGCTGGCTCCAAGCAGCAGGGTGGCATTGGTGGGGCCACAGTAGACAGCAAGTACGAACCAGCAAAACAAAGAGAGACATACCTTGTTCCTGCCTTTACACTGTATGCTGGCTCCACCCCTGGATGGGTATGATACTCATACCACCAATCTGAGTGCTAGACAACAAACCAATTGGGGGTTGGGTGACATCCTGAACATAAACCATAACATATTTTCAAATTAATGTGAGAATTAAAACAATCACCTTATTTGGTTTTTGTCTTTTCATATATGTTCCTTTCCCCTTCCTTACTCGTTTTAGGATAATCATTATTTATGATTATTTTATCTAATGTAATAAACTATACTTTGTGTACATGTTTTAGTTCTAATATTTACAGTGTACATCTTTAACATATTGCAGTCTATCTTGAAATAAAATCATGCCACTTTATGAATAGTGTAACATTTGTACTATTGCCATTTATTTCAGTTTCCCATGTTACAGGTTTTTAAAATCACTTGCCTTCCAGGTAATCCCATCAACTTTATAAACACTTTTTTCATGGCCAAGCAGATGGACTTTATTGGTAAATATCTGTGTGTCCTTCAAAATAGTGTACATTTTGCTGATTTGGGATAGGAGGCACTGTAAATGTCAACTAGGTGAAGTTAGTTGATAGTGTTGCTCATATCTTTTAAGTATTGGGTTAAGGTTTTCTAGAGGGACAAAGCAATAGAAAAAATACATAACACAGAGAGAGAGAAAGAGAGAGAGAGGGAGGGAGGGAGGGAGGGAGGGAGAGGGAGAAGGAGAGAGAGAGAAAAGGAGAGATTTAGGTAGCCTTACAAGATCAGAAGGAGGAAAGTCCACCGTGGCTGGTTGTGCCCCTAGAGATGGAGGATCCAGAGCTGCTCAGCCTGAAAAGTTGGAAGCCAAAGAACAAGAGAGATCAAGGGTCAGTACTAGCTGGAGACTGAAGGCCTGAAAGATCCACGGAGAGGCACTGGTATAAATCTGTATTGAAAGTCTGAAGAAATGAATCTGATATCCACAGGCAATTACAGTAACCACTCAAGTAGCCACTCAAGCAGAATGGAGCTTTTCAAACACCAAACACATGTCACTTTCTATTGTCGTTCCCTTTTATTTCATCCAGGGTACAAGCTGATAGGATAGTACCATCCTGAAAGTCCTCTTTTGTGTTTTTATGAACTCTGATAGAAAATACAGTTCATATTGCTGCTGAGTGCCATCCAACAGAAAGGTACACTTGTAAAACCATTACAGTGTGTTCTCATCATCTTATTTATCAGATCTGGCACTGTGCAACTTCTGGCTCTTCTTCAAAGATGAAATGACCATGCAAGTACAATGTTTTCAGTAGATTCAGGACATTGAGGGAAACACAATAGCACAATTAAAGACACAAAAAAGGACTTCCACAGCTGCTTCAGAACGTGGCAAGAATGATGGGACAAGTGTATTTAAAGCGAAGGAGAATGTTATGAGGGGGATTAATGGCAATGTCTATTGCTATAATAAAATTTTTTTAATTTAAATACTTACCGTATGTTTCAATCATGTCCCATCCAGTTACTGATTTTTCTGCCTACTTATTCCTAATTATTGTGCAAGGAGGCATCATGGGGTTTATCTGTTTCTCTTTTTAGTTCTATTATGTTTTGCTTCATGTATTTTGAAGCTATGTGTTTAGATTGGAGAATAGGAATATTGACCTCTTAAAGAATTAATCCCTTTATTATGAAATAACCTTTTCCCTGGCAATTTTTTTAAGAATATACTTTGTAAGATTAAATGTATTCATTCTAGCTTTCTTTTTCTGGGATGGGATTTGTTCTTCTATCCTATTCTTTCCCCAGTACCAAGGTTCACTCCTACCATTGAGATTCATTTTCAGTCACTTTATTTTTATGGTTTTTTAATTTTAAGACTGAGTTTCACTAAGTTGCTCAAGCAAGACTAGAACATTGATCCTCTTCCACCTCCCTAAGTGTTAGAATTACATGTGTGTACCAACCCACCTGGAGATCCTATAACTGTTAACCTATATGTAACTTTATAATTAAATGAATTTTTATAATATTACATAGTGGGGTCTCGGTGACTTTTTGTTATTTGCTTTTTACCCAATCTCAGTTTTTATTTGTTTAGGCCTTTGTATTTTGTATAATTATTAATATAGTTCTATTTATCTGCATTTATGTATTTATTGCAGTACTGAAGATTGAGCTCCTAGGTCTCACACTGACTACATTCCTAGAGCTTTTTTCTCATTTTGAGTCCAGCTGGACTTGAACTTATGATTCTCTTGGTTCAGCCTCCCAGAGCGCAGGGATCACATGTGTAGGCCACTAGGCCAGACTAGTATACCTCAGTTTAAATCTACCATATTGCTATTGGCCTTGTATTAGTTCTATCCCTTTCTTGTTTCCTCTTTTCTGCTTTGTTTTGGATTATATTTTTTGTATGTTTTCATTTTATGTCCCTTGTAAGCTTCTTCAATATACTTTTTTTAGTGGTAGTTTATACAGTTTATGGATTTACGAGTATATCTGCAATTTATCAGTCTGACTTCAAGGAATATTACACCACTCTTCGGTGTAAAAACCTCATATACTATTTCTTCTGTGCTAGTAGTTGGGCTATTGTATTTTTTAAAATATTTTATTTTTGTATTTGATATATACTCCATAATGCATGATCATTAGTTTGCAAGTAATTTTAAAATAAGAAAATGGGGAGGAGCACCAAGATAGTGCAGTGGTAAACAGAAAACAAAGAGCCTCACTGAAAGTTGCCATCCAGACACTGGAATATAGCAGAATATGAGGAACACAAAAAGGAGGAAAGTAGGTTCTCTGAACCCAGGAAGGATCTGAAGTGAGAATTGAAGCCCACAGAGAGAGAAAAGAAAGAAACTTCAATGAAGGAGGAGGACATAGCCAGGGAAGCCTTCTTTCTCTCTGAGTTGGGACTTACTGCATGAGAGGAGGGATTCAAACCTGTGAACACACAATGATTGCTGGTGGCCCCGAGGTCTCCACAAAGAGATGCGGAGTGGAGGGGAGCTGTAGAGATGAAGGACTGCACTAACTGGCAGTGAGTGCTGAGGGTTCAGTCCCACGAGAGTGATTGATTGGCTGGGAACCATCTTGGAGAGGGGCCAGCTGAGCTCAGAACTCAGAATGGCTGCTGGTTCCATCCAGTGGCTCCCAACTTGGTTCAGACCTGCTGTGAAGGTGCATTGATGGCTATAGGCTAAATGAGTCTGGTCTCAGCCCCCACAACCAGAGTACAGACTGAATTTCAGGGGAAACAAAGGTACAGTTTCACTGGGATTATTCACTACCCCACATACTTCTGGTTTGCTGGGATAAATCAACACAGATCTGGACTCTGTCTCCACACATTATCTCTCAGTGACAGCAGAGTAAACCTGGAAGTAGGTTCTCTCTGTGTGTCTTTCTCCATTGCCCTGTCTCATTTGTTTTTTTTTTGTTTGTTTGTTTGTTTTGTTGTTGTTGTTGTTCTTGTAATTGGTCTTGGTTTTTGGCTTTTCTCTTCTTCATTGTTTAATCTTATTTTTATGTGTGTGAATGTGGTTTCTAGCTTCTTTGTGTTGCTGTTTTGTTCTGTTCCTCTACTTCCTTTTCTCTTTCTCACAAGTCTTCTGTACCAGTTTTCCAACATTAACATGATCCCCTTTGTCCTCCACCCTTACTTCTAATTTTTTCTTCTTCTTCTCTTTCTCCTCCTCCTTCTTCTTCTCTATTTTCTCCCTAATCCCTTTTAAATTTTAACCCCTGAGGGTTAAATTGACATATTAAGAACTTATACACAGTGTATAATTTTCTGATTTGTTTTACATTTTGTTATATAACCACAAATCTGGTTCACACAGTTAAAGGTGGCACATTAATTACTACCTAGTTTGTCATTTTCTAGGCTGTGTTTGATGCTATTGTTATTTCTCATGGCACTATTTTGGCCAAAAGAGACATAATTGCTCTAATTAATTGTTTTTCCTGGTATTCCAAGAGTGAGAATGACTAAGGGTCAAAGTAAATACTGTGGCACAGTGCCAAAGAACCAGGGGCTGGGTGAAGCAGGCAGCAACTTTTCATCTCAACAAATTAAAGAGGTAGGATCTTACAACAGACTCAAAACTCAAAAACCAGCTACATCTGGAAGACACCTCAGAGAAGCAATCATTTCCTCAGGGTTCTAAATACTAGTAATAAAGCAACATATTGTTTTGAAGCCTTATAATGGTTGCAATTGTAATGTGTTTGTCCTGGTTTTTGATTTTATTATCTGGGATGTTATGAACAGCTAATTTGAGGGAAACAAGTCATTATAATAGCCAGTACTGATATAATATCATCTTACTCTGAAGTCCTACCATGCTCTCGCTCTTCTGTTTCCAATGGCTCTATCATGTTGTACCTTATTGAATTGTAATACATGTGAAAGTATAAACAAATTTCCTATGGAAAATGAGATAATATAGTAGCCATTGTTGGTTTTCTGTTATTTGGAAAGCCCTGTAATACTCTCATCCTCTTGAATGTTTTTATACTATTTTGTTATGTTTGATACTATTGTATATGAAGTTATACTCAACTGTTTCAAAGAAAGAGACATCATGGTAGTTACTGTTAATTATGGATTGTCTTCTGGTTAAATACTGTGTTGCTTACATTATTCTGTTCTGATCTGCTCTGTTATGTCCTGTTTTGTCTTAATCTCTTTAAAATAAAAAAGGGGGAAAAAGCAACACAGCATAGGCAATTTACAAGCATCAACCAAGGAATTAGACTAAAAAAGAAACAAAAGAAAGAAAAGAGAAGACACTTACGGTGCAACCCCATACGTCCAGTTCACCAAAGGCAAACCCAGGGTGCAATAAATAGGATAATCCAAAGCCACCTTCCTGGCCTCTCTGAAGTGGTAACAATAAAGCAATTGAATAAGGCTCTAAAACAACCAAATCAGAAATAATTTCTCAGATAACTGCAGAGATGGAGTTCACAATGAGAACCATGCATAGTGACTCTAGGAAAGACATAGATTAAAAAATAGAGGAGTTTAAGAAAATGATGAAAGCAATGAATACTCAGTATAGGAAAAAAATGGACTGCATAAGATATATGCAAGCAGATATTCAGGAAAATAAAAATTCCATTGAAAGTATGTGCAGCAGAATAAGCCAATGTGAGAACAGAATCTCATAAATAGAATGTAGGCTTATATTTAGCAATCATAAAAAAGAATTATTTTTTAAAATATCAAGGAACTATGAGAAATCAATCCATCAGCTGGTAGATGAGGCAAAGAAGAAAACTTAACATTGATTAGAAGGGCTGGGGATTTAGCTCAGTGTTGTAAATGCTTGCCTGGCAAGTGTAGGTTGTGAGTTTGATTCCCAGTACAAAAAAAGATTGACTAGAGTCAATGAAAAGGAGAAATAGCACAAATGATATAAAAATATTGTTCACAGATGTCATGACAGAAAACTTCCTTGGTATGGAAAAGATTTTTACATGCAGATAAGTGGGGTAGATAGAATTCCAATTAGCCATGATCAAACAAGTCTCCTGCCAAGCATACCATAGACAAAGTTCCAGAAATTCAGCTCACAGATAAAACATTAAAAGCTGTTAGGGAAAAGAAACAAATCACCTATAAAAGAAAGCTCATCAGTATCATAACTTATTTCTCGGCACAAATCCCCAAGTCAAGGAGTGCTTAGAGTAAAGATTTTCAACCTCTAAAGGAAAACAAGATCCAATCCAGGTTTATGTACCCTGCAAAATTATAGTTCAAAACAGGTGGAGAAATAAGATACTTCCATGATAAAGAATACCTGAGGAAATTTATGACCACTAAACCAGCACTTCAAAATGTTTGGAAGGATATTCTAGAAAGAGATGACAAGAATTACAACTCCAGAAACACCAACAGAAGAAATATACCAGGCAAACCAAACAGTTAAACAGATGGGAAGAAAAAAATGGGGGAGCTAACAACAGGAAAATAGCATGACAAGGATAAGTCAATACATATCAGTCATAACCATCAAGATTAATGGTCTCAATTCACCAATCAAAAAATACAGACTTCCAGACTGAATAAAGAAGCAAGATCCAACAATATGCTGCATACAAGAAACATTTAATTCAAGAAGTTCATAGACTGAAAGTCAAAGAATGGAAAGCAATACTTCATGTGACAGGAACCCAGAAAAAAAAGCAAGGGTATCTGTGCTACTGGCAGACAAAGTGAATTTCAAGACTGATGAAGAGAGACAAGATCACTACATCCTTGTAAAGGGAACAATCCAAGAAGAGATAACAATCATAAATATATACGCAACAAATATCAGTACACCCAGTTATATAAAACAAATATTAAAGGACATGAAAAATCAAATTAGCATTATTATAATTATATTGGGGGATCTCAATACCCCACTGTTACAAAAAATAGATCAATAGATCAACTAGACAAAAAATCAAAAGTGAAATATTAGAACAAAACAAAACTTTTGAACAAATGGACTTAGTCGATGTCTACAGAGTGTTGCACCCACCAAAATCAGAATACACATTGTTCTCAGCTACATATGAGGTGTTCTCCAAAATAGATCAATTATTATCTCATAGAACATGCTTAAGGTAAGTAAGCATACAGGAATTGAAGTTATTCCATGCATACTATTAGATAATAGTGCAATGAAATTTGAAATCAATGGTAAAAGAAACCACAAGAACTTCATAAACACATGGAAACTAAATACCACCATCCTGAACAACCAATGGGCCTCAGATGAAATTAAAGAAATTACAGTATTCTACATAATAACAACACTACAACATATCAGAAATTACAGGGTACAATGAAAGCATTCCTCAGAAGAAAATTTATAACAGTAAATACCCATATCAGGAAAACTAGTATTGAACCTCACACTTGTTGAAAAAGAACAGACCAAGCCCAAAGTTTGTGTGAAGGTGGAAATTATAAAATTTAGAGCAGAAATTAATGCATTGAAGACAAAACAACACAAAGAATCAATGAATGATTTCTTTAAAAGATTAAAAAATCAATAAGCCCTTAGCTAAGCTTATCAAAAAAATGGAAAAACTCAAATCCATGCAGTTAGGAATGAAAAGAGTAAAATCACAATGAACCCTGAAGAAATCCAGAAGATCATCTATACCTACTTTGAGAATTTGTACTCTAATAAGATGGAAAATTCAGATGAAATAGACAGATTCCTATACACATATGAATTACCAAAGCTGAATCAAGAAGATATAAAAATTCTAAATAAACCAATATTAATCAGTGAAATTGAAGATATAATTAAAAACCTAACAACAAAGAAAAGTCCAGACCCTGACAGAGTCACTAGCAAATTCTACAAGAAATTTTAGAGAAGACCTACTACCACTAATTCTCAAAGTCTTTAATAAAATTGAAAGAGAAGTAATATTCTCAAATTCATTCCTTGAAGCAAGCATTACCCTAATACCAAAACCAGAGAAGGTCCAAACTAAGAGAACTACAGGCCAATCTCTGTAATGAACATAAATGCAAAAATTCTCAATAAAATACTGGTAAACCAAATGCAGCAAATCACCAAGAAGATTATATACCACGACCAAGTAGAATTTATCCCAGGGAGGCAAGATGGTTCAATATACATAAATCAATAAATGTAATACACCATATTATCAGAACCAATGGCAAAAACCATATGATCATCTCAATACATGCAGAAAAAGCTTTTGACAGAGTCCAGAACCCATTCATGATAAAAAGCCCTGTATAAAATCAGAATAGATAGTCTTTATTTAAATCTGATAGAAGCTATTTATGACAAACCAACAGCCAACATCATACTAAATGGACAAAAACTGAAAGCTTTCACTCTAAAACCAGGAACAAGACAAGGATGTCCACTATCTCCACTCTTATTCAACATATTCCTGGAAACCTTCGCCAAAACAATGAGACAAGAAAAAGAAATAAAAACAAATACCAATTAGCACTATTAGCACTATATTTTCTACATAGAATACCCCAAAAATTCCACAAAAAGACAGCAAATTCAGTAGTGTAGCTGGATATACAGTCAACACTCAAAAATCAATACCTTTCTGTACATGAATAACAAACTCACTGAGAGAGAAATTAAGGAAACCATACCTTTCACAATAGCATCAAAAAAACCTTAGGAATAAATCTAATGAAGAATGTAAAAGACCTTTGCATTGAAAACTACAGTACTCTGAAAAAGGAAATTGAAGAGGATATCACAAAATGGAAAGATATCCCTTGCTCTTGGATAAGCAGAACCACTATAGTGAAAATGGCCATAGTTTATTTTTTTATTATTTTATTTTGAAAAGAATAAAGCCAAATGAGAAAGGAAAGAAAATGGGGTCATTCAAAACAAAAGGATGGGCATAGCACAAGATTAAGACCACAATAAAAGGTTATTTACAATGGTTACTATGATGTCTCTTGTTATCTTCAATAGAATTGTCTATATCATCAGGCATAGTATAATTGAACAAAGTGGTACATAACAATATTAATAAAAACAAAACATTGGAGACATTATAGGACTTCAAAAACAGGTAATAGTCAAACCAGAATGGATATCCTAGTGAATCTTGTCATCTTCAGAGTAGTTGCCTATACTATCAGACTTGATACTATCAAATATAACAGATTCAAATAAAATCAGTCAAAACAACACAGCAATCTAACAAACCAGATTCAAATAAGATCATGTGTTTCTTTATGTTAGTGGATGGCCATCTGTGTTAGAGATTATAGCCAACCTTTTCTGCCTCATCTCTGCTATGCTATTTTTCTGCCATTGATTGTCTACTTTTCTCCTTCATTCCACTGTCTGCCCCGAGGCCTCTCTGCCACTGTTCCTGAAACCTTGGTGGATTTTTTTCTCTTTCTCTAGAATGTCCTTCAGTATTTTTTGTAGGGTTGGATTGGTGGTCACAAACTTCCCCAGTTCCTCTTTGTCATAGAAGCATCTTGTTTCTCCATTAATTTTTTGAGATAGTTTTTCAGGGTACAGCAATCTGGATTGGAGGTTATTTTCTTTTAGGGCTTGAAATACTTCACTCCAAGCTCTTCTTGATTTGATGGTTTGTGTTGAGAAGTCTGTTGTGATTTTGATGGGTTTTCCTTTATAGGTGATCTGTTTCTTTTCTCTGACAGCTTTTAATATTCTGTTCTTGTGATGAATTTCTGGGATCTTGATTATTATATTTCTGGGTGTAGATCTGTTTTGGTTGCAGCTGGCTGATGTTTTATATGCCTTCTACATCTGAATATCATTTCCTTTTCCTATGCTTGGGAAGTTTTCCTTAATTATTTCTGTGAATAGCCTTTGTATTTCATTTGTGTTTACCCCTGCTTCTTTACTCATACTTTGTGTTCTTAAGTTATAGATCCTCTTGTCATCTCTAGCCTTTGTATTGTTACTTCCTGGTTCCTTGTTATTTTTAAGGGATCTTTCTTTTCACGATCACACATTGCAAACCTACCTTCAAGTTTTGATAGTCTATCTTTATCTTTAGTTTCTTACAAGCTTTCAATGGAGTTTTTCATTTCCTGGTAATCTCTTTGAATCTGTTTCATGTATTCTACATTTTTAAAATATTCCTGATTGAAGGTTTCCCTTCTTTTTCTGTGTTCCTCCATTCTTCCATCTGTGTCTTCTTGAGAGGTGCTTCACAATTCTTTTATTAATCTTCTTATATCTTGCTTTACTGGTATTAGTATTTCTGTTTTGAGCTCTATAATGTCACAAAGATAATTCTTTATGTCAGCTGATGCTATTTCCGATATTGCATATTTGCTTTCCTTGATCTCTTCTGTATTTACTTCTCCTGGACCCATATTCCCTGGGTTGGTGGCAGGAGACTTTTTCTTGTTTCTTTCTCTTGTCATGTTTCTGGTTTCTTCCAGGCAGGTATTATAGTGAAGGTCCCAGGCCCTTTCTTTATTGGTTCTTTATCCTGAAGCATGATGGCTAAGGATTGCTGCCCTCTCCAGTTTGCTGTTGATCATTGAGGTGCAAGAAGGGGCAGTGCAGGCTGGCCCCTCCCCTCTGAGTGAGTCACCCACAGGGGCCTTTAGCACATTAATGTGTGCTATGTGGATGGAACTGGTTCAGGACAGTTTTGGGGGCAGTTTCATCCCTGGCTACTGGGTCCCATCCAAGGATGTGACCCAGCCCAAGCAGATCCCACCAATCTGCTCTGTGCCAGGGGGAGCCACTGAAGCCACTGTGTTTCCAGGTTTAGGCCTGTCCGGCCCAACTCCAATATGTCATCCAGCCAGTCACCCACTCCCACGGGAGGACCAAATTCCGAGCACTCACCATGGGCTAGGTAAAGATATCCACACCAGCTCCATTCTCCATTGAAACTTGTCCTCCTGCCAAAGACCTCAGGCTCACCAATCCCTGATTTCAGCATGACCACAAATCCTTTGACTCCAGGGCGCACTAGCACAGCATGGGACCAGCTCTGGAGAAAACATGTCTAGCTCCAGCCTTCCATTCACGTTTTTCTTTTCTTTTTTCTTTTTTCTTCGTTTATTCCTGGGTTGTGAGAATCCCTCTCCTTTCATCTGGTCTTCTCCATGGTGTTAAATTCTAACGTCTGAGCTGTTTCTCTCAGAGAGGCTCTTTACCTTGCTACTTATCAATCTGCCATCTTCCCAGATGATCAAAATGTCCATACTTTCAAAACTGTCATACAGGTTAATGCAATTCTGATCAAACTTTGAATGGCATATCTCACAGAATTAGAGAACATAATCACAAAATTCACCTGGAAACAGAAGAGACTAAGAGTAATAAAAGCAATTGCTGTAGTAAAGGTTTGCAAAGAACAGGACACATAATTTTAGAATTATTTTATAATAGTCATCCAAAGTGTGAGGCACAAGAAAGTGCCCAAAATCTGGCTACACACTTACCCAAAAATCCAGCTGAGACCTGGATCCCATGGCAATGTCCTGCATGAATCCAACTGAAGACCTAGAGCCCATGAGAGTGCCTCCCACAAGTCTAAGTGGAGGCCTAGAGTCCACAACAATGACTCATACAAGTCTGTTTCACAGATCTGTGCTGGAAAGGCCCAAAGATCATTGGTGGCAACTTTAAAGCCTATGTCAATAGGATGAAGAATCTGTGCCAGTAGGCTGAATGATCTGCATTGGAGCCAGTAAGCAATGCTCAAAATGAGGATGAGAGCTCCCCAGAAAAGTACCACAGCCATCCTCAGCAATAAGAAAGACCCAAACTCCTCTGATAGCTGAGTTCATGTCAGGAATCCAGCATAATAAGCTTCTCCCAAAGATTGAACAGCACCATGTTTCTCTCTGGGGCCGGGAAGTGATACTCAAAGTAAGAACCAGAGCTCCTTCAAAGTGAACTACAGATGTTCTAAGAGACAACAAAGTCCCGAGCTCCTCTGATGATCAGGACAGCCAAGTTCACATACGAAAAGGAGCCCAACAAGGTCCTCCAGAAGAACTAATGGCTACAGGGGAAACAATGACACACTTCTCCCTCTCCAGGTCTCCTTTTTATGTTGTTGGCAACATCCATCATGTGGGCCTTCCACACTCAGTAGCATGCTGATTCAGTTCAGCTGGGTGTTACAGGTTGATCACTAGTTGTCAATCCATTACAGCAATTCTGGGTAACAAAGGCAAGGCAGGGGGCAACACAATCCCCAAACTGATATTATACTGTGAGGCTACTATATAAAAACAACATAGTACTGTCAGAAAAACAGACCCAAAAATCAGTGAAACAGAGTCAAAGATCCAGAAACAACTCTGGACATACTCAGCCACTTTATCTTTGACAAAGGTGCCAAGCACATTCACTGGAAGAAAGATAAACTTTTTTTAATAAGCGGTACTAGAAAGCAAGATAGCCTTTATTTTAATAAATTGTCCTGGAAAAATTGACTCTATGCATGTCAAAAATCAAAATAGGATCCATAGCTATCAAAATGGATCATAAATCTAAATATTAAAATGGAAATATTAAACCTTCTGGAGGACAGAATAGGTAAAAGTCTTGAAGATATGGAGAAGACTTTATGAATAAAACCCTGTTCACACAGAAAATGTCACAAACAATCAACAACTGGAATCTCATCTTATTAAAAAAACCTTTCTCACAGCAGAAGAAACCATGGAGTGAAGAGAAAACCCACAATTTAGGGAAAAAAAAATTTCCAGCTGTTCCTCAGACAAAGGATTACTACCAAGAACACATAAAGAACTAAAAAAAATCAATCTTTCCAGATTTAAAGACCCAGTCCAAAAATGGGCATCTGAGATGAATACACACTTCTGAGATGAAGAAGTACAAAGAGCAAATAAATATATGAAAAAATGTTCAACAGCACTGGTCATTTGAGAGATGCAAATTAAAACAACACTAAGATTCCATCTCACCCTGGAAAGAGAGACTGTTATCAAGAAATCAACTAATAACCAATGCTGGAGAGGCTCTGGGGATAAAGCAAATTTTTCCACTCTTGATGGGAGTGTAGATTGGTGTGACTATTCTGGAAATCAATGTGGAGATTCCTCAACAACTAGGATTAGAGGTCCAATTATTCCCCTTCTGGGCATTTTTGCAGAGGAATTGAAAACAGCATAGCACAGTAATATATGTACACCCATGTTTATAGCAGCACAGTTTTTAATAGCTAGATCTTGGAAACAACCCAAATACCCATCAATTGAGGAGTGGATAAAAAAGATGTGGTATTTTTAATATTTTTTTGTCTTTTTCCTTTTTTTTTTATCAGTACCAGGGATCAAACTCATGACTGCCTGCTTGCAAGGCAGGTGCTTATGCCGCTGAGCTAAATCCCCAGCCCCAGATGTGGTATTTTTATACAATGGAGTACTACTCATTTATAAAGAAGGATAAACTGGAGACTTTTGTAGGTAAAAGAATGTAACCTGGGACCATATTCATAACTGAAATAAGTCAGACTCACATGTGTAAACACTGAATTATCTCCTTAGTGTGAGAAACTGAAAGAGTAAATACGTAAATGCACAATAGATACTATGAAATGGGAAGAAACTGTTCAAAAGCTAAGGGGAACTGGGATGGGGCCAAGGAGAAAAGAAGGAAGGGAGGTAGCAGGGGAGAACAAAAAGTCAAGAAGAAGCTTAGACCTCCTGTGGGTTGGCACATGCTTGAGATGACTGGGGGAGAGCCAGATACCAGTCCTCTCGTGTGAGTCTGTGCCATGTGTGGACTGCTGAGAGGGAGAATAAGAAGTCAACAAGAAGCTAAGACCTCCTGTGAGTTGGCCCTATGTGCAGATTGCCTGGGGGGAGCCAGATGCCAGTGTGCAGGCAGGGAAGTAAGATGAGCCAAGATTCCTCCTCTACCCTCCTGTAAACAACTTGCTGATCTGGAGAAACACAGGCTGTGATGATAGCTAATGAGGCAAAATACAACTTAAATGCTCGTTGTGTTTAGTGCTTCACTGATTTTGCAGACCTAAAGCTGGTATCTGATCATCTATTCAGAGGGTAACAATATGCAATATAGCATATATGTGGGATCTCCTTCTGAAGGTAGTGGCCACTGTTAATTTCCTGTTATCTTATTTTAAAATCCTGTATCATTTTCAAAACATACAGGATTTTGTTTGGTTGAGTTTTATTCTGTTTGATTTTGTTGTACCTGATGGCATGGGCAGCTATTTTGAAGATAACAATATATATTATGATAGTCATTTTAGATTTACTATTATCTTGTTTTGAAGTCCTGTATTACATGCATTTTTTTGTTGGTTCTATGTTGTTTCTATTTTGTTTGATTTTACTATGTATGGAGGCAGCTATTTTGAACACAAGAGGCATTACGGTAACCATTGTTGATTTCCTATTATGTTTTGAAATCCTCTGTCACTTATACTGTCTTGTTTTCATTGGCTTTATTCTGTTTTATTTTGCTTGATTTTATTCTAAAATAAAATTTAAAACATTTTAAAAGGCAAAGATATACATGATAGTTACACTACTAATTTTTCTTAATTCATTGAAAAGAGTTTTGTGCTATATTGTGTGGATAATTAAATGCCTATATCTTGTACTCTGAGTGACTAATTTAAAGATAACAATACACAACGTATTGTTCATTGTTACTCTCCTAATACCTTGTTTTGAAATTTTGTATCTTTAAAATTTTAAAAACTAAAGTTATAAAAAATGTTTTTATATTTAATCATATATTTCAGTGTGTTTTATTCTTTTGTTTAGATCCAGATTTCCAAGTGGTTTCATTTTCCTTTTGCTGAAGGCCTTGATTTTCCTTTAGTAATTTTTAAAAAATGCTTTAACATTTTTTGTATTATGTATCTGCTAGTGATGAATTTATCTGCTGGTGATGAATTTCTCGAGCTTTCTGTGTCTGAAAAATTCTTTATTTCACCTTTATGTTTGAATACAGATTCTCAGTTGAGAATTTTTCTTTCAGCATTTTATATTAAAGATGTCATTCCAATTTTTTCTGCCTACATAATTTCTGGTGGGAAGTTGAATATATGATTGTAGGTGATGGTGTGAATACCTGGAGAAGTGGTAAACATTATTATTAATGTGTCTGTGATGGTGTTTCCAAGGGGAGATTGGCTTGGAATTCCATGTACTGAATGGGGAAGATCTGTCATTGCCATGAGTGAGGCCAATCAGCTAAGGCCTCTGATTCTCTCTTCCTGGAGGTAGGACACAGCTCTCTTGCCCTAGGACATTACAATTTCAAGCCATCTGGCCTTTGGACTCTGGGATCTGCTTCCTGTTCTGAAGCAAATTCCAAGTATTGGCCTCAGGCAAGAGTTATGCCATTGGCTTCCCTGGTTCTGAGGCATTCAAGAGTTGGATTGAGCCATGCTACTAGCATCCCAGGAACTCTAGCTTGAAAACAGCATCTTGTGATATTCTCAGTCCTATAAACACCGACAGCTTTCCTAATAAACTACCTTTTATCTGTGCATCTATACCTACTTACCATCTATCTTTTAACATGTATCATTTATCTCCTATTAGTTCTGCCTCTCTCAAGAAGCCTAAAGCACAAATTTTCCTGTACTTCTGCCTCTTATCTAGTATCTGTCTTGTTTACTTTTCTTATTGCTAAGACAAAATACTAGACACTCAAAGTTAAGGGAGGAAAGGTTTATTTTGCTTTACAGTGGTAGAGGTTTTAGTCCACAGTCAGCTGGTTCCAAGGTAGGGTGGAATGGCAGGGAGCACAACAGAGGAGAAACAGTTCATGGAGGGCAGAAGGCAGCAAAGAAAGCAAGAAACCTTAGCAGCTTTTTTTCCCTGCCCTCTTTGTACTCTGTCTAGGCTACTGGGATTAGGGCTGTGCCAAACCAATCAGTGGACTGATTTAGTAGTCACCCACCCTAATCTTGAAATCCTAGTATTGCACTATGAATCAGTCACACTCTCTAGATTCAGCTACCTCTGAAAAAACTCCACCTATGACTGCATGAAGTTTGAGGGAACATCTAGACCCAAGCCATAACAGTACCTCTATACATGTGTTCATTTTTCCTCAGCTTTTAAACTTCTCTTTTTGTTTTTCAAATTTAGGATCCTTGAGAATTTTTGGTTTGGTTGTTTTTGAGACAGGGCCTTGCTATGTAGTTCAAATTGGCCTTGATCTCACTATGTAGTGCAGGCTGACCTCAAACTTGTGCTCATCTTCTTGCTTCAGCTTCGTGAGGGCTGGGATTATAGGTGTGCATGTGGCTCTCAAATACATTTTCTGCCCCCCCGCCCCGTTTTTCTCCTCTCTTTTTGGCACAATCACACAGCTGGAACATGTAATAATGACTCCCTCAAGATGTCTATAACTAAACCCTCAGAACTTGATGGTATGTTATGTAACAAGGCAAAAGAGGCCTTAAAACAGGAAGATTATGGTGGCGCAGTGGGCCTAGAGATGGTGGGTAGGGTAGCAGAATGCTTTAAAAACATGGAAGGTCTACAGTTCTTAGCAGGAGGGAAAGCAAGAAGTTGTCAGAAAAGCTTCAGGTTATTTAGTGACAGCTGTTCCAGATGTTAGAGGGCCTGTTAAAATTGGATATAGAAAGAACACTGATCAGGCAGTGTAGCAGACTGCGGCCCTTCCAGGGGGAGAACCAGCAGCAGCTCCTGAGACCCACACCATGTTGGAATTTAGGACGCTGTGAAACCAAACAACCAGCCTGCCTCCCTGCTAAGCAATAGTGAACCTACTGATGCACGGCCTAGAGTCAAATATCCCACTTCCCCCATCCTCCTTAGTCGCCCTCCCCACCTCCCGCCCCATTAGCAAATGGGAACCAGAAATCTGAGCATCTCCTGGGAGGTTGACCATAGCAAATAAGGGGGACTTCCTTCTACCATCTCTTTGAAGGCAAATATTTTTATTACGGTTTTGCTCTTTTCTGATTAATGGTACTGCTCTATTCAATATTCTGTTTTGATAAGTTCTATAGTGTTCTATATTTCATCTCAATTTGATATACGTGGTTGAAAGAACAACTATTATAAAGATAACAAAATATACTGTGATACCTATTACTGTTATCCCAGTAACCTGCTGTGAAGTTCTCTTACCAATTTCACTGTTCTTAATTGGCTTTATTCGTTCTTGTTCTGTTGTATACTTTCAAAATAAAATTAAAAAAAAAAAGAAAGAACACTGATCCATAGTCAGAAAGTTACTGCAGCTTTAACAGGAAGCCATTCTTGTTCATTACTGTCAAACAGTTTGCAAAAAGTACAGCTATTGATTAATGCAATGTGGTATCAAATACATGTGTATCCCTGAGGTCTTCTCTCTTTTTTTCTTTTTGTTTTCATGACATCAATATTTTGCCCATAAACTGTGGTAATGGTACCAAGAATAAACAGGAAATCAGGGACGATGGCACACACCTTAATCCTAGCACGCAGGAAGCTGAGAGAGAAGAATCATGAGTTTGAGGTCAGCTTGGATTAATTAGTAAGAACTTCTCTTAGGAAAAAAACAGAACAAATTTAGGACGTTTTCACTAAAACACACAGATGCACACAAAGATTATTCAAGAATATCTGGGTGGGATCACAAGGATCCTTTAAAATAGAAGAGGAAACAAAAGATAGATCAGAGTGATGCAAGCAGAGGACTACATTGTTAGTAACAAGGACTAACCTTGGTTTTGAAGATGAAGACACCACAACCTGAGGAATGCAGGCAGCCTCCAGAAGCTCGAGCAAGCAAGGAAATGGATCTTTCCCTTGTGCCTCAAGAAATAAATGCAGCCCTCTTGACACTAGTGACACCTAGTTGGATCCCACCCCCCGCCCCGTATCACGGATCGAACTCACGACCATGCGCTTGCAAGGCAGGCGCTTTTGCCGCTGAGCTAAATCCCCAGCCCCCCAGTTGGATTTTTTACTTATAGAACCAAAAAAGAATAAATTTCTGTTGTTTCAAGCCACTATGTTTGTTTTAACTTTTGATAGCCTCAGTAAACTAATACACAATATTTCATGCATTTCTCTGTGATTTGGGATAAGGTATACTGCCTCAAATTCACTGTTCACTGCCTTTGTATTTTGTAGTGGCTAATTTGCTGTTAATCCCATCTGGTGTATTTTTCTTTTCAGATTTTTAAAAAAATCTAAATGTCACTTGGTAGTAATCTATCTTCACACCTGTTTTCATTATGTTTGGGTTTTCATTTATATTCTTGAGCAAAAAAAAAATTTTTTTTTTTTTTTTACTTTGAGACAGGATCTCACTAAGTCTGCAAGTTGTCCAGGATGGGCTCAGGTTTAAAATCCTCTTCCCTCAGCCTCCTGAGTGCTGGGTGGTATTATAGGCATGCTTCACCAAAACAGGTTTTTGTTTTTTAAGTAAATTTACATTACTAGCTGTTTTAGAATCTTTGTCTACCAGGTCCTTTTGGTCTGTCATTTCTGCATCTGTTTCTGTTGATGGCTCATTCTCTTAGTTATGGATTATCTTTTCTTGCTTGGAATTATTGATTAGATTCTAAACACTGCATTTTATGTTGAGTATTTGATTTGGTTATAATCCTTGATAAGACATTGGATTTTATTCTGGTGTATAATTATGATACTTACAGGCCAGGTGAATTCTTTTAATGCTTGTGTCACATGAGGTTAGATCCAAAGAAGGCTTTTCTTGAAGGCTAATTTTTTTTTGTTTGAGACAAGGCTCACTATATCGTTCAGGCTGGTCTTGTACTCACTACATAGCCCAAACTGGCCTTGTACTAGCAGTGACTTCCTGCCTCAGTCTCCCGAGTGCCAGGATTATAGGCATCCTCCACCACTTCCGGCTTCTAAGGCAAATTTAAGTCATGACCCTTCTACAGCTGTGTATTACAACACTGCTTCTTTCTGGTTGATGACAAATCACACTATTTCCAGATTTGTGTGAACTCTGGAAACTGTTAGGTTTACTTACATTCAACTAATGTTCCCTCACTTTTGAAGAGTTTCACTCCATGCATGTACAGATTAGGTTGCAACCAAAGACTCAAGGGAGTCTTTACAAACGTGCAGATCCTTTTTCCTCCTTCTTGCCTTCCTGTCTTACACCTGACACTTCCTGACCTCTGCTTTCATCTCAGCTGAGCAAGGTCTCCAGCCTTGATTTGGGGTACCTGTCTGTATGCTGCAGCCTAGGAAATGCTTGCAGCAGTAAACTGCAACCCAGTCAAGGCCAGCTCGTCATCCCTCTTTCTCTGAGGGACTACTACTGCCTTCTAGCCAATGTCTGAAACAGTGTTTCAGATAGTTTGTCTAGTTTTCTAGTTTGCAGTAGAAGACAGTTCCAACAGCCATTACTCTTTTGTGAATGAAATAAAAATGTAAAGGTTAAGATAATTGCAGAAATGCCTAAAATGGAAAGGGACAGGATAAGCAATTATATGAATCAATGATTTTAAATAGTTTCAATAATGATAATAACATTACTGTATGTGTTAAGTTTCTGTTGCTGGGGCCAAATATCTAAGGCAAACAACTTAAAAGGAGAAACATTTATTTTGGGTCATGATTTTACTTTATTTTTAATTAATTATTAATTTGGATACCAGGAATCAAACTCATGCCCCCATGCTTATCAGGCAAGTGCTTGAGCTGTTAAGTTAAATCCCCGGCCCTTGGCCCATGATTTTAAAAGTTACAGTCAGCAGTGACTTGGCTCTGTTCTTTCTGGGCTTTGTTCTTACCTTTGAGGTAAGGCAGAACACCTTGGCACAAAGTGGAAAAGAGAGTGAGAGAGAGAGCGAGAGCGAGCGAGAGATTAATGTTAGTTGTTCAGGTACGAGGTAACCCCTTAAGCACACACCCCGACTCACCTTTTCCAACCAGGCCCCACTTCTAAAGTTTCTGCCACCTCTTCGTAATGCACCAGCTTGGGACCAAGCCTCCAATATAGTTCCTTTGTGTGTGTGTGGGACATTAGATCCACACTATAGCAGGATTATGAGACAGCATTCTATTTTACATATGATATCATATTTAATTCACATAAGATTGGGTAATGCTATTTTCTCCATTTAATAGAAAAGAAATCTACAGATTCATCCCAGGAATGCAGGGATAATTCAATATAGGTAAATCAATCATTGAACACAGCACATAAACAGAAGGACAAAAAGCACATGATCCTCTTAACCAACCCAAAAAAAAGTCCATGTCAAAAGTTAACATCCATTCACGATTTTAAAAAAACCTGAAGAAAGTAAGTATAGGGCTTTATCTCAATCTGATAATAGCCATTAATAACACATTGACCAACATCATATTTAATGGAGGAAAAACTGAAACCTTTCCCTCTAAAATCAGGAATAAGATAAACGTGTCCACTGTCACCACTCCTGTTCACAACAGTTCCTAAAACATCATCTAGAGCAGCCAGGCAAAATAAAGTGATACAAGGGGTATGTATAGGAAAGGAAGAAGTCCAATTATTATTTGTAGGTTATATGATCTCCTACATAGGACTCCACAAAAGACTCGTGAAATTAATAATCAAATTTGAGAGCCAGGTATGGTAGCACATGCCTGTAATCTCAGCACTCAGAAGGTTGAGGCAGAGGATCATCACTAGTCCAGTGTTAGCATAGACTACATGGTGAGTTCAAAGCCAGGCTGAACTACATAACAAAATCGTTTCTCAAAAAACCAACAAAACTAAACTTGGTAGTATAACAGAATACAAAATCAAAACATAAAAAAATCAATAGTATTCCTGTATTTCAGAACAATTTATAGCAAAAGAAATTATTGTTTAAAAAGTATCAAGAAAAATTAAATAAATACTTAGGAATTAACCTAACCAAGGAAATGAAAGACCTCTACAATGAAAACTACAGTGCTCTGAAAAATGAGATGCAGGAGGAAATCAGAAAATGGAAAGATAGCCCCTTTTCTTGGATAGGCAGAACCAATATAGTTAAAATAGCTATATTTCTAAAACTGATACACAAAGTTAATGCAATCCCAATAAAAATACCAACAACATTCCTCACAGAACTAGAGAAAACAATCCTGAAATTCATATGGAACCAGAAGAAACCTAGAACAACAAAAGCAATCCTGAATAATAAATGCTAAGGGGGAGGTACCAAAACTCCAGACTTCAAGTTATACTACAAATCTACGTTGCTAAAAGCAGATCGGTAATGCCAAAACCCCAGACATCTGGACCAATGGAACAGAACAGAGGAGACAGAAACAACTGAAGGCACATTCAGCCACCTGATCTTTGTCAAGACCAAAAACATGCATTAGAAAAAAGCCTTCTTAACAAATGATACTGGAAAAATCGGTTATCCACACACAGAAGATGGAATTTAGACCCATATCTCTCATTAAAATCAAAATGGATGAAAGAGCTAAATGTCAAAACCATCTGCTGAAAGCTAAAGGAAGTGAAACTTGTTTCTGCTTGCATCCAGATGTCCCCTCAAAGCCTCAAGCACTCATAAGTGGTTTTTTTGGAACTGACTGAATCTAGGGTATATGATACTGGGATTAAGGATGGGGGTTCAGTGGATAGAATAAAAAGGAAAGGCAGGCTGAATGCTTGCTGCCTTTGCCACGAACCATTTCTCCTCCGTGATGCCCCTGGAGCCAGCCCATTATGGATTAAAACCTCTGCAAACTGTAAGCTAAAGTAAACCTTTCCTCCTTTAAATTTTATTGGGTATTTTGTCCAAGAAATGAGAAAAGTAACTAAGACAACTCTTAAAGACATAGGTACGGGCAAGGGACTTTCTGCACCAGAAAAAAAAAACATTGCAGCTCAACAAATGTGATTGTATAAAATTAAAAACTTCTGCAGAGCAAAACAAACAACCAAGTTGTTGCAATCAAGGGTATCAATACAGGACACATAATTTATAGAATTATTTTACAGTAGTCACTCAAAGAGTCAGATACAAAAGAGTGCAGGAAATCTGTCCATACACTAAAGACCTAAAGAATTCAGCTGAGAGCCTAGATTGTATTGCAATGACTTGCATGACTCCAACTGAAGACCTAGAGCTCCTGACAACGTCCTCCACAAGTCTAACTGGAGGCCCAGAGCCCACAACAATTTCTCCTGTGAGCCTGTTTCATGGATCTGCACTGGGAAGGCCAAAAGGTCAGTGTTGGAAGCCAGAAAGTCTGTGCCAGCAGGATGAATGATCTGTGCCAGTAAGCTGAAGGATCTGTACTGGAGCCAAGAAGCAACGCTCAAAATGAGGACCAGGGCTCCCCAGAAATGTATCACAGCCATCCCAAGTCAAGGAAGCCTGGAGCTCCTCCAAAGATAACAACAGAGTTCATATCAGGAAGCCTGCCTGACAAGCTCCTCCAGGGGATTGAACAGCACACACTTTCCCCTCTGGAGCCAGGAAGCAATGCTCAAAGGACGGACCAAAGCACCCC
Organism: Cavia porcellus; assembly: GCF_034190915.1. NCBI lineage: Eukaryota > Metazoa > Chordata > Mammalia > Rodentia > Caviidae > Cavia > Cavia porcellus. The sequence goes on along the minus strand of NW_026947513.1, from coordinate 22,011,791 downwards.
AAAGTGAACCACAGCCATTCTCAGTGACAAGGTGCCTGGCTTCTCTGCTGAGCTCCTCTGAAGCCATGTATATTGCAGCTAATAAGAGGCGAGAGGAAGTAACCTAAATGAAAATTCACAGGGCACTGCCAGAGAAGCTTGTTAAATATCGAATCAGTTCTCCTAAGCTCCAAGATAAGTAGGAAGTGAAGATGTCAGAACAGAAAGTTCAAAATAAATACTACCCGCTGGACTTCGATCCCTCAAAGATCCCCAAGCTCAAGCTGCCCAAGGACCAGCAGTACGAGGCGCAGCTGATGGTCTCATTCAAGGAGACAGTGCAGGTGTACCTGGGCCTGCCTATCTTCCGCTTCTGCATCAAGTGCATGGGCTGCCTGGCGGAGATCACATTCCAGACCGATCCTGACAACAGACTACACCTCGGAGCTTCGTGGCACGCGGAACTTACAGTCCCAAAAGCTCCTAGAGGAGAAGCGGGTGCAAAATGAGCAGGAGGACAAAGAGTTGAACAACCCCATCAAGGTGCCGGAGAACTGCTCGAAGAACTCGAACCTGCTGGAGGTGCTGGAGAACCCGCAAGAGTTCAAGGGCCTGAACCAGCAGAGGCCACGCTGCGGCAGCACCTGCTGTCCTGCAGAGGAGACACAAGCAGCAGCGGCAGCAGGAGGAGGATGAGTGAGCAAGCGTCCGCGGAGCTCCTGGAGGGGGCTCAGAAGGGAAGGCTCCTGGAGGACTCGGACTCAGGCTCGGACTTGCCGGATGAGGCTGTACGTGGCCTGCGGCTCCGGCCCACCGCCATCCTGCATGAGATCCCAAAGGCCAAGAGGAGGGCGGAGGGTGTGGGCAGCAGGTTGCAGTTCTCTGGCTTGGTGGTGGTGAAGAAGAAAAAGAAAGAAGCCGAGCATGCTGGCACCCAGGGGAGCCAGGCTCCTCATCTCAGGAGCCCGGAGAGCAGAGAGGCTGCTGACCCGGCCCCACAGCCATCCTCGGGTGGCACCACGCTGATTATCTTGAACCTGGTGTTTCAAGTTCACCACCAGTTGTCAGTCCACCGTGCAAGCGAAAAAATGAGAATAAAAAATTAGACCACCCTCCAAAGACCCAATGAAAACAAAGAAAACCGAAATGAATACTCACTTCTCAGAAGTACAAAGGACCAATAAATCCATGAAAAACGTCAACATCTCTGACCGTTGGAGAAATGCAAATTGAAACAAGCTGAAATTCTATCTTACCCCAGAAAAAATGGCTATCATCAAAATATCAATAATAAATGCTGGTGCGGCTGTAGGGGAAAAGGAACCCTTCTACATTGTCAGTGTAAAAATTAGTACAGATTACTCTAAAATTATTTCATTTTACCCAGTTATTTACTTTCTAGGTATCTTCCCACAAGAGTTAAAGACCTCGTATTACAGTGGTACCGCATACCCATGTTTACAGAAGCACAATTCATGGCAGTGAAATCTTGGAAACATCCTATATGTCCAATAACAGATTAAAAAAAATAACATAGTATTCATATGCAGTGGAGCACTCTTTGCCATTATGGATAAATTTTAGTTATTTATAGGAAAATGGATGCATCTTGAGACCACAATGTTAAGTGAAATTAGCCAGATACACAAGTTGAAATATTGCATGCTTTCTCTTATACGAGAAAACAAAATACAAATAAAAGGCAAAATAAAAGATAGCTGATTGAAAGGAAGGAGACAGATCTTTTGCAAATGGGAAGAGAGCCAAAAGAGATGGATGTAGAGGGGAAAGGGATAAAAAAAGAACTGAGATGTGGTGTGTGCCTGTATACCAACTCCCCTCAAAGAAAATGGTCCTTTTATGTAGTACAAATATGTATTAATAAAAAACAAAAACTGAAAGAAAAAATAAGCTGAGCAGGTAAAAAGTAAAATAGCAAGCTACAGTACAGTGAGGTAAAACAACTTGCCTCAGGAGATAGCAAAGCAGAATTCAAAACAAAATGTGCCTCAACACTAGTCTATATGACCTTAAAATATGGTTCTTATTTTTATAATGTATGAATACTTAAAACAAGCCAGGATTAGAAAGTATTAAGTCTCATTTCTTTAAGCAACACACCAGAACTTCCTATCTTCAGGTATTATTATTAAAAAGTTACCTTGAAAGAGCACAACTTTAATAATGTTCATAGAATGTTTAGAGCTACAAAATGAACTGGTGAGTCACAAATTCAAAGTGTTGTTATTGTGTCACTTTTAACCCAAAATAATAGCCCACTTACCAACCTACCATATTTATCAGTCTTAGATCTGATCAATTTTGTCTGCTGGCAAAAAATCAAATTTATCTTCTCAAGAAGCTGCTTCCATTTCATCATGCATCTTAAAAAAGAAAAAAAAAAGGCTCCCCAATACTGCAGATAACTAAAACAGTTGTTTAAATCACATTCTGAAGATAGCAACATTTTTTGTTTTGTGTTTTAAATATTTTGTTTACATTTTGTAATCTGAACTACTTTGAAGATAACTGCAAGAGTTTTGGCCCAGACAGGACACTGTAGCCAGTAAAACCTTAGTCGGGGAACCAAGGAGCTCCTGTCTCCCCGACCCCTAGGAATTTACCTGTGACTCCATCTTCCCGGCCCCTAGGAATTTACCTCTGACGCCAAACAAAGACCAATGGGCTACCCGTGCATCCCTGATGCCCCTAGGTTCCACCCCAAACCCAGGCTACTTATATAACCCCCCATGCCACGCGTTCCCCAGAGAGAAAGCCGGACTCCAGTGGTCGGGGTGTTTTGGTTTTCTCTCTCTGTGTTCTCAGAATAAAGACCTCTTTTGTTTTATACTTCTCATCTTTTGGATATAATCTTATCAATAACAATACACAATATCTTAACCAGTGTCGATCAATTATTTTGTTTTGAAATTCTGTACTTTTTTCATTTTAAAATTAAAAAAAATTAATTTTTATTTACTTATTTTTCAGTTTGGGGGACTGGACCCAGGGCCTTTGCAATGAGCTATATCCCCAGCCCTTTGTAATTTTTTATTTTGAGAAGAAATTAAGTAACTGAACTCTAATTCAAGATACTTCCAAGCCCTGACTGTCCCTCTCTTCAGGGCACAGCCAGCAACAATGCCTCAAAGTAGTGAAGGCAGCTGGAGACCCCAGCAAACCTGGCATGGCTGAGGCAATCATGTGGTCCTGAGGAAGAAACAGGGTAGAAAATACCTGCGGCACCTACTTCCTTCCTTCTGGAAACTCAAACATTTTCATTTTAGAAAAAAATGGGCAATTCTATGTTAAATATAACTGCCTATAAAATTCTAAATTGCTTCAGTCTAACAGCCACCTTTCCTTTCCTCTTACAAATCATCTCCAAATTATATCCAAAATTGAGTAAAAAAAAATTTCAATAAAGGTTTTAGTTTTCACATTTCTTGAAATGTGTGAAAATCACATTTCTAAACTGAAGCAAGAAACAATATCTTGAAGCCACATTTAGGGAGAAGCAAGGTTTCCCTCTCCACCCAGTACTAAGGATTGAACTCAGGGTCTTCATCGAATCCCATCTGCCCACCACTCCCTTTTTCTTTTATTCTTTTTTACTTTGAGACAGGACCATGCTAAATTGCCACGTCTAGGATTGAACTCAGAATCCTCTGGCCTCAGCCTCTTAGAGTGATTAGATTATGGGTGTGTCCCACATCAGATGTAGAGGAGGCAGGTTAGATTGGGCCATCAGAGACACTATCTGTACCTTTCCAAAGTAGGCACCAGATGTGGCCACAGTGGTTCTTAGATCAAGCAGAAGGGTAGCACAGTGAAATTAATCTGATATGGAAGGCTGGAGGCAATTTGTTTTACTTAACACCATGAGTTCTCAAGTATAAAAATGTACTTTGACAATGTTAAAATAATAAATTACCCTACTTACACATTATCAACTGAAAACCAGTAGTGGTATTTTTGCATAAACACTGTCATACTGCCTTGAATACCCTTTACCCTGCCACTCCCTTTCTAGCCTGGAAAGGGGCACTTCCTCACAGCAGCTTTCCTGCCCGATGCCTAGTAGTCAGCATGCAGTTCTGTACTGAGTGCTATTTGGTGAGTGTGATAACTTAAGTTGTTTTTGAATTTTCTTTTTCAGTTTTGCAACTTAGCAGGATACTATCCTAGTCTTCTCTGACATAAAGATGTTGTTTTTTGCAGTACTGGGGGTTGAACACAGGCCTTTACACTGAGCTACATTCCCAGCCTCTGTCCCTCCCTCCTTCCTTTTTTCCCCTTTCTGTCCTCTTCCTCTTTTTCTTTCTAGACAGTCTTGCCAAGTCACTACGTTTGCCAGGTTGGCCTCAAACTTGTGGTCCTCTTGCCTCATCTTTTATGATGATCCATAGTGACAGCCAAGGTCATTCCAGATTTTATAAAGAGGTAAACAAATGACCATTCTGTGTTTTAAAAATATATGCCCATATTACTAGAAGTGAAAAGTGCTATAGAAATCTAAAAGAATAAAGACAAGTTTTAAAACAATGCAAAGAAACTTGCTCTTTAGGTCTTTTTTCCTTTAAAACTTTTGGTTTTCACATCTATGTGAAATGAGGTAAAATTTAAAGCTCTAATTTAAGAATCTTCATGTTAGTTTTTTACACTAATGTTTTTAATATTTCAACTGAAAACTGATGACTGGTACTGGGGGCTGAACCCAGGACATTTACTGTTTATATCCCCTACCCCTTTTAAAAGTTTTTGAGACAGAATCTCCCTAAATTGCACAGGCTGAGCTCAAACTTGTGATCTTCCTGCCTTGTCACCCAGGTATTGGGATTATAGGTGTGCATTTTTACATTTCTCTTACATTTTTCATACCAAAATAAATCTGCCTTGGGTTGTACTCCTAGAAGTAGAATGATCATGTCAAAGGTAAGACTCTCTGTTCCACACTGTTAATATCTACTGCAAAAAAACCTTTGGTAGATGGCCCCATTTCACTCCCATTAGCAATATAATGAGGCCTATCTCACAAATCTGGTTTTACTACATGAAAACTATTAATCCATGATTAATCAGATATACTGCTATACTGAATTATTATCATTTTTATGGCTTGTCAACTAACTAGACTGTGGTGTTCCAAGAAGCTGAGTTGTCTATGCATTCACTCATTTATTCTGAAGTTTATTAAATGCCTGCTATGTTTTGTTCCTGGAGAGCTAGCTTTAAGGGAACATATACATTTTAGTGGAGACAAAAAATAAACAAAAGTAAAATTATGAGCACCAGATACTAAGTACTATGGTCCCAAGTGAAGCAGGGAAAGGATTATGGAGGTGGTGATGAACTTTGCTGTTTCTTATGGGTGAAGAGGAAAGGCCTCGCTGGCGACACTGGCCCAGGTACTTAAAGAAGCACACTGTGCAGTTAGCTAAGGGAAGAACACTTCAGGAGGTGCAAAGATGATGGTTCAGAGCTTGCTTGGGATGCCTGAGGAAGCAGGAAGGAGGCCAGGCAGGCCAGACCACAGAAGGAAGTAGAAAACGGTGAGGACTCCTGAGCCTTGTGAGCTTTGCTGGTACTTTGTTTTTCCAAGTTGAGAAGCTATAGAAGCATGTAAGGAATGCCATGATTGGACACGTTTTCGAAAGACCATGATCTTCTGTGTTTAAAACAGTGTAGTTAGATTATGGCGGAAAGTAGCCAAAAGAGTATTTTGATAATTCAGGAAAAAATTATGAATGATACAAAGAAAATAGAAATGAGAAATGGTTTCTGAATGTACTCTGGAGGTAGAGCTAGTGAATTTTGCTAAGGTGTTAAATGTCTACTGTATGAGAAACAGAGCAGCCAAGCATGAAGCCAAGATTTTGGGAAAGGAAAGTATGAAAATGCCATGTACTAAGAAGGAAAACACTACAAAAGGAGGTGAGGACAATGGGAGTTCTGCTTTTGGATATGTTGAGTTTGACATAGAAATCATTTGCCAAATTGTAGTAATGTTCAGATCGCACTGTACCTGGGTTAGTTTTCTACTTCATGTGCCTTTCAGGAATCTAGGCTAAAAAAACCCTGCCCCTGTTGCTTCCTTAGAATAGCTTGTAAGTACTGCTTAAATACACAGCCAGGCATCGTGGTACATATCCTTAATTCCAGTAATCTGGAAAGCTGAAATAGGAGGATCAGAAGTACAAGTCCCGTAAGGAAAACTCAGCAATGTAGCAAGACCCTGCCTCAAAACACAAAAGGGCTAGGGATGTAGCTCGGGGCAAAGGCCCTAGTTTCAAGCCCCAGTACTAATAAACAAACCAACAAATCTCAGAAGTGACAGGCAGGGCCTCAACTTCCATCATCCTCAGTGTTCCACTCACTACCTCACTCCTATCCCATCCACAGTTAAATTCTGGTTCAAATGCCTTGCTGAGTGACAGTCACACTATATTTGCGCCTACCCAGGTGAGTGACTGCAGACAAAAACTACTATACCTCAGTTTTATCACACAAAAATGTGAAGATCAGCACCTACTTTCTTGCCTCTTTGTGGGGATGAAATATGTTAATACATATAAAACAGTACCTATACAAAGAACTCAAATTATCCTGTTGAAACCTATTATGATACATACAGTATGTTTCTACTTTAAAACTTCTATAAGCCCTAAAAGACACATACATGATTTTGTATTTGGCTATATAAAATGCAAACTAGGATGTTTCTATTTCTATAGTTTCTGAATTTGGAGAGGAAACTATACTATCCCAAAATACCAAATTATTTTGAATAATTATTTTGGTTTAGTTTATCATTAAAACAAAGTAGCCTTTGGTGTTTTTATCTAAATACACTATAAAGACACATATCAAGAGTAGCTCTGTGGACTCTGTGGCAGACCATATGCTGAGCATGCATGACAGCTGGAGTTCAATCCCCAGCATACCACAGCACACCTCACATATACCTAATTAAAATATTTAAATATTCTAATCTTGCCAAATTGTACAAAAACATGTATCAATGAAGGGTATACCTTTTTAGATTTGTGTTTGCCAAACACACAATATCCTAGTAGTATATTAATAATTTATAGTTTGGTTTTGTAAAACCAGAGAGAAAACCTTACGAACAAGCATAGTAAATGAGTAACAAATTCTGTTAAAAAAAAAGGCATATTTTTAAAAGTAAAATATATTAAGTTTTGTTGTTAGCACATGAGACAAAGGAAGCAGATTATATGGTGATGAGCCGAAGCACATGCATTCATTAGACAGCATTCATTCTTGGGGAGAAAACCCTAAATTAAGTGAGTTGCTGTTATTTACATATGTTTACTAAGGAAGGGCCTCCTGAAGAATCAGGGTTCTTGCAATCTGCCAGTGCAATCAGGCAGATGAAATATAATGTAACTGAAATAAAAACTTTCTCCACAAGAACAAGTCTAGGGATACAAGGAAAATATGCAAATATAAAGGCTGTCAGACCAATCTTCTATATAAATACCTTCCAAAATTCCATTTCAGAGGCGGGGATAAGGGATTTAGGGAAGACAATCTTTGAATCAAAATTTTACCTTCAATTCTTTGCTTCACTGACTTCTGACAGTTTGGCAAATTGGGAGTCATTACATTTAAAAGAAATACTGCCAAAGCTTGATAAATGCAATCTAAGAGGGTAATATAAATTCCAAATGCCTGGGCAATTTTCTGTAGTTCCCAGCACTGTACTTCCAAAAGTTATCAGATTTAAAATTTAAGCCTTTCTTTACATGATATAATTTTAGCAAAAGCATTACTCAAATTGAGATAATTAAGGTAACACTGTAAATTTTACACCAAAAACTCAAGTCTTATGCATTATTACTCTGGGTGGTTTGAGCTGAGTATGTGTATGTGTTGACGGGAGGGGTACAAGGATTAATTCAGAAAATTTTGAAAAATTTTCAGTCTAGTTATAACTCACACATTCCTATTCAGAAACCTACCTCTTACAATCTGGATGCTGTTGGTCATCAAGATGTCCCATTTAAAAACACTTACCCTCTCACTGCCATAGTATAACGATGTGCCACATTATACTCATGGTTCACTAGCAATCTGCTCTCAACCCAACAGGATTACCACACTTTTGACTGGTCCCCAGATTCTAGATTGGGGAAAGTAGGGGTCATAGACCTTTGCCTGGTCCTCCTTTTTGTTCAACACTACTTTTGTGATTATTCTCCAACAAAAGGTATTTTTCTTCACAATACTGCAATCATAGGCTTGAATACTCAAATACTATGTATCCCACAAAGCAAAACCTAAACTAAGAAACATTAGAAAGAACAAAAACACAAAATGGAAAACTAGATATTATCTAGTTTTAATGAGACCCAAACTCCTTGGTTTAACATTCAAACTTGACTCTAGTTACAAGGGGAAACAAAACACAAATCTATAAAAATGTTCAAATGCCTATGGCCAGGCACATAGTTCAGTAGCATACTGCCTGCTGGGTAAGTCCACTGTCCTGAGATCAATTCCTGGTACCAAAAATGATAATACTAATACTAGTAATACTAATTCTAGGTATGTTGCCCTTTTTTGTGTCACACTTATATAAACAACATTTAAAATATCACTGCAGAAAAGAATTAGAATGAAAAGACAGCAATATAAGTTTTCTATTAAGAATGGTATGAATTTAACCTAAATCAAGTAAGAAAATACAAAGAAATATTAGGAACTGGCTTTTTTTAGGGACTCCTAAAATATACAGCATTTGGAATAACTTTTTTTTTTTGTCTTTTTCCTTTTTATCAGTACCAGGGATCGAACTCAAGACTGCCTGCTTGCAAGGCAGGTGCTTATGCCGCTGAGCTAAATCCCCAGCCCCATTTGGAATAACTTTTAAACACCAACTTTGAGTATCTTTTTAAAAACAAGTAGCTATTCTTGACTTGCTTACAAAAAATCTTTCAGACTATTTTCATCTTCTAGGAGAAAGTTGGGAAAACTTGTAATGCTGACACAGAATAACAAATGGCAGATGGGAAAGGAGAAGGAGAAAGAAGTATGTATGGAGTAAATTATAACATGTAAAAAACAAAGGTTTAAAAAAGATGAGGAACTCACTATATATATATCACATGCTAAGTGCTCTACCACTAAAGTACATCCCCAGTCCAATAGTTTTATATCATAAAAATAAAACCAGAATGTTATTTCATTTAAATGTACAATATGTGAGATGCTCTCTAATAGTTTTTTTAAAAAGTACAATATACATTCTTATAATTTTCCAGCAAATGACATTACTGGATCAAAAATTACCCAGAACAAATCCTTTAATCAAAGATTTATTGTGTTTCCAAAATGACAATCTAATTCATGACAATCTATTATAAAACTTACTTCCACCTCAGTAAGTTTTAAGACACTGACTGCATAAATAGTTAGGTCCATAAATCAAGCACTCACCCAGCAAACAGAACAGCAGCCACACTCTTACACAAACAGTGCGCACTGCTACCTAGACATAAAGCAGAGTTGTGTCCTACAGAAAACTCTTCCTTTTCGCTGAATTTTCAGATACTTCATGAATCATGTTTTTGCATCTTGCTATTCCATAGTCATCAGAAAGTTATTCATTTACATATGTTATAACAATATGTTATGCTAAATGCCCATTTGTAACTGCAAGAAACTCCTAGAAACACTATTGACTATATTATACAAAGTTGTCACACAAGTTTCAGTGTAAGAGATTTACTTTTCCCTCTTAAAGCAAAAAAAATTCCCACAGTTCACATTTACATTAGTGCCTTTTAAATAAATTAAAAATAAAATGCTGTCCTGTCTGTAAAGTTATAAATATTTCTAGTTCATTTTACAGAATATTAAAATGCTTGTAGATGCATTAACTCCCAGGAGACATTATGGCACTAAAGCCAGTTTAAAGAAAGAAGGAAGAAAAAGAGAAAGAAAGAAGGAAGGAAGGAGCAATGAAGGAAGGATGGATGGATGGACAGACAGATGGACGGATGAACCAATGGAAAGGAGGTAAGGAAAAATGAAAAAAAAAGAATCATCATACTGGCCCATGTAAATGTCCAGGATTATTTATCTCCTAATATCAGAAAAACTGAAACAAAGAAAAAGTGAAAGAGAAACAAATTTTAGAAAATAATAACTATGGTCTAAAGAAGAGTTCTGGAAGATCTTCAATTTGAAAACAAAGTTATTTCTGGAATGAACATTTGTGGATGACAAAGTTAAGAGAATGTAACTCTCAATGCTCAGGTTAAAATCACGAAGTATGCAGAATATTTCCAATTATATCAAGAAAGACAAACTTTGAAACAGAGTAACCATTTAAAAACCACACACCAACATTCAGCCAGAATATTCAAGCCTGACAGACATCGATGGAATAAAGTCTTTAGTAGAAACAAAACTGAATGTTATAATCCCATGGATACCATTTACCAATGCAAAGAAAACATGATTGCAATGTACAATACATAATGACAGGCTACAACAAGAAATTATAAACAATTTAAGTATGCAAAATGATCCCTATTAAAGCATAAAAACATGATTAGAAGGGATTGATTCTGTGGCCTGTTCAATTGCTCTTTATATAAAACATTAGCTCCAATTGGAAGAAATGGCTTCCGAACGGTGCTGGCTCCTTCGGGTTGGAAAGAAGGAAGCTTGCTTTGTACAGAGACTCAACAAGCTTGTTTCCAAGGCCCCACCAAGATGATTCACTCCATCAAGTTTAGAGTATCTCCAAATCTACATGCCGAACTTCAGGATTTCGTTTCTGGAAAGAAAAATCACATTATTTATAGCAAAGAAAATCTTGGGAGTTTTCTACTCCTTTATTACAGATGGTGTATCTAGGCTAGATTTCAACATGGTAAGTCTTCTAGATAGATAAAGAAGGATGCTTAAGTCAGAAAAAACAGGATGCACAAAGACAGCCCAAAAAAGCAGTTACTGGCTCTGAGGTATGTATAGTCAGCACAGAAGCCACAAAAAGGGCAGGCTTAACAACGAGGCTAGAAAGCAGGCCCAAATCAGGCTGTTAAAAATCTTAAATGCTAGTTTAAGGAACTTCAACTCAGCAGCAACAAACAGGATCTTCCTTCACGATACCTGCAGTAAGTGAGGAAGAGACGCAGGTAAGTAAGCCAGCAATTACAGTATTCTGCTGCTACAGAGCAAAGGAAAGGTTTTAGGTTTTTCTTTCCTATGAATATACAAAAGAAAAACATTTAACTCAATTTGGGGGGAATTAAAAAAATACTGTGAGAATGGCGATATAGAGCAGTGCAGGAAAATAAACAACGTTAAACCAGGAGAAGCAATATAAGTTATATAAAATATGGCATGAAATTTTAAAAATGCTAAAAATATTAAAAACATTTATGAGAGGCAGAATTAGGGAATAGACATAATGAAGCCAGTAATACTTCTTATAAGTATTAAAGTTATTTCACTATATATTTTTGCATGAGTTGCTAAAAGATTAAAAAACTTTTAGTTTTAGTTTTACCACACAGTCTAATAAGACTTACATTAAAAAACTTTTAGTGTTTAATCTAAAGTAAGGGAGAAAAGCTGTTGTAATTAATCCAGAAATTAATCAGGATTAATAACTCTTAGCTTAAAAATAATATCCCAGGACCATGTGCTTATTATTTATATTACAGGGATTCAGTTCTAAAAACAAAAATCTAGTATAATATTGCAATTTTGTTGAACTATGGCATTCTTTGAGTGGACACAGACTTTTTATAGGCAGTGCTGCTGGTGTGTGCCGAGGGGTCCTTTTCTTTAGGATCTGAGTGTGAGTGGCCAGGGACTCCAAGCACACTATTGTTCACAAGTGTATCTGAAACTATTCCTTGTCTAACTCCTTAAATTCAATATGGGAGGAAAAATCTCTAGACAGAAATAAAACTCTTGCCTAGTTAGCTGTTCACAAGAAATCTGGCATTGTATAGTAAATGTGTACTCTAAACACTGTATAATACATGTGTACTCTAAAAACATCTCGACTTACAAAGCTAATTTACCATATTTTTAAAATCAAGTTTTCCAACCTTCCCAACTAATTAAGTTTATAGAATACATATATGCATAGTACAAAGCACACACACATTTGTGGAATAAATAAAAGAAATAGGATTTAAATTTCTTAAAATGTAATGTTTACTGCTTTAACAAGATACTATGGACATAACAGACACTGGCATTTGATATGCAAAACTGAAAAATGAGTAACTTGTACTAACTTATAATTTTTACTTATTTAGCACATACTTTCACATTTACTATGTCTCATGCACTACTTAATGCAAACTGCACTATTTTAAGCCCGCAGATAGGTTTTATTCCAACACTCATGCAGATACAAAAAATCAAATCATATGATTTATTTTGCAGTGCTGAAGACTCAAGAAAATGCTATGAGGTGGATGCACTAAAGCAGCAAAGATAAAATAATGGGCAGAATGTAGGAAATTTGCTAGTGTGATGGCAGCCTCCCACTGAAGTAATTTCCAGTAAAAATATTTCATCTCAAATATAAAAAGCTTCATGGGAGGTGGGAGAAAATAGGGGAATGGAAGGGGAACAAGTGAAGAGGTAGAATAAAAAAGTTAATGGTTTAAATATCTTCAAAATAGTAAGATATTTTATAATTTTGCAACTCCCATTTTATAGTATCAGAATTTATGAATTAGCCTATTATTTTTTAGTATCCTTACACAGAACTATGCAAATTCTAGAATCTTAAATCAAAAATATCATATAATATGCAACAGTATAACTGAACAGAAATGTCTAATGGCTGTAGTGGTATAGAATTAGGTTTATAAAGGAAAGTCACACATGGAACTTCACTGTCCCCTCCTCATGGACAGAAAGTCTTTCAATGCTAATTACTACATTTTTCAATAACACCATTTAGAAAGCAACCATGAGTCATTAAATGAGGGAATAGCTAGTGCACAAAATTTCAGTGTTCAAAAGAAAATCAGCTTATTTTCACGATTAGAAAGAATTATATTCAATGTATTTCCTTTTGATACTTCAACTAGGAATAACTTTCCTTTAAGATTAATCGTGCTTGATTACCTTAGCTGAAGATGTTTCCCCTTGCTTATGTTGGTTAAACTTAGCTTCCCACTTTGAAAAATTTTTATAAATTGAAAACACTATTAATGATTTAATAGTATCTGAACTACAAAGTTAATTAAATAAAAATAACTTCTCTGTGATATGGGAAAATACAGTTGAGAATGATCAATTATTTTGACTTCTGACTTCCTGTTTCTATTAAAGTATGCACATTTAGTTCATTTTCCTTAGCAAAATTAAAATCAAATAGAATAAAATTCCTTTTTTTCTGTGTTACCCTACTGAAGAATAACCAACTCACATTCTATATAAAACAGTAGTTTCTCATGGTTCAAGGACTGTGGACATCCTGAAACTTTTGAAGGGGGACTCTAAAATCACAGCTATTTTCATAGTAAATAAGGAATAACTAAGATGCTATTTGCTTTTGCCACTATGGAATTTCCTATGATGGCCTAAAAGCCATGCTGGCAGCTCAGCGCAATTAAGCAAATGGAACCAACCTGTACTAGTGGTCACTGTGTTCCTTTACTGACACATACTCAACTGTTAAAAACCAGTTTTACTTTAAAATATCCTTTATGAAATAGTAACAGGTATCAATTTTGTTAAACCTCAACCCCTGAATACATTTTGTAGGATACCATGACACACTGAACATGGGTATAACATCCCTGCTTCATACTGACATATGATGGCACAAAGAAAGTACCCCTCTGATTGCTTTTGTTATGAGCTGAATAAATTGCTTTTTTATCAGAACACTACTTAAAAGATGTGCATAATTCAGTGAGTCAATATTTTCCAAAATACCAATTTATGATGTTATCGAATCATGCACAGGTGAAAGACTCATTAAGAGTACAAAAGCAGACTAATGGATTTCAATGTAATAACATAATAGATAATTAATCTTATCCCAGAAAAGGTCTAGGCTTTGCCCTCAGTTTTAGACTCTTGAAAATGTCCTAAGAATGCCTTTGCTTAGCTGCGAGTGTTAGCTACCACATAGTCTAACAAGACTTACAATGGGGACTTCAGGTCACATAGCATCTGTTTTACATCAGGAGCTAGAGACAAATGGTCAGCTTTTTACAGTCAGTGAGATCTTGGGACATCAAATCTCAAATAGGCTTCTCTGGTTAACAATACTTAAGACAACTGGCATGCATCAATGTCAGGAGAGTAATGCTATCCATAACTCTAAGAGGAGGACAGCACCAATGTTTCACATTTGGAACTTCATTGGATTCTGCCTCGCATGCATTTACCAGTTATACAGTCACTGACAGTGTTGAGTATGTAGAGGATACACTTCGCATAGTGTCTGGTGCAGAGCAAATACCAGAAAAACAGCTGTCACTAACACCGTGTCATTTTTATGAAGGTATCTTACCTTCAGTTCCTCCTCAAGCCTATCTACTTCCGCTCCTAAAGTGTCGATAATATTTTCTCCATGTTTAAGCATAAATGTTTCTAGTTCTTCAGGAGATTTCACTTCTTGAATTTCCTATAAAGAAGAGAAGCGGGAAAACTAAGCATTTCAAAAGTCATAGTGGTACACTAATAAATTTTAAAACTTAATAATGAACCCCACAAAGTTTAATGAAAAAAAATTTAGGTCACAGGCAATGGATTTCCAAAAAAATTCAATTCAGCAAAATTCAGTAATACTACACAGAGGCAGAACTATAAAATCAGTGGTAGAGTATTCAGGTAGTATTGGGACAATTATTTTCCTGTAAGGAAAAAATACTAAACCTCCATTTTAGTCAATTAAATAAATAATCCCAATTAGATTAAAGACTGGGAGTTAAAAAAATAATAAAACCTTTAGAAAAAAACTGAATTTTTTTGTGATAATGGGTAAAGTAAGGATTTTCTTTGCACAAAATAAAAAGTATTAAGGAAGAGTACAATTTAACATTAAAATTAAAAACCATGTTAAATTTTCTACACAACAAACTGCAGAAAGATATTATACTTATAAGACTGAAACAGTCTTAGTATCCAGCATATTGGAAATAAAATATTTACCAAAATATCTGCCAGAATAATACAAATTAACTAAAAACAAAATAAGAAACAATGTAGAGGAAAGTGTAATAGTCAATGAATTTCAAGGTTTATTAACCTCACTACTCCAAGCAATATAAATTATGAGATATTACTTCATACCTACAGTATTGAGAAAAATTTCAAAACTATCAGTATAATCTAGTAAGAATATGAAGCAACAAAAACTTTGATACACTGAGGGCAGAAGTTGAATCAACACTTTGGAGAACAATTTGATAGTATCCATGGAAGCTACAGGTAAGAATGTATTCTTGATGGCTGTTACCTATTTTAAATCTAGCTATCTACTATCCTGAAGAAACACCTGCCCATGTGCAATAGGAAGCATGAAACATTTCTGGCCCTCAAGCATTTCATATAAGGGATATTCAACTGATATTGAAAATATAATGTTGAGATAGATCTGATAAAGGCAAGTGGCCATATCTGTGCTGCTCATTATGTTCTGCAAATTCTCTTTCAAACTACAGCAGTCTTCTCTTCTTTGTGGAGATACATTACAAGACCTCCATGAGTGCCAAAAACCAGATAGTAAAGAACCCTATACATTCTATGTTTTTTCCTATGCCTATGACAGTAAGGCATAAATTAGCCACAGTAAGAGAATAAACAATAATAATAAAACAATTATAGCTATGTACTGCAATAGTTCTATGAGTGTGGTCTCTGACTCTCTCTCAATGGCCAAAGTGTAGACAGCATATACAACATGTACAGAATATGCAGGACAGTAGGATACCTCATGTCCTGGGGAAAATGGCACAAGATTTCATCAGACTATTCAGAATTGTAATTTAAAGTTTACAAATTATCTCTGGAATTTTCCATTTATTAATTTTGAACTGAGGTTGACTGATTTACTAAAATCATGGAAGGTGAAACTGAATGACATGGAGGCAACTGCCATATTCTTTTTAAAATTTCTGTTTTCTTTTGTGACACTGGAGATTGAATCCACAGCTTTCACAAATTACATCTGAGTCATTTTTTCATTTTGAGCTCAGATCTTGCCAAACCACTAAGTTACCCAGGCTGGATATGAATTTACAATCCTCCTGGTTCAGCCTTCTACAGTGCTGATACAGACATTCCTTACTTAATGAGAGTTCCTATCCCAAAACTAGGGTGTTAATAAACTGGTCGCTAAATGAGGAACTGTATATAATATATACATTATAATATTCAGAACAAAGAAATGGTTAAAGGAAACTCTAACTTGATGACTGCATAAAACTATAAATACTGTGCTGTATAATAAGAAAAAAACTACAGTACTGTACAAACAAGGTGTACTGTACAAAAAAAAACCCATTGAGGCTCTATAAACAAGATGTATAGAACTATTAAAAAAAAAAAGGTTGTAAGTCTGAACAGTGCATCTTGGTCCTAAGTACGAATAAATTAAACAGTTAAGTTATTAAATGAGGAATATCTGTATCATACATATGTGGCACCATGGCCAGCTGCGAAACTGCTGTCACAGATTCTGGAATCAGATATCAAAATTCACAGATGTGTAAATAAAATGTTGGGCAAGTTACATAACCTCTCTGTGTCTTAATTTGCCTGTATGTTAAAATGAAAATGTTATTTTACCTCACTGGGTTGTTGAGAATAGGTCAGATAAAATAAATAAAATGCCTGTCACATAACAAGCCCTAACACCTTACTAAGTTTGCTCTTTTGCTATCTCCTCCAATCCACTCTACAGAAAATAAAATCTGTCAAATTTTAGAACCTAAGAAATTAATAGCTGAAGTTACTTTAAAAAAAGTTTTAATTTATTTTTTTAAAGTTTTTTTTTTTTTTCCTGCCATCAGCTACATAGGAAAAAGATAAACATATAAACTTACTTGTAGCATCTGGTCAAAATCTTGTTTCTCCAAATATGATCTTGTAACAACTCGGCCATCAAAATCTACTTCTGCCTTAAATCTTACTTTACCTAATCCCAGGTCTGTGGCTTTAACATCATGAATTGCCCTGCAATCAGTAACAATGCATACAAATTTACACATACATATGTACATACATACATACATACATATATGCATACATACTCCAATGGCAAAAAGCCCAGAATATCTCCACCAATGATGACTATACACTAAGATTGTTTTGGAGTAGTCACCATAAAGTATCACTGATCATTTTCTAAGGTTAAGTTTTTGCATGTAATGCTATATAACAATGCATATTAACAAATACTATAGTATTTGTATACACATAAGTTACAAAACTGGTAAATTATCGATTCAATTCTAAACTTTTTCTAAAATGCTGCCATAACTTTTTTCCTCATATATTCACTTGCCAGGTTTTTTTTTTTTTTTCCCCCTTTTTCTTTCTTTTTATCGGTACCGGGGATCGAACTCACGACCGCCTGCTTGCAAGGCAGATGCTTATGCCGCTGAGCTAAATCCCCAGCCCCACACTTGCCAGTTTCATAAATACCATTTACAATTCCAGTGCCCTAATATACTACACAAGCATTCTACTGGTCTTCAAACAACTCTATGAAGTCGACCAAGAATGGGATACTGCACAGGATTGACGAGAGAATAGGCTAACATATAAAATACTTATAAAGTGCTATCTTTACAGATACCACAGTCTCAGAGAGGCATAAGTGATTTGTTCAAGATAGTTCAATTAATGAAAAGTAGATGAAGACTCTTCCACACTGCCTCTCTTCAGACATCAAAACTGTTCTGCCTCTTGGGAAGGAAAACAGTTACTAAACTATAACCACTTTTCAACCCTTACCCTAACCCTCAGGAATCAAATTTTTAGCTTGGTATGGCAGCACACACGTATAATCCCAGCACTAGGGAAGGTGAAGCAGGAAGATCACCGAGTTTGAGGCCAGCCTGGGCTATAGTTAGTGAGTCTGTAGCAACATTCTGGTATACTTCAGGTGCAGTTCCTGTTGTTTCTGTCTCCTAGAAATGGCTGATCACTGTGATGCATATTGTAAAAATCAATCAAAGACAGCCAAGTACTCTACCTCTGTACTTTCTCTTTGTAACCTCATAAAAACTTCTCTCCCTAGGTCTTCAGGGTCTGACATTTTGAGGGACAATTGAGTCCCTATCAGTGCCTGTGCAAATTTATTTAAAATAAATTTGCCTCTAAATCCTGGGCGTCATTTCAGTGTTTCTTGTTTGCCATTCCAAGTTCAAAACTAGCCTGAACTACACAGCAAGACCCTGTTTCAAAACAAACAAACAAACAAAATAACATCTTCCCCTTTAAAATAGCTGAGAAATCTTCTCTTTTCAAAGGTGATCATCAAAATATATTTTCTATATAGAGTATGTAAGAAATAACAAAACATTCTGAATCCTGAGAACAGAGTCTACTAGAACAATAAGCTTCAGTGAGACTCCAAATATCATTAAACCATTTCAATGTTCTTGAACAAATTACCAAGTCCAAGTAGTCCAAATAAAGAAGCTGTATCTATCACTATGTAACGTATAAATAAATGGCTGAATACTCATAAAGTTACATATGGTCAAGTTAAAAATGAAACTTGTCCAGACTGGGAAGAGTCTATTTAAAAAAAAAAAAAATCTTTTTTACTTTAGTTATCACAAAGTATTAATATATTTCACTAGCTAACAAATACTTAAGTAGCAAAAGATGAGTATCTTTTTTTTTTTTTGTACTGGGGATTGAACTCACGACCACCTGCAGGACAGGTGCTTATGCCACTGAGCCAGCTCCCTGGGACATGAGTATCTTCTGATACACTTTTTCTTTATACTCTTTATACAGAATTGCAGATAAAAACTATCTGAGAACAAGCAGTTTCTGAGAGGCTCCCAATAATTGATCACTATCTCCTGTATCCTGTGCGTCCTTTCTCCTTGAATGTTAGACTGTACTTTTTTTAAGAGTAGGCAAATTTATTGGGAAAAGGAATGGGGAATAGGAATGTAAAACAAGAATAGTTCCTTAGAGACAGGAGTAGTCCCGACTGGGCTGCTGAAGTTCCTTACTTTTAACCCACAGAATATGGCCAAATGACATAATGTCATTTCCAATGTCTTGCGACTAGTGTGATGCTTTTTCTTGTTCACAATCAATCTCTACTGCTCTGATTAAGCAAGCTATTATCTCAAAGTGGCCCACATAGTATTTAGTTCTGTCAACAAATGTGTAATTCTAGAGGTAGCTCTTTATTGTCTCAGCTGAAAACTTCATTCCAGTTTATGAGAAAGCCTGACGTACACAACCCCTGTAAACAGTGCCTAGATTCCTGACTCAAGGAGCTATTACATAAACGCTATTTAAAGACAATAAGCTTGGACCAATTTGTCACATAGCAATATGTAGATAATACACTTACTTAAAAATTGCTATGAACTTTCTAGATGATTAGCACTTATTTTTTCCAACAATTTAACTCATGAATCTTCATTTTTGCAGAAAAGTCTGGATTTGCTTGTCTTTCAGTTTAGTTCTTTTTTAGGCTTTAATTGTAAGCAAAAGGTGGAGATATTAATACCCTACTCCCAATAATGGGCAGAATAACAAGGTAGAAAGATCAACAGGAAAAGTAAAGTTTTAAACACTACAGCTAAGTCTAATAAACATCTATAGAACACTCCACACACCAGAAGATATTTCTCCTTTTCTTTTTTTGTTCCTTTTTAATTAGTATATATTTGAAATATATAATATACTTATCATAGAGAATTGGTAAATACACATATCACATCTTAACCCCTTTTGCTTCCTCTTCTTCTACTGTACTCCGCATCTACCACTATTACTGGATGGATAAACAAAGTGTGGTATATGGGGTACCACAGAAAAATATGGTGAATGTTTAAATTTTAAAAACTACAGTAAAACACATGTTGCCATTAACTCTCCTGAAAGCATTCTCCCTTATTTTGAAGACACCTATCCTATTTTCTTGCCACTTTCTTTTGGTTTACTTGGGGTTTGGGGGTTTTGCTTGTTTTTATTTGGAGTCAGGGTCTCACTATGTATTTCAGGCTGGCCTGGTCACTATGTAGCCCAAGCTGACCTGGAACTTCCGGTGATCCTCCCGCCTCTTGCCACTTTCTGAAGCATTTCTGAAGTCTTCTGCATCTGTGGTTGCTCTTCAACCTTCCTCAATGCCCTGAATCAATTCAAACTGTTTATCTTTTATGGTTGTTTGACTTTGGGGAACAGTAAGAAGTTACAGTGTCAGATCTGGTGAATAAGTGCATGAGGACATACACCATAAGGTTTCTATACAACACCTGGCAGCGGCATTTCTGTATTTTTGATCATATCATATAAAGACACAAAAAGACTTGTAGAAGGGTTTCAGAATACAGCAAGAACAATGGGATAGCTGGGTGTGGTGGCTTATTCTTATAATCCCAGCATTCAGGAGGCTGAAGCAGGAGGATTTCCATGAGTTCCAGGCCAGCCTGAGCTACACAGTGAGTTCAGTCAGTCTGAACTACATAGAGACCCTGTCCCCCAAAAAACAAATAAAAACGGAACAATGGGATAAGTGTGTTCAAAGTGAAAGCGAGTATTTTGAGGGAATTAATGGCAATGTGTGTTTTACTGTAATAAATTTTTTTTTTTTTGTCTTTTTCCTTTTTATCGGTACCGGGGATCGAACTCACGACTGCCTGCTTGAAAGGCAGGCACTTATGCTGCTGAGCTAAATCCCCAGCCCAACTGTAATAAATTTTTAAAATTAAAACATTCACTGTGGTTTTCAATCTTTCCATGTCTGTATAATGGCATATTATCCATAAAAAATGAAAGCCTAATACCTGTGGCAACATGAATGAGTCTGGGAGATATTATGTTAAGTAAAATAAGTCAGACACAGAAAGACAAATAGTGCATTGTCATGTGGAAGTTAAAAAAGTCAATTCCATTAAGCAGAGTACTGTATAATATTGATTACTAACGCCTCGGAAAGGGTATAGAAAGAGGATAGTTTAACGGATACCAGTTGTAGTTGATTACATATTTCTTTTTTTTTTTTTAAATTTTATTTAAGGAGAAAAGAAGAAAAAAAACAGTGAAAGGGTACAAGTTATACAGATTTACAGAGGAAAAAAAATGAACAGTAGGAAATCACTAGTTAATGGATTACATATTGCCATCTTAGAATTAATTGTTCAAGTCACAAAATTAAAGCTTGTAGAGTGGACATTCCAACAATGATACTGCAAACAGTTCTGTTCAATGATCCAATAAAACTCAGTGATATCATTTTCTATCTTATACACTTAAATATACATGCAGTTATATAGTTTAGAGCACTTTCTTTTCCTCTCTTTTGTACAATGACTATTACACATTTTGGGTTTCATTGCTCCCACAATTCTTATTGCTTTTTTGGAAGACAGTAAAACCAAATGTGACATAACAGAACAGAATTGGTCAAGTCAAAAGGGTGGACATAATAGATAATGTACAAACATAATACAAGGTGATCAACAATGGTTACCATAATGCCTCCCGCTATCTCTAGTAGAATCGCCTATATCATTAGTTATAATACAATTGAACAAAACAGTAAGGAACAAAACCGACAAAACCAAAACATTGGAGACATTGTAGGTCTTCAAAAGTAGATAAAAGTCAACGAGAATGGGCGTTATAATGAATCTCATTATCTTCACATCTGATGCCTAAACTTTCGAACCTGATACTATCCAGCAAAACAGAATAGGGGAACATCAGACAAAAACAAGATGGTGAGAGTAATACAGGGCTTCCAATCGAGATAATAGAAAGTCAAAGTGGGTTACTATAATATATCCTGCTATTTTTTCCCCTTTAATTAAACGGATAAAAATAAAAAAGTAAATAATGGAGTGGAGATTGAGATAAAAGAGGGCATAACAGCGAAACAGCGCAGATTAAAACATAACCATTTAAGCAGAATAGTGTTTCACCACCAGATAATTCCGACCCAAAAGTAGTTACCATATTGACTCTTTCCTTGAAGTCCTTGAGTACAACTTCGTATACTGTAGCATTAAGTATATCAAAACAATGTAAAACCATTTAAGAGAATGACAGCATTACAGAGTATTTAGAATCGACTAACAGAAAATGAACAATGGTTTCTGTATAATCTCCTCGTCTTTAAAAGGTTTTTGCTTATACTATTGTACATAATAAAATCCAATAAGATACAACCTATTTAGACCATTGGAGACAGAAGAACAAAAGCTAGATGAGACTTCAAAACAAGATGATACTAAATCAGTATTACCTATTAAGATGTCATTTTCTCCAAAATAGCTGTTCCTATCATCCAATCTTCTCTGTCTCATTTCTGTTGAGCTCTTTTTCTGTCAGTAGCTGTCAGTTTGTCTTCTTCATTTTGTTCTCTGCTCCATTCGTTGTGGCCTCCCCGCCACTACTTCTGGGTTCTTTGTATTTTTCTTTTTTTAGAATATCCTGCAATACTTTCTGTAGAGTTGAATTGGTGGTTGCAAATTCCTCTTTATCCTGGAAACACCTTGTTTTTCCATCAATTTCCAGGGACAGTTGTGCAGGATATCTCAATCTTGGCTGGAGATTATTATCTTTCAAAGCTTGAATTATTTCCCCCCATGCTCTTCGTGATTTGATGGTTTGTGCAGAGAAATCTGCTGTAATTCTGATGGGTGTTCCCTTGTAAGTGGTCTGTTTCTTGTCTCTGGCAGCTTTTAATATTCTGTTCTTGTATTGAATTTCTGGAATTTTTATTATTATATGCCTGGGTGTTTCTCTGTTTGGGTTGTAGGTAGCTGGGGTCCTGTATGCCTCGTACATCTGAGTATCTTTACCTTTTGCTAAATTAGGAAAATTCTCCTGGATTATTTCTGTGAGTAGCTTTCGTAGTTCACTTGTTTGTGTCCCTACTTCTTCTTTTATGTTCTTAATCCTTAAGTTATGGCTCCTCTTATCATCTTCTTGTCTTTGTATTATTGCTGTTTGTTTCTTTGTTATTTTTAAGAAGTTTTTCATTTCATTCTCCCATATTACAAGTCTGCCCTCCAGATCAGATAGTCTGTCCTTAGTTTCTTTCAAGCTGTTATGCCAGTCTTGGATAGACTTCTTAGTTTCTTGATAGTCCCTTTGAACCTGCTTCACGTACTCTACGCTTTCTCTGTTTTCTCCATCAAACGATTCTCCCCTCTTTTTCTGTTCTTTCATTCCACCATCTGTTTTTTCCTGGGTGGTGCTTAGCATTTCTCTAACTATTCTGCATACTTCTAGCTTCAGGTCGTTGATAACTTCATTCCTGAATTGGTCTATGAGGCTCTCTATATGGCACTTTATGTCTATTGGTGCGGTGTCCGCTATTGCCTGTTTCTCAGAATTGGGGGCCGAGGAGCCTTTCTTGTTGCTGCCTCTTCCCATATTCTCTGTTTCTTATATATGCAAGCTTATATGAGAGGCCCAGCTTCTCTCCCTGTCAGCCACAGCCTGATCGAATTGTGCTGGTTAGGTGTTCCCACTCACCGTTGCGCACCAGGCAGCCTATGCGGGGCCCGCCCCTCCCAGCCACCGTCAGGCTCTGGGATCTGGGTTGGGCTAGCCTACTGGGTCCGCTGGCAGCGTCACGCAGGCCCGGCACTTTTCATCAATCCCGCCCGAGAGGGGGATGTGTGGCTGGAGTCTCCACCGCGCCCTGCTCCCGCAGGACTGCTCCGGCCCAGAAAGTCCTCTGCTGGAGTCAAACTGTGGTGGAGTGTCAGTTTCTCTCACTCACCTCACCACTAGTCGGTGCACACCTCCCTGCCCGTCCTGTTTTCGACTCCGTTCCCAGATTGCCGTTCTCAGAGCTTCCGCGTCTCTCTCCTTGCCGAGCTGATGTAGAGGCAGCCAGCCGCTGCGGCGGGAAACCCAAATCGCGGCTTCCAATGGCGGGGAGTTCAGCCTCCACACCGAGGCTTTTCTGTTCCTGTTTTAGCACCAGGACTGCATTCCAAGTTGGTTTCTCTCAGCCCAGTTCGTTCCTGAGTCAGCAGAGCATATCTCCACCAGCTTATTCTCTTTAGTCCGCACCATTCCTGGCTTCTGAGCCGAGCCTTTCAGAGAGCCTCCGGTAGTTGCTGTTATCTGTCCGCCATGTTCTCCCAGAAGTCTGATTACATATTTCAAAATAACTATTAAAAAGGATTCTGAATGCTCCTACTCCAAAGAAATGAATGTTTGAGGTGATTGGTATGCCAGTTACCCTGTTCTAATCATTACAAATTATATAGATATAAGGAAATATCACACTATAGCTCATAAATATGTATAATTATTATTCACAACTAAAAATAAAAATGCATATATTAAAAATTAAATTTAAAAAGAAATTAGAAGTATTTTGGATCAATGTGATATAATATACCAAAATATCTACAATGTAAAGAAAGTAGTACCTAAAGGAAAATTTATCTGTACAAGTCTATGAAATTAAATACTTAGTATGTGAGTATGTACATCCCCAAGTACTTGGGTGGCTGAGGCAGTGCAATCACTTGAGCCCAAATGAAACCTGTATAGATAACATGGTGAAATTCATCTCAAAAAATTGAAAACAAAACAGCAATAAAACTTAACCAACCATTTTAAGGCACTAGAGAAAGAAAACCAAATTAAAGCTAAAGCAACCAGAAGGAAGAAAATAATAGAATAATGTAGAAATTAATGAGAAAAAAGAAAAATAGGGAAAACTGATTAAACCAAATGCTGGTTTTTGAAAACAAAACTGACACTCTTTAGCATTTTAAATGCTCAAGACAGACTCAAAATTAGTATCAGCAACAGAAGATGAGATATTGTGTGGAACAGTTCGTATTGTCTATTTCTTGTTGAGTCAGTTTTGGTAGTTTTTTTCTTGGGACATGCTCATTTACTTCTATATTATTAAGTGTTTTTTTGAAATCTTTTTTGTTTATTTGAGGTTGGTCGACAACAAATAATGGAATTAGGAATTAACCCCACACAGAAAAGCCATGTTCAGATGGTTCGCTACTAAGTTCTGCTAATGAAAGAATATAAAATTCTTCACAAACTCTTCAAAAAACAACCAAAAGAGAAACCAAAACTTTCCTACTCACTCTGTGAGGCCAATTACCAAAAAGACATTAAGATGGATTGTCTCACATCAAGGCACAGTCTGATTTTAACAATGCCTGACTTCTAACTTTGATCCAACCAAATGATTACCTTTTAAGATTAAACTTTTCAAGACAGAATGCCACCCATAGTAGCACATGCCTGTAATCCTGAAACTCTAGGAAAGTGGTGCAGGATGGGCCACTTCAGTGATTTAGCAAGACCCACTCTCAAAAATCAAAAAGGAAGTCAGGTATGGTGATACACACCTGTAATCCCAGTACTCAGGAGGCTGAGGTAGGAGGATCTTTGCAAGCTCAAGACCAGTCTGGGCTGGCTATAAAGTGAGCTCAAGAGAAACTTAAACTGCATAGTGAGACCCTATCTCAAAAAGAATAAGAAAAAAAAAATTAAAAGGATCCACATATAGCTCAGTGCAAAGGCCCTGGCACTCTCTGGCACTGCAAAAAGAAAAGTAAACATATAAAACAGAGACTATAAATCTAATCACTAATGTTTAACTAATCCAGGTCATTTTCTAAAGACTAAACTTTTAAAAGATTTCAATTATAACACAGAACAAACATATGGATGTAGTCTGAATATAGTTTGTCTCCATCAAAAATTCTGTTGAGCTTTATACCTCAATATAGTAGAGTTAGGGTTTTTTTTTTTTGTCTTTTTCCTTTTTATCGGTACCAGGGATCGAACTCACGACTGCCTGCTTGCAAGGCAGGCGCTTATGCCGCTCAGCTAAATCCCCAGCCCAGAGTTAGAGTTTTGTAACAGATGTTTGGCTGATGGGTGGGGCTTTCATGAATACATTAATGCCATCGCCTATGAGTTTGAGCTCTCAGAGGACTTCAATAGTTGCCATAAGAACTAGCTGTTAAGAAGCAAGGTTGTCCCTCGTGTTCTGTCTCTTCCACATGCACCTGCTTGACCCCTCTTCCCACTAGAGCTGATGCAGCATCAAGCCCTTACCAGATGCGGCACAATGATTGTGAACTTCCTGGTCTCCAGAGATATGAACTAAAGAAAGTCCTTTCAAGTAGCAACAGAAAACAGACTAAGACAAATACATTTTTACTTAAAGTTTGAAAATGACTTTATATGTAAGAAAAGCAATATTTAGTGGATCATTGCAGTGTGGTTTTTTTAAAAGTCTGTAGTGCTGGGGATTGAACCCAGGATTTCATGCATACTAGGCAAGTGCTCTACCACTGGGCTCCTAAGTTTTCAGATCCTTACCTTACACAATTTAAAAGGTAAGGGCTGAAGGTGTAGCTCAGTGGCTGAGAACTCGCCTAATGTGTGAGGCCCTAGGTTCAATACCCAAAATTGGGGGCGGGGGAGTAAGGAAACAATTCAATTAAATAAACTAGAAGTCTCTTTTCAAAAGAAATACAAATAAATTTCATTCACTTTGGTAATCATTTCCCCATAAATAACATTGTCTTTTACTTTTAATATATTAAATTTGTAACTGCATTATAAATATAGGGCAAACATAAATGTAATGATTCAATGTTAAGTGGTTTCACATTAAGGAGCCAATTGCTTTATATATTTCTATTCTTATATTATCTCATTATATCTTTCTCTAAAAGTTATACACAGAATTTAAAAACTAACTTATAACAGGTTTCCTAAATGTACTTGCTTTTTTCTACGATATTGATTCTGAAAAGTAATATGTTTAAAAAGTCCCAGAGGCTAGGAATCCAAAACTTCCTCTGAAAACCACCCCATCATGTATGTTTTTCATGTTTTTGTAGGCCCTACGAACATCACCAGAGTAAGGCTGACCTTACTGATGGGTCGTTCTCCAGCAGTTCAGTAAGCCGTTGTACTTGCTCTGGTTGGATGGACCGTCCTAAGAGTGCTTCTGTGTTAGTGTAGATCAGGAATGCTGAGACCACACCTAATAAGGTGCCCACACCCAAAGAACCAAGGCTGTCATACAACGGGTTGCCTAAACAAAGCATGTAGAAAAGCAGTGAATAAATAATTACTTTAATAAAAACTCCACTTTTAAAAGCAAATAACCAGAATTAGTAAGTCAGCGGACTCAAAATTCATTCCTAACTCTTTGAGTTACTTCCTATAATGACTCTTAATAGTTTTACCACATGTACTTCAAAACAAGGACAGGAAAACTTCTTTATATTACATGAAAGCATTATGTAACTTAACTATTTATATCTGTTTCTTGAATCTAGTCATGGCATAGTAAGAACTCAAGAGCATTTTCATATTACAGATACAATTTTCATATTTATAAAACACTGCATTAAAGAATCAACTTATTTTAGATTTATCAGTAGCACTTTTCTACCCCAGATTAGCAGAATAACTGTGAAGTCAAAATCTTAATGGGGCTGGGGATTTAGCTCAGCGGCATAAGCACTTGCCTTGCAAGCATGTGGTTGTGAGTTTTATCCCCGATACCGATTTAAAAAAAAAAAATCTTAAGTAACAATGTTTTGTGTCTCATTACTACCAACATGTTGCAAGAGAATTAAACTCTACAGAAAATGATATGGCTGACTCTTCTCACTGGACCAAAGATGACACCTAACTAATTACCAATTCTAGACACAAAGCAGAGAATTCATTACATGAAATGAAAGCCTAAAGGTAGTAGTGTATTAATGTGGCTTCTGGATCATCAGTATCAGTACCACCTGAGAAGGAAGTACAAACACAAATTCTCAGACTTCATCTCAGAACTTCTGATTCCAAAATTCTAAAGGTGAGGTTCACCACTAAGTGTTTCACCAAGTCCTCTAGGTGATTCTGGTTTTAAAATCTGCCTTAGGTTGTTAGGGCTTATGCTTTTTCTGAAAGCATTTCTCAGAACTGCTGAGAAATGCTAATTTACTATTCAGGAGCATTCAGGTAATATCTATATTACAGACATTAATGAATATTATATTTTAAATATGTAAGTTTTATACACATGGCTTTTATGATAAATCTTTTTATTTTGAAAATGTCATCAAAATTACCTTAACTTGAAATGCTTGATAAAATGTTTATTTTGCTAAAACTCTCAATGTATATGATGATTTTATTGATGTATAGTCAAAATATAACACTAAGTCAGGTATAGTGGCACATGCTTATAATCTCAATACTCTGGAGGCTGAGGCAAGAGGATCAGAAGCTCCAGCTCAGCCTGGGTAGCAGCAACTTGGCAAGACCCTACCACAGAAACATTTTTAAAAGACTGGAGACATAGATTAGATTGAAGGCCTTATGTTCAGATCCAGTACTACAAAAACAAAACTAAAAACGCTACTAAAAAGTAAACTCACTTATCTCTATTGTCTGACTTACTTGTAAAGTATTATCAATTACTAGGTTTAATTTAAAATTAAATACTGCTCTTTAGAGAGCTAAATTAAAAGACTTTATGTCTAATAAAGAGCTTAAATTAAAGGTAAACCAGAAAAATAATCAATATTTTTAGGGTTATTTCAGATCACAGTGTACACCGGAGAACACTGCTTCATTCTTAAAATGTACATTCAAGATGAGAAGGAATAATTTGTAGTTCAGACTATTTGAAAAAACACTACAGAACTGTGGAAACTATCTGAAATTATTTTAAATAGTTAAAATCAAATGGAGAAGAAGGGAAGTGTAATAGTTCCAAAAGAACTTCAACTTCATAAATTGAGATTTTTTCAAACTAAATGGTTATTATGTTTTGTATTATACTGGTCCTCAAAAGACCTGACTAGCTATAAAAATGAGGATAGAACCAAACTCAGTTAAATAAATATAGAAGTAGTAGGAATTATTGGCACTAGGAGCAAAAAAAAGACAAATGAATAACAGCCACAATATATTTTTACTGAGAACTTGAGTTTGTTAAAGTTTTCTCATTATCTTAATCAACTTCTAAAATTATATTCATATTATCCAAACTTTTATTGGTAGAGTTTAAAGATAAGAGTGATTACAAAAAGATTTACAGTATAATATAAATCTCTTACTTTACTTATTTCTAATGCAGAGAAATTTTTTTTCTTTTTTATGGTTGCTTTTGCTTTTGTTTTTTTGAAACAGGGCCTTGCTAGGTGTTCTAAGCTGGCCTCAAACTTGTGGTGACCCTGTTGCCTCAGCCTCCAAAGTGCTAGAATTACAGGCATGTGCTATCATGCCCAGAAATTTCTATTCAGAGAAAATCTAATGTTTTTAGTAAGTAAATATTTCATATAAATTAATGATTACTATGAAATTAATATTTAATAATCTATTGGCTTAAAATTATTCAATAAGAACAAAATTCCTATATATAATTATGTAACATAATAGATCACTTATAATTTAAGAATAATTTACCTGTTATAGATGTAAGGCCCATGCAAGTGGCTGCTATTGTCACTCCCAAGACTGCTGCAGTATCCTCCAATAATATAACATTGGTGCTAGGATCACGACTTTCCATTACTTAATCATGGAGGAAAAGGGGAAGAAGAGAAAATTTCTGAAATGTTAACTTGATACTATCACAGGATATTTTGGTAATTATCCAATTAAAACTAAACTAGAAATTTGTAAGCATTTTTTTTTTTTTTTGTCTTTTTCCTTTTTATCGGTACCGGGAATTGAACTCACGACTGCCTGCTTTCAAGGCAGGCACTTATGCCACTGAGCTAAACCCCCAGCCCCTAAACTAGAAATTTAAACAAAAATGTAGGACAGATCACAATTTTTAAAACCCTGTTTAACATAAATATAGTTTATTGGCTTAAGTGTCAAGTTACTTTTTCAAGTTTTATAATCATACAAAGTAATACAATAGTTCACTTAGTCAAACCTAAATAGAAAGTATCCACATGCTCAGATTGCATTATATTTCTCTTTTAAAAAGTGTTGCTTTATTAAGAGACACACAAGGAAGACACTGAAATACATGCTTTGCATTTATCTATCAGGAACACAGCAACAGTATGAAGTTATTTTAAATAACTAAAAGGAGAAATTAATCTGGCTTCTAAAATACATACCATACTTATAAAATGACATTCCTTTGGCCCGAGCACTCCTGCGAAGTTCATTTATGGCAACAAGAAGTGTTGCTGAAAGAAAGGTGTTTATATCAGCAAGAAAGAAATTTCATACTCCCAAACTTTAAGATGGGATCACAAAAGATAAATGCACATAATATTTTAATGCCATGTTGGAAATATGGAAAAGTTCTAGTCATTATCAACTCTAATTCATCATAATAAAATGAATCTCGTATTTCTCAACCATAGTCATGAAATAAAATTACTATAATGACAATCTTAACTTATTGAACAGTCACTATTTGTTTTTCTTTTTTTTGTCTTTTTGAGACAGGGTCTCTCTATGCAGTTCAGGCTGGCCTTGAGCTCATCTTGTAGCCCAGGCTGGTCTCGAACTTGCAAGGATCCTCCTGCCTCAGCCTCCCGAGTGCTGGGATTATAGGCATGAGCCACCACGCCTGGCGAACAGTCACTATTTGGAAGGCATCACACTCAACACAATCACTTTTGATCTTCTCAACCTTTTGAAGCAAGTTGTACAATCATTATTGTACAGTCTGTCAAACAGGAAGGACAAGTAAACACACACAATTATGATCTGTCAATTAAAATCATATTAATTTTTAAAATAGGGTGAAGGTTGTACCATTCATAGGAAATGACAATGTTTCAGGGTAAATACGCTATGAGTACAGCAGTGAATTAGGCAGTTTCATTTGATATTGTCACAGTCATGCCAAAGGTACGTATTTCAGGAATTCTTAAGTAGGATTATGGCAAAACAAGACAGCCTCCACTGTTGATTAACACTACTAAAACCTGATTTTTAAAAACCGGTATAGTTTTTATGATATTCTGATACATTTTATTATATTCTGATATATTTCTGATGTACTGAGCATTATATGATATTAAGGATAAAACATAGTTTTCTCCTTCCTTCTCTATTATAGGACATCCATAGTACATTATACAAAAACTTCCTAAAAGTAGGCAAAGCTTAGATTCCTATTGCATAGTTTCATTAATCAACCCAATCAAGTAAAACTATAATAATGGACTGCTGAATATATATCACTAAATTGAGAACAAGGAGCACTTTGAGGCAGTACATACCTCCTTCAGATACCAACGATCCTGCTAAAATACAGTATGCCTAGAAAATAAATTAAAACAGAATAATTTAAGTATTTCACTAAAGAATCATAATTATCCATGTATAAAAATTATAATGTACAGAAATAGAAACAAATTCAAACCCAAATTAAACAATAAGGATCTTGGTTGCAAACAGTTCAAAAGAGGACAATGAGATATGGGCACAATTATTTGAAATCAGGGTTATGGATAACAGACAGAGTAAAGTTCCACAGTCACACACAAGTAATTTCTAGATTTTGATTCTCAGTATGAAGAGAATCCTGATTCAAAGTGGAAGCAGTCATAAACAGTAACCAATTATTTCTTTTGGTATCACCACTTCTTCTAGTTACAAGACTCTCTTCAATTAAAGATGGCAAAAGAAGTTTTAGTCTAAGATACATAAAAGAGTTAACAGTGACACAAATTTATTAAAAATTTTAATGAAACTGAAACCAAACATTTGTAGAATTTTCAACACACCTTTTAGAAAACCTAGGTTATCCTGAAACAAGTTTGAAAGTTTCAAACCTAATATGTGCACTCTTAAAATTTTGCTCTGGAAACAAAGGTCTCCAAAGTTAAGTGATGTGACTGCATACACAGAAATGAGTCTAAAATAAGAACTGGAGTACAGGCTTTCCAGTTTTGGTTGGGTTCTTTCCACTAAATCTTACTACCAACCTGAAATTAATGACTGATAATGTAATTAACATAGTAGCTAAACTTCCCAGTAACTCTTCATGTCCTTTTACTTCATGCCTGATTTAAGACACACTTATTACCCAACAAAATTTAATCTCTAACTTCAGAAACTGCTCTGCTTCTATAAAGTGATACTGTACAGATTAGATGAATGCCAGGGCAATGAGGTACTGTATCAAGCCAACTTTTCAGATGGAGGAAATACAAGTTTATTCATTTTAGTTATATGAAATGTATTACTGTAAGAAACTGACCAATAAAAACTGCAGGAAACTAATCAATGGCAAATGTAAATAAACTACTTTTAATAGCCCTGTTCTTGCATCACTGGTGTGATATAGTAGTATACTAAATCAAGACTAGATTCACTCAGGTGTGGGGGCACATGCCTATAATCCCAGCACTCAGGAGACTAAGGCAGGAGGATCACTGTGAATGTGAGGCCAATCTTGGCTACACAGTGAATTCAAGGTGAGCCTGAACTGTACAACGAGATCTTGTCTTGATGACCCAAAATACACAACAAAATAGGTTTCAGTTATCCCCACATTCCAAAATGAGGTGCCAGAAGATATTCAGGCCTTGCACAGAAGGTGGCCTCAGCCTGGGCTTCTCATTGCACTGTACACTGCATACAAACCATTTTAGAAGAGCTGGAAGCAAGGAGACTAAAACAAATGCCAAACATGTTTAGAATTACACCATGAGTTGCAGAAGCTTAGGGGGAGTGCTACAGGACCAGTTTATGCTTGTCCCGGGAGCCACTCAGAATGGCCAAGGAGTATAATCTCTAATAAGTGATCAAGGAAGGAAAAGACCACTTTAAACATCTATAATGGTCAGAGGAGAACATGGTACAAAATAAGAATGCTATGCTAGTACTTATCGGCCCCCGCGCCAGTGCTGGGCACTGAGCACCTGAGGACAGAAGCCTCAGGTAGGGCAACACAGAAGGTGACTCTCTTTTCCTCTTCCCATTTCCACCAGGCTTCCAACCTGAAGGAGGCTTCAGATCATAAAGCAAATCCTTTAAATTTAAATGGAGTTTCAACTTAAAACTAGTAACAAGCAACTGGATACTGTGTTTTAATTACTGATATGAGACTATTTTGGCACTAAACTAAATAGGGGTCTTTTGTTCAGCAATATTTAAACAACTTAATAGAACTGCCCAGGATTTTAATCAAGGAGGGTGGGCTTAATTGTACCTGCAGATCTTCTTGTGCAATATCACCAAACAAATGAATCTAGAGATCATGCCCAGTCATGTTCTAAAAACCACAACTCTATAGTGTACAGTCAAGCTTTGTCATTCCTGTTCAATTAATTTTTTGGTTCACATTAAAAATAACTTCTTCGCCAAAATCTCATGTCAACAAGGTAGGGCTTTTGGAAGATGACTGGCTCATCAGGGTGCCAATATCAATAATGACTCAATCCACTGATAAGTTTGTAGTTGAACAGGTCATAAGAGATGGGGCCCAGTTGGAGAAAGTTGTCACTCGGTGCACGCCTTTGAAAAGTATATCCTGTCTCCAGCCTCTTCTCGTTTTTCAGACCTTTCCCCCTTCTCTTTATTTAATGGCAGCCTCTCTGCTTTCCTTGTTATGCCCTTTTACCAGAATATGTCTACCTTGAAACCAGTTAACCATTTACTGAAACCTTTAAAAGCATGAGCTAAAATGAATGATCTTGTTTAAGTTTTGTATGTCAGGAAATTGTCCTAGAAATAAAAAGATGACTAACACAATACTATTCTATGAAAGGCATTCTATGGTGCTCAATCACTATGTCATACTACTTCCAAAATCAGGGAAAGAGTGAGGGAAAAAAAAAAAAAGGATTACCCATAAAAGGGATTCCATTGGTTCAGGATGAAGCAATCCCATAATTCCATGGTACCAAGAGAGTCCTGCACCCATCATAAAAATACCAACACCGCTAATTAGTGAAGAAATATAGCGCATATTTGAA
Source organism: Cavia porcellus (assembly GCF_034190915.1). Lineage (NCBI taxonomy): Eukaryota > Metazoa > Chordata > Mammalia > Rodentia > Caviidae > Cavia > Cavia porcellus. The sequence goes on along the minus strand of NW_026947513.1, from coordinate 21,977,676 downwards.
AATCCATACCTAAAAAATTGAAAAATTAAAATTTACAAAAATAAAAAAGTTTTCTTTCGAAGTATGTGCTTAATAGGTGTATGAAAAGCAAATGTTACTTAATTCAGGCATATTCTAATCCCTTTTCCATGTACCCTAAAAAGATACTATATTATTATATTTCATATCTACTGGTAAAATTTCTCTTTTAAAAATACTTAAATATAACACTTCAATTTCTTTGTACTTCAGTTTCTAATTAAATATTCTGGTTTGTTTAGCCAAACTATGATTTATCTTATCTATAACTTGATACTTAAGCTAGCAGTTTAGTATATATAATCTATTGCTGGTTCTAAATAGTTTAGCCGATAGCAACTATAAACTCACTAGAAACAAGAGCCTCAGTTTTCTGATGTTTTTTCAGTTAATTTTTTAAAATCTCTGCTTTTCTAAGCATCTTTGGTGAAAATGTACATTAATTTTTATCATTTAAGTACCAATACAATATTGTTAAGAGAGTTAAAAATATATGACACACTAGAAGAGAAAAAAATCACTCATTCTTAAAAGTAATTCTTGGGAACTTTACTCTCAAACTTTATTGCACCTGTCTGGCATAGATGCAAATTCAAGTAAGAATGCTTAATCAAAATTTCTCTTTGAATTTTTTTTGTGAAGATGTAATCTCAGCATAGAGAATTCCCAATTTATATATATGACAATGTTTCATCAGTTTTGATTTAGAAAATTTTACTTTCTGTTAAAGTTTACACAAATGAATATGGGATATATATTTATTTAAAGTAAATTAAGATCTAATTAAGTGTCATTACTTTCACTTTACAAGTTTTTGAGAAATCTGCAGGTTCTTATTAAAGAATTTTATCATGTAGATCTGCATGGTCCAATATACTAAGTCACTAACCACATGTAGCAATTTAAATTTATGAAAAATAAATATAGTTTAAAATTTAGTCATAGTAGCCATGTTTCCAGTGCTCAACAGCCACGTGTAGCCAGTGACTACAATATTGGACATATATAAAATATTTTCATTATTAAAGAAAATTCTATTGGGCAGCAATAAGGTAGATTACTGAAAATACCTTAACAAAAAAATCTTTACAACCTGAACATAAAAAATTTCACCCTCTGATTTAAAAGTTGTGGTAGATAAAACTGGTCAGGAAAACTATTTTTTCCTTAGAATAGTAAAACACTGTAATGATGTGTAATTATCAGTCTAGAGAATTAGGTATTTCCTATAATATTAGCTTACTGATAATTATAAGTCAAAATACAATATACTTATTTATAGCAGGAGAGGCTTGCTATCAAGAAATGTATTTACAAAACAGAAATGAGCAAATTCACAGAAGTAAAAATGTATCTTTTGCTTAAGAATAATCAAATTCTACTAATGAAGCTAGTTAAAATAATAATGCGTATAAGTTCAAACATTTTAGATGATTGTCAGAAAATACAGCAAAAACTCTATCAAAGAATTAACCTGATTCAAAATGATATATTCCAAAAGTACATTCACTTTACAAATACATGTTTTGAAACATAAATATCATTTCTGAATCATAATAAAAGATTTAAGTATACATTTAATAAAAGTTATCAGCAAAATTTTAGATTTGATAACTCATTAGTCTAAATCTGAAACATATTTCCCTGGATCAAAATAAAAACAACTTTAAGACTAAAATATATGCTTTGTTATTATCCAATATGGATAAGACAAGATCTCTATGCTGTGTTACAAAGCAAAAAGTAATTTAAACTCCATTTTCAAATTATACCTTGAATTTATTTTGACACAGTGGTGAGTCCTGCATTTTAGACACTACAGTGAAAAAAAAAAAAAAAAAGACCAAATCTTTCACCAACTGCAGATATATAAATTGCAGGAGATTTCTGAAATTCAGTTGCTTTTATTTCAATGACTTGTTGCTAAAACAAACAAAAACAAAGGCAATAATATCCTTACGGATGAGTAGGATCTGGTGTTTGAACAGATTTACTGATGCCCAATGCTAGTAAGCCCTATGGAGAAGAAGGAAAATGGTAAATTATCATTAGTAACATGGAGAGTATAATATGGTTAAGCCCATTTAGAAGGAGCAAGCTAATAACAAATCTCTCTCTGTCTCTCACACACACAAACACACACACACACACACACACACACACACACACACACACACACACACAGAGGTTAATGCATATGTCAGATAGGTTTGCAAAGTACTGCGCAGTTACTACCTAACGGCTAAGAAGCCTTACCAGGGCTTCCGGCTCCATGATCAAACCTTCCTTTCCTGGCATTCCTTTTGCATCACACAATCACACCGCTGCTTACATGTTACCTCAGCTGTTTAATGTGTGTAGAACTGGCTTACAAGACACTAAAAGGGCTGTTTCTCCACTCACTCAAGACATTGCAAACCCAGGTTCATGACAAATTCATGTGAGTCAATGTTAAACATTAATATAGATGATTTTAAAAGAAACAGTTTTCAAAATGACAGAAATTCAACTTCCATCTATTTCATAAGACCCAGGAAAAATCTTCATCAAAGTCTTTTTGAAAACTCTAAGACAGTCTCCACTCAAGATCTCTCAAAGCAGCTGAATGTGGGGGCTAATGCTTGTAATTACAGTAATCTGAAAGGCTAAGGCAAGAGGACCAAAAGTCTGGGCCCTGTCCAGACAACTTAGCAAGATACTCAAAATAAAACTTAAAAACAGAAAGAATCAACATGTTATACACATGTATCCACTCCCTAAGATGAATGTACACTTTATGTACTGCAAACACACACTAATAAAGTAAAACTTTAAAAAAAAAGCAGGGTGGGAGAAGAGCTCAGGGCAAAAGTCCTCAGAAGGATGCCCAAAACAACAAAAATAACTGGTCAAAGTATCTGATACCAGTCTCAAGCTTTTATTTACCTCATATTGCATTAAATTCTTTTCAAAAATTCATTTTTTAAAAACAAAATTATCAGGGAATTGTAAAGAAATGTAAATGGTATGGGAAAGTGGATAAACCAAGAATCTACAGTATATTCAGACTGTCTATATAGCTTTAGTGCTACTTTTTGTGCCAGATTTCAGAAAGGTGGTAATAAGCATGCTTAAAAATATGATCACAATCTAGGACATTTCTGACATACAGACAGATGAACAGACAGCGCAGCTCAAAAAGCCTGATAGATCATTTCAGTAAATTCAACTCATTCTCACCAAACGTCAGCAATTAAAGTAGATGACTGAATTTTATCACAGCAATATTTAGTCTTTGAGATGTATTTTGAAGTAAATTCCGTTTTATCTTTAAATCTTAAAAAAATTAAGCCTTTCAGAAAATGAAGCCACAAGATTAGTCTCACGCTACTGAAAACATTAACCCTAATATTACTATCAAATCAGTAATAGACATTTCCATATAAAAAATTTTGTTTTTGAGGTACAATTCACAAATGATGAAATGCATCAATTCTGAATAGACAGTTTTTGTTGCTGCTGTGTTTTACAGCATTGGGAGTTAAATTCAGGACCTTCCCATTGAGCTATATCCCAATGCCCTTTTTTAAATTTTGTGACAGTATCTCAGCTATTCTGGTAGGTTGCCCAGGCCAGGCTTGAAGTTGTGATTCTCCTGCTTCAGCCTCTTCAGAGTGCTGGTATTATAGGTATGTGCTACCGTACCTGACACCAAACATACAGATTCTCAAGTTTTAACAAATGCATGTAACCCACAACATATTTTTATCCAGACAGAAGCTTTCCATCAGCCCAAAAATTTCCTTTGTCCCTTTTTAAAATGTCCTTTATCAGAAGCAATTTTCTGATCTTCTTTAAATAAAAGATTAAAGTTAAAATTCTAAAGAAGTATTTTTCTGTTCACCTTCTTTCAGTACATGCATGTTACTAACTGAAAAACAACTCATTCTTTTTTATGTCAGATAAGATTTCACTGAATGATTATAACACAACTTGTTTATCCACTCCACTGTTAATGGGCAGTGATGATGGGTTTATTTGACTTTCCTGGTCATTCTAAGTAAAGTTCTTACTCAAGTCTTTTGTTGTCATTCATTCCATTTCTCTATCAAACGCTTAGGAGTAAAGTTGCTGGGTCACAGGAGAGGCATATATGTCAAACATTTTCAAAGAATGGACCATTTTACCCTGTACCAGCCATGTCTAAGTAATCTGCTGGCTCCTCCCCTTCACCAACATTTGGTTTTCAGGCTTTTGATTTTAGTTGCAACGGAAGATATATAGAGCTTTCCTATGGTTTTAAGATGTTTCTTCCTAATAACTAATAGTTTTAGCACTTTTTCATGTACCAACTGGTCAGCGTTCATATGTTTACTCATGAAATTCCTGCTAAAATCTTTAATCAAAAAAAGAAAAACAAACCCACCTGAGTTGTATTTTTATTACTCAGTTATAGAAGTTCTTACTTTGTATACCAATCGTTTGTCAGATATATGCCTCATGATGGTTTTCTTCTCGTCTATGGTCTGCCTTTTTGTTTTCTTAAGAGTGCTTTCTGTTTGACTATTTCTAAGACAAGGTCTCACTAATACGCTAAGTTGCCCACACTGGACGCAAACTTTCAATCCTCTTGCCTCAGCTTCCCAGAGTGAAAGCTATCTTTTAATAAGCAAAAGTTACAAATTTTGGTTCTTTTTTTCTTTTCTTTCTGTTTTGAGACAGGGTCGTGCTATGTAATTTGACTGGCCCTCAACTCACTATATGGGCCAGGCTGGCCTTGAACTCATGTGCATATATGTCAGATAGGTTTGCAAAGTACTGCGCAGTTACTGTGTTTCAACAAACACTGCTGTTCAGCCGAGTGCTGGGATTACAGGCATGTACCAACCATGCCTGGCTAAAAACTTTGAATTTTGATGAAGTTTAATTTGGAAACCTTTTATGGTGTTTTCTTTTCTTTTTTTTTTTTTTTTTTTTTTTTTGTCTTTTTCCTTTTTATCGGTACCGGGGATCGAACTCACAACTGCCTGCTTTACAAGGCAGGCGCTTATGCCGCTGAGCTAAATCCCCAGCCCCTATGGTGTTTTCTATTTTTTTTGTTTGTTTGTTTCTTATTCATGAAATCTGTGCTTATCCAAGGATCTAAAAAGTGTATTCCTAGATTTTCATTTAGAATCTTCAGTTTTATTTTTCACAATGGGGTCTACGAGACCCCAAAAATTTGGATATAGTGTGATATAGAGAACAACCACCCCAAACATATAAATATCTCATTTTTCTAGCAGTGTTTGTTGAAACAATTATTTACTTCAATGGCCTGCTTTGTTACCTCTGTCAAGAGGCAACCGTGTAAACATGGCTCCTGTACTGTTTCCACTTACCAATTCTTACACCTCATTACCCTAACATACACTTGTAAGTCTTGTAGTCCTCCATTATGTTGCTTAATTTCAATGCAAAAATACATCTGTAATAACTACTTACTTAACACCTTTACTTGATAATTCTATCATTTGTCAACTGTTGTACTGACTGATCTTTCTCCTGGTTATGTCAAATTTGCTTGCTCCTTTGACTGTCTAGTAGTATTTTTTTTTTAATTGTATAGCAAACATTGTGAATGTTGAGCTGAATGTTTGGATTTTGTTGTCTTCCTTAAGTATGGGGCTGTGTTATGGATTGTCTAACAGTTTTTTGTTTTTATTGGATGATAAACATTGAATATTAAACTGAGCATTTAGATTTTGTCTTCTTTAAAGAATACAGGAATTTGTTCTGGCAAGTAAATTACTTGCATGTCAGCTCAACCTTTTGGAGTTTAGAGAAATCTATTAGAAAGGGCTCTATAATAGTCCTAACCTTATACCTTTCCTTGGCCATATGTACAAATATTTCTGCATGTCAACTTTCCTATCTTTGGATAAGCCTTTGAGAAAACAGACACTATGTTTACGTGTGTCCCATTCCTTCTCCTCCTACTTCAGATACCATGACTGCCAAAGTGTTACAGAGATAAATGTAGCTGAATATAAAAATTAAATTCAAGGTAAATATTTTTAGTACTAACGACAAATGCTTCTTACTTTTACAAAGTAATAACCCATTTGACAAAGTCATTTAACAAAGACTAAGATGAGTTCTCAGGTTTAATTTTTATTAATATTGTTCTCCTTGTTCCTTATCATTTTATTACTTTTGTCTGAAACATTTTTTAAACTTTTTTTGCCTCCTAGAAATCCTTCTACATGCTAGTCAGGCACTCTATCACTGAGGTAAAGCCCCAGACCTCAATATCCCAAACCTGCATAGTCTCCCAAATCTGTTTCCAATATAACAGGAGTATTAAATATGTAAATAATGAAAAGCTATTCTCTTAATATACCATGCTCTTTAAAATATGAAATATATACTTTTAAAGGGCTTGAGTTTCTAATATTTATGATTTTAAATAAAGGTAGTTTAAAATATATTTTATTTTATTTATGTATGTTTAGTATTGGGAACTGAACTCAGGACCTTGTGCTTACTAGGCAGGCATGTGTGCCTCCAAATATGTATTTTGAAAAAATTTTCTGAATTTGCAAACTCAAGGAAAGTAATTCAACTCGTTTAACATAAAGCATTAGTAAAGAATCACATCATTATTTTATATCTTTATATTTTTAAAAAGCCTTTAATTTATTGGGTCTTAGTCTTTTAAGAACTCAAATTTAGAGACCAAATTTCCACTCAATTTAAGTACTTTGTTTAAAAAGTTTAAAACCAGGGGGCTGGGGATTTAGCTCAGCGGCGTAAGCACCTGCCTTGCAAGCAGGCGGTCGTGAGTTTGATCCCCGGTACTGATAAAAAAAAATGAAAAAGACAAAAAAAAAAAAAAAAAAAAAAAAAAGTTTAAAACCAAATGCTTAGTAACCGCCAAGTTTACATTTCAAATTCCATCACTGCAAGCTCTTAAAGAATATCAATCTGCTTTAAAATACTATGATCCCTCATTATAATTGGGGGCCTAATTCGGAACCCCTCAAGACTATTAAAATCCTTCAATACTCAAGTGCATTATATAAAGGCAGCACAGTATCTGCATAATTTACAAACATTCTTTCATATTTTAAAACATCTCTATATTAGTTATCATGGCTAATACAATGTTAATTTTATGTCTATGATCGGTTAAGCTGTACTTGGAACAGTAACAAGGAAAAAAATCTATACACATACAATAGAAACACAAATTTTTTTCTGAATATCTTCCATCCAAAATTGGTGAAATCCTGTCTGGCAAGTGCAATGTTGTGAGTTTAATCCTCAGCACCAAAAATAAATAAATAAATAAATAAATAAATAAATAAATATTTAAAAAGGGTGAAATCTAAGGATGCTCAACCCATTGATATGGAAACCCACAGATAACGGAGGCTATCAGTCAATCGCTCAAAAGTAAAAACAATTTACATTTTCTTCCAAAAGCCAAATTCATTTAGTTTTTGTTGTTTTAAGACAGGATATTGCTATGTAGTACAAGCTGGCCTTGAACTTGGCTATAAATTCTCAGTCCTTCAGTTTCCTAAGTACTGGGATTACACACATGTAACACCACACCTAATTTTCATTCAGTTTTTAAATAAATCAAATTTTAGACTAAAGCCTAAAATACTTTAAAAAATTGATTTTAATTCAAATAGCAAGGCTGTTACAAATATTGATTTTAAAAAGCTTTAACTTCTCACCTGATTGCAAGTATCAGATAATGAGTGTATAGCTTCTGAGAACATACTTGCTGAACCCGTATAAATCCATGCAAGAAATTTAAAGAAGCAGTTTAAACCATTGCTGTGAAATAAAAATAGTAAGTTAGCATGTGTTTGGACTAAAATTTTCCACCAAAACCTTATTTAATTGATTTTATAAACTGCTATGCTAGGTACTATTAAAGGCAAATTAAAAAGAACTGAATACTGTTCAGGTAACAGGAGTACAAATTTGGAAAATATAAATTAACATGTCACAAAGTATTCAAATGAAGAAGTATGCTATATGCAGGAAAATTTGTTAAGTACACTTTGAGAAAGGGAGAAAAGATGGCGTTCTACATTTAGATAAGATGATCTAAAAGGAAAATCTAAAACTGAATTAAGAAAAAGAGGATCTTGCCCTGTCCTGTACAGAACTGCCAAAGGCGTACGTCAGTACAGGTTTGTTTGCTTAACTAGACAGATGCCAGAGCTATGGTCAAACTTAGACCAAATAGGCTCACTGTCTTACCCAAAGACTACAATAAATGTGGTTAGCTCAGAGAAACATATCCCAGGTGCAGTATTGGTCACTTGCCACATTACTGTATAGCTCTTATTCAATATTAATACCCCTTCTATGGATAAGGAAATTATCTCCTTGAAGTTACCATTTTCTCTCAACACACTAATTCCTTAAAAAATTATCTAGTATTCTAAGTTTTCTTCATATCGTACTAACATTATTCACTAAACACCTCAGCCTTCAATACCCTATTAGATTTCTTATCATTACCACCAACCTTCCCTTGTTATCAAATTCCTGAAAACAGCACCAGGCATGATGGCATAAGACTGTAATTTCACACACACGAGGATACTGAGTCAGGTGGATGGTAACTGAAAGTTTAGACTGAGGGATTTTTCCAGATCCTGTCTTGAACTAACTACGGGGTGTGGCTCACTACAAAGCCCTTGGGTTCAACCCAGTATCATTTCCCTAAGCATGTGAGAGGGCTTGTGTTCAATCCTGGAAAAATAAATAAACAAATAAATATAAAGTTTTACCACTTTCAGGGAAAATGAGAGGATTTTCAGTCAGCAACTTCAATATTAACACAAGGATAAATGTCTATGTTCACTTGGACCCTTCCTATCACTTTATTGACAATAATACAGACTTTCTAACTGCCTCCTAAAACAGTATCAGCCTGCAATTCTGTAGCTCATGACTAAATAGTAAATTGATACATTCAAGGATATGCACATTAAAAAGATATACTCCTATTTTTAAAAGCCTATTTTTCAGTACTTACATGCAAATGGCAACCATTACCACTTTTCCTGGTCCCTTGAAGAATACTGATGCTGTTCCAGAACGTGGCTGCAAAAACAAAATAAAAAACCTCTAAATTCTCCCAGAGACACACTGTAATTGGTACCTCTGACAAAACAGAAAACTCCTCTATTAAAACCTCCAAACAACCAGGTTTATTTATTAATATCCTTTCTCCAGAAAGTTCTTTAAAAAGCAAACAGATTAAAATAGAATTTAAGTACTTCTCCAGAATCTTGTTTATTGTTTTCTTGTAATTCACATCTTGAGGTCTTCAAGAAATAATCCCAGTTTCTACACAGAAACTAGTAAAAAACTAGTAAGAATATATTGACCTAAAATCCATATACGCTAAAATTTTCCATTTCTTGAGCAACTCCTTTTTTAAAAAAAAAAAGTAACAGCCAAAGCCAACAAACTTACTACTTGAATTTAACTCTTCTGTGTTATCTAAAGACAGAAAACCTCAAGTGAAAGTATCGTGTTTAACTGCAAAACAGACCAAAACAAAGGGAACAAAACGAGTAGTGAAACAGGAAATATTTTCCTGAGTTAAATTTTATTTTGCTATTCCTTGAATATATACCTACGATCTTCCTGCTACTTTTTCTTCTCCTGAAATGCTGTCTACTTCTAGCACAACCTAAGTTTTAATCACTCGTCCATGTCTGACCAAATGATACCTTTCTTTCTTTCTTTCTTTTTTTTTTGGGGGGGGGGTGTCTTTTTGTGACAGGGTTTCACTATGCAGTTCAGGCTGGCCTTGAACTCATTTTGTATCCCAGGCTGGCCTCAAACTTGCAGCAATCCTCTTGCCTAAGTCTGCCAAGTGCTGGAATGATAGGCATGTGCCACCACACTCAGGAAGTATTACCTCTGTCTATAAAGGCTTCTCTGATCACCTACACAGAAATAAATGCTCTACTACAAATTATTATACTTTACATCTCTATTGTTTTTACATTCTGTCATTTATTTGGGAAATACTGATTATGAACTACTATATGTTTGGTGTGTACTAGATACTAGAGTATGACAGTAAGTAAGATGGTATCCTTGCCATCATAGATCTCATATTCTAGTCCAGTAGGACAGAATAAATCCATGAAAAAATGCCTACCATCAGAGAGTGATGAACATAATAAAGAAAACAAAAGAACAGAGTATGAGAGAAAAACGGGTGATAGTAGTAGGGATGGGAAGAGTTATTTTAGCTATTATAGTCAGAGAAAGAGGTTTACTGATGAGATGCAGGCAATCAAGAAACACGATCTAGAAGAAAAATGTTTGAGGCAGAGTATGGAACATGTTCAAAGACTCTGGGTGAGAAACAAGCTTGGTACTCAAAGGGCAAAAAGAAAACAAAACGTTTTCATCGTTCTCTACTTTAACGATGAAAACGGTAAGAGCTGAACCCATGCAGACAGACAGAGGCTATATTTTACAGGTCTTTGCAGACTACAGAAAAAGTTTAAATTTTATTCTAATGGAAAAAAAAAAGCCACTGGACAACTTTCAGGAGAGACCTGACACATTCTTATTTATATAAAAAAGATATAGTTTATAATGTCAAGATAAAGCAAAAGGAGGTGAGATTAATTAGGATATTCTATACAAGAGATGACAGACTTAGTTCTTGCCAAGTTAACACAGCTTATGTCAAGTTTGTTCTTGTAGACAAAGCAAGTCTGGAATAGCAGGAATGGACTTCAATGAAAGTAGGGTGTTATGGTTTACATCTATACATTCCCCCAAAGTCTCATGCAGTCATACATGGGGTTTTTTCAGAGGTGACTAGACCTAAAATGTGTGGTATACTCATGGTGCAATGCTAGGATTAAGGGTGGGTGACTACTAAATCGGTACACTGGTGTGCCACCATCCCAAATTCCAGCAGCCTGGATACAATACAAAGGTCAGAAAGAGGCTTCTCTTCTCCCTCCCTTGTCGCTGTGCTACTGTCTGCCCACCACACACTGTTTTCCTATGCAAAGCCCCCCTTTGTTGGAGCCAGCCAATTATGGACTGAAACATCTATAAACTACGAGCTACATAAATCTTTCCTCCCTTAACTTATGGATGTTGGGCATTTTTTTCGCAACAATGAGAAAAGTAACTAAGACACAGGGGTCTTATAGACAAACTTAAGTTAAACTTTACTTCTATAGAGGCAACTTGGCATGGTGTTGCAAAAAGAAGGTTGAGGTGAAATTCCACTTCATACCCAGGAGAGCAAAATAGATTGGGGCAAGGGGTACTAAATAGTGATTTTCAGGCAGTTTTGCAATTCAGGATTTTAAAGAATACCTCAACAACTCCCTGTTGACAACGGGACACAAAGTGAACCTCTACCTTTAAAGGTCACATTTTGAAAAGTAGTGTGAAGTCAGATGCCCCCATTCTCTAATTATGCAGAAACAAATCTTATCTATGCAGTTTTAACTTGTAATTAATTTGTAGGCTACAAACTGCAGGGAATCTAGATTTGTGATTTTCACTGTTCTGTGACAACATACAGATACAATGCTAGGGTAAGGATTACAGATAACATACGGAGCATCTATGTTTGATTTTAATGAGAATATTTCATATCTTTTGGTTAAGTAAAAAAGGAAACTATAAAAAAATTATTACAAATCACAGTGGTGTACACACCTGTAACTCCACAAATTTAAGAGGCTGACTGGAGAATCATGAATTTGAGACCAGCACGGACAATTTACCAAGACCTTGTCACAAAACATCAAGTCTGGGGATATAGCTCAGTGGCAGGACCCTTGCCTAACATGTGTGAAGCCTTGGTTTGATCCCCAGTATCATTGGCAGGGGCTGGGCTGGGCTGGGTGGGTGCGTGCATGTATGTGTATGTGTGTGTGTGTGTGTGTGTGTGTGTGTGCGCGCGTGCGCGTGTACGCACATGCATGCATATCTGTGTGTGTATATGTATATTGGTGAAAAAATGCTGCTTAGGGTGGAAGATAAAGACTTTATTAGAAAAAAGGTTTGAGAAGTTATAAGAGGGAAGTCAGAGAAGGAAGGAAAATAAGATTTTTAAAATCAGAGTAGAATGTTATAAAACAAAGAAATTTAACTAAACTCAAGTAGTGCTGATAAAAAGGTGGTAAAAATGGGGAAAATGTGTTGCCAGTAAGTCAGAAATAATGACAAGGCCCAAGGAAATCTAATAAGAAAAAAAGTATGAAAAAATAAATCCTAACAAATCACAATCCACAACCCTTTGGGAAGCATCCTGCAAAAGCTACTCATCAGTCCCTTAATAAAAGCAGTTGGAGAACTGCCTTCCTTTGAAGACCAGAATAGCAAAAATGCAAGTGAATTTCCATCACAGGACTGCTTTCATTGCATCCCCTAAGTTCCAGTATGCTGTACTGGCATTACTGTTTAATTGTAGAAACTGCTTAACTTCTTTGATTGTACCTGTGATCCATATGTTGTTCTGGAAGGCATTAATTTCCATGTATTTATGCAGTTTTGTGGTTTCTTTTGGCATTAACTTCCAATTTCATTTCACTGTGGTCTGATAACATGCACAGGATATTTTCGATTCCCATGCACTTACTTATGCATGTTCTATGAACTAGTATGTGGTCTGTTTTGGAAAAACTATTGTGTGCAGCCGAGAAGAATGTATGCTCTATACTGTAGGGTAGAAACCTGGGAAATTTATAGTGGTAAATTCCTACATCAGAAAAACAGAGTGAGCTAAAATAAACAACCTAGTGTTGAACCTCAAGTTTCTAGAAAAATAAGAGCAAGCTAAATCCAAAGCATAGCTGGGATAGAGCTCAGTGACACAGCGCCTGCCTGGCAAGCATGAAGTCATGAGTTTGATTCCTGATACCAATTAAAAAAAACCCAAAGAACGTAAGAGAAAGTTACAAAGATCAGAACAGAAATTAACATAATTGAGATTAACAAAACAATACAAAAAAAATCAATGAATCGAAGAATTCATTCTTTGGAAGATTAAATAAAATGGACAAACCTTTAGACAGCCTTATAAAAAAAAAAGACTCAAATCCATGTAACTAAGAATAAAAAGGATGAAATCACAACAGATCCTGAGAAATACACAAGACTATCAATATCTGTTTTGAAAATCTGTACTTTATTTAATTAGATCAAAAACATACAAGAATTTAGGGGCTGGGGATTTAGTTCAGCGGCATAAGCACCTGCCTTGCAAGCAGGCGGTGGTGAGTTCAATCCCCGGTACTGATTAAAAAAAAAAAAAAAAAAAAAAAAAAAAAACATACAAGAAATGGATAGATACATATGAATTACCAAAGCTGAATCAAGAAGATATAAAAATTCTAAATAACCAAATGTCAGTCAATGAAATTAAAGATGTAATTAAAAAATCTACCAACAAAGAAAAGTTCTGGTGCTGATTGTTGAATTCTATAAGAAATTTACAAAAGACCTAATGTCGTTACTTCTCAAACTCTTTAATGAAATTGAAAGGGAAGCAATACTCCTATCCTCATTCCTGGAAGCAAATATTACCCTAATACCAAAACCAGAGAAGGAATCAACCAAAAAATGAGAACAACTGGTTAGTCTTCTCTAATAAACATAGATATAGAAACCCTCAGTAAGATCCTAGCAAACAAAAGATCCTAGAAAAATTAATCTTGATTAATTTGCTGCACTTCATTCCAAGTAGGCTTCATTCCAGGGATGCATGAATGGTTTGACATACAGAAATCAATAAATGTAATACACCATATTAACAGAGTCAAGGACAAAAACCATATGATCATCTCATAGATGCAGAAAAAGCTTTTGACAAAGTCCAACACCCATTCATGTTAAAAACCCTACAGAAAGCTGGAATACATGGTCTTTATCTCAATCTGTTAAAAGCCATCTGCAACAAATTAACAACCAAATTCATACTAAATGCTGAAAATACTGAAAGCTTTTACTCTAAAATCAGGAATATGACAAGGATGTCCACTATCACCACTCCTATTTAATCATTAGCTAGAGTAATTGGGTAAGAGAAAGAAATAAAAAGTATAAAGATAGGAAAAGAAAGACATTATCATTATTTGCAGATGACATGATACTCTACAAAGAAAATCCCAAAAACCCCATCAAAATACTTCTAGATTTAATAACCGAATTAAGTAGCATAGCTGAATATAAAGTCAACACTCAAAAATCAATAGCATTCCTGGACACAAATAACAAACTCTCCGAGAAAGAAATCAGGGAAAAGACATCTTTCACAACAGCATCAAACAAACAAACTAACTAACAAACAATGAAATACTTAGCAATAAATATAACAAAGAAAGTAAAAGACTTTTAATTGACAAATACAGTATTATGAAAAAGGAGACTGAATTGGATATCATAAAATAGAAAGATACCCCTTGCTTTTGGGTAGGAAAAACCAATATAGTGAAAATGGCCATATTTTCAGAATTTTTATACTGATTTAATGCAATCCCAATCAAAATACCATTATTCTGTCTTACTGGTACTGGGAAAACTGGCTTTCCACATGTCAAACATTAAACCTAGAGCCTATCTCTCACCATGCACTAAAATTAATGTAGAAATGGATCAAAGATCAAAATATTAAAACAGAAATATACCAAATCTGCTGGAAGATGATTAAAAAATAAAGTTTTTTTTTCTTAAAAATGCTGATGATTACTAAAACTGGATATTTCTGTTTGTTTTCTATTTTTTGCATACATTTGAAAGGCTTTTTTAATATTGGGACTCAGAAAATTAGGACAGATTTTAGGGAGGACTATCAGGAAAAGCAGCATCAATTATGCATAGCACACTAATAGTTCACCTCAAGGTGATACTATTAGTGCATTACATTCTTTCAGTGTTCTGAGGGGCTATCCTAAGAAATTCAAGAAACTAGAGCATATTAAAGGGAAAATATGTTAGAAGGACAATGTGAAATTATAATATTGGAGGTTAGCTACCACTCTGACGACAAAATGCTTTCAGCACAGCCATAATACTGTGACTTCTATCTCACTACTATAGAGCCTATGACACAGAAGAATACAATGGACAAAGTGTCTGCTTCAGAAACAAGAAAAAGCAAAATATGCATTTAATTTCAGCAAATGGCACTAGTCCTGTATGTTTCAGAGAAGGACGTAATCACCTTCAGTGTAAAAATATTCCTACAGGGAACAGGGAAATAGCAGAGGAAAGAAATACTGATTTTATCCAACTACTACAAAGGAGGGGGAGATAACAGAAAACTTCCATTGAAAAACTGTAATATTAAAAACTGAAGAGTACTAAGTCTTCAAAAGGTCTCTAGTGACACAGACTTTAGAAGTCAACAGTTATTTTTAAAACTTTTAAAATTTCCATGTGAAACAGACATACAGAGAGGGAATCACTTCTCAAGGGGCATGTGTCACTGCCTAAGTCACTCCATGCAAAAGGCAATGGCAGCAGCCCTTGCAGCACTAGAGTGCCAGCGCAGGTCACGCCACATGAAGGCTCTACCCCAGAGGGAAGTTCGTATTTTCAGTCCTATACTGTAATGTCACACAGACAGGGCGTAAAGAGGAAACAGAAATGAACAGATATTGAATTAAAAGAATAGGGGAAAAAAGCATATCAAATAAGATTTAATAAAGTTGTCCTCATTGCCAAACTCTAAACTTTGTAAAAAGAGAGCAATGTCTGAAATGGCACCCAGTGAAGAAATTAGGTATATAGGTAACCTTTTCCTCAGATCTGGCATTAACTTCCCTGTGTGTGATCTTTCCAAGCTAAATTTAAACAGAAAGTCAATTCTAGATAGAGACTACTTGATATTTTGGAGGTGTTAGTCACTTTAGTAACTGCCATTTTGATGATTTCAAGGATCAAAGTCCAGTTCCACAAACTGTAAGTCAAATTATTTTAAGTCAGAGATCATCTATACATTTATTCTTTTCAATGGAGTAGGAAACAAGCTCAACAGCTAAAGAGTGAGTGAGAGAGCACGAAGTTTGAGAAGAGAGGGATAGATGATAGTATAAATGTTTAACCACGGTGAGGAATAGGAGAAAGAACAAAAGAAATTAAGAGTATATGAGACAGAAATCTTGCTAAAACCTAAGAAAGTAGAATCTATTTTTTCTGCATGTACACGCTTAAAAATGTTACAATTTTATTTTTAATTTTAAGAAAATCAGAAATAAATTGATGCTAATTCAATATATTACAATGTACTCAATAAAATCTTGACAAACATTAGAATTTCACTGTGAACTGGTATTAGGATTTTGTTAGGTAACACATACTCTGTTAGAAAGATATACTTACCTTGGTGTTTCCCAAGAAATCTCTGTATTCTCTCAATACTTTCTGATTTTTAAATAGCCCTGTAAGAATCAAAAAATAAATTTAAGTCAACATATTCATCAGTCAGTTTAGATTAACACAACTATTCTCTTTATATAAAATATGCTATACTAGCTACTAGCAAAATTATCAAAGTTATAAGAAATCTGAACTTACAACCTGATTAAAAATTGAGTAAACTGGGTATAATCTCAGCATTTGGGAGGCTAAAGCAGGAGGATTTCTATGAGTGTAAACTTGGGCTACATAGTGAGTTCAAAGCTCGTCTGAACCTCACAGTGAGACACTGTCTCAAAAAAAGTAAAAGATATCAGTAGATATACCTCCAAAGTTGTACACCAACAGCCAGTAGTATATAAAAGATATTCAACATCACTGATTATCTGAAAACCACATTCATTAAGATAAGTACTATTTAAGAAATGAGGAAGGGGAAAGGTTAGAGTAAGCAAACCAAAAAATAACAAGTACAGGCAAGAATAAGAAACTGGAATCCTTATATATTATTGGTAGGAATGTAAAACAGTGAAACTGTTCTGGAAATCATAAAACTTCCCCCAAAAGTTGAAAATAAAATTACTATATAATCCAGCAATCCCATATCTTGGAATATATCCAAAAGAATATTAACTAGGGTCTCAAACAGTTATTTGCAAATCTATGTTCAAAATAGTACACTACTCACAACTGTCAAAGGATATATAGCATACACATACAGTGGGTTATTAGTTGGTGCTAAAAAGGAAGTAAATCTTGTCACATGCTACAACATGAATGAACGTTAAGAACATTACGCAAGTGAAATACACCAGCCACAAAAGGACAAAATATTGCACTATTCCACTTCTGTGAGGTACCCAGCAAGTTCAAAGACACAGAAAGCAGAATGATGGCTGTCAGGGACTTGGGGGGAGAATACAAAAGGGTGCAGAGTGCAAAGTTAGAGATTTGCAAGATGAAAAGCTCTGGAGATAGCTGATATGTAGATATATTCAATTCTTCCGAATTGAACATTTAAGAATAGTTAAGGTGTTAAATTTTGTTACAAGGCTTTTTTTCCCTAATCACCATTTTAAAAAGGATAGAGGGAAGTATAAGGACTCTGTATCTATAGTACGATACAGGCAGTTTTAATGTTCAACATCACTGGTCATTCGAAGAGATGCAAATTAAAACAACATTGAGATTCCATCTCACCCTGAAAAGAGGGGCTATTACCAAGAAACCAACCAATAACCAATGCTGGAGGGGCTGTGAGGCAAAAGGAACCCTTTTCCACTGCTGGTGGGAGTGTAGATTGGTGCAACCACTGTGAAATCAATGTGGAGATTCCTCAAAAAATTAGGATTAGAAGTCCATTCCACCCAGGTATTCCCCTTTTGGGAATCTTCCCAGAATGAAAAACATCATAACAAAGTGATATATGTGCACCCATGTTTATAGCAGCACAATCTGTAATAGCTAGATCTTGGATACAATCCAAATGCCCACAACCTAGGAATAGATAAAAAAAAGATGTGGTCTTTTTATGCAATGGAGTAGAACTTAGCTATAAAGAAGGATAAATGTGAGACTTTTATAGGTAAATGGCTACTCATAAGTGAAATAAATCAGACTTACAAGTGTAAACAATGCATTTCTTCCTCATATAAGAAGCTGAAATAAGAAATAAGATCTAGGGGGCTGGGGATTTAGCTCAGCAGCATAAGCACCTGCCTTGCAAGCAGGTAGTCGTGAGTTCAATCCCCAGTACCGATAAAAATGAAAAAGACAAAAAAAAAAAAAAAAAGAAATAAGATCTAAAAGGCACAATAGATACTGTGAAATGGGAAGAAATTGTTTAAAAGGAAAAAGGAACTGGGATGGGTGAAAGGAGAAAAGGACGATAAGGAAAAGTGAAAAAAATGCAAGTCAATTATACTATTAGTATCCCCTAGCTCATTAAAAAGGTTGGTTTATGCTAATACCTATCAGAGAAAATTTTATATCTCTATTTTGTACCCTGAGCAAATACTTTAACCATAACAAGATGTATTAACTATTATTTTCCTATTGTTTTGTTATAAAATTTTGTTTTACCTTTTTCCATTAAAAAAGATGGAGCCAGACAGTCTGAAAAGTGTCAATATTACTTGAAAAAATTAAGTTATTTTAAAGCACAATATTAAAACAAGTTTTTTTGTCAACATTTAAAAACTCAAGAAACAATATTCTTGGGGACTCAAAAAAGATGGCAGATAGATAACAGCAAGCTACAGAGGCTCCCCTGAGATAGTCAACTTAGATTCCAAAAATAATATAGCATGGGGAGTCCCAAACAGAGGGAGACAGACCCTCCCAATGCAGGAACAAACTAAGATGAGAGAAACCAATTAAAAATACAGTGCCGGTGCTACTACTGGAAGACCTACAGTCTTGATACTGTCGCTTGAACTTGCTACTTGAACACCCTGCAGCTGCTGCGCTTGAACCCGTGCCGTGGAAACTTACCGAGCTACCGGAAAGCCCAGTTTCAACTCACAGGAGATGCATTCGCACTAAGAATGTGAATCAGTGAACCGAACTGAGAGCCGAGCTGGCAGGGAACCCTGCATTGACCTGCAGTGAGTGATGGGAATAAAAACCTTCCACAAAGAGACTCTAACAGACAACATTCTGAGACCAGGCAGACTGACGGGAACAGGGTGCTGCAGTGACTTCGGTCAGCTACTCCATTCTCAAGTGGGATTGGTGGGGAGCACTTGACCTGGGTCACGCTCCGGACTTAGACCCGGTAGGCTAGCCCAAACCAAGTCCCTGGCCTGGTGGTGCACCCTAATGCAGTGCCTCAGCAGTTTGACTGAGCCGGAGGGGAGGGCCCAGCATAGGCTGCCCTGGTCTGTATCTCCCTAGTACACTGCAGTGGGTGGGAGCACCTCGTCAGTGCCTCAGACAAACTGTAAACAAAAAAGAAAGAAACTGGGCCTCCTACATACACCTGTATGGAAGGAACAAAAAATATGAGGAGAGGAAGCAACAAGAATGGGTCCCCAGTCCCTAATCCTGAGAATACTGATCCAGGAAAGGCAAATGCAAAAGAGAATGAGGACAGCAAACATGCAATATCAGACATGGCACCAGTGTCTACTGGTAAAGCAGAATCTTTGGGACCTCATAGATGAGTTCAAGAGTAAAGTATTTAACCAAATAAAGCAACATACAAATAAAATGAAATGCTAAGCATATCTCAAGAAAAAACAGACAGAAGGGAAGAACACAAAAAAGGGAGAATTGTTTGATGAAGTAAATAGAGAAAACATAGAATACATGAAGCAGGTTCAAAGAAATTACCAGGAAATTAAAAACTCCATTGAAAGCTGGCAAAACTGCTTGAAAGAAACTAAGGATAGAGTATCCAAATTAGACGACAGGTTTGCAATGTGGGATCATGAAAGGAAAAATTTCTTAAAAATAACAAGGCAACAAGCAGTAACAATACAAAGGCTAGAAGACAACAAGGGGATCTGTAACTTAAGAATAAAGAATATGAATGAAGAAGCAGGGGTAAAAACAAAGGAATTACAAAGGCTATTCACAGAAATAATTAAGGAAAACTTCCCAAACATAGGAAAAGGAAAAGATATTCAGATGTATGAGGCATACAGAACTCAAGCCACCTACAACCAAAACAGAACTACACCCAGGCATATGATAATCAAAAATCCCAGAAATCCAATATAAGAACAGAATATTAAAAGCTGTCAGAGACAAGAAACAGATTACCTACAAGGGAAAGCCCATCAGACTTACAGCAGACTTCTTGGCACAAACCATCAAATCGAGAAGAGAGTGGAGCAAAGTATTCCTGAAAGAAAATAACCTCCAGCCAAGATTGATGTACCCTGCAAAAATGTCCCTGGAAATTAATGGTGAAACAAGATGTTTCCGAGATAAAGATGAACCGGGGAAATTCACAACCACCAATCCAACCCTACAGAGAATTCTATAGGACATTCTAAAGAGAGAGAAAAGCACCAGGATTTCAGAAACAGTGGCAGAGAGGCCCCAATGAATGGAGCATAAAGCAAAATGAAGATGACAAACAACTAATGATGGAAAAAGAGAACAACAGAAATGAGGCAGAGAAGGTTGGATATAATTTCTAATATAGATGGCCTAGATACACTAAATTAAGGAAAAAAGACAGAATCACAGGTAGAGTGGATCAAGTGGTAGGATACACTGAGATACTCTTTATAGGAAATATAATTAACCTAAAGAGGGGTATATGGATCAAAATCAAATATGAGAAAACAGAACTCTGTGTGATAGGGAACCAGAGAGTAAAAGGGGCAACTGGACCAGTATTTATGGATAGGTTGGAGAGACAGGCTTTAATAAGTAAAGAAATACAACTAGAGATCAAGTCCAGGAGTGAGAAAGTTTGGAAACATTTTGGTAAAAAACAGGTTGCCCCCCCCCAATATAAAACGGAGGTGTTGGGGAAACCCAAAAATACTCAGTACATCCTGGGGGGGGGGGGTGAAAGAGGAGTGAAAGGGGAGAAATAGTCTTAAAAAAGATAGCAGAAGATATTGCTAATAGTGTATCAGGAATTAAAACCTGTATTACTCGCACACTCTCCTTAAATAGAATCTATTCCGTCCCACTTTGTATACAAGCACTAGATCTGAGGGCACAGACAGCTATCTCAAAATTATCAGGATATAACAAAGTAATCATCTTTAATTTCCTATTAACTTAATCTGGATCCCTGTATAACTTATACTGTTATATCCTGACTTAGTTAAATCTGATTTGTTTGATTGCTGCTTGTTATTGACAGATTTTATTCAAAACTGTTAGGTTGATAGTATTGTCAGTATAGACAGTATAGACAATTATACTGAAAATGACAATGATTCACTATGATACCCATTCTGATTTGATTACTACCTGTTTTTGTAGTTCTACACTATCTACAAAGTTGTGTTTCTATTAATACTTTATGCACTGATATATTCAATTATACTTTATCTGATGATATAGCCAACTCTATTGATGATAACAAGACACAACACAGTAACCATGGTACAACTCCTTATACAGCAGTTTTAAACGTCTTTTTGTTTTAGGTGTCTACAGGATTATGTTTTGTTATGTCCTGCTTGGTTCTGTTTCTCCCTCTAATATAGAAAGGATAGAAATACATATTAAGACTCATGCTTGCGTAAAACCTATAAACAGTTTATGAGAACTGATCTTATGACACATGATGAAATGCTTTGAAATAAAAAAGGCACTACAGTACCCAGTGCTGATTCCGGAGGGTCATGATGTGAAATCCAGCAATACTATTAATTTTTATTCAGAGTGATTTTAGTCTGCTTTCGTTTATTTAATCTCAACATAAATGAAGATATGGATAAATGTGTACATGTTTAAGTGTATAGGATAGTCATATTACTAAGCTTTTATTAGATAGTTAAACAGAACTATTTGCAGTCTGCCTGTTTGAATTCCCATTTGTATGTTCCACTTTTGTGTCTTGAACAATTATTTATAAGGACAATATATAAATATCAACATGTGCTTTATTACTGTTTATTTTTTTCTTTGAAAGTATGTACTATTTCTACCAATTTCTGGTTGTCTTTCTTTAAATAAAAAAAAAGTATATGTGCACTTATGTGTATAGTAGCACAATTTGTAATAGCCAGATCTTGGAAACAACCTAAGTGTCCATCAACTGAGGAATGGATAAAAAAGTTGTGGTATTTTTATACAATGGAGTACTATTCAGCTATAAAGAAGGATCACATTGAGATAGTTATAAATAAATGGGCGCAGCTTGAGACCATACTCATAAGTGAAATAAATCAAACTCACATGTATGAATACCAAATAGTTTCCCTAGTGTAAGAAATGATAAGAATACATAAATGTGGTAATCATGATTCCCCATTATATTGCTTTGAAGCCTTATAATGTTTTCACTCATTAATTGGAATGGTTTTATTCTGGGTTGTTTTATTTTATTGTCTGTGATGGTATGAACAGCTATTTTGAAGAAAACAAGACATCATAGCTAGTGCTGATTTAATATCATCTTGTTTTGAAGTCCCATCAAGCTCTGTTCTTCTGTCTCCATTGGTTTTATCATGCTGTATCTTATTGGATTTTATTATATGTGATAGTATAAAATTTTTTATAGGCAAAGAGATAATATAGAAACCATTGTTTTCTGTTAGCTGGTTCTAAATACCCTGTAATACTTTCATTCTCTTGAATGGTTTTATACTGTCTTGATATGTTTGATGCTATAGTATACGAAGTTATACTTAAAATATTTCAACGAAAGAGATGATAACTACTATTATGTTGGGTTATCTTGTGGTGAAACACTATGTTGCTTAAATTGTTATGTTCTGACCTGTGTTATATTGTTATGTCCTCTTTTATCTCAGTCTCCTTTTTATTTATTTTTATTATTTTTTAATTAAGGGAAAAATAAATAAAAAAATAGCAGGATATATTATAGTAACTTTTCTGATTTCCTATTAATTTGATTTGAACTCTTGTATTGCTCTCACCATCTTGTTTTGACTGATTTTACTCTATTCTGTTTTGTTTCATAGTATCAAGTTTGAGGGTATAGGCAACTACTTTGAAGGCACTAAGATTCACTATGATGCTCATTCTGGTTTGACTATTGTCTTCTTTTGAAGTCCTGTAATGTCTCCAATGTTTTGGTTTTATTGGTCTTGTTCTGTACGGTTTTGTTCAATTTTATTATACCTGATGATATAGGCAATTCTTTATAAGGTAGCAAGAGGCATTATGGTAACCATTGTTGATCACCTTGTATTCTGTTTTTACACCATGTACTATGTCCATCCTTTGACTGACTCTGCTTTGTTTTTATTCTCTTCAAAAAAAAAACTAATAAGAACTGTGGGACTAATAAAACCCAAAATGTGTAATTGTTTTTGTAAAAAAGAGAGGATAAGAAAGTGCTCTAAAGGATACAACTGTATGTATGTTTCAGAGTGTATAAGATAGATAACCATATTACTGAGTTTTTGTTGGATCATTGAACACAACTGTTTGCAGTCTCACTGTTTGATGTCCACTTTGTATGCTTTAATTTTGTAACTTGAACAACTATTTCTAAAATGACAATATGTAATCTACTAACTAGTGATTTCTTACTGTTTATTTTTTGAAATTCTGTATTACTTGTACACTTTTTCTGCTTTTTTTTTTTTCCCTCTTTAAATAAAATTTTTAAAAAAAGAAAAAAACCAGAAAAAATATTCTGGTACTATTATGTTTTCTCCAGGTTTTATATTTTATATCATTGAACATATAGAGGCTATTCATAGCATTATTTTAACAGCAAAAGCGAGGAACAATGGGAAATAATATTTCTATAAAAAAATATGTAAAACATCTCCGCTGCTATAGGATATTCTCCAGGACATATTATCAAGCTAAAAAAGAAAAAGCATTAAGATAAGCAGTATGCTCCAGGGTGAGGGGGTAGGCTTAGTAAGAATATATATACTTTTAAGAAATGAAAATAAACAAAAATTAATTTTTAAAACAATTACTTACATAAGAGGAAGATGGAAAAGACAGGGATAAGGCTTGATTTCTCTAAAACATTTTGCTTGTAGATTTGACTTTGGAATCCTGTATATGTTTTGCACAATTATAGAAAAAAGTATTCCTAAAACCAAAATGAAGTAAACTATAGATCTATTTGAAAGCATATGCATGAAGAGAAAAATTTGAACTGACTTTAAAGCCCAGAAATTAGACTACACATCCCTCATGAGATATATACAACCGGCAAAAAAGAAATGGTAAGAAATGTTAATTATAAAATGTAAACATTAGTATTATTAGTTTGGAACTATATTCTACTGTCATGTATATACTAGTTATAAAAAATATGTAATTTGTGTTAATAAATTAACAAGTGGAATTTGCAGTATGAAAGATTAGGGGAAAAAATCTAGTACATTTGTCAGTATAACTTACATATTTTCTTTAAAAAAAAACTTGTTCTATCCACTGAGAAAAACCTAAATATTTCAATCTATTGAATATCTCAAATGCTCAGGTCTCATTTTCCAATAAATAAAAAACTTCAATTTTACACTCCAATAAATGGCAAAGTAGGTCCTTTGAGAAATGGGTGGTTCCTAACCTAGAGCAGGGAATATATAAGATGTGCCTAAAGTGAGTACCTGAGAGTGAGGATCCCATGGTACAAGAACTATGACCAAAGGACCCACTGCCAAGTTTAAGTACTTCCACTGGCCAACAAGACAGTCTAAGCACTGTTACTCTGCTTTTCCTTGTATGCCTGTTTTGTTTTTCCTTGTATGACAGCATTTCCTTTCCTTCCAATTCCACTGTTCCCTTCTTAATAAGAAACACCCATATTTTTCAGCAACTTCCTCTACCCTTTTTTTCCTCTGGGATTACTAATCGTAGCTGTTACAAAATTTCCTCTTAGAAATTCTGTCAGCTCATGCAGGAGAGGAAATGTTGTCATTTTTAAGCCTTCATCCTGTGCAAAACATAGAAATACTGTCAAAGAATTCACAAACATCCTAGATATACTTCAGGGATTCCAGTTATATATTTTCTTATCAAGTTACTAGTCAGTCCTTCAAAAGTACAAAACTTAAGTAGATAGAATACTAATGAAACATTAAATGTAGTTGGCAAACTTTGATTTTATGCTCTGAAGAACAAAAAGGTATTATTAAAATACTTCTGTAAGAAGACAAATTTCCACAAAAAATTTTCACAAATTTAAAATATAAAAATATGTGATTATAACTCTTTGTAATATAAGCTCTATTAATAAGATAAAGGGCAAAATAACAGTTTGCTTAATTAGGATTCAAAGTTAGTGTTCCCGAGGTGAGGCATGTAGCTCAGCAGAACATACGCTTAGCATATGCAAAGCTCTGGACTCTATCCCTAGCACCAAAGGAAAAAAACCTCAGTATATGGTATTATCAAAATTGGTTGCCAATGTTCATTTTATCATTTTGTATTTGAAGATTTTCATACACTTACCCTGTTTCTATGCTAGAACTTGTTTTCCTGCTAGGTTGTATTTGTAGGGAAATTCGACCAGTACTGCCAAATACTGCTGTTACTCAGAGGCATGCAATTTTATTCATCTCTTTTTCAGTAGTTTTTAACCAATGATCACCAGTTGCCCAACTATCAAAAAATTATGTTCAAAAACCTCTTGATACTGATTTTCTATAAAGAGCAACTGAGTTACCATACGTGTCACTCACAACAGAATGCCTTTTTAGAAAGTATAAAATATCATAAACAAGGATGCCTATAGCAGTAAAAACTCTGATGAACTGGATCTGTGATACTACTCTTTGTCCTGCACTGAACAACAGTACAAAGTGACAGGAATCCCATGGAGAGCCTCTGTTGGAGCTCCTCAACTCTGCCGCTGGTAGCACAGAGGCAGCCATAAACAATATATAAATAAATGAGCATGGCTATGTTCCAAGCATTTTTCAATATGTAGACTAAAATTTAAATTCCATATAGTATGAAATATAATTCTTTTGGGGTTTTTTGATCAATCATTACTATAAATTCTTGGCATGCACTTTACACAAAATAGGCAACAAGTAATAGTTTTCCAAGTTGGCCTATTGAAAACAGATTCCACAACATAAGTAAATTTATTAAGAACCAAAGACATTTGGTTGCTGCAAGCTATCCAGAAAGACTCTTCTTATTAAAATTAATTAGACTAAGATTCAAAAACTATAAACAGAAACACAGAATTAATAAGTAATTTTAGAATTAAACTTGCTAAAAATTAACAATATTTGAACACTGATTGATGTAGGGCTCTTCATGCCTCTTTGGTGAAAAGGGCTTAAACCAAAAATAATTATGATAAGAATTAGAATGGAATGGCACTTAGTTCAAGTCAGAGGACCTAAAATTGAAAAGCATTATGAGAAACCTGTTAAGATCAAAGGAAAGGAAGAAATATGTACCATTAAAATCAGATAATTACGAAATAAGAGTTTTCAACAATCACACAGGCCAAAATTTATTAATTTCTCAAATCCTAAACATGTCTAGCCCCTTTGTAATAAAACTGATAAAAATTACTATCATGATTATAAGGAATATGAACACAAGAGAATATCCTACATCAAACTAAAAAAAAGGAAATCAGAGACATGATATTCTTCTGGGAAACCAAAGGATGCTAAGTCACATTCATCCACCATATAATAGATAAAGTATAACAAACTTGATTACCAAAGAAAAGTGTGCACATTCTTCACAGACATAAGCACCCCTGTCTCCACTGAAGTCCCCTATGTAAGTTCCTCAGGATAACTCCAATGAGGGTACCTTTTTCTGCAATAGAATATGCCCTATTAAAACACCTGACTATATTCTGTGCTAACGCCAGTATTGCCTATGAACTCAATAGCTGCACAGTATACCAAAACTTATAAGGCTACTTGACCCCAATAAGGTATTTCACCTACTGAAAGTAAGTATTTCACTTCTGTGAAGGTGTCACCCTCTTTAGCATAGCTGTGTACTGTCAATAGCAGTTTAATCCTCCAAGAGGCCAAAACCCATTAAAACTAGCATTCACCAACTCCTTCATACTTTTCAAAATAAACATACTATTTAAACGACTGAGATTTTGTAAGGAAATCTGTACTTATTCAATACATAGATAAAGGAGAATTATAAAGGTTAGGCTCAAAAATCTCAAAACCTACTTACTCCTAACAGGTCTGATTAGAATGACACAAAGTGTTCCAATTTTGTCAAGAAAAGGAAGCAGCAGCAGCAAGTCACTCACTTTCTTTGCCAAAAATAAAGCTATAAGAAACATGTTAGATTTTCAACTGCAGGGCAACTGCAAGGATTATTAAGACTGAAAGGTTACTGCTGATAGTAGGTAGCTTCCCTAAACATTCTACAAACTGATTATTCAGAGATATATCTAAAATATTTATAGATGAAATAATGTAACTTCTGGAACTACTTTCAAAGTAACCTGGTAAAGTGAGGGTTTGTGAAGGAGAAACAAGGTTAATCACATTTCAATTATAAAGCTAGATGTACTTTAGTTTTTTTATACCATCATGAGTACTTCTGAATATGTCAAATTTCCTCAGTAAAAAGTTAGGAAGACCAAAAGACAGATGTTGAGGAAAGATGTTAGAACATCTAAAACTTTATGGTAGCCACTGTTGATTTTCCTACTGTCTGTTTTTGAAGGCCTGTAATGCTTTCATTCTTTTGTTTTGATCCGTTTTATACTATTTTGTTTTGTTTGAATTCATTATGTGTGAAGATATGGGCAACTATTTTGAAGAAAATAAGAGACATTACGGTAGCCACTGTTGATTTCCTGTTGTCTTGTTTTGAAACCCTGTGTTGCTTGTACTGTTTTGTTCTGATCTGCTTTGTTCTGTTTTGTTTTATTCTCTTTAAAATAAAGAAAATCTAAAACTAAATATTAAAATTCACCAAACTCACTAAAATGTGTTTTAAAAGACACAATCTACAAGTGAGCAAAGAACAGATATAAAAATTATTACAAGAACTTGGGAAAAAGCAATCATCAGAACACAAATGACCACAGTGGTAATCACAGAAATTCAAAATTAAACGAACATTATCTGTTTCCATTAAGTACACAAAAAAATTAAAGCACTGTTAATATCCAACATAGGAAAGGGTACAAAAAAGCAGCCACTGTCAAATACTATCAGTGCAGATATAAATTGGTACCATATTCCCCTTGGAGAATAATATTTCAAGGTCTCTCAGATTTTAAAATGCCTATGCCATTTGACCTTAAAATTCTATTATTAACAGTCTATGCCTTAAATATTTGTAAGTTTCATGTGATAAGAAACGAAGAAAGGGAGGGAGGTAGGGAGGGAGAAAGGACAGAATTAGGGTTTAAGGGTGTTTAATCCCCAACAACACAGAATGAAAGAAAGAAAGAGACAGAGACAGAGAAAAGAAAGAGACAGAGACAGAGAAAAGAAGACAGAGAGAGAGGAAGAAAGGAAGGAAAGAAAGGAAAGAAAAAAAAAGGAGAGGAGAGAAGACAGGAGAAGAGAAGAAAGTCTGAGGATATTTACTAATAGATTATTTATAGATTACTAAAAAACAGAAAACATTAATCTTGCTACATCCATACAACAGAATCACTTATCTTTTAAAATAAAATGAGGTAAAGATGGATTTCTATAAGATTCAGAATAGTTACCAATACACAACTGTGCATGAACAGCAAGATGTACAAGCATGTTTACAGTGTCATCTCATTCACGTTTAAATGAGAAAAAATGCATATACATTTTTAAATGTATTGGAAATATTCTGAAAAGCTGTGTATCATAATGTTAACAAGTTAACTCCAGTAAAGAAAATAAAACTAGTACATAAAACAAAAGAAGACTATAATTTTTAAAAGATAGGCCAGGGTTGGAATGCATGGCCTTTGATTAAGCTACACATTGCTAGCTCTTTTTTTTTTTAATTTTGAGACAGACTCTTGCTGTTGCCCAGGCAGGGCTCTAATTTATAATCTTCTTGCCTCAGCCTTCCAGACTGCTGGGATTAGAGGTGTGTGACGCTACATCTGGCTTGTATTTCTGTAATTTTTAAAAAAAATTGTAAGTATGTTTCACTTTTATCATTAACACACACATGTAATTTGAGTAATTATTTAAAAGGTATTTATATTACCCCAATCCCAAATTCTAAGGTCACTTCATCACTAACCTGCTAGATGGTTAAATTTCTGATGGTCCTACTTGGATCTAGATCTCAAGCACCAAGCATAGCTTCTTATTTATAGTGGGTGTTTGATAAATATCTGCTAAATGAATGAGTTAATGTTGTAGCTGTTCAAGAGTCCATTCTCTAAGAAACTAGCTACTTCTGTTTTATAACACATATAATTTTTATATCACATCATCAATGTTAGTATAGTCGGGTATGGTGGCACACATCAGTAAGCCCTGCACT
Organism: Cavia porcellus; assembly: GCF_034190915.1. Taxonomy (NCBI): domain Eukaryota; kingdom Metazoa; phylum Chordata; class Mammalia; order Rodentia; family Caviidae; genus Cavia; species Cavia porcellus. The sequence goes on along the minus strand of NW_026947513.1, from coordinate 21,948,189 downwards.
CTGCAGCCTGAGGCAGGAGGATCAGTGTGAGTTCAAGATCACCTTGGGCTACACAAACAAGTTCAAGACCAGAGTGCACTAACAGAGAGACCTTACCTCAAAAATAAATAAGAAAGTAATTTTTGGTAGTTGTATGTGCTACAGAAACCACAAACAATGGCTTCTCTTCCTTTCATATTAAAAAGACTATCAAGGGAAAAAAAATCCCTAAAAACCTAGATCTTATCTTTTATAAAATAATTAAATCCCCAAATGGAAACTGGTAGTTGCTGGAACCAACATGGCCAAAGCCCTGAGGCATGCAAGCACAGTGTACAATTACTGCAGGCACTGTCCTTACCTGTAAACTACTTTTTAACTTGAATATACTTACGTTCTCTATATTCTATTTCTGCTTCCTTACGTAGCTTTTTCTCTCTAGCAAGAGCTTCAGGACTTCCCCAAACCTCCAAAGATCTGCGTACACACACACACCACCAATGAATAATTTTAATGATTTTATGATAATTTATATTTAAATCTAAACGAATTACTATAACTAAACAGAATCTTACAAAAACAACGTCTTTATAGAGCAATATAAGGCATTTAACGAACTTCACTAAAGTAAACATAAAGAATAAAAGTAAAATTTTCCTATAAATTATGACATGTATTTAATTAATACAATTAGTTTATAAATTTGTTACCAGTAAGGATAAACAAATTTTCAAATATAAAAATATTGTTTTTAAAATGTCATTTTAAAAATTTTAATCTGTCTCAATGTCTCTTTATTACTCCCAAATTTGGCTTGTAGTTTTTCTCAAAATTAACTATGTTCTTACTTGGCCTCCACATCTGATCTCAAATATACAGTAAAGGACTCAGTATCTTCATGGGGACTTCGTCGTCTGATTTTTCGAAGCTGTTCTAGATCACTGAAGAAAAAAAACACAATACATTTATTCAAAGTGCTCACAGTTTATCAATTAAAAGAATTATTAAGGACAGGTAAAAGTGCATCTTCATTTTAAAAGAATATACCTGTACAACTTTTAAATATCAGTTTTAAAGATGGCGTTTCTGTATAGGAAATGGCATAAAGACAGTTAAAAAAAAAAAACTTGTTTTTGAGACAGCATCCATTTGTGTAATCTGGGGTGATCTTGGACTTACAATGGAACCCTGTCTGGCCTCAAATTCACACCAATCCTCCTGTCTCAAGAATTATTCTGGATGTTCAGTAATATAATATTGGATGTATTTAACTCCCTCGTTGGTGCTTGCATTTTATCTCCTGCAGACACACCACCATCTGTATCGTATGAAAAAAGTTTTAAGTGAAAACACTAGATATTAGAATATCATCTTCATACTAAAGAATTTAAATAAAAGATTCATGCCAGGTGTAGTGGCACATGCCTGTAATGCCAGCACTGAGGAGGTTGAGGCAAGAGGACTGTAACAAGTTTGAGACCAGCTTGGGCTACAAAGTGAGTTCAAGGCCAATCTGAACTGCATAGGGAGACCCTGCATAGGGAAATCCACCATACCCGACTATACTAACACTGATGATGTGATATAAAAATTATATGTGTTATAAATAAATAAATATATAAATAATTCACAAGTCATTTGTTCAAATTTGATTAATACTAAGTAGCAATATCTATTCAAAGATACCAAGTCATAAAGACTGTGTGTTAATTAGGTGATAAATACTTTCAAATTCTAAAAGGCTTATATATTCATCAGGTCACTGCTAGTTCTTTTAAACATTTGTTTTCTTCCCAAGGAAATTTTTAACAGCAATGAAAAGATCTATAAATATATCAAGATGGGCATGGTGGTACATGCCTGTAATCCCAGGGCAGGAGGACTGCTGCGAGTTCAAGACCAAACTGGGCGGCAAAGTGAGCTTAAGGTCAGTCTGAACTACATGGTGAGACCCTACCTCAAAAAGATTAAAAAAAAAAAAAAAAAATCAGTGACAATGGAATATTATTAAGTTACAAATTAAATGCAGATTTTAAAAATCAACAGCCATTACATATTAGATAGTAAAAGATATGTATTCTAATTCCTTCCCTCTCATCAACTTACTAAATTAGCTGGGTCAAATCATCATTTACTACTTCTCCTGGTCTATAACGTGGAGACAGCAGTGTCTGATCCATCTAATTTAAAAAATTTTTCATAACAACCAAATGAAATATTCTATGTGAAATAGAATATAATTTATAGCAATGTTACAACTGTTCAATATTTAAGAAACTCATGCAAATTATAAAAATATTTATTTGTTCAACCATGAGGGAAGGGAGAAAAAGATATAGATTGTATGGTTCTCTAAATGGCCCACACAGGATGAAGAAAAGTTTAAATTTATGGCATATGCCAATCAACCTCTATGATTATGAGAAAATAAGAAATATAAGAAGTAAAATTATATGCAACAGAAATCACAATTACTAGAATGACCATCAAATATAACTCACTAATTAGTCAACTCTGCTAGCCAAAAAAATAAAAACAACAAAACTGCTAAGGTCAAATATGCAAATAATCTTACTGATAACTATGTCACATTCTACTATATAATAGAACTTCGAAGAATTCTATGCCATACAGAGGTTTTTAGAGGTTTACCTTGTGGATTTTAATCACTGAAAAAAACTAACATTGAAATTTTTCATCCTTGAGCAGAATTCAGTTTAATAAGCTAACTATTTAAACATCTTTCACTGAATAAAACCATCTCTCCAATTTAGGAGGGAGGCAGTGGGGGAATTTTCTACACATGAAAGGTAATAAGTAAGACACAAATTAGGCCAGGCATGGTGACACATGCCTGTAATCCCTGCACTTGGGAGGCTGAGGTAGGACTGCCACGAGTTCCAGGCCAGCCTAGGCTCCGCAAAACAAAGGAACCAACAAATGAAAGAAAGATAGACAGATAATTTACATAAGAAGGATTGTTCAGATAAGGCACACTACCCCATTTTTTAAAAAGTACTGTACCTGGATTTGAGGCAGAACTCATTTATTGCTCTGACTCCAGTGATGAAATTATTCTGAGTGTATTTTGATCCATACTCCCTTTTCTTAAGAACTGCTTTGACTAAACAAAAACACAAGAAAACATGTAAGCATGCACACCAAAAGTCATATATGAAGATGAATATATGTTGATATTTAAGTGAGTTCATTAATAAATTCCATAAGAAGTTGATCTTTCTTCCTAAAATGCCCTGCCAGGCTTGTAATCCAAGCACTTGGGAGACTGTGACTTTGAGGCCAGCCTGAGCTACACAGTTTAAGACTAGCTTTAACAACATAGGAAGACCCTGTTTCAAAAAAAAAAAAAAAAAAAGCCAAGTGCAGAAAATGGTAGAATCTCATTTTTAGCCATCTTGCTTTTATCTGAATAAACTCACCTATAACTAATGCTAAAATGATCAACTTTTGTCTAGCAGACTCCTTGCATAAATAGTACTCTATAAATCATTAAAATAATTTAAATTGTTTAGGATCTGAACAAAAACAAGGTTTGAATAAAGAATTACAGGCTAGTTTGGTTCTTTGAAAGCAATCAAAGAAATTAAGAGTAAATACTTTTTGCGAAAAATGTTGACTCAGTTATATATAGTGATCTATACTTCTGGGGTCATTAGTTTATTTTGTAAATTACAGTAGAAAAAAAATTTAAAGCCATTGGGCTAGTTCATGTGATGTAACAAAACTGGAGGAACAAATTTTATTATAAAAATGTCATGGTTTATAGGCATAATAGTGCCTTCTAATAAATTATTTTTTTATTGTCAAGTATCAAATACTCAGAAGGGTCTGGGAATATAGCCTGGTGATACAGCACTTGTCTAGGACATATAAGGCTCTGGGTTTAATACCTAACACTGCGGGCAAAAAATCCTGGTTCATGCCTATAATCCGGCTACTTAGGAATCAGAGGCAGAAAGATCAGGCCAGGCAACTTAGCAGGACTGTGTCTCAAAACAAAAAGGATATAGTTTCTCAGGACATAGTTCAGTGGTAGAGCATCCCCAGGTATGCAAAAACAAAATAAAACCAACAAAAACTCAAATAAACAAACAAAAAACACATTTGCTCATAAAAAATAACGACTGGTATGCCACATAGTGGCACATGACTGACATGCCAGTACTCTGACAGACTGAGGCAGGAGGGTTAAAAGTTTGAACCCAGCCTGGGCAATTTAATGACTCAGTGAGACTCTGTCTCAAAATTTAAAAATTGCTAGGTGTATAGCTCAATACAAAAGCCCTAGGTTCAATCTGTAGTTCAAAGGAAGGAAGAAAAAAAAAAAGAGAGAAAGAAAAAAAGGTAGACCTAGGCATCAGATAGATATACACTTGTAATCGCAGCACCTGGGAGACTGAGGCAGAAGGACACCAGCAAATCTGAAGCCAGCCAGGCCTACATCAGGAGACCTTATCTAAAAAAACACAGGACTACCATAACAAGGTACCAAATCGGCATTAATTACATTATTTACTTATTTAGTTAAATTACACCACATTGTTCTATGTTAATAAATCATTGTGAGGCTTTTGGTCATGTGACAAAGACAAGCAAATATCTGATGAATAAGAGCAAAACAACAAAAACTTTATATTCTGTTTCAAGCTGACATTTACTTCATACTGTAGGTCCCAATATGTTAATCCCTGGTTTTGTTTTACTTCCAAATTGAAAGAGCAAAATTAAGACCAAAATTATCAATCATTTCAGTAGATGAAAATAATTCCTTAAAAACATATTGACAAAAACAAAATGTACAAACGTAAATAAGAATATTTCAAAAATGAAATTAAACATAAAAACCAAACCATTGGCCAATCATGGTAATATACACCTATAATCCCTGCGCTTGTGAGGCTGAGGCAGGAGGATTCCTGCAAGTTCAAGGCCAGCCTGGGCTATGCAAGTTCAAGGCCAGCCTGGGATATGCAGTGAATTTAAGGCCAACCTAAACTGCACAGTGAAACCTTGTCTCAAAAAGAATTAAAAAGAAGGAAGAAAAAAAAAAAGAAGAAGAAGAAAAAGAAGAAAAGAAAATGCAAACCCTTATCTGAAAAAAAGTATAGAGGAGAGTTCAGATTTCATTTTGCATGATTTCGGGTCCCTAGGCTGCCTTATTCCAATAATCTAAAACTCAAAATCTCTCTTCTAGAGCTAGGAGGAGAATTATACCTTCTTTTGAAAGATTAGTTCTTTAAAAAAAAAAAAAGCTTAAAATTTTTCCTTCAAATCCTGTAATATTTACAATGTTTAAGTTTTATTGGTCTTGTTCTCTACTGTTTTGTTCAACTTTATAATACCTAATGAGATAGACAATTCTTTTTAAGGAAACAAGAGGCATTATGGTAACCACTGTTGATAACCTTGTACTCTGTTTTTACATCATGTACTATGTCTATCCTTGGTTTTGAATGACAGTTTTGTTTTGCCATATTTGACTTTATTCTTTTCCAAAAAAAAAAAGTATTAAGAACTAAGGAGTAATAAAACCCAAAATGTGTAAATTTTGTTGTAAAAAAGAGGGAAAAAAAGTGCTCTAAAGGATACAACTGCAAGTGTGTTTAGGGGTGTTAAATAGCTGACCATATTGTTTTTGGTTGGATCATTGAACACAACTGTTTGCAGTCTCTCTGTTTGAATGTTCACTTTGTATGCTTTGATACTGTGACCTGAGCAACTGTCTCTCAGAAGATAATGTGTAATCATTAACTGGTGATTTCTTACTGGTTTTTTTTTTTGTAGTTCTGTATTACTTATACCCTTACACCGCTTTGTTTTGTTTTGTTTTTTCTCTTTTTCCTTTTAAATAAGATTTAAAAAAATTTTTTTTCCTTCAAAGTACCAGAAATTTCTGTTTGCCTAGCCTGGCCCAGATTATTGATGATGGTTCTGATGACACTAACTGATATATATGCCAACATAAATTATTTTTACTTTTGACTACTTGCTATCCTCAGATATCCTAGATATCTGCCATCCAGGGTATCTAAAGCTATTCTAGAAAAGAGGCCTCATTTCTTTTTTTTGGGGGGGGGGGGGTCTTTTTCCTTTTTATCGGTACCAGGGTTCGAACTCACGACTGCCTGCTTACAAGGCAGGCGCTTATGCCGCTGAGCTAAATCCCAGCCCCTAAGAGGCCTCATTTTTAGCACCATCTTACAGCAGAGACAACTAAGGCTCAGAGAGGTCAAATACATAGCCCAACGTCAGACAGATAATAGGCTCAGGAGCTGCAAACTGAACGAGTTTTGTACAACACCAAAGCCATAAGGCTCTTTGTCATGTAGAGTTAGTGTCTCCACAAAACAGCAGCTTTGAGGTTGAAAACCACAGCATACTACATAGAACAAAGCTGCAAACAGAAATCACTTCAACTTTTCATTATCCCTTCCAAAACATATACACATGTACACACACACACACACACACACACACACACACACACACACACACGGCTATTCTAAAAATGATGACGTAACAGATGATTTTGCCTCTTTAGGTTTCCAAAATAATTATGACCAAAATGCAAAATAAACCAGTACAAAATTAACTTATAAACAATAAATTTTTATGGATAATATATAAGAGCAAAAAAGTACTATATCCTACGAACATAATTATAAAGACATTCATACTAACAATTTATACATTTAATTCAAACCACTAGTAAATAAAAAAATAGAATAAAATATATTTACCCCTTACTTGGAGAGGTTCTTGCTTTAGTGGAGCTTTGAGTTCTGCACCTATATTTTCTGCTGTAAAATTTATTAAAACAAGTTTATATAAAAGAGTTGTTTTTCATATTAACTAACAAACAAATATTATTAGCCAATTTAATCAATAAATGTATAAAAGATAATATTGCCATAGTCCTTATTGGATTTATCCTATGAATGTAAGAGTAGTTAAACATTACAAGTGTGATTTATTCCCCTCGGTAACAAATTAAAGATGAAAAACTATAAATCATTTCAGTAGCTATAAAGAAAAATCACTTAATAAAATACAACAGCCATGCAAATGGCTTTCAAAAAATTAGGACACAAAGGAATTACTTTAAAGGATAAAACAAATTTTTAACAAATATATTCAAGGTTAAGTGAATTCCTACAAAGGAAAAAACAAAATAAAATGCAAAAAATCCTCCCTCTTAAAACTGTCTTAGAACACTATTTGGTGAAGAAATGATGACTAATAAATTTGAGACAACTGTACAACCCTCCATACAAAATAAATAGATAACATAATCTAGATATAGAGAAAAAAATTTTTAAAAACCACGATGTGATATATACATATACCTTTCCCAATTCCCCACAATGAATGTATTTGTTTTGTTTCACAAATGTATGTTAATAGAAAGGGTGGGAAAAAACAACAAAAATAAATAAATAAATAAATTCAACTCTACTTCCTATAATAAATAGAAATTCTCTCCTATAATAAAAATTTCAGATAGATTATTTAAATGCATGTACATGCCTCAGACAACGTTAAATATTTTCACGATCAAGAAAGATTTCTTTGAGTTTGATCCCCCAAAAAAGACTTCTTAAACAAGTTATGCTGTATTAAAATCAGAATATCTGTTTTTTTAAAAATCCCATATAAAAAAAGGAAAAAAAAATCCCAAAATGAGATTATTTTCAATAAATGGAATCAAAGAACGAGTATTAAGATATTTTAACAACCCTTATTGATCAATCATAAAAATGAATGGAACAAACTTACATAGAAAAAAAATACAAATAAACTAATAAATATATAAAAGGTGATTACTTCATTATTAATCGCATGCAAATATAGCTACAAAATGCTACTTTACAACCATTAGATTAGGAAAAGTGAAAATATGACAACACCTAATGTTAGCATAGAAACGAAGCAACAGAAACACATACACTGCCGGATAATATATAAATAGGTACAAATAACTTGGTAAAAAAGCTGGCACTACCTAAATTAGTAAAACACAAGCAATAGGGCTGACTCTGCAGTTCTAGGTCAATATATTAGGCTTCAGAAAAACTTGCTCAAGGGCACAAGAGAAGTACATGAACAGAGCAGCATTGTGTTCTGTTGTTCCAAACTAGAATCAATCCAAATGCTCATCAGCAAAACAGACAAATTATGTTATATTCATACACCATTTCATATAGCAGTGAATAATGCTAATAAATGTCTATCTTCCTGTGAGCCCTGCGTGCCAAACACTCCTTGCAAAGTAATAAATTGTGGCAGAACGATCGTAAGTTAGAGGCCAGGCTGGGCTACATAGTGAGATCTAGGACAGCCTGAAATGAATAGCAAGAACCCTGTCTCAAAAAAACAAAAACAAAGTAATGAACTAGACATATACATTAATAGTAAAGATAAATCTTAGTAACAAAATTTTTTTTTAAATCACAAAAGAATACATGTAACTGTCACAAACCAATTTCAAAAATCAGGCAGAAATAAATAATTTAGAACATGTACAAATGTATCAAGCTATCCTCTCATTTTTTAAATCAAGAGACTGAGGCCCAAAATTCAAGACGATGACATAGATACACAGGCATACAGTGATGTGAGGTGGATGTCGTCAATGGAAAACTTTCAGGCTAAGTGATAAGTTCCTAGAAAATGATTTTATTCTCTTTTACATACCAAAGAATATTACAATGTATATGTACCACCAAGATTTTCTATGAAAATCTACAGCCTTACTCTCATTAAAATGTATACCCTTACTTAATCATAAAAAATTTCAAGATCTGGGGATGTAGCTGAGTGGTAGAGCATTTGCTCAGCATGTATGAGGGTTTGCGTTCAATCTTAAGTACTATAAAGAATAAGTAATTAATTAATTTAAAGTTGAATCACAGCTAACATTTATTCAGCATTTAACAATGTGTCCTGTATAGTCCTTCATAAAGCCCTATGTACTTAATGCATATAATTTCATTCAATCCCATGTAAATACCCTTCATCAGGAAACTAGGACAAAGTAATGCAAACTTCCCCCAAAGTAACACAGCTAGTATTTTAAATGCAGAGGCACAGTTAGGATGGAAACTCAAGACACTGATAAGCTGTTTAAGTTAATATTTTACTTATGTATAGTTGTGATTTATTTTCTTCAAGGGAAAAAAAGAAGAGACTCAATATAATAGTGGATTAGCAACTCGGAGGTTACTGGAAGCTCTAGACTAGAGGAGTTTTCATAAAACAGACACAGAGTAGACACAGTAGCCATGGGAACATGAAGTGGGAGAAATATTTGGACACTGAGGAAGTAAATGGAATACAGAAAAGACTCACTGAATTTTACAGAAGAATGATGCACTGAAGAGGAAACTGGTGTAACAGATTAAGAGGATAATTACAAAAGCAAAGTCCTTGAGCAGATGAGACTGCACGGAATCCAGAATACTGGATTCTGGAAGTCTCTGAAAGTGTAATTAAATAACAACTGTTTCCACATATTTACAAACATATTAAATGTGATCACTTTTGTGGTAAATTTGGACACTTACAATCTCAATGTCTATCTCACTTTACCATCTTTAATTTTTTTTTAACCTTTTCAATAGTCTCCTCTTACCCTATACCCTACTTGCTGGTTTAGAATTTCTAAGATTATATTTCTATTGTTTAATTGAACATTCATACTTTCTTGCAAATTTTTTCTAAACATCTGTGAAGTTATTTGGCATCTCTACCTTCCTCTGGAACTAGAAAAAAAAATTTTGCTGAAAATTTCTTTCATCTTACTAGTATTAAATATTGTTTATTATTTCTATTATCAATCTTAATTTTACTAACCTCTTTCATCCATTTCTTGTTCATCCTTTGTTTTGTACTTCTTTCTTCCTGAATTTATTCTGCATCTTGTAGGTTAGTAACATATCTTTACATGTGTGATAATTATGATCAATATAAAATTCTAAGATAACATTTACTTTTCCTTTATTCTTTCACGGCCACTACTATGAAATACTCTCCCTTTTATTGTCTGTATACTGCTGCAAATAAAACATCCACTTCAAAAGAGCAGCAACTTGACCCAACACTATGATTTTTTTGTTTGATAAGTTTTAGTTTAGGTTCCTTGCTGAATCTATGATTTCCCTGTAAGGTGTCTGGAGTAGATTGATTTTTGCTTATCTTGCTTAATAGTCAAAAGGCACTTTCTTGAAGATATTTTATGCATCTTTAAAAAGTGAATTTTAATTTACTGATTTTCTTTATGGCTATCACTATTTAATCTACTAAATTTTTATTTTAGTGACTCCCTTTCATTTCTAAAATTTCTAGTTGCCACCTTTTCGCATCTACTTGTTCTGATTTTATTCCCACTAGTTTATGTTTCAAAACAGCTTATGCTTCTTAGTGGACATGAGTCCTTCATTTATATTGAGGGTATTTTAGCACAATTCAGGCTATTATTTCAGCTGGAGTTAGTTATTTTTTGATTCTGTTGGCTTTCTTAGCATTAGGATTTCACATATACTTTTAAGTTTTGGAGTTTGCAAACTAAAAATAGAAATTTCATTTGACCCAGCTATAGTTCTCCTGGGTATATTACCAAAAAAGTTAATGATGTCATGCCACAGTGGTACACGCATTACCATGTTACTACAGTGCAATTCACAATAGCTAAACTCTGCAACAGCCCATACGTTCACTGACAAGACAAATGGACAAAGACAATGTGGTGAAAATACACAATGGACTATACTTGGCCACAAAGACAGAAATACTGTCATTTGCAGAATGGATGGATTTCTGAGACCATTTTGTTAAGTGAACTAACTCAGAAAGTTAAATCTTGTATGGAAACAGGAGATTTTAGTTGCTAGTGGTCTTCTTGCCTCCTAACATGTACAGCTTCCTATAAGACACTGACTTTGGTAGCAGAGGGAACAGCCTCCTTGTATAGGGACGAGTGGAGAAGTTCAAATGTTGAGCTCAAACTCAACACCTGGCTATTGATGTAGCACACAGATCCATCACCCCAAAAAAAACCAAACTCCTAGCTGCCACTACCTGCTTACAGATCCAGGGCCCAGATGTTTCTGTCACATTTTTAAGATAAAGTACAGAGGGTGATTTTTTTTTAGCCCAGCTGACTTCAACTTTTTACATTTACATTTTATCTAACATTCCAGTAAGCACAAAGTAGAGTGGGTGCCTCAAAACATGGACTCACAATACCAACTTGATCAGAAGCTGTACCTATCCACTGATTTCTTTCAAGAATTCTATGAAGAAATCAAATGCTAACAAACAAAGCAATTACAAAGGCCAAACTCTTTTTGTAATAAAAACAAAAAACTTTAGATATAAATTTTAGTATACTTTTGGCAATTATTTTTTCAATAAAAACCACTGAGAAAAATTACTGTGTACGGTATGATACAGTGCAATTACTAAAACATGTGCAGAAAGATCTAAATCTTTATCTATGAACCAACTACTAAGTAGGTTATAGTGGCGTACTGTATATTAAAAATAGGCTTACTGAAAACATTTCTACTTCATTAATAACTACAGACTATAGTACTAGACATTAATGAATTAAATAATTATCATGATTCTTATTAGTATTACAATGGTAGGGTATTCTAAGCATCTTTATCTACAGATATATATATATATATATATATATATATATATATATATTAATTTTGTGTTGGGAAATAACAGCAGAACCAAGGGAAGGGGGAAGAGGTACAGTAGTAAATTTTCCATACTCACTAAGATCTGACCAACTGAAATTTACTGTCAAAAGTTTCAAATACCATCCTTCTTTCCTCAGTGATCACTCAATCAAATCACGAGAAGTTTCTCTGAATACTTCTTAATATTCTTCTCACCACAAACTGTCTAGATGTTACTAAATATATAGTGTTATAAAGCACAAACAAGAATGTTAGTAAATGGCTCAAACATGTATGAATATTTACTTTGCTCACTGCCATCTTAAAAGTCATACTGAATCGCTGGAGTAGAATATTTTACCCAATATCTCTAGGCATTTGTTTTAAGCTTAAGTCCTGGCTGTTTGCCAAACATCTGCTGTCATTAGGAAAATTAAAACTAATTTTACTAAAATTTGAAACATCTGAATGCTCCTTAAAAATTTAAGGATGCCCTAGCAAGTCTGCTTCTTAATAAGCTGTTCCTGACTTTAGCATGTGATTTGAATTATTCAACAGTCAATCTCAAACCCTTAACTATACAAATTATCTTTCAATCAAGCAATTACTTGGTGTCTAACCGATGGCTAACAGGATCTAATTTGGCCTAAGCAAATCTTGAAAAAAGAGCTGAAACTAAAACCATCAATAAACAATATATTTCTAATACATGAAAATAAACTTAATCAGACTGGACTTTATGTACTTCAATGCAGTCCTAAGGACTTTAATAAATATTTTCTGACTTTTGCTGTTGAGTGAGAAAATGTCATTGAATGTAAACATTCCTTGATTACAAAAAATGAGAATAGAGAACACAAACTCAGTGGTACTAAAAAGAACTTCAGTAATCTTAAAGATCTTTTGAATTGCTACCAGATGGAAACTGTTTGCTCAGACAGTACAATTTTCCAGTTTACTAAATGCTGTCCCCGAAAACCAAAAGATAAATCAAACTTTCTAGTCTTTAGAACCAATATTAGTATCAACTTCATCAACATTACAGAAGGCGTAATAATGTGAACCAAATGATATTTCACCAAATCAGAAATGAAGATTTGGTATTTAATGAAAGTCTTGGCTAAGGCATTTTCAAAACAAATTTTAAAGGACTAAGAAGAGAAGTAGGAGACTATGATCAGCTTCATGAAATGGAAGTTCTTTTGAAAGTTCTGGATAAAGCACATAGAAACTATATAGAGTCTTTTTTTGAAGCAGCAAGCATGATGAGTCAGCTTTCTCACAAGCATTTGGTTTTAAATTATGGTGTATGTGTCTGTGGAGAGGAGAATATTCTCGTTCTGGAGTTTGTAAAATTTGGATCATTAGACATGTACTTGAAAAAGAATAAAAATTCTATAAACACATTATGGATATTTGAAGTGGATAAACAGTTGGCATGGGCTATGCATTTTCTAGAAGAAAAAAACTGTATTGAAGGGAATGTATGTGTCAAAAATATTCTACTTATGAGAGAAGAAGACAGGAAAACAGGAAATCCTCCTTTTCATCAAACTTAGTGATCCTGGCACTGGTATTACAGTTTTACCAAAGGACATTCTTAAGGAGAGAATAATATGGGTGCCACCAGAATGCATTGAAAATCTAAAAATCTAAATTTGGCAACAGACAAATGGAGCTTTGGTATTACTTTGGGGGAAATCTACAGTGGAGATGAACCTCTGAGTGCTCTAGATTCTCAAAGAAAATTACAGTTTTATGAAGACAGGCCACTTCCTGCACCAAAGTGGACAGAATTAACAAACCTTATAAATAATTGTATGGATTATGAACCAGATTTTAGGCCTTCTTTCAGAACCATCATACGAAAATCATATGTTACCAAACACAAGGATGAATGTTTCAGGGTCTTCTGGTGCTTCTGAGGACTTGAGAGCCCACACAGTTTGAAGAAAGACACTTGAAATTTCCTCAGTAACTTGGAAAGGGTAACTTTGGAAGTGTGAAGATGTGCCGGTATGACCCTCTAGAGGATAACACTGGGGAGGTGGTGGCTGTAAAAAAGCTCCAGCATACTACCAAGGAGCACCTCAGAGACTTTGAAAGGGAAATTGAAATCTTGAAATTCCTACATGATAACATTGTAAAGTACAATGGAGTGCTGACCGGTTATGGAATATTTACCACATGGAAATTTAGATTACCTCCAAAACCACAAAGAACAGATAGATTACAAAAATAATTCTGCAATACACATCTCAGATACGCAAGTGTATAGAGTACCTTGACATAAAAAGGTATATACACAGAGATCTGGCAACAAGCAATATATTGGTGGAGAATGGGAACATTGTTAAAATTGGAGATTTTGGATTACCCAAAGTCTTCCCACAAGACAAAGAATACTACAAAGTAAAAGAATCTCTGACACACAGCAAGTTTTCTGTGGCCTCAGATGTTTGGAATAGTTCTTTATGAGCTTTTCACATATATTGAGAAGAGTAAAAGTCCACCAGCAGTGTTTACGTGTATGACTGGCAATGGCAAAGAAGGACAGATGATTGTGTTCCATTTGACAGAACTCCTAAGGAGCAATGGAAGATTACCATGACCAGATAGATGACCAAATGAGATTTATATGATCATGACAGAATGCTGGAACAATAATGTAAACCAATGCCCCTCCTTTAAGGACTTAGCACTTCGCATGAATCAAATAAGGGACAACATGACTGGATGAAAGAAATGATTTACTGTGAGACCAAAAGAGATTTATAGAACAAAGTTTTATATTTTACATTGTTGTGGATTATTGTTGTAATAGTTATTATATACATCATGATCTAGCCAGCAAGGATGCAAAAGTATCTACTTGAAACATTCAAAGTTTATTGAGTTTTTCTTCATATGAACATATATAAAAGACCTTCATGAAAAATCCGAAGCAAGAAATTTTGTAAAAAGTTTCATGAATCTTAGTTACATATCCTTCTGTGGCAAAAGAAAGACTTTTTTTCAATTTAATTTTTTGAGAGATAAAAAAATTAAATGTAAAATTTGCAGTGTTAAAGATGAACAGAAATATGTCGTTTTTAATGACAGTGAATGTATACTACTTTGGTATCTTGTGTGATTTACACAAGGACTTGTGTTCATTAATAATATTTTCTAACTTTTCCATGTTGATCTATAACTACTATACAAATTATAATGCTCAGAAAATTGAATAAACACCTTTGTTTTTGTTCATCTAAAAATAAAAAATCTAACATCTTTACTCCAGTTAATGAAGAAAAAGAATCCTATTTATAGATGTCAACTTTAAAGATTCTGTATAGTGAAACCAATGTCAATACATTTGCCTGAATCTATAATCATTTAAGAATATATTATGATATATATTAAATAATATATTCATATATTTTACCATTAATTACATTATTTCACCATATTTTGTCTTTACTGTGCTCTTAATAAACATGCTTAATTCTAGAATTTAGGAACTCATTATATTCTCCATTCCCTCTTCCTATAATATCCAACTACATTTATCCAAGCAACTGTTCATCCTAACAAGAGATAGAGAAGAAACTGACTAAAAGTGCACAGTTAAGCCCAGAGGAATGGGCGTAGGAAAAAGAATGAAAAATAGGCCTTATGAACATGAACGGTTTCTCAGGAATCACTACAGTCTTCTTCTGTAGACAATGAACTATTACAAAGCTAGTCTTGGGATGTTTATTCTTCAAACACTCTAATCTGATACCATATACTTCTTGGTTTTTCACCAGCCATTCCTTCCTAAGTCCACTTTCCACCAACTTGTAATTCATTTTGGCAATTTTGTACTAAAGATCTTATCTCTACTTATAACCACTTCCCTGCAACGTCTAGAACTCATGGCTTCAGTTCCCATTTGTGTCCAGCAAAAAACTTTTAAATCTTTACCCCCAGGTTAAAATACCATGCACTCACTAACTTACACAAGCTCTTACTATGTGCAAACCACTGCTCTAGGCACACAAGTTCCTGTTATTGTTGAGGCTTGCCACTTGCCACAACTGTAAAGTAAAGAAATAAATGAAACACTAAAAGTATCAGTCAAGAGTGCTGCCTACACAGAAAATTACAGTAATATTAAAGACCAGGGGGCTATTTTAGTTTGAGGATTTAAAAATACCTGTGTGCAAACCTGATATTTCAACTAAAATTTTAGCTGGACAAGATGGCTCACATTTGTAATCTTAGGATTCTGGAAGGCTGAGGCAGGCAGACTGCAAGTTCAAGCCCAACTTTTATGACTTAGTGAGACACTGTCTCAAAAACTAAAAAGAGGGTGGAATACATCCTAGTATGAGATCAATTCCCATAAAACAAAGACATGAATAACTAGAAAGGGTCAGCCATGTGAATAGGGGCACCTTGGAAAGACAAAGTAACTAGAGCAAAGGTCCCACAAGAACCAACTAAGAGATCAGCTTAGTTGAAACATAATGAACAAGTAAGAGAGTAATAGATGAAAATGGACATGAATATAAACTCTCATCAGATTCACACAGTCCAGCTATCCAAAACCAAATTAACATATCATTAAAATATTTTCAGTGATATTTGTTCTTATACAAATCAATGAAATGATTTATACAGCTGTCTGATGCAATAACCAAGCACTGTCCTTTACTTTTCCTTCCATCTTCTAAATGTAACTACCATACCCTAACTGTTCAGCTTCTAAATCTCCTGACTTCATCTATTCCCCTAAAAAAGGATTACCATTAGTGCAGCCCCTAGAACTTTACTTGTATTACCACTTTTAGTCTCCTTTGCAATGTTAGCCATTCCTCATGCCAATACCTACTTTTCTTCATGCCCCTAATTTGATATCATTTCTTTACAGAAATCTTTCCTAAGTACTCAAGACTAAGGGGTCCCTTCCATGTGCTCCTACAATACACTGAATTTCCCCATTCTAGTACTTATTATAAAATACTTTTTGCTTAGTTTCTGCTTTAGTAATGGAGATTACTATTTATTGCCATATTAAATTAATCAATGTACTGTCATTGTTTGTCCACTTTTTTTTTTTAAACCGGTACCAGAGATCGAACTCATGACCACCTGCTTGCAAGGCAGGTGCTTAGGCCACTGAGCTAAATCCCCAGCCTGTTTGTCCACTTTTTATGCTTTGATTTTGTGACTTGAGCAACTACTTCAAAGATAACAATATGTAATTTATCAACTAGTGATTTCTTACTTTTTTTGAAATTCTGTACTATTTCTACCCTTTTTTGCCTTTTTCTCTAAATAAAAATTTTAATCAATAAGCAAATAAACAGCTTCCTTTTAATGTTGCATTACAGAGTAGATATCTTGAACAAAAATTTTTTAAATGTATGAGGAGGAAGAATTCAAAGAGGACAAAAGCAAAGTGAAAGCAGGACCTCCTACAGACTAACAGCACAATAAAGCCAGCTTTTCCCCAGTGATTACCGTTGAAGCTTGTATTGTTTGAATGTCTACCTCCATAGAGGCAAAGGACATGAGAGACCAGAGAGTTGGGCTAGCTTCTACTCAAGATGGGGACTGGCACAGGAGATACCCAGACAACAAGGCTTCATAAGAGGTATACTTGTGAACTCGAAATAAATAACAACTACAGAACAGAACAGTAAGGAAACAGACCTGCCTCTACTTTGGTGGTAAGTAGCAAGGAAGAAAAAAAACACTTTCCTGAAGATCTTAGGACAAGTCAATCTTCACACAGTATGCTGTGCAAAATCGTGCCACAATGTAGACTAAAATATCTGAGGTACAGAATTTGATTTAACATGATCCCAAGTTGCATCAGCTAACAGAAGCAAAAGCAAATCCGTTAGGTAAAAATACATCCTCAACCCAGATAAAACATCAGTATCAAGACAGAAAAACTGCATGAAAAGCAACCAACTCACAGTTACAAAACACAAGTATAGCATCATTAATAAGAACAAAAATGAGAAGAAAAAATGATACGTAGTAAGAACCAAAAAGAATTCCAGTCACAAAATACAAAAATTAGATTTAGAGTTAATGTTTTTAAATTAGTTTTTGAAAGTGTGAATATGTAAGCAAAGAATTAGAGACCAACCAAGGAAAGAGGAAAAGTTTTCTTGAAATGAAATATATAATAATTAAAATTAAAAATGCAGCATGCACAACCAATGAGCAGATAGAGAAGAAATGAGTGATCTATGTATACCCAAGGAAATAATTTAGAAGGTAAACCAGAAAGATAAACAGAAAATTCGACAGAGATTTAGTTTACAGACAAGGAAAACAGACAGGATCTAATATATTCCTATTCGAGTTCCAGAGAAGGATAATAGGGAAGCAGGGAAAGAGTGTCTGAGGAGATAATAGCAGTTTCAGAGTTATACAAAAATATCAATCCTCAGATCCAATAATCCCAATAAATCTCAAGCAGGAAAAATACAAAGAAACATATATTCAGTCACTAAGTAGTAAAACTGTCATTGATACACAACTTTTAAAAACAAAGGTCATGACATTTTTAAAACAAATAGAAAAGATGTAACAACAAAGGCAGAACAAAAGCCAAAATGAGAAGCCAAAATACACCAGAATAATGTTTTAAATGTACTTGTGCCACAAAAGATCCTGATCCAAAGGAACTTCTATAGGATTCACATAAGACAGAAAGATTGCAGAAATAAGAAAAAAGTGGTTAATAAATATTTTAGATAAATCTAAATAAATTATAATGTATATTTTATAGAAGAACAGAATAGATACAAAATATTAGCCAACAGATAACATGTAAATTGAGAAAGTGATCAGAGCTAAAGCACCCTTTAAGTTCTTTGTAGTTTTATAAAGGAAAGTAAACATCAATAATTACCTTTTAGACTTTGAAGGATAGACATAGAGTAGAAAAATTCTAAACAAGTGTGCATGGAGTGTGCATGGAGGAGAGGGGATAACAGAATTAAAAAACCTTAAAGCTAAAGGACATAAGTACATCTGCAATTTAGAATTTAGGGTAAATAGAAGGCTGGAGATACAGCTCAGTGGCACAGCACCTGCCTGGCAAGCGTAAGGTCATGAATTCATAGACTATTATGAACTTTAAAGAAATATATTAAAATTTGAAGTGGACAAATACCTAGAAAAAAAAAGAACTCACTATACATGAATAAAAAAGTAGAATTACAGAAATTAAATCAGCAATTTAATAGCTCCTACAAAGAAAATATCAGTCTAGTTTTATCAAATATTCAAGAAACAAGTAATTTTTACATAAAACATTCAAGTGTATATATTAAAAGGATTTATACATACCTGTTTCACCAAAAGATGGTACCTTTTCTACTCTGTGTGTTTGTGATCCCTGCCCTTCTTTCTGGATATTTGTAGAGTACAACTTTATTTGGCTCAGTGTACAAATATGTGGGTGACGATAGGGAACCATGCATGCAAAGTTTCCAAATGTCACCAAATTCTGCCATTCTAAAAGAAAAAAAAACCAGACAAAAAAAAACATTATTTTAATTTCAAACCAATTCCCAGCTGCACAATGAACAACCCACCTTCTTCTCAGAGGTTATCTGCCTAGATGCATAAAGAACCACATTTTGTAAAGATAAAGTTTAGACAATATTTCAACTTTTTTCCATTTTATAAGTTTATACAGAAAAGTTTAAAAATACATGAAATTAAATAGAACATTCATACTATTCAGTTATTTTGAAAAGTGTCTTATATGTAATATATATGTAATACAGTCTTTATTTTGGATACTGGTGATGTGCTAAACTTATTTTTGGCATAAATGTATTTTTCAGAATAAAGGGCTAGGGAGGTCGGGGAGGACTTCCTACTCAGAAATTATCCTGCATCCTCTTTTTACTAGCTGGAGATCTAGTTCTCTTTCACTAACAATCAATAAGTGAAATATATATATATATTTGTGCCACCACGCCTGGCAAGTAAATTATATTAATCAGTCATTCATACTGTCACTGATTTTTAAGCAGATAATTAGATCAACATTTGGTGAGATGTCTCCATAGGGGGAAATTCTAATTGAGCACAAAAAGGACTAATTATGAAGCATTTGGACTAGGATGACTTATAGGCTACAATTTTACAGAAGTGATAGAAAAGTAAACCTGTCTTTATATTCCTGTGACCCTCTTTCTCTTTTGCTTTTACTATGAGTACTTTGAATCCCCCTTTTTGAAAGAACTCAAAAATTCTGTGTATATACAATTCATATATTGTAACACTTTAGGTGAATAATGAAATCATATCATTATAGACAATCCAGTTTCTCCAAGGGTGGAAGATTGAACATTTAAGAGGTGAAATTTTTCTAATGCTTATTAATGATCTAAAATTTCTGATTCATATGTGTGGGTGTGCAGATCTATATCTTCTGAAATACAATCATTTTAATGGATCACAGGAGAACATAAGTCATTGTGAATGCTGAAGATAACTTGAAGAGAACAAAGGAAATTGGACAAGTAGCAGTCACTCAAGTTTTAGGCTTAGAATTTATTTTCTTGGAAAATTTCTTGACATCAATTTATTCTCCCCCCGCCCCTGCCGCCCTTTTTTTTTTTTTTTTTTTTTTTTTTTTTTTTGGAAAATTATTCAAGGCCCAGTTATTTTCATTTTTTTTTTTTTTTTTTGAGACATGGTCTTGCTATGTAGTCTAGGCTGGCCTTGAACTTGCAGCATCCTTCTGCCTCAGCCTCACAAGTGAATCTATTTTTTCAATTTTATTTTGAAAAAGAAAAAAACCAAAATTTCAAAACATGATAATTAGGGGTAGCAATGATATATACATTGCATATTGTTATCTTCAAATCAGTTACTGAGTACATCTGCATTTAATTGTCCGAACAATCCCACCACAAACCTTTCTTCAATGAGTTCAGAGAAATCAGTAGTATAACTATCTTAATAAAATCTTCCGTATACATCCTCATATATCTATATATAAAGTATATTGTTTCTTCAGCTTCTCACACTAATAAAAGAATGCAATGTTTAGACATGCATCTCTTATTTATTTCACTGAGTATGGCCTCAAATGCATCCTTTACCCACAAGTCTCAAGTTTATCATTCTTTATGGCTGAGTAGTACTCTCTTGTAAAAAATACCACATCTTTTTTATCCATTCCTCAGTAGATGAGCATTTAGGTTGTTTCCATGATCTAGCTATTAAAATTGTGCCGCTGTAAACATGAGAGCACATATATCGCTGTGATATGATTTAATACTTGTGGGAAAATATCCCAAAAAGGAATAAGCTGGGTTGAAATGGGGCCTCCAATTCTAGTTTTCTGAGGAACACTGGTGTAGACACCAATTTCCACAGTGGTTGCAGCAGTCCACACTCCCACCAACAGTGGAGAAGGGTTCCTTTCCCCCACAATCCCACCAGCATTTGTAATTGGCTGATTTCTTGATAATAGCCATTCTTTCTGGGGTAAAGTGGAATCTTAGCGTTATTTTAATTTGCATCTCTCAAATAAACAGTGACACTGAACAGTTTTGCATATATTTACTTGCTGTGTTCTTCACTGAAGTGTATATTCATTTCAGTTGCCCATTTCTAGATTTTGTCTTTAAATATAGGAGGGCTGATTTTTTTTTGAGTTCTCTGTGTTCTCAATAGTAATCCTCTGTCTGAGGTACAGCTGGCAAACATTTTCTCCCACATTATGAGTTGTCTCTCCACTGTTGGTGATTTCTCTTGCTGTGAAAAAGTTTTTTAGTAAGACCTTAGTTGTTGATTCTTTGTGATAGTTTCTATACAACCAGGGTTTCATTCATAAAATCTTTATCTATACCAACGTCTTCAAGAGTTTTCCCTCCTCTTTCAGCATATTTATTGTTTCTGTTTTAATATTTAGATGTTTGGATGAAAGGCTGAGTAATTAAAAAATAAGAATGGAAGATTTGTATACACTAAGATATGTAAAGTGCTAGCAAATTAGTGAAAGAGAAATAAAGACAACTCTCATTTTTAAAATGCACAGAAAAGCATGTTCTTCAATATGGAAGCTAGTGTCAACTTTTCAACCCTATTAAAAATATCTTTTGTAATTATTACCTAAGAAGAGCGCTATGCCACACTTTGTTTTTTAACCTACTGATGAAACTTTTTTGCAGTTTGTGCTAAGGTTAGAGGAAGCATTCCTGTCTAAAAAACCTCACAAGAGGACTTGTTTCTATCACTTGATTTTATTAGGGTTTTCAAGGTTCTCATTAGTCTTTAAAATATCTGATTAAAGAAAAGTTCAAACATATGCAAAGATAGACAAACAGTACAATAAACTTCCACATACTTATTGTTTACTATCAACAATTACCAACTCAGGATGAATCTTGTTTCATCTCTGCTTGTATCAGTGTTTTCACACCAGTAAAATAATTTGAAACAAATATTAAACATTAATTTCATTCATAGCTATTTCCATATATCTAAAAGACAAGAATTTAAATCAAACCACCATTACAATTTTTTTTAAAAGTCCCTCAATCTCACATATATTCAATTTCAAATTTCTACTGGTTACAAATGTTATAACTTTTCAGTTTCTCTGTAAACAGATCCAAATAAGGAACACGTAACAGTGATTGAGATGTCTTTTAAATTTCTTTTAAGTTACAGAATGTCTTTTTTTTTTTTCTTTTCATTGGTAGGGATCAAACCAGGGCTTCACACATGCTAGGTTAGCACCCTACCACTGAGCTAACACTGTTCCCCAGAATGTATTATTTTCTAACTGCGTTTTTAATACTGAACAAGCCAGGTTGTCCATACTGCTTTTGTCCTAGACTGAATTTTGCTGATCAAATTTTCCTGGTTTTCAACCTATTCTTCTATGTGTTTTATAAATATATGGGTGTAAAGGCTTCCTCTAAATTCAGGTTTATGAGGATGACCCCTTTTAAGTAGTGACAGGACTCTCACAATGTGAACTGGGAAAGTAGCTCAGTGGCACAGCACTAGACTAGCGTTGTTCAGGCCCTAGTTTGATCCCTAGCACCACACACAAAAAAATTTTGGTTGTCACTTTGTGTTGGTGGAATATCTACTGCTATTCAATACCCAGAACTATGTATTCATTAGGTGGTTACAAAACCATGACATCTTAATTTGTCACGTCTTCATCTATTAGTCAAAATACCTCTTCAAAGAGACAATTCCCCTTAGTTACCAAATAGTATAAATTACATAATAATAAATGCTTTCATTCATACCCTTTTTTGACCAGTTTTCAAAACAGTAAATTCATTACCTACCACCCTACCCTGGTGACACAGTTTTGGGTTTGTGTGTATATCACTACAGGTTTGGGCTGAGGATGTAGTTCAGTGGTGCAGCAGTTGTCTAGCAGGCATAAGGTCCTAAATTCAATTCCCAGGATGGAGAAAAAAGTCTTTACAATTTCATATATTTAAACATTATTCGATACAGTGTTTCAATTCATTTCAGTTATTATCCAGAATGCTCAGTGTTCCATTTTTAACCAGTAGAGGGCTCTTCAAATCCGTCTGTCCTAGCAACCTCGGATAGCTCCCTTGCTATTTTGAAGTCTTCAAGTTTTAATTTGTAGAATTTCAAGTATCAGCAACTTTAAAATATACATGTTTGGCATTATTAATACAAGGCTGAAAACTGTTTATATCTTTAAAACTATGTAAGATCACATTTGATTGAATGAAACAAATAAAACCATACAAATAACCCTTTCTTCAAAGTAACGTCTAAAACAAGGTGCATAGAGAATATTAATCCTTACGTTGACACTGACTACTCTCTTGATCTGGACAAAGACTTTTCCTATATATTTAAAGGGTATTTTTCATCAAGATTGCTCAGCTACTCTTATTAGTCTAATAGCAACAGTCACCAGTAGTTAAAACATGTCTGCTTTTACTTTACTGCTTTCACCTTGGTATCTTCTAATAACACTGCTACTGATTACCAATTCTCTCTCTCCATTCTGGCTTGCCATCTTCCACTTACTCTGGTTTCCAAAGAAAACCTGGCATTCATGTTTAGACTAGTAAAAAAACAAAAAACAAAAAACAAAAAGAAATTTCCTTTCCCCATACAAACTTACAATTCAGTCTACTACTACACATGTTGCTTCTACAAGTATAACTAAAAACAAAAAGATTCCTTGTGGTTTGGGTGTATTTACAGCTAATTTCAGGACTAAAGTCAAATTTGTATCATAAGTCTTCCAGATGATGTCTCCTTACCTAAGAGACTATTTCTGGAGGTTTTTTTTCCCAAAAAAACTTCTAAAGCACTGACATATAAAAACTACTCATCACTATACTTATTTTTAAAGCTCTGACAAAGTATGACTTTAAAATACAAAATCACACAAGACACAAAGACTGTTCTTGATGGTATGACTAACCACAATAGAAAACAGAAATGAATATCTTTAAGAGAAAAATGATTAAGTTATTGAAGGGTCCTATATTTTCATTATGTAGTTATTAACAATTAAACTTTTCTTTTCTTTTTTTTTTTTTTTTTGTCTTTTTCCTTTTTTTATCGGTACCAGAGATCGAACTCACGACTGCCTGCTTGCAAGGCAGGTGCTTGTGCCACTGAGCTAAATCCCCAGCCCCCAACAATTAAACTTTTCATAAAAAGGAAATGGGCTGGGGACATAGCTCAGTGACAGTCATAGGCCACTGGTTCATATCCCAAGCAGGAGGGAAGGTGAGGATCTAGGAAAATGAAACACAAAATTACATGGGGTAGGGGAGACTAATGCAATGATTTTAACTATAGGACTAATAAAATACCTAGATTACATATAACTTTTATTTCTTATACTTTTCTATATTTAAAAATTGTCTAAGATAAAAGAAACTAAATTGCTAAATTATATGGAACTGCATCAAGGCCTTATTAACATCATCATCACTTGTGATACAGTCGATGTGACATTAATACACTGATTATCCATGTAGTTTACTTTATCCTTTCTGTTAGCCATAAACACAGGAAATGCTGCCTACTCATCAGCTAGCCAATAAAAGTGTGACTCAGCCTAGAGAACTATAGCTGACAGTAAGGAACAAGTCATCTTTTTTGACGAAGGAACAATAAATATGAGACACTGACAGTTTCCTACACAGCATCCTGGCATACATCTTTACTGTCTTGCTTAATTCTTTTCAACATTGGCTTGGAAAAAACAAGAAAACATCAAACACACTGAGCCTAAAAGGGTCTAACAAGTCTCAAACTTCATTTTATCCTACCACACTTTGCAAAACCCAATCACAGCAGAATCCTTTCTGCTCCAGAATATCATTCACGGTTCCTTCACTCTGCCAGGATTGCTCTTTCCCCCACAACTTCACCCAGCCTGCATCTCCTTTAACTGAGCACAGTCATCATATCTAACACCCATCCCCAAAATGATGAAAGCCAGCACATCTAATGAAACAGCCCTTCTTGGTTTTGTTCTAACCCATCATTTCTTTCTAATACAGCACTTTATATTTTCTTTCTCTGAATATCTGTGTGATAAAGGTGGAAACTCCTTCAGCACTACATTACAACAATGTCTGGCATCTCTTTGCAGAATGATCCTCATTTGCAAATCCCTATCAGACACATACTACAGTTAACTTCACTTTATAGTTAAGTACAAGAAATTGCATCATGAACTTAGTGTACATGGAATCATCCTGTCAGTCTGTCAAAATGGTCTTATAACTGTAAATGTTCTCAGTTATTAAGAGACTGGGCACAACTTACCTCTGCTGGGGTTAAAAGTTAAATTTTCAATACTCATGATAATAAATGCTAGATTAGAAATAGTAATAATATAAAAAGATTTAATTTCTATGTGTTATTTTTACACTTTTACTAAATTTCAATTCAAGCAAAACTATGTATGTCAATCTTGCATAAAAAATTCAAAGAAGCACTTTCTCATCTCAAAATTTTGTCAAATGAGGCAAAAGGTAAATGTATGAAAAATAAGTATGTGCTTTATATAGTGTGAAATTTTTTAAAGGGACATGAAAACTAACATTTTTAATATTTAGAAACACAGATCTTCCTAGATATCCAGAAACCCACTGTTAATATCACAGTATTTTCTAAGGTTTTATATAACACAGAAAAATCTTCCTATTATCACATGA
Organism: Cavia porcellus; assembly: GCF_034190915.1. Taxonomy (NCBI): domain Eukaryota; kingdom Metazoa; phylum Chordata; class Mammalia; order Rodentia; family Caviidae; genus Cavia; species Cavia porcellus. The sequence goes on along the minus strand of NW_026947513.1, from coordinate 21,922,295 downwards.
TTCTTCTAAATTATGGTATTTCAAAACTAAAAGCTGCACATATAACCAACCCTTAATACATCACTAATATTTCAGTTTCTATTTCTTACCTATAACTGAGCTACAAAATTATTACCATTTAAGTGAACTTGTGTACAATTTTAATATGTATCTGATCATTTAATGTAAATTCTTTAAAGCAGAATTGTTAGGTCAGAGGACACAAACTTTTCAAAGTTCTTTTTATACAAAGAATAATTCTCAAAACAACGTTGAACTATACATTCCCAATCAATAGTAAGAGAGTTCCTGTTTTCTTATACCTTCAATATGGGTATTATCATTATGAAACCTTAGTCAATACAAGACAAACAGTAATAAAATCCTTCAAATGTCAACATTCTTTTTAGTGAGTACATTTTGCATATTTATTGGACTTCTTTATGTACTCCTTTTGCATTTCTTTTGCCATTTTCCCACTGGAATGTACACTGTTCTGTAAAGCTTTATTCTAAACTAAGGATATTAACTCCACAACTACATTATTCAATAGTCACTATATGTTGAGCACTTGAAGTATGGTTATTACAAATTGAGATGTGCTGTAAATGTAAAATACACACTGAATTTGTATTTTTTTAGACTTAATACAAAAAGGGAAGGCACGGTAGATCAAACAACTTTTTAAACACATGTTGAAATATTTTTAATATACTGGGTAAAACAATCAAATTAACTTAATTACTCTTACTTATTTTTCCCCCAATACTGGGGATTGAACCTGGTACCACACTGAAGTACCCATAGAGCACTGAGCTACATCCCAAGCCCTTTTTATTTGTTTGAGACAAGCTCTAAGATGCCCAGGGAAGGTTTATGTTCCTCCAGCCATCAATCTCCCACACAGCTGGACTTATCGGTCTGAACCACAACGCCCTGCTATGTTTACTTTCTAAAGTATGACTACTGGGGCTGGGAATTTAGCTTGGTGGCATAAGCACCCACATGGTAAGTGCAAGGTTGTGAGTCTGATCCCTGGCATCAAAACATAAAAATAAAACATGACTACCAGATAACTCAAAATTATATATGTGGCCTAATTCCCTCACATTTCTTTTGGACAGCGCTGTCACTGAATCCTATTTTCCTTTCTGTTCAGTGCTGACTTGAACCCAGAGCCTTCACGCTGACTTACTTTTCCAGCTTGGCTTAGCCTAGCCTAGCCTAGCCTTTCCTATGGACAGAATCTCACTAAATCTTTAAGTTGCTCAGGTTGGTTCAAATTTGCAGTCCTCCTGCCTCAGCCTCCCAGAGTGCTGGGATTAAAGGTACACAATAGCACACTCAGTTTGTTTGTCTGTTTTCCTTCAAAAGTGTTTCTCATTTTTTAAGTATTCAACTAATGCAAGTACATGCCTTAAAAGACTTTCCCAGCCACACAGGCATTTCAGCAGCAAAAAGCAAAATTTTACTTTTTCAAAGAAACGTGTTTTTGATTTTTTTTTTTTTTTGTCAATAGTTCTTTTTCTTCTCACATGCATTTCATTTAAGTAGTACTCTTTCTCTAGTTTTTACTTTTTTTTTTTTGGTACCATGGATCGAACTCACAACCTCACGCTTGCCAGACAAGTGTTTATGCCACTGAGCTAAATCCCCTGCCCTAGTTTTTACATTTTACCAAAATCATAGTTACCTTTCAAAACCATGTTTCAGTATTATTGAAATTTCCACAAAATTATTTTTCTAATCCAGTAAGTGTTTCTCTGTGCAAAAGTATATTTTAACTTTTCATGGTAATAAACATTTCAAGTAACCGCAATGTCATTCTGACTGGTAAGTCAGGTAATTATTACCTCTGTTTCAAAAAGACAAGACAAAAAGCATATAATTTTGGCATAATGACAGCTATGGACAACAGGGATTACAAATTAAACCTTCAACTCATTTTACCTAAGTTTAAAGGAAAATTTAAGGTTAACATACTATCTGTATTCTCAGTGTAAAATTCCAAAATTGTTTGGTTCATAGAAGCAATTATATTAGAAACTGCACTTGGGTATCTTGTGCACAAGATAAGCGGATGGTTTATTCGATAACAAGTATCCTGCCTATATGGACAAACTCAATGATTACACTTTTCTATCACTACCCAAAAGCCCCCAAAACAGTGATGCTAAAATAGATTTGGAATGTTAAGAAGTTTTTAAATTTATTGTAAATAAATGGTACAAAATAATTGACTTGCACAGATAAGTTACTGTGGTTACTTAAAAATCTGAGTAAAAGCAATTTCCAGCTTCTGTTGGGAGGTCAGAAACACGCTACAGGTTTTTCAATCATGAATTTCAAGAGAATGTTTCTATAAAAATTTTGCATTATCAAGAATTTGGGGGATTAGATCAAGGGTGGATTTCGTTCTGTCTTTAAGATTCCTACCGTTTTATGGTAAACATATCAACGTACAGCAAAGACGAAGTAAACCTGATTAGAATGCGCAGGTTCGGTGCTATTTGGGAACCTCTCGAACAATTTACTTGAGTCAGAAAATATTTTAGGAGGGATCAAAATTCTCATCGACCATCTCTTTTCTGGGTTACTGCTCCAACAGACATTTTTCATCAGAGTGTTCAGTGCAACTGAAAAATTCTTTTGTTTTACGGTCCAAAATTGGATTCATTCAACGACTGTGAGATGCCCTCAACTTCTTGGGAAAAATTCTTGCTTTTTGTGACATCACTCACTTTTCTTTTAGGAAATTTGAGTTTAGTACGAAAACAAAAACAGAGAAAAAATGCCTCAGTGAAAAGTGCTAAATGAAGGCGAGTCAGGGAGCTCAGAATACCCTGAAATTGCAGAATCCGCCATTTCCAACTGCACGGCGGACCATCACGGACACCACAATGCGCACGTAACGTTTCCTCTGGTACAAACTGGCAGGCATCAGAGGTGGAACCCCGCCCTCCAGCTGCCCACAAATTCCCGGGGGTCCTATACTAGAGGCGCTGGCGGGGGCAAGATCAGACACCCTAGTCAGGACCCCTGAGAGTTGGGTGAGCTGACTTTAAAAAAGGAGACCCGAAAGTAAGACTGAGAGGTTGAGGCTGCTGACGAACGACGCCAAGCCCGACCTGGCCGTCCGTGGCCGGCGTAGGACACTCACCCCGGCGGTCGCTGGAGCCGCGGCACGCGGCCCTGCAGCTCAAGCGGAGCCGACACAGAAAAGACCAGCTACATCTGTGGGCCGTAGTGGCGGCGGCCAAGCCCGGTAACATCCTTGCGAGGCAGAGGCCCGCTCTCGGACACTGCCACCTGCCTCCGTGCCGCCGCCGCCACCGCAACCAACTGACTCCATAGACTGAACAGAAGCAAGTACTGCTGTCTGCCCCCCTAGGGGCGGCCTCAGTGACCCGGAAATTGTAACGTGATGTAGCACCGCCCGCCAGGGGGAGCGGAAGTGACGTAAACTATATGCGCGAATCTTGTGCCTCTCGGAGCCAACCTCGCTTTCGTCGAAGGGTGTGGCTTCCTATGTTTTCACACCTGTAGTTTTGATTTTTTTTTTTTTTTGTCTTTTTCATTTTTATCGGTACCAGGGATCGAGCTCACGACCGCCTGCTTGCAAGGCAGGTGCTTATGCCGCTGAGCTAAATCCCCAGCCCCTACACCTGTAGTTTTGCTCTTTCCTGGAAATCGTTTTGCTAATTGCATCTTAACAGCCGATAAATTCCTGGGAGAAACGAGCTGGAGGCGCTGCGCTTACTACTTTAATTTTTCTAAATGTGTGCTCCGTTATTGGAAATGGGAAGAAAAGTGGCAGGGAAGAACCCATATATTCTGAGGCGTTTTTCGAGATAACCTCAGGCCGAAGCTAACAAGTACTCTCAACTCTCCGAACCCATGATGCCTCATTGTCCTTTTAATACCTTTTAATACCAGTATCATGGAGGCAGGGACACATTTCGAAATCTCCTAATTGCCTGAGTTCTAGACATTACATTCTTGTCTGTAACATATTAAAATTCGTGATACGGTGCGGGTAAACGAAGGCGCAAGGATTTTGAAATAGTTTGGTCCAAAGGAGCAAGGAACTGGAACAGTGTTCACCACAAGGTGACAAGCTCTTTCAGGTCTCTTGCTCACTTTCTTTTTTGACTACATTAACTAAAATTGGCGGGGTCGTTACTTATCTTGTTGTTTTGTATACTTGTTTTCAAAACGCTTACCGTTATTTGAAAGTGTCCATGTAATTAATATAAATAGAAAATAAGCAGGGGCTGGGGATTTAACCCAGAGGCATAATCGCTTGCCTTGCAAGTATGTGGTCATGAGTTTGATCCCTGGTACCGATTAAAAAAAAAAAAAATAAGCATCATGATGTTGGAATCTATTTTTACATTGGTGTATCCAATGGGCTAAAAATGCCTGACACGAATTAATTGAATGCAATGAATGTTGGTTTTAAAGTTATTTAGTTTTATTACTACAAAATAACTTTCAAAGGGAAATTAATATGTTTCTGGTGTTTTGTTTCAGTTTGTTTTTGAGACAGGGTCTTGCTATATGTTCCAGGTGGCCTTGAATTCACTTTATAGCTCTGGCTGGCCTCGAATTTGAAGTGATCCTCCAGTCTCAACCTCCAGAGTGCTGAGATTGCAAGTGTGTCCCACAATGCCAGGCAGTACATTTCTAATTTTAAGAGACTCAATGGTCTTTTGTATTTGGATAAGTATAATCAGATGAGTGAACAAATTATGACAAAAATGGTAAGCAGATTTATCAAATGTAACTTTATTCTACAACATATATAAAGGCTTAACTCAGTATTCTAGTAAATGTATGTATTATCTGTGAATCTTTATGAACAATTATTTCCAAACAAAATTATCCTGTTTTTTATTCTTAAAGTGGTTCTGGTTTCAACTATCTTTTTTAATCTATTTTCTTATCGTAGAGAAATATACATCTCTCATAGTAAGACTTTTTTTCAAAATACATTTTTGTGCAGTCATGTGATATGTAGAACACAATGCTGTTGCATAGTAATTCGTACCCTCCTTTTTCTTGGAATAGTTGGAGTGTCACTTGATTTAGAGACTTAAAAGTTTTCAAAATTCCAGTAGCAAAAAAAAAAAAAAAAAAACCTTCCAGCAGCTTTGATTTTCCAAATAAGTTTGACAGATAAAATGCTATGTTACCTTATTTAATTCTCTATAGTATGTATCACATAATAAAAGATCAACAGCCTTGGATTAAAATACTTTTGTGGTTGTCTTGTTTGCATCTACATGTTATCATGCATTTTTCTTGGCAGAATAGTCTTCAAAATTTCCTGAAGTGCTGAAAATTAAATCAATTTGAGAATTAATTTCTTTTGACTGTGGATACTTGAGGGAAATCTCATTCTTATTAAGAGATATTACTTTTATGTGCCCTTTGAGACATATTCAGCACCTGTTCATGTACTAGAAAGATAAGATTTCAGTGTCATAGAGGTCAAAGAACTTTTTTCTGTTGGAAGATGTTTTGGTTTATGTCATATGCCCCCCCCCCAAGTCTCATGCAATCATGGGCTTGGCTGAATCTAGCATTCCTGATTAGTTCATTGTCTAGCACTGGGATTGGTGGTATGAGTGCTGCATCCTGCCCAGGGGTAGAGCCAACATACAGTGTAAGGATGGGAAAAAGACATGTCTCCCTCTCTTTTACTGTTGACTTTGCTATTTGTGCGCCTATGAACAGTGGCCCCACCATGCCACCTGCCACTTGAAATCAACTGTATGGACTGAAACCTCCAAAATTGTAAGATATAAATGTTTCTTTTCCTAATTTTTTCAGGTATTTTGTCTCGACAATGAGAAAAAAGTACCCAAGACAGAAGAGACAGAAAATTTAAAGATAAACATAGATTACATGATGTAGGGGTAGTAATATTGATCATTTACTGATCACATGGCCTTTTGTGGGCACTGTGTCATTCATAACATTTTAACAAGTTCTAGATGAATAAACTAAGACACAAAGATCTTGCTCTAATGTATCACTATTTAGGAAGTTGGTACTGTCTCTTGGAGAAAGAAATTAAACTTTTTCAAAAGACTTGAATGATATTGTAATCTCTCGCTGTTTGCTGGATTGTAGGTGAGGAGTGAACATTTCCCCACATTTTTTACATCATTTTATGTGTGAATAGCATGATTTTACATTGTCTGAGTTTCACTGGAATTTGTGATACAGATACCTAGATACAGGAAATGTGAGGCCAAATATATGGAAATAAAAATAGGAGAGAGGTGAAGTGTCATTTGATGAATCCCATGTACCATAAATCCTGCAAAGTTTTCAATTAATTCTTAGATTCTAACACTTTTCAGAAATTTGCTTCTAAAACTGAGTCAACTACTTGATTTCATGTTATCTGTAGCTCTGTGGAAAGGATGATTTTGAGCATTAAACTTGGCAGGTTATCTGGAAAACTGGGATAAATAACCCACTACAAAATAAAACAACTCTGTCCTGTGGCTTCCCAAGAACACAAGTTTGTGAATACAAACCAAGCATGAGAATTGGCACCCATAATCTGAGGCAGGAAAACTGTAAGTATGAGCATAACCTGGGCAAATTTAGTGTGATTCTGTCTCAAATTTTAAAAGGGCTGGGGGTGGTCAGGGACTTAGCTCAGTGGCATAAGTGCCTGCCTAGCAAGTGTGAGGTCATGAGTTCAATCCCCAATATCAAAAAAAAAAAAAAAAAAAAAAAGAAAAGAAAGAAAGAAAGAAAGAAAAAAAGGCAGGGGATGTAGTTCAAGTGTGAAAGCTCTGGATTAAAACACTTCCCTCCCAACCAAAATTAATTTTTAAAAATTTGAATGCATGTTTGTTGTCACTTCTTTTTGCGTCTAGGACCAGGGAAGGATGCAACCTGCCCACCTGAACACTTTAAAAAGAAATAGATTAAACATGTTTAAAAAAAAAAAGAATCATGTACCATTGCCCAAGACTATTATTCTCTGCTGTAAAGCAAAGAGAAGTAAACTGGATCTGCACAGACATGTTTTACAGATACAAGCAAATTTCTGCATAAGCCAAAGAAATGAAACATGATTTTGTTTTTCACACCAGATTATTATTCTTCATCTCCAATTTATGGAGAAGTTGAAGATTTTGTCCCCATTTCTTTGAGCAAAATGTGATAGAATCACATGTGGAATCAGACCCAAACCCTCTTATTCCAAATCTCTGTATGTGTTTGCATAAGTGTTTCCACCCAAGTATTAGTCTACAAAGTTGCTTCAGGGTTTTCTTGGCTACGATTATTATGTGAACTAACCATTTAATATTCCACTACCACTAAGTTCTACTTTTCCATTTTCTGTTTTTTAAAGAGAATAAAACAAAGCAAAATAGAACAAAGCAGATCAGAGCAAAACAATGCAAATAACAGGATTTCAGAACAAGACAACAGGCAATCAACAGTGGCTACCATAATGTCTCTTGTTTTCTTCAAAATAGTTGTCCATACCTTCACACATGATAATGCAAAACAAAATAGTATAAAAGCAAGACAGAAGAATGAGAGCCTTATAGGCCTTCAAAACCAAACAATAGGAAATCAATAATGGTTACCATAATGTCTCTTGTGTTCTTCAAAATAGCTGTTCATACCTGCATACATATTGAAATCAAATAAATTTTAAAAAGACTAAAACCAATCAAAATAAAAATAAAAGCTTTATTGGATTTCAAAACAAAATGATAGGAAATCAGCAATGGCTACCATGATGTCTTGTTTTTGGTACTGGAGTTTGAACTCGGGACCTTGTGCTTGCCAGGAAAATGCTTGTGCCACTGAGCTAAATCCTCAGCCTCCTTTTTTGTTATTGTTGTTGGTACTGAGGATCAGACTCATGACTTTGTGCTTGTCAGGCAGGTGTTTATGCTGCTGAGCTAAACCCCCAGTCCCAAGTCTGCCATTTTCATCTAAGAAAATAAGGATGATTTCTCCAGCAATAACCATATTCCTGGGCTCTAGCTTTTTCTCATGTAACTCTTCTAAGCTTTTCCAATTGTCTTAGCCACTTTCTCATTGCTGGAACAAAATATTTGACACACACAATTTAAAGGAAGAAAAGTTTATTTTGGCTCTCAGTTTCAGCCCATGGTTGCCAGGCTACAAGGAAAAAACACTTTCAATATACAGTGGCACAAGATAAACATTCCCATTCCAAAAAGGAGAAATAGGTGGGTAGCAGGCAATGGGATCAAAGCAAGACTGAAACCTAGCAGGGCAAACATTAATCCCATAACTCCATGTCCAGCAGGTTGTGCCAAAATGTGAACACCAAAGGGGTTGGGTGACTCTGCCCCTACAGTGTTGCTAGTTGCAGCCTTCATGACCTCTATTGAACTGGTTTCACCATCTGCCTGTGGCTTTCCTCAGATGGTCCACATTCCTGAAATCTCCAACTGCTGGGGTCTCTGCTTTTGGCTTCACTCTCATGACTGCATTCAATGTCTTCTCGGGGGCATAAAGCTTGGCCTCCCAGGTCTTCTGAAATCTGGGTGGAAGCTTCAAGGACCCCATAAATTTTGCATTTTGCATGCCTGTGAAACCAGTACCACATGGATGGACATCATGGTCTGCTTCCAGTTTGAGCAGGAGCCAGGCTCCCTTGAAATACAGATGAAGAGTCATGTAGTGACTAAATGGCTGGGCACTATGAAACAAATCCCAGGGAATCAAATCCCTAGGCAACTTTTTTGAGCAGAAGTCCCAGGAACTCTTCTCAAATGAAAGCTTTACAGTTTTCTATGGAAGGATGGGGTCTTGGTAATTTCTGAGATGCCTTCAAACCATTTTTCCAATTTTTCTGATGCAAAGTATTTGGCTTCTGTCTTAGTTACTTTCCTCGTTACTGAAACAAAATACCTGATACCCAAAGTTAACGGAGAAATGTTTATTAAGCTCACAGTTTGTAGAGGTTTCATTCCATGATCATTTGGCTCCAAGACAGGGTAGCACATGGTGGAGAGGCAATGGTTAAGGGCAGCAGAAGATAGCAAAGCAACGGGAGAGGGAAAAGAAGAGAGAGAGAGAAAGAGGAGAGAGAAAGAGAGAGAGAGAGAGAGAGAGAGAGAGAGAGAGAGAGCACTATTTCTGCCCCTTATATTGTATTCAGTCTACCAGGATTAGGAGAGTCCTAATCCGGTCAGTGGACTGATTCAGCAATCACTCACCATAAATCCGAGAACTCTTAATCCAAGCACTGCTCTACAAATCAATCACACATTCTAGATTCAGCCTCCGAAAAAATCCTATGTTCACATGAGGCTTGTGTCTAGACATAAACCATAACAGTTTTTTAATGATGATCTTTTTATCAACCACACTCTCCATACCATTAATTTTGCAGGCACTTTGTTCCAATATCTGTTTAAGTCACTTTCCCACCAATGGCATCCACAATTTAAAGAAAAAAAAAACGAGACTTCTGGGAGAACATGGCGGACAGATAACAGCAGCTACGGAGGCTCTCTGAAAGACTCGGCTCAGAAGTCAGGAATGGTGTGGAGTAAGGAGACATAAGCCGGTGGAGATATGCTCTGCTGACCCAGGAACAAACTGGACTGAGAGAAACCAACTTGGAATGCAGTCCTGGTGCTAGAACAGGAACAGAAAAGCCTCAGATGTGGAGGCTGGAGCCCGTGCCATTGGAAGCCACGATTTGGGTTTCCCACCACGCAGCGGCTGCTTCTACATCTGCTCGGCAGGGAGAGAGACGCACGGAAGCTCTGCGAATGGGAATCTGCGAACGGAGTCGAAAACAGGACGGGCAGGGAGGCGTGTACTGACTTGTGGAGAGGTGAGTGAGAGAAACTGACACTCTACCACAGTTTGACTCCAGCGGAGGACATTCTGGGACTGGGAAGACTTGCGGGAGCAGGGCGCGGTGGCGACTTCAGCCACATATCCCCCTCTCAGGTGGGATTGGTGAGAAGTGCCTAGCCTACGTGACGCTGCTGGTGGACCCAGTAGGCTAGCCCAACCCAGATCCCAGAACCTGAGGGTGGCCTGGAGGGGCCGGCCCCGCGTAGGCTGCCTGGTCTGGAACTTCCTGGTGTGCTGCAGTGGGTGGGAACACCTAACCGGCGCAATTCGATCAGGCTGTGGCTGACAGGGAGGGAAGCTGGGCCTCCTATATAAGCTTGCATATATAAGAAACAAAGAATATGGGAAGAGGCAGCAACAAGAAAGGCTCCTCGGCCCCCAATCCTGAGAAATAGGTAAAAGCGGACACCGCACCAATAGACATAAAGCACCATCTAGAGAGCCTCATAGATCAGTTCAGGAATGAAGTTATCAATGACCTGAAGCTAGAAGTAAGCAGAATAGTTAGAGAAATGCTAAGCACCACCCAAGAAAAAACAGATGGTGGAATGGAAGAAAAGAAAAAGAGGGGAGAATTGTTTGATGGAGAAAATAGAGAAAGCATAGAATACGTGAAGCAGGTTCAAAGGGACTACCAGGAAACTAAAAAGTCTATCAAAAATTGGCATAACAGCTTGAAAGAAACTAAGGACAGACTATCTGAACTTGGAAGGCAGATTTGTAATATGGGAGAATGAAATGAAAAACTTCTTAAAAATAACAAAGAAACAAACAGCAATAATACAAAGACAAGAAGATGATAAGAGGATCCATAACTTAATAATTAAGAACATAAAAGAAGAAGTAGGGACACAAACAAATGAACTACAAAAGCTACTCACAGAAATAATCCAGGAGAATTTTCCTAATTTAGCAAAAGGTAAAGATACTCATATGTATGAGGCATACAGGACCCCAGCCACCTACAACCCAAACAGAGCAACACCCAGGCATATAATAATAAAAATTCCAGAAATTCAATACAAGAACAGAATATTAAAAGCTGTCAGAGACAAGAAACAGACCACTTACAAGGGAACACCCATCAGAATTACAGCAGATTTCTCTGCACAAACCATCAAATCACGAAGAGCATGGGGGGAAATAATTCAAGCTTTGAAAGATAATAATCTCCAGCCAAGATTGAGATATCCTTCACAACTGTCCCTGGAAATTGATGGAAAAACAAGGTGCTTCCAGGATAAAGAGGAACTGGGGGAATTTGCAACCACCAATTCAACTCTACAGAGAGTATTGCAGGATATTCTAAAAAAAGAAAAATACAAAGAATCCAGAAATAGTGGCGGGGAGGCCACAACAAATGGAGCAGAGAACAAAATGAAGAAGACAAACTGACAGCTAATGACAGAAAAAGAGCTCAACAGAAATGAGGCAGAGAAGATTGGATGATAGGAACAGCTATTTTGGAGAAAATGACGTCTTAATAGGTAATACTGATTTAGTATCATCTTGTTTTGAAGTCTCATCAAGCTTTTGTTCTTCTGTCTCCATTGGTCTAAACAGGTTGTATCTTATTGGATTTTATTATGTACGATAGTATAAGCAAAAACTTTTAAAGACAAGGAGATTATACAGAAACCATTGTTCATTTTCTGTTAGTCGATTCTAAATACCCTGTAATGCTGTCATTCTCTTAAATGGTTTTACATTGTTTTGATATATTTAATGCTACAGTATACGAAGTTGTACTCAAGGATTTCAAGGAAAGAGACAATATGGTAACTACTTTTATGTCAGGATTATCTTGTGGTGAAACACTATTCTGCTTAAATGGTTATGTTTTGATCTGTGCTGTTTTGCTGTTATGCCCTCTTTTATCTCAATCTCCACTCCATTATTTACTTTTTTATTTTTATCCTTTTAATTAAGGGAAAAATAAATAAAAATAGCAGGATATATTATAGTAACCCACTTTGACTTTCCATTATCTTGATTTAAAGCTCTGTATTACTCTCACCATCTTGTTTTTGACTGATGTTCCCCTATTCTGTTTTGCTGGATAGTACCAGGTTCGAAAGTTTAGGCAACAGCTGTGAAGATAGTGAGATTCATTATGACGCCCATTCTCATTGACTTTTATCTACTTTTGAAGACCTACAATGTCTCCAATGTTTTGGTTTTGTCGGTTTTGTTCTTTACTGTTTTGTTCAATTTTATTATAACTGATGATATAGGCAATTCTATTAGAAATAGCGGGAGGCATTATGGTAACCATTGCTGATCACCTTGTATTATGTTTTTACATTATCTATTAAGTCCACCCTTTTGATTTGACTGACTCTGTTCTGTTATGTCACAGTTGGTTTTACTCTCTTCCAAAAAAGTAATAAGAACCGTGGGAGCAATAAAACCCAAAATGTGTAATAGTCATTGTACAAAAGAGAGGAAAAGAAAGTGCTCTAAATGATATAACTGCATGTATATTTAAGTGTATAAGATAGAAAATGATATCACTGAATTTTATTGGATCATTGAACAGAACTGTTTGCAGTATCATTGTTGGAATGTCTACTTTATAAGCTTTAATTTTGTGACTTGAACAATTACTTCTAAGATGACAATATGTAATCCATTAACTAGTGATTTCCTACTGTTTATTTTTTTCTGTAAATCTGTATAACTTGTACCCTTTCTCTGCTTTTTTTTCTCCTTAAATAAAAAAAAAGAAAGAAAAAAAATAGAGTTTATTTTGGCTCAGTTTCAGTCTATGGTTGGTTGACTCCAAGACAGAAACAACATGAAGAACAGCCATTGTAGAAGCAAACTGTGTGACACACAAAAACTATGAAACAGGGAATCTAGGGAAGATGTATTTTTCTAGGTTACCCTCCCAGTGACCCACCTCTAGCCAGACACTGCCTCCTAACAGAATATTCAGCTACTGAACTGATCAATGGATGGATCCACTGCTTCCAATAACATAGATTAATTTTGCCTATTTGCCAAATTTATGGCCACAATTGTATGTTATGTACTCTGGTTTCTTCTTTATTACAACATTGCATTTGTGGGATTCATCTATGCTAGTTGTGTTCTTGTTGTTAAATAGAATTCTCATATGTGAACAACCCACCATTTATCCATCTTATTGTGGATAAACATTTGGGTGGTTTCCATTTTGGGCCTATTTGTATTTATTAATATAATACATTATATTAGACATATGTATGTATTTATGATGAATAGATTCTGTAGGACTGAAATTACAGAATTATGCAACTTCCAGCTTTAAGAGTTACTGGCAATTTTCCAAAGTGCTTGTACCAAACACACTCTCACAACAGTGCCCAGAAGTGCTATTTGTTCACAACTGCATCATCATTTGACACTTTATTTTGATCATTATGATGAATATGGAGTTGTAGGGCATTATGATTTTAACTTGTATTTCACTGACAGTAAATGAAACTGAATGCCTTTTCAAAAATATGCAACAGTGGCTGGGAATTTCGCTTAATGGCACAAGTTTCTGCCTGGCAAGCATGAGGTCATGAATTTGATCCCCCGTATGAAAAAATAATGCAATGGACATTTGAATGTCCGCCTTATTTCCTATTGAAGATTCTTGTCTATTTCTCATGTGTGTTTCATATTTATTTGTGTGAGCTCTTGAACATATGGATTGGAAATGTTTTTTCTTCCTCTGGATAGTCTTGATGAAAAGAAGTTCTTCATGTTAAATTATTAGTTTGTTTTATTAATATCAATATCTTTTCTGATCCATTTAGGAAAGTTTTATTTGTTAAATGTGTCTTCAAGAAAAGAAGATTCTCTACCTACACATAGATGTTTGTTTACATGTTGATTTGCTCCTACACCATGAATTTGGAGGGATTTTTTGAACACTGGAGAGAGATAGGACTACACAGAATTTCTGGGTTATACAGATTATATATGTAACCTGATCCTCAAAGATAGGATCATAACCAAAAAAATGAAATTAAAGCCTGTAGTCTTGCTGTGAAACATACTCAAGATGTATGTATGTATCAGAAGAACACAGTGGTTCACGCTTACCAGCTGGAATAAGCTGGAAAGTCTTACAAGAACTATAAAGTGTAAGGGATGCTTGATGCTGAATTTTTCTCAGTGGGGCTGCTGGGATCCTTATTAACAATGACCTAGAAAACTGTAGCATGAGGAAACAAGACATAAATGGAAAAGGAAGCTACAGAAAACATGCAAATATACGGAAATTGAACCATATATTCTTGATCAACCAGTGAGTTACTGAAGAAATTAAAGAAGAAATAAGACAGTTACAAGAATTAAATTATAATGCTACTACAACATACCAGAACTTATGGGACATAATGAAAGAGTCCTACAAGGGAAATAAAGGCTTACACTAAAAAAAAGTGATTCTAAATAAATAGCCCAATTCTTGCAAAGTAAGAACAACAACAATCTAATTCCAAAGGTAGTAGAAGGAAGGAAATTATAAAGATCAGAGAAGAAATGAATGAAATCAAGACTAAAAAAAAATATAAAGAATCAATGAATTGAAGAGCTGGTTCTTCAAAAAAACAAAAACAAAAACAAAATAAATATACCCTCGGTGAATCTTACCTAAAAAACAAACAAGCAAATAAAAACAAACAAAAGGAAAGACCCAAATCAATGCAATTAGAAATGTAAAAGATGAAGTCAAAGAATACTGTCAAAATTCAGAAGATTATAGCAACCACTTTGCAAATCTATATACCAATAAATTGGAAAATTCCAAAGAAAGGAATAGATCCCTAGAATCATATGAATTAACAAAATTGAACCAAGAAGTCCAAATACACCTGATAATTTAAAAAAAAACTACCAAAAAGAAAAACCCTAGATACATACACTGCTGAATTCTATAAGAACGTCAGTGAAGATACAACACCAATACTCCCAAAGCTTTTTAAAACTGGAGAGGAAAAACAATACTCCCCAACTCATTCTTAGAAACTGCATTACCCAGACTCCAAAATCAGAGAAGGATTCAACCAAAAAAGACCACTACAGGCAATATCTATAGTGAACATAAATGCAAAAATTTTCAGTAAGATTCTGACATACGTAATACAAAAAATGATCAAAAAGATTGTACATCATGGCCATGTAAGATTTATCCCAAGGATGCAAGGTAGTTCAAAATATGCGAGTCCATAAATCTAATACATAAACAGAAGAAAGGATAAAAGTCACATGATGACTTTATGTTAATTGATAAATAAAAAGTCTGACAAAATCCCTCATCTATTCATGATTTTAAAAATACACTGAAAAAGATATGTATAGAGGAACATTATTTCAGTCTGATAAAATCCAAAGCCATTTGTGACAAACCTGCAGCCAACATCATAATAAATATGGCAAAACTGAAAGCTTTCCCTCTAAAATCAGGAACAAGATAAGGATGTCCACTGTCACCACTCCTGTTCAACACAGTACTTAAAGCATTAGCAAGGGCGATCAGGCAAGAAAAAGAAATAAGAGATGTATCAGTCAGTGCTTACTAGAGAAACAGACAATGCCAGATACACAAATATATTACAAGACTGGCTTACAGTGGCCACCCATAGAGTCAGGCATAGAAGAGTCCAAAAGGTCTGTCTGCATGCTGAAGAACCAAAGGATCCAAACAAAGGATTGGAGCCCAGTCACAGGCACGTACATGTCAGGAGGCCAAAGAGTCTGTGATGGAGGCCAGGAGATGACATCCAAGGCGAAGGTAAAGATTGGAGCTCCTCTGGAGAAACAGAAGCGAGATTTCCCTTTTCGTTTCCTTTTTATACCACTCCAGCAACAAGTCCCTTAGGGTAACTTCTATCCTCAGTAAATTTCCTCAGCCACACGCAGAACTGTACTGATCTAATTTAATTGAGCATTTCTTACTTAAGTTGATGCACTCGGTTAACTAGGTTTATGTATAGGAAAGGAAGAAGTCAAATTATCATTATTTGCAGATGACATGATCCTCTACATAGAAGGCCCCAAAATTCCACCAAAAGATTCCTACAATTAGAAACCAAATTCAGCAAGGTAACAGGATACTAAATCAACTCACAAAAATCCATAGTATTCCTGTACCAATAAAGAACCCACTAAGAAAGAAAGGAAAAAATATCATTCACAACAACACCAAGTAAAGTTAGATACTTAGCAATTAACCTCACTAATGAACTGAAAAACCTCCACAATGAAAACTATAGTGTCCAGAAAAAGGAAATTGAAAATGGAAAGATATCTGCGATCCCTGGGAACCAGTATTATCAAAATGACCATACTTCCAAAACTGATGTACAGGTTTAATGTTATCCCAATCAACATACCAGCAGCATTTTTCACAGACTTGGAGAAAACAATGCTAAAATTCATATAAAACCAGAAGAGACCCAGGATAGCAAAAACAATTCTGAGTAACAAAAGCAAAGCAGGAGGCATCAAAATCCTAGTCTTGATGTTGTGTTACAAAGCTACCATGATTAAAAACAGTATGGCACTGAAACAAACAGAGACAAGAATCAATGGAAAGAATACAGCAAGAAACAACTCCAGTTACATTTATATCTGATCTTTGACAAAGAGGTTAAAAACATACACTATAGAAAAGATAGCCTCTTTAATAAACAATGCTGAGAAAACTGTCTACTCACAGGTAGAAGGTTGAATCTAGACCCGTATCTTTCACCATTTACTAAACTAAAATCAAAATTGATCAAGGATCTAAATGTGAAAATATGAACAGCTAACATGATGGAACATAAAATAAATAAAACTCTTGAAATCATAGATGTCGGCAGAAACTTTGTGAACAGAACCCTAGTGGCACAGGAAATAGTACCAAGAATAAAGAAATGGGATCATATCAAATTAAAAAGCTTCTGGAAAGCATAGACAGCTAACAAAGTGAAAACTCAATCTATAGAATGGAAAAAATTTTGCCTGCTATTCCTCAGAGATAGGACTATAGCTAGAATATAAAAGGACTCAAAAAACTCTAGACTCTCCAAAATTAAAGACTCAATCAAAATATGAGCAAGTGAAATGAACAGACACTTTTCAGAGGAAGTACAGATAGCCAATAAAGATATGAAGATGATTGCTTCAGGTCAGTCAGAGTGCTGCATTACATTGGATGTGGTGGCATATGCCTATAATCTCCGCACCAGGAGGCTGAGGCAGGAGAACTGCCATGAGTTTAAGGTCATTCTGGGCTATAGTGAGTTCAAGGGCTAACCTGCACTACAAAGCAAGACCTGGCCTCAAACAACGGGAAAAAAATTGGCATCCCACCATCTCCTAAATTTCACCTTTATTTCTTGGTTACCCTTCTACATCTTGAACACTAAACTCATATGCGATTAAACTGTACTGTCTCCATAAAATTATGTTGAAGTCTGAGGTAGCCCAAATACAGCCTATGACTATATTTGGAGATGGGAATCTGAGTAGGTAATTAGGACTAAATGAGGTTATAATGGCATTGGTGGCCTTATAAGAGGAGGCAAAATTGATCTTTCCGTACACACACCAAGGAAGGGTCCTATGAGCACACAATGGGATGGTAGTTGCCTGCAAACCAAGACAAGATGCCATAGGATGAAACCTAATTTTCCAGTGCCTTGATGTTGGACGTCTCAGGCTCCAGAATTGGGGGGTAAATAAATTTCTATTGTTTAAGCCGCCCAATCTACAGGACTTTATTATGGCAACCCAAGCTAGTACACCACACTATGGACTGGAAAGGTAGTTTATAGTAAAACAGTTGGCCAATTAAGTGTACACACTAATCCAAAGAATGTTCAGTGTTTCATTTCAGGTCATATAGTTCAAATGACACAAACCTGTTAGATTAATCACCTTTTTAATATATTCACCTTGTCCCTAAATTTCATCCAGAGCCATGACATCTTTCTCCTAGTTCTAAGAATAATGTGTAGTGATGCCATGGTCACAGACTCTCTAATGGTCCTTTTCATGTGTGATATGCTGTTAAGAATAAAATACAACTGGATTTTAAAGATTTACTATGAAAAAAAGAATGAAATATATTAATTCCTGTTGAAATTACGGTATTTTACATGTGTTGGAGTAAATAAAATATTTTACTAAATTTAATTTCACCCATTTCTTTCTACCATTTTTAGTTGCTTGTTTTACTGGGCTCTGCCACCTTAACAACCCTTTTTGTGATGTTGAGGATCAAACTAAGGGCCTCGCTCAAACCAAGTACACACCTATCATGAAGCTACATTCCCCAGCCTTTTTTTACTTTTGTTATGTGGCTACTAGAAAATTAAAAATTACATATGTGGCTACCCTTGCATTTTATTTCTACTGGACAGTGCTACTACACACACAAACACAGACATATACAGAATCTCTTGGTTCTTTTGATGTTTTTCTTAAAGGTCAGCTCTAGCTCTTCCGGTCTTGCCTCTCAGGATTTGGCAGTCTTTTTGTGCTCCACCTGACTCTAAGACAGTGGTTTTAAAATTTCTGTGTGTATGAGACAAACACAGTAAGTTCTCCTGGGTGTCTGAATCCTAGGTAAACTACCTAATGCAATTAGATCTCTCACTCCACTTGCCCTTTTCTGTAAAAGACCAAGTGGTTGGCTCTCCTTGAATGCAGAACTATTACATCCACTTTAATTAAACTGGGCCCTATCTCTATGTACTAATATATTCAGGGCTGGCTAAGCTATTTCTAACTCCCTTCAATTGGCTTTAATCAATGCCAGCTGAGGTACTGATATGTAATCCCTGAGGCCAACTGACAGTTTCCTGTTTTCTTGCATCATTTTTCCCATGAACAGTTGAGCACTGTGGAATGGCAGAGCCTCATCATTCCAGGAATGTCAAGGAGGTATGAGCCTCAATTTAAGAGACTATGATTTCCCAGGGCACAAAATCTTACTGAAGCAACAGCCTCCCAAATCATTCAAATACTACCCTAATTGGGTTATGCTGACTGATCTTTCTACATACCCTCCTCCCTGCATATTGCAAAGGTGCTTGTTTTCCATCTGGCTGGCTCAGCTCACATTGCTCACATAATTCCTGCCATCCTCAGTCATTCATCCTCAAGCTACTCCCTTCTTCACAAAATAGAAAATCCTGGGAGAGGTCTTGGATTGGGGCCTTTGTTCTGTGAATCCTCATCTGGACCAGACTCAGAATCCCTTGGCTACCCATAATTCTGAATATATCTTAGTTTCTTTATTCTTACCATGGATTGCACTGGAGGTGGTAGATTGGAATTAATTCACTGGGATTCCAATATTTCAATGGGACTACAAATATAACTTTCCAGACTTCAGGGTGGATGGAAAAAGGGATTACAGTATTTGGATTACAATCCTTTTTCTCCTTTATTACCTTAGGTAACACTGAAAGGCCACACTTCTATTAAGGCAGTCTTTAGAGACTTAACATTCTAGAAAATGGAAGGGAACAGAAAGAAAACTCAGTCCATCATCCATTCAATAGATTTGGGTGCTGTATTACTCCTATTTTTTAAGAGGATCCATTTTCATAGTGATTAAATGTGTTACCAAAGATTATGCTATATAAAGGAGTTACTGAAACATTTGTTCTTACCATTATATCATAATATCATTCTGATGTATGTAACATCAGAAATTTAAATTTCACCCTGCCAATTTAAAAATGTACAACTTCTGGGGAGGGGGTAAATGGTGAATGGTCATTACAAATGTCAATTATTACTACTATATCTGGAGAATGATCATAGTTATTTTCTGACTCTTCAGGCTATGAGTACATGGGAAATTGTTAACATATTCAATGAAGCAATCACAAATTTATTCTAAATTACAGATGATAGTGATAATATCCAAAACTTACTCAATCTTTATATGCAAAGCACTATGCCAAACACTGCTTGGAGCTCATTTTATCATCTCACAAAATATGGGATATTGTTATGCTGTATTTCAGAAAAACAGAAGCCACAAAGAAAAAGCAACTAAAATCAGGTCTGTCAGATTTCCAAGCCCTAGGAAATGGCCAGGCCATTCAGTCTTCCAACAATAAAGGTCTTAACTGCTCCTCTTCCCAGGAGTTTCACATAGATTAACAATCTAATCATTTCAATTTCTAGCATGCTCCCTAAAGCTTGAACCCTAATTTTGGCCAGGTGTGATGGTGCATTCCTATAACAGCATTCTGGGAGGCTGAGGCAGAAGGGTCTCAAATTTGCATTGTAAAGCAAAACCATTTCAAAACAAAAAATAAAAAAGGGCTGGTGATGTAGCTCAGTACAAAGGCCTGCGGTCTGATCCTCAGTTAAAAAAAAAAAAAAAAACAAGAGAGGAGCAGGAGCGAGACTGGTTCATATTCTGTGCCTATTACAGATTGAGTTTTGTGCCTTTTGTATTTTTGCATCCTTTTCATGCATTCCCTTGTGATAGATTTCTGGAGAGAACTTTTAATCATCCACTGATTTTGAATATATATGTCTAGAGACAGCTTTTAAAGTTGCAGAGCTGCATCTGGACTTTAGTTTCTGTCCCTTGCATAACTCTGGAATTGTGAGGCAATAAATTAATTAAATTGTTGACATAAGGCTTTGTACCTTCGTGAGAAAAACATTCTCATAATAGACTTACAGTTTTGTTTCATTCCGTGTGGGGACTGAACAAAGGCTTTGAGTAGCCTAAATATGCACTATACCACTCAGTTATTCCCCTAGCCTTCAAAGTTTTGCTTTTATACATGGAAGTGTTGGTATAAAAAGCGTTTCTTTAAAATCCAAGAATCTCAGAATTTCTAAAGGTAAAATGGGAAGCATAATATAAATTTAGCTACTTATTCAGATCCACATATACAACCTCAAAGATTTCTCAAAATAATTCTCTACTGGCTGCACTGTACAGTGAAAAGACTGAGGTCTGGGAAAACTAAGAAAAGGTCCAAACACTAGACCCATTATAATGGACTTCCTGTCAATATTACTGATACTGTATGAATTTGTAGCTTCTAGATAAAATTTTAACATTTGTTTTTAAATTAGATCCACAGTGTGTTGATAGGCAGGGTTTAAAGTTTTTCTTTTTTTTTTTTTTTTTGGTGCAAGCCAGGGCCTTGCACACACTAAGCATATTCACTTCTACTGAGCTACCTCCCTTCGCCCTAAAAATTTTAAATTTGAATGCTATGTCAATCATACACTCTGGAGCTCATGTTAGTTTTTCACCTAATGGTTCTGTCCTGTTTTTGTTTACCTATTTTTGTTAGGATCCCTAAAATGTTTTGTATATGTATTAACCTGGTCATCTAAGAGCCTTCATTAACATTTAATAGCAATTTTAAATAATCTTCAAGATTCTACATGACTTTACAACCAGTTTTACTACATGGTCAATTATAACCCAAAGTTATTTTTTTATTCTTCAAAAGTGCTTTTGCATATGCTACTTAACAGTGAGACTATGTAAGGTAAAAAGAGGCCAGGTATTGTGGTGTATACCTGTAATCCCAGCATTCAGGAGGCTGAGGCAAGAGGATCACTGTGAGTTCGAGGCTAGCCCAGGCTACAAAGTGAGTTCAAGGACAGCCTGAACAACATAGTGAGACCCTGTTTCAAAAAAAAAAAAAAAAAAAAAAAAGAAAGGAATGGGATAGACAGTCTAGAAATTAAAATATTAGAAACATTAAATCAGAGGTAAATTCTATTAATGGCTGTAATAATGTATTATTTCAAAGCAAAAGAAATAATTATTTGGTATACTGGATATACAGTACTTTTAGTATGGCAGTGAGGGCATCCACACTGATAACCAAAAAATATTCATTTGCAAGAAAAGAGCATCTCTTTGTATTCTTACTTAAAACTTTGAAGGCATGTATAACAGTATCTAAGACTACCATTCTGAGACTGGACAAACAGAAAGTTCTCAACTATTTGTTTTACAATATTAAAAGAACTAGTCATGTGACTATACAAATGATAATATCCCAAAGCACGCTCATGGGCTGCTATTTCCTGAGACGGCCACTTGTATGAAAATGTGCAGTCGGTGAACATGGTCTGAACAAAGGCACATCAAGTATAGATTGTTCTTCCCAAATATTAGTCAGAAACTTCTGTTGACTTGTCTTTGAAATTTTGGCTTGTTCGTCTTAAAATTGATACAAAAATTTTTTTGTCATTGCTTGATATACACAGTAAATGAAAAATTCATTAGCTCATTTGAATACATTAATCAATAATTGTTTAAAAATTCTTTACAATGCATAAAATCAAGTTAGACCATGTATTTTCTTTTTCTCTCCCTGCTATTCCATGAAGAATGAGTACTAGAATTACTTTTCAGAACACTTACCAGCAGGAGGCAGTATATCTCTAACTCAGCTTGTAATGTTTTAAAAATTTACTAGTACACTGGTAAACAGAAAACAGTGATTTAGAAGCTTCAAGGTTATTTGTGTACTTTAAAGTCAAAGAGTTAAAAGATTTTGTTGCTGGAAGTCCATAAACATATAATCAATTATAGCTGCCACAAAATCTTTTTCACCTAGCCCTGGAAGTTGAAGGCAGAGCCTTCCCACTGAGCTGCGCACAGCCTCGGCCATTTTTTATGTTTTAGAGACAGGAATTGCTAAATTGCCCTGACTGACCTTGAACTTGTGGCTGCTGCTTCAGTCTTCTAAATACTAGGGTAACAAGCATTTGCCACAATGTCCAGCTAAAATAAACTTAGAAAGACCACAGCTGAAACATCACCTATTCCCGAAAATCTGTCTGCCACTTCTTTGAGGAGTTTCATAATCTTCCCCTTCCCAAAGCTCAGAATCATACTCAGAAACAGCTGCAAGCATTCCCATGTTAAAGCAATGTGCATTATGAGTCAAGAATGTGTGTATTTCTAACGCCCTATACAATCAAATCTTTAGAAAATCAATTTTCTTAACACTTTAGGGTAGTGGTACAGAACACTCAACTCAGGGCCTCATGCATGTTAGACAAGCACAGTACCTGAGTTACATCTTTGGCCTCTACTTATTTTTTGGGTTACTAAACACTTGTCCCTTATGTAGACAATTTACTACTTGATTTGATATTTTAAATCTGTCTAGACTGCCTTTATGTATCACACTTCTATGCCCTTTAACTGTGTACATCAATTGGACAAGGATTTTGTGTAACCTGCAACTTAGTACCAGCTGTAAAATTATTGTAAGAAATACCTGCCAAACACTTAGAAGGGAGATATACTCTTCTAGGATATCTCACGTTGACAATGACTTTGGATGGACTGAATACTGTGAATTATTTTAGGTTATAAATATATCCAATAGGCTATAAAGTTAACTACACAAAAAAGTATAGAAGCAAGCAGCTGATATATCCAGTGTGGTTTTTCTCTTTACCCAGACTCACCTATTTTCCAGTTTCATTAGCCCTCAAAATCATACCATTTCTATTATTTGTAATGGGCTAAGAACAGAGTGTTCATTCACCTTATTCTAACAATAAGGCAATTAGGTTTAAAAGAAAGCTGAATTCTAACTGTAAATGTACTTTTGCAACATAACATTTTAAAGTCTGCTTAAATTCAGATTGTATTACACAATTATTTTTATATCAATAAAATCTTAATATAGATGAAGGAACAATTTAATTTGTATTGAAGTATTAGACATACAAAGCTCATACAATGAAAAAGGGTCACAATAAATTACAAGTGGAGACATTACTTGGCTCAATTACCAAAGAAAGCCCTTGATACTTCCAATTTCACACCATCAAATTTATCATTCTTGCTGATTTAAGCAGAACAGAAAACAAATATGGATCCCAGGGCTTACTTTCACAGGTACCAGCATGGATAATTTACTACAGTGATCCAATTTGGAAATCAGTAGGGACCAGTAAATTGCTGCATAAAAGAAAGAGCGAATGAGGTCCTTTTTCCTTGGTGTCAGCAGGCTATGATTATTATGTTTATTAGATTTTCTTGAAAGGACTTCACATTTTCTCAAATATGCAGGAGAACTATATTTCCCCTTTGAGCCTCACATTAGCATTATGTGATTTGGTCCTGACTTCAGGAGAGTGATGAATTTTTCAATTTATCTTATAAATTTATACAGTTTAGATAGTATTGGCCTAAAGAATGTAACTCCCCATTTGTACAATATTAGATATTAAAAATGGATTAAAGAAGTTACTAAGAAATGCTGACATACTGTATACACAAATTTTTGTTCACTATATCCATTAATATAGAGCACCACAATATATTTATGTATCAAGTCGTTTTTTAATGACTATAATTTTTGTGACCCTTTCACATTTGGTCCAATACATACACATTGTAAATGTTACTTGCCTAAGACTTTGCTCATTTGATCTCAACTTATAAATACATGTATAGGCAAAAGTTAGTATCGACAGGAATTGTTTTACCTTAAAAATTATAAAGAAAAATAGAACTTTGAAGTTAACCTGTCATAAACCAAGAAAAAAAGTCTGAAAGTAATAACTAGATCAAAAAAATAATTTTAGGTTACAAAAGAGGAAATGAAATGATTCTTGGCTTCTTTTTTCTAAAATAAGCTAATTATTAAAATCCAGCAAAGATAACCATCTATATTTTTTTCCTATCATTTTCTAAGAAAAATAAACTGCTTTAGATTAAAAAAATACTCATTTCGGTGAGTTCAACTCAGAACTATATGTATGTCAGTTTTCCCACATATACCCACAATGCTGTACAGAAATCCTCACAAAGGATACTTTTCTTCTATATAACCCACCTGAGTACTATCTCAGAATACAAGCATTTCCTAAATTACCATCAGGAAACCTTCCAAACTTTTAGCAGCTCCTTTCTTATCCTTAACATCAGATCCAGTAATAATTCTACTCAAAATGTAAGACTATGCAATAAAATCATTTTGAGAAGTAACACCAGGAATTTTTTTTTTTTTTTGAGACAGGGTCCTGGTAGGCAGTTTGGGCTGGCCTTGAACTCACTTCATAGCTCAGGCTGGTCTTGAACCCGAAACGAGCCTGCCACCTCAGCCTCCTGAGTGCTGGGATTACAGGTGTGTGCCAGCATGATGGGCTAACTCTTGGATTTTTAAAAGTATGCCTTTGGTATGCTATCTGTTGAGGTACACTATCATGTAGCCTCTGTAGAATTCTCCTAATTCTAGAAAATTCTAACAAAGTATTAAGGAAATATAGCTGTCTCTACAATTCATATGTGATTTTCAAATCTTGGTACTATTGCTAATATCCAAAACCTTCAATATACAGTACTTTTGTATTACTAGGAAGTCTAAATTTTGATTAAACTGACTACATCTAGTATACACAATGATGAAAACTTTTTAAGTATTTTTCTACATACCTGAAAACAAAGAATAATTTCACAACAGATATGTTTAGCTGACTTAGGCACTTTGAAAGAAAAAATCATAATTTATACATCACACCTAGTTGTAGTTCACTTTACTTTTCATCATATTGACAGGATTAACTTTAAAACATTTCAATATTTTAAAAAACTACTCATGGGTTTAGAGTATAGCTCAGTGTTAAAGCATGAAACCTTGGACTGAATCCCCGGCACACAGAAAAAAATACTCATAAATATTTACTAAATTGTTGGTTCAATACTGAACTAAGGTACACTGGAATTCAGATCCTTAGTCTTACAGCTGACTGTACTTCAGTGGCATTTGAAAATGGGGGGAGGAGGCTACTTGACACAAGACCATCACCCAGTGTTCATAAACATAACTGGTTGCTTTCTCTGCTGAGGTTTTAATTTCTGACTGTCAAAACTAGGTGACAGTTCTGAGACTAGTAGATCCTTAGATTTGGCACAGGAGAGGCTGGGCAACACTTTACCACAATTCTTCAAGTTAATTTCATATATTCTCACTGTAAGAAAGAACCCTAAACCTCTCAGTTATACTTGTCTTATTACATAGATTCACTTTCCTTTTCTGGATACATAGAATTCAGTTTCTAAATGTACAAACCTTAGTTAGAATTTTTTACCCTGATACTGATAGCTCTGTAATTTTTACTGTTATAACAGAACCCATTAACTTTTTATAACTTTTGGCTTAAGGCTTAATATTGGCTTGCTCTGATGTTCTATGTAAAGGACAGACGATAGTCTCTTTTTTGGGGGAGAGGGGTTATTGGGAATTTGAACCCAGGGTCTTTGCACTGACCCACACCTCCTGTTTCTTTTATTAATTTTTTCATTATGATTTTAAGACATGGTCTTGCTATGCTGCTCAAGCTGGGCTCAAATTCCTAATCTTTCTCCCTTAGCCTCCCATTACAAGTGCACACTACCAGGCTTGGCTTAAAAGGGAGTCTCAAATATCCAAATACAATCTCTTTTAAAAGAGATTTCTTGTTTTACAGAAGCAAATGCCTTGGAAAATTTTATACCAAGAAACTTCAATATAAATTGTACTTAAGAAATTTATCAGGGGCTGGGAGTTTAGCTCAGCAGCTTAAGTGCCTGCCTGGTAAGTGCAAAGTTGTGAGTTCAATTCCCAGTACAAAAGAAAAGAAAAGAAAAGAAAAGAAAAGAAAAGAAAAGAAAAGAAAAGAAAAAGAAATGTCTTTAGACTAATGTTAAATATGGTTTGAATTAATAAAAAATCAAGTATACAAAAGGAATAAACAATGCTTGCCAGAATAAAACAGATTTTGTATGAACCTTCTAACTGTGCAAAAAGGCTGTGTACTATATCAGTGATAGCAAACTCTTTAGAGTTTTGATACAAACAGCATGCTGGGGCATGTGTGCCACAGATTCATCACTGCACTATTTGATTTTCTAAATAATTAGATATTCTGGGGGCTGGGAATTTAGCTCAGTGGCATAAGCACCTGTCTGGCAAGTGCAAGGTATTGAGTTCAATCCCCGGTACCAAAAAAAAAAAAAAAAAAAAAAAAAAAATTCTAGATGTTAAATCAACTCCTTTTAAACCTGTAAGAAAAAATAAGTTCAATAATACAGAAAGAGTTTATTTCACCTACTATTTATTCCATCTATATATTGCTACTGTATTTCCTTAATTTTAATTTGGTACATGTAATACTGTAACTTCAGATGCCAAATCAGCTACTTGTAAATATCCACAATGCAGAATTCCTGTTAATTTCATGCCATCTATTCATGCTCAAACTGTAAAATTTATCTTTTCATAGGTTTAAGAGTACGATATATTATAAAGCCTTCCAGTGAGGAATAAATTTGTATTTTCATTCATATGTGAGCATATCAAAACTACTAAATTCTGCTATAAGATTAAAAAGACTTAATTAAATTAAAGTATTTAATATTGTAGTAGTGTTCAAGTTATTTTTGTTAAAACCAACATGGCATATTTACTTTAGGAAACTTTTGAACAGCATTAACTTTAAAAATGAAGAAAAACAAATATATATACACTTAAAGTCTTTAGAAGTAAAAGGTAATCAAGTTAAAACAGGCCACATATATGTAAGAAACAGAAAAACTGGGGAAATCCATATACGTTTTATACTTTAGTTAATAGTACTGTTCCAGTTAATTTCTTATTTTGGACCATTGTTCTACCAGTTATATAAGATTAACATAATAGGAAGCTCAGTAAAATGTATACAGGAACTTTTGGCACTAATTTTGAAACTTCTGTAAGTAAAATTATCTCCAGACTTTAAAAAAAAAAAAAAAAAAAACTGTAGAAAAAAATCCCTCAGAATGTGCCTTCAGCTGCCCCAAATGGATGTAATTTAAGACAGTATTTTAAACATCATTAGAAATCAGTATGTTTACTTAACATTATAGTCACTTTATTGCTCTAAAAAGTTTAGTTCTTAAAACCATCAATTACATAAATAGCCACACACACATACAAAATCAACTGTATATTATGAGGTTGCTTCTCCAATTCAGTGGATAAATATTACAAAAATACAAAAATAGTCAGTTGTTAAGCTACCAAGTAGAATTTTTCTGGTAATCTATCCTAAGAATATCACTTTTTATAAATTAGGAACAAAAGGAAAAATGTTACTGATAAGTCACTAATAAATGTATTTGAGAAATCCAAATTACATGCAGAGAGAAGAAAACTGGTTACAAAAACCATTTCATTAGTCTAAAATTGTGCAATCTTTTAAACATTTCCAATCATGCAATAGTAGCAAGGATCAGAATAAATTTTATAAAGCAGTTGACAGGAGCTCAATGAACACGATTTAACATGTTATACAATTCAAGTCACAGCTTCACAATATATCCAATTCCCCAATCAGTGAACTGAAACTGTCAAACTGAAATCCACACTTGCCCATACCTCCTCCCTCAACCATACCCTCAATGAACTGCAATCCTATAAACTTTTCCATTTAACCTTTTAAGTGAAATTTGATGGGAAAATATGTAATCTACCGAATATCTTTATTATTTTAGAACACACATGAGCACTAGTCATGTATTCTCTCTCTGATTGTGGTACCAGAGATTGAACTCACCTCACATTTGTCAGTCAAGCGCTTGTGCTCCTGAGCTAAACCCTAGGCCCAGTCACATATTCTCAATCTTTAGTTACATTTCTTTCATATGGACTCTTAACTGCTGCAACTGTCCAGAAAAATTCAAGCCTAAGAGACCCAAAAACTAGAGTCAAGAATCTGAACTTGATAACTCCACAAACTATAATTATACTAATAACCTATCTGGTTCATGTTTGTAAAAAGATTTTATGATTGACGAATGTTACTCAATGAGTCTCTAAAAGGGAAGCTGTCACTACTACTTTCTGATATAAAATAGTTACATGAACCCTAACAGCTGTCCTAGCAAGGCAGCAAAGTCAGTAACAATTTGAAATAAAATTACAGTGAGAATAATTTGTTAAAGGCATCAATGAAAATTACTGAATGGCAAAAGAATACTGTCTCAAAATACACTGAATTAACACGTTATTATTATTCTGAACTCATGCTAGATAAAAACTCAAGATTATTAATTAGAGTGAAACAAATTTCAGAACTTTACAAGAAATAAATGTATTTCATGATACAGGCACAGCAGCATCTAAAAAAATTTGGTATATTTACCACTAGATACAAACTCCCCTTTCCATTAGCAACAGAGCACAGTAAAATTTTCTGAAACTTTTATTAAAAAGGCTTGATTTAACATGCCAGGGAAATGATTACTTTTCCAATGAGATGCAATTATTTAAGTTACGTAAATTGGATTGTGGTCATTTTAAGACCTGGAATTTTTGACCCCTAGTAGAAGTACCAGCTGCTAATAATGCTTATATTATGTACATAGCTTAACTAAATGTTAAACTACACAACTGTTGGTGCCAGTCTGCTTATAAAGGCAATGCTCTGGAGGCAAAGTCTTCTCACAAACAGCGGGCAGGCAGGTTTCATTATTATATGTTCAACAACAATCCTCAGTTCATTAAACAAGTTCCTACAAAATAAGGAAAAAACAATGAATAAGCAATATAATGCTATCAAATGTTTATGAAGTTTATCACAGCCAATAAAAAATTTGCAGAAATAAAGATTAACCTAGAATGCATTACAGAAAACATACAAAATACACATAAAATGGATGGCACCTCTGTGGTTCTAGCACTCTGCAGGCTGAGGCAACATGATTGTTTGAGTACAGGCTTGGAGACCAGCCGGGACAATACAGAGATGCTGCCTCAAGCACATGCGCACACAAAATTAAATCCCTAAAATCAGCAGCTGTCTTTAACAAAAATATTTTGAAAAATGGCTATCTCTAAGGCCTGAGATTAGGGAAGACTTATTTTTTTTTTTTCCTTTATAGTAGTCATGCAACTTTCACATTTAATTTAGGCGAATTCAGGCTTATTTAAAAAGAAAGCAAGCAAAGTTATCTAACATGGACAGCCCATATCTTATTTCTTTAAATGAACATGCACTCTCACAGAGCTTTCTTCATTAGGAACATGAATTTCACAATTATAGTGAAATTTAAATGAGATAAGTGGGCGTTCAGCTTCCTAGAAATCAAACTGGCTCTTTTTTCTTCAGAACCATCAAAATCTGGTCTCTATCGAATTTGCTGCCTCATCTCTTGCCACAATTTCATTGACTAACTTTTGTTTCACGTTTGTGCCCCAAATACTTTGAGGATTCTGCCCTTCTCCTAAGTATGCTTGTTGCCTACAAAATATTCTCTATTATATTCTGTATAGATGACATGCATTATCTGGTTAATATATGCAAAATCATATATATTGTAGTATAATTTATAGATGATTTAAAAGATTATCAAAAGCAAGCAATTTTGACTTCACAATTCCTACTTTATATGCTGCCTCATCTACATGAAGTTGTAACTCCGATTTCTAACTTTCTGTAGTCTCTGAGTACGTCTATGGTTAGAATTTTCTTTTTAAGTATTTCATATGCTCTCCCACAAAGTCAGAAATACACAATTTGGAAAATTGCACAACACCCAAATCCTGCTCTTCCTTTACCTTTTAGGGTCCTCTTCCCCATGATCTAAAACACTATTTTTTGAGTAGTTTTCTAATTGTTTCCTTTTCTACTAGGTTAGTTCAAATTGATCTATTTTTTCTTCTTGATATGCCTGCAGGCTTCCGGAATATTTACTTCTAAATTAATTTCATCACAGGGGTTTCTAAACCCTTCACACCGTAAACTTCATAAGTCTTCCTACATATCAAAATAAAATACTTTCACAATCTGGTCCCTTCTACTACCTACCTCTCTGAGCACATGTCTTTCTACCACTGTCCTATGTATTTTCTGAGCTCAAGCAACATGTAACTACTGGTATGCTGAGTACTTCCAAGTACCATGGTACAACTACTCAGACTCTTTCTTCGAAAGATCTGGCTCCTGTTCACACCTCCTAATGAATTCTCATTTTTATCCTATTCCCCATGATTTCATAGGACCTTCATCATCACACCAACTCAGTTGTCTAATCTATCAGGAATAAATCTCTCAAAAGGACATATTTAATTCTACATAAACTTGTTAACAATCATATAAAATCGCTTACCTACCTACTTTCTTTCTTTTTTTGGGACAGGATCTGCACACGAGTTGAGGTCAGCCTTGAACTTACTATGTAGCCCAGGCTGGCCTTGAACTCACGATGACTCCCTTCCCTCGTCTCCCAAGTGCTGGAATTACAGACACTACCACACCTGAGTATTCATTTGAAAATACTCTTCAAATGAAAAATGTAAGAAAACACCTAAAAATACTCTAGTAACAAAAAGAAAGGAAAATCTTGGCTTTTTCATTGGCAAACACCAGTCACTGACTGGTGGTAGCGAACCTATGGCATGCGTGCTGCGGAGAACGTTAGCCCTGAAACCTCTAACTGGTTCGCCATCACTGCTTAGTGCTGTCAAGCAGAGATCAATGGTGATAATTTTGTGGATCTGTGCTGTCCAATATAACTGTCACCAGGGACACATGGCTTTTTAAGTCCCTAACTTGTAGTTTTCTGTGACTCAGGAAATGAATCTTAAATTTATGAATTTAAATGTCACTCATGTCTGATGACCTAGACAGAATGGTTATAATTTACTGTAGACATCTAGAAAGAAGGATACTACCACTTTGAGAATAAATGTTATGACAAGTAAAAATACTATACAAACTGTTATAACTCTTTTTTTTTTCAATTTTTTTTTGGTCTTTTTCGTTTTTTTTATCGGTACCAGGAATCAAACTCACGACTGCCTGCTTGCAAGGCAGGCACTTATGCCACTAAGCTAAATCCCCAGCCCCACTGTCATAACTCTTAACAAAAATAATGAAAAAATGTAGTTGTACAGCCTATTTATTGATATTTACAAGCCCAAATGTTTTCCATTACCTTTTACTGTCTTCATTAAAATGTATGCTTATCAGAGAAGCTTGAAGATGCTTATTAGCACATCTTTGTGATATCCTGATCCACTGCTATCTTTTCCTTTTCGGTCTACAAAAATTCTACATTTCTAGATTTGCTTTTTCTTTTCTTTCTTTTTTTGGGGAGTTCGAACTCATAACTTCATGCTTGTGAGGCAGGCACTTATGCCACTGAGCTACATCTCCAGCTCTAAACTTCCAGATTTAGTGGAATGACATAAAAGGTATATAGAAAAAATAAGGTATAAAGCAGCACAAAAAACCAAACTTACAAATGGATGTGAGGGCAACAAACCAGAAGACAATATGTAAAATCAACTCATAGACCAGAAAAAAAGATAAAGAATCATGGAATCCAGTAAAGGGAAAGCTTATTTACTACCAGAAACTCATTAAGAACCTGTGTTCTTATGTGATGGTAAATATTGTAATCTCAGCTATTGAGGAGGCGGAGGCAGAAAGATCCGAGTTTGAGCCAGCCCTCACAATTTAGTGAGACTCTGTCTCAAAAGGACTGGGAGGATAAAAAAAAAAGACCAGGAATGTAGCTCAGTAACTCCTGGGTTCAATCTCTAATATCAACCCCCCCTTAAAAAAAAGAAGTCTGTATCTAAAATAAGTTCCATTTCACAAAATCAACATTAAAACATTTCCTGGAAGGAGAATCAGACATAGACTCGGGAAAATAAAGTTGCTTTCAAAGAACACAATAGTTTAAAACCTCCATGTAACTCCCCAACCTTTTTTGGGGGGTGAGGGTAACAAATTAAGAGACAAGGTCTCTGTTGCCCAAGCAACACAGTTCAGTTGCTTTGAACTCTTGGACTCTTGAAATCCTCCTGTCTTACTAGCTGCTGGTGTTGCTAATCTGTGACTATAGGTACATGCCACCACGCCTGGCACGATTAAGTACTTCTGTCTGATAGTTTTGAGACAGGGTTTCATTTTGTAGTGTAAGCTGGTGTTCAATTCACTTATGTAGCCAAGGCTGACCTCAAACTCATGACAATGCTCCTGCCTCAGCCTCCTGAGTGCTAGCATTACAAACGTGTGCCACCACACTGGGTCCTGGCACAGTGAAGTACTTTAAAAATGCTTTTTCTTCTATAAATAAAGAAATTCAAGTTGAAATAACTTTGCCTACGACCATACTATAGATGTACCAGCATTCAAATTCATTTTGTGATATTACAGACATCATCCTAATACACTGGATTTCTAAGTGAATTCTACATTATTTTAAACATGAGAATAAAAACAGTGTCAACATTTTTACTGAGTTAATTGAAAATGCTATATAAACATACTCATTTTAATTCTGCTTTGAGAACAAAATCCATAACTTAAGTATTTGGTTCCTGAAAACTATTACTAATTGCCTAAAATATTTCTAAGCTTCTCTAATTTTCTCCTGCAAACTATTCTGTATAAGACTATCAGAAGAAAAAAAAAAAAAAAAAAAAAAAAAAGAGTACCAGAAGAATATTCTGATCATGTCCAAATCATCATTCCCACATAGCTAAAAGACAAATTCAAAACTTCTAGTCTTGAAACTCAAGAAGCTTTATGATACGGCTCCATGTACCTTTCTAATCTAGTCCCACTTCCAGCAACACACCTTTCAGAATCTCCACTACCATGAAACATGTGCACTCAGTGCTCCTCAAATACGGCTTATCCTTTGTGCCTCTGAATTCAAGCTGCTACTCTCTCTACTAAAAGGCTTTCCCCTCTCACTGTGTATTTAATCTTTCCAGAACAAATTTAAATCCCATTCTAGAAAACCTTTCTAGAATTATTTTGGCCCAATCACTCCCCCCCCCCCCAGTAAAGGACAGTACTAATACAACAAAAATATGGCAGCTCATTGTACAGTAACCCCCTTACCCAAGGAGTCTACGTGCTGAGACCCCCAAGAGATGCTGAAAGCACAGACAGCGGTGAATCCTACATATACTTTGCTTTTTCCTGTATCTACAAACTTCGATAAAAGTTTAATTTATAAACTAGGCATTGTACAACACTGATACTCTGGACAATGGAATGATTCACATGTCATGTGAGGGGGAGAATGACAGCACAAGATATTATCACCCTCCTCAGATCCGCACATGATTTAAAACTCATAAATTATTTATTTATCAAATTTCTCACCTAATACTTTTAGACCACATGCAACTGAAATCACAAAAAAAAATCAAACTGTGGATGAGGGGGGAACTGTTGTGTATTGACCTGTAAATCTCTTATCCTGAAGGAAATAATTTTGAGAATGGGACTTAAGTCTCATATCTTTATACACTCTATTAGTGGTATTTTAAAGACAGTCAAATATATCTCCAATACTAATTTCTGAAAATACAGGTGGTCCCCAATGTACACTTTGACTTGCTGTATGTTGACTTACTTTCAATCCTATAATGTTACGAGAATGGTATTCAGTCAACAGAAACTGTACTTCAAATTTTAATGTTTCCCGAGGCTAAAAATACATGTATGGTATTCTTTATCGCAATGTTTTCTGCCGTTCTGCAATAGCAGAAAGTTCTAAACACCCAATCAGCCACTAGTGTTGCTAAGCTATGTTTGCTAGGGTAGGTGTATTAGCTGTACTTTCAACTCATGACAATTCCAACTTAAGATGAATTTTTCAGGACACAACCCCTTCATAACTCAAAGAGGTCTACACAATCCTCTCCTCATTAAGCCTAGCTAATTCTGAGACCGAGAATTACAAAAACACTTCTTCCTTCTAAATTCTAAACTATTAGCTAAATAACTCCTAACAGTTATAAAAATTATAAATTGTCAATAGCTTAAACAAATAATATAAATTTAAACTATCAGCTTACCGACAATAAGGATTTCTTCTAGAGGAGTATCGAAGCGTAAGAAATCTATAGTATATAAAAGGCTGGAGCAAACTTCCTTGGCCACTGAAATAAACAAATATAATGAATAAATTATTACCAATTTATAAGTATAATCAAAACATAGGCAATTTAAATGGAGAACACGTATATCTTCATACATTAAAATGGTCAGTAGTATCTATCAGCGCTAAATCCAAGTTATTCTTAAAAAGGAAACAAACGAATGTAGATCACTGGTAAAGAATAAAATAAAAATGTATTTCTTTTGAAATTTTAAAATACTAAGTCAAGAACATTACAAATGCTTCCATAATTACCACAGAAAATTGGCATCAAATTTTAAAATTAGTAAGTACTCAAAAAAAAAGGGGTTTATTCCATATAAATGAATGAAAGCTCAAAAGTATCCTGGCTAACCTACATAGCCTACACTAGTAAGTATTTCTGATTTAAAAGTATAAGTACAATATTCCCAAAGTTACATATATTTATCAAATTTCAAGTTTGGAGTTCTTCCATACAAAACAACTCTATGGTATTCACTGAAATGACTAAAACCAAAACATAGCAATGGGGCTGGGGATGTGGCTCAATGGTAGAGCTCTTGCCTAGAATGTGTGAGGGCCCAAGTTCCATCTCCTGAACTGCAAAAATACATAAAGAAACAAAAAACACAGCAGCAACCTGAAGTGGACAATGAGCTAGGAGGGCTGGATTTGGTATATAACTACTTAAAATGCCAGTAATAAAAACTATATAGTAACTTTGGAATATAAAACTATATATATATTATACAACTATATCTCAAAACATTAAAATGCTAAATGTAGGTTTTTAGTTTAATTTTTTTAGCCTTTTAAATTGTGTGATATTTTCATAACTAAAATAATTTACATGACTACAAACATCACTAAATTAAATATCACATCCTTTGTCTCCAACAAGTATTGATAAACTTTATATACACAGTATAAATACATAGTCACTGATATTTTCCATTATCTAACTTAGTCCTTTTCCCAAAGCACAATCTCTGTCCAGAAGTATATAAAATGTGACACTCATAGCATTTACTTTATAGTAATAATTCACTGATCCACATAACAAGCAAGTAGTAATATCATCTAAGAAAGTAGTAATATCGTTTCCAAGAAACTGAGACAGAACCATACATACTTATTTGTGCACATCCTTTCCCCAAAATATAAACAGGAATACTCTGTATTGTTTTTAACCAACTTTATTATATCTTAGAGATCATCCCACATGACAATATATAAATTACTTCATTCTTTTTTTATAAGCTCCATCTAAGGCTTATACCAAGCCTAGGTGACAGGCTCTTAAGTACTGGATATTTAGGATTATGCCAATATATAATTAGAAATAAAGATACAATGATCCTCTTTTTATCTGTCTCTGTACACATGTGCATATATGTGTAGGATTAACAAACTGTTAATTCATTTTTAAATACAGACCTTTCAGCAATACCACTCTACAAATAAAACTTAATAAAGCCTTCTAATATCAGACTGTCAAACTTCAAGAGTACCACATAAAAATGTCAATGACTTACAACTTTAAAAAATTTCACACTTTGGGTTATATTCCAGTTACAAACTTAAAGCATTAGTAGCTTTTCCTAATAAAAATGGAGGGTTAGAGATCTGGCTCCTTGATAAAATGCTTCCTTAGCATGTGCAAGGCCCTAAGTGGGATCAATGAAGTGCAAAACAAAATGGAAAAAAAGGAACAGAGTACAAATTTATAAACACTGCGGTTCTTTATAATAAAAATTACAAAACATTGAAAGACACAAAAAAATATCACCTGTCTTTATGTTCCTGGGTTGGAAAAATGTTAAAATGTCCTTACGTCCCAAAAGCAACTACAGATTCAATGGAATCTTCATGAAATTTTCAGCGATATTCTTCACAGAAATAAAAAAAAAAAAATCATAAAATACATATAGAAACACAAAAGACTCTGAAATAGCCGAATTGATCTTGAGCCAAAAGAAAAACTCTAAAAGCATAATGATACTTAACCTTAGAACATAGTAAAGGTCTATAGTAACCAGGACAGCATGATAGTGGCACAAAGGCACACACAGGCCAGTAGAACAGAAAAGAGAGCCTAACAATAAGACCTACAGTCCATTTATAGCCAACTACTTTCTGACAAAAGAACCAAAAACATACCCTGAAGAAAGGACAGCCTCTTTAATAAATGGTGCTAAGGAAAACTGTGTATCTGTAAGTGGAAGTATCAAACTACTGTAGATAATCTTCTCTCCTCATGTACTAAAACCTCAAAATTGTCAAAGAACTCTGAAACTAGCAGAAGAAAAATAGAAGAAACACTTCAAGATATCAGTATAAGCAATGATTTTTTGGATAAGACCCCAAAAGCCCAGGCAACAAAAGTAAGAACATGTCAAACTGCAAAACTGCTGCACAGCAAAGGCAACAACAAAAAATGAAGACACCATACAGACTGGGAGAAATTATTTGCAAACATTCATCTGACAAGGGATTATTATCCAGAATGTATAACAAGCTTAAGCTGAAAACAATCCAAAAAAAAAAAAAAAATGGGTATATGATCTGAATAGACACTTCTCAAAAGATACATGAATAGCCAACAAGTATACAAAAAAATGCTCAAGATCGTTAGTCATGGGGGAAAGGCAAATCAAAATCACATGAGATGTCTTCTCACCCATCAAAATGGCTACTGTGACAAAAGCAAAAATAAATGCTGGCAAGGATGCAGCGATAAAAAGAACTGTTATACACAGCCAATGGGGAATGTAGATTAGTGCAATGAAGAACATTGAAGGAGCCCCAAACAACTAAAAGTACATGATCCAACCATTCCATTTCTAGGAGCTATACATCTAAAGATGTGAAATCAGCATAGCTACACTCTCATGTTTATTTCATCACTATTCACTGTCTCAACTGAGTTATCCATTAGCTGATGAATGAAGACAAAGTGACACATATGTACCCAAGTATATAAACACTATGGAGTATCATTCAGCCCTATTGAAAAATGAAATATTCTTATTTACAGCAAAAATGGATGGTACTGGAGGAAACTAACAAGCCCAGCACAGACAAATGCTAGACAAATACCTATGTTCTCATTCATATTCAGAAGTGTATTTTCAAAGAACAGTAAAATAGTGATTTGGCTCCACGGTAAAGCACAGAATAGAGATTAAGAAGTGTAAGAGGGAAGGTGGAGACAAGAAAGTTGGTAATAGGTAACTGAAAATCCAGTTTCAACAGAGAAGCAAGTTCTACTGGAAACAAAAAAAGCATAATTAATTTCTTCTAAATTTAAGTATGTCTGATAAAATTTCATTTCCTATACAGTAACTAGAAATTAAGACTTGTTTATACACAGTTAAGTGTTTAGGTAACATGTTTAAGGGGGCACAAACAAGTTAATACACCAATGAAGTCAAAATGCAGTGCTTCAACAAAAAATCTGCGGTTTTAAAATGAGATTTTGTTTATCTAAATTTATACATGATCACAGCATTTCATTTTGTTTCTTTATGGTAATGAGTACCGAATCCAGGGCATCACACTGACTTACATTCCCACACTTTTTGAAACAGGGTCTTAGTAAATTGTCCAGGCTGTATTTGAACTTGTGATCCACCTGCCTCTTAGAGAGCTGGGATTATAGGTAAACACTACCCCGCCTTGTTTTTATCTCTTGGAGCACAAGGGATGGAAACCAGGGCCTCACAAATGATAGGCGGGCACTGAGCCTGATTTAAGATGAACATGATAAATTATTTTACTTATTTTTAGAACGTAGACATCAATTACATCTATTTAAAAAAGTAGGTTTAGTATTTACCATTTAAATCTTCTATCACCTACATGAAACAAATGACAGAACATGGTATGTTCTAAGGCCAAGATTAGGTGATCTAAGAAACAGAAAAATGAGTAAGCAAGGAGGCAAAAAGTTCTTCTTACCAATTGTACTATGTAAGTGTCTGGTCAGGGTTACAAAAGACAGAGATGAAAAATACAATCTATACATCATAAGGAAGACAGTACAATTTTTATCTTTCCCTTTGCCACACATGACATTACCCTTTTCTGTGCTTTTGCCTCATAGGATAAAACTTACTAAATCTACAGTAGCCAGGTGTGGTGGTACACACCTATAATCCCAGCACCTGGGAGACGGAGGCAGGAGGATCATCATGAGTTCAAAATCAGCTTGGACTATATAGTGATTTTAAGGCCAGCCTTGAACTGCACAGTGAAACCCTGTCTCAAAAAAGATAAATAAAATAAAACCACACCCCCCCAAAAAAAAAACTATAGTAATTTTATAGAATAGTAATTTATAAATACAGTTACAATAAATTCATCAAATCCTATATCCAGCATTCGTGGATTGCTGCTGCTGGATTGTATACATTTACTTATTTTCACTTAACTTTTTTTTCCATACCGGGGATTGAATCTGAAGGCCTATCTTCGCACGCTAGGTAACAAGATAATAGTCTAAACTGGGCATACTGGTGCATACC
The DNA here is from genome assembly GCF_034190915.1 of Cavia porcellus. Lineage (NCBI taxonomy): Eukaryota > Metazoa > Chordata > Mammalia > Rodentia > Caviidae > Cavia > Cavia porcellus. Next base: position 21,883,004 of record NW_026947513.1, on the reverse strand, counting down.
TGTCATCCCATCCAGGAGGCAGAGGCAGGAGGATTTCCATCAGTTCAAGGCCAACCTGGGCAACTATTATATGCCTGCAGAAGCAACTATTACTATATATCTAATTTTTTTCTTGGTCCTGGGGATCAAACCCAGGGTGTACTCTATGACTGAATTACATTCCTAACCTTCTTCTTTACTTTGATACAGGGTCTCACTAAGTATCCAGGCTGGGCTCAAATGTTTGGTATCCCTCCCTCAGCTTCCTGTATAGCACCAGCACATCTAGCACACTTACTATTTTCTTGACTTCAAAAAATCATCTTGGTTAATGGCAAAGATTTTCTAGAAAGTAGTAACTCTGAAATCAAAGTGTTCAATGATGTATTATGAGGAATGCACAACAAATTACTAGTTTTATTGTGTCTAGCTTCTTTACTAAAGTGATTAAAATCCATCTAGCTCTACATGTCAATATCTACTTCATTTGATTCAACCTACACAAAATTTGAGTTAGTATCTTTATTATAGTCACTTATCAGTCTTCCAAAAATACATGTATTTTTTATTCTTACCTAAAAAGCATAAAAACTGTAGCAGGCATCAAGAAAATTTCATTGCAAGCAATGAATTTCAGAATATTTTGTTGATTAGCACTTAATTTATCCAAGACAGCTCTCAGTAGAGGTAAACTATTTGAACCCTTTGCCTAAAACAAGAGAAAACAAACATTACATATAGTGAAGCATTTTGGTAATCCAGTTACAATCAACCCTTAGTATCCATGGGAGATTAGTTTCAGGGGTACCATGATCTGCAGAAGCACAAGACTCTTATTTAAAATGACAATTTCACATAACCTACACACATCCTCTCATACTTCATCTCCAGATTACTTACAATGCCTAGTATAATGTAAATGCTATGTAAGAAGTTGTACTGTATCGTTTAGAAATGATAATAAAAGTCTATATATACTCATTACAGGTAATTTTTTTGGCAACTACTTTAATCTAAGATGGTTAAAGCCACTCTCTGCACACCCCAGGGATACTGAACACTGACAATATTTTCTTTTTTTTTAATAAGCCGCCTATAATCCAGGAGTCAAAGAAATAGTGCATTTTACTTACATCAAGGACTTTTTTCGTGTATGTGGCAGCATGAAGCAAAGAGAATAATAAGACTGGGAAAATACTCACTGAAGAAAATAGTTAAGGAAAAATTTACCAATTATCAAATATTTTGCAAAACAAGGTATGCACTATATCCAAATATAAAGATCTGAAACACCTGCAAAATAAATTCAGTGCAATGCGTCTGTTTTAGTGATATATCTTGAACCAAACAGGTTACTTATTAAAAAATTCCCTATGATCATTATACATATGAAATATATCAATGATTTTAACTAAAAAATCTAAAATGTACTTTCAATCTATAATACAATGAATATGTTTATGACACTGCACATAATGGAAAATTTCAATTACTTAAGCATATAAAAAAGTATTTAACTATTTAACTTTCTAAAACTCATCGTTCTTTTCAAGAAGAAAAAAGACAATGAAAGGTTTTTCTCATTTCATTGGTTATTAAAGCACTGTAAATATCTTAATTATATTCAAACCTAGGCTACCTCAGAGAATTATATGTAACTTTTAACCCAACAATGGCCATTCTGGTCACTCTGAGCCTTCAAACACTTGCATGCTTTCACAGATCCTGACCATGGAGGTTAACGTCAGTTAATTCCCAAATTTTCCTCAGCTGAAGATCCTTTATTATTTTTTTCCTTACAAAACTGCCGTAATTTTAAGCTCCTGCACCTAAAAACTGTTTCAGTTATATACTCAGCAATTTAGCTATAGACATAAACAGTGAAACCTTACATTTAAGTCTAAATGGTTTGACTTCATGCCCTGAATAAATGTACAATTTTCGTCTAACTTTTTGAAAAATGGAAATTGCTCAAAAGATCACATTCACAATCCCAACTACTGCCAGGTTGTTATTAGAAAAACAAAAACAAACTTGTCAAGTACTTCCATGAAATGATACTGTTTGTTAATCATGAATGACAAAAATGCTAACTCTCAAAATACTAGCAGTTTCTAAGAAACGAATTATATTTTCGTACTTTAGACAGTGCCTCAATATGAATGGGAAAGAGTGACTACTATAACAATCTGCATATCAAATTTATTATAACCACAACTCATTTAGGACTCCGTATTTCCTAACTTCTAATTGGTGAGCACCTATCCAAGTATTAGAAAAAAAACCTAATTCTGTAATAATATACCAATTCTCCAAATTAATAACCTGACCAATTCCTCCTTTCTATTCGCACAAATTAGGTAAAATACCAATTTTCTGAGTAGAGATCTCTCTTTCTCTCTCTCTCTCTCTCTCTCTCTCTCTCTCTCTCTCTCTCTCTCTCACACACACACACACACACACACACACACACACACGTCTTCAACATTTTAATGAATCACAGATACACCTCTTTAAAAGTGATGAAAGCTACAGTCCTCTCTTATGGTCACTGTAAAACTCTGTTGTAGTTTACATAATTCAATTTAAACTTTGACATATTTAGACCTGAAGACTGATTCAATAACTCAGGTAATGTCAGGCGCTAAAACAGAACTCTCAATTGTAAGTTGAAGTATCTGGGCTTTAGTTCTGACTCTGTTAACCACTGATTTTCCTAGACTGTTTCATCCTCTTATTTGTTCAAGGTCAATCTGGGCTAAAAAGCCAGTTCAAGGTGAGTAAAACGAACAACTACAACAACAACAAAAAAGACTATAGACAGGCCAAAGCTAGAGGTTTCTAATGAGCCATTCAGCTCGAATACTGTGTAATTCACAAACCCACCTGTTACAATGTACAGTTCAGGAATCCATAAAAAGACTCCACTTTCAGTGTCATTTTTTAAACTATTTAAAGGGCTATAGTACAATTTTAACTCTAAGTACGTTACTTGTCCTTAACAGACCAAGTGAAATTATGGCCCTTACCCAATTTCTGAAGAATCAGTTTACCTAGTTTATGTTATTTCTATTGCTTACCACTGCTCCTTCCATAGGAATGTAGGGAATATGAAATTCTTAGGCTTCAACATCCCATGAGACAAGTTAGCAAATAACCAACAATACAGAAAAGGCAGACGGGTTGTCTGCAGTCACAGTCTCATTTGTATGACCTGAGGATTCACTCAACACAACATACTGAGCACCTGTTGGTACCAAGTACTGACCCAAAGTTCAGTACTGATGTATTCAATTTGCTCTAAACTAATTACCTACAATATATTTCCTCTCACTTCTATTTCTCTCTCCAAGGAAATTTTAAGCTATTAAAAGGAATAACTAAAAATCTTTACATATCTTCCCAAAGTATCTCAGAAAAAGTGAGGCTGGTTATGGAGGCACATGCCTTTAATCCCAGCACTAGGGTGACTGAGGCAGAAAGACTGCTATAAATCTGAGGCCAGCCTGGACCATCTAGTGAATTCAAAGGTAGCCTGAACTACATAGCCAGACCCTGTGTTAAAACAAACAAACAAACCAGAATTTTAAAAATTGATTGCAAGGGCCAGGATTTAGCTCAGCAGTGTAAGTGCCTGCCTGGCACGTGTGAGGTCATAAATTTTATCACAGGTACAAAAAAATAAGATTAACTGCAAAGCTCCTCAATGAATAAGCCTAAGGAAAGCTAGCCACTCCGATGATATGCCAAATAAACACAGTTGTAATACAACAAACATATAGTGAGTTTTACCAAAAAATAAACAAACACAAATTATGATGTGACATTAAAGATCCATGCATTAAAATATAAAAAAACTCTATCCTTATGTCCCAACCTACTTACATTATCCTGATAAAACGAACTCTAAATAGAATCTGCATATATCACACATATAAATGGTTACTGGTTCTACCTAGGAATAGACAAAAATATCTTGAAACTGCAGCTGGATGCAGTGGTACACTGTAATCCAGACACTGCAGGAGGCTGAGGCAGGAGGGTTACTTAGTAAGACAACATTTAAACAAACAAACAAACAAAAATGCTGGGAATGTCTTTAATGGTAAGAGTATCTCAGTTCAATCCTCAGTACCACCAAAAAACTGTACTTAAACACAATTAGGTCAGCCTTTCAAAAGGAAAGCTCTTGTCAGTATTACTGTTTAGCCTCCAAAGTTCTAAGCAATAACAATTATTTTTTTCAAAATACACCTCGGGGGCTGAGGATTTAGCTCAGCGGCATAAGCCTTACAAATGCTTGGTGGTGAGTTCAATCCCTGGTACCTATAAAAAAAAAACAACAACAAAGTACACCTTGGATTAAATAGGCAAGTTCCTCTATACAGTATTGAGGTGCTCAGGAAACCTGAGTTTTTTCCTCTTCTAGTTTTTCTAACACTTGTAAATCTGGGGCTAGAGTGGTAGCTCATTGGTAGGGAGTATGCTTAGCATATGCAAAGACCTGGGTTCAATCCTGAATAACAACAACAAAGTGTGCTTAAAGTTTGAAACTTTACCTGGGTGTGGTGGCATGCACCTATAATTGCAGCACTCAGGAAGCTGGAGACTGAGGCAGGAGGATCACTGTAAATTCGACGCCACCTTGGACTACATAGTACAGTTGTTAAAATGCCGGATGTTACATCCCTCCTGACAGCCTGAATTGCATAGTGAGATTTTGTCTCAAAAAAAAACAACTACACATTTACAAGCATAGGTATTATGCTTGTGAGTAATATTTAATATTACAGAAATAGTTTATTGTGTTTTCCATATGTATAATTGTATCATTAAGTATTCAAATGCTTTTAGAGCAACACTTCAACAAATACAAAATGGTTAATTTCCAGAGGGCTGCTCTACAAGGAAAAAAAAACTTAAAGACTGGTAACTTTTTCCTCACAATGCATAAAAGTCCTGTAAGAACCCTATTTTTAAAATGTTTATCACTTTGCTTACTAAATTGTAAAACTCTCTTTTTTGTACTAATTCCCATTTTATCACATTCCTGAAATATGAAAACATACAAATCCCAAAGGAATTGTTAAATCCTCACTGGCTACACAGACTACCAATTTTTATTTCTTAATTAATTTTCATTTGTTTCTAACAGTGGGTAATACGAAAGAAACAAGCTCAGGGTTTTTTTTTTTTTTTTTTTTTTTTTTTTTTGAGATAGGGTTTCACCTATGTAATTCAGGCTGGATGTAAACTCACTAAGTAGTCCAGGCTGACCTCAAACTCACCGTGATCACCCTGGCTCAGCCTCCTAATGCCAGGATCTCTCGTTCTGAAAGCAAGAGATCTGGATATCTTTCCAAACATGAATTAAATGAAAGAAATTTTCAAATGTTTTAAGTCCTGTGTAAGTTTGTGGCTCGAAGCTGAGTTTTTTGTGTATGTGCTGGCAATTGAACTCAGGGACTTTGCACTAAGCTACATGCTCAGCCCATATCATTTTGTATTTTGAGACAGGTTCTTACTAAGTTGCTAACATGTCCAGGCACAGCTCAAAGTTGCATTGCTTCTGCCTACGCTTCCCAGAGTACTGGGACTACAGGCATACATCAATATACCAATTTAAGTTTTTAAACATTCATCGCTAATGTAGAAGTTGACAAGAGGTCAGAACACTGAAAGAAAATTTCCAAATCAGCTTTTCCATGTATACATTTTAAGTAACAGGGTCAGAACCTCTTACACTAAAACCATCTTCCTTATAGATATCAAATGCCAAGAAGCAAACAAACCCATGCTTCATGGAATATTCTCATTACTGAATCTTTCCTACCAAAACATAAACCATCTCCCATTTGCTTAGCTGATGACTGGTCTGTCAAAAAGAGTAGAAAAGGATACTTGTCACAGGGTAAGAATTGACAAAGATGAGCGAATACAGCAGGTAGTGGCAGCTGTCCTCTAACAAAGCCTGGGCCAGGAATGCTCTGCTTAACTGGAAGTGTGGTAATCTCTGATGCAGTCTCAGAGCACTGGTGAGAGCATTTGCCAGCAAAGCACGTTGATAAAAGCTTGCTGCTTCATGCAACCTGCAAATTACCAAAGGAGAAGTTACCATGAGACATAAACAACGACCGTGTCTCTTCCTCCTTTGTGAATTGCATCAGAATTGCACAACACCAAAATCATTTAATTGCCAAAAGAAAAAAATTACTTTAACAGATTCTACCTTTTTAAAAGCATCTCCTCACATACATGTGCAACTGAATTTTATACAATGGCAATTTTTCTATCAGCTTAAAAAAAATGCAAAAATCATGAACTCCCTTCATTCCTATACAACTGTTTCCTCAGATTTTCAATGTAATGTTAGTTTCACAAATCACCAGATAAAAAACACTTACCCAATCAACTACTAGGTTATTAGTGATGTAAAATCAGATTTGTGCTTTTGTCCTTAAACCCCTCACAGTTTAGAATTCTTACACCTTAAAGACATTTTACAAACTGCCTGTACAACTGTCTTATTAAATCAGAAATTCATAATACATACCCAAGAAGAGGTAGAACAAACAAAGCAGAGCAGTAAACTGTGAACAATCGAGAAAGCCACATTGCTGTGTCCAGTTTATTGGTCATCATGAATTGCTAGATTTAAAAAGAAAAATATTTAGCAATCTAAGTCTGCAAATTATGTTTTTAAGGAAAAAGAGAAGGTGATTGTTATTTCCTATTCAAAATATTTAACAAACACGTAACATTTGTTTTTAGGTCATTAGATAAAAACTTACTGTTTTAACATGTATGGGCAATGATTAAGTCCAAATACTCTGTAGTTTTGATGTGGAAAACTCAGGAAATATTTTTAAAAATACCAATTTATATTTTAAAATTTTTGAAAAGAAATTAGAAAAAAACCTGAAAAATCTACAATTGTATGTGTTCCTTTAACACTTGCAATTCTGGCTTCTATGTTAAAAACATTAAGTAAGAACTGATTCCTCTCAAGATAACCATAATGCCTTTTCTTAGAAAATCTCAAATTCAAATAAGTATGTCTCAGACTTGAGTAAGAAGGCATCACATATATTCAGTTTGAATTAAATAAACCTTTAAAATAAATAAATAAAAATAAAAGAGAAAATCATGGTAATTGTTCTTATCAAACTCCTTAGTCTATTGTTGATACACAGAAGGGCCTATCTACCTCAGGTACTCAAAATACAGCTGTCGGGTATTAAGTGGCACCTGCTTTTCTTCTATGATTACATTTCCTCAAGGTTCTCCTGTAAGTTTTGCACCAGTTTCAATGACATTAAATTAAACTTCCATTTACCATTTTCTTCTCACTTTTTTTGTCTTTCCCTAGGCTGTATGCCCCCCATGAAGATCCATTATTACTGAAGCAAGAATGTAAAATCTGGTTTAATATTAAGATGTTTTACCACGTATCTTTAAATTATAAGGAGATTCACATTTCAACGATATAATATTTAGTATCACGATCCAAGCAAACTTACATAGGTGTATAAAACAGTTCCACCAAACAGTATTTATCTTTAGCATATGTGATGGATTTTCTATTTTTTTAATAGATGATGCTTCTACTAAATTAATTTCAAAATGGGTCTACCTAAAGTTAAAATATTGCTTTAAGAGTGAGGCAACACTGCTTGGCGTCAAACCAGGAACTGGACCTACTACAAGGCCAGGGCTGGACTGCACTGAAGTCTGGATTTCTAGAAGGTACGAGATGTTCCCAATGCATTGACAGGAGGAAAAAGCACAATACTATTGCTTCCATCCCTACTGGTGGTGTTTTTCACAGGCGGGTGGATTATTGTAAATACAACTGTTATTTATCTCAGTATCGAAGAGTTCAACCACTAATACCATGCCTATGGCATTAAAGCAACCATAACCTTCCTAATGAGTAATGCAGTATTATAGGACAAGCCTAGGGTGCCAGTTATAGTGAAGACTGAGTCAAACAGGTACTAGCATTTGGTTCTTCACTGGGTTTCACGCTGGCCTTTGGATCTCTGATTGTGTCTAATTGGATTTTCTTTGGAGGTTATATTGGCAAGAAAAAAACAATAGTATATTTTGGCATTGCTGTATTTTTCCAGAATGCATTTGTATTTTCTGTAGGACTAGTGTTTAAGTTTGGCCCCATGGAAGACTTGTAGCAATGAAAAAACTGCTATAGGAAACTTTCACGTGAGTAACTTCCATCATGTTTTGTTTTGTCTTTGAGGTAGGGACTCCATAAGTAGTTCAGGCTGGCTTTGAACTCTCGATGTAGGCCAGGCTGGCTGGATCAACTCCTGTTGATCCTCCTGCCTCACTCAGCCTCCAGTGTGCTGGGATTACAGGCATGCACCACCACACCCAGCTCTGTCAAGTTTTATCATGGTATAATTTGTAAAAATAAAACTAAATTATGAACCAATATTTGTATTTGTAAAAATAAAAGGAATTACACACTCATCAGTATATTTGGTCTGAGGTTCAAAAAACTGTAAAGAAAATGCTCTAAAGCTTTAATGTGTTTATTTACACGTGGCCTCTTCTTAGTCAAATGTGAATATAAGCTTTTTCTTGTCTTTATAAACTAAAAATACTGTGTTAAAGCAATTTAACTGTTATATTTTGGGGAAAATTTTTTAGGGAAAAAATCATTTTCAAATTCAAAGACATTTTACTGTAAGACTTCTTAAGCACATGCAGGTAATTTCACAAATAAGAAATATTCCTCTGATTTATTCTATTCAGACTTACCATCCTGTCATTCCCCTAAATTTAAAGGATTTGTAGCAGTTAAGTGAAAGGATGAATTTAGCTTACTGTGCAAAATTTCTCTACAAATACCCAAACTGCACCGCAGTTAAAAATTTAACATTCTCTTTAAAATCTACTTGTGTACAGTGTTTACTATGAAATAAATGACTGAGGTGTACACTTCATTTGGTACAATTTTACAGATGTGAATTTCATCACACAATAAAAAGGTATAACTGATTTACATGTTAAGAGTGAACTACCCCAGCACTACAGCTAGTAATGTTTTAAAGGCAAAAACTATTAACAGATTTGTGAATGAAAAATTTTTGAAGAGCAACAGTCACAAAATGTCAATTTCATGATATAGAACATCTTTCAGTTATAAAGGGAAAAGGTCTTTACAGTGAACAAACTGATGGACATGACCTTAACCAAATAATGAAACTTAAATTCCCCAATACAGGACTAATCAACAGGAACTGCCTCATCTATGCACTGAGACGGGACACAATATTACTTATGTAACTGCAATTTGAGACACATTCCCCAGAAAAAGTCTGGACTCTTGAAAATTACCACTATTTTGAAAGACACAAAGGGGACGAGGGCAGACAAACTGTTCTGCATTATGACAGACTGAAGAGATATGAACAGTAAATGCAGTATGTGCTTTCTAGAAAAATCTTGGAGATGGAAGCAATTTTAAAGAAACGACCAAATTTGAACACGGATTGCATATTAGGTAATAACGTATCAATTTTAAATTTCCCTAATGTGATAACTGCATTCTGGTCATGTGAAAGAATACCTAAATATTTCGGGTTAACAAACAAGATTAACTCAAATGGCCCAGCAAGATTAAAATGCGGTATTCAACAACGTTGCAATTTAAAAACAAAAACAAAAAATTTGCCCAATTACAAATTCATACTTTTAAAACTAAAATACAACGCTTCTGGTACAAACAACTAGAAACTGCAGCTCAGTATCTTAAAAATAAAAAATTTACAGAAGTGTGACATTTGTTTTCATAAAGAGAAAGTAAAGGAGCCGAACGTTCTTTTTGCGTAATTTCTATACGAAACAAAGTAAGTACAAAGGTTCTCTGTTAATTCGCGGGCGGGCCACGAGGCGTGTCACAGCACCTCGAATGGCATTTTCAACCTTGGGGTCTAGGACAATCAGAAAGGAATAGTAGGAAAAGCCAGGAAAACTCCATTTCCAGGGCGCACAGGTGGGGGTCACCTCTCCAGGCCTGCCGGTGGATGCTGCAGGAACAAACTCCCAGCGCTCACTTACAAACACCTCCACCCTACCCCTACCCTACCTCCACCCCCACTCTAGTCCGGGTCAAGGAAGCTCCGAGCTTCTGGAACGCCTTGGAACCTCGCTTCCTAACTAGTGCACATCAAGCGAGACAACCTTGCCCACTCACCACAGCGCCCGCCCCTTGGGGGCCGTTTGGGGTCGTATCAGCCATGGGAGACAAATTCGCGTCTGCTACGCTGTAATCGCGGAGCAAGAAGAAGTGACAGAACGTCAGCGCCGGGACCGCGCCCCGGGTAACTGGTTTCTTTGCCGGGTGCCACAGGCCCGCCGCGCCTTGCAGGAACTTCCAGACTCCAGAGGGCAAGGTTTCGCCGGACACTGTGCAACACACTGCCGCAAAGACACCACGGCAGTCGGGAAATACCTGTCCCGCAACGCCGAGATCGAAGCGGGCTTTCTAGAAAGACCGAAACAAAGGCGGGGCTTTCAAGCAAAGCCCTAATGGGCCGCCTAATGCAGCCGGCTTCAGGCTATTGCCTAACTCGGAAGTACTTCTGTCACTTCCGTAGGCATGAGGCGGTGACTGTGAGGGCAAACGGGAGGCATGACGGGAAGTGTAGTTTTTCTCTTCCTTCCGGCTCCACCTGTCCGTAGTCATTGGTTCAGTGAAGGAAGAAATGAGACACGCCGAATTTTGCTTTATCTTCGGCGCGAGGAAGCTCTTCCCTGCACTTATTGCAGCCACAAAATCTCTTACTCTCTAACACAGAAACCTAAGAAGCATCTTTGATCACTGCTTCACTTGCTTGCTAACCCTATTTCTCAACTTCTAAAAATTTTTTCAGCAGATCTTACAAAGCTTGTTATGTGACAGTTTCTGTGCTTAGCTAGAAGGATAAAAAGATGACTATTACAAACTGAATGACAGATACGTCAGCAAAAAATCACAAGATGAATTTATAATATGGTCAGCGGCTGAGTTAATCTCAGGGAGCTCAAGGTGCCTCGGGTGGTTTCCCGGAAATGTTAATTCTGACTCTAATCATGAAGGAAAAGAGGAAGTTGAGCGACAATAGAAGGGAATTTCAGATAGGAACAGAAAGTGCAAGTAATAGGACAGAGATCTAGTTCAGTATGAACAGAAAAAGGTACTAGTAAGAGAACTATAAAAACATATGGGTAGAAAGGCAGGAAGGGATGTGTTGAGCAAAGAATCTGACTTTGATTTTGTACCAGACAGAGAACCATGGCGCAACTTTAAGCAGAAGTGTAATATCATCAGATTTAGCAAAACCACTCTTAACTACAGAGTTGAGGATGATCAGAAGGGAAGCCAAGAGATTTGTTGGCTTACATACATCTAGAAGGGAGTTTGTGAAGGAAGAGGAAAGATGACTTGAAGGTAACTTCCAAAGTTTGGTAACTGATTAGGTGTGTAGAAGAGAAAAGAATTTTCTGAGACCTATAGAAGAGGTGTAGAGAAGATAGCATCAGAAGAGCAGGGGACTGAGAAGCACTAAAGGATTGGAGAGGAGGAACTGACTAAAAACTTACAGGACATCTGGTACAACACTGGAAAATCACACACCTGTCATGCTCCTCCTATTCTGTCAGATTGTGGTTATCCTTCCGGACCCTTAAAGCAGTCTAAGTGCTAGTCGCTGCAGCCCACAAGTCAAATCATGCTCTCTTAAAAAGGAGTAAACATCTCTTTTTCTAAGGCTGTTGCTCAGATTCAGGCCTTTACTTCCTCTCATGTATCATTTGGCTCATATTTTGTAATACTTATCACTTTGTAAAGTATCTTATATAATTACTTGTCTTTCAGTGCATATGTGTTCATGCATATGTTGGCTCAAAAAACAATCACAAAAATGCTATCCTTTTCTTCATAGGTATGGACCAGAGGTTTGAAAGTTTAAGATCAAGTTACTAGCAGTGTGGACTTCATTTTGTGAGCTTCTCTCTTGGTGTGAAGGGAGCTGCCATTTTTCTGTGTGCTCAGCAGATGTGTGGGAGTGGGGAATGCATTCGTTATGTCATAAGAATCATGACCTTATCTACCTGCTAAAATCCTAGTTCCAAATATTAGGGGTTAGGACTGCAATGTAACAATTTGGAGGGTAAGGTGGAAAACACAATTCAATCCATAGCAGCAATATGTATGTGTTAAAAGAATGCTAAAATTATAGCAATATTTAAAATATATTCTGTATTATAAATTCCAGTTGATTCACATAGAACGCATTTTAAAAACTTTTGCTGAACTTTTGCATCCATGTAATGTACAGTTATAATTAATGCACAAGTACAATTCCATGACTGCTGCTTGATATTTTTATTAAGCAATAAGATGACAATGGAACAATTAAAAGACATATATCAGAACTCCATTCATTGAAATTCACTCAAAAATGAATTAAAAATTTCATAGTTTTCTTTGCTAAGTTAAACACTAGTTTTTGTACACTGGAAGAATATTTACTCAAAATTTTTGGGGTGCTACTCACAATGTAACACCTATAGATGTGTAGCACATTTTAAAATTTAATTATTAATATTTTCTCCATCATTTTTGTTGTATAGATAACCAATAAAACAACAGTTAACCCTCAAGCCCTGTGTTGTAGTGTTTGATAATATTTCCACAGTGTAAGTATTCCCACTGGGACCTGTTTCAAACTGCAAACATAAAGTCATTGAATGTAGAGCTAGGAAAGGATGTGCATAGCACACCACTACATAACCACAATTTCCATCATACAGATATAATAGTTACAGATAATTCAAGAGCATGGATGATAGTAAGATGTCATAGTAATTAGGAAGTGATGAGTTTTAAATAGTTATTATTTTTGTTTTAATATAACAAAGATGTATACAATTTAAATTTTTAGTAATGGTTATGCATAACAAGTTCACAAAAATTCTAAAAATAATTATCTCTTGTAAGCCACCACAAGCTGATTTCACTGTTCTGTTCTGTTTATTCATGGTATCCTTTCAGTATCTTCCTCCCACTTCTTTTAAGTAGTGAACTTTTCCTTAAACTGTAATGCACTCATTGGCTACTGCTCAGTTACATTATCTCTAATATTTCTTTCCTGCCTGTCAGGGAGCACAGATTACAAATTGAGTCTAGAGTATGTCTGAGACCATCCTTGTCTTGCCCTTTGAGCCAGATTGGAACAAGGAAACTCCCTACTTTCTTCTGGTCACAGCTGAAGGCATATGACTAGTGACGCTATGGTGCTCACAAGGTAAAATAAGACCTGCTGAGGACGATAAGGATCCTTAAAGAAATGTAGTAGCAATAGTACAAAGTTTTACCCGGTGAAACCACAGTTTCCATGTTGTTCCTTGTCTCATTCTTGCAAAAATACTTTGTTTTTCCTACTAGCCTACAGCAATTGCCACTCCTGTTCCCAGAATCAGTCACTCCTCCTACCTGTGCACTGGCTAGCTGGAGAGTCTTTGTCTTTGCCCATCCTGAGGCATGACTCTCCCCGTCTCTTATTTTATCCTTTTGCCAGCACCCATCATATAGGCAGTTGGGGGATCTTGGCCAGCTCCCCAGTAACCGTCAGAAAAAAAAAGTCCCTCGTTGAAACCTCTGAATATATTCCTATTCTTTTAGGGTGCTTATTTAATTCTCTTTTGTACTTTATGGTTTTGTGTTCTCATCAGAATCTTAAATTTTTTAAAGGAAATATGAGAAATTGTTAATGAAGAATAGAAGAGAATGGAGGATTTTTGGATGGCAGCCTAATGTGCTTTATTTATAATTTTAAATTTTTAAGCCAGTCAATTTAAAAATAAATACATTAAAAATTGGTAATAAATGTTCCTACTAATACTAGGAAGAGTAGTGGATGCCGTTGGATGAACTATTGATGTTGATACTTTTCTAGAATATCACTCCAGAGATTTTATTTTTTTTTTGTCTGTTTTTGTTTACTGAGATGGAGTCTCACTAGGTAGTTCCAACTAGCCTTTCACGATGTAACCTAGCCTGGCCTCAAAGTTACAAGATCTTCTTACCGAAGCCTCCCAAGCACTTGGATTACAGATGTGTGCCACTTGGCTCCTTTTGCATTTTTGAGGGCCTCATTGCATTTTTATCTATCCTCTTGCTGCCTGCCTTTTTCAGTGTACGTTGTTGTGTCATCTTTTGTTTATTTTCCTTTCCTTTTTCTTTTTTTTTTTTTTTTTGAGACACAGTCTCACTGTGTAGTTGTTATAGTCAGGGGTTGTACACAGAGAACAATTCAGATCACGACATGAAGTTTATAATATTTTTATAATGGTCACCAGAAGTTAACACAGGAGAATGCAGGAAATCTATCCGCAATAGCAACGACATAGATTATTTAGTCAAGAGTCTAAACCCCACGGCAATGTCCCACATGAGTTCAGATAAAAACCCAGAGCTCAGGACAACGCCTCCACGAGTCCAACTGGAAGTCCAGGGCCCACAAGGACTCACGCCAGTCTCTTTTACAGATCCCTGCCAGGAAGACCCAAGGGTCAGCGGTGGAAGCCAGAAAGTCTATGCCAGCAGGATGAAGGAGCTGTGCTAGTGGGATGAGGGTTCTACGCTGAAGCTGAGAAGTCACACTCACAACAAAGAGTGGGGCTGTCCTGAAAGGCACCACTGCTGTCCTCAGCGACACAGAGGCCCTGAGCTCCTCCGACGACAAGCACAGTCGGGTGTGTGCCAGGAAGCAGCGTGACGAGTTCACCCTGGAGACCAAGCAGCACATGTCTTCCCCTCCGGAGCCAGGAACCAATGCTCGATGTGAAGACCAAAGCTTCTCCAGGAGAACCAACAGCTCAGACAGTAACTCGCAGTAGAACCCACAATGTCTCCTTCACACCTCAATCCCTGTCCACACCTCTCTTCTTCTCCACCTATTTATCCTGGCAATCCCCCTCAGGTGGAGCATCTTCTCTCAATGCATGCTGATGTAATCCAGCTGGCATTAAGTTGACCACTAGTTATCAAACCATAACAGTAGTTCAGGCTGCCCTTGAGCTCACTATGGAGCTCAGAATATAGTTGATCTCAGAGTGATCCTCCTGCCTCAGCGTCTGAGTTCTAGGATCATAGTCATGGGCAACCATGCCCAGCCAACATTGTGTTTTCAAGACATATCCAGGTCTGTACACATAGGTTTTTATATGTTCTAACTATTATGACTAATCAAAATGGATTTATTCATTGTCTTAATGATGGATACTTATTTTTCCATCTATAAATCAATTCTATAATAAACAGTACACATGACAGTTTATCTAAAGTAAATAGGCAGTTAGAAGTGAAATAGGCCAAGGGGCTGGGGGTTTAAGCTCAGCGGCATAAGTGCCTGCTTGGCAAACGCAAGGTCGTGAGTTTAATCCCTGGCACAAAAAAAAAAAAAAAAAAAAAAAAAAAGTGAAATAGGCCATAGTGTATCTTCAGTTCTGCATACTAAAATAACTGTAAATGTACTCTCCCAAGAGGTTGTACTTACAGCATAGCAATAATACTAGTCCCTACCAACATTAGTTTATTTTCTGTTGCTACAACAAAATATAAAAATGTTCATTAGAGCTTACAGTTTTAGGAGGAGAAGTCCAAGTTTGGTGGCCTTATGCGCTTAATTCACATGAAGGCTACCTTGGCTGTATCACAGCATGGTAGAGAAATAGAAAGGGAAATAATCACGTACAAAAGAGGCCAAATACATAGAGTGGCTTTACTTTCTTGTACCAACCTGCTCTAGAGAAGTAACACGCTCTGTGAGGCCATCATTAATCCCTTTCAAGAACAGCACACCCAGTGATCCAGCATCCTCTCATTAGGACCCATCTCTTCACGGCTCCACCACCTTTTGTTTTTTGGTGCTGGGACCTCTTATACTCTAGGCAGGCACTTGTATTATTGAGTTACATTCTTAGCCCTCTGCCACTTCCTAATACCACCACATTCGTGACCAAATCTCCAACACATGAACTCTTGAGGAACAAACCACATCTAGCCCACGATGTTTACTGTGTTTAAAATGGTGTTTGTTATTGATTCTGTTTCTATTTTCCTGAGTAGTTGTGAAGCTGAGCATCTTTTCACTTTTCACTTTTCACTCAGGACTTCTCTATTGGTGGCTTTTTTTTATTATTCCATTACTGATTTTTAAAGTTTTAAAGTGTTTTGTTAAAATCATATTTTTATAGTAACTTTATTATATGAGTTGAAAATTTTTCCTTATCTTCTAATTATGAATAAAAATATTAAATTAGCCTGAGAAAGGGGTGAGAAATAATTTTCCTGTAAGCATAAACCCCAAACTGAGCTAGAAACTGGCTGACTCATGGCTCCGTGAAGCAGCTAAAGTCAAATCAAATTGTTTTCAAAGGAATCACGGTTCTCTTGTCCAATTTATGAAAGATGATATACTCAATTAAAACTCATGTTAATAGGTTGACTTAGTTATACTGACTAAATCAACTGAATTATATTAATCTAACAATTAAGTTTGTTTTATTTCATTCTTTTGTATTCTCAGATATGCTGAAAAAGAAACACACATAAAGGTCTACATTCAAAGTTCTATAAAGGTTATTAAGAAAACAAATCATGTTTTGAGCAGATAAAAATAAAAGAGATAACAGCATATTAGATTTTTACTAAAATTATAAATGGGTTTTACTTTTCACAACAGATAAATTTTCTTCTTTTTCTGTCCTCTCTTAGAACACAAGCGTCATAGAGGTAGACTATTTTTTCTCATTTCTGTGCTGTTCCCCCAGATTCAAACAGAAAGTTTGAGTTCTAGGACAAAGTTTCAGGCAAATTAACAGTAGTATAAAATACACCAAGGCCATAGTAGAAGCTGAAGCAGTTTTGTTCAGCTAACAGATGTCAGTGTTTCAACTATCGAATGCAGTGACACAGGGCTAAGGACATTCCTCAGTGGTGGAACACTTACCCACAATGCTCCGAGGCCCTAGGTTTGATCCCTACCAATACCAACAGGCAAACAAATAAACAATAATGCAATACAGTGATACCTACCAGTTTTTCTTTTGCAAAAAAAAATGAATAGTTTATGTTTTGTGTTACAATGTGTTATACTTATAAATGGTAAACATAATATATGGATCATTTGGAAACCTCCCCCTCTAACAATTGGAGTTTAATCTTCTTTTTTCCAAAATATGTCTTTATTTTCTTTCTTGATCATTCTTTTCTGTAGTGAGGCAACTTCTCAGACATTGTTTTCTTAGTTGTGACTCTCCTGATTGCAAATACAGTAATTCCTCCACATATGAAGATTTTGATTCTGCAGTTTCATGTATCTGTCATCAGTCATGGTCCAAAAATATTAAGTTGAATATTGCAGAAGAAATAAATAATTTGTAAGTCTCAAATTTCATACCATTTTGAGTATTACAGTGAAGCCTTTTTGTCATTCTAATTCAAAACGAGGTATATAATCCTCTTTCTGACATATTACCAAAAGGTCAAAGTAACTTAATTGCTATGTCATAAAACCTATGTCTTTTTTTACTGGGGATTGAACTCACAACCTCATGCTTGCCAGGTAGGCACTTTACACCTATGTCATTTTCTTCAGGACACTACATCTCATCTCAACACATAGGCATTGTATCACCTCTTTATTATCTCAGAGAAAAGGGTGAATACAATACAATAAGATATATTGAAAGAGATCACATTCATATAATTTGCATAGTACATTATTACAATTGTTTTATTTTGTGTTAGTCATTGTTGATCACTTGCTATACCTAATTTATAAATTAAGTGTTATCACAGATATATATGTATAGAAAGGTATTACATTATGGGACTCAGCATTATTTGCAGTTCCAGGAGTCTGTTGAAGCCTTGGAATAATATAACCCTCATTAATAAGGTGAGACTCCTATAAAACAAAGGATTAAGCCTAGTAGATATAAGGTAGTCAAAGGCAAAATAAGACTAACGGTAGATGATCTTTTCTTGAATCCATGACTAGATTTAACAGTCTTACTGCTATTAAAGAAGTTCATTCTCCTCTCTGCTTTTCTCTCAGTTAACTTCATTGTCAAACTGATTCTCCTTCCCCTGGAACCCATATTCCCCTGGGTTAGCAAAACTACTCTGTAGAAAGTGTCCTTGCCAATTCTTTCAAATAATTATCCACAATTGATTTTCTTTTAATAAAGTTGGGCTTATGAAAATTCTTTTTTTTTTTTTATACCAGGGATCAAACTCATGACCTAGCACTTGCCAGGCAGGTGCTTATGCCACTGAGCTAAATCCTCGGCTGGGCTTATGAAAGTTCTTAAACCAGTTATTTGATGTAAGATACAGGCAATAGGGGACTGTGGCTTTAGCTCAGCAGCACAAGCACCTGCCTGGCAAGTGCAAGGTTGTGAGTTCAATCCCGCGTACAAAAGAAAAAAAAAAAAGACACAGGCACTAAAGTTTGTGTCATTCTTGTTTATAACAAGGGATCCTGGGTGATGTTTTCACTGTGAAAAGGATGAGACATGGATGTCTGGGAAAAAATATATAGTTCCACTATAATCCTCTCTCTGTCTCAGTTTTTTCTTTTGTTACTGGGGACTGAACTCAGGTTAGCACTGAGCTACAACCCAGTTTCTATTTTAAAATTTTGATTCAAAGTCTTCCTAAATTATCCAGGCTTGTGTTGAACTTTCGGTCCTCCTGCTTCTGCCTCCTAATTAGCTGGGATTACAGCCATGTGCTATCATGCCCAGCCAACCATCATTTTTTAATTGATGTTTTTCATATCTTCACATTTTTCAATGATTGTCAATTGACTTCCATAAGATCAATGCCAATTCTTCAGTGATTCATAGTTTATTTTAATTGAAGGTAAGAAAATTCTGATGTAACACAAGCCCAGAAACTAAAGTAGCTGGCTACCAATATCCTGTCATTCCTTTTGACTAGAAATTGGCTGAGGGAGCAAGAACTAATTCCAGCGTTATTGATGACTTGGCTCTCTCCAGTTTTCAAGGGAGTTTCTACTGAGCCATCAAGTCATCAATTTGCTCATTTTTGCTTCAGCAATGATTGATAATCCTGTAGTTGGATAGAGAGTCTTTCTAATTGCCAAGTGCTGGGTCACTCATAAGGAGTACAATCTTGCTTTTATTTGCTGCATGAAAAGTAAGCTTGAAAAACATAAAAAGAAAAAAGAAAAGTAAGCTGAGGCTGGGGATTTAGCTCAGCGGCATAAGCGCCTGCCTTGCAAGCAGGCAGTCGTGAGTTCGATCCCTGGTACCGATAAAAAGGAAAAAGACAAAAAAAAAAAAAAAAAAAAAAGTAAGCTTGATATACTTTGCAGAGGTAACATAAGTATGAGATCTTAACAAAATTTATTTTTTCAAGATTAGTAATGTAAGGAAAAATTTACTTTCAAGAAATACAACTGGAGATTACATGATCACACACACACATCTTGGTTTTTGATATTTGAACTCTACAATTTATAGATAACTCACAGCAATGTAAGTAATTCTAATCCATTACGCTAATTTTTCAATGTTGCTGCAATGAATTATAACAAATTTGGTAACTTGAAACAACATACATTTATTAATTTAAAAATTTTGGAAGTCAGAAGTCTCACTCTCAGAAGTCAGGTCTTGCTGGGCGAGGACCAGGGTTTGCAGGGCTGTATTCTTTTCATTCCCTTGGCTTTCCATCATTTAGAGGCCATCCCATTCCTTGGTTCAAGGACCGTTTCTCCATGTTCAAGTCTGGTAATGTTGCATCTTTCTGGCCATTCTTCCATAGTCACAGCATCTTTGACTCTTCTCTACCACCTGATTTCATTGTTGCTTTTCCTAGTGCTGGTGATTGAACCCTGGACCTTATGAATGCTAGGCAAGAGCTGTATCACTGAGCTATGCCCCTAGCTAGTTAGCAGTATTAATTCCCTCTGCAACCTTAACTCCTGGTCATGCAACCTAACATATTCACAATGTTGTAGGGTTTTTGTTTATTTTTTCAGTACTAGGGATTGAACTCTAGGCCTAGCACTACCACTAAATTACACACTCAATCCCATTCATAAATTCTATGAATTAGGATATGGACATTTGGGAATGGTGTGTGTATTGTGTGATTATTCTGCCTACCACATCTATAGACATGCAAATAAATTTTGTTGGAAATTTAATTGACTTTTCTACCTCTACTCCATTTGTTTCCATTTATATATTTACTTCAAGGATTTGTTAATTCACTTCGATATCCTTTACTCCATATAAATTTGTAGTCTTTGATTTTTCCACTTAACAAGTTTTTGTACCTTTCCCAGTTCTTCATTATTTAATAAGCTACATAAAATTTTTAACCTGTGTTATTTTATATACAAGATAAAAAATTACATATATATATATATATATTATATTCTGGAGTTTCAGAAATTAAAGACACATCACACTCTCTTTCATCTCATAAGCATCAACATATACAGGAATTGGACCTGGCAGGAGATGGACTATAATGGCTTTTGTTGAAAGTCAGAGATCAAGTTTCTTCACTCTGACACTTGAAACACAACTTTATGCCTCAATCAATATAAGTGAATTGCTTTAAATTGCCTGTTCATCACTTTAACTGGCTCTTAGAGAAATTTCACAGTGTATTTCTTAAAAGGAAATCTGACAAGCAGCTCCCACCTTTTCTCCAATTATTGACCTACAAATAGTGTTTTGCAAGATGAAATGAAAATTTTAGGCACTTCTATTTGAAAGTATAAAGTATACTGTTACTCTTCACAAGGACATTAAAGAATTCTCCATCCTGAAATGTAGCAAGGACTCTAGCTTACTTTCACTTCAAATACTTCTGCTTACCCTGACAGAATAACTTACTAGAAACCTTACTCTGCCTATAGAAGCAAAGCACAAAACAGGTAAAATTTCCAATAGTATGGAACCTACAAGGAAATAGGAGACAATGCTTTTAACACTTACATATTACCATCCTGAATCCCTTGCATTTGTTACTTTATCATGGAGGATGTGTACAACTAACTCTACAGATGAAGATAATAGTATTCAGGTGTAATTTAACAAAATTTATTAAAATAAAAATATGATTAATAATCAGTATCACATAGCGGGATTTCTAGGTATGTTAAAAACCTGAAAAAGTCACTTTTAGAAGCTGAATGAGTTTTAAATATATTTATGCTTTTAATCAGAGTCAAAGGAGTCATTTTTACACTTATTTTTCTTCAGTCTAGGTCTCTCTGGTAGTGAACAAAATTGTTTGTATTCTAAATGATAGATTTACTATGTAGTAATAATTTTCATTATTAAAATAATATATTCATTGTTATGGTTTATACCTAGATTCCTGCCCCCCCCCCCGGCAAAACCTCATGTGATCATAGGTAGGCTTTGGCTGGTGATCATGGAGGTATGATATTCATCAGTGGATTAGTCTGCTTTCTGCTGACATGCTGTGAGTTATTTCTTCTCTGCCACATCCCTCAACCATGCTATCCTTCCTTGGAGAAAGCCAACTATGGACTGAAACCTTTACAAACTACGAACTTGAACTTGACAGTATTGGGTATGGTGTCTCAGCAATGAGAAAGTGATTAAGAGAGATCTTGGTATCAAAGAAGTGAGATCACTGCTGTGATGTTACCTGACCATGTATTCAGAAGCCTTTAAAAGTGGTTTATCAACACAGGCGTGGGCAGGGGAGAGTTTAAGATTATCACTCCCAGTGGTTAAGGACCAGCCCAGCTTCTAGCCACACTAGACTGTGCTCTGCAGGTTTCATGGGCCTTACTGGGCCATGCCCGGTTACCTTATTTCAATCCTGGGACCTGGGGCTGCTGAGTTCCAGCACACTGGTGTGGCCCAGGGAGAGTTTAAAGTCATCACTCCTAGTGGTTAAGTGCCCACCCAGCTTCCAGCCACACTGGACTAGGCTCCTGAGATTTCGCTGCCCACTACACTATGGCCAGCGACCTTCTTCAATCAGGGGAGATGAGGGCACATGAGGTGAGTTTCAGTGCATCAGTGTTAGCCCAAGGAGAGCTTTGGACCATCACACACAGTGGTTAGGAGCCCACCCAGCTTTCTAGAACACCAGAGGGGGCAAGGGAGGTCCTGTGGGCCTGACCGGACCACACACAGCAACCTCCATTTAGTCCCAGGGGAAGCTTTGAAACATGGAAATCACTTGAAACATGGAAATATAGGAAAATGACAAGACCAAAGAACAAAATACAATCTCAAACCTCCAGCCCATCCCAAGAAAGCCTAGGAGTCATGTACATAGAAGAAAACATACTGTACACCTGAATTACCTAAAATAATAGCAACAGAAATAAAGAAGCAACTCCAGGAAGCTTTAAAGGAATTCAAATTAGAAATAACCTCCCAGGTAAAAGAAGAAATGATAAAAGAAATGCTGAACACATCTAAAGAAGACACAGTTAAAAAAATTAGAGGAGCAAAACAAAAAGATAGAATCCCTGGATGAACAATATAAGAAACAAACAGAATACACAAAGCAGATGCAAAGAGATATACAGGAAATCAAAAATTCCACTGAAAGTTGTCAAAACTGCCTCAACAAAAGTGAAGATAGAATTTCAGACCTCAAAGGTAAGATTGCAGCTAGTGAACAGGAAAAAAAAAAGATCTTTTAAAAATAACAAGAAATCAGGAAATAACAATTCAACAGCTGCAGGATGATGCAAAGAAAAACAACATAAGATTTATAGGGACAAGTGAAAAAGAAGGGGACAGCACAAATGATATCAAGAGGATATTTACAGAAGTAATAGCTGAAAATTTCCCAAACATGAAAATGGAAATTGACATATGCATTATGTCCATCAGTGAAGCATATAGAACTCCATAGCCATAACCAAAATAAAACTACACCCAGACATATAATAATCACCATAAAAAATCCAACATAAAGAATAGAATATGGAGCTAAGTATTTCAGATCCTAAAGGTAAATGACTTTCACCTAGACTGATGTACCCTGCAAAACTGTCCTTCAAAATCGATGGAGAAATAAGATACTCCTGTGACAAAAAACAACTAAGGAACTTCATGATCACCAAACCAACCCTGCAAAGAATACTGAAAGACAGTCTAGATACACATAGGAAAAAACCACTAAGTAAGGCAGACAATTAAACAGAATGGGAAGATAAAGATGCAACAGCAGAAAGAAAAGATAACAACAATAAACCAATATATAACAATTATAACCATTAATGTAAATGGTCTCAATTCACCAATTAAAAGAAACAGACTGGCAGAATGGATCAAGAAACAACATCCAACCATATGCTGTCTACAAGGAAAGGAAATTCATTGTCTAAAAGTCAAAGGGTGGAAAACAATACTTCATGCAACAGGAACACCCTCCACCCCCACAAAAAGCATGGGTAGCAATTATGTTTGCAGACAATGTGAACTTCAAACCAAGAATGACCTAAACAGATAAGGAAGGTCACTACATACTAGTTAGGGGAAAAATTCAAGAGGAAGAGATAACAATATATTGCACCAAATTCCAGAGCACCTAGCTATACAAAGCAAGTATTAACAGAAATAAAAAGTTAAATAAGCAATAACACAATTATAACAGGAGATCTTAATACACCCTTGTCACCAAGGGTCAGATCAAACAGACAGAAAATAAGCAAAGAAATAACAGAACTGAATCATACCTCTAAATAAATGGACTTGATAGATGTATATAGTGTTCCATCCAAAAACATCAGAATATACATTCTTCTCAGCAGTACATGGAACATTTTGTAAACTAGCCCACAGAACATATTTAAGTAAATGCAAAAGGGTTGAATTTATTCCACGCATGTTACCAGATCATAGCACCATGAAACTAGAAATTAATGATAAAAGAAACTGCAAAAAAAACCCCCACAAACACATTGAAATTTAATAATATACCCTTGAGCAATCAGTGGGTCACAGGGAAAATTAAAGAAGAAATTAAACAATACCTACAAGCAAGAAAAAATACAAATACAATTTACTGGAATCTATGGGATGCAACGAAAACAGTCCTTAGAGGAAAATTTATTGCACTGAATTCCCACATCAGGAAAACAGAACGAAAACAAATAAATAACCTGATGCTATACCTCAAACATTTAGAAAAAGAAAGGCAAAGCCCAATGCCAAAAAAGGGAGGAAATTATAAAGATCTCAGCAGAAATTAATACGATAGAAACTAAGAAAACAATCCAAAGAATCAATGAATCAAAGAGTTGGTTCTTTGAAAGAATAAATAAAATTGATAATCCCCTAGCCAACCTTATTAAAAAAGGAAAGAAAAAGTTCAAATTCATGCAATAAGAAATGAAAAAGGTGAAATCACTACAGACTCTATGGAAATACAGAAGATGATGAACAACTATTTCAAAAACCTCTACTTTCATAAGTTTGATAGCACAGAAGAAATGGACAGATTCTTAGAAACATATGAAGTACCAAAGGTGGGTCAAGAAGATGTAAAACTGCTGAATAACCCAATTCTTATTAAATTGAAAATGTAATTACCTATAAAGAAGAGCTCAGGCCCAGACGGAATCACTGCGGAATTCTACAAGTAATACAAAGAAGACTTAATGCCTACACTCCTCAAACTCTTCAATGAAATCAAAAGGGAAGCAATTCTTCCTAAGTCATTCCTGGAAGCAAGTAATACTCTAGTACCAAAACCTGAGAAAGACCCAACTGAAAAAAAGAACTACAGACCAATCTCCCTAATGAACACAGATGCAAAAATCCTCAATAAAATATTGGCAAATAGGATGCAGCAAATCATCAAGAAGATTATACACGAGGACCAAGTGGGATTCATCCCAGACATTCAGGGATGGTTCAACATATGTAAATCAATAAATGTAATCCACCATATCAATAGAGCCAAAAGTAAGAATCACATGATCATTTCTATAGATGCAGAAAAAGCTTTTGATAAGGTCCAACATTCATTCATGATAAGAACCTTACCGAAAATTGGAATAGATATTTACTTCAATATGATGATAAAGGCCATCTATGACAAATCAACAGCCAGCATTATATTAAATGGCCAAAATCTGAAAGCCTTTCCCTTAAAATCAGGCACAAGACAAGGCATTCCCTTATCACTGCTCCTATTCAACATAGTACTGAAAATACTAGTCAGAGCAATTAGGCAAGAAAGAAATAAAAGAAGTAAGGATAGGAAAAGAGGAAGTTAAATTATCATTATTTGCAGATGACATGATATTCTACATAGAAGACCCCCAAAACTCCATTGAAAGACTCCTAGATATAATAAATAAATTCAGCAATGTAGCTGGATACAAAGTCAATACTCAAAAATCAATAGTATTCCTATACACTAACAACAAAATCATGAGAGAGAAATGAGAAGCCACAGCCTTCATACTAGCATCCAAAAAAATGAAATACTTAGGAATTAATCTCACAAAAGAAGTATAAGAACTATACAGGGAAAATTATAACACCTTGAAAAAAAGCAATCAAAGAAAATCTCAGAAAATGGAAAGATATTTCTTGTTCATGGATAGGAAGAATAAATATTGTGAAAATGGCTATTATCCCAAAACTGTTATACAGATTCAATGCAATCCCAATGAAAATACCATGAACATACCTCATAGGTTTAGAGAAATCACTTCTAAAATTCATCTGGAACCAGAAGAGATCTAAAATAGCAAAGGCAATTCTTTTTTTTTTTTTTTTTTGTCTTTTTCCTTTTTATCGGTATCAGGGATCAAACTCACGACTGCCTGCTTCCAAGGCAGGCGCTTATGCCGCTGAGCTAAACCCCCAGCCCCCAGCAATTCTAAGCAGCAGAAACAAGGCAGGAGAAATCAAATCCCTGACTTGAAGTTATACTACAAAGCTACTGTAATAAAATCAACATGGTATTGTAATAAAAACAGTTCTGAAGATCAATGGAATAGATTAGAAGATACAACCACAACTACAAACACACTCAACCACCTTATCTTTGGTAAAGGGGCCAAATATGTTCACTGGAAGAACGGCAGTCTCTTTAATAAATGGTGCTGGAAAAACTGGCTCTCCATATGCTGAAAAATAAAACTAGACCCATGCCTGTCACCATGTACTAAACTAAAACCTAAATAGATCAAAGATCTGAATATTAAAACAGAAACACAATCTGTTGGAAGACAAAGTAGGTAAAAATCTTGAAGACATAGGGGTAGGTAGAGAGTTCATGAACAGGAATCAAACTGCATGGGAAATACTTCCCAGAATCAATAATTGGCATCACATCTGATTAAAAAGTTTCTGCATGTCAAGAGAAATCTCCAGCCTAGTGAAAAGAAAACCCACAAACTGGGAAAAAATCTTAGTGAACTGTCCCTCAGACAAAGGACTTCTGTCTAAAACATATAAAGAATTTTAAAAAATCAGACCCCCAAAATTCAAAGACCCAATCTAAAAAAGGGCATCTGAGATGAATACATAGTTCTCAGATGAAGAAATACAAATGGCAAATAAATACATGAAAAACTGTTCATCATCATTAGTCACTAGAGAAATGCAAATTAGAACCGCACTGAGATTCCATCTCACTCCAGAAAGAATGGCCAGGATCAAGAAAACCAACAACAAATGCTGGAGAGGCTGTGGGGAAAAAGGAACTCTCCTGCACTGTTGGTGGGAGTGTAGACTGGTGCAACCACTGTGGAGGTCAGTCTGGAGATTCCTCAAAGAGCTGAGATTGGAAGTCCCATTTGACCCAGCTATTCCACTTCTAGGCATGTTCCCAGAACTGAAAACGTCATACCACAGTGATATATGTGCACCCATGTTTATAGCAGCACAATTTGTAATAGCCAGATCTTGGAAACAACCTAAATGCCCATCAACTGGGGAATGGATAAAAAAGTTGTGGTATTTTTATACAATGGAGTACTACTCAGCTATAAAGAATGATCACATTGAGATATTTATAAATAAATGAATGCAACTTGAGACCATACTCATAAGTGAAATAAATCAAACTCACATATATAAATATCATATAGTCTCCCTAGTGTAAGAATTGGTAAGAGTACTAAGATTTTATGGTAATCATGATTCCCCATTACATTACATTGCTTTGAAGTCTTATAATGTTTTCATTCATTAGTTGGAATGGTTTCATTCTGGTTTGTTTGATTTTATTATGTGTGATGGTATGAACAGTTATTCTGAAGAAAACAACACATTATGACAGCCATTGTTGATTTAATATCATCTTGCTTTGAAGCCCTACCATGCTTTCGTTCTTCTGTTTCCATTGGTTCTATCATGTTGTATCTTACTGGATTTTAATATGTGTGAGAATATAAACAAATTTTTTATGGAAAATGAGATAATATAATAGCCATTGTTCATCTTTGATTATTTGGTTCTGAATGCCCTGTAATACTTTCATTCTCTTGAATGGTTTTGTACTATCTTGTTATGTTTGATACTATTGTAGGTGAAAGTATGCTCAACTATTTCAAAGAAAGAGACGTTATGGTAGCTACTGTTAATCCCGGGTTGCCTTGTGGTGATATACTGTGTTGCTTACATTGTTCTAATCTACTTTGTTCTGTCCTCTTTTGTCTTAATTTCTTTAAAAATTAAAAAAAAGTGGTTTATCAGAGGATTGGAAATGCCAGCTGAAGAAGCAACCCTAGAATTCTGTAGACTGAGCTTGATTGAAGATTCTGATCAGAACTCAGAAGAGCAGAATGCAGATAGGAAGGCAGACCATAAAGGAGGTAAAAGGAGGTTACAGTTGGGAAGAAGGACTCTACTGTCAGTTGGACTACTGATCATGTGTGTTATGGGCTGCTGAAGATTTGACTACATTTTGTCCATGTCCTGAGAATTTATAGGCCACTGAGATTAAGGCTGATGGACTAATTAATCTTGCAGGAAAAATTTCAAGACAGCTGAATACTCAGCCTGTGGTTTGGATACCATTGGGGGATCTATTAGCCAGATTTACCTAGACAATCCAGAGCAAAAGGCATAACTGAAGGACTTTAACCATTTACTAGTCCAATTATTTAAATACAGAGTGATCAAAAGTTGTATGCTTGTTCACTTATTTTTATAAGATAATAAAACAGGAAACAAAAATAATGATTTTTATCAAGTCTATCCAATATTGTTTGTGTATGGTATATCTTTAAAAATTCAATATACAATGCAATATTGTAATCTAATCTCTATCTAAATTCTTTTTGTATTGTTTTTCTTTGAGCACTCTACACTCTTGTGTTGGTCTTTCCTTTTTGTCTGTGGGTGATATAATTTCAATAACATGACTACTCACTAAATGTAATGGTGAAGATATTGATGAGGGACATCGTGATGGGTATTTTACTATTTTGTATTTTTCAATTATTTGGTCTATTAGAACTAATCTAAGTAATAAATGAGTTTTTGAACACTTATTTTGAATAAATAATGAAGTTTCATATTTTTTGGTTCAGAAGATACATAAATATTTTATAATAATCTTTTTCCTCATTATTTGATTGCAGCATAGTTTTTTAGATATTGGTAAACTCTGTCAACACCATTCATAAAATTATTATTGTTATTAATTTAAGAGAAAAAAGACACAGCAAATGAAACAAACAAACAACAACAAACTCAAAACATTATTGTTTTGAGCAAGATGACAGAAATTTAGCAATGGTTGTAATATTGAAGACTGTTACCTTCGAAAGTGTTGCTCAGATTACCAGATATAGACATGTAAAACTGATCTAATCATATAAGCATTAACTGTTACTTTCCAAAAACTAATATGATTAGTAGTATATTTGTTTTTGATATCTTATTCATATATATATATATATGTATATATATATACACACACAAATTTATGTCTTTTTCCTTTTCCCTTCCTTCCTTTCCCTTATCCCAGTTACTTTTCCTCTTTGAGCAGTTTCTTATCCTTACACATATTTATTGTAGATTTTGGATCATATTTACTCTTTCAGTTTCTTACACTAAGGAGACAATGTGGTATTTACACGTATGAATTTGATTTATTTCATTTATATAGTCTCAAGTCACATCCATTTACTTATAAAAGCCTAGATGCAATCTTTCTACATAGCTGAGTAATATTCCATTGTATAAAAATACCTCATCTTTTTTATTCCTTCCTTGATTGATGGGTACATGGTTGTTTCCAAGATTTGACTATTACTAATTGTGCTGCTATAAACATGAGTGCTCATATATCACTGTGGTATGATGTTTTCAATTCTTCTGGGAAAATGCCCAGAAGCAGGATAGCTTGGTCAAATGGGATCTCTAATCCTAGCTTTTTGAGGAATCTCCACACTGATTTCCATAGTGGTTGCACCAGTCTACATTCCCACCAGCAGTGGAGAAGAGCTCCTTTTTCCCCACAGCCCCTCCAGCATTTGTTAGTGGTGGGTTTCTTGATTTTGGCCATTGCTTCTGGAGTGAGATGGAATCTCAGTGTTGTTTTAATTTGCATCTCTCAAATGACCATTGATGTTGAACATTTTTTCATGTGTATATTTTCCATTTGTATCTCTTCATCTGGGAAGTGTGTATTCATCTCAGATGCCATTTTTGTATTGGGTTTTTGAATCTTGGGGGCTTGATTTTTTTATTGATTATATGTTTTAGATAGAAGTCCTTTGTCTGTGGGGCAGTTGGTCAAGATATTTTCCAATTCGTGGATTTTCTTTGCACTCTGTTAGAGGTTTCTTTTGATATGCAAAAACTTTTTAATAAGAGAAGTTTGCAGTTGTTGATTCCTTGAAGTATTTCCTGTACAGTTTGATTTTTGTTTGTGAATTCTGCCTACGCCTATGTCTTTGAGATTTCTCTAGCAGATTTAGTGTTTCTGTTTTAATATTTAGATCTTTGATCCATTTTGACTTTAGTGCATGGTGTTGGCATGGGTCTAGTTTTAGTTTTTGGCATATGGAAACACAATTTTTCCAGCACCACTCATTAAAGAAGCTGTCTTTCGTCCAGTGAACATGTTTGACCCCTTTGTCAAAGAGAAGGTGGCCGCATATGTTGGTAGTTGTGGCTGCATCCTCCAATCTATTCCATTGATCTTCAAATCTATTTTTTCCAGTACCATGCTGATTTTATCACAGTATCTTTGCAGTAAACTTCAAGTCAGGGATTGTGATGCCTTGTCCCCTACTTGTTGCCCAGAATTGCCTTTGCTATTCTAGGTCTCTTCTGGTTCAACCTGAATTTTACAAATAACTTCTCTATATCTGTGAGATATACAAATGATATTTTGATTGGAATTGCCTTAAATCTGTGTAACAATTTTAGGAAAATGGCCATTTTCACAATGTTTGGTCTTCCTAACCATGAACAGAGGATGTCTTTCCATTTTCTGAAATCCTCTTCGATTTCCTTTTTCAGAGTTAATTTCATTTTCAAGGTATAGATCTTTTACTTCCTTTGTTAGATTGATTCCTAAGTATTTACTTTTTT
The DNA here is from genome assembly GCF_034190915.1 of Cavia porcellus. Lineage (NCBI taxonomy): Eukaryota > Metazoa > Chordata > Mammalia > Rodentia > Caviidae > Cavia > Cavia porcellus. The sequence goes on along the minus strand of NW_026947513.1, from coordinate 21,852,401 downwards.
GGATGCTATAGTGGAGTGTATGGTTTCCTTTATTTCTCTCTCGGTGAGTCTGTTTGTGTACAGGAATGCTATTGATTTTTGAGTGTTGACTTTGTGTATAGCTACATTACTGACTTTGGTTATTACATCTAGAAGTCTTTCAATGTAGTTTTGGGGGTCTTCTATGTAGAGTATCATATCATCTGACAATAATGATAATTTAACTTCTTCCTTTCCTATCCTTATTCCTTTTATTCATCTCTCTTATCTAATTGCTCTAGCTAATGTTTCCAGAACTATATTAAATAGGAGTGGACACAGTGGCCATCCTTGTCTTATTCTTGATTTTAAGTTGAAAGTTTTCAGTTTTATCCCTGTCATGTTATCATTCTGTTGCTGGTTTTCTACCTTTTCTGTTTAATTGTTTGCCCTCCTGCTTAGTGGTTTCTTTCTGCTATTGTTCTTGGAATTGTAGTTATCATTGTCTCTTTCTAGAGTATCTTTCAGTATTCTTTGTAGTGTTGGTTTAGTGGTCATGAATTTCTTCAGTTGTTCTTTGTCATGGAAGTATCTTATTTCTCCATCAATTTTCAAAGGTAGTTTTACATCAGCTTGGGTTGGAAGTTGTTTTCTTTCAGGACTTGAAATACTTGACTCCAAGCTCTGCTTGACTTTAAGATTTGTGTTGAGAAGTATGCTGTAATTCTGATAGGCTTTTCTTTGAGGGTTATATGTTTCTTTTCTCTGACAACTTTTAGTATTCTGCTATTATTTATTATTCATTTACTTTTTGGTACTGGGAATCAAACTCAGGACCTTGTGCATGCCAGGTAGGTGCTTATACAACTGAGCTAAATCCCCAGCCCTCTGCTATTATTTCTATAAATAGTCTTCATATGTCATTTGTGTTGACATATGTCATTTGTGTTGCTTTTTCATTGATACCCATTAGTATTATATTGTTTCTCTTTGCATCGTCTTGTAGGTGTTGATATGTCTCTTGGTCTCCTGTCGTTTCTAGGAAATCTTTTCTCTCATGATCATAAGCTTCCATCCTGTCTTCAAGGTCTGAGAGTCTATATTCAGTGTCATGCAAGTGGCCAGCTTTCAATGGAATTTTTAATTTCCTGAATATTCCTTTGAATCTATTTCATTCATTCAATGTTTCCATCATTTTCTTATGTTCCTCTATTTTTTATCTTGATCTTTAGGTACATTCAACATTTCTTTCATAATGTTTGTCCCTTCTTTTTTTACTTGAGAGATTATTTCTGATCTGATTTCCTCAACTCCTTCATGGAGTTGTTTCTTTACTTCAGTTGCTATCATGTCAGAAAGTTCAGTTGTGCCATTTCTACTGTCTTTGCTCTCAGTGTCTCCAGGGTTTGTTCTCAGTGGGTTGGAAGACTGACACTGTGTCCTGCTCTTTTGTTTTGTCATTTTCCTTTTGTTGTAACCTAGTTTTAACCATTGCGCCTCATTTCTGTTTTGTATGTGCCGCTCAGCCCCCCCCCCCTTCCCTTCCTATCTTTCTAGGTTAAGTTTCAATTTCCTGAAAGGCCGTAAAGGCCTTAGGTATCAGTTTCCTGTAACCCCCTCCCCTACCCCTCATCCAGCTATCTGTAATAAAATGTGCTGTTCTTTAAGAAATGCTTAACTTCAAGGAAATTACAGGAAGTTCTGTAAGGCCCAGATGCTGTCTAAGTGGGTCAAAGTTCGCAACATTCCTGTGGTTTTCGGCTTTAAAACCCAACCTTTCTAGCTGTAAGGCGCGCAGTCTCCAAATTAGCTACCAGAGGCTGTGTCACCAGGCCTGGCCTAAAATAAAGCCTTTGCTTCCCAAATTTTAATTTCTTGCTTCCTTGGGTTTTATTTCGGGGTCCGAGCTATCACACTTTGGGATCCATGTGGCTGGCCAGGTATCCTCCTGATGGGTTCTATTGGTATGCTGTGCTGGGCAGTGCTTCAATCCTCCAATATCCCTGTGGCTAGCTGGGGAGCACCCCAGAACTATGGCGTCAGAGCCTTGTGCACTATGACCTCTAAGGTTGGCTATGTGCTCTCCTGATTGATTCTCTGGGTTGCACTGAGACACTGGACTAGGGCGGGCTCAGATCCTCTGTGCAGTAGCAAGAACACATATCTGGAGTGTGGTGCCATGGCCCTGCACCTGGCTGGTGGGGGTTCAGAACCTCCAAGACCCAGGCCACTAGCCGAGATGCACTCCCAGAGTGTGGTGCCACTGGGGCCTTGTGCCTGACTGGGAGGAGTTCAGAGCCTCTGGACCAAGTAGCTAGCCTGGTGCATCTCCAGGATGGTGCTGGAGCCTTGCTCCTGGCTGGGTGGAGTTCCAAACCTGGGACACTCCCCTGAACTATGGCATTGAGACCTTGTGCTCTGATGCGTAGGGCTCAAATTCTCCAAGACCTACTAATGGTTGCTCCCTAATGGGCGGCTCTGGGGCTCTGGGCTAGACTGGGCTCAGTACCTTTGTGTTCTGTTAGGCTGGGTTGCTGGGCTGGGCAGCATTTGGATCTTCATGCAGCTAGCAAGGACACAGCCCTGGAGTTCATCCACAGAATTGTTATAATCATTAACCACTATTAGAATTTTTTTAGTTTCATTTCTTCTTTCAAGTTCTATCATCTCTGTATTATGAATAGTTAACTATAAGATGTCTTTGATTTTACATCTTATAACACAGACTTTTCCTCTCTGATACGCTAACATTTCTCTCTTTTCCAGTTTTTTTCTTTTATAGATCTTTTGGTACTTCTTTCTTATTCAGTCTCAGTGTCGCAAATGTGTCCATTTTGTACTGTAGAAGAATATGCCTGAGTTCTGGAAAAGCAGAAAAATGATATCTAATGTACTTACAGTAAGTTTTTATAGATTATAGCACAAAATTATAGCTTATTTTTCACAAATAACATAAAATAGTGAAAGAAAATAACCAGAATCTGTTATTTGATTTCACTAGAAACAAATATCAAAGATGAACAACAACATTCCAATTAAAAAGTATGCAAAAAATAGTTTGACATGAAACAAATAAACAGACATATGGGTGTATCTCATGCAAACAAGAATCAACAGGTTGAAATGGTTAGGCTAGATCAAGGTGCAGCTGAGCCCACTGAGCCAGGCAAGATTGAAGTGATGTGCGAGGACTTCATTGCCCACCCAGTGCTATCAGGCAAAGAGCAAAAAGACCATTGGCCCTGAGCAACGGGTGAGAGCGTGTTTTTATAGGGGATTTTAGGTAGAGGAAGAACATATTGCTGAGGGGGATGTGTGTGCAAAATTTTGGGTCTCTGAGTAGGGAGTCTAAAGCTAGGTGACAGACAGGGCAGTATTTGGTACAGTATGCTGGTAGGCACAGCACAGCTCTTGTGGTTGTTCGTGGTACCAGCTCTTTGCAGGATGAGCTGTGTTGGGACAGCTGCTGGCTTCCTCTTGAATGCCACACTCCCCGAGGTGTGAATAACAGATCTGTTTGGGGGAATTTTTCTCTCTTAGTTAAGCAAGGTGTGTGTGTGTGTGTGTGTGTGTGTGTGTGTGTGTAGGGGGTGTCTAATGCCGAGACCTGACCGAAATGACACCTGCTGAAGCGATGTTCGTGATAGTACAGTAAACAACTGCACTGCTCAGAGTAAAGTGTTAACAGTTAAAAGTTTTGTTGTTGACCAAAAGGGAAGATCCAGTAAAAGAGCCTGCTGAGATGGAGTAGAAGAGAGCTTGAGTTGTTAAAAATATTAGCAGTGAAAAGAAACCAAGTGCTATGGATCTGAACAATACAAAAGACGCTTTGAGCTTATGCGGGGAATCTGAAAGACCTTATCATTTACAAATTTAAGGGTGAAAAAGTGAAAGTCTTTGTGTTAAGAAGAGAGCCACAGGGCTCTGTACTCTAGAAGGCAGCAGCCTAGGGAATCCAAAACGATTCCCCAGGATTTAGTTTACCAGGTTCTGCCTGCCAGAAACTCGGAGCCCTCTAGCAGCCACCAGCAAGATGCAAAAGGATCCAACTACTGCTCCCTCTGGTGGCAGATCATAGAGTCAGCCACGTGGTGCTGGTTTTATGCATCGGCAGAAGGCAAGTGCTGGCAGGGAAGTCAGAGGTTACCATCCAGATTTCAGAAGGTAAAAGCCAGGCTCAAGAGGTCTGAGATGGAAACCACAACTCTATCGGCATTTGAACTTGAGGTCACGTGTGTTATGCTCTAGCGGGAAATTTGCCTACATTTTGCTCATGTCCTGAGACTTTGTAGAGACTAAGGGCCGCAGAGTAATTCATCTGGCAGAGAAAATTTCAAGGCGGCCTAACCTGCAGGCTGTGATATGGATATTGTGCAGGCTGTGATGCAGATATTGTTCAATGCTTTAGGAAGATTAATATTGGAAAATAGGAACAAAAATTCTGTTTAAAAAGTTTTCAGTTTTGCTAGAAAAGAGAAACCTGCAAAGTTGGAGCAGAGAACTTTGTTGCTAAAAAGATTACCATTAATAAGAAGCTAGCCCGGAAAGAATGGCTGTCATTAAAAATCAAATAATAACAAATGCTGGTGAGGCTGAGGGAAAAAAAATGAATCATTATTAGTGGGAATGTAAGCTAGTATACCCACTATGGAAGTCAGTACAGAGTCCTCAAAAAGCGAAAAATAGAAATTCTGTTTGACTTAAACTTTTCCTACTAGAAATCTTCCTGAAAGAGTTCAAGACATCATATTACAAGGTTACACACACACTCATGTTTATAGCAGCATAATTCATAATAGCTAAGTCTTAGAAGCAGCCTATATGTCCACAAACAAATGAAATGAAGTATGATATTCATACACAATGATGTACTAGTCTGCTGTAAAGAAGTATAAATTTGAATCAACTGTGAGAAAATGGATACATTGAGACCATAATGTTAAGTAAAATAAGTTACAGACACAAGTTTAAATATTGTACGATTTCTCTTATGTGAGTAATCTAAAGAATAAACAAAAGAGCAAAATAAAAGACTGAAGGAAATAAGGAGGTAGATCTTTTGCAAATGAGGAGAGTAAGAGATAGAAGGATGGAGGAGTGGGGATGTAAAAAGAATTAAGATATGTCATGACATATACCAACTGCTCACAGTGAATGTACTAATAAAACTATGTACTAATAAAAAATTTTAGTGGGGAGGCTTAGGCAAGAGGATTGTCATGAGTTTGAGGCCAGCCTGGGCTACATAAACAAGTTCAAGGGAAGCCTGTGCTACACAATGAAATCTTGCCTCAAAAAAAAAAAATGTTTTTTTAAAGAAGCCAAATACTTTGCATCAGGGTAATAAGAAAGATGCCTTGAAGGCATCAGGAAGACTCTGCCATTTGCTGAGTCGATGGTGCAAAACTAAGAGGTGTTGCTTTGAGAAGGGAACACCGGGGCATCTTACCTAGGAAATTTGTTCCCTAAGATTTGGTTCACATTGCTCAGCCACCCAGACACTGAGAGATCTCTGTAGCCATGATCCAAGAAGGCCTACCTACTGTTCTAGTTGGCACTATCCATAGGGTGCTGGCTTTACAGGCACGCAGAATGCAAAAGCTGTGAGGTGAAGTGTCTACTCAAATTTGAGAAGGTCTCAGAGGGCAGCATGTGAAGCTGTGAATGCGAAGCCAAAAGTGCAGTGGAGACCCCGTGTAGCGGGAAGAGTCAGGAATGTGGAACATCTGCTGAGGAAAGTTACAGGCAATGAGCAAAGCCACCTTAAGAAAGAGGCCGCGAGAGCTGCAACAGGCAGTGCTGTAGAGGCCTTTGGAGTTCACATTCTGTCACCACAACTTGTTCCAAATGTTGTCCATTTACTACAGGGTTTAATGTTTGTCTTCTCGGTGTTGATTTGCTTTGGTCACATTTACTTCTATCTCTGTTTTTTTCTTTTGGAATGGTAATGGTTACCTTGTGCCATTGTAAGTCACCAATGTTTAACTTTCCTTTTTATTTCTACAGGAGTTCATAGCTAAGTGTTTGCTTGAATCTCAGAGGAGACTTTGGACTCAAACTTTTCAGCAATCTTGGACTGTGAAAAATTTGGCAACTCTTAGAAATGGATTAAATACATGTTTCATAAAGAATTAGATATGTGTCTTTTTGGGCAAAAGGGTAGCATGCTACGATTTATATCTAGATGTCCCCTAAGAGCTTCACATGTTCAGAGTTGATTCTAGTTGAGGGAGGAAGGTTTTTGGGAGCATGACCTGGAAGAAAATATTCCCTTTCCCATCTCCTCCCTTCTATATCTCTTTCCTGGTCTCTGTGATATGAGTTTTCCTCTCTCTAGGTGCTTTCAATTTTATTGTTTTCTGCATTCAATCATCTGAACATGAGTTTGATTCCCTCCTGTGGAGCACAGATTGAAATTTTGGAAACCGTGAGCCAAAAACAGAACCTCTTCTTTAAACTGGGAACACAGAATATTGTGTTTCAGGGACACAGAAAGTGACTAAGATACCAGTTTAATGTCATAGAGCTTTTCCTTATGTTTTTTTCTGAGTTTTATAGTTTTAGCTCCTATGTTTAGGTCTTTGAGCCTCAAAAGATATATATTAAGCACTTAATTTACTTACAGAATTAGGTACTGAGGAACCAACAGTAGCAACAAAAACATTAAGTCTTTCAACCTAACAGGCAAAGCATGAAAATTAATACAAATAAGAAAGAAATGTGCAATTAAAAATTACAACCAAGACCTTGGTCATAATAACTTCAATATATAGGTAAATTATTTAGTTACATTAAGACATTCTGAGAGTGAAATCGTAGCTCAGTGATTGAATGCTTCCTTAATGGTATGAGGCCATGGGTTCAATGCCCACTGCTAATAATAAAAAACATTCTGGTGTTGGGGTACAAGTGACTTATAAGAATATCCTTATGTTCTTGTTACCCAGTGTCTGAATTTACCAGTGCGATGACATGATGGTACAAGACCAGAGGTGATTTGCACACAACCTACATCATAATTATTAACTTTTCTAAATTATTATTATTATTAGTAGTAATTATAAAAACATAATTACCAGCCAAGTCATTATAAATCTGAAAGTAACTTTTCTAAATTATTATTAATGTTTTAAAACAATCATGCTAAAGGAAAGGCTCAATGATTTTTCTGATCTCTTTATGGAAAATAAAATTGCAAAACATTGTCTTGTAAATAGGCCATCACAGAGCTTGAAATTAGACCATATAGGGAAATAAATATTATGAAAGTCAGTTATGCAATTAATTAGTAAAAGCATACTGTATTATTTTCCTAGATTTATATAATTATACTGTTAGTCCTAAAAATCTAATAATATTTGAGTTTGTTCTTATTTGAAATGAATTTTCATTTTTGTAACTTATTTGTTAGTAGTGTGAGAGCTTTTCTTTAAATGACATCCTCAAAAAAGTTTAATCTTTGGACCCCTGGAAATCTGTGTCAGCTTTTGGTTTTAATTTATTTATTCAGTTGAACTCCTACTACAGATGCTTTTTGGTGCTGACAATGCTGTAATAAGCAAATCAAACACAGACTACCTCGTAACACTGTAGGTGGAGGGATTGCAAATTTCTGTATATTCTTATAGAATCAGGCTGATTAATTGCTAGGTAGGACCTTGAAGCTAGATATCATTATCCTTTTTTGTGATGTGCAAGTCCATTGCTTTTTAGGAGAAGCCAGGTGACTTCAGGCATAATTATTTTATTACTAAACACTTAGGTATGTCTTTTACCTTGTGAATTAAAATAGAAAAGCACAATAAAAATTGTTTCATATGTTTATTGACCTTTCCTCAGTCTCTGATTTAATAAGGAGCCACCTGTGTTAAGGGTATATGAACTTAAAAAAAAGAGTATATGAATTTCATATATATTTCTGGTTATTAGTGTTTCTACTAAATGTAACTTCTAATATTATCTACACAGGATGACTTTTTAAAATAGAAACAGAAATAGACTAATACATTTCTTGTAGTATAATAAATAGGATTCTTTCCTTGCAGACAGTACCGAAGATTTAATCAAGGGCCTGCGTTCTGAGTTACATTCCTTTATTTATTTCCTTTAGTTTTTATATTGATATGGGGTCTCACCAGGTTGCTAAGTTACTCAGACAGAATGGCTTTTGACCAATCATTTTGAATGGTCATAAACAATTTGTCTCAGGTGCTTGGCATAGTGATGCACACCTGTAATCACAGCACTCAGGAGGCCGAAGCAGGAGAATCACCACGAGTTCGAGGCCAGCTTGCACTACACAGTCAGACCTTGTCTCAAAAATAAAAACAATTTATCTTAGCACAACTTCCTTTAAGGAAGTATTAACATATGTTAATACTTTGGCATCACTTTTGGATAACAAGAAGTATTTGCCCTCTGCTATGGTTTATTCCTCTAGGGTTCATTCGTTGGGAACTTGGTCCTTGGCATGGTGATACAGAGGGGGCCCTGGTGGGAGGTTGTTAGGTGAGTGGGGGCACTGCCCATGGGAGGGGGTTATCATTGGACTCTGGGGTTAGTTCTCTTAGAGGGTTGTCATAATATAATAAGTCCGACCCCTCCCAAGCGTCTTTCTGATTTTCTCTTTCACCGTGTAACCTCTCCTCTCACTTCCCAACCCTCTGTGATGAGGTCATTTGCATGATGTGATGTGGTTGAGGGGTCTTTTACAGCCAATGCTATGCTCTTTGGGTATTCACCATCCCAAAATGTGAGCTAAATATACCTCTTACTTTACCAGTGACTCAGCTTCAAGAAGTCTGTTACAGAAACAGAAATAGACTAATACATCTCTTATAGTATAATAAATAGGAGTCTTTCCTTGCAGACATCAAAGAGATTATTTTATTGTCATGAATCAGCATAGTGCTCCAGGACAGTTTCCAGTATCAGTAAGATGAGATCACTGTTAACTGTAAAAGATAAATGAAATAAAAGCAAACCAAAATACACCTAAGGAGGTGATTTTATAGTTTTCTGGATGAGTTATTATTATTGTTATTGTTGTTGTACTGAGTATTGAACCCATGGCCTTTGTACTGAACTACATCCCTCAACTCCCTACTCCTGTCTCTTTTTAAAAAAATTATTTTTAGAGGGCTGGGGATATAGCTTAGTGGCACAAGTGCCTGCCTGGCAAGCACTAAGTCATGAGTTCCATCCCTGGTATAAAAAAATTATTTTTACACAGGATCTCCCTAAATCACTAGGTTGCAAAGGCTGGGGTGGAATTTGTGGTCTCCCTGCCTCAGCCTCCCATAGTGCTGAGATTACACATGTAGACCAGCACATCAATTTTGTGTTTCAAATTTTCAAGTGTATAGTGCAAAGTGAATCTATATAGTGGCTCGATTGGCCAACTCACCACATGATGTACTTTGTAGTTGATTTACGTTGGTGAGTCCCTATTTCATATTCCTAACACTTACTCCACAGCATGGCATATAGTCCATAATGTTTGGCAAATTGAAATAAACTTGGCCATCTAGAAGCCTGTGGGATATGGGACTGGGTCATAGCTGAATTGGGCAAGGGGATTCTCAAGACAGAGTAGCAAAACCCTCAGAACAGGGATAACAAGTGATGAGATGCCTTTAGCAGTCTCTCAGGAATGCTAAACCTCAAATTAGATACTATGTAGTAATAAGAACATTTATTCATAGCCAAGATTGTGGGTTTAAAAATCTTTACTATTAATGCATGATGTGTTTTACTTTGCAAATTCAAAGAAACTTTCTCTTGGTTTGGTTTTACTCAGCAACAACTTTAGCACTGTCTTTTCCAGACACCTGTGTCTTCAGAAGCATCCCAAAGGATATGAAATAGTTTGCATAATCCCCAAGAGAAATATAATGCCCCCATATGTATTTTCTCATACCTGGAAGAAAGAGAGTCTGATATATTTCTTGTCTAATACAAAATCTGAGAAGGCTGAAACCCATTAATACAGAAAAGGGAACACGATTCTGATTCAATTTCTGCTTTCATGACAGGCAGCAATAGGCAATGTTTAATCCTCACATGATATTAGAAGTAAAAGAATCTTCAAAAGCCATTGAGGTCAACCCCTCTTCTTCTACCAATGAGCAGCCTAAGGACGAGAGACGATGAGTGAAGCCTTTTCTTACAGGTCACTGCCAAGAAAGCCTTCCAACTACCAGGGCTGTCTGAGTCCTCACTGAGGACACATCCTTAAAAAGTAACTGGCACACAAAATATCATCAAATGTTCTTTTTCATGACTCATTAATTATTATTCACAGAATACTCTGCACTCAATTAATTATAGTCCAAAGAGCTCAGAAGCTGAGAATAACCCGGGCTCCTCAAAAAGGGACAAAAATGTCATAAGTATGTGCCTACTTGTGTTTCCCTGAAAATTAGACCTCGCTGGAAAATAAGTAGGCTTGAATGCCAGCTCCCATCGACCTATCCTTGCCTTCCCTGCTATCACTGTTCTCGTGCTTGGTGGCTACTCTACAAAGCAGGCCAGGCAAGGACAGGCTGACCAGGGCTGGCACTTGTGATCTCTGGTTTTCAAGCCTGTTTATTTTCTAACTAGGCTTTATTTTCAGGGAAAGAAGTTATATACACAAAGTATGTATATACACATTTGTACATACATCAGCTCATACATAGAGACATCAGTCACTAAATAGCATTTAGAGATACCTGTATTCTACAATACAACCATGATAAAATGTATCAAAAAAACCTTTCTACTTATCAATATTTTCCACTTATCAATTTTCTACTATCAGTATTTTCTAGTTATCAATATTTCAGGATTTGTGAAAAGCTTATCATTGTGTGTTTCTGGTAGTTTCAGTTGTCTATTACTAGACTGTATACTACGTACTAAAGTCAAGTCAGTTATACTAATGAAAAGCATTTACTTGAGCAAGCATCTTCTGTTAAATGTTATCTATGTTAGAATAACTTAATCATTATTTTTAAGCTTTTTTTTTCAAGGAAGTGAGTAAGCTCACAAGCCTATGCAACACAGCAAAGCCTAAACAATTAAATTGTAGTCTAAAGAGTTCAGGAACTGTGAGAATAACCCGAGCTCTTCAAAGTAGTCAGGAAATTAATTCTACATGAATTGGATCAGTTTGGGAGTATTCAGAGTATGATGACTTCTGGTGAAAGGTTGTTTTCATGGTCTTTGGACCTGTGAGATGAACACACAGACACAGATATATAATGCTGTACCTAATAGATACCAGAATATTTGCATTATTAACAAAAAGAACCACATTGACTAAGGAAAAGCATTACTGCTTAGAGATAGTGGTTCAGTTCTTGAATATGAAACATTATGACATCATGACAAAATAATTAAGAACAGGGCTTGGGTTCTATTACTTACCAGCTCCAACCAGGGCAAATTAATCTCATTGTGGCTTAGGAATCAGAGAATCTACTTTCTAGAGTTGCTCAGATTTGTAGTAGAATACTTAGAACAGTGCTTGGTTTGCAGAAAGTGCTGTGTGTGTTTGTTATTATTACAAGATTCTCCTCTTCAAGGACTGTCAACAGTGCGACTGCAGATCTCTTGTATGATGAGGAAAGAGTGCTGAATTATCGTATACATGATCAGTGGGCAAAGTCTTCTGTTCTCTTTATTCCTGACAAGTCTACGGATCTCTTGCCTTCACCATTTTCCCAGTAGAATTGACATTAGATACTGACATTTGGGTTGCTTGGCTCTTTGAAAACAACATTGTTAAAATACTTCACACTGAACCCAGGGCATTTGGACTTAGGCACATCCCCAGCCCTTTATTTTTTAGTTTGATACGGGTTCCTACTAAATTGCTAAGTTGCACATGCTGGACTGGGACTTGCTAGCCTCCTATCTCGGCCTCCTCCAGTGCTGAGGTTGCAGACAAGTACCACCATCTCTGGCCTGAAAACATCTTAATGCAAGATTTTATTGAGTAGTTCTGATTTTGTATTACTGTCTTAGTTTAGGAGATCAGAACAAAACACTGGGGCAGGAGGCGGTTAAACAACAGAAGTTATTTTCTTACCATGATGAATGTTTGAAGCTCAAAATCAGGGTACTGGAACCATCTCGGTCTGGTAAGGCCTCTCTTCCTGTCATGCACATGGCCACGTGGTACCCTGTCTTCACATGGTAGAGAGGCAGACAGCAACCTCTCTAGTGTCTTTTCTTGGTGGGTCATCAGTCTTAATCTGAGGGCCCCACTGCGGGACCTCATCTAAACTCCCAAAAGCCCCTTCTCCAAATGCCATCGGAGTGGGAGTCAGACTTCTTCATATGAATTCTGGGAGAACACAATTCATTTCACAGCAATCAGGAAGCTCATATGTACCAGACTTGTGTTGCCTTTAAATGTCTAAAGATGATGACATAGTTGTGAACAGAGAGGAGAACTGTATTCACCTGTTTCTGAAACCCCTGCCTTTTTGTTTTTTGATGTAGTTTGACTAACACATGTTGACTAACTTCTCTCTTCTCTACAGTTTGCTAAAGCGCATTCACATTTACCTTTCAAATTACTACACCAAATTTTCCTTCTGATGAAGGAAATCTTTCAGTAATACAATTGGATAACTCCAATACCGTTGTTTCTTTAGTGACAAATGGTTGTTATAAGTTAAATTGTGCCTTCTCAGAAAAGATGATGAAATCCTAACTCTCAGGAGTTGGAAATCAGGTTGTTGCTGATGCAATTAATTACAGTGAGGGTATAGTAGAATAGGATGGACCCTCCTCCACTCCAACTGCGGTCCTTGCAAGAAGACGGCCCTGGAAAGCCAGAAGACAAGCCAGGAACTGCCAAATCTTGCAGGCAAACTACCAGAAGCTGAGTAGATAAAAGGAAGGGGTTCGCTATAGATTTTGGAGGGGAATAGCCCTACTGAGAGCTTGATTCCATATTTTTATTTTCCAGAACGCTGAGCAAGTGCAGTTTTGGTGTGGTAAGTCACCCAGTTTGTAGTACCTCGTCCCAGCAATTCTAGAAAACTAAGACAATTGTCAACCTGCTACCATAATAAAAGAGAGGCACTTTCTATTCTTATTTGAAGTTTGGATTTACCCTTGCATTTTTCCTTTATCAAATATGGGAGAAACCAAAAGGTCATCGGAATTTATTATTTATTTTTAAAATTCACTTTGCCAGCAAAGTGAGTCACAGTAAGTAACAAACGAAGACAAAGATAAATACATTGTTTTATTTAATCCAAGAAGATAAAGAAAGCATTTCCTGCATCGTGTGGCTTATTGCCAGAGGAGCTGTTAGCAAAACAATTAGAAATACATTAAAAATGACATTTACTAAATCAACTATCAAATTATTTGTGGGATACATTTAAAATTAAATTTTCATTCCTTATCCCAATATCAAAGAATGTTATTAATATTGTTTATGATATTAATTATGCAAAGTAGTTAGAGGATGGCAGACTCACAAATAAATTGACAATTTAGATAGAAGCTACTCACTCTGAAAACTCTAAGCAGTGTGTTTGGAGTATTGCTTCAAATACAGGGAGAATATTGAATGATCATAGAGGCTTCTAAAGCCTTATGCTTTACTAAAATCATTTGCAAGATTAAAACATTGCTTCACATTTCATCACATTATAAAACAAACACACTTTCCATTGACTTGTACAGCAAAATCCAAGAATGCTTTAGTCAAATTCCTTTATATAGAAAGAATCTCTGAAAACAGAAAGTCCTCAGGGGAGAAGGGGTGTGCAGAATAAGAAAACCTAACACTAAAACTTCCTGGTTAGCATTCATTTAGCTGGAAATAAAAAGTAATAGACACTAGAGAGTAACCCATCTTCTCCCCTAACTATGTATGCTAGGTGTGGGAACACACTCCTGTAACCCCAGTTACGGGAAGTTGAAATAGAAGGATTGCATGTTTGAGGCTACCTGGACAATTTGGGTAGCTCCTGTCTGGAACAAAATTAAGACGTTCTGAAGAAATAACTCAGAGGTAAAGCACTTGCCTAACATGTGTGAGGCCCTAAATTCAACTGCCAGAGCTGCCAAAGTACATGCATATTATATTATAATACACATGCATTCCCTCTTATTTACAAATTCTGAGGGGGCACATTCATTTCATCTGCTATGCAAACTTGGTCTAGCACCTGCTAAGTGCAGGGGACATGGCATTAAAATAAGCAAAGGCTCTAATTAAATGCAACTTACATTAGAGGAGAGGACATAAACTCATATATTGTTTTATTTTCTATTAAGTTGCCTAAGGACTTAACCTTCATAATTGGAATGATGGATTGCATCATAGGAAGAAGCAAAATGAATTATTTCATCAAATTTTAAAGTTAGGACCATATTTTAAAGTCAGCCTTTTCTGAGATCATTATGGCAATAAGGGAGGGGTATCTATTGCTAAGAAAGTTTATTTGGCTGCTTAACTTAAAAAGAAACAACTACGGGTGTTCTTGAGAATTTTTTTTTTTGTCACATTGCAGTACTTTCCACCTACTACAAATGTAAACATCTGCTTTGGGGGGAATCTTTCTGTTTGTGTCACTCCATACTATCCTGCAAACGTGGACCAGATTTTGGAGTCCAAAAAGTACTAAATAAGTACAGTTTAACAATCAATTTTCCAGCAAGAGTCTGTGCCCTCTCTTTACCTCTTAAAGTTCCATTAAGACCTACTTGGAGGGGCTGGGGATTTAGCTCAGCAGCATAAGCACCTGCCTTGCAAGCGCATGGTCATCAATTCAATCCCTGGTACTGGTAAAAAAAAAAAAATTAAACAAAAAAGGCCTAGTTGGAAAAACATCCAGGACTTGGATAATTTCATAGAAGATCAACTCATTTTCCTTACTTTAGTCCTGGAACCCAACCTACAAAATAAGATCCAAATATTTTCATCAAGTGATTTAGGTAATCAAGACAATAACTAGAATTTTTCATTATTTCTGCAAGATCATTTGCTCTTTATATAAAGAGGACTCAGTGCTGAAATCTTTGTCAGCATTTCCTCCATTGCCCAACATACCAAAAGTATCATTCTTGATTTTTCATCTTGAGCAATTGATAACAAATCTGGCTATTTTAAAGAAAAAAGAAATTTATTAAAAGCCAGGTATGATGGTGCATCTTTATAATCCCAACTCTTAGGAGGCTGAGGCAGAAGGATTGCTGCAAATTCAAGGTCAGTTTGGGTTACATAGTGAGTTCAAGGCCAGCCTGAACTACCTAACAAGAGCCTGTGTCAATAAAACTAAACTAAACTAAAATAAAATAATAAAAGAGAAAAAAGTTGCAAATACTAACAAAACCTGTCTCAGTACAAAAAGAAATGAAGAGAAAAGTGTGTTAAGTTTATACTGAATAGTTTACATGCAGAAAGAGACTTGAATATTACCCAGCCAGAACAGAACAAAGCCCTAGTTCTGGAATTGGCCCCATGAAGCCAAAACAGCTACCAGGCTGGGTCTAGACATCACAAGTTGAACCCTTCCCACCACCCACACAATCACTACATGCTTGATCTAAAACCAAGACATTGACGGCTCTTTGTGCTGTGTGCTGACCCCTTCTGGTGCCACACTCCGCTATGCAGATTCTGCTCATGTGGTGACCCTGATGCTGCCAGCCCAAGCTGAAGACAGTGAGTAACTGATATTTTCAGATATGAGACTGTGCTGATACTTTTAGGGTGCTAACAAGGGGGACATAATAGAAATTGCCGATAATAAGAATTGTTATTATCATCCCAATCCTCTACAGGGTGGACTCCTTCTCTGTTCTCACTTGCATCGGCCTCTGCCAGCCCCTCTCCCAGGGCCTTGCTTATAGACCACATTCTTGGTTAAGTCTTTGAAGTCAGACCTAGGCTCTAGAGAGACGGGGGAAGAGGGTGGACAACGGAGTGGGGGAGAGTGGTACATGATGATGAAAGCCTGCCACAGTAACAAGAATCCCAAGGCAATCCAAATTACATGATTTTCCCAGGTTTCTGGAGTAAAACGAGGTTGGAGCCTAGACTCACTTTAGCCATAACGTCAACCAGATGAACCTGGAAGGAAAAAAGTATCCACTTTGGTCCAGAGAACTTACTTAATTTGCTGATGCAACACATGGAACATACCTAATTCTGCTTCAAGGGACCCTTTACTTAACTGCTTATTCCTTCTGGAAAATGGCTCTGTTCACCCCCCTGCACATTTCATCTGTCCAGGAGCCCACAAGAATGTTTTTTTAAAAATGCACTTCTTGATTTAGTAGGTCTGATGCATGCCGGGATCTATTTCCAATATATTTTCCAATATACTCCCAGGTCTTGCTAGTGGTCTGTGGACTACACTTCGAGTGTAACCCACACTCACCAATGTGCAACATGGGTGAAAAGGTAATCAGTGCTTGTAACTGTCCCAATCACTGAAAATAAACAGAAGCCCAGACCTAGGAAAGGTGGCTCTAATTCAAGTCATTTCAAGATATTTATGGTGCTGATAGAGTTTTACTGTGAAACATCTCCTTTGTTAGCCCAGCCAGAGGCAGTAGATGTGTGGGACTATATCAGCATGTAGAAAAAAGTGGAATTACCGTTTCAAGCCTTGAAATGAATTAATCTCAACAAGAGGAGTAACAACACATCAACAGATGGGAATGGTCTAACGATTCAGGCAAGGTGGATACACAAATGAATCGAAAAGTGTTCTGTTACTTTTTTTTTTTTTTTTGGAGTCCACCACAAACTCCTGCAGCAGAATCACCCACTATGTATTCAAATGTTGGCTTTTCATCCCTTCCCCAGATTCAATGAGTCACAGACTCTGGGGTGGGGTTGGGGGTAACTTCTTTCCTTCCCTTCCCCTCCCTTCCCCTCCCCTCCCTTCCCCTCCCCTCCCTTCCCTTCCCTTCCCTTCCCTTCCCTTCCCTTCCCTTCCCTTTCCTTTCCTTTCCCTTCTTGTGGTTTTCAAGACAGGGTCTCACTATGCAGTTCAGGTGGGCTTTGAGATCACTTTGTAACTCAGGTTGGTCTTGAACGATCCTCCTGCCTCAGCCTCCCAAGTGCTGGAATTATAGGCATGTACCACCATGCCTAGTCCTACATCTCCAATAAGTAAACACACATCCTGGTAATCTTTTTTCCCCTAGTTTTACTGATTGAACCCAAGGCTTGGGTTTGCTAGGTAAGACTCTATTACCTAGCTATTCTCCTACTCACCAAACAATTCTTATACACATTGAAATTCAAAAAGTTCTGGGTTCAGAGTCTCTGAGGTTTTTGGCTTCTTATTAGCTGGACAGGGTGGCTCTGTCCTCTGAGAGGCTAAAACAGAAGGACTACACATCAAGCCATCTTGAGCAATTTAGAGACTTACTGAGACCCTGTTTCCATATATAAACATTTAAAAAGCACTGGAGATAGAGCTCAGAGTGGAGGCTCTGAGTTCAATTCCTAACAGTACACAAAAAAATAAAAAATAAATAAAACCCCCAAAATAAACCAAACCAACCAAGCAAAACCCCCCCCAAACTCATAGTGTATTGCATTGATAATGTTATAAGTAAAAGACCAATAGCCCCAGACCTGATCTTGTTCTAAAATATTCCATGATTTCTACTTTAGTGTCTTACCTAAAGCTTACAGGAATGTTTGCACTCATCATATGCACCCTGAGAATTCATGGCCCTGTTCTTGGAGCTTTTTACTGATATTCCATAAATGCTATTGTAATCCATAAAATGTAGCCAGCTCACTATTATTTCCACCATTCACACAAACAGTGCAGTGATGTGTACTTTCTCCCCCCTCCACACATGGCAAAATCCACAATCAAGTAGCTAAAGTAAATTTTTAACTAAAATCTACATCATTTACTTAGAAACATTTTCCCTGTCAATCTTGAATTAAGGTTACTTACATGGAAAAATAAGGGCATCTCACAGAGAATGGAAAATAAATTCATGCTATGACTGGAATAAAGTCCATCCTTGACTAAGTGGCTGTTCAGTGAGAACAATGCTATTTGGGAGACTTTTTCAGACCCTGCGCTCCTAAGCTACAATTCTATGTATAATTGCGTGATGTCTTAAAGGCATTTTCTGTTAGTTTTCTTTTTAATCAGAGAACAGCAGAAGTTTACCAGAACCAAAAATACTTTTCTTTACATTGTTGAGCAGACTTTCATGCTTTTCACCCATTCTTTAGAAAATGAAAAGCTAATGCCATGTAATCACAATTTCCTGGGATTCTGAAAAACCACTAAAGAGGCACATTGATGCCCTCTGAATGGAAACAGCAGCACGTTTTGGATTGGCTCTGTTCTGGAGTTCTTGACACTCATATGCTCAAATCAGTTTTCTCAAAGGTTTCTTTTGTGTCTGAAACACCCAGACAGCCTGATTTCAACTATGATGCATGTGCTTCTGGGTGAATGCAGATGGTTAAATTTTTTCTTTTTTCTTGGGATGTGGACTTCATTAAAGCCCATATTAATTATATCCATACTTCAGGCTTGATAATTATGACAATTTGTTTTGTATCCATATAACCTGAAAATCCTCTAAAGTCATGTTGTCAGCTTAAGTGTCTTCCCTTGGTTGTTCTAGGTTTGCTAAACACCAGCCAAGCATCACTCAAAATGAGCTTTATTAGACCCAGGCATAAGAGGAAGATTTCTGGCAGCATTAATATTTAATTTAAAGACAAAGCAGTATCTGTTCAAAGCAGTATATGTTCCTAGATAAATTAGGCTGTGTTTTGAAGCCACGTTGCCCTACTTAGACCATGTAGATAGCTTCCTGCACCTTTCTTAAAAAAAAAAAAAAAATCTGTGAAGTGTGCGCTTGTTAAAGCCCTGATGCAGCTTTTTAAAAAAAGGGTAAAACTAAACATAACAAAACAAAACAAAGCAGATCAGAAGAAACAATGTAAGTGACACAGATTTCAAAGCAAGACAACAGGAGATCAGCAGTGGCTACCATAATGTCTCTTGTTTTCTTCTAATGCAGTTTTTGTTTCCCAGGAAAATGGTTGCTTGAAAACGAAATTGGAGAGCTAAGAGTGTTGCATAGTGGTAGAGGGTTTGCTTAGCATGTGCAAGACTGTGGGTTTGATGGAAAGCACTGCAAAATCAGACACAAAAAGCAAAAATACCTGGTGCACTATTCCCTGATATGTTCAACAACCAACGTCTTTTATTACTGCTTCTCCTGTCCTTAGTACTGTGTCAGGGAAGTCCCCACTGAAATGATACAGAAATCGTTGTTTCTGTATATCAGAGAGTTGTTTTTGGTTCTCCAGTAGGAGGTGGCTCATCGCACCAAAAGGGAGACCAAACTCTTGCGAAGTTCAAGGCCTTGAAGCAGCCAGGTGGGACACTTAGAGACCGGCAGGCCCAGGGAGCCACAGAAGTCCACAGGGCCAATTGTCTAATATGGGTCACTCTGAAAAGGAGCACTTCAAGACTGGACAAGGTCTCTGGCTGTCTTTAAAGGGATGGACTTATAAGATGTTAGAATTTGTTGTATAGGACTCATTCTGGAATATGAATTCAATGATTTTCCATAAATCTTTTTGTGACCTTCATTAAGTTTAGCATCAAAGGACCTCTTAAAGAAATTACATGTAGAAATATGGACCTACTTCATCTGACATAATAAGAAAACCTACCTTGGAAAAATGAAACTAGGTATGCAGCCTCCTGTACCAAGTTCAATAAGACCTGTTTTTACTCATGTGTGCTCGTTGTGATTGCAGTATGCGTGAAGAGTCTCACATGTTATCCTGAATGGGTCAAATAATCAGATTTTGATTGCATAAGGTCCAACATGGTTGGTGAAAAAGAAATGAAGAGCAAATAAGTTGAGAGCTGAAAGTTTTGAAAAAGATCCCTAATAACTGAGACTCAAGGATGAGAGATTTTCGCCACATCAAATGCACGCAATGCTCTGATAGGTATCATAGTGGGGAGGAGAGTGAAATGTTCGAGAATAGGAGGTGTTTTGATTGGTTTTCTTCTGTTCTGCTTTGTTTGATTTTATCATGTCTTGTGATATGAGGAACTATTTTAAAGATAATATGAGGCATTATGGTGGCCATTGTTGATTTCCTATTATCTTGTGTGAAGTCTTATATTGTTCTCACTATTTTGTTTTGATTGACTTTATTCTGTTTCATTTTGATTTTATTCTTTTTAAAATAAAATTTAAAAAAATAGAATAGAAAGAGGGGCGTCTGCCATAGGTTAATTTTAATCTCCTACAGTGTCACACTGACAGCAGCCTGGGGGCACAGTAGTGATCCGTGGAGAGTCCTTGTGTGATCATGATGTGTTCTGTGCCTGGTAAACACAGACACTTAGCAAAGGATTAAGAGTGTGCTCTCTGTAACTTGATTACCCAGGCCCCAATTCTAACCCTGTCATTTCCCCGCTGTACGCAAGTTCTTCATTTCCTGATCTGCACAAGTGCTAGCACCCAAATGCATCGTATAGGAACGAAGAATGAATTTAAATATCTTGCATACATACATGAGCATACATAGTTTCTTGCATACACACTTTCTTAAAGTATCACAGAAACTGATATTTAGCAGTCCATGTGTTCCATAACACACTTTGTACTAACTTTGGAAATAGTCTGTGTCGGTTATATCAGCGATTGTGAGATAATCTGCTAACTGGAATTCACAATTCCCCAATCACTCTGGTCAAATGGAAGTTTGCTGTGCAAAGATTAAGACCCTGTGCTCAAAATTGAGAATATTCCAAGAATGCCTGGAGGAATTTCACAATTCTTCTTCAACTTAATTTGACACAATACAAACTCAACTCTTATTTGTCATGTAAAGTGTAACGATTAGTGTTAACTGAAGAAAATCAGACCATTAACTGAAGTAGCAGAAGCGCGCTGCTGCATTTTTCGTATGAACTGACAGTATCTGTCCACCAGGGGGCAGTCCACTCATGGAAACCATGGACAAACAGAACGAATAAATAAAACTTGTAATTGTTTTAAAATCACATTTAAATTAATTTCAGTTTCAGTAAAACTTTTATTTCAGCTACAAGCATGTAGCAGAATTGTTTGTTCACTCTAGTAGATGGACAACTGAGAAACATTAGAGAGCAAAAGTAGCATTAATTTATAACCCGGTCTCAGTGGCTGCTGGACAGATGAGGTACCTGAAGATACTCTACAGAGTGAATCGGACCTCAGCTGAATTCAGTAAACAGAACAGGATTTAAACAGAGCAGAACTAGTGAAAATATGAAATTATCTAAGTACATAATACATAGATATTCATCAAAGAGTATTTAGGTATCCTGCTCCTCTAAAAAAACGTGGTATAAACAATGGGAGTTATAAGAACAGACTTCTCAGTTAAGAAATGCACCCTCAAGTTTAGGAATAGTGTTTCACATTTTAGCAAATCCGAAGGCCTTCACATCCAAAGAAGTGCTATGTTTCAGAGGTTCAAATTGACATTTAGCCCTGGAATAAACATAGCCTGTGGCCAGAAGACAGAAACCATATTTAGTTGTAGAACGAAATGAAAAATTTGCAGCTCCATTAGGACTTTTTTTTTCCTGAGGCAGGTTCTTCCTGTGTAGCCCAGGCCGGCCTCTGGTTCCTGGCAATTGTCTTGTCTCAGCCTCCCAAGTGCTGTGATTACAGATATGCGCCACCATGCCTGGCTCTTTTAGATTTTGATGAAGCTGATTTGTGACACTCTGAGTGGCAAGGAGCTAAGAGAATCTTGAGTTCATACACGCTGTAATTTATGATAAGCAGCTACCGGTCAAACACAGTGGAAAGATCAATGCCCTTGATGTTAAAAGAGCCAGATGTATATTTTAGTGCTATGGTTTGTGTCTAGATGTCCCCCCAAAGCCTCATGCAGTCTTAGGGCTTTTTTGCAAGTGACTGGATCCGGAGTGTGCGATGCTGGTATTAAGCATGTGTGATTGCTAAATCAGTCTGCTGGTTGGTTTGGCATACCCTAATTCCAGCAGTCTAGATACAACATTAAAGGGGCACAAAGAGCCCTGACTTCCCTGGCTTGTTGCTTTGCTACCTTCTGCCCGCAGTGATTGCTCTCCTCTGCCAAGCCACACTACCTTGGAGCCAGCCAATTATGGACTAAAAACCTCTACAAACTGTGAGTTAAATAAACCTTTGTTCCTTTAACTTCGGGTGTCAGGTGTTTTGTCTCAGCAGTGAGAAAAGTAACTAAGACACTTACTGTATCTACTTTACTTCTATAATCTTGGGTAATATATATATATATAAGAGAATTTTGCAAAAATATGAAGAATTAATAAGCTATAAGAAAGAAATAAAATCACAGACAGGCGTGTCCTTCTCCCATGTCCTACATGGTTGGATCAGGCCTCCTAGTAAAGGCAGCTGTTATTATTATAACTTGATCCTCACATCAGTCCTGTGTATTAGAGATAGTCAACTCCACATTGCTGAAATTTTTAAAAAACCAAGGCCCAAGAGAAATAAAAGGTGTTGTCCAAGGTCACCTAGATGGAATATCAGTCTGGACTTGAGGTCTCATATGTTTTCTCCTCTTCCAGATCATGTTTCATGACTATTTGCATACTAAAACATAAATATGAACAATACTATAAGGAGGAATTTGGGCTTTTTTCCTTCTGAAAGAATATAACAAAGTGACAGCGCATGTCTGATACACACCACTGGCTCTCCTACCCTTCTTATTCCAATTTTGTGCTCTCACTGAGCCCAGGGTTCCTTCTATGCATCAGTGTAAGATACAAGTTGTTTACCTTCACCGAGTATAAGAAGGTCCTGGGCAGTTTTAGAAAATACTGCAGGTGTGGCTGGGGGTTCGGCTCAGAGGCACAAGTGCCTGCCTGGCAAGCACAAGGTCATGAGTTCAATTCCCAGTACAAAAAGAAAGAAAGAAAGAAAGAAAGAAAGAAAGAAAGAAAGAAAGAAAGAAAGAAAGAAAGAAGAAAGACAGTACTGCAGTGGAACCTCAAACCTTTCTGGTTAAATCAGAATGTCCTGTAAAAGGTTTCATCCTTTTTCACTCTCCACAGTGTGAACGAATTTGGAACTTGCTGTTAAGTTCCTCCAACTCCAAATACAGTGCTCTTTCTGCTGTCACATGTAAACGTTGGTCCCACGGAGGCAGTTATAATGGCACTAATAACAGAAAGGCAAGATTTCAAAAGATGCAAGATGGTTGAAGAGGTGGAGTCCCAGGAAAATGGAAGGAGAGAGGAGACAAGCTAGGAAGAAGTCACATGAAAAAGAATGACTCAGAATGATTGCATTTTTCTCTGGTTGACTGCACTGTGTCTTTATGGGAAGTGGAAAAACAGGAGTCCTGAGTGTGGCAGGCAGCTCTCACACATTCTTGATGGCATTTATTTTGGACAGAGATATATATCTCTGAGGCTGAAAATGCTTTGCTGAATTTTTGTAAGCAGTGAGAGTATAATTTTAAAAATCCAGAGAAACCCAAATTTGAATGTCTAGGAGAATCTATTTGCCCAAACAGTTTGCTAGTCAAGCTTAAAAAAATTCACATTAGCTCCACATTTACTACAAGAAGATTTATGTCTCTAGTGTTAACTACTCCTGAGAAATGGAGGTCAAATTCTCTAGATAATCAAAGTGGAGATTCCTTTACATTATCTTCTTGAGACAATCCAATAAGTCCTTTTCCTTATTCCCAGCCCCAAATGCATTGTAGTTCATGGGCACGGCTTGGAACCACCCTGGTGATTCTGGTGGGATATCCTGGCCAGAACCCTCAAAGCAATTCTGGATATTGAGTCAAATTTTCTAGAGATCTTGGCTGAATTACTGCTTTTCTCAGAGCTGCAGGTAGAGATAGAAATTTGGCAATAAGTTTTTAAAATGTGTTTCAAAGGGGCAAAGAGCAAGTTAGTGACTAAGCACAGTTCTTTCTTCTCTTTGCAAAAATATATAGACCCTTTTCTGGTTGGTGGGCGGCTCTCCTCTGGCTTTTGGTGTAATTTGATCTGTTTTTGGATTAACCATTTCCTTTAACATAGCATGCAATACTCTGTATGGGATCAGCTCAAGAAACCGTTTTCTTTTTAAAACGGGCATGGTATTCTCACTTTGGAGGGATAAAAGCCAGAAGAACAAAAGTTATAGGCAGATGACAATGGATCCTGTCAGTTAGACTAGGTAAAGCTAAAGCAATTGAATGCTATCCTGAGAAAGATGGAACATGGTGAGAAAGACAGAAAATGAGACCAGAGGAACACAAGTACAATGTGAGTGACACTGATTATATGGAGAGACCTTTAGGAGCACATAGGACAGTCCTAGCCGAGCCATGACAAAAAGGATAACACAAAAGCCTGCTCCTTACTCACCCTGGGATCACAACCAGAATTCCTGGGGCCTCAGACTAGTAGGAAGGAGACCCCTAAGTACAAGATTGGGTCTCTATTAAGGTGATCAAAGGCATACAATTATGTGTAGCTCAAGGAATTTGGCAACTTTTTAAAACATCTTAATAGAAAAAAAAAGAAAAATGGGCATATCCAAATCATACTCCTGTTTTAGAATTTTTGTCTCAAAGAGCATAACAGTATTTATTGATTCAGAGAACACTTTTTCCCCCGGTTTGACCGAAGAGGTCTGCTTGTGTGTGTGTAAGGAAGGGTTCCAGATAGATGGCTGTGTAGATCACATCATTTGTAGTGATTTATTAGCTGAGAAATAAAGCATGACAGGCGGGTGTGGTTACCATAGTGTAATCACACCCTGAGGGTGAGACTACACTACACACAACCAGATCCCCCCCAGGGGTGTGATCAGCTCATAAAACCCTGCCTTCCAGAACCGCCAGACTCTTTCATGTCATTTATTTATTAAAGAAGAGTGAGTCAGTCAAATCTGTTCTGCA